>NC_090400.1:7331733-8545146 GCF_036365525.1 Heterodontus francisci | reverse complement strand
GGAGCTTTCCCATTTGTATTCCACACATTTTTACCTGTATAATTTATTTTCTGCTTCACATATTCACTATTTTCTTTACACTGTTGGCATCAGATTCTGCAGAAAGTGTTGCTCGGTTGCAGTGAGAACATGCTGGGATCTCTGGCAGTGACTGCCTGTCAGTTTATGGAGGAGCCAGGAATGGATGTCCAAGTCAGAGAGTCCAAGCATCCCTATGACAACAATGCTACCATTGAGGTATTGTAATAATTTTTCTGTGTATTTTGATTTGTTTTGGGATATGGCATTGTGCTACCATAGGCGATGCTACTTTGGTTTAAACAGGATATGAAACCGTGACACAGAAAAGCCACACAGTTTACTGCATCTTTTAACATGCAACAAAGCCCATGAATTTATTCAGTGCCTTTCAAATCCTCAATGTCCTAAAGCACTGTTGAAATGTAGGAAATACCCAGCCAATTGGTGCACAGCAAGGTCCCACAAACAGCAATGAATAAAGGATCAATTAAATTACCTTGATGGATATATGTTTGGCCAGGACATGAGGGAGAACTCCCCTACTCTTGTTCAAATAGTTCTGTGGAATCTTGTACATCAACCAGATAGATCCTCGATTTAATGTCTCATCTGGAAAATGGTGCTTCTGACAGTGCAGCACTTGACTATCAAGCTAGATTATATGCACAGCCTTCTGACTCGGGCGTGAATACTATCAACTGAGCCAAGGCTGATGCCACAGAATGTCTGTAGGTAATTATAGATGAAGTGAAATGGGATAATGAATTTTGAAGAACTTTGAGCATTGAGTTGTCATTGCCTCCCATCAAGATGATGGGCGATCTAATTGGAACCATAGTAAAAAAAAGAAAGCACTAGAAATTAAGAATTTGCAGGTCTGCAGAGTTTCCCATGCACAGAATGGTGTCAGAGACTTTACAGAGCAGAGGTAAAAGGTGGACACTGTGTAGGGTGGAAGGAGGGAATGAAAGTAAGCTGGGGAGAGGTGAAAGTTTTTTTGGAGACTTCTGAAGCCAGGAAGGATGAGAAAGAATGTATCAAGAGTACAGAAACAAATTAATTTGGACAACGTGATACAGGGTTCAAAGAGAAAAGTCAAAATCGTAGAGCAGAGTAATGATTTGGGTAAAATCAAGCAGATTGCAAGAGGAAGGGACAGAGAGTTTAATGATGGTAATAGGGCATTTGCAACTCAGGCCACATCAAGGAAAAATAGTAAAAATTTAAAATTAAAGGTGGCATGTTTGAATACACGAAGCGTTCGCAACAAGATGAATTCATTAATGCCACATACAGAGATAAACAAGCTTGTTCTTGATCAGTAGCCATTAATGAGAGACACATTTTATCTGTGTAAGTGAATGATTTGTGAGAGTTAAAATCGGGCCTGTGGTTACACGGTGACTGAAGTTGGGCACAAAATATTCTAGGATACGTGAACTTTTATAAAAAGATGGGCAAAATAGAAAAGGAAGGGCAGTAGCCCTGATAAAAGATGACAAAAAGGCAGCAAGAAGAAAGGGTCTTAGCCCAGAAAATCAAGAATATAAAATCAATATTGGTGGAGCTAAAAAATAAGAAAGAGTAGCAACTGGTGGGAGTAGTTTATAGGCCCCCTAGCAATAACCCTAGTGTTGGACAGAGTATAAACCAGGAAATTAGAGAAGCATGTAACAAGAGTAATGCAATGATAGCATGAGACTTTAATCTTATAGATTGGTAAAACCAAACTGGCAAAAGTCATTTGGCAGGCGAATTCATGAAATGCATTTGAGGCAGTTTTCTAGATGAACCAACTAGGGAATAGGCAGTTTCAGATCTGGTATTGTGTAATGAAACAGGGTTAATTAGTGATCTTTTATAGATCCTCCTGGGAACAGTGATCATAATGTGATCGAATTTCATATTACGTTTGAGAGTGATATAGTTAAACTTTGAAACTACACTAAATGTAAACAAAGCCAATTATGGAGGTATGAGGAGCAAGTGGACCGATATAGATTGGGAAATTAGATTAAAAGATATGATGGTAGATAAACAATGGCAAATATTTAAAGAAAAATACATAATTCTCAACAAATATGCATTCCCCTGAGAAATAAAAATATCTCTGGAAAAGCGGTATCGCCATGGCCAACTAGAGAAGTTAAGGATAGTGTTCGATTAAAAGAGACTTATAATGTTGCCAAAAAGTGTAGTTAGCCTCACGATTGGGAGGATTTTAAAAATTAGCAAAGAGAAAAGTAGAATATTAGTAAACTAGCAAGAAATATCAAAACAAGCCATAAGTATGTAAGAAAGAAGAGATTAGTGAAATTAAATGTGTATTCTTTCGAGCCAAAGATATGAGAATTTATAATGGGAAATGAGAAAATGGCAGAGACATTAAACAAATATTTTGTGTGTCCTTTCACGGTAGAAAACGCAAAACACACGAAATTAAGGGAACCGTCCAATGAGAGTTGAGGAATGTAAAAGTAATTAATACTCGTAAAGAAATTGCTGGAGAAGTTAGTGGACTAAAAGCTATCAAATCCCCTGTCGCTGATGGCTTACATCCTAGGATTTTAAAAAAATGGCTGCAGAGACAGTGGATGCATTTATTTTGATCTTCCAGACTTCCCTCGATTCTAGAATGGTCTCCATGGGTTGGTGCCATACGAGAGGTTGTTGCACAAGATTAGGGCTCATGAGTTTGGGAGTTGGTTAATTGACAGAAAACTGAGTAGGAATAAAGGAGCCATTTTCAGGATAGCAGGGTGTAACTAGTGGATTGCCACAAGAATCAGTGCTTGGACCTCCGATATTGGCAATTTATATCAATGACTTAGATGAGTTCTGAAGAAGGGTCACTGACCTGAAACATTAACTCTGCTCCTCTCTCCACAGATGCTGCCCAGACCTGCTGAGTTTTTCCAGCACTTTGTTTTATTTCAGATTTCCAGCATCCGCAGAATTTTTCTTTTATTTACTTAGATGAGGGGACTGTACGAAATATATCCAAGTTTGTTGATGATAAAATGTTAGGTAGAGAAATAAGCTGTGAGGAATAGGCAGAGAGGCTGCAAAGGAATATAGACCAGTTATGTGATTGAGCAAGAAGGTGCCAGATGGAGTATAATGTGGGAAGTGTGAAATTATCCACTTTGGTAGGAAGAATGGAAAAGCAGAATATATTTAAAAGCTGAGAGACTGATTGTTGGTATTCAGAGGAATTTAGGTGTCCTTGTACATGAATCTCAGAAAGCTGACATGCAGGTGCAGCAAACAATTAGGAAGGCAAATGGTATGTTAACCTTCATTGCCGTGATCTCACTGAAATGTAAAAATTCTTAAAGATTTATTTCACTATTAATCAAATGAACAACAAATGTGCATTTTTGTGAAGCTTTAAATGAGAAGATTAATTTATTGACTTACTTTCTCATTACTATGTTGGACGCTGATTTAGTGAGATACCTGGCATTATTTTTGCTTACACAAGCAGTCAGTGTTTGCCCTCATACCTGTAGCAATGTGGAGAATTCCAGATAGATGTCCAGCTGCCAGCAGTGATCTTGATCACTCTCTCTCTGACTATGTGTGCCTCTCTGTCTCCCTGTCCCCCCCTCCCCCCCCCCCCACGTGATGTCCTCTGTCTGTCCCCCGCTTTCGGCCCCCCCCCCTTTCCACTCTGTGGCCACCCCCCCTTTCCACTCTGTGGCCACCCCCCCTTTCCACTCTGTGGGCCCCCCCCCCCCTTTCACTCTGTGGCCCCCCTTTCACTCTGTGGCCCCCCCCACCCCCTTTCACTCTGTGGCCCCCCCCACCCCCTTTCACTCTGTGGCCCCCCCACCCCCTTTCACTCTGTGGCCCCCCCCACCCCCTTTCACTCTGTGGCCCCCCCCTCCCCCCTTTCACTCTGTGGCCCCCCCTCCCCCTTCTCTCTGTGCGTCCCCCCCCCCTTCTCTCTAACAGTTGCAGGAAGCAGGAGCGCTCAACACTGCAGGCTTGAAGTTGGTCTTTTTTTTTCAAAACATCGTGTTGTCATTTTCACAGCTGACAGATGCTGATATCAGGAACAGAGGTTTCCTAACTGTGGATAGATTTGTGGCTTTCGGCGGGTTCCAAATCTTTGTTAAAAGGCAGCCGGAAAACCCCGAATCTGTTGCCAGTTGGGAAACCGCTGTTCCCAGTATCAGCAGATGTCAGCTGTGCAACTGTCAGCACGATGTTTTTAAAATCCGGTCTGAAAGGAGAAAAGAATGGAAACTTTCTCATCTCTGAAATACATCTGCGGGCCTTATGTTGGACACCCCTGCTCTCGAACTAGGGATCATAGTCTCAGGATAAGGGATCAGCCATTTAGGACTGAGGTGAGAAATTCCTTCACTCAGAGGATTGTGAATCTTTGGAGTTAGCTACACTACAGGGCTGTGGATGCTCAGTTGATGAGTATATTCAAGACTGATATCCATCGGCCTTTGGCCACTAACGGAATCTCGGGATTTGGGGTAGGGCAGGAACGTGGAGTTGAGGTAGAGGTTCAGCTGTGATCTTATTGAATGGCAGAGCAGGCTCAAGGGGTCATCAGGCCGAATACTCCTATTTGTTATGTTCTTAACTGCCATTTTAAGCCAGTTGAATGGTAAGGATCAAAAGATCGACACGCCGAACCGTACTGTGACCACATTGATCTTTTCAGACAAATCTAGAAATGCGAAAGGATGGTCCCAACAGAGCACAACTGGATATGCAAACTTACCCACAGTGCACTGAGGATTAAAACCGTAAAACTCCAATAAATAAACTTTAGGGCAGCATAATCAAAAAGTGTGCAGGCCATAGCTTCTTGGTAAACTTAATTCATGGCACTTAGCCATAAATCAGATATGGTTTATAAGTTCTTGTGCAGCACTTTGAATATTTCTGTACCAAATCTTTGGCTGGTTAAAAATGTTCTGGTTAAAAATCTTCTATGGGAAAAGTGACAAAGCAGCCAATAAAAGGCAAGTACTTTTTTTTTTGACCTTTAGGACAAAGTTCACATCCCTGGTGCTATTTACCTGTCTGTGAAATTTGATCCTCATTGTGTGTCTGAGGATGGCTGTGATGAGTTGTTGATGTCCAGCAGTAGTGACTTCAAGCAAGATCGGCATACATTCAGTGGATCATCACACAAGTGGATTGACTTTGACATTCCAGGTAGAATTTTTATACAATCGGTCAGTCATTGTTTCAAGTCTGTGTGCCCTCATCAGAGTGCTGAATGGAATATTTTATTAACATTTTGCATTGGAGCATGTACCAGTTGAAGTGTACGCTACTGATGTCCTGACCAATATTTTTCTGTCTCAGTTGCAGTACAGTTAACCCCCTGACCCCAAACAAGTCCCATATTCCATAAAACGGTCCGAGTAACTCTGCAAAAGGAGTTATTTTGTACAATGTGAATATATTAAAGCAAATTTTTAATGCAGTTTGATAAACGATTTGTGTTTTCAGGCTTTCATTATAATTGTGAAGATTATACTACTTTTCACTATCAACTACTGTAAATTAATCCTGGCAGATGAATAAACTGTTGTTGAAACTTGTTATTTACTGAACAAGAATGTACTGTAGTCCTATGGAATTGTTCTGACAGAGCAGGCAGATAGGATCTTAGTGAAATTACTTGTCCAGAGGATGGTGATTTGCAGTGGAGTGCACCCTTGTTGTATTAGGTGTAAACTTGAACTGTTTCATTTGATGGTTGCACTACACCTTTGGAACACATTTACTATGATTGGAATAGTGGAAAGATCAACTGGGGAGGGGAAAGCATGAAGCTCAGTCGTTACTGAAAGTTTCACACTGAGTTTCCTCAGGAAGGAGTGTGCTTTGTTGGAACTGGGTTGCAGAAGTAAAGACTGTACTAATAATGCATAAGTTCTTTTCTGCATTTCAGTCAGCAGTGCCTCCTAATGATGTCTATATAGATGCCTTTGTGCTGGACAAACCAGTCCTCCTAATTTTGTGGGAAAGCAAGAATAGGGCATAGAAACTGACTTTAGAGGAAAAGAAAAAGTAAAGGCGGGAGGGGAATAGTGCCAACATGAAGCATTAAATCTACAATAGTACTTGGGGTAACTGTTATTACAAATAGTTGTCCGTTGTATCCATTGTTTCTTTACATGGCCTGAAGGTCTTTTTTAAGGAAGTTGACTTCCACTGCTCCTTATCTACTGGTGCAGTAGCAGGACCCAGGACTGTAACAGTGAAACTCCCTTGTGATCTGAATTCGATCTTGGTGTCTTACACAGCTGCTCTCCTTCAGTGTCTGTGAAGTTGGATTATTAACACTGGATGAGGGGAACTTTGATAATGAGAATGATGTGAGTTGTTTGAAATCATTCCAATTTTTGAAATGAAAACACAATTCTGGAGACTCATCAGGTCTTGCAGCATCTCTGGAGCAAGAAACAGTTAATATTTCAGGTCAAAGACCTATCGTCTGACTGGAAAAGGTTAGAGATTAACAAGTTTAAAAGAAGTTGGGGGGAGGGAAGAACAAAGGAAGGTCTGTGATCGGGTGGAAGACAGGAGAGGTTAAATGATAAGGGATGATGGCATAAGGCAAAAGGAGATGGTAATGGGACAAGTAAAGGAACAAAATATGTGTCTAGATGTGATGTAAATGAGAAAAGCAGAATCAATACCAGCAGCTGCCGTCCAAAAATTTTTTTAAAAGGGGCAGAAGTTGTGATCTGAAATTGCTGAACTCAGTGAGTCCAGAAGGTTGTAAAGTGCCTAATGGGAAGATGAGATGTTGTTCCTCGAGTTTGAGTTTAGTTTCTTTGGCACGTTGTAGGTGGGTGAGGACAGAGAGGTCAGAGTGGGAGTGGAGAAATAAAATGGTAGGTGACTGAAAACTCAGGGTCATGCTCGCAAGCTGTAAGGAGACATGCCGCAAAGGGATCACCTAATCTGCATTTGGCCTCCCCAATTTAGAGGAGACCGCATTGTGAGCAGCGAATACAGTTAGTAAACTGAAAGGAAAAACAAGCAAATCGATGTTTCACTTGGAAGGAGTGTTTGGGGCCGTGGATGGTGAGAAGGGAGGTGGTAAAAGGGCAGATGTTTCATCCAGGTCCAGGCGAGGACTGGCTTAGTATTTCCTGTTATTTCAGATTTCCATCATTTGCAGCATTTTGCTTTTGCATAACAGTTTCTGTCTCCGTACTGTTAGAAAAATGAAAAGCATGAGAACTAGTTTGCTCCAGTGGGTATAACATTGACTTCTCAGCAAAGCACAATTTCTCTTCACCTTGTCCTACTGTTTGGAACAGCAGTTTGGTGCTTCGCAGCTTCTGTTGCTCCGCTTTTAAATCCTCTTTTACGGTCTCCACATAGATCGGAAAAAGGTTACAACACCAATCTGTGATGTGTCTCTGAATAACTGGGCATGGCTAACAAATTATTATTGCATTTCTCTGAGAACTTTATTTTTAGTTCATTCTCAGGATAGGGGTCATCGCTGGCAAGGTCAGCATTTAATAACCATCCCTAGAGCTACATCTGAGTTTCTTACTAGGCTATTTCAGAGAGCAGTTAAGGGTGAACCACATTCATGTGGGCCTGGAGTCAGATAGGTCAGAACCAGGTGGGTTTTCAAGACAATCCAATAACTTCAGGGTCATCATCTTATTTAAACAGAATACAAATTCTTAAACTACCATGGTGCCGTTTGAAATCGTGTGGATTATTTGTCCAGGCCTCTGAGTTATTTATCCAGTAACATAACTCCTACACTACTATACTGTAGTTACCATTTTTCTGTCTACTGGTCTACAACTCAGCATGCCGGTATGTAGGGAAACTAGCCTCTTTTGCTAAAAACACATATTCACATAGCTCCTGTCAACGTCTTACTTGCAAAAAAAAAAAAGTACGAGAAAAGATAACCTGAACCAATCTCTGAAGTTCCAAGAGGGAGATTTTAGAGGTACCGAATGAGATGGGTTGAATATTTTGTATTCTGCCACATTTTTCACCAAAGAATAGTGACGCACGGATGTCAATTACCTGTTTATTAAATCCAAAAATTAAACTTTGAAGCACAAATTGGCAGGTCTACAGGTAGCAAATATTTTTGTATCTTGGTTTTCCACAACAACATTGAGATTTTTTTTTAGTGGTAAGTTTCTCACCTGCCATATGGACACTAATTTTTTTTAATTTCTTCTAGGTGATACACTGTATTACAGGTTTACATCGGACCTGGACACCAATGATTGGGGTTATAAGTTCACAGTGACAGGAGGCCACCGTGGGCGGTTCCTGACTGGTGAGTACATTCGTACATGGCGAAAAGTAGCCTGCTTTCTCTATTTTTAAATTTTTTTTCGTTTGCTTTCTCCTTTTCTCTTCCTCTTCTCTTATCTCCCTTTGCTATTCTCTCTTCACTTTCATTGTCTTTTCTCTCCCATTCTCTGTCAGTTCTTTCTGCCATTTCTGTCCTGTTCTTTCTCTCTCACTCCTTCTCTGTTCCCTGCTTACTCTCTCTCTGTCTGTGTCCTGTTCATGTTCTATCTCTCTCTCTCTTCCTGTCTGCCCTGTTGTCTTCCTTGCTTTCTCTAACCTGTGTTCTTTCTCTTTTCTCCCTCGCTCTTTCTCTCTTTTTCTTTCCCACCCCCCCCCCCCACCGCACACACCCACCACCCCCCCCCCATCTGTTCCTCCTAGCTTTCCTCATCCATGCTTCTGTTACCTCTAGGTTTGATTATTCTAACGCATTTCTGGCCAGTCTCCCATGTTTTAACTTCCCGTAAATTTGGCGTCATACAAAACCCTGCCGCCTATGTCCCATCTCGCACCAAGTCCCGTTAACCCATTATCCTGTACTCTCTGACCTACGTTGGTTCCCAGTTAAACAGCATCTCAATTTTAAAATTCTTATTTCTGTTTTCAAATCCCTCCATGGTCTTGCCTCTTCATATCTCTGTAATCTCCTCCAGACTCACAACTCTTCGCGATATTGTCGCTCCTCTAATTCTGGCCTCTTCAGCATCCCTGATTTCAATTGCTCTTCCATTTGCGCTGTGCCCTCAGATGTCTGAGCCCTAAGCTCTGGAATTCCCTCCCTCAACCTTTCTTCCTCACTTTCCTCCTTTAAGGCACTCCTTAAAGCCTAGCTCTTTGATCAAGCTTTTAGTCCTTTTTCATAGTATCTCCTTATGTGGCTTAGTGTCAAATTTTGGTTTATGATGTCCCTTGGGGCATTTTATTATTTTAAAGGTGCTATATAAATACAACTTTTTTTATTCTCCCTGTCTGCTTGCCTGTCTGCTTGCCTGTCTGCTTGCCTGTCTGCTTGCCTGTCTGCTTGCCTGTCTGCTTGCCTGTCTGCTTGCCTGTCTGCTTGCCTGTCTGCTTGCCTGTCTGCTTGCCTGCCTGCTTGCCTGTCTGCTTGCCTGCCTGCTTGCCTGCCTGCTTGCCTGCCTGCCTGCCTGCCTGCCTGCCTGCCTGTCTGCCTGTCTGCCTGTCTGCCTGTCTGCCTGTCTCTGTCTCTGTCTGTCTCACGCGCTCTTGCACTCGTTCCCCCTCATCCTATTCTCTTTATTTTCTGCTCTGTATTTTCTCCCACATTCTCAAGTCTGCTAAGTGGCCTATTCGTGCATCTGTTTAAAACAGTAGTGTCCCATGCGTAGAACTGAAAACCTATATTTTTGATAGTGTGGGCAAACAAATAATGATGATGAATTAGTCCTATTCTTTAAAGTTGATAATATGACTGAAGTCTTTAATTTACATGTATTTGTTTTTAACACACCTCACATATAGCTAATTTTATGCAATATTTACTGTGCTATTTGGAGAAGGCACCGGACCTACTGAAGTGATTTTGTGTATAATGTCATTGAGCCTTGCTGTTCTGTTGAAGCATTCAACCCATTTGCCGGCTCTTTCAATTGCCTAATGACAATTCCATATCGAGGTGTATGGGCACTGTGTTATTCATTGCATAGTGAGGCTAAACTTCTGAGTTTCAGAGCTCAATTCCTGCATTAGTTTCTCTTCGTTTAGGCTCCTGTTCAGACTCTGATGATGTGTTCCTCTCTTTCTCTCCAGGGTTTGAAATACTCAAGCAAATGCTTTCAGAGGAGAGGATTCTCCCACACCTTCCGCTAGCTGAAATTTGGGAGTGGCAAGTGGGTGTAGCCTGTCAGCAGATGGGACATCAACGACTAAAGGCAGTCCATCTGCTTTTGAGGATACTACAGTGCGCCTCTCACAGGTACAGCAGCAATCCTGAAGCAGAAGGAGTTCACTTCATATCGATGTGTATTTATTATATATTAAAATTGCTGAGTGGACAACAGCACTACATTTGTTATCTGGGAATGGGAGTGCGGGTCAGTTGGAGGGGGACCCGTAAAGTATTTCAGCTGGGTGGGGAGGCACAGGCTTTGGCGAGTTTCTTGGAGTCCGTCAGTTAGTAGGATTCTCCTGTGCCTGGTGACACATGAACCCATTACTTCCACTGCTGTTTGTCCAGAGCAAGCTATTTGACTCCAATTAGAGTGTCACCTTGCCTCAACTCCAGCAGATGGCGGTTCTCCACATGTGGTTTGCATTTACCAGACTGTAACAGACCTGTTTCCTTAATAAAAGCCATTTTTATATGAACAGGTCATTAGTCTGACTCACTTGTCCCTTCCAGGAGAACAGTGCTCTGCCTTTAGTCTGGTTCCTCTAGTCTGACCCATCTGACTTGTCCGTCCCTACCAGGAGTTGTACTCCTGCCAGCATAGCTCTCAGACTTGTGACAGCACGCAGTCTTCTCACCATGTCGAGGTGCAAACCCTAGGAAAGGTGGTAGCATGGACTTCAAATCCTCTTAGGATGGGTGTAGAGCAAACCTCAATATCTCACTGGGTGCAGGGACCTCAAATACTATCTAAGGGGGGAGTTTCAAAGAGCTTTTTGATCTCCTTGGGGATCCTTGATCTCAGTTTCTGTTAATTTATAAACTCTCCATGGAGAGGGAGGTGCATAAAATTAGGTGGGGAGATCTTTTCTTTATTCTCCTGATGCCTTGAGTACAACCAGTGTAAAGGAGCTGCAAGCTAACACAGATTTTGACATTTCTTGGGTTAAATACAGTTATAATGTTGGATTTGAAGCTAATATTACATTACTTATAAATACTGATCACAGCACCACCTTAAGGTGTTAGAAAAAGGTGTAGTGCCCAGAGTACTTGTGGATTGCTAATGCTACACCTATATTTAAGAAGGGAGATAGAACATGTCCAGAGAACTATAGACCAATCAGCTTAACATCGGTGGTAGGAAAATAATGGATTCCTACTAAAGGAGAAAATGGAAAATAATCTAGAAACCAGAAATATAATAATGAATAGTCAGAATGGATTTCAAAAGGGAAAGTTGCTTCACCAACCTCATTGAATTATTTGAACAGACAACCGAGGGAGTAGACAAAGATAATATCGTAGATATAATTTATGTGGATTTCCAAAAGGCCTTCAAAAAGGTGCCACATGCAAACGAATAAGATCAGAGCATGCTGAGTCCGAGACAAGTAGTAGAATGGGTAGCTAACTGGCTGCAAGACAGAAAGCAGAGAGTAGGAGTGAAAGATAACTATTCAAACTGACTGAAGGTGGAAAGTGGGGTCCCACAAAGACCTGGGAACACTATTCATAATTTATATTAACGATTTAGACTTTGGAATTAAAAACACAAATTTCTAAATTTGAGGATGACAAAGTTGGGAGGGATAGTCAGTGCTGAGGAGGACTGCAACAAGTTACAAGAAGACATTAATAAACATGCAGAATGGGACTATAATTGACAAATGAATTTCAATATAGGTAAATGTGAGATATTACATTTTGACAAGAAAAATAAGGAGGTTACTTATATTATTTGGAAAGTAAGAATGTAAATGAGGTAGAGGGGAAAAGTGATGTGGGAGTACAAATATTAAAAGTAGCAAGGCAATTTATTAAGGTTGTACAAAAAAACAAACCAAGCATTATGGTTTATTTCTAAATGCATAGAATTGAAAAGTAGAGAAATTATGCTAAACTTGTACCAAACCTTGACTAGACCACATAGAGTACTGTATACAGTTTTGGTCACATTGTAAAAACAATGTAGAGGTGCTGGAGTGGGTGCAAAGAATATTTTGAAGTAGAGAAATGGTGTTCGGGAAATTGATGGGATTGAAGGCCGATAAATCCCCAGGGCCTGATGGTATGCATCCCAGAGTACTTAAGGAAGTGGCCCTAGAAATAGCGGATGCATTGGTGGTCATCTTCCAAGATTCTATTGACTCTGGAACAGTTCCTACAGATTGGAGGGTAGCTGATGTAACCCCACTATTTAAAAAGGGAGGTAGAGAGAAAGCAGGGAATTATAGACCAGTCAGCCTGATGTCGGTAGTGGGGAAAATTCTAGAGTCCATTATCAAAGTTTTATAGCAGAGCACTTAGAGAACTGTGGTAGAATCGGGCAGAGTCAGCATGGATTTACGAAAGGGAAATCATGCTTGACAAATCTACTAGAATTCTTCGAGGATGTAACTAGTAGAGTTGATGGGGGGGAGCCAGTGGATGTGGTTTATTTGGACTTTCAGAAGGCTTTCGACAAAGCCCACATAAAAGATTAGCGTGTAAAATTAAAGATTGGGGGTAGTGGATTTCGATGGATAGAAAACTGGTTGGCGGGTAGGAAACAAAGAGTAGGGATAAATGGGTCTTTTTCCGAATGGCAGACAGTGGCTAGTGAGGTACCGCAGGGATCGGTGCTAGGACCCCAGCTATTCACAATATACATTAATGATTTAGATGAGGGAACTAAACGTATAATCTCCAAATTTGCAGATGACACAAAACTGGGTGGGAGGGTGAGTTGTGAGGAGGATGCAGCGAGGCTTCAGGGTGTTTTGGACAAGTTGAGTGAGAGGGCTAATGCATGGCAGACGCAGTATAATGTGGATAAATGTGAGGTTATCCACTTTGGTAGCAAAAACAGGAAGGCAGATTATTATCTGAATGGCTATAAACTGAGAGAGGGGAATATGTAGCGAGACCTGGGAGTTCTTGTACACCAGTCGCTGAAGGTAAGCATGCAGGTGCAACAGGCAGTAAAAAAGGCAAATGATATTGAGTTGGATGATCAGAATGAATGGCGGAGTGGGCTCGAAGTGCCTTCATATGGAGAGGATTCATGTCCAGGAGCAGGGATGTCTTGCTGCAATTATACAAGGCCTTGATGAGGCCACACCTGGAATATTGTGTGCAGTTTTGTTCTCCTTATCTGAGGAAGGATGTTCTTGCTATAGAGGGAGTGCAGTGAAGGTTTACCGGTCTGATTCCTGGATGGCGGGGCTGACGTATGAGGAAAGATTGAGTCGGTTAGGATTATATTCGCTGGAGTTCAGAAAAGTGAGGGGGGATCTCATAGAAACCTATAAAATTCCAACAGGTCTTGACAGGGTATATGCAGGAAGGATGTTCCTGATGGTGGGGCAATCCAGAACCAGGGGTCATAGTCTAAGGATATGGGGTAAACCTTTCAGGACTGAGATGAGGAGAAACTTCTTCACCCAGAGTTTAGTTTTAGTTTAGAGATACAGCACTGAAACAGGCCCTTCGGCCCACCGAGTCTGTGCCGACCATCAACCACCCATTTATACTAATCCTACCCTAATTCCATATTCCTACCACATCCCCACCTGTCCCTATATTTCCCTACCACCTACCTATACTAGGGGCAATTTATAATGGCCAATTAACCTATCACCCTGCAAGTCTTCGGCATGTGAGTGTGTGAGCCTGTGGAATTCGCTACCACAGAAAGCGGTTGAGGCCAAAACACTATGTTTTCAAGGAGTTAGGTATAGCTCTTGGGTCTAAAGGGATCAAAGGGTATGGGGCGAAAGCGGAAACAGGCTATTGAGTTGGATGATCAGCCATGATCAGAATGAATGGCGGAGCGGGCTCGAAGTGCCGAATGGCCTACACCTCCCATTTTCTATGTTTATGTGAAGAAGGATAGCAGAAATATGGAGGTATACCTATCAGGAAAGGATGAACAGGCTGGGTCTTTTTTTTTAAAGAGAAGGTTGAGTGGTGACCTGATAGAGGTCTAAAATTTTGAAATGTTTTGATAGAATAGACATTGAGTGTTTCTACTTGTGGGGAAAAGCAAAACTAGAGGCCATCAATATAATAAAAGCAAAATACTGCGGATGCTGGAAATCTGAAACAAAAACAAGAAATGCTGGATTCACTCAGCAGGTCTGGCAGCATCTGTGGAAAGAGAAGCAGAGTTAACGTTTCGGGTCAGTGACCCTTCTTCGGAACCGGCCATCAATATAAGATAGTCACCAAGAAATTAAGTAGGAAGTTCAGAAGAGACGTCTTTACCCAGAGAGTGGTGGGAATGTGGAACTTGTTAGCACAGGGAGTGGTTGAGGTGAATATAAATGCATTTAAGGGGAAGCTAGATAAGCATATGAGAGAGAAGGGAATAGAGAGTTATGCAAGTAGAGTTAAATTAAGAAGGATGGGAAGAGGCTTGAGTGGAGCATAAACATGGACTGGTTGGGCCAATTGGCCTATTTGTGTGCTGTGCATTCTATATAATTTCATGTTTAAAAAAAATTTCTGTAAGTAAATACGGAACCTTTTAAATTGGGTTTTCCCTTGACAAAGCTTGACGTAGGTGTTTTTGATGTACCACTCGGAGAGATATACGTATATTATGTGTGTGGCATGTGTGTACGGATAGATCTAGAGAGTGATCTCTCAGATAGCATTGTGTCCATTGCATTTATTTGATGGTTAACTTGAATTATGGATAATTCTAATTTTTTTAATGCATAATCTGATTTTGAATCATCAGGAGTAAATTCAATACCTTTCAAAATTGTAACACCAGAAAGTCTGGCCTCTAACCTCTAACCTGTTAGACGTCAATGGGATATAATAGAATGATTGTCTCAAATAATCACTTATTTATTAATAATGGGTCTGATTTTGCAAATAACTTAGAAGTACAAGTGATGAATTAGAAAATCAAGCTATCCCATCCTTCATAAAGTGTCAAAACTACCGTTCACAAGCTCAACCGATCAAATCCTTTCCTCCTCTTGTCATTGTTTGCCATTTTCCGTAATCATATACAGCTAAAAATGACTTCTAGAACTAACATATTATAAAAGGGCTTCCATTTTTTGTTAATTTTTTTTTGAGGACTCATTTAAATTGTGGAAATGGATTCATTTTGGAAGGCTGAAGATGTCATAGATGCTGGACTTTGTTTTGTTATTGAAAGTTCACTGAAAGGACACTTGATATTGTGTTTGAAAGCAACCTTTATTGGCTATCACATGCCCTAAGATAAATAAAGAACAGAAACCTTGGTGACTTGGGGGAGATGTTTACATCGAAATGACATGTTAAGATTTATGAGGGTCAGGAGGTGGTTTTGCTTCTGAGATATTGTTTTGGTTCAGTTGGGGTGTGGACAGTGTTAAAAAGCTTTGTAGCCTGCTAAAAAGAAACCCCCAGCTCATGTTTCCTGCACCTCTCTAAGAGATCCAGAGTGTCAGCTCCTCTTTCACTACCTCTCTGAAAAAACCCTGCAAATCCAGAGTTTGATAACTGAAACACCTTTTGCCATATTTGGCCTGGAAAGCCTACCAGACTATTTCTCGACATCTCCTGAATGAACTGCTTCTGAAAAGATCCCAGTGATCAGTCCGTGTATAGCCGGACGCCAGACCAAAAGGGATATCCTTCCATACCTTCTCATTTTTTTTCTTCAAGAATTACCAAGTATTTGGCCAAAGTATTCCTTTTTTTGTCATTTTTTTGTGAAAGAGCTCTGCAGAGAAAATTTTTTTATTTTTCTTTCACCAGTGTGTGTGTGAAGGGGATATTTAAAAAGAGAACTTTCATATTTCAATTGTGTGTTAATGTTTTCCTTCTTTACTGGATAGGGTTTGTTTTGTATTAAACTGATAATTTTGTTGTTTATTAAAGAAACTTGGTTGGTGTGTTTTATTCTGGGATAAAGAGTAGGATATATGATTGACCATATCGGTAACTGGGTAAACATTTAAATATATTTTGTGACCTATGGAGAAGTGGAACTTGAGAAGACAGTGCACTCCTCCCGCCTCGGTCTTGACACAGATTTTTTTAAAAACAAGCTCAATTCTGCAAAACAAATCTATTCATTAACATAAGTTTGGTCACTTAATTATCACAGAAGCCTGGCCTTCTATCTGGGTCCTGAGGTTAGAATCATGAATTTCACTTGGGAATTTCCGGTTGCTATGGACAGGTTCTATGCATGAGTGCAGTGCATCATAGCAGCCATCATTTGCTGCTTTGTGGAACCAGAGTAAACCATGACAACCCATGTTACAAGGCAATTGTATATGGAAGGACTGGGGAGCGGTATCTGCTATGAACAAATAAGTGGGCATTTTCAGATTGATACTTTAACAATAATTAATTATAATTCATTGATTAAATGGGTTTCTTCCAATTTTAGTATGAAGACAGCATGTAGATAGTCCAACTAGGGATGGGACCATTCTGGACCTGGTATTGGGGAATGAGCCCGGCCAGGTGGTCGAAGTTTCAGTGGGAGAGCATTTCGGGAGCAGTGACCATAATTCCATAAGTTTTAATGTACTTGTGGATAAGGATAAGAGTAGTCCTCGGGTGAAGGTGCTAAATTGGGGGAAGGCTAATTATAACAATATTAGGCAGGAACTGAAGAATTTAGATTGGGGGCGGCTGTTTGAAGGTAAATCAACATCTGACGTGGGAGTCTTTCAAACGTGAGCTGATTAGAATCCAGGACCAGCATGTTCCTGTGAGGAAGAAAGACAAGTTTGGCAAGTTTCGGGAAGCTTGGATAACACGGGATATTGTGAGCCTCCTCTGCACCCTCTCCAAAGCATCCACATGCTTTTGGTAATGTGGCGACCAGAACTGCACGCAGTATTCCAAATGTGGCCGAACCAAAGTCCTATACAACTGTAACATGACCTACCAACTCTTGTACTCATTACCCCGTCCGATGAAGGAAAGCATGCCGTATGCCTTCTTGACTACTCTATTTACCTGCGTTGCCACCTTCAGGGAACAATGGACCTGAACACCCAAATCTCTCTGTACATCAATTTTCCACAGGACTTTTCCATTTACTGTATAGTTCACTCTTGAATTGGATCTTCCAAAATGCATCACCTCGCATTTGCCCTGATTGAACTCCATCTGCCATTTCTCTGCCCAACTCTCCAATCTATCTATATTCTGCTGTATTGTCTGACAGTCCCCTTCACCATCTGCTACTTCACCAATCTTAGTGTCGTCTGCAAACTTGCTAATCAGACCACCTATACTTTCCTCCAAATCATTTATGTATATCACAAACAACAGTGGTCCCAGCACGGATCCCTGTGGAACACCACTGGTCACACGTCTCCATTTTGAGAAACTCCCTTCCACTGCTACTCTCTGTCTCCTGTTGCCCAGCCAGTTCTTTATCCATCTAGCTAGTACACCCTGGACCCCATGTGACTTCACTTTCTCCATCAACCTACCATGGGGAACCTTATCAAACGCCTTACTGAAGTCCATGTATATGACATCTACAGCCCTTCCCTCATCAATCAACTTTGTCACTTCCTCAAATAATTCTATTAAGTTGGTAAGACATGACCTTCCCTGCACAAAACCATGTTGCCGATCACTGATAAGCCCATTTTCTTCCAAATGTGAATAGATCCTCTCCCTCAGTATCTTCTCCAGCAGCTTCCCTACCACTGACGTCAGGCTCACCGGTCGATAATTACCTGGATTATCCCTGCTACCCTTCTTAAACAAGGGGACAACATTAGCAATTCTCCAGTCCTCCGGGACCTCACCCATGTTTAAGGATGTTGCAAAGATATCTGTTAAGGCCCCAGCTATTTCCTCTCTCGCTTCCCTCAGTAACCTGGGATAGATCCCATCCGGACCTGGGGACTTGTCCACCTTAATGCCTTTTGGAATACCCAACACTTCCTCCCTCCTTATGCCGACTTGACCTAGAGTAATCAAACATCTGTTCCCGACCTCAACATCCGTCATGTCCCTCTCCTCGGTGAATGCAAAGTACCCGTTTAGAATCTCACCCATTTTCTCTGACTCCACGCATAACTTTCCTCCTTTGTCCTTGAGTGGGCCAATCCTTTCTCTAGTTACCCTCTTGCTCCTTATATATGAATAAAAGGCTTTGGGATCTTCCTTAACCCTGTTTGCTAAAGATATTTCATGACCCCTTTTAGCCCTCTTAATTCCTCGTTTCAGATTGGTCCTACATTCCCGATATTCTTCCAAAGCTTCGTCTTTCATCAGCCGCCTAGACCTTATATATGCTTCCTTTTACCTCTTAGCTAGTCCCACAATTTCACCTGTCATCCATGGTTCCCTAATCTTGCCATTTCTATCCCTCATTTTCACAGGAACATGTCTCTCCTGCACGCTAATCAACCTCTCTTTAAAAGCCTCCCACATATCACATGTGGATTTACCTTCAAACAGCTGCTCCCAATCTACATTCCCCAGCTCCTGCCGAATTTTGGTATAGTTGGCCTTCCCCCAATTTAGCACTCTTCCTTTAGGACCACTGTCGTCTTTGTCCATGAGTATTCTAAAACTTACGGAATTGTGATCACTATTCCCAAAGTAGTCCCCTACTGAAACTTCAACCACCTGGCCGGGCTCATTCCCCAACCAGTATGGCCCCTTCCCGAATTGGACTATTTACATACTGCTCGAGAAAACCCTCCTGGATGCTCCTTACAAATTCTGCTCCATCTAGACCTCTAACACTAAGTGAATCCCAGTCAATGTTGGGAAAATTAAAATCTCCTATCACCACCACCCTGTTGCTCCTACATCTTTCCATAATCTGTTTCCATATTTGTACCTCTATCTCACGCTCACTGTTGGGAGGCCTGTAGTACAGCCAGAACATTGTTACTGCACCCTTCCTATTTCTGAGTTCTGCCCATATTGCCTCACAGCTCGAGTCCTCCATAGTGCCTTCCTTCAGCACAGCTGTGATATCCTCTTTGACCAGTAATGCAACTCCTCCACCCCTTTTACCTCCCTCTCTATCCCACCTGAAGCATCGATATCCTGGGATATTTAGTTGCCAATCATTCCCTTCCATTAACCAAGTCTCAGTAATAGCAATAACATCATACTCCCAGGTACTAACCCAAGCCCTAAGTTCATCTGCCTTACCTACTACACTTCTTGCATTAAAACAAATGCACCTCAGACCACCAGTCCCTTTGCTTTCATCATCTGCTCCCTGCCTACTCTTTCCCTTAGTCACGCTGACGTCATTATCTAGTTCCTTACAGGCTTTAGTTACTACCTCCTTACTGTCCACTGACCTCCTCATTTGGTTCCCAACCCCCTGCCACATTAGTTTAAACCCTCCCCAACAGCGTTAGCAAAAGCACCCCCAAGGACATTGGTTCCAGTCCGGCCCAGGTGGAGACTTGCAGTTTGTAATAGTCCCACCTCCCCCAGAATCGGTATCAATGTCCCAAAAATCCGAACCCCTCCCTCCTGCACCATCTCTCAAGCCACGCCTTCATCCTGACTATTCTTTCATTTCTACTCTGACTATCACGTGGCACTGGTAGCAATCCTGAGATTACTACCTCTGAGGTCCTACTTTTTAACTTGGCTCCTAACTCCCTAAATTCTGCTTGTAGGACCTCATCCCGTTTTTTACCTATATCATTGGTGCACAACAACAACTGGCTGTTCACCCTCCCCCTTCAGAATGTTCTGCAGCCGATCTGAGACATTCCTGACCCGTGCACCTGGGAGGCAACATCCCATTCGGGAGTCTTGTTTTCAACCACAGAACCGCCTATCTACTCCCCTTACAATCGAATCCCCTATGACTATAGCCCTTCCACTCTTTTTGCCGCCCTTCTGAACAGCAGAGCCAGCCACGGTGCCATGAACCTGGCTACTGCTGCCTTCCCCTGGTGAGCCATCTCCCTCAACAGTATCCAAAACGGTATACCTGTTGTGGAGGGAGATGACTGCAGGGGACACCTGTGCTGCCTTCCTGCTCTTTCTCTGCCTTTTGGTCACCTATTCCCTTTCTCCCTCAGCAATCCTAATCTGCGGTGTGACCAATTCACTAAACGTGCTATCCACGACCTCCTCAGCATCGCGGATGCTCCAAAGTGAGTCCATCCGCAGCTCCAGAGCCGTCATGCGGTCTAACAAGAGCTGCAGCTGGACACACTTCCTGCACATGAAGGAGTCAGGGACATCAGCCGTGTCCCTGAGCTCCTACATTGAGCAAGAGGAGCATAACACGGGTCTGAGATCTCCTGCCATTTTTAATCTTAAACTTAACTTAGTCTGAAACTTAGAAAAAATGAAAAAGGAACGAAAAGTTTTTACCAATCACCCGATTAAAAAAAAAAGTAGAAAATGCGTTACCTTATCTACATACCACCGAGTCCTTTTTTTTTTTTTGGTTAGAGGAGGAGGGTGGGAGACACTACCCGTGTAGTTTCTCGGGTTCAGCAAAGGCCCAAATATATAGGGTTTTACTTACCCAGCAGCCCCTTGGTCCGCCGAAAACAAAAGGGAATTAAGTTTAAGCTGAAACTGACCTTCCCAGCTGCTCACTCGCTCGCACTCTCTGCTCCCGAATAAGCTGCTGCAATGAAAGGTAAGTTATTTTAAACGGCACAAATATATAGGGTTTTACTTACCCAGCAGCCCCTTGGTCCGCCGAAAACAAAAGGGAATTAAGTTTAAGCTGAAACTGACCTTCCCAGCTGCTCACTTGCTCGCACTCTCTGCTCCCGAATAAGCTGCTGCAATGAAAGGTGAGTGTGAGATGGCAGTAAATGAGGGTGATTGTTAGTGTTGGCTGCTCAGATAGGGATGTGAGGAGGTGCCTGGTGAGAGAGAAATGAGTGGAGCTGCAAGGTATTTTAGTCTGAGGAACACTGTGCAGGAGAATGCTGGGAAAATCAGAGTGTTGTGGTTGGCACCTGGATGTGTGATGCCACTCACCTTTCCTGCTCTCTCAAGATCATTGAACCTCTTGTGGCACTGAATCCAACTGTGAGGGACCACACTCCTGCTGCTTATTTCATCAACCACTTGCAGCCACACCTGTTGGATTTTAGAGGCTCGCCTCTTTCTCATGTCCATGGGTAGCAGTGCTTCTCTGTGGGCCCTCAGAAGCCTCAGCGTCGACTGTAGGGAAGAGTCAGAGAATTGGGGTATTGGGCAGGGTGGTGGTGGGCGCAGCCGTCCCATGTTGTGCTTCTATTCTTCTGATTGATGAAGCCTCAGTAATTAATCTGCAATGAAACTATTCTGATCCATGCTGAGGTCCCTTTAAATAGAAATCCTTCCATTGACAGGTGCCAGCCATCATCATGATTGTTTGGGAAACCCAGAAGCAGGGTGCTAATAGGGACAAGAAATGCTGGAGTCACTCGGCGGGTCTGGTAGCATCTGTGGAAAGAGAAGCAGAGTTAACGTTTCCGCGGGTGCTGCCAGACCTGCTGAGTGATTCCAGCATTTCTTGTTTTTATTTCAGATTTCCAGCATCCACAGTATTTTGCTTTCATTATAGCAGGGTGCTACTGCTGTGGATTAGTTAAACAACCATGGCAAAGCCTGCTGCTCTCAGATTCGGGTTCCCAACCTGCTGCCGACCCCATCACCCCTCCTGCTAGCCTATCGGTTTTGTCAGAATTCTGCCCATCAATTTAAAATTCATCATCCTAAACTCCTTCCATCTCTGCAGTCTCCTTCAGGTCTTTAATGCTTCCATCCCCCCAAAATGTGCTATTCCACTCACTCTGGCCTTTTGCCATCCAATTAATGATAGTCTTCAGGTCCCTGAGTCTACTCTCTTGGGCTCTCATCCCTGAACCTCTGTACCTCTCTCCTTTTAAAAAGTCTTCTATCAACCACCTTTAGGCTAAGGTTTCAGGTAACCCTCCTCGTCTTTCCCTGCTTTGCTTAGCAACAGTTTTCCCACCTGACTGCAGCAAGTATTTTTTGGTTATGAGGGTATAACCCTAACTTGTTTTATTTGTCAAATGAACAGCTGCCTTGTGGGCGTCTCGGGAGAGACCACGGCTAAGGGAGTAAACCCTAACAGAAAATCCGGAGTGGAACCCCGTAGGCGGTCATGTGTCACCTTTGGCATGTTTCCGGCAGTTCCTGCAGCCATACCGGTGCCAAACGTCGTGCTCTGCACTCCTTTGGACCCCACCAGAAAGGCCGAGAGGGGGGTTTTGACGCTTGGGCAACTCTCAACCTCCATACATTCGCCCAGGCATGCGCCATGGAGAGGTCACCCATAGTTGCCTCACAGCGACTGACACCACTGACCACCTCTAGGCGCTTACCCATTGTCTCTCGAGACAAGGAGGCCAAAGAAGAAAGAAGTCAAAAAGAAAAAGGAAGCATTTGTAAGGGCTGGAAGGCTAGGAACAGACAAAGCACTTGAGGAATATAAAGACAGTAGGAAGGAACTTAAGCAAGGAGTTAGGAGGGCTAAAAGGGGTCATGAAAAGTCATTGGCAAACAGGATTAAGGAAAATCCCAAGGCTTTTTATACATATATAAAGAGCAAGAGGGTAACCAGGGAAAGGGTTTGTCCACTCAAGGACAGAGATGGGAATCTATGTGTGGAGCCAGAGGAAATGGGTGAGGTGCTAAATGAGTACTTTGCATCAGTATTCATCAAAGAGAAGGACTTGGTGGATGATGAACCTAGGGAAGGGAGTGCAGATAGTCTCAGTCATCTCATTATCAAAAAGGGTGTTGGGTGTCTTGCAAAGCATTAAGGTAGATAAGTCCCCAGGGCCTGATGGGATCTACCCTAGACAACTGAGGGAGGCAAGAGAATAAATTGCTGGGGCCTTGACAGAAATCTTTGCATCCTCATTGGCTACAGGTGAGGTCCCAGAGGACTGGAGAATAGCCAATGTTGTTCCTTTGTTTAAGAAAGGTGGCAAGGATAATCCAGGAAATTATAGGCCGGTGAGCCTTACGTCAGTGGTAGGGAAACTATTAGAGAGGATTATTCGGGGCAGGATTTACTCCTATTTGGAAACAAACAAACTTATTAGCGAGAGACAGCATGGTTTTGTGAAGGGGAAGTCGTGTCTTACTAATTTGATCGAGTTTTTAGAGGAAGTGACGAAGGTGATTGATGAAGGAAGGGCCGTGGATGTTATCTATATGGACTTTAGTAAAGCCTTTGACAAGGTCCCGCATGGCAGACTGGTACAAAAGGTGAAGTCACACGGGATCAGAGGTGAGCTGGCAAGATGGATACAGAACTGGCTCGGTCATAGAAGACAGAGGGTAGCAGTGGAAGGGTGCTTTTCTGAAAGGAGGAATGTGACCAGTGGTGTTCCGCAGGGATCAGTGCTGGGACCTTTGCTGTTTGTAGTATATATAAATGATTTGGAGGAAAATGTAGCTGGTCTGATTAAGTTTGCGGACGACACAAAGGTTGGTGGAGTTGCAGATAATGATGAGGATTGTCAGAGGATACAGCAGGATATAGATCGGTTGGAGACTTGGGCGGACAAATGGCAGATGGAGTTTAATCCGGACAAATGTGAGGTAATGCATTTTGGAAGGTCTAATGCAGGTGGGAGGTATCCAGTAAATGGCAGAACCCTTAGAAGTATAGACAGGCAGAGAGATCTGGGCGTACAGGTCCACAGATCACTGAAAGTGACAACGCAGGTGGATAAGGTAGTCAAGAAGGCATACGGCATGCTTGCCTTCATCGGTCGGGCATAGAGTATAGAAATTGGCAAGTCATGTTGCAGCTGTACAGAACCTTAGTTAGGCCACACTTAGAATATTGTGTGCAATTCTGGTCGCCACACTACCAGAAGGACATGGAGGCTTTGGAGAGGGTACAGAGGAGGTTTACCAGGATGTTGCCTGGTCTGGAGGGCATTAGCTATGAGGAGAGGTTGGAAAAACTCGGATTGTTTTCACTGGAACGACGGAGGTGGAGGGGTGACATGATAGAGGTTTACAAAGTTATGAGCGGCATGGACAGAGTGGATAGTCAAAAGGTTTTTCCCAGGGTGGAAGAGTCAGGTACTAGGGGACTTAGGTTTAAGGTGCGAGGGGCAAAGTTTAGAGGGGAGGTGCGAGGCAAGTTCTTTACACAGAGGGTGGTGAGTGCCTGGAACTTGCTGCCGGGGGAGGTGGTGGAAACAGATACAATAGTGACGTTTAAGAGACATCTTGACAAATACATGAATAGGAAGGGAATAGAGGGATATGGGCCCCGGAGGTGCAGAAGGTGTTAGTTTAGGCAGGCATCAAAATCGGCGCAGGCTTGGAGGGCCGAATGGCCTGTTCCTGTGCTGTACTGTTCTTTGTTCTTTGTTTAAAGTAGTGCTGACCAGTGAATAGAGTTTCTCTGGGTGTTGGTCCTGTGGAACTAAAATGCTATGTGTACCATTGAATAGTCTAACGTGAAGTGGTTTTCAACAATCTAAATTCAGTGTCCAGTGGGCCTTGATTCACAACACAAAACACTATATTGCAAAACCATTCCCATTATGAGCTTGATTTGGAGTGTTCAAACTCTGGTGATTAGGGAGTGAATAGTAAATGATGCATTTGTATAGTATTGTGGGTTTTTCTGGCATAGTACTTTGTGTTGGTGTTGGGTACGAAGAGTGCGAAATGGTCTATTCTCTTGCATTGATACCTGTTCCTTGCTAAAATGACCTATTTGCCCAAAAAAAGTTTTGGATAAATTTGTATGTTTTAGTGCAGCACGTGTAAGTTCCAGTCCACTTTTAGTCTGCAATTGCCATTGAAACATTCTGAATGCAGTTATGGTGCAAGTTGTCGAAAAGTCTTACCTCATTATGGTGAAGCCTCCTTCATATTGGTTCTAGTATAGTATACTGTTCCAGTCTAGCTACAAAACTGGTATCTACCCGGCAATGTGCAAAATTGCCTAAGTGTGTCCTGAACACACAAAGCAGGACAAATCCAACCCGACCAATTGCTACCCTATCAATCTACTCTCGATCATCAGGAGCCGATAAATATGGCCCGAGGATCGCGGCCTAGCCACTTATCTTCCGAAAGAGGAGAGCAGTCCAGGCACGCCGCAGTTTTGAAAAAGAAAAGTCAACCGTGACATCACAGGAAAGCTGCAAGGTGATTGGTTGGTGAGTAACAGCTGTTAGTGCCTGGAAATAGCTTAAAAAAATCAGGGGATAGTTTTTTTTTTAAACCTACCTTATAAGTGATGAGGTTAGTACAACTAAAGTGTGTTTTTTTAAATTAGTATAATTTAGATTGCAGTGCGTAGTGTTTGGAGTAGAACAAGGCCCCTAGCATAGTGAGTATTTTTTAATTAAAGGGAGTAACTAATTAATCCAAACGTAAGTCATGGCAGGAGAGCTCGCACCCGAGATATGCTCCTCCTGCACTATGTTGGAAATCGGGGATGCTTCCAGTGTCCCTGACGACCATGTGTGCAGGAAGTGTATCCACCTACAGCTGCTGGCTACGCACATTACGGAGCTGGAACTGTGAGTGGATTCACTGTGGAGCATCCGCGATGCTGAGGACATCATAGATAGCATGTTTAGCGAGGAGGTCACACCACAGGTATTGGTTGCACAGACAGAAAAGGGATGGGTGACCACCAGGCGGAGTAGTAGACACAGGCAGGTAGTGCAGGAGTCCCCTTTGGCCATCCTCCTCTCAAACAGATGTATCACTTGGAATACTGTTGGGGGTGGGGGGGAATGGCCTCCCAGGGGAAAGCAGCAACAGCCAAGTTCGTGGCACCACAGATGGCTCTGCTGCACAGCAGTGGGGTAAAAAGACTGGGAGAGCCATAGTGATAGGAAATTCAGTTGTAAGGGGAACAGACAGGCATTTCTGTGGCCGCAAACAAGACTCCAGGATGGTATGTTACCTCCCTGGTGCTAGGGTCAAGGATGTCTCTGAGCGGCTGCAGGACATTGTGAAGGGGGAGGGTGAACAGCCAGTGGTCGTGGTACATGTCAGTACCGACGACATAGGTAGAACAAGGGATGAGGTTTTGCAAGTTGAATTTAAGGAGTTAGGAGCTAAATTAAAAAGCAGGACCTCAAAGGTAGTAATCTCAGGATTACTTCCTGTGCCACGTGTTAGTGAGTATAGGAACAGGAGAATAGACCAGATGAATATGTTGCAGGAGGGAGGGATTTAGATTCCTGGGACATTGGGACTGGTTCTGTGGAAGTTGGGACTTGTACAAGCGTACAAAGTTACACCCAGGCAGGACCGGAACCGCGGTCCTCGCAGGGGTGTTTGCTAGTGCTGTTGGGGAGGATTTAAACTAGAATGGCAGAGGGATGGGAACTTGATCGGGGAGACTGAGGAGGAGGAAACAAGGATAGAAACAAAAGACAAACAAAAAGGCAAAAGTGGAAGGCATAGAAATCAAGGGCAAGAAACAACTCGGGCTATAATGCAAAATAATGCTAAGATGACTAAGAATGTTAAAAAAAAAACAAGCCTAAAGGCATTGTGTCTCAATGCGCAGAGTATTTGCAATAAGGTAGGCGAATTAACCGCGCAAATAGATGTAAATGGATACGATATAGTTATGATTACGGAGACATGGCTGCAGAGTGACCAAGGATGGGAATTTAACATCCAAGGGTATTCAATATTTAGGAAGGACAGGCAAAAGGGGAAAGGAGGTGGAGTAGCATTGTTGGTAAAAGAAAAAAATCAATTAAATGGTGAGGAAGGATATTAGCTCAGAGAACCCTGATGTGGAATCTGTATGGGTGGAGCTAAGAAACACCAAGGGGCAGAAAACGTTGGTGGGGGTTGCATATAGACCCCCAAACAGCAGTGGTGATGTAGAGGATGACATTAAACAGGAAATTAAAGACGCATGCAATAAGGGTGCAATTGTAATTATGTGGACATTAATCTACCTATAGATTGGACAAACCAAATTAGCAATAATACTGTAGAGGAGAAATTCCTGGAATGCATATGTGATAGTTTTTTGGACCAATATGTTGAGGAACCAATTGGAGAACAGGCCATCCTAGACTGGGTATTGTGTAATGAGAAAGGATTAGTTAACAATCTTGTGTGGGGTCCCTTGGGGAAGAGCGACCATAACATGATAGAATTCTTCATTAAGATGCAGAGTGAGAGAGTTGATTCCGAGACTAGGGTCCTGAATCTAAATAAAGGAAACTATGAAGGTATGAGGCGCGAGTTAGCTTTGATAGATTGGGAAACGTTACTTAAAGGGTTGACAGTGGATAGGCAATGGCTAGCATTTAAAGAGCGCATGGATGAATTACAACAATTGTTCATTCCTGTCTGGCGCCAAAATAAAACAGGAAGGGTGGATCAACTGTGGCTTACAAAAGAAATTAGGGGTCGTAGATCCAAGGAGGAGAAATATATAATGGCCAGAACAAGCAGCAAACCTGAGGATTGGGAGCAGTTTAGAATTCAGCAAAGGAGGACAAAGGGATTGATTAAGATGGGGGAAATAGAGTATGAGAGCAAGCTTGTAGAGAACATAAAAACTGACTGTAAAAGCTTCTATAGATATGTGAAGAGAAAAAGATTAGTGAAGACAAACGTGGGTCCATTACAGTCTGAAACGGGGGAAATTCTAATGGGGAACAAAGAAATGGCAGACCAATTAAACACTTACTTTGGTTCTGTCTTCACAAAGGAAGACACAAATTACTCCCAGAAATGTTGGGGAACATAGGGTCTAGGGAGAAGGAGGAACTGTATGAAATCCGTATTAATAGGGAAATGGTGTTAGGGAAATTGATGGGATTGAAGGCCGATAAATCCCCAGGGCCTTGATAATCTACATCCCAGAGTACTTCAGGAAGTGGCCCTTGAAATAGTAGATACATTGCTGGTCATTTTTCAAAATTCTATCGACTCTGGAACAGTTCCAACGGATTGGAGGGTAGCTGATGTAACCCCACTATTTAAAAAAGGAGGCAGAGAGAAAACAGAGAATTATAGAATGGTTAGCCTGACGCCAGTAGTGGGGAAAATGCTAGAGTCCATTATAAAAGATGTAATAGCAGAGCACTTGGAAAACAATGACAGGATCGGACAAAGTCAACATGGATTTACGAAAGGGAAATCATGCTGGACAAATCTACTAGAATTTTTTGAGGATGTAACTAGTAGAATAGATAAGGGAGAGCCAGTGAATGTGGTCTATTTGGACTTTCAGAAGGCTTTCAATAAGGTCCCACACAAGAGATTAGCGTGCAAACTTAAAGTACATGGGATTGGGGGTAAGGTACTGACGTGGATAAAGAACTGATTGGCAGACAGGTCTTTTTCCGAGTGGCAGGCAGTAACTAGTGGGGTACTGCAGAGATCAGTGCTAGGACCCCAGCTATTCACAATATATATTCATGATCTAGATGAGGGAATTAAATGTAACATATCCAAGTTTGCAGACGACACAAAGCTGGGTGGGAGTGTGAGCTGTGAGGAGGATGCAGACCAGCTCCAGTGTGATTTGGACAGGTTGAGTGAGTGGGCAAATACATGGCAGATGCAGTATAATGTGGATAAATGTGAGGTTATCCACTTTGGTAGCAAAAACAGAAAGGCAGATTATTATCTGAACGGCGATAGATTGGGAAAGGGGGAGGTGCAGCGAGACCTGGGTGTCCTTGTGCACCAGTCGCTGAAAGTAATTTCGGACTGAGGAGAGATTTCTTTACCCAGAAAGTGGTGAACCTATGGAATTCTCTACCACAGAAGGCAGTTGAGGCCAAATCATTAAATGTATTCAAAAAAGAGTTAGGTATAGTTCTTGGGGCTAATGGGATCAAGGGATACAAGGAGAAAGCGGGAACAGGTTATTCAGTTTGGATCATCAGCCATGATCGTATTGAATGGCGGAGCAGGCTCGAAGGGCCGAATGGCCTACTCCTGCTCCTATTTTTCTATGTTTCTAAGTGATGAAAGGGGTCATCGACAGTGCTATCAAGCAGCACTTGTTCAGCAATAACCTACTCACTGATGCTCAGTTTGGGTTCAGCCAGGGCCACTCAGCTCCTGACCTCATTACAGCCTTGGTTCAGACATGGACAAAAGAGCTGAACTCCAAAGGTGAGGTGAGAGTGACTGCCCTTGACATCAAGGCAGCATTTGACCGAGTATGGCATCAAGGGCCCCGAGCAAAACTGGAGTCAATGGGAATCGGGGAAAACTCTCCGCCCATTGGAATCATCACTAGCACAAAAAAAGATAGTTGTGGTTGTTGGAGGTCAATGATCGCAGTCCCAGGACATCACTGCAGGAGGTCCTCAGGGTAGTGTCCTAGGCCCAACCATCTTCAGCTGCTTCATCAGTGACCTTCCTGCCATCATAAGGTCAGAAGTAGGGATGATCACTGCATCATTTGTGACTCTTCAGATACTGAAGCAACCCGTGTCCAGATGCAGAAAGTCCTGGACGACATTCAGGCTTGGGCTGATAAGTAGCAAGTAACATTCATGCCGCACAAGTGCCAGACCATGACCATCTTAAACAAGAGAGAATCTGACCATCTCCCCTTAATGTTCAATGGCATTACCATCGCTGAATACCCCACTATCAACATCCTGGGGGTGATCATTGACCAGAAACTGAACTGGACCAGCCACATAAATACCATGGCTACAAGAGCAGGTCAGAGGCTCAGAATTCTGCGGTGAGTAACTCACCACCTGACTCCCCAATGCTTGTCCACCATCTGCAAAGCACAAGTCAGGAGTCTGACGGAATTCTCCCCACTTGCCTGGATGGGTGCAGCTCCAACAACATTCAAGAAACTCAACACTATCCATGACAAAGCATCCCGCTTGATTGGCACCCCATCTACCACCTTCAGCATTCACTTCCTTCACCACCGACGCACAGTGGCAGCACTGTGTGTACCAAGATGCAGTGCAGCAACTCAACAAGGCTCCTTCGACAGCACCTTCCAAACCCATGACCTCTACCAGCTAGAAGGACCAGGGCAGCAGACACACGGGAAGACCACCACCTGCAAGTTCCCCTTCAAGCCATACACCATCCTGACTTGGAACTATATCACCATTCCTTCACTGTCGCTGGGTCAAAATCCTGGAACTCTCTTCCTAACAGCACTGGGGGTGTACCTACCCCACATGGACAACAGAGGTTCAAGAAGGCAGCTCACCACCACCTTCTCGAGGGCAATTAGAGATGGGCAATAAATGCTGGCCTTGCCAGCGACGCCCATATCCCAAAATTCTGGTTTATGAAAAATGTACGCTCATATTTTCCTTCCAAAATGTTTATGGCCGCATGGTGCGATGTGGGTGGTTCCCACTGTTCAACTCCCCCCTGACAGCAGCAAATGTGTTTTATTAGGATTTAGCCCCTTGGTGTTTTATTTTTCAAATAAACCGACAGTGGCAGATATACTTGTAGTTGTTTAAAAAAAAAACCAGAAAATTCATTGTTTATTGAACAAAATACCTTCTCTCCGTCTCGCCCTCTCCGTCTCTGTCCCTCTCCGTCTCTGTCCCTCTCCGTCTCTGTCCCTCTCCGTCTCTGTCCCTCTCCGTCTCTGTCCCTCTCCGTCTCTGTCCCTCTCCGTCTCTGTCCCTCTCCGTCTCTGTCCCTCTCCCTCTCTGTCCCTCTGTGTCTCTCTGTCCCTCTGTGTCTCTCTGTCCCTCTGTGTCTCTCTGTCCCTCTGTCTCTCTCTGTCCCTCTGTCTCTCTCTGTCCCTCTGTCTCTCTCTGTCCCTCTGTCTCTCTCTGTCCCTCTGTCTCTCTCTGTCCCTCTGTCTCTCTCTGTCCCTCTCTGTGTCTCTCTCTGTGTCTCTGTCTCTCTCTGTCTCTCTCTGTCTCTCTCTGTCTCTCTCTGTGTCTCTCTGTCTCTCTCTGTGTCTCTCTCTCTCTGTGTCTCTCTCTCTCTGTGTCTCTCTCTCTCTGTGTCTCTCTCTCTCTGTGTCTCTGTGTGTCTGTGTCTCTCTCTCTCTTGCTCTCTGGCCCTCTGTCCCTCCCCCTCTGTCCCTCCCCCTCTGTCCCTCCCCCTCGCCTGCTCTCTCTCGCTCTCTCTGTCCAGTTTTAAGGTAAAACTGTGTCACCTCTCACCTCCTGGTCCGCGACGTTCTCATCTCTTCCGCATAATGATCACACAACGGCCCAGTACGTGTCTACTTCACACCTCCTTTATATTCAGAAGAAGACTTTCAATTCCGGAATGTTTTTTAAGATGGAGTGCAATTGACACCTCTTAACTTTGAAAATTTGTCCTTTATCTTTGTCAGACAGTTTGACTACACAAAAGGCCCATCATTTTCTTCGTCAGCCATTTTGGACCATTGTTCATTTTTTAAAATAAAGCTTCATTTTTTAAAAAGTCAAAGCCAGATTTTTGTAACTCTTCAGAGTTAGTCATGATTGTTGTATCATCGCAGTTCCAGTGTGCGTGACAAATTATATACAATTAAGTGGTTATCCATTCAGGTTTGATCCCTATTTACTGTTGATCTTTGATGTAGTGCTTTGATGCAACTGTGTAGTTTGCTCAATCATTTTACAGTGAAGTTAAGAGTCAACTACAATGTGTGGTGCCAGATTAGGTAAGGGTAGATTTCCTTCTCTAAAGGATATTAGTGAACCAATTAGTTTTTACGACAATCCAACAATGTCACTTTTACTGGTGCCATCAGGGATACACGACTGGGGTTGTGTGGAGGTGCCAGAATTAGTCAGTGCACCTGGGTTAAATAAAGTAAAATCAAAATGGGTTCCCGCTCCAGACCATTGACTCCTATTCGGAGTGTGCATATGTCAAATTCAGATAAGGGCATCATGGGAGAATAGCCCACTTCTTAGGTCACTTGGGTGAGGTATTCGAGGGTAGTCACTGGCCTTAAGAGCTAATAGCAAGGAATCAACAACATGATGACCGGGGATAAAGTTACAAGGATGCGATAGCTTAATTAAGTAATTGGAGGCCTGGCCCAATAATCCTGAGAATGCAAGTCCGAGTCTCACCATGGCAGTTTGAGAATCTGAATTCAGTTTAAAAAGTAAAATCTGGAAATAAAAAGATGGTACTGGTAAAAGTGATGCTGTTGGATCGTAAAAACTGATTAGTGAACCAATGTCCTTTAGGGAAGGAAAACTACCCTTACCAGATCTGGTCTCTTTCTGACTCTGGTACCACACACTCTTAGCTTCACTGTAAAGTGATCTAGAAAACCATACAGTTGCATCAAAGCACTGCGACACCATCACCATCAAGAAGACGACCCACCATCATCATCTCGGGGCAACTCGGGATGGGCAATAAATGCTGGCCTGGTCAGCCACGTCTACGTCCTTCATGGCTGCAGTTCTCTTGATAATCCTAATGATGATTCATGAAATCAAATGAAGTGTTTGAAACCAGTTTTTCTTTAGTCACCCAGGATACTGGTGTAGTTTTCTCCTATTTGCCACTAGTCTGTGCTATTGCATTAGGCACTCTGAATAGCATCAGTTTGTTTTCAAGGCTCACTGCCAGAATCATATTTCGTACTCCAACCATATTTTCATAAAAGTTTTGTTTGAAAATTCAAATGAAGGTGGTTAGGATGCTAGTGTGAATGTGACTCCCAGATTCAGAGTAGGAGCTGAAATAGGAGACAAAAGGAGTGAAGACTCTTGACGTCCCTCTTTGTTTCAAAAGTGTAAACATTTTTATTCCAATATTTTTATGCCTGCATAAATTTGTTAAATTATCCATGTAAACTAGTTTTGTGTTGCACCCTGCCAAGGTGAAATAAAGACAGCTGCACACAATTCCACAGCTGTGTGCAGAGGCTGCTACAGCTGGTTGGAGGTAGGTGTGGATATATGCTAGCCTTTCCCGTATGAAAATTTCCACTCCTAGTCCCATGAAAGCAGGTGCTTCCTCTCTCAGCAGAGGAGTTGTGCTGAACTTTTGTGTCTCCACGTTGACACTTGACCTCTCGGCTAGGGATCGTGCCTGGCAATGGGAGTGAGGAAAATATCTTTTAATAATTCCTCCATTTGTCAGCTTGTTTTGTAATGCACCCCATGGTAACTAGTGTGTGTATATTTGCAATGCAAATTAAAAATTTTTATTTATATCAATGTAGCTGCTTAACAACATAGTCTAAATATAGTTGTTCAATGAGTCTTGTATTTGCAAATAAACAATATATTTACATATCTGAACAGCTTGATATTTGGAAATGGGGTCCCTTTTTCTCCAAACTAATTTTTTTAATGAGTGTTATGAGTAAGTGCCGCCTCGCCCTATTTCTGTAATCTGTTCAGCCCTACAACCTCCTGGGATCGCTGCATTCCAGACTTTTCCACATTTTGATCACTCCACAATTGCTGGCCAATCCTTCAGCTACCTAGGTCCTAAGCTCTGGAATTTCTTCCTTAAACCCTTCTACCCCTCTCTCAAGCTTTTGGTCATCTGCCCTAACATCTAATGTGGCCCAATGTCAAATTTTGTTTGCTAACGCTCCTGTGAAGCATTTTGGAATGCTTTTCTATGTTAAAGGCACTATATAAATGCAAGTTACTGTTGGAATTTAATTGCATTTACCCCTTGCTCCACACCCCTAATATTTACATAGTTTTCTGATCGGTCCAATCAGCACACTAATTCCAGGCCGAACTCTCAATTCTTCTACCTGTTGACCTATTGTCTCAGCTGTAATGACCAAACAAAACGATGGCATGTTTTCAGTGTTGGTTTTACACCACTGCCATGTATGGAAAGGATATGTTGCCAGAGGATGTGAAATGTAATTTGTGATTGTGTGTTTGCCAAATAGTCTGCACTACTAGACTATGGTTGTCATTGACAGATCTAGCAGGTGCTGAAAGGCTGTCCTCTGATCCTATTCCTCTCCTCCTCTACTTACCCCATCCCCCCACAAACACCGTGTTAGAACTCTTACCCTAAACTGGAGTTATACAGTATTGTTATGTGAGTGTGGAGAGCCAATTTCAAGTCATTGGTCTTGGTTATTGATTCTGGAGCTGGTTTCCAGTTTGTCATTTTGTAGATTCATTTGTACAGAACTAGCCTTTACCAAATCCTGTGTCATTGCAGCATAAGTGGAAATATAAGAGTGAGGCCCATGAAATGTCATTTCCCCATTGATGGCAAAATGTAGGCCATGTAAATAGATGATTATAAGCACTTGAGTGCAATATCAGACTGGTGTGGCAGTCAGTAAATTTAGGCATAGCATGTCAGAACGATTGTTGTCCCCGTATGTTCCACTCATAGATTTGAATCAGACACTCCTTCAGTACCCAACACCATTTTACCATGCAACAGATACTGACAAACAGACCATCATTGGTAGTATCAGTACTTTGGGAGGAAAGCAGAATAAAGGGAGTTACACCTGCAACTCCATGCAACAATGGCCTGTGAGTAGGGAAGCTTGCTATTTCATTTTAGCAGAACTATATACATTTTTCTCATGCCAATTCTACTTTTCATCATTCTGTTCCAGCAGCGACCAGGGTGGTTCTGACCTTATGGGGACTGGGGACCTCATGACTTGCGTGCCCTTTTGCATTTCTTCAGTCTGGTTCTCTATTGTGTGTGTAATTGTGTGTGAACTTTGCACAATAGTTGAATTGCTCCAATCATGTTTCATTAAGATGCCATGGTGGGGGGATTAGCTCAGACTGTGACTGTTTTTGAAATAAAAACAGGTTTCCCTCAACCAATTTTTGCAATAGTTAGAACTTATGTTCCAATATTGACACCACAGCAAGATTCCACGGATTTCTGTAATCGCAGAGTAGGTACTCAATGATTTTGCGGACAGTTGCAGCTCACTTTTCTGGAATGAATGTCTAGGAAAAGTTCATGGTGTGCACATACTTGCAAGTTTGCCATTCTATACCATGAGTGTAAATGGAACATCATACAGTGCAATCATTGCAGAGCTCTGGTTAGACTCCATATACATTACATCATTCAGTTCTGTGCACCGCACCTCAGGAAGGCTATATTGGCCTGAGAGGGTGCAGTGCAGATTCAACAGATTGATACCTGAGGATTAGAGGGTTAAATTGTGAGGCCACATTGCATAGAAATAAGTTTATATTGCCTTGAATATCGAAGATTAAGCAGTGGATCTAATTGAGATGTTTAAGATAATTGAAGGGTTATTGTTGGAGTAGATGGAGAGAAACAATTTCCTTTGGTGAAGGAGTGCAGATAAAGGAGGTACAACCTTAAAATTAGAGCTAGACAGTTCAGAGGTGATGAGCACCCTGCAGGATGGCAGAAATCTGCAACACTCCTTCCCCCAAAAAAGGTCAATTGGAAATTGAGATTGATAGATTTTTGTTAGGTAAGGGTATCGAGGGATATGGAACCAAAATGAAAATGATATTAAGATGCATATCATCCATGAATAGCAGAACAGGATTGAGGGGCTAAATGGCCTGCTCCTGTTCCTGTGTAGTGTGCATGATTAGCTTTTATGTGCTGATTATGTGTACATACTTTCTGCAATCAATTACTAATACCCATCTTTACCACAGAACCCTGATGCTAAAGCTCTAAGTTGCCATGTGCAACAATGGTGATTGAGTTTTTGGTATGCTGAAAACTGAGAATACCTTTGTGGTGTAATATTTTTCCCACAATAGTTGCTACTCGTTGCATCTGCAAATTCTGTGTGAGATGCATGAAGATGTAATTTTACTTGGGTGCCTTGATGAAGTAATGAAAAAAACTGTTCAGTTAGCCATAACACAAATGACTAGTGTTGGTGTACTGGGGTTGATGTCATGCAATACCTTAATATTTCTCGAGGAAGCCTGTGATTTCCAATATGTCTGTAGCCCTCCCCAAGTCTGCAAAGAAAAAAGATCCATTTAGATTACTTCATGACTTCAGAGACTAATATCGTCAGATTTCAAGACAATTATTGGGTGTTATAGCAACTTACATTTTATACAATGCCTTTAACCTTATAAAGCATTTATCAGACTTTTGGTTTGTTATTATAGAACCATTGGCAAATAAACCCATGTCATTGAACCATATTCCATTTCTCATTTTTCAGATCTGCTTAATTGGTGAGATTTTGTAACTTTTATTAGTGACAACCCATCTGCTTACCCCCGTTTAATTCAGGATCTTTTCCAATTCTTTGAGCCACAAAGACACCGAATCATCTTTTAACTGTACTTGCAATGTTATGCATGTTGTGAATGGAGTAACAAGTCACAGGCTAATGATCACTCTTTCACCATATCAGTTTGCACCAGTAAACACATGGGCTACCCACCATGCTTGCCCATCTACTTCGAGAAGTGGTAAATATCACTCTTAGGCCTTAATATTCAGGCTAAAACTAATTTTTTTTACAAGTAAGATGTCTATACAGAAGTAAAATGCAGTGAATGTATTATAATACTTGTATTACACATAAACTGTTCTGAAGCAACTTCAGGCTTGAAATCTTAGCAATTTATTTTGGTAGTCTGGCTGCCTCTGGTGATGAGAAGCAATGAGCTAGAGGTTGCAGCAAAGATCCACAGTTCTTGTACAGTTTTCCAGGACTACCATAGGGCAGGTTTTACCAGCTAAGACCAAAGTTGTTCTCATTGATTCAACTAGGGGAGATATAAAATCTCAACACAGTGCAACTGAACAATGTTTTATTTTATATATGAGGAAAACTATTACTTCCTGGTGCTTTTTTTTAGATAACTGGGGAGGTTGTTGAAATAATTGAGATAACTAGAGGAGCCAAGCATTAGCCAGTCTCTAGAAACCTCCAAGAAGATCTTGTCTCTAAATGGCCTCAGGACCCATTGACACCACCTTTGCCGAAAGAATTTCTGAGCAGGAATCTTAAAGGGACAGGCTGAGCTTCACAATGGTACTGCAGACCACCTGTGATCAGCTGTTGAGTTGAACTTCTCCACAATTAAGGAAACTATGGCTGGGAGCCTGAACTCGTGAAGATACCATTTAGAATGTGCAGAGGGATTTCTGTTTCTGATTTACTTCCAGTTCCCAAAAGAGGAGTCTGATTCTGATCTAACTTTGCATTTGTACAGAAGCTGCTTCACTTCAACACCAAATTTGGATTATACACACAAAGGGTTCTTGCTGGACAGAAGCAGTAAATCCGGCATTGAGAGATTTTCTTTCCACAGGTTCTGCTTTCTTGCAATCTTCCTGCTGTGCGATCCACTAAGCCATAGAATATTTGAGATGACTGCAATAACTTGTAGAGCTGGAGGAGGTTGAAGAGATGAAGTGGAAGGAGGCCATGTAGAGCATTAAACACAAGGACAAGCATTTTATAATTGAAGTATTGGGGAGTAGGGAGCCAATGCAAAGAAGGGGATTAATGGGCGCATGAAACCTCGTGTAAGATGGGATTTGGCAGTAGAGTTTTGGATTAGTTGATGGAGCTTTATGGGAGACTTATAAGAACATTGGAGTAATCAAGTCTGGTGATGACACGCAAGGATGTTTTAGTGGAAATAGGAGAGAGGAGCAGAGATGGAATTGAGCAGTCTTTTTATGATGGCTTGGATATGGAATGACGAATTCAGCTTGGGTCAAATAGGGTGCACAGGCTGCAAAACTTCTGGTTCAGTTTAGGTTGGTGGCAAGGGATTGGGGTTTGTGGTGGGGCAAAAATGATGGTTTTAGCCTTCTCAATATTTAGGTGGAAGAAATTGAAGCGCATATAAGACATGGATGCCAGACCAGCAGTCTGACAGTACAGACAGTGTAGGGTTTGAGAGAAGATGGTGGAGAGGTACAGGTGCATATCATCTGTATACATGTGGAAACTGACCATGTCTGTGGATGTTACCAATGGGCAGCATGTTTGTGAGGAAAAGTAGGCTGAGGCGATGGTGGTAGGGGTGGGAAGAGGAACTATTGCTCTGGCTATGATTGGATTATAGTGGAAGCAAGTGTTAGTCCCACAGAGCTGAGCAGAGCATTGGAGGAGGATGGTATGTTTCACCTTGTAAAAAGCTTCAAATTAGGATTAGGAGGGTTGATGTAGCGCAGTCACGGAGCATGCCATTCCGTGTTATAGGAGGATGGAAGCCTTTTTATTAGTTCATTAGATGTGGGAGTCGCTCAGCATTTATTGCAATTGCTTTGAGGTGGTGCCTTCTTGAACTGCTGCAGTTCATGTGGTGTTGGTACCCCCACAATGTTGTTCGTTTGGGAGTTCCAGGATCTTGACCCAGCCATGATGAAGGAACGGCGATACATTTCCAAGTTGGGATGGTGTGTGATTTGGACGGGAACTTGCATGGTGTTCACATCCTTCTGCTGCCTTCTAGGTGATAGGGGTCATGGGTTTGGAAGGTGTTGTCAAAGTTGCTGCTTCGAAAGTTGAAGGAGAGAAGGGAGCAGATCTGTGAGGTGACTTATTCGAGAACCTTGGAGATTGGGTTGTAGTTCACAAGGACCATGGTGGTCAAGGGTGGGTTTTTTTGAGGAGGAAATAATAACCAGTTTTGAAAGGGAGCAGGACAGTGCTTGTGGGGGTGGAACCATTGGCAATGTTCGCTGGCATGAAGATCTGGAAGGGAAGTAGCATTTCCGAAAGCGTAGAGAACAGGGCTAAGTACAGACTTAATCAGCTAATCAGTTTTCTCCTGTAGGATACTTGCATTCTCTAGTGGGGGGTTGTAGTAGCACAGGGAATAGCCAATGCAACACCAGCAACTCCCTAAATGCACTTTAGGCCCTTAGTGAAGGTCATGGGGTATCACCTGAACTAAAATTAGTGACAACACAAAATTCTCCTGGAAGCATCAACTCTTCACTAGTTAAAAAAGGGAGCATGGACTCCAAAGATGCTTTTGGATTGTTCAGTGAGCAAGTTCAAACAGAAAGTGCATCTGGACAGTCAGAAAGTGGACTTTCTGGAGAGCAGAAAGATGGTAATGAAAGTAATTTAAAGAGTTTCCTTTTAGAGATTGGAAGGTTTTTTTAAAAGTTATTTTAAAGAACTTATAATCTGAAATATGGTCAGCAGTAACTATGGAATTTGAAGGCCAAGTTTAGATTTAATAATATGAAAAAGACTGAAAAATTAAACCATTTGGAAGAAAAATTACTCCAGTATGCCTGTTACAACAGTTGGTTTTCTTTTGGAAAAACTTCTACTTTTGCTCTTTGAATATACTGTGACACTGATGATCCACTGCTAGTGACCACCTTCATAGTGACTGCCACAACAGTGGAGGAAACAAATCCAGGGCACAAGTGGTGATCAAACTGTACAGTGTTCTCCCTATACTATATCTTTCGTACAATGCCCAGAGAAACAAAGGAGACATTGAAGAACTGCAGACAATGCATTTAAGAGCCCGTGAAAGTGATCCCTAGTATCGGGACTTGAGCTTTTTCAGCCTGGAAAGGAGGCATCTTGTGAAGTCATCTCAGAGAAGTGTATAAGATAGTAAATGCCGGGGACAAGATTGATCTACATTGCTGCTGCAAAATAAACAGTTGACATAGGACACATGGGCCCAGGTACAAAGTAATAAAAAGGAACTTGAGGACTGATATCGGGATGTAGTTTTTCATCCAGACTGACACAACACTTGGAATGGAGTGGTGGAGGTGAAAACCCTGAAATCATTGAAGAACCAATTAGATGCAGCAGTGGAGGGGGTGTGGGGTTGTTGGATGAATTAAGGTCGGCCGAAAGACCTAGCTTATCTGTAAATGTCTTGTGGAATAAAAGATGTCTCTAATCAGGTTGCCATCAGGAAAACTGGGAACTGTTAGAATGGTTGGCATGAATTATAAATCCATGTGGAGCTACAGCCCTGTTTGTGCTAAGAAAGTATGCAGAAAGAAAGAGTCGGAACTTTAATAACCTCAGGACGTCTCAAAGTGCTTTACAGCTAACAAAGTACCTTTAAAGTGTCGACATAAATGTTGCACAAAACGAATAACATGATGAATTGTTAAAGAAGTCAAATTTTGTGCTTTTAAAAATATTGCAACCTTATTGGATTCATATGATAACAGATCCAGGATTCAGTCAGTTTTAGTTCATAAATTCTATGTTTAATTTTTCTGCATAAAACTTTAGCTTGTTCAACCTGGCAAAATCTACATTAGTTTGTGTAATCTGATAACCGGGGGCTTGCTACAGTTTTTTCTGTGTGTGTATGAGAGTAGACTGGCTCATCATGATAGTAAATTATGTCAGAAATCCACAGCTGACTTTAGATTTCCACACAAGTCCTTTCAACATCGGAAGAAACTGTTTCTACTGCCAGGTGGGTCAGTAACCAGAAGACACAAATTTAAGCTAATTGGCAAAACAGGGGGATAAATGTTTTTTTTACATAGTGAGTTATTATGGTCTGAAAGGCACTGCCTGAAAGGATGGTAGAAGCAGATTCAGTAGCGATTTTCAAAATTAAATTAGATGCATACTTGAAAAGGACAAATTTGCAGAGTGTGTCTAATTGGATAGCTCTTTCAAAGAGGCATGATGGGCTAAATGGCCTCTTCCTGTGCTATAAAAATTCTGATTCCATAACCATAACTAATCAAATTATACATGATTTAAAGAGCAGTTGATGGGTTAATTTGTACATTCCTGGTGCACACTTGGTTGTTAGGACTGTGCTATTAGTTTGCAAATGCAAAACACCAACCAGATGGAAGAAGATTTTGATATGGATCATCAGCCTGTTTACCTATAGTTAGTCCATTGTATTTACCTTGGGCACATTTTCAATCTCTTATTGATCAGTTCCTGCTGTCTGTTTGGAAACAACAAAGCCATTCTCTATAATGGTCTTGCCAAACATCCTATGAGCAAGAATTTGTTTTGCTTTGTCTTGAAGATGTGCCCGTAGCTTGTAATGGTTAGATGTTTATTTTAGAGTTTACCCGTACAACGTTAAAATTTATCTTGATTGACAGTTCTATAACCAGAAGCTGCCCGAATTTGGGCATACATATGACCAGCTGTCCCGAGTTCAGTTAATACAATTCCATTGCATTTACAGGTCACTGCAATGAGGCAAGACTTTGTCAGCACAGTAGTTTGCATTTACCTAAAAAATACTTTAAAAGATCTTGTGTTATTCTGGCTCAAGAAAATTTTTTTTTTTTTTTAAGTAAGTGAAATTAAGAGCTTTTTAAGCTGTTGATTTTTTCCTTTATTTTTCTGCTTTCTGGGATGAAAGAGTTATCTTATAAGGAAAGGTTGAGCAGGTTGGGCCTATACTGATTGGAGTTTAGAAGAATGAAAGGTGGTCTTACTGAAACACAGGATTATCAGAATAAGGGGTCTCCCATTGCAGATGGAGATGAGGAGGAATTTCTTCTCTGAGGGTCATTAATGTTTGGAATTCTCTGTCCCAGAGAGCAGTGGAGGCTGGGTCATTGAATATATTCAAGACTGAGGTAGACAGATTTTTGATCTTCAAGGGAGTTGAGGATTATGGAGGCGGGATTGGGGTGAACGGCAGGAAAGTGGAGTTGAGGCCACGATCAGATCTTAGTGAATGATGGAGCATTGAGAGGCCAAATGACCTACTCCAGTTTCTTATGTTTCTAAGTAAATTGTTTTTTCCTGAGCTGCCTACATGGTTTTTTTTTACTTCTAAATTGAAACTGAGATGGCAGTGTTCGCTCTGCCCAATGCTATTCCTAATATTTAGTACATGTGGTCAAGTTTTCGTTCATAGGAAGTGAGGACATCTTACCTATTGAAGCTAATTTTGCAGGGGACACAACTAAAAATGTATTGAGAAGTAACCGTAATTATTACACACAACTCGTCGCCTAACTCGTCGCCTAACTCGTCGCCTAACTCGTCGCCTAACTCGTCGCCTAACTCGTCGCCTAACTCGTCGCCTAACTCGTCGCCTAACTCGTCGCCTAACTCGTCGCCTAACTCGTCGCCTAACTCGTCGCCTAACTCGTCGCCTAACTCGTCGCCTAACTCGTCGCCTAACTCGTCGCCTAACTCGTCGCCTAACTCGTCGCCTAACTCGTCGCCTAACTCGTCGCCTAACTCGTCGCCTAACTCGTCGCCTAACTCGTCGCCTAACTCGTCGCCTAACTCGTCGCCTAACTCGTCGCCTAACTCGTCGCCTAACTCGTCGCCTAACTCGTCGCCTAACTCGTCGCCTAACTCGTCGCCTAACTCGTCGCCTAACTCGTCGCCTAACTCATTTATACTGCAAATATCTAGTATAATTTCTGCAGTTGCTCTGTGCAGAAGTGGGAATTAGAATCATAGGACCATAGAAATTGCTGAACAAAAAGACTAATGTCTATTTGGTTCACTTTCTACCATTGTTGTTGCATGATGCAATGATAATGGAGTTGACTAAACTTAGCAATCAATGTCTATCTATTAGTCTACAGCAGAGCAGACCCAGACATTGAGATGAGGAAAACCCCAGTGTGGAAAGCTTCAGGAACCAGAGGTCCAAAGTTGTCTCTCCCTTCCAAGCATGATGCACTTGCCACATTTCATGTCTCAAATTATTCTTTTATTCGTTCATGGGATGTGAACATCGCTGACAAGGCCAGCATTTATTACCAATCCCTAATTGCCCTTGAGACGGTGTGCTGCCTTCTTGACCCACTGCAGTCCATATGTGTAGGCACACCCACAGTGCTGTTCGCAGGTGGGGAGAGTTCCAGGATTTTGACCCAGTGACAACGAAGGAACGTAGATATAGTTCCAAGTCAGGATGGTGTGTTGACTTGGAGGGGAATTTGCAGATGGTGTTCCCATGTACCTGCTGTCCATTTACTTCTAGGTGGTAGAGGTCCATGGTTTGGGAGGTGCATATATTGTATCCCACCAAGAAGAGAGAGAATATGGGGAGGTAGCCAAAAGAACAGCAGAAGAAAATTCTAGAGTGTTGGGCAGGAGGGATATACAACTTCATACCCAATGATTTTTCTTGGGTAAATGTGCCAGCCAATTTTGCATGCACCAAGATTACATGAGCAGCATATGTAAGCTGAATGACCAGTTAGTCTTTTTTTGTCGGTATTGGCTGAAGGAAAAAGTTGGCTCGAATAAAGAGGACTCCCTGCTTTACTTAGTGCCTTGGGATCTTTTATATACAACTGCACAGGCAGTTGGGGCCTTGGGTTTAACATCTAATCTGACCATGCAGCACCACCTCAGTACTGCACTGCAGTGCCAACGTAGATTAGACCCTCAAGTGCTCGGTTAAGGCTTGAACTTCCACAATCTTCTAGTTCAGGCAAGAATACTAGCACTGAGCCTAGTTTATTGTAGTATTGTTGAGTATATTTAACATTGGATTTCGGGTGTTGCATGTTAAACAATGAGCAATATTGGGACTTCATAGCTCCATGCTAACTAAATAATACTGACAACCAATCAAATAATTGGGAGGAAATATTCAACCCATACATCCTCCATCAACCTTGCACTCTGAGCATTTTACCCTATCTGCTGTTTCATAACTTTGTAATTGAACTGCCATGTCCTCAAAACAACTGAGGAGGTACGTAATCTCTACATCAGAAGAAAGGGTACTACATTTTAAAATATGCTGTGCAAGAAAATGTTGTTTTGATGAAAAGAGCATGAGTCACTTCCTGTTTCGTATTTAGCACAGACTGGCAGTAGTGAAGGGGGATAACTCAGCACTGCAGCATGTCATTTCATCTAATTGGACCTGGCCATGAAAGCTTTGTCTCTAAATTTCTACTCATAATCTTGCAAATGATCCAATGATTAGCCATTTTAATTCTCCCCATCCAGTCCCCACACAGGGAGATATGCACCTGTCATTCAGATTTTGTTTTTTGTGTTGCTAAGACCCATGCTACTCCTTTGCCTACTCTGTGTCTCCATCTCTCCACATGGAATTTATGTATTTTCTGCAGGACTTCCACACCACTGCACAAAGTAGCTGCTCTAGTTTTTAGTGTTTGCACTTTGTTAAATGGGACATTGACCCAAACTACACTACAAACCAGTTGTGGCTCAAGTAAAACAAAAATTGTAAGTCATTCCCCAAGCTCCCCATTCCCCAAGCAAGCACGCATATCTAGTGCCTCAGCAGCATAGCATGTGTTTGCCTGTGGTCAAATGGTTAAAGATGTGTTTTTGTTGGTGTCCAATCCTGTAATAGTTAAGACTCTTGTGGTGAAATACTATTTACCATTTCAAGTCTCACGAATGGAAGCAATTTGAATTTCACCATCAGCGTGTGCAGAGTTTTGATTGTCTAGGCAGAGTTATTTGTTGGAATAAAATGTGATTCCTATCAACTTTGGCACACAATGAGATGATCGAACATGCTCTGCACCTCAGATAAGTTATTTTCTGGCACTCTTTGAGATTGTAGCATTGTGTTTGCATTAATTAAATGCTGACCTCTTCTAGAACATAATAATTACTAAAATGGCTGCATCAAATAAAGTCATTAACAATTTTTGGACACATCTGATAAGTGAGAGGTTTGCTGGATAGTGCGGGTGTTTTCATTCACTGTGAATCTGTAGATTTCAGATAATGTTGTTTGTTTCAGGCACAAAAGTGCAGAGGTATTTTTGTATTAGACTAAAAAGGTTAGAACAGTAAATGATGGGTTTTATTATGAAGGTGTCACTTGATTCTACACGAGTTCTGAAGTGCATTTTTGTAATATGGTCTTGTTTTTGGAGACACACAGAATAAAGTGCTCTGATTTGTGTTACGGCCATGCTATTTCCTTGATTGCAGTTATAGGTTGTTCAGGGATGCCTCCGAAGTTTTCAGGATACATACTGTATCCTTTGCTTTGGAGGTTTTTTAAGGGATTGAGAGGTGTGCTTTAAAACTCTGGATCATGGTAAACAAGGGTATGTTTTCTTAATACCTGTAAGGAGGCCACTTATCTTCATACCCAGGAATATTAAAGAGCTTAGTTTATGGTGCGGAAGACTCAGAAGTTACTCAAAAGTAAACTTTGTTCTCTGCAAAAGATTAGTTCCTCTGATGAACATTTTGTAATCTATTCACTCCAGATCTAGAAATTAAATGTCTACTATCTTAATGTAATGTAGAATTAATTCAAACCGATAGCAACTGGATCTTTGACTATATTTGGTGGCTTACCAAACTTTGTAAATAAACGCATAGTCTGCTTTTCTGGCTACACGTTCAACTATGCTTCATGCACCAAATCTATTTCTAGACCTTATTGCATACTGTTATGCCATGCCCTCACCTGCCAAGAATGAGGCACATTAATGTTGTCATGAACATTGATTTTACAATGTTGCTGGCGTGAGGAAATGACTTGTTGAACAGATCAGCCGTGACTGGAAAAGATATTTGCATATTAACAGACAGTGCTTGGAAGGACATAGGACCATTCCCTGACACATTCAACCCACAATGGTCCTTGATCACCATGTATTGTGTGTAAGAGGAGCATTCCAGAGACTGCTACGGTGATCCAATCCAGGACTGATTAGGCCAGCTGCTCACATGATCAACTGGCTGTTCCAGGGTCTTTTGAACTAGCCACAGAGTTTGAACTCAAAGACTGTTTGCTCCTGGACTGAGAAGATCTCTCCTGTCTGCTCCCATCTCTTTCTCTCAAGCCTCTGAATCCACTGAAGACACATGGACCCCAAGAGAGAGAAGTCTCCTACAGCGGACAAGGTTTAAGAAGACTACTGGGCCCCAACGAAAAGCAAGATCTACCTACAATCAAGGACTCTACTGTGAGCTTAAAGAAACGTAAAAAAAACTCTTCAGATGTTGCCTCAAACTTTTCCACTTTATTTCTTCTCTTTTCTTTCTCTATTTGCATGTGTACCACGTACGCACGCTAGCGTAGATGCATCATGTATCCGTAGGCATCAACCGAATTAAAGTTTAATAAATTTCAACTTTTCTTTAAACCTAAGAAAACCTGATTGTGCCAGTTTCTTTGCCTTATTATTGGAAAGCGGTAAACAAGGATTCGCCAAGGGGGAGCTAAAAACACTGTAAAATTAAGCTCTGTTACGGTAATACCAGGTGACGGCTGAAAGGGAACCCTAGAACTCTTTCTCACCAGGTCGTAACAATACAGATCAATTTTATTATTCTACAGCTCAGCTTTATTAGTGTGTTAGCTGTATTCATGCTGTTCTCTTTATGGTCCTACTTTTACCTTGTAACTCCCAGAGCATAATTTACTGTCAAAGTGATGGTCAGATACACAGATAACTGTGCCTCCACTATTTGAAACTTCTTATCCTAATTTGTCTTTTTTTTCCATCATTTAAGCCTCCAGTTTTCTGTGAATTAAGTGATGGGGCCAAAAATTTTGGTAATGTTGGATTTGCAAGTAGTAGGATACACCACAAAAGTATTTGATCCATTTATTTAAATTGAAAACTCTAGGTTATCATGACCATAATGTAGGACAAGACCAAAGATGAAAAGAGTGGAAGGAAGATGAGGGTATATCAGGAAGTAAGGAATAGGCGGTCAGGCTTGGGTTTTAAAGTTTGTACGTTGTTGGAGGGAGGAGGTAGTGAGTTCTGTAATTTTGAGGACTTCGGTAAGAATAAATTAGAATAGGAGACTCTGGTCTTGATTTCAATACTGTATGGAAGCAGATGTAAGATGGCCTATTGCATCTTGGGAGGAACCAGAAAGGAGAGTTCAGGAAAGCTTCAGCCATTATGGTATTGATAAAATAATGCTTGTGGCAACGGGAGGTGAGAAAAGGATTTTCCATCACTTGATTTAAGGCCATATAAAAGCAAACAAACACTGGGGTTCATTTCTAGAGGGAAAGAACTGAAAAATTGATGTCATGTTAAACATCTGTTTTAGTGATGTCGATTGAGGGATAAATGTTGGTTGGGACACCAGGGATAACTCCTCTGTTCTTCCAAATTATGCCATTGGATCTATTATGTCTACCTGAGGGATCAAACCGGGCCCCCGTTTTATGTCTCATCCGAAAGATGCCACCATCGAAAGTGCAATGTTCCCTCTGTACTGCGCTGGAGTGTCAGCCTAAAAAGAAAAGAAAGACTTGCATTTATATGGCCCCTTTCATGACCTCAGGATGTCCCAAAGCACTTTTACAGCCAAAGAAGTACTTTTGAAGCATAGTTGCTGTTGTGATCTAGGAAATGTAGCAGCTAATTTGCTCACAGCAAGCTCCCACAAACAGCAATGTGATGATGGCCAGATAATGTTTTTGTGATGTTGATTGAGGGGTAAATATTGACACCCAGGATAACTCCCCTGGTTGTCTTTGAAATAGTGCTGAGGGATATTTATGTCTGCCTGCAAATGTGACTCCAAAGCCATCAACTCATTTTAACAGCTTTTTTTGCTTCAAGTTCACACACTGGGAGAAAGTAACAGCTTCCAATGGATGCCAACCCTGCACTCCAGCAGGGATGCACTAGAGGCCAGAATTTGAGGAGCGCAGAAATCTCGGAGGGTTGTAGAGATGGGGAGGGGTGGGACCATGGAGGGATTTGGAAATAAGGATGTGAATTTTAAAATTGAGGCATTGCCAAGATGGGAGCCACCACAGTGACCACAGGGGAGATGGGTAAATGACACCTGGTGTGAGTTAGGATCCAGGCAACAGAGTTTTGGATGAGCTCAAGTTTATGTAGGGTGGAAAATGGGAGGATGGCCAGGAGAGCATTGGAATTGTCAAGTCTAGAGGCAAGAAAGGCAGGGATGAAGGTTTCAGCAGCAGATGAGTCGAAGCAGGAGGGGAGTCAGGTGATGTTATGAAGTTGGATCAGGCAGTATTGGTGGTGGAGGGAATTTGTGATCGGAAAACCTCATTGGAGTCAAATATGACACCGGGGTTGCAAACTCTCTGGTTCAGGGAGAGGGATGGAGTCACTGGCTAGAAAACAGAGTTTGTGATGGGGGCCAAAGTCCAATGGCTTTGGTCTTCCCAGTATTTAGTTGGAGGAAATTTCTGCTCATCCAGTAGTGGATGTCAGATGAGCATTGTGACAAGTCAGATGACATGTAGTCGAGAGAATTGGCGGTGAGGTAGAGCTGGGTATCATCAGTATACATGTGTAACCTGATGTGTTTAAGGATGATGTTGTCAAGGAGCAGGGTGTAGATGAGAAGTAGGGGGCTAAAGATAGATCCTTGAGGTACATCAGAGGTAATACTGCAAGAGCGAGAAGAGAAGCCATTTCAGGTGATTTTCTGGCTCTGACTCAATAGATCAGAATGAAACCAGGGTGAGGGCAGTTCTACCCAGCTGGACTACAGAACTTACACCGTAAACTTGATACTCCCATTGATATTGGGGAAGATGTTCACCTTCAACCTTTTGATATAGAATGGTAAGTTGAGCGTTTAAATTTTAAACAGATGTGTCCCCATATATTTTTATGATTCATCAATCTTTGTTGGAGACAGTTCCGATATGTTGGTTCCTACTGCAGCTGTAGATCTGTGTTAAAATCATCCCTTGAGTAGAATATGATTTCCAAGGAATAGCCTGTGTACTATTTTCAATCTGTTTTATTTCCCTTTCCCAGTGGCTGTGACCTCACCATGTTGAAGCCACTCTGGCAACTTTTCACCAAGATGGAGAATACTGCACACCAAGATCAGGCTGGAGTTTTCATTCTACCACCACTGCATCGAGCCCTGACTGAATTGTTCTTCATCGCAGAAAACCGGGCAGTGGTAAGATAGAATACTTGTAGCAATGAATATTGGAAACAGTCTCTACCATTGTGGTGATAACTTGTGAGCCAACATCTGGTTTGTACAGCCACCATGTTTTGTCCTAACCCTGAAATATAATGGCATCAACACCCCACAATAAGTTCTTTTATTTAAAGATAAAATCTATGACAGAATCCTCATTTAACTACATCTGGAGGAGTACTGATTGGCTTCTAATAAGTCACTAGATGATGAAGTATAGACCTGTATAGCCAGGTATATAGATAAGTGTGAGGTGATACATTTTGGTAGGTGGAATAAGGAGTCCACAAACTGCTTGGATAACAAGAGTCTGAATGGGGTAGAGGAGCAAAGGGATATAGGGAAACAGTCATGCAAATCACTAAAAGCAAAGCAAGCTAATAAGGCAATAAAAAAAGAACAGGGGTTCATTTCTAGAGGGAGAGAACTGAAAAGCAGAGAAGTTATGTGTTGAACATCTGCATATTATAAAAACGATATAAAGTAATTGAGAAGGTGCAGAAAAGATTCATAAGGATGATACCAAAACTGACAGGATATGATTAACAGGAAATGCTGAACAGGCTCGAGTGCTTTTTTCTAGAAAAGAGAAGACCGAGGATGACCTGATCGTCTTTAAGATATCGAGTTTGACGGGGAAGTCGTAGAGAAGATATTTCCACTTTTGGAGAAGTCAAAAACCAGAGGTCATAATAAGATAGTCACTAATAAATCCAGTAGGGATTGCAGGAGAAACTTCTTTACCCAAGACTGGTCAGAATGTGGGTTGTGCTACCTCAGGGAGTAGATGAGGCAAATAGTACAGATAGATTTAAGGGGAAGCTAGGTAAGCACATGAGGGAGAAAGGAATAAAGGGTTTGCTGGTAGATGAAGAGGGGTGGGAGGAGGGTCTAGTGGAGCCTAGACCAGTTGGGCAGATTGGCCTGTTTCTGTGCTGTATACATGATTAAGTAAATAACTCAACCTCTCTAACCAGATCAGGTAGCATTTTCCTGTTACAAAAGTATTTTTCTCATCATGCATGATTTTTTATATTGCAACCATGAATAACATTTTACAGACTGAGGGGAAGCAAACATTTATGTGTGTGTATGTTGTATTTTTTTTTGAGTATTGTTAGTGGAGCTATCCCAATTTAAAATACAAAGTTAGATTGGACTATCACTTCAGTTTTGCTCTGTTGAATATTTAGAGTCAGTAGAAACACAGATTTAGCATTGGATTGATCAAAAATTAAATAATTAAAAGTGTCATTGCAGTCCTAGTCACAGTGTAATGTTTACCAGTTAGAGTTTCAGTGCTAGCTAATGGAGTACAAAATGTTGTGCTTTAAATTATTCATTTTAATCTCCTTGTTCTGTTTTATTTTCCCCCAAGTTCTCATCCACTCTGTTCTACCTTTCTCCCTCATTTTTCTTCTTCCATTGTTTTTCATGTCTTGTTGAGTGATTACGTGTTACTGTATACTATGTGAACGGCCTCAAAATATTTGGTTAACAATCACTTCAAAGATTTAAGTGTAGTTAAACTTGGAGTTGTCACGCTGTCAAAATATTAATTCTATAGAGAATTTCCAGAGATTGTACAACATATGTAGCAGTCTATCAGAGTTTCTGAACAGTTACAAGTCACTTTGAGAGAAAAAGAGGGCAATAATTTTTTCCCAATTCATCAAGGGTGGTATGTTGGACTACTGGATCCTTCAAGTTTCAGAAGATTTAGGGACTTCAGAAAAAGAACAACATTTGTGAGAACTCAAGTGAGATGAAATGTTCAGTGTCAACAGCAGCCTTCATTCTTTCTTTCCTTGAAGCCATTAACCAGTCAATGGGGCTAGTCAGTATATGAGCCATTTGGATCTGAATGTAAGGTGCATGAGGGCAGTCTTACACGGAGTGTCTTTTGACACCGTTGTTTCACCCAATGAATTTAAGGCTGGACGGGACAAAAGGCAGGGCTTCCAACGAACAATGGCCCAGATTTTGTGGTTAGCAGCGAACCAACAGTGCGAGCCGTTCATTACACTTGCATTTGTCAACAGACAATGTGGGTTTCTACACTCCAACTTGCAGTTATTTGAAATCAAAAACTATGTTGCACTCTCGACAAAAAGTAGGAGCAGAGCCATTCAGCCCATGAAGCCTGCTCCGCCATTCAGTAGGTCGTGACTGATCTACCTCCGTTACACCTTCCTGCACTATCCCTATATCTCTTGATTCCCTTAGTATCCAAAAGTCTTGTCAGTCCCTCACTTGAATATACACAACAACTGAGTAGTCACAGCTCTTTGGGTAGAGCGTTCCCAAGGTTCACAACCCTTTGAGTGAAGAAATTTCTCCTCATCTCAGTCCTAAATGGCCGACCTCTTATTTGGAGACTGTGACCTCTAGTTCTTGATTCGCCAGCCAAGGGAAACATCCTCCCAGAATCTACCTTGTAAGCACCTTCAGAATGTTATATGTTTCAATGAGATCATCTTTCATTCCTCTAAGATCTAGGGAATATAGACCTCATTCGCACCTCCAGACAGTCCCCTCATCCCAGGAATCAATCTAGTGAACCTTAGTTGCAAATATATCCCTCCTTGGGAAAAGAGACTAAAACTTTGCACGGTACTAGAAGTGTGGTCTCACCGATGCCCTGACAATGGGCAGTGAGACTTCTTTACTCTTTTACTCCAATCCCGTTGTAATATATATTAACATTCCATTTGCTTTCTGTACCTGCGTGTTAACTTTGTGATTCATGTACGAGAACACACACATCTCAATACTAACATTTACCAGTCTCTCTCCATTTAAAAAATTTTCTGCTTTTCTGCTTTTCCTACCAAAATGGATAACTTCTCATTTCTCTGCATTATATTCCATCTGCCACATTCTACCCCATGGCCAATTACCACCCTATCAGTCTACTCTCAACCATCATCAGCAAAGTGATGGAAGGGGTCGTCGACAGTGCTATCAAGCAGCACTTGCTCAGCAATAACCTGCTCACTGACACTCAGTTTGGGTTCCGCCAGGGCCACTCAGCTCCTGACCCCATTACAGCCTTGGTTCAAACATTGGCAAAACAGCTAAATTCCAGAGGTGAGGTGAGAGTGACTGCTCTTGACATCAAGGCAGCACTTGACCGAGTATGACATCAAGGAGCCTGAGCAAAACTGAAGTCAATAGGAATCGGGGAAAACTCTCCGCTAGTTGGAGTCATACCTAGCACAAAAGAAGATGGTTGTGGTTGTTGGAGGTCAATCATCTCAGTACCAGGACATCACTGCAGGAGTTCCTGAGGGTAGTGTCCTAGGCCCAATTATATTCAGCTGCTTCATCAGTGGCCTTTCCTCCATCATAAGGTCAGATTTAGGGATGATCACTGATGATTGCACAATGTTATGCACCATTTGCGACGACTCAGATACTGAAGCAGCCAATGTCCAGACGCAGCACGACCTGGACAGAATCCAGGCTTGGGCTGATAAATGGCAAGTAACATGCGTGCCACACAAGTGTCAGGCAATGACCATCTCAAATAACAGAGAATCTAACCATATCCCCATGATGTTCAATGGCATTACGATCGCTGAATCCCCCACTATCAACATCCTGGGGGTTACCTTTGACCAGAAACTGAACTGGACCAGCCACATAAATACTGTGGCTGCAAGAACAGGTCACAGGCTGGGAATTCTGCGGCGAGTAATTCATCTCCTGTCTTCCCAAAGCCTGTCCTCCATCTAGAAAGCACAAGTCAGGAGTGTGATCGAATACTGTCCACTTGCCTGGATGGGTGCAGCTCCAACAACACTCAAGAAACTTGACACCATCCAGGACAAAGCAGCCCGCTTGATTGGCACCCCATCCACCACCTTCAACATTCATTTCCTTCACCACCGACGCACAGTGGCAGCAGTGTGTACCATGTACAAGATGCACTGCAGCAGCTCACCAAGACTCCTTCGGCAGCACCTTCCAAACCCGTGACCGCTACCACCTAGGACGAGGGCAGCAGATGCGTGGGAACAACACCATCTGCAAGTTCACCTCCAAGTCACACACCATCCTGACTTGGAACTATATTGCCGTTCCTTCACTGTTGCTGGGTCAAAATCCTGGAACTCCCTTCCTAACAGCACTGTGGGTGTACCTAAACCCCAAGACCTGCAGCGGTTCGAGAAGGCAGCTCACCACCACCTTCTCAAGGGTCATTAGGGATGGGCAATAAATGCTGGCCTAGCCAGCGACACTCTCATCCCGTGAACGAATAAAAAAAACCTCACTTAACCTGTCTAAATCCCTTTGCAGCCCCTTTACATCCTCCTCACTGTTTATTTTCCCACCTTGCTTTGTATCATCAGCAAACTTGGGTGTTGCACTCAGTCCGCTCATCTTGGTCATTGATTGTGAATAGATGAAGCCCAAGTACTAATCCTTGTGGCAACCCCACTAATCACAGTTTGCCAACCTGTAATTGACCTGTTTATTCCCACTCTGTTTTCTCTGTTAACCAACCTTCAATCTATGCTAATATATCAACTTTAATCCCATGAGTCCCATTGGACTTTTGTGAATAGTGCAAGTAACTGTGTATCTCCTTAACCAATCAGTTTGAGGAATCCTTACTGAGTTACAGAGTCTAAACCAGGAAGTTATTAGAATAGTTAGTTCAATGCCAAATTATGTACAGAAAGGGAAATAGAGAGAAAAAAGATGATGGGATTAAAAGAGATAAAACAAAAGAGTATATATTTTTTTTTAAATGCCAACAATAATTAAAATCAGAAGGAATATACTCAACAATGTAAATGTTAATTTTCAGTGCCGTAGAGATGCTTTGGTAGTAATTAAGACTTAGCACACCATTAAAAAAATGCACTTTCACATGAATGGACAAGCCCTAATTTTTTCTGGTGTGTTTAGTGGGTATCTATCACATAACTACAGTAATATTGCACTCTTCACATGTTTGAATGCCAATTCTCTTGGTGAGATACCGCTGTAGCACAGCTTCTGGAGGAGCAGGGCAACTCCAACAGCAACATCCTGATTTCTGCATTTAACTGCACATGTGAGCACCAGACATTGCTGATTAATTTACTCCTTAATGGTGAGCACTGATAGCCTCACTGTTACTTTTATCACCAAATCTTACTACAATGTCTTTTACAGAAAAGCAAATGAAAGTCTATTTACAAAGTCTATTTTAAATAAAGTCTCTCTGAACTGCAGCAAACAGATCTCCTACAACAAGTTCTGCTGATAAAAGTAGTGTTATTTCTCCCGAAAAAGCCAGAGAGTGGAGAATAGTTACATACAAATTACGTGTGTAAAATCAATTCCAGTCAATTCCAGCAGTGCAGTCTCCATGTGTGATTGATGGGGAAATTACCCAGTCATCTCATTCTGGCTGGGAATGGTAATGTCACTATTTACAGCCACTTTGCATTCAAGTGTTGTGTCTTTTACACCTGAGATTAAAGGCCAGCTCAGGTCTGCAAATGAAACCCGACCCGGCCCGAGTCCTTCCATTTTTTTCCCACGCCCGACCCGACCCAACCATCAGTTAACCTACCTTCGGTTTTTCACTTTGTCACTTATCTGCACAAACTTAAAAAATCTGTAATAAAACCTCCTTTCAAGTCCAAACAGTACATTGGAGCCACTAATCTGAGGTTGTGATAGTGTGTCTGACCCGACCAGAGCCTGAATGCCGGACCCGGAGGTGTGACCTGACCTGACACGACCCGAACCCGACAAGTCATCGGGTTCCGTCGGGTAGCCAGCCTTTACCTGAGATTTTGTTTGTTTTTAAGAACGGTCTGAACCCGTGCCCAAAATATGTTTGAACAGAGTCCAATTCGGCTTATTGTGCTGAAAGTTGCTAAATTGAATTTAACACATTCGAATGAGTGAGTGCAAAGTTGAAATGTGTTAAACAATTTTCCTCTTATTCAAATGTTTTAAATGTTTCATGGTTCCATATCTTTTCAGAAGATTTAGTGTAAAAAAAAACCTATGCAGTTTGAAAGCCTCCAATGAACATACTTAACAAAAGATAATCCAGAATCTCTTCAATTTTCAGCCACTTAGGATTTCTTAAGCAACATTCTTACTGAATGATTTAATCACTGCAAGAGATTGAAAAACAGGTTTATGTGAAACACACCTCTGGGTGCAGCACCCAGAATGGTTTATTTGGATCCACCCATTCAGTTGTGCAGTTCATTCCTTTGTGAGTGAGATAAGTGAATTGTTGAATACAATAAAAAAAATAGAGAATTCAACTTCCAGAGAATTTTATTTTTTGTTACTGCCAAACTAAATTTGATTTGTTTGGTTAATCTACAGGCAGGCTTCCCCTGTGGAGAGATCCTGATTCAAGGAAATGGGTTGAAGATCATAAGAATTGACTTGTGTTGCTGTCTCCTAATTCCTTTGCTACTGGCACCAAATTATATACTCCCTTGCTAAACAAGGGAAGCTGCAAACCAAAGCAGCTTTCATCGTTTAGTTGTTGCGCTGGTGTTCTCATATCCATCTCCTGCTTTTTTGAGATTTTTGATTTTTGCTCTTTTATTGATTTTTTTCATCCCTGGCGACCTGTACCATTGTCTGGCAGCCATGATGGGCCTGATGATTTGCAGCCCTGCACTGCCTGTCTGTAATTGATCATTGGCAGGAGCATGGCAGCTGCTAGAGAAACTGCCCAGTCTGTTCTGTGGACCCTACTTGGCAATCTGCCCAAGATTAGGAGCTCACAGATTGGGAAAAATGCAGCTTCCTGCTGTTAAGTACAAGAGTGTACACCAGCACGTCACACAAGTGAATTTTCTATGCGACAAACATTTCAATCTTTTCAATATTCTACTCCTTCAGAAATGTGTCCTGCATCACATTCATTTCTCAGGGAGGGGAGACGTTCCTTTGCCCTTCATAGATGTGTACTGCACAGGAAGCAATTTGGCGAGCTCTTTAAAAGCGTTACCTCATTAATCCCATTCTCCTGCCCTTTCGCCGTACTCTAAATCTTTTTCTTTAAAAAAAATTAATCAATTTCTGCTTCCACCACTGTGGCATATCATTCCATATTTTCAACCACTCTGTATATTTAAAAAGTGTTTCTCTCTGACTCATCAGCCAGTGGAAATCATATTTCCCTGTTTAACTTATCAAAACTCTGCATAATTTTGAAACCTTCTATTTAATATCCCCTCCTCCCCTGCCTGGAGCCTGCTTACTGTTTCACTAAGGAATGCAAATGTTAACCCTCCCACTCTGTGACAATACACAAATACCCTGGATCCACTTTGCTACTGGACTGCCTCTGTGTGACAGCCAGAACCAATTTGAAGAAGAAACCTTTATGGCATCAGCTTAGCAACCATGAGCAACCTACACACTAGCAACAGGGCTAGTACAGTCTGCATTCTCTCATTTGTGTTCCCATACCAACAGTTACTTCCTGTTGAAGTTTAAATACTAACACTAGTAAGATAACAATTCTGTCAATAGGTTTCCCAGTTAAAAGCTTCCTGATGAATTTGTTTTCAGTTTGTATTTTTAATATCCCATTGGAGAGAGGTAGTTAAATTGAATACGGATTGACTGAAACAAATGAATTACTACCTTTCTGTTGCAAAGACAGTTTAGAGCTCCTTGATAGCTGTGCAAAGGAAGTATATGCAGACCACAGCATGTTGTACAGTTCAGTTTTGAGTGCAGCAGAGAGCTTTCTTTATCGCAGTCTGCCCCAAAGGAGGTACGGACTGATCATGGGTACTCTTGTCACAGCAAAGTACCAAGGCAGCTGGTTTTAGACATTTTTAATCAGATCATTTATAAAAAATCATTGCCTGGGCTTTAGTGTATTCACATTTTAGTTGGACTTAATACTGCAATTGGTGGAATTTTACTTCATTCATAAATGTCAAAGTATAAAATCAAATTATGTACGTGTAAGTCTTTCTGCTCAAACGTAAATATAGATTCGCACTAATAAATATTTAAAACTCTTCCCAGTTCTAACCAAGTACTTTTACTTCCTGCTGTTTTGGGTGCCTTTTGAACACTGGATTTCCTTTTCAGCTTGCAGTTTGAGTGTTAAAGACTACCTTCTCAGGAAGGTGGCGTTAAAGTGCACAGTACTTGGTGTCTGAGCAGCTACAGAAAGCGGATGTGATTGTTGTTGTGTCTAGATTTGCATAGGGCAAACCCATGTTTTAATTGAAACTCAGCTTTAGGGTGCTACCAGTGTTGAATGCATGCAGAATTTTAAAAAAAAATTATAATGTCGCAGTGATGTGACAGTCATGTACTTTCCCTGCCCGTGTTCCTGCCCTTCACATCCCACCTATCAATAAGTGGGCCTAGTTGCAACATATTAGCTCCTTTCTATCGCCTGTCCCACAGAAACTGGACTTTAGAAAACAGTGAACCAAGGTAGTGAAAGTTGAACACTATTGCCGACTATGGAGAGAGGATGCTTGAGGCCACTTGAGGAACTGGAAAAATTTTGGATTAAAGTTAAAAGTTATAGTGTCTTACATAGAATTTTGCAGCTGTTAAACCAACAGGTTCACATCAGTGTTTACGCTCAATATGAGTCTCCTCCCACCTTATTTCATCTCACTCTATCAGCATAACCTTCTATACCTTCCTTCCCTCAGTCGTACAGCTTTCCCCTTAAATGCATCAATGCTATTCATCTCAATTAGTCAATGTTGTAGTGAGTTCCACACTCTAATCACTCTGGGTAAAAAGATTTATCCTGAATTCCCTATTGGATTTATTACTAACTATCTTTTATTTATAACCACTGCAAGAGGAAAAGTCTATGTTTGTCATATCAAATTTGTTCATTCAGTTCACTACATAAGGATTGGATTCTCTTTGTATCGCTTCTGATGTACAATATTGCAGAATAACAATGTTTCTGATTGGGTGCAGGAACTTGGTGTGCTGCAAGACTATTTTGTGGCCTTAACCACAGAAGATCACATCCACCACTGTGTCATGCAGGTGAGAATCATATGTAACTCTTGCAAAATGAATGCAGTCAATTTTTGAACGAGAAAGGGTGCTTGTTGCTTAAACATTGCTAAAGTCTGACTTGAACACGTTATTGCTGAGGCTTGAATTAATTGTCGGGAGTTTCTTTTGAAGACTGTTCCCTTAAAAGTACTTGCTGCAGTGGATTAGTACTTTGTCCTTGCCATTCTGGGACCAACATATGAATCCAGCTGGGCAAATCATGGGATTAAAGTGACTCCATGACTCTAAGTCTTGCTCTCTTAGGTCACATGGCAAATAAATTCAAAGCTGTTTGACTTCAAAGGTCACAGGTTGCAAATTTGCAACACCTAACTGCTGCTTATTCTGAGCAAATTGGCATCTCAAATCAGATCACAAAACGACTGTGTGAGATATGGAAAATCATGTGTGTAGCCAGGGTTGATGATGTAAGGTTGAGATTGGCATGAAAATATATTGTTAACAGAATAGAGTGGGTTGCACTCTGCAAACAACCCGTGTTATATCTGAATTATGAGTGCTATGTACTGGCTGACAAAAAGCACTACCATCCCCAATTTTGAAGGGAATATAAATTTGCTTTAAAAAGTAGAGTCGCTGAGCTATTAAGTTACCATAGAGGCATTTTTATTTCGTGATACAGCCTTGGCAATGGAGGAAACCAACACAAGCAGGAATTCATGAAGTGATTTCATCTGGGTGCTAGCAATCTGTCCTATCATTGTACTGTTTAAAAACTTGAATGTGCATCTGTATAAAACATGTCTATGTAAATTAAACACCGAGTATTGTTGATCGAAGTTTCTTCCCTGCCCTCTGAATGAGTAGTTACTGTACTCTACTGAAATGGTGAGTTGTAAATGGCCCTTTCACGATAAAGATCTTCTGAAAGAGTTCAATAACTAAACTACCTTGCTGCTTTAAACAAGAAATGCTGGAACCACTCAGCAGGTCTGGCAGCATCTGTGGAAAGAGAAGCAGAGTTAACGTTTCGGGTCAGTGACCCTTCATCGGAAGAAGGGTCACTGACCCGAAACGTTAACTCTGCTTCTCTTTCCACAGATGCTGCCAGACCTGCTGAGTGGTTCCAGCATTTCTTGTTTTTATTTCAGATTTCCAGCATCCGCAGTATTTTGCTTTTACCTTGCTGCTTTGCTATTTTTTAGACCTGTAAACTAAGATTGCTCTTAAAATACAAAAGCAAGTTACTTAAACTCACCACTTTCATAATTTTAGTGCGGATGTAAATCTATTTCTGTTAATTCTGAGAACACCCTGATTTTCATACTTCCCCTATAGTTAAGCACCTGGCCTGCACCCTGCCTGGCCCTACAGCAGCTTGGGAACCGAATGGTGTGGAAGAATAAACCCGCATCTATCCTAGCTGTAGTACAGCATCTTGTTTTTTTTTTATTCATTCATGGGGTGTGGGTGTCTCTGGCCAGGCCAGCATTTATTGCCCATCCTTAATTGCCTTTTGAGAAGGTGGTGGTGAGCTGCCTTCTTGAACCGCTGCAGTCCATGTGGGGTAGGTACACCCACAGTGCTGTTAGGAAGGGCGTTCCAGGATTTTGACCCAGCGACAGTGAAGGAACGGTGATATAGTTCCAAGTCAGGATGGTGTGTGACTTGGAGGGGAACTTGCAGGTGGTGATGTTCCCATGTATTTGCTGCCCTTGTCCTTCTAGTTGGTAGAGGTCGTGGGTTTGGAAGGTGCTGTCTAAGGAGCCTTGGTGCATTGCTGCAGTGCATCTTGTAGATGGTACACACTGCTGCCACTGTGCGTCAGTGGTGGAGGGAGTGAATGTTTGTAGGTGAGGTGCCAATCTAGCGGGCTTCTTTGTCCTGGATGGTGTCGAGCTTCTTGAGTGTTGTTGGAGCTGCACCCATCCAGGCAAGTGGAGAGTATTCCATCACACTCCTGACTTGTGCCTTGTAGATGATGGACAGGCTTTGGGGAGTCAGGATGTGAGTTACTCGCCTCAGGATTCCTAGCCTCTGACCTGCTCCTGTAGCCACGGTATTTATATGGCTACTCCAGTTCAGTTTCTGGTCAATGGTAGCCCCTAGGATGTTGATAGTGGGGGATTCAACGATGGTAATGCCGTTGAATGTCAAGGGGAGATGGTTGTTGGAGATGGTCATTGCCTGGCACTTGTGTGGCGCGAATGTTGCTTACCACTTATCAACCCAAGCCTGGATATTGTCCAGGTCTTGCTGCATTTCTACACGGACTGCTTCAGTATCTGAGGAGTCACGAATGGTGCTGAACATTGTGTATTCATCAGCGAACATCCCCACTTCTGACCTTATGATTGAAGGAAGATCATTGATGAAGCAGCTGAAGATGGTTGGTCCGAAGACACTACCCTGAGGAACTCCTGCAGTGATGTCCTGGAGCTCAGATGATTGACCTTCAGCAACCACAACCATCTTCCTTTGAGCGAGGTAAGATTCCAGCCAGCGGAGTGTTTTCCCCCTGATTCCCGTTAACCTCGGTTTTGCTAGGGCTCCTTGATGCCATACTCTGTCAAATGCTGCCTTGATGTCAAGGGCAGTCACTGTCACCTCACCTCTTGAGTTCAGCTCTTTTATCCATGTTTGAACCAAGGCTGTAATGAGGTCAGGAGCTGAGTGGCCCTGGCGGAACCCAAACTGAGCGTCACTGAGCAGGTTATCGCTAAGCAAGTGCCGCTTGATGGCACTGTTGATGACACCTTCCATCACTTTACTGATGATTGAGAGTAGGCTGATGGGGCGGTAATTGTCCGGGTTGGATTTGTCCTGCTTTTTGTGTACAGGACTTACCTGGGCAATTTTCCGCATTGCCGGGTAGATGCCAGTGTTGTAGCTGTACTGGAACAGCTTGGCTAGGGGTGCGGCAAGTTCTGGAGCACAGGTCTTCAGTACTATTGCCGGAATGTTGTCAGGGCCCACAGCTTTTGCAGTATCCAGTGCCTTCAGTCGTTTCTTGATATCACGCGGAGTGAATCGAATTGGCTGAAGTCTGGCATCTGTGATGCTGGGGACTTCAGGAGGAGGCCGAGATGGATCATCAACTCGGCACTTCTGGCTGAAGATTGTTGCAAATGCTTCTGCCTTATCTTTTGCACTGATGTGCTGGGCTCCCCCATCATTGAGGATGGGGATATTTGTGGAGCCACTTCCTCCAGTTAGTTGTTTAATTGCCCACCACCATTCACTGCTGGATGTGGCAGGACTGCAGAGCTTAGATCTGATCCGTTGGTTATGGGATTGCTTAGCTTTGTCTATCACATGCTGCTTATGCAGTTTGGCATGCAAGTAGTCCTGTGTTGTAGCTTCACCAAGTTGACACCTCATTTTGAGGTATGCCTGGTGCTGCTCCTGGCATGCCCTCCTGCACTCTTCATTGAACCAGGGTTGGTCTCTTGGCTTGATGGTAATGATAGCGTGGGGGATATGCCAGGCCATGTGGTTACAGATTGTGGTTGAGTACAATTCTGCTGCTGCTAATGGCCCACAGCGCCTCATGGATGCCCAATTTTGCATTGCTAGATCTGTTCGAAATCTATCCCATTTAGCACGGTGATAGTGCCACACAACACGATGGACGGTGTCCTCAATGGGAAGGCAGGACTTAGTCTCCACAAGGACTGTGAGGTGGTCACTCCTACCAATACTGTCATGGACAGAAGCATCTGCGGCAGGCAGATTGGTGAGGACGAGGGCAAGTATGTTTTTCCCTTGTGTTGGTTCCCCCACTACCTGCCGCAGACCCAGTCTAGCAGCTATGTCCTTTAGGACTCGGCCACCTCAGTCAGTAGTGGTGCTACCGAGCCACTCTTGGTGATGGACATTGAAGTCCCCCACCCAGAGTACATTTTGTGCCCTTGCCACCCTCAGTGCTTCCTCCAAGTGGTGTTCAACATGGAGGAGTACTGAGTCATCAGCTGAGGGAGGGCGGTAGGTGGTAATCAGTAGGAGGTTACCTTGCCCATGTTTGACCTGATGCCATGAGACTTCATGGGGTCCGGAGTTGATGTTCAGGACTCCCAGGGCAACTCCCTCCCTACTGTATACCACTGTGCCACCACCTCTGGTGGGTCTCTCCTGCCGGTGGGACAGGACATACCCGGGGATGGTGATGGCAGTGTCTGGGACATTGTAAGGTATGATTCCGTGAGTATGACTATGTCAGGCTGTTGCTTGACTAGTCTGTGGGACAGCTCTCCCAACTTTGGCACAAGCCCCCAGATGTTAGTAAGGAGGACTTTGCAGGGTCAACAGGGCTGGGTTTGCCGTTGTCGTTTCCGGTGCCTCGGTCGATGCCGGGTGGTACGTCTGGGTTCATTCCTTTTTATTGACTTCGTAGCGGTTAGGTACAAGTGAGTGGCTTGCTAGGCCATTTCAGAGGGCATATAAGAGTTAACCACATTGCTGTGGGTCTGGAGTCACATGTAGGCCAGGCTAGGTAAGGACAGCAGATTTCCTTCCCTAAAGCACAGTGGCGCAGTGGTTAGCACCGCAGCCTCACAGCTCCAGGGACCCGGGTTCGATTCCGGGTACTGCCTGTGTGGAGTTTGCAAGTTCTCCCTGTGTCTGCGTGGGTTTTCTCCGGGTGCTCCGGTTTCCTCCCACATGCCAAAGACTTGCAGGTTGGTAGGTAAATTGGCCATTATAAATTGTCACCAGTATAGGTAGGTGGTAGGGAAATATAGGGACAGGTGGGGATGTTTGGTAGGAATATGGGATTAGTGTAGGATTAGTATAAATGGGTGGTTGATGTTCGGCACAGACTCGGTGGGCCGAAGGGCCTGTTTCAGTGCTGTATCTCTAATCAATCAAAAGGACATTAGTGAACCAGATGGGTTTTTACAACAATCGACAATGGTTTCATGGCCATCATTAGACTAGCTTTTAATTCCAGATTTATTAATTAAATTCAAATTCCACCTTCTGCTGTGGTGGGATTCGAACCCATGTCCCCAGAGAAATACCTTGGGTCTGTGGGTTACTAGTCCAGTGACAATACCACTACGCCACTGCCTACCAATAGGTTGTCCCATTATGCAACCTGCTCAACCTACCTCTCCGTTCAACTATCTGCCACAGAACTAGTTTCTAATTTGGTTGGCTCAGGGAAACTCCATGCTTATCACAGACACACATGGCATCATATTTAGACAGTGTCACATAGGGTCTCTTATTCCGGTGTCATACGAAGTTCCAGGACCTGTTACAAATCAAAGTTTGATGATCGAGGAAAGAACTTGTATTTATATGGTATCTTTCACATCCTCAGAACGTCACATTGTTTCACAGCCACTGTACATATGCAGGGAAACATGGCAGATAATTTATGCACAGTATGGTCCCACAAATAACAATGACCAGATCACCAATTTAGTGATGTTGGTGCGATTTGGCAGACAGTGCAGAGAATCATACACGACTGCAAGAAGATATGGACAGGTCATTGGACTGAGCATACTGATTGAAGATGTGATTTAATGTGGATAATTGTAAGGTTATCCTTTTGAGAAAAAGAATGATGAGGAATGAAAGTACACACTCATTGGCAAGACCCTGAAGGGTGTGGATGAGCAGTGACACCTAGGATATATTATGTATTTGAACCCTGAAAATGCTAGTGCAAGTAAATAAAGCCAACAAAGCATTTGGGTTTTATAAATGGGTATAAAGTATAAAACTAAAGAAGCGATAAATTCATACAAGACATTGGTTAGGCCACAATTCGAGATATTTTGGGTGACCTATTATAGAAAGGACCTTAAAGCCAGGGAGAGCTTTTAAATTTTAATCATGTCAGAAATAGGAAACTGTACTTATGAGGAGAGACTAGAGAGGTACTGGGCAGGATTTTGGGCTGGGACTAAATGGAGATCACCCTGCACTGCCTGGAAAACAGTCACCCACCTTGATTTTCCCCAGACTGGTACCACTTGGTGGTCAGAGGGTGCATTTGCCATCCAATTAAGGATGGAAGGGGGGCTGTCTAAACTCGAGGGCCAATAGTAGGCCCTGCAGCTCGAAAGGAGCAGCAGCCCGCAGTTCATGAGAGAGAGAGGGTGCCTCCATCTTGTGGTGCCCTCTGTACAACTTTTAAAAGTTTTAAATTGTAAAAAATAGTCTCAGCAGCAAGCAAGCAGAGGGGGCCTTAAAGCCTGCCTGGAATGCTAGCTTCCTGGTTTTCAGGCAGGTGGCCTAGTAGTTCCTAACGCCTCGGTGCGGGGGATGGATCCACAGGCCGACTGAAAAATTCCAGTCAGCCTCTGACCGTAGGCCTTAATAGGCTATTAGCTCGCTTTAATTGGCTACCTGCCACCCCTATCCTGCTTCTGGGAAGCCAGTACGCTGGACGGCAGCATGAATTTCTGTGCCCGCCTACCTCTGTACGGGGGTGAAAATCCTGCCTATTGGGGCTGTTTCCACTGGAGAAGTGGAAGAGATTTAACAGTTTCTTTTCATTTAAGCGGAGGTTTGATGGGGAGAAGAAAATAGGGAGATGCGGCAGCAGGGCAAGAATAGGTAATTAGAGGTTTGTCTGAAATATAAACAGCAGCTTAAACCAGTAGGACTGAATGACTAGTGTCTGTGTTGTAGATTCTATAAGTGTAAAAGTCACTGGATTTGAAATGATGAATATGTACCTATAAAGCACCTTGGGATATTTTACTATGTTAAAGGTGCTATGTAAATGCAAGTTGCTGTTGAATAGGGAAAGAATGTTTCCTTTAGTTGAGGGGATCATCAATTTAAAACTGTCAGCGATCAGGAGTAATTTATTTACACAGGGTGTTGGAGCATGGAATGCTGTGCTGCAGGGAATGACTGAGCCAGAGACTATTGCATTTTTGAGGGAAAATCAATCCAATAGGAAAAGGTACAGGTCTATGAGGAAAATCCAGGGCAGTAAGATTTCTGTACTTCGAGACAGCACAGATATAGATATGATGGGCCAACTGACCTCCTTGAGTCCTGTAACCCTTTAAGGTTCTACCTTTGCAACAGTTTGTTGATACAAACTTCAAGGAAAGGCTTTAACCAGAATAGTCAGTTTATGTTGCCGAATTAATTGTAAATGGCTATTGTATTTTGCATGATGACGAAAATCTCTGCCGCCAAAACTCAAGTAGACCACCTGCCATATTTGTCTCAGGTCATTAAAAACGCATCCAAAATGAATAACTAAGACCATATGTGAAAAGCAATAAAAGGGTAACCACCCCAACTTGGTACTTGCTGAGATCAGTGTATCCAGCTGCTCCCAATTGGGTATCTCAATTCCTCATTGGTGCCAAAGACCAGTCAGTGCCAAAGAAGAAGTGGCAACAATTGGTGCCACTGGCAAAACATACCCCACCCTTCTAAGTAAGAGCCATATGTTACACCACTCGGTCAACATGCCGAAGGATCCTCAGCAACCCAGGCTCCCAATCAATTGAGACCAAAGTTTACTTATGTGAGTGTGGTGGGGGGAGGACGAGCAGGTGGAATTAGTAATGAACCTGCCCAAGGACAGTTTGAAAACTTATGAATTTGGTTCAGCAATGTTCTGTTCTCTACGTCCAGGGAGTCTCCAACCCCAGGTAGAACCCTTGGATTTCCTACACACTTGCAGCAGCATCTGTTTATTCTGTGAATGATCTGTGCTCTGCATACCACAATCCCACCCAACCATCCCTTTACACCCTGCAATTTTGTTATTTTTCTATCAGGTTGAGTTTTATAGTCAGTTTAGCTTCAGTTCAAAACCAATTGGTGGAAGGGGTGTAGTTTCTGGAGCTGTCTAGGATCCTGGAATAGTAGACCATGTGCAGCATTGCCTCTGTGCAGCATCCAGACAATATTTCTTGCATATTCTTGGCGCATGTTTTTCGGGAACCAACCTGTCAAGATGGCCTCATTTATATGATGTGTAGAGAAGGCTTAACCCTTTCTTTAAAAAAAAAATTGCATTTATATAGCTCTTTGCAATCACCGGACTTCTCAAAGCACTTTACAGCCAATGCAATACTTTTGAAGTGGAATCACTGTTATCATGTAGGAAACGCAGCAACCACTTTTCATACAACAAGCTCCCGCAAACAGCAATGTGATGATGAACAGATAATCTGTTTTTGTGATGTTGATTGAGGGATACATATTGGCAGGATGCTGGTGATAATTCCTCTGCTGCTATACAAAATAGTGCCATGGGATCTTTTAGGCCCACCTGAAAGGGCAGATGGGCCTCCATTTTAACGTCTCATCCAAAAGATGACACCTGTAACAGTGCAGCACTCCCTCAGTACTGCAGTGGAGCGTCGGTCTTGATTTTTGTGCTCAAATTCTGGAGTGGTACTTGGACCCAGAACCTTGTCATTCAGAGGCAAGTGTTACTAAACTGAGCCAGGGCTGACACTTGCAGAAAATAGAAGGCTGTGCTAGATAAGTGACCTTGTTTGTGTGTGCACCTGTGTGCAAGGTTAAAGTTGTTTTGCATGTGTCCATGGCAACAAAATATGTAAACTTTTAAAGTGTTTGAGACCTTCTCTTGCAAAATCCGGCATGATATGTATTGTGGAACACATTGCAGCATATTAGAATGGCTTGCAACAGATCCTCCAGTCTCTGGCATTGAAGCAAGTATAATTTGCCAGCCATTTGTCTGATGCCATGGATTTGTCTTTACAAATGATACATTTGGAAGAAGTGCTGAATTAAAACTGTGCAGGTTAAAGGAAATAATACACTCAGTCAAAACCCACCATGACTTGACACCAATAGGAGAGGATGGAGGGCAGGAAGGATAAGGAGACTCGGGGAGCCTATCAAAGCAAAAAGCCCCTTCAAAAGCTCAGTTTTGTCAATCAGATTGCCAATTGTAACAAATACTTCAAAGTGCTTTCAATAAGTAGTAGAGCAATTTAAACATTTCCTTTAATCTGCATAAACTGACAGAATTTTGAATTAGCCAGTCAAACCTGTTGCAGCATACAAGGGATTATGCAAATATGTTCTGCTGAAAATGCCTGAACTTCAATGAACTGCTTTATTAGGCTAGAATTTGCTCACCCATCACTCCTGTCTTTTCTGACATACCTTGACTTCCAATCTGCCCATGCCTCCAATTTAAAATTGCCAATCTTATGTTTAAGTCCTCTTATAGCCCCCTTTTTCCCCTGTCCACCATTTCCACTTGCACCTTCAACCATCTAGCCCCACACTGGAATTCCCTCCCATCATCTCTTCATCTCCCATCATCTCTTCATCTCCCATCATCTCTTCATCTCCCATCATCTCTTCATCTCCCATCATCTCTTCATCTCCCATCATCTCTTCATCTCCCATCATCTCTTCATCTCCCATCATCTCTTCATCTCCCATCATCTCTTCATCTCCCATCATCTCTTCATCTCCCATCATCTCTTCATCTCCCATCATCTCTTCATCTCCCATCATCTCTTCATCTCCCATCATCTCTTCATCTCCCATCATCTCTCTTCATCTCCCATCATCTCTCTTCATCTCCCATCATCTCTCTTCATCTCCCATCATCTCTCTTCATCTCTCTTCATCTCTCTTCATCTCCCATCATCTCTCTTCATCTCCCATCATCTCTCTTCATCTCCCATCATCTCTCTTCATCTCCCTTCATCTCTCTTCATCTCCCTTCATCTCTCTTCATCTCCCTTCATCTCCCTTCATCTCCCTTCATCTCCCTTCATCTCCCTTCATCTCCCTTCATCTCCCTTCATCTCCCTTCATCTCCCTTCATCTCCCATCATCTCCCATCATCTCCCATCATCTCCCATCATCTCCCATCATCTCCCATCATCTCCCTTCATCTCCCATCATCTCCCATCATCTCCCATCATCTCCCATCATCTCCCATCATCTCCCATCATCTCCCATCATCTCCCTTCATCTCCCATCATCTCCCTTCATCTCCCTTCATCTCCCTTCATCTCCCTTCATCTCCCATCATCTCCCTTCATCTCCCATCATCTCTTCATCTCCCACTTCTCCTTTTAAAATCCGGCTTAAAACCTACTGCTGTAACCAAACTTTTGGTCACTCCTCTGTGGACTCTGTGCTTTTTTTGTCCGATTTATGCCTCTGTGATGCACCTTTTTTGTATCTTAACAGCACTGTACAATGGAAGTTGCTATTCCTCTGGCATTTGATAAAGTGCAGAATTTCACCATTTGCACTCCTTTCTGAAAACTGGTGAAAAGGAATTATTCACTTTGCATGTTTTTGTATTCTTTGATTAAATATTTTAATTTAAAAAGCAAGCACAGGTGTTATCAAGGCAACTGCCTTGGAAGGCTGATTTACATCAGGGGAGCTGCAGTCATTAATCAAAGGTACTTCCTTGTTTAAACAGGGTTTGTTAAATTTAATTTCCTCTAATAAAGTAGCTCATTTATGGTCACTGTTTGAACAAGTATCAGAAAATCAATAAATTGATCAGACAGGCAGGTAGAGTCATAATTTTTATAGCAGTTAGTTTTATTCCCAAGGGTAAGACTCTATGACGGTTTATATAAAGAAGAATGATGATGACCTACATTAAATTTTTTGTCATTTCTTTGTTAATGAACTACCAATTTCTTATTCAGGGGAAAAATAGAACATACTAACTTCTAAGAGCTGCAGTACTTGTAACAAATTGATTTATAGTTCAGCTGTAAAACCAAATATTATAAATTCATACACAAAATCAAATGTGACTTAAAATCAACTTTAGACCATTTTGAGTTGCACATTTTCTAATTTCATTTAATTGCACACAGGGCTTCCCTCTATCAGAAGCCTAATGATCTTAATGTTAGCTACCCAAATATTGTTGGGTGGTGTGCTACCAGATGAAGCTAATGCATTTATATGGCACCTTTCACAACCTGAGGACATCCCAAAGCACTTTACAGCCAAAGAAGTACTCTTGAATTGTAGGCACTGTTGTAATGTAGGAAATGTGGTAGCCAATTTGTGCACAGGTCCCATAAACAGCAATGTGATAACGACCAGATGATCTGCTTTAGTGATGTTTGCTGAGGGACGAATATTGGTCAGGCCTCTTGCATACTGATCTTCTTTGCATGCCCAAGTTAATATAGGGAAAGAGCAGGACATAATGTATTTGCTGCTGCTCAGTGTACGCACTGAGTTTGGGATTTGATCATGGTGCTAGCTTCTGAGATTTATTCATGTGGGTTTGACTGCACTGTTGAAGGAGTTCCAAATTGAAAGTGTTTGATTTTCTTTCAGGGACTGAAGAATATTGCTGCCATCAGTCTCGCGATTAACTATCAGAATAAAGCTACCAAGCTTCTGAATGAACAGTTGACATCTCAGACCAAACCTGCTTAATAATGTTTGTGGCATCTTCAGACTAATGAGAGTCAACGGAGCTCAGACAAGCACAGTCATCTGAGAATTACATCACACAGCAACTGACTGTTCAGATGTTCTCAAACCTGCACTTTCTGAAGTGTGATGCGCTTGTTCTCCCTCACTATATTTCTCTCTCTCTCTCTCTCTCTCTCTCTCTCTCTCTCTCTCTCTCTCTCCTTTTCTTTTCTTCCAGGCACTGTGATGAGACCCCGCCTCATGAGTGCTCCCTGAAAACCCCAGGGTTCCGCGTTTACTGAAATTCAGACTTGAATTCCTCTTAACACTGACGATGGTTTCAGATCCCTTTCCATCGACTAGCAGCTTCCGTTACAAATGCTTCTACCGCATTTTTTCTTACCTGCGTTCAAGATCTGACAGTAACTGGGTGCAAAGTAAAGATAAACTCAATCTGGCCATACCCAGCCTTAGCACTACTAATAGGTTACCTATAGTTAAAATTTCATGTGGAATTGATCATTTATATTCTGGCACTGAAGTGGATTTTGCTGCTGGTTGGTTGGGTTTCACAGTAGTGGCAAGTTAATTATCCTTTTATGAAGGTAATCTCTTATTTTCATGTGTACCAAAGTAGAAATTGTTACCATCCAGTAAATGGTCACTTAATTCATCATTTGATTGTCTGGCAGAGATCAATTGCAGGTTGGAAAGATTATAGATTCATCTAATAAAATAGTCTGTATTACATTTTAACAAGTCCTAAAGTTCCTGGTTGTACCCACCATTCCTTCCCTCACCCCAGTGGATCTGTAAAAGCCCTACAAAAATTACTGTATCTAAAGAACATGGGCTTGACATCTGTTATCTGTCATAGAGGATGTGTAATTCTCATTCAGTTATTAGAGCTTATTTTTTATTTAAGTTAGTTTAGCTTATAGTGCCATTTCTCACTTTGTACTCCTTTTTGAAGCAGGTTTTATTGTGCTTCCATCTCTTTCCCCTCTATGGCCCCCCTCCCAATTCCAATGCTGCATAGAATTCTGAATGTATAATGCTGTCAATATTATGTGATGCGGGTATCAATTATGCAGTTGAAAATAATGGACAAGTTTAAAATATTCACTCAGTTGTAATATTTTGCTGAGCTGTTTTAAATAATATGCCAACTTGGTAATGTTCAATAAAATAGAAACTAAGAAATGTGCAATTAATCTTTTTTAATGTAGAAATTGGAAGTTTGAAGACAACTTGAGACATTAAACAATACTGTGAGATTATACTGTGTCTTGGGAGGCGTGAGTTTAAAACTAATCTAGTATTCTAAGGTGGCGAAGTGTACTGTAGGGAAGATGGGAGAGGTGTCAAGGAAAATGATAGTGAAAGAAAGGGAAGTGTGAATGTGGCAAGATTAATGAATGTATTTATATGAAAATGTATAAAGCATTAAAAATAACAGTGACTCCTGACAACGCAGCGGCCCGCTGATGTCATCAGAGCGCTTCAAGATGTGCAAAGGGTCTCCTGCACTCAGATACTGCACATGCGCAGCCTACGTCTTGCCTTGCCAGGACTAACAAGCGCAAGCACAGAAAAACGCTCTCCCCTATCAGCTCCTCGCTCCCCCCACCCCCCCACGCTCTTCCACTGTCTGGCTACCCCCCCACCAACCACTCTCTGGCCCCTTGCTCCCTGCTACCTCTCTCTCCCCCACCCACCCCACCCCACTCTATCCTTCTAGTTGCTAGTGCTAGGCCGTGGTCCGCTTCCCTCCTCTCGGCCATTCGCTCCACTGGAAGAAGCAAAGTGGGCCGCGAGGGGTGACGGGGTGATTGTAGGAATGAGTGGCCGACAGGAGGGAAGCAGGCCTAGAGCTAGTGTCCGGAGGGATGGGGGTGGGGGGGAGGCGCGGGGAGTGAGCGGCCGGAGAGCGGGATGGCACTGAAACCTCACAGAATTATGGAGGGTGTGCAGCACTGTCAGAGGTGCTGTCCTTCTGATGAGACTTTAACCAGCACGACGTTCTCCGTGTATCAAACATGTCCATTGTGTGCTGCCATGGGTTGATGTTTTCCTGTAACAAATTGAGCAGCGTCATCTTTAATCCTGGCAGCAGGCTGAACGTTGCTGACGGTGACGTTTAAGTGTTTGAGGCTGCATTTGCGCATGTGCTAGTACAGCACCACCTAGTGGTTGTGTTAGGAAACGCAGCCTAAAAATAAAGTGGGGCAATATAATTCACAAAGAGGGATATAATGCAGCCTTTTTGAAAATTGGCTTTAGCTAGCGCAAGACTGAAGTGTTTTTTTTTTAAGGAGGGTTCAAATGATCACTTTGAGGAGCAGAAAGTTGAGAGGAAGCTTCCTCCCTTTACCTCTGAGCTTGATGGGGCAGGAGGCAAAAGAAATGGAAGATTTCCTTTTTGAAATTAAAATTCCCATTTTTTAATTGCTAAGATTATCTCCCAATAACATTGCTGGGTTGTCAACGTTTGTGCCTGTTGGTCAATATTTAACAATTCACCCTCCAACCTGGAATGTATCTGAAGCTAAAGCAACGTTTTTCCTTCACTCAGCTGATTCTCCAAAGTGTCTGTTGCAGGAAGGATTATTGCATCATTAGACTCATTATTTTTTCATGCTTTCTATCATTGTCACTGAGAGCTATTCCACACCAGGAGAGAAGTGAGTGTCAACGTTTTTTGGTATCGGGAAAAATTTTCAACCTAAAAGTGAAGAGGAGGGAATAGCGCTGATGTTCACCGCTCACATGGCTCAGCACCATTTCTTTTTGTCTTTTTAACACACCCTCATTTCAAGTATATCGGATCTTTTCTACATTAAAGGTGCTGCATCTGTTTAAAGGTGAAAGCTGTAATAATAAAAGGAAGCAAGGTGACTAGGAGAGGGAAGAGTGCTCGAATAAGGATTAATTCCTGACTAATTGCGGAGAGGGCAGGGCACTGTTTATCCATGTCACCAAGCAGTGGTTTACCTGGGGCACAAACTGATATGTAGCCAGGAGGAGAGAAACAATCACTGCTTGTAAGTCAGTTTACGGTCAGGGCCAGGGTGTTCTTCATGACGTAGTCAATGACAATGGTCTTGTTTATGAGGGAGCAAACATTCTGGAAGCCAATTCAAGGTGGGTCAGAGGTAATGAAATGAGCCAGGAAAGAGTTTAGTGAGGTTAGCCCCAGGGGAGTGAGCTGTATGGGACAGTTTCAGTAATCTGGAGTGGGGTAGTGATGGGTGCCACAATGGGTGATGCAACAGATGCTCGGCTTATGTTGACCAAAAGACTCTCCGGCCTGTGATGGTAAAAAGGCAAGACGTTAGTTAAGAAGTAGGGTGGGTGGAGTGGGCAATTGAGTGAGGCATGCTAAGGAAAAGGGAATAACAGCGGTAATGGTCTGCTGAAGCAGGAAAAGATTTTAGAGGAAGAGAACATGGAGCAGGGCCATGAGATGGTCAGTAGAGGAGTAGAAGGTCCAGGGCAGCAGCATTTGAGTAGACACAGGTAAACCTTGAATTACATCATCAAGCAACAAAGTCTTAAGCATAGCCTTAGAGTTGGGGGTTGATGATTGGAAACAAGCAGTCCAGTGGTCAATCCAGCTGTGTTCTGTGAAGAGGTTGGAGAAATGGTGGACTATTGGGAAAGCCAGATAACACATGCAGTGGAGTCACCTGAACAAGCAGGATATGGCAATAATAATGGCAGAAGTAACAATGGGCCACTAAGCACAACAGAAGGAACAACTAACACCTTTTCTGTACTAATGCTTTGTCTTTCAACACACAACATTGAATTCAATAATTTCAGAGCATGACAGCCCCCCCCCCCATTTTACTTCCATTTTTAGTTGTTTTTTCTTTTTTCTTTTTTTCCTTTTTACATTTTTTACAACCTTTTTTTGCATTTATTTCATTTCATCTTAGTTTGTTCAGTTTGCTTACCCACTGTTTTTTTTTCATGTTTGCACTTGCTGCTGTTCAATATTAAGTCCATTAACACCTTTTCTGTACTAATGCTTTGTCTTTCAACACACCATTAACATATTGTTTGCCTTTGCTCCATGACCTTTTGGTCAGCTATGTGGCCTTGTCCAATCTACACCTTCTCCTTTGTTATCTCTTGCCCCACCCCCACCTCACTTGCTTATAACCTGTGACATTTTTAATATTTGTTAGTTCCGAAGAAGGGTCACTGACCCGAAACGTTAACTCTGCTTCTCTTTCCACAGATGCTGCCAGACCTGCTGAGTGGTTCCAGCATTTCTTGTTTTTATAACTAAATGGGGAGATTTACCTGGTCTACAGCCTTGCAGATTAATAATGTTGGGTCACAGTTGCTGATGGGAGAATCATTCTGTTGAGTTGGGTACAGAAAATGCTGCAGAACGTTTCTGGTTCTGTTCATAATGATTCTTGAATTGGGATAGTCCAGGGCTGGAAAATATAGATCTTCAAATATGATGTCAACAGAGATCACCAAATGTACTTATCAAGCTCGGGGACAAAAACTAACCTCTTGTTGACTTAATAAGCCTTAACAATTGGACCACACTCCAAAAGATCACAGCTCCACCTAGACATATGTGACATATCACTTCTTTATATGCTGCACGACCACAAAAGATTAGCTTGTTCAGTTGTGTAATGATACGTCTATCTAGAATGTATCAATCACATTTAGTTATAGATGCAAAGTACGTTTTTCCTTGAAACAAAAAGGTCAATCATTTTCCTGGAGCCTGAAATTTACAAGCACCTAACAAGGCCTCTGAAGGACCTCAGCAGTTTAATATATGTCTAAAATTAGGTGCCTTTGCCTATTTAGATCACGTTCCCATTTGGGAATTCATTAAGTACTGGCCTTAAAGGGACAGGCCAGGCTAGCAGTTGAACATGTAAACACAGAAAATCTAAAAAGCGAAACTGCAAATACCAGAAATCTTAAATATTGAAAATACAGTTAGCCATATCTATAAGGAGAAAAGAGAGGTTATAATAATTTGTGTGTGTACACTTTTCATTGTAAACGTTTTAAATGAATACAATGCAAAATCTGGAGTCTGGGGCGTTTTAGAATAGATTGTCTTTCAACTATATAACAAAAGTAAAAAAGACGCATTGGATAGCTTCATCTGCCAATTGCCTGCCTTTATATGCTTTGTACAATTTTCATACTTGACAGTGAAGAAACAGGCTGCCCACTTCTCCCACTCAACTGCCCACTTTGCCCGTTCAGATGAGAAGCATCTGTATTTGGTTGGCTGTAGCTGCCATTCTTTTACTGTATATTTTGTTGCTTTAAAATTGCTAACCTTCTGCTATTTCTGTGCGTAGGTGTTGTATTACAGTCAGTTTTATAACCAACCGTGTAAAATGAACTGCAAAATACCAAGAAAAATGGTCATTTTTGTTGATTATAATAATTGCTGGAAGCTGTATTGTTTTTCTAATCTCTTGTCCGCCCTCTTAAGTAACAGAGCAGTACATTTCATCGTTTTCTGTGTGTTTGGATTTCTCTCTTCATACTCCACCAAATTGGCCATGGCATGAAATTATTTGTCTAGATATTGTTCGATTGGAGTTGTACATTTTGGAGGATCCTGACTGACATACCCATGAGCTCCAGGACGCGTCTAATGCTCGATTGGTCACACGACACCTCTGGAGCACTCTGAGCCTGTACCCCAAAGATCTGGAAATTCCCCCATTAAAAGCCAAGAAGCACCTGGTTCTCAATCGTGAGAACTGACCTCAGGCCCCAGAATATAAGGATCGCCTCTGCCAAGAATCATGTGCGATAGAGACCTATGATTCACCACACAAGCATCTGAAGGAACCTGTGGCAATGTTACTCCACTTGGCTGTGTTGGGATGGATTTTATTGATCTCAGGTTTCTGGGGTGGATGGCTTTCTGAAAGAATGGATAATTATCTTTGGGAGGGACAGAGGAGGGGGGTTAGAAATGGATGACTCATTTTAAAATTCTTTCCCAGCTGAAGAGGCCTAGAGGTGAATGGGATCTTCAGAGGGGAAAGAGTCTTTGGGTAAAGTTTGAGAATGCAGTTTTGAGGCCATTAAGAAGTTCTGTACAGTTATTTCCAGCTTGTATGAGGGGCTGCATTCCTACAAGCCAGAAGTTTGTTATATTAGTGGATATTAGTACAGTGTTGAACTTCTTTCACCAAACACTGAGAGTAAATAAACAATGCAGAGTTGACAGTGAGCCAGAAGATGAATGACTGAGGCAGAGCGTAAATATAATTGTTTAATATTGTCCCACCCAAGTACAGTTGGTATTTTTATTCTGCAGTTGTGCAGTAGACTTGCTAACCACCCTTGGAGACCTAGGGACAAACTAAAAGCCACATTCCTGTTTCTCTTATTAGTCCCCACTCAGAGTATTAACCAGAATCTTTGGTTTCAAAGAGTTGATACATTCCTTATCGTTGTTCCTTATGACTAATTAACTACCCTTTGACAGCTACATAAATAGAACAATATTGCACAATGTTTTGCAGACAAAATTCTTGTTCACAAAACATGAGGAACTAAAACAGTAATTTTCTGATTCCAACTTTCTCCTTTTTATTTGCTATTGAATTGCAGCTTCCATGGCCGAGACTGCACTCTCTATGATTTGAAACCTAACCTGGGTGTGTGATATTCAGCAAACAGTCCTCCCTTATACTGTAAAGGTGTTGCATAGGATTCCACGATATCTCCTGTCACTTTGTTTCACCAGACATCTTTTGTAAAAAGCCTAACTGTTAAACAGGTTGAATTGGGAACAAGAGTAGAATATTCATCACCTTGAATAAAAACAGAAAATGCTGGAAATACTTAGCAGGTCTGGCAGCATCTGTGGATTGAGAAGCAGAGTTAACGTTTCAGGTCAGTGACCTTTTGTCAGAACTGTTCGAGCTTGTCTCACCATTCAATTACACCATGGCTTATCTGCACTTCAACCCCATTTACCTGTCTTTGATCCATATCCCTTGCTCCTTTTACCAAACAAAAATCTATCTCCGTCTTGAAAACTTCAATTGATCCCAGCATCCACAGCCTTTTGGGGGAGAGTTTCAGATTTTCACTACCACTTGTACACAAAAGTGTTGCCTGATCTCTGACCTGAATGGCCCAGTTCTAATTTTAAGATTATGCTCCCTTGTTTTTGAATCCTGTACCGGGATCTATCAAATCCTTTTAACCTTTTTAAACACCTCGATCAGCCACCCCTCAATCTTCTATACTCAGGGGAATGCAATCCAAGTTTATGCATCATTACAGAATTATTTACAGAAGCAAGCAGTACAGATGGGATATCAAACAGTGCAGTGAAAGGACCTTGGAGACAGATTGCAAAGGGTTAATCAAGTATTCAGTCTTGTTCCTTAGCACAAACAGAATATAGTGTTTGTAAGAATTAAGTAAACACAAGGATAATGAGCTTAATTCCTCCATGGCAAAATGTGCTGATTTTTCTACAAGCAATTTTTATTTGAAACATGCTGATTTTAACATTTGTTTGAACACCTTTTTAATGGCGGTGTTTTAAAATGTCAGTTTAAAATTAAGCATTAACGAGAAGAATCATAGGTGAAATATTCCACTTTTATTGCACAGTCATCTGAGCAAGGACAGTGGCTTGGAATAGGGAGGTAGTCTGGGTGTGTATAGGAGGGATAGTTACCGAATGCAGTTTACATTAGTTCCCCTGATAGATTAGTGAGTAAATAAACTATGTGATGCTGAGTAATCAGGATCAAGAAGGTCATCCTCTCGATGAATTATTTTCACTGTACTGCTTTTTCTTATTTCCATTCCCACCTGTTTGAACACAGCCATTGAATGACATTGCCTCCCTCAATTGTATAGTTGCACTGTTGTGCTTCATGCTCAACCCCCACCATCTACATGGTAGAAGTATCTCGTAGTAATGTTGCACCACCAAATTCTAACTACCATTGACTTCAGGGCTGTTGTTGTGCTTTTCAGCTGCCCGTTGAACATCAAGCACTGGATGATCCAAAACGTCCACAGTCCAACGTCCATAAAACTGAAGTCGCCAGCTTTGGTTCACACCAGGACCTGTGTTACCTCCAGCTCCATCAACCTCGCAATCTACCTGCTCAGGCTGACTCTATGCCACAACTGTATTTTTCCACTTGTACTCGGACCTTTCCCTCCATGCCAATTTCCTAATTCTGGCTGTCATCATAAGATTCATTTACACAATTGTCTTTTGTTGCTGGTCTCAACCGCCATCCTCACAAACTTCAGTTAATCCACAACTCTGCAATCCATCATCCACACCCATCAATCTTACCCCACGTTAAAGGCCAATATCTGCACACCCTCCCCCAGCTCTTCGAAACACTCTCCCAAAACCACTTTGCTTTGCTTTCCCCTGCCTTAAATCTAACTATCTAACTAAGTTTTGGTTGCAGCAGCTTTGACAGAAGCGGAGGTACGGAGCGAACTTGCGGCTGGGAGGTCAATTTCAGTGTAAGTTAAAAGTTAATTCCCTTTTGTTTTCGGAGGACCAGGGGACTGCTGGGTAAGTAAAAACTATATATTTGGGCGGTGGCTGTACCCGAGACACTACACGTGTAGTGTCTCCCACCCACCCTTCTCCTCTAACCCAAAAAAAAGGACTCTGGTGTGTTGATAAGGTAATCTTTTTATTTAAAAAGTTCTGTCCGTCGGATTGCTAAGCTAACAAGTTTTGACTTTTTTTTTTGGTTTTTCAGAAGATTTGTTGGGAATTTAGAATAGTGGGAATGGAGGTTAAGGCAGTTGTATGTTCCTCCTGCAGAATGTGGGAGGTAAGGGTCGCCAAGAGTGTCCCTGCTGACTGCATCTGCGGGAAGTGCACCCAACTCCAGCTCCTCGAGAACCGCGTTAGGGAACTGGAGCTGGAGCTGGATGAACTTCGGATCATTCGGGAGGCGGAGGGGGTTATTGAGAGGAGTTATGGGGAGGTAGTCACACCTCAGGTAAAAGAAGTAGGTCGATGGGTTACCGTCAGGGGAAGGAGAGGGAACCAGCAGGCAGTGCAGGGATCCCCTGTGGCCGTTTCCCTCAACAACAGGTATACCGTTTTGGATACTGTTACGGGGGACGACTTACCAGGGGTAAGCAATGGGGTACAGGTCTCTGGCACAGAGTCTGTCCCTGTTGCTCAAAAGGGAAGGGGGAAGAGGAGCAGAGCATTAGTCATTGGGGACTCCATAGTTAGGGGAACAGATAGGAGGTTCGGTGGGAACTAGCGAGACTCACGGTTGGTGTGTTGCCTCCCAGGTGCCAGGGTTCGTGATGTCTCGGATCGTGTTTTTGGGATCCTTAAGGGGAAGGGGGAGCAGCCCCAAGTCGTGGTCCACATAGGCACCAACGACATAGGTAGGAAGAGAGATGGGGATTTAAGGCAGAAATTCAGGGAGTTAGGGTGGAAGCTTAGAGCGAGAACAAACAGAGTTGTTATCTCTGGGTTGTTGCCCGTGCCACGTGATAGCGAAGCGAGGAATAGGGAGAGAGAGGAGTTGAACATGTGGCTGCAGGGATGGTGTAAGAGGGAGGGTTTTGGTTTCTTGGATAATTGGGGCTCTTTCTGGGGTAGGTGGGACCGTTACAAACAGGATGGTCTTCACCTGAACCAGAGAGGTACCAATATCCTGGGGGAGAGATTTGCTAGTGCTCTTCGGGGGAGTTTAAACTAATTCAGCAGGGGAATGGGAACCTAAATTGTAGTTCCAGTGTACAGGATGTTGAGAGTAGTGAGGTAGGGGATAAGGTTACAAGGACGCAAGAGGGCACTGGCAAGCAAGAACTTGGTTTAAAGTGTGTCTACTTCAACGCCAGGAGCATCCGGAATAAGGTGGGTGAGCTTGCAGCATGGGTTGGTACCTGGGTTCTTGATGTAGTGGCCATTTCGGAGACATGGGTAGAGCAGGGGCAGGAATGGATGTTGCAGGTTCCGGGATTTAGATGTTTCAGTAAGAACAGAGAAGATGGTAAAAGAGGGGGGGGTGTGGCATTGTTAATCAAGGAGAGTATTACAGCGGCAGAAAGGACGTTTGAGGACTCGTCTACTGAGGTAGTATGGGCCGAGGTTAGAAACAGGAGAGGAGAGGTCACCCTGTTGGGAGTCTTCTATAGACCTCCGAATAGTTCCAGAGATGTAGAGGAAAGGATAGCGAAGATGATTCTCAACAGGGGCGAGAGTAACAGGGTAGTTGTTATGGGGGACTTTAACTTTCCAAATATTGACTGGAAATACTATAGTTCGAGTACTTTCGATGGGTCAGTTTTTGTCCAGTGTGTGCAGGAGAGTTTTCTGACACAGTATGTAGACAGGCCAACCAGGAGCGATGCCACATTGGATTTGGTACTGGGTAATGAACCCGGCCAGGTGTTAGATTTAGATGTAGGTGAGCACTTTGGTGATAGTGATCACAATTCGGTTAGGTTTACCTTAGCGATGGGCAGGGACAGGTATATACCGCAGGGCAAGAATTATAGCTGGGGGAAAGGAAATTATGATGCAATTAGGCAAGATTTAGGATGCGTAGGATGGGGAAGGAAACTGCAGAGGATGGGCACAATCGAAATGTGGAGCTTATTCAAGGAGCAGCTACTGCGTGTCCTTGATAAGTATGTACCTGTCAGGCAGGGAGGAAGTTGTCGAGCGAGGGAGCCGTGGTTTACTAAAGAAGTTGAAGCGCTTGTCAAGAGGAAGAAGAAGGCTTATGTTAGGATGAGACGTGAAGGCTCAGTTAGGGCGCTTGAGAGTTACAAGCTAGCCAGGAAGGATCTAAAGGGAGAGCTAAGAAGAGCAAGGAGAGGACACGAGAAGTCATTGGCGGATAGGATCAGGGAAAACCCTAAGGCTTTCTATAGGTATATCAGGAATAAAAGAATGACTAGAGTTAGATTAGGGCCAATCAAGGATAGTAGTGGGAAGTTGTGTGTGGAATCAGAGGAGATAGGGGAAGCATTAAATGAATATTTTTCGTCAGTATTTACAGTAGAGAAAGAAAATGTTGTCAAGAATACTGAGATTCAGACTACTAGGCTAGATGGGATTGAGGTTCACAAGCAGGAGGTGTTAGCAATTTTGGAAAGTATGAAAATAGATAAGTCCCCTGGGCCAGATGGGATTTATCCTAGGATTCTCTGGGAAGCGAGGGAGGAGATTGCAGAGCCTTTGTCCTTGATCTTTATGTCGTCATTGTCGACAGGATTAGTGCCGGAAGACTGGAGGATAGCAAATGTTGTCCCCTTGTTCAAGAAGGGGAGTAGAGACAGCCCTGGTAATTATAGACCTGTGAGCCTTACTTCAGTTGTGGGTAAAATGTTGGAAAAGGTTATAAGAGACAGGATTTATAATCATCTTGAAAAGAATAAGTTCATTTGCGATAGTCAGCATGGTTTTGTGAAGGGTAGGTCGTGCCTCACAAACCTTAGAGTTTTTCGAGAAGGTGACCAAACAGGTGGATGAGGGTAAAGCAGTGGATGTGGTGTATATGGATTTCAGTAAGGCGTTTGATGAGGTTCCCCACGGTAGGCTATTGCAGAAAATACGGAAGTATGGGGTTGAAGGTGATTTAGAGCTTTGGATCAGAAATTGGCTAGCTGAAAGAAGACAGAGGGTGGTGGTTGATGGCAAATGTTCATCCTGGAGTTTAGTTACTAGTGGTGTACCGCAAGGATCTGTTTTGGGGCCACTGCTGTTTGTCATTTTTATAAATGACCTGGAAGAGGGCGTAGAAGGGTGGGTTAGTAAATTTGTGGATGACACTAAGGTCGGTGGAGTTGTGGATAGTGCTGAAGGATGTTGTAAGGTACAGAGGGACATAGATAGGCTGCAGAGCTGGGCTGAGAGATGGCAAATGGAGTTTAATGCGGAAAAGTGTGAGGTGATTCACTTTGGAAGGAGTAACAGGAATGCAGAGTACTGGGCTAATGGGAAGATTCTTGGTAGTGTAGATGAACAGAGAGATCTTGGTGTCCAGGTACACAAATCCCTGAAAGTTGCTACCCAGGTTAATAGGGCTGTTAAGAAGGCATATGGTGTGTTAGCTTTTATTAGTAGGGGGATCGAGTTTTGGAGCCACGAGGTCATGCTGCAGCTGTACAAAACTCTGGTGAGACCGCACCTGGAGTATTGCGTGCAGTTCTGGTCACCGCATTATAGGAAGGATGTGGAAGCTTTGGAAAGGGTGCAGAGGAGATTTACTAGGATGTTGCCTGGTATGGAGGGAAGGTCTTACGAGGAAAGGCTGGGGGACTTGAGGTTGTTTTCGTTGGAGAGAAGGAGGAGGAGAGGTGACTTAATAGAGACGTATAAGATAACCAGAGGGTTAGATAGGGTGGATAGTGAGAGTCTTTTTCCTCGGATGGTGATGGCAAACACGAGGGGACATGGCTTTAATTTGAGGGGTGATAGATATAGGACAGATGTTAGAGGTAGTTTCTTTACTCAGAGAGTAGTAGGGGCGTGGAACGCCCTGCCTGCAACAGTAGTAGACTCACCAACTTTAAGGGCATTTAAGTGGTCATTGGATAGACATATGGATGAAAATGGAATAGTGTAGGTCAGATGGTTTCACAGGTCGGCGCAACATCGAGGGCCGAAGGGCCTGTACTACGCTGTAATGTTCTAATGTTCTAATTCTATCACCATTGAGGTTTGTGCCTGTTCTTCTGCATTCCTTTTATTCCTTTCATCTCTTCTCAGTGTTTGTTGTATGTTTAGTTAGTCTGCCACTGTTGTATATTTGGTTAGTCTAGCTAGGAGATGTTACTGAGTCTTCAGTAATTTTAACATTAACTCATTTATTACCTTTTAACTATATACAGCTTTACACAAGCTTCAGTGACTCTGAAGCTATGCTGCTTCTCCCACCAGTCTCTTTCACATGCGATCTCTTACATCATCATGGTGGGAGGTACTCCTCACACTGTCCCAAACATTAACCTTTCAAACACTTAAACTACATCTCCCCCCAATTCTTTATCCACGTAAATATATTTATACATTCATTTTTTTTTTTACATACTACCCCATCTCCCCCCATGTCTCTGATATCACAGATTCAATCAGTCAGGAGGCTTCACAACTCTCCCTGATCGTGTTGTTGTCAGACTTGGAAGATCAGTGGTCTTTCTCTGAACTCTTGTTTCTTGACCTGGACGGCCTTCATTGAGATTTGTTGTAACCGGTGTTTTCTGAATTTCAGGTTCAACATCTGGTTCTTTCAAATGTATGACTGACATCTTTAATGAATAGAAATAAGATTTCTCCTGTTTCTTCTTATAGTACCTTCTGAAGTATGTACTAAATAAGATCTCTGTTAATTCTCATCTCTCTGGACAATTGCTCCTTCTCTGCCTTGATCTCATACCCATATCTTTTGCCCTTCAGTCAACTTAGGTAGGTTCCTGGTATGATATTTCCTCTTATTATAAGCTTGTTGTTTCTATAAGACTTTTTTTTTGTCTTGAACTCTAATAATCCTGGACTTTTAGCCCTGGAAGTATTTTTTTGGGTAGGATGGGAAACTGTTTTAAGCTTTCTTCCCATCAGCAATTCTGACGGTGCTAATCCACATAGTAATGGAGTAGATCTGTAGTTTAGGATTTCTGTTTCAAAATCTTCATTCTTCTTTAACAGTGCTTTGATAGTTCTGACTCCTCTTTCAGTTTCACCGTTAGATTGAGGATATCTAGGGGAACTTGTAAGATGTACAAATTCACAGTTTTCCGCAAAGTGCGTAAAGTAGTTGTTTGAAAATTGTGGTCCATTGTCGGAAACAAACTGGCCAGGTATACCATGTGTTGCAAAGATCTCCTATAACACTCGAATGACTGTCTCAGTTGTCATTATGTACAAACGTTTGACTTCAATCCACCTTGAAAAATAATCGATGACAATCAGGTAGGATTTTCCATTAAACATGAATAGATCCATCCCCAGACGTTCCTATGGTTTGGTGGGGAATTGGGTCGAGATAAGGGATTTCCTCTGATCCTGCCTGTGCACTGCACCTACCTGGCAATTAGAAATAATTTCTTCTATATCTCTCAATATTCCCAGCCACCACACAGCCGACTGAGCCCGGGCTCTACATTTTGTGATACTCATGTGACCTGGTGTATTTTCTCCAAGATGTCTACCCAGAGTGGGTCCGGATCCACAATAGTAAAGTGCTTTCTGTACTCAAAGAAGATGGTCATTCTCTTACCACTGGAACACTGCTGTGGCCAACGTGCAATATTGGCAGATACAGATGCATTCCTCACCTTGTATCTGAGCTTTTTTGAACTTACCGGCCATTGTGATGCAGTGAACTGAGAATATGATTCAATCATATTAATAAAAGTAACACCCTGTTGTGTAGGATGGTCGATAGTAGCTCTGGACAATGCGTCTGTTGTCGTTTGTTGCCTACCCTGTACATATACCGTTTCGTATGAGAACTTCATTAGCCTCAACCGGAATCTCTGGATTTGCGCAGGTATCCTAGCGAGTTCCTTTTCACCAAGGAAGGAAACTGGGGGGTTTGTGGTCTGTCTCTATGACAACCTTTAAAATGATGATATAATCTGAGAACTTCTTACAAGCCCACGTGACTACGAGAGCTTCTTTCTCTAGGACGGCGTACCTCATCTCAGTGTCGGACAATGCTCGTGGTGTGTAATAAACCGGTCTTCGACATTCATCTGGCTGTTCTTGGGAAAACAACTGCCCCTATCCTTGTAGTTGAGGCGTCTGCTGCAATTGTGGTTGGCAGTGAGGGGTCATAATGCACTGCGATTTCCAGCAAAATCAGCATCCCCTTGATCCTATGAAATTCCTCTTCCTGATCTTCATCTCAGCACCATGCTTGAGTTTTCCTTAATAGTTGTCGTAAAGGTTCAGTAACTTGCGCTAGATTGGGTAAAAATTTTGCCAACTGATTAATCATTCCAAGGAAGCATTGAGGATCTTGGACAGAAGTAGGAAGTAGGAATTCCCTAATGCCTCTCGTCTTTATGCTGTTCCTATTGACAATGTCTCCTAAGAAACAAATAGACGTTTTTGAGAATTCACACTTGTCATTAAGTATCAGGCCTTTTTCTTGTAGAGTTTTCAAAATGCTCTAACACTCAGGTCATGTTCTTCAATGGATTTACCGTGGACTAAGATGTCGTTCATACGGCATATTACTCCTTTAAGGCCCTGTAGAATATTCAACATAGTTCTTTGGAATATTTCTGGTGGTGTTGTTATATTGAAAGGTAAACGATTAAAACAAAATCTTCCGAATGGAGTAATGTAGACTGTCAATAACCTTAACTTCTTATCCAATGGAACTTGCCAAAAGCCACTATTCACATTGAGCTTTGTGAACATGGCACTTTTGGATAACTTTGCCAAGCTTTTGTCTACTGAGGACATCAGATGAACTTCTCTTGCCGCAGCCTTATTGAGTTGAATTAAGTCTACACAAATGCGAAGAGTACCGTTAGGTTTAGGAACCAGAATCATTCCCGAACACCACTCTGTAGGTTCAGTGACAGGAGAAATGACTTCCATCTTGGTTATCTCTTCTAACTGATGTTGGACTTGCTTCATTAGTGGGTGTGGAATCTTCCTAGGCGTTGTTACGACCAGGTGAGAAAGGTATCTCGGGTTCCCTTTCAGCCTTCACCACGTCTTACTGTAACAGTTTAATTTTAAACACACCGTGCTTTTAACTCCCCCTTGGTGAATCCTTGTTCATCGCTTTCCAATTATGAGGCAAAGAAACCAGCACAAACAGGCTTTCTTAGGTTTAAAGAAGAAAAGTTGAAATTTATTAAACTTCAATTCTAGTTTGGTTGATACCTATGGATACATGACGCGCCCATGCTAGCATGCATATGTAATACACACATGCAAATAGAGCCAGTAAAGAGCAGAAGAAATAAAGTGAAACTGAGGCAATATCTGAAGAGTTTTTTGTTGTGGTTCTTCGAGCTCACTGTAGAGTTCTTGATTGTAGGTAGATCTTGCTTTTCGTTGGGGCCTAGTATTCTTCTTAAACCTTGTTCACTGGAGGAGACTTTTCTCTCTTGGGGTTCATGTGTCTTCAGTGCATTCAGAGACTTGTGGGAAAGAGATAGGAGCAGACAGGAGAGAGATCTTCTCAGTCCAGGAGCAAACAGACACTCTGCTCAAACAGTACAAATTCAAAAAAAGGTTGCCCAGAAGGTTAAGTCATGTGACTATCTGGTTTGACCATGTCCATTTTTACATTCGGCCATCTTAGCAGTCAACCTGGAATGCGAGCTCCCCCACCTTCAACGTCTGGTGATCAAAAGTCCATTGTGGATTGAATGTGTCAGGGAATGGCTGCTTTGTCCTTCCAAACACTGTCTGTTCATATGCAAATATCTTTCCAGCCTAGGCTGATCTGTTTAACAAGTCCTTTCTTCACTCCAGTAACAGTTTAAAATCAATGTTCATGACAAAAGTCATGTGCCTCATTCTTGGCACGCAGGGGCCTAGCATGACAGCCTGAAAAGATATCCAGGTTTAGGGTCTTTTCTCAATATAATGCTGTATTTGGTCTTCAGTCTTGTTGTGGGACAAAAGCCACTTCAAAGTCAGGAGTGAGCTGAACTGAGAAAAATCTTTATTACAAGCATGCAGGCGAGAGTCTTTAGTCTGCCAAAGTCTCTTAAAGTATCAGGGTTACAGCAGAGATATTTATACAATAACTTTATGTAAAATAATACAGCTTGTTACTCATATGCCCATATTTGGTTATCTTTCTATTGCTTATACACTTCTTTTCAACACTTCACAATATTGATTTTTCTCAGCAATTTTGCCCTCCCCAATTTTATCTCTTACAACAGATGGAGAGACCAGGGCCTCAGGATGGAAAGGTTCAGCAAAAGAAAAATCAACTTCAACTGTGTGAACATTAGTAACTCTATTAACCCATCATTTTCCACATCAAGTCTTCCCAGACCAGTAAGTAATTTTGGAAAATCATTTTGGAAGTGATTCCTGGATTCTTGTTGCTTAACTTCTTCCACTTTTCTTATCAGATGTAAGTCAATACAATCTCTTCTACCTAAGGGAGTGAATTCCTGATTCCGTAGAACATCCAGTGTTTCCAGTATCTGCTTTCCCTTGTCCTGGAGTGTTGCCTTTAGCTTTCCCTTGACTTTCAGTTTGACCCTCCAGGGCCATGTAACTGAGTTTCTGTTGGTTGCAGGTAATGTATTGATAACCACTGTTCGATGTCTGATAAAACTGTCACACTTGCTCCAGTGTCCAGTTTAAAATTGGTGATATGTCCATGGACATATATATCTGCAGACCAAAGTGCCTGATTAGGGTCATTGATCTCAACAAAGAAGTTTTCTGATTTCTCTTCTGATAGAGATTGTTCAACTTCATTAAAGGCTCTATGCTTGAAGACTTTTTCTTTCAAATCTGTGGGAGAAGAGATTTTACTTTGGTACATCTTCCCAAAATGGCCTATTTTCTTACAGTGGAAGCATTCTGCTTTGTTTGCAGGACACTGTTCGCACCTTTGGTGCCACAGCGCTGGCAGGTTTCATGGCATCTTGCGATTTCCCCCTTCCCCTCCGCACCCACCCCCCCCACCCCCCTCCTCCCCAGTGTACCTTCTTTTCTGGTGCTCCTTTTACAGCCCCGTGGAAGATTCCTAAACCAAGGTCTTTCTTCACCTCTCGGGATTGCTCTGTCCTGCTTCTGGACCTCTGCTTGTCTCACCAGCTGTATTGCATTGTCTAGAGTGAAGTCTTCCTTAGACTGCAATAAATCTGATTGGGATTCATCAGCCATACCTACTACAATGCAGTCTTGCATGAATTCTGCTTTTAGGTCTCCATATTCACATCCTTTAGCTTGTCTCTAAAGCTCATTAATAAAAGCATCAACTGTTTATCTGGTTTCTGGACCCTTCTGTAAAATTTTGCCCTTTCCAGAATCTCGTTGCTGCTCAGGTTGAAATAGCTATCAAAAGTTTTTGAAACTTCATCAAATTTATCTAATGTCTTATTAATGCCTTATCTTGCAATAACGTCATCTGCAATTGCTCCGATGGAATACAGCTATGTGTTAAATTGCTCTGATTCAGACTGGCTATCTAATTTGGAAGCAACTCTGTATCTCAACAATCTTTTTCACCAGAGTGATCAATTTTAAGTTTGATTTGGTCCTTCAATATGTCCAAACCTCTCTGGTATTGTGAATTTAAGATCCATGGTTTTCTATTTGGTTTACTTCCTTTTTAAAATTTTCCCACCAGTATCTGGTGTTACCCATGCTTTTCAACCTTGCGCTGACTCCTGCTGTGGTCATTGTTTCTCCCTGTGAAATCTCGCTGCTGGACTCTGTATTTCTTTCTTTAAAGACAGTTTTGCCACGTTTTTTCTATACTCTTTTGATTCCCTTCACTTAGAGTATTGAGTATTTGCAGTCTCAGTTTTTTTCTGCCTGTGGACTCCACATGTAATGGTGCCGATAGCCGATCTGCCCTCACTAAGGACTTTTGGTTTCCCCGGTGCTGCCTTTCTAGCGCAGTTAAGAACAAATTTTTAACCACTTTACAGTTGCTCACCAGATCCCTGACCATTGCTTGGTTCTCCGACTCGAAGCCTGCGATCGCTGGACCGGAATTTTTCACAGACCACCCACCTCTGTGGTGTAGCCTGACTACCTCTACAAGCCGATTCCCTGACTCTCTGTGCCTCCTTCGTCCTCGGAACAGCTCTGGAGCTTCTCACAGCCTTTTCTCGAGTTCTGCAGTTTTGCTGCCTTTTTTCAGGTCAGCCTTCTTCAAAGTATTTCTTCAAATTCTTCTGGGTGTTGTACGGTAAGAACCACCACTGTTCACCATATTGTATATTTGGTTAGTTTAGCTAGGAGGGATTACTGAGCTTCAGTAATTTTAACATTAACTCGTTTATTACATTTTAACTATATACAGCTTTACGTACGTCTGTGTGACTCCTCTGAAGCCATGCTGCTTCTCCCTCCAGTCTCTCTGTCTGTCTCCTGTGATCTCTTACATTATCATGGTGGGAGGTATTCCTCACACTGTCTCAAACATTAACCCTTTCAAACCCTTATACTACAGTGGTATCTCTACATTTTTCTATGTGAGGGTCATAGAAACATAGAGACATAGAAAAATAGGAGAAGGAGTAGGCCATTCGGCCCTTCAGGCCTGCTCCGCCATTCAAAACAGATCATGGCTGATTGTCTAATTCAGCCATTCCCTCTTTCTCCCCATATCCCTTGTGGGAGGCGGTGGTGTAGTGGTAGAGTGTAGTTGTGTAGTGGCCTAGAGGCCCAGGCTAGTGCTCTGGAGATATGGGTTTGAATCCCACCACAGCAGATGGTGAAGTTTGAATTCAATTAATAAACTTGGAATTAAAAAAGCTAGTCTAATGGTGACCTGAAACCATTGTCGATTGTTGTAAAAACCCACCTGGTTCACTAATGTCCTTAAGGGCGGCATAGTGGCGCAGTGGTTAGCACCACAGCCTCTCAGCTCCAGCGATCCGGGTTTGGTTCTGGGTACTGCCTGTGCGGAGTTTGCAAGTTCTCCCTGTGACCGCGTGGGTTTCCGCCGGGTGCTCCGGTTTCCTCCCACAACCAAAGACTTGCAGGTTGATAGGTAAATTGGCCATTGTAAATTGCCCCTAGTGTAGGTAGGTGGTAGGAGAATTGAAGGAAGGTGGGGATGTGGTAGGGAATATGGGATTAATGTAGGATTTAGTATAAATGGGTGGTTGATGGTCGGCACAGACTCGGTGGGCTGAAGCGCCTGTTTTAGTGCTGTATCTCTCTATGACCCTTTGACATTATCTAATATATCTATCTCCTTCTTGATTATATTTAATGACTTGGCCTCCACTGCCTTCTGCGGTAGAGAATTCCACAGGTTCACCACCCTCTGAGTGAAGAGATTTCTCCTCATCTCAGTTTTAAATGGCATACCCCATATCCTGAGACTGTGACCCCTGGTTCTGGACTCCCCAGCCATTGGGAACATCCTCCCTGCATCTAGCCTGTCTAGTCCTATTAGAATTTTATAGGTTTCTATGAGATCCCCTCTCATTCTTCTAAACTCTAGTGAATATAAGCCTAGTCGACCCAATCTCTCCTCATACGCCAATCCTGATATCCCAGGAATCAGCCTAGTAAATCTTCTTTGCACTCCCTCCATGGCAAGAATATCCTTCCTCAGATAAGGAGACCAAAACTACACGCAATACTCCAGATATGGTCTCACCAAGGCCCTGTATAACTGCAGTAAGACATCCTTGCTCCTGTACTCACTCTATAAATGCTCATTGTCATTCAATCATAAGATGTAACAGCACAGTTGACACAGGAACACAAGAAATTGGAGCTGGAGTAGACCCATCGAGCCTGCTCTGTCAATCGTGGCCGATCTTGGGCTTCATCTCCACTTTCCTGCCCACTTTGCCATATCCCTTGATTCCCTGAGAGACCAAAAATTGTCTATTCCAGCCTTAAATGTATGCAACAATGGAGCCTCCACAACCCTTGGGGGTAGAGAATTCCAAAGATTTACAACCCTTTGAGTGAAGTAATTTCTCCTCTGTGCCCCTGTGTTTTAGATTCCCCGATCAGCAGAAACAATCTCTCCGCTTCTACCCTATCCAGCCCCTTCAGAACCTTTTATGTTTCAATGAGATCACCTCTCATTCTTCTAAACCCCAGAGAATATAGTACCAATTTCTCAGCCTCTCATCATAGGTCAACCCCTTCATCCTAGGGACCAATTTAGAGAATCTTTGCTGTACCGCCTCCAGTGCAAGTATATCCTTTCTTAAATGTGGAGACCAAAACTGCACACAGTATTCCAGGTGCGGTCTCACCAAAACCCTGTACAATTGTAGCAAGACTTCCTTATTCCTGTACTCCAATCCCCTTGCAATTAAGGCCAACATGCAATTTGCCTTCTTAATTGCTTGCGGTACCTGCATGCTAACTTCTTGTGTTCCTTGTATGAGCACAACTAAGTCTCTTTGAACAGCAACACTTACAAGCTTCACACCTTTTAAAAAAATATTCTGCTTTTCTATTCTTACAACCACAGTGAATAACTTTACACTTCCCTACATTACACTCCATCTGCCATCTTGTTGCTCACTCACTTAACCTGTCTATATCTCCTTGCAGTCTCTGCGTCCTTTCCACCTAGCCATGTATCATCAGCAGACTTGGATACATGACTCTCTGTCTTTTCATCTAAGTCATTGACATAGATTGTAAATAGCTGAGGCCCCAGCACTGATCCTTGCTGCACTCCACTATTCACTGCCTGCCAACTTGAAAATGCCCCATTTATGCCCAATCATTGTTTCCTGTCCGTTAGCCAATCGTCTATCCATGCTAATATATCAACCCCAATTCCATGAGCCTTTATCTTGCCTATTAACGTTTTGTGTGGTAGCTTATCGAATGCCTTTTGAAAATCCAGGTATTCTACATCTACTGGCTCCCCTTTATCTACCCTAATAGTTATATCCTCAAAAAACTCTAATAAGTTTGTCAAACAGGATTTCCCTTTAGTAAAACCATGTTAACTCGTTATAATCATACTGTGCTTTGCTATGTGCATTGTTAAGACTTCCTTCGTAATAGATTCTAGCATTTCTCCTATGACTGATGTTAGGCTAACTGGCCTGTAGTTCCCTGTTTTCTCTCTCCCTCCTTTCTTGAAAAGCGGTGTAACATTTGTCAACTTCCAATCTGGTGAGACTGTTCCCGAATCGAAGGAAATTTAGAAAATCATAGCTAGCCCATTTACTATCTCTGCAGATATCTCTTTTAGAACTCTGGGGTGTTGGCCATCAGGTCCTGGAGATTTGTCAGATATTAGTCCCTTGAGTTTCTCCAATACTTTTTCTCTGCTGATATTAATCACTAGACTAATGACAAAGAGAGAAGAGAAGAAAGAGAAAATTACAGCACAGGAACAGGCCCTTCGGCCCTCCAAGCCTGCGCCGATCCAGATCCTCTATCTAAACATGTTGTCTATTTTCTAAGGGTCTGTATCTCTTTTCTTCCTGCCCATTCATGTATCTGTCTAGATACATCTTAAAAGACGCTATCGTGCCCGCATCTACCACCTCCGCTGGCAACGCGTTCCAGGCACCCACCACCCTCTGCGTAAAGAACGTTCCACGCATATCCCCTCTAAACTTTTCCCCTCTCACTTTGAACTCGTGTCCTCTAGTAATTGAATCCCCCACTCTGGGAAAAAGCCTCTTGCTATCCACCCTGTCTATACCTCTCATGATTTTGTACACCTCAATCAGGTCCCCCCTCAACCTCCGTCTTTCTAATGAAAATAATCCTAATCTACTCAACCTCTCTTCATAGCTAGCGCCCTCCATACCAGGCAACATCCTGGTGAACCTCCTCTGCACCCTCTCCAAAGCATCCACATCCTTTTGGTAATGTGGCGACCAGAACTGCACGCAGTATTCCCAATGTGGCCGAACCAAAGTCCTATACAACTGTAACATGACCTGCCAACTCTTGTACTCAATACCCCGTCCGATGAAGGAAAGCATGCGGTATGCCTTTTTGACCACTCTATTTACCTGCGTTGCCACCTTCAGGGAACAGTGGACCTGAACACCCAAATCTCTCTGGACATCAATTTTCCCCAGGACTTTTCCATTTATTGTATAGTTCACTCTTGAATTGGATCTTCCAAAATGCATCATCTTGCATTTGCCCTGATTGAACTCCATCTGCCATTTCTCTGCCCAACTCTCCAATCTATCTATATTCTGCTGTATTCTCTGACAGTCCCCTTCACTATCTGCTACTCCACCAATCTTAGTGTCGTTTGCAAACTTGCTAATCAGTCCACCTATACTTTCCTCCAAATCATTAATGTATATCACAAACAACAGTGGTCCCAGCACAGATCCCTGTGGAACACCACTGGTCACACGTCTCCATTTTGAGAAACTCCCATCTACTGCTACTCTCTGTCTCCTGGACTGCCCAGCCAGTTCTTTATCCATCTAGCTAGTACACCTTGGACCCCATGCGCCTTCACTTTCTCCATCAGCCTGCCATGGGGAACCTTAGCAAACGCCTTACTGAAGTCCATGTATATGACATCGACAGCCCTTCCCTCATCAATCAACTTTGTCACTTCCTCAAAGAATTCTATTAAGTTGGTAAGACATGACCTTCCCTGCACAAAACCATGTTGCCTATCACTGATAAGCCCATTTTCTTCCAAATGGGAATAGATCCTATCCCTCAGTATCTTCTCCAGCAGCTTCCCTACCACTGACGTCAGGCTCACCGGTCTATAATTACCTGGATTATCCCTGCTACCCTTCTTAAACAAGGGGACAACATTAGCAATTCTCCAGTCCTCCGGGACCTCACCCGTGTTTAAGGATGCTGCAAAGATATCTGTTAAGGCCCCAGCTATTTCCTCTCTCGCTTCCCTCAGTAACCTGGGATAGATCCCATCCGGACCTGGGGACTTGTCCACCTTAATGCCCTTTAGAATGCCCAACACTTCCTCCCTCCTTATGCCGACTTGACCTAGAGTAATCAAACATCTGTCCCTAACCTCAACATCCGTCATGTCCCTCTCCTCGGTGAATACCGATGCAAAGTACTCGTTTAGAATCTCACCCATTTTCTCTGAGTCCAAGCATAACATTCCTCCTTTGTCCTTTAGTGGGCCAATCCTTTCTCTAGTTACCCTCTTTCTCCTTGTATATGAATAAAAGGCTTTGGGATTTTCTTTAACCCTGTTTGCTAAAGATATTTCATGACCCCTTTTAGCCCTCTTAATTCCTCGTTTCAGATTGGTCCTACATTCCCGATATTCTTTCAAAGCTTCGTCTTTTATCAGCCGCCTAGACCTTATGTATGCTTCCTTTTTCCTCTTAGCTAGTCTCACAATTTCACCTGTCATCCATGGTTCCCTAATCTTGCCATTTCTATCCCTCATTTTCACAGGAACATGTCTCTCCTGCATGCTAATCAACCTCTCTTTAAAAGCCTCCCACATATCACATGTGGATTTACCTTCAAACAGCTGCTCCCAATCTACATTCCCCAGCTCCTGCCGAATTTTGGTATAGTTGGCCTTCCCCCAATTTAGCACTCTTCCTTTAGGACCACTCTCGTCTTTGTCCATGAGTATTTTAAAGCTTACGGAATTGTGATCACTATTCCCAAAGTAGTCCCCTACTGAAACTTCAAACACCTGGCCGGGCTCATTCCCCAACACCAGGTCCAGTATGGCCCCTTCCCGAGTTGGACTATTTACATACTGCTCTAGAAAACCCTCCTGGATGCTCCTTACAAATTCTGCTCCATCTAGACCTCTAACATTAAGTGAATCCCAGTCAATGTTGGGAAAATTAAAATCTCCTATCACCACCACCCTGTTGCTCCTACATCTTTCCATAATCTGTTTACATATTTGTACCTCTATCTCACGCTCACTGTTGGGAGGCCTGTAGTACAGCCCCAACATTGTTACCGCACCCTTCCTATTTCTGAGTTCTGTCCATATTGCCTCACTGCTTGAGTCCTCCATAGTGCCCTCCTTCAGCACAGCTGTGATATCCTCTTTGACCAGTAATGCAACTCCTCCACCCCTTTTACCTCCCTCTCTCTCCCGCCTGAAGCATCGATATCCTGGGATATTTAGTTGCCAATCATGCCCTTCCCTCAACCAAGTCTCAGTAATAGCAATAACATCATACTCCCAGGTACTAATCCAAGCCCTAAGTTCATCTGACTTACCTACTACACTTCTTGCATTAAAACAAATGCACCTCAGACCACCAGTCCCTTTCCATTCATCATCAGCTCCCTGCCTGCTCTTCCCCTTAGTCACACTGACTTCATTATCTAGTTCCTTACAGGCTTTTGTTACTACCTCCTTACTGTCAACTGACCTCCTCAATTGGTTCCCATCCCCCTGCCACATTAGTTTAAACCCTCCCCAACAGCGTTAGCAAAAGCAGGCTACTGCTCTGGGACCATGGGTTCGATCCCACCACGGCAGATGGTGAAATTTGAATTCAATTAATAAATCTGGAAGTAAAAGCTAGTCTACTGATGACCATGAAACCATTGTCGATTGTTGTGAAAACCCATCTGGTTCACTAATGTCCTTTTGGGAAGGAAATCTGCTGTCCTTACCTGGCCTGGCCTACATGTGACTCCAGACCTACAGCAATGTGGTTGACTCTTAAATGCCCTCTGAAATTACCTAGCAAGCCACTCAGTTGCATCAAACAGCTACAAACCCTAAGAAAAGGAATGAAACTGGACGGACCACCCGGCATCAACCATTGACCTAGGCACTGGAAACGACAATGGTAAATCCAGCCCTGTTGACCCTGCAAAGTCCTTCTTACTAACATCTGGGGGCTTGTACCAAAGTTGGGAGAGCTGTCCCACAGATTAGTCAAGCAACAGCCTGACATAGTCATACTCACAGAATCATACCATACAGACAAAGTCCCAGACACTGCCATCACCATCCCCAGGTATATCCTGTCCCACCGGCAGGACAGACCCATCAGAGGTGGCGGCACAGTGGTATACAGTCGGGAGGAAGTTACCCTGGGAGTCCTCAACATCGACTCCGGACCCCATGAAGTCTCATAGCATCAGGTCAAACATGGGCAAGGAAACCTCCTGCTGATTACCACCTACCGTCCCCCACCCCCCATGTTGAACACCAATTGGAAGAAGCACTGAGGGTGGCAAGGGCACAAAATTTACTCTGAGTGGGCGACTTCAATTAGTTTTTTTTTAAATTCATTCATGGGATGTGGGCGTCGCTGGCTAGGCCAGCATTTATTGCCCATCCCTAATTGCCCTTGAACTGAGTAGGCTGTTTCAGAGGGTATTTATAAATAAAGAATCAACCACATTGCTGTGCGTCTGGAATCACATGTAGGCCAGACCAGGTAAGGATGGCAGATTTCCTTCCCTAAAAGATATTATTGAACCAGATGGCACTTCTACTGACCGAGCTGGCCTAGTCCTACAGGACAAAGCTGCTAGACTGAGTATGTGGCAGGTGGTGAGGGAACTAACAAGAGGGAAAAACATACTTGACCTCGTCCTTACCAATCTACCTATCGCAGATGCATCTGTCCGTGACAGCATTGGTAGGAGTGGCAACGCACAATCCTTGTGGAGACAAAGTCCAGTCTTCACATTGAGGACACCCTCCATTGTGCTAAATGGGATAGATTTCGAACAGATCTAACAACTGAAAACTGGGCATCCATGAGGCGCTGTGGGCAATCAGCAGCAGCAGCAGAATTGTACTCAACCACAATCTGTAACCTCGTGGCCTGGCATATCCCCCACTCTACCATTACCATCAAGCTGGGGGATCAACCCTGGTTCAATGAAGAGGGCTGGAGGGCATGCCAGGAGCAGCACCAAGCATACCTAAGAATGAGGTGTCAACTTGCTTGAAGCTACAACACTGGGCTGCTTGCATGCCAAACAGCAGAAGCAGCATGTGATAGACAGAGCTAAGCGATCCCATAATCAACGGATCAGATCTAAGCTCTGCAGTCCTGCCACATCCAGTCGCGAATGGTGGTGGATAATTAAACAACTGACAAGAGGATCCACAAATATCCCCATCCTCAATGATGGGGGAGCCCAGCACATTAATTCAAAAGACGAGGCTGAGCATTTTCATCCATCTTAAGCCAGAAGTGCCAAGTGGATGATCCATCTCGGCCTCCTCCTGAGGTCCCCAGCATCACAGATGCCAGTCTTCAGCTAATCTGATTCACTCCACTTGATATCAAGAAACAGCTGAAGGCACTGGATACTGCAAAGGCTATGGGCCCTGGCAACATTCTGGCAAAAGTTTTGAAGACTTGTGCTCTAGAACTAACATGCCCCGAGCCAAGCTGTTCCAGTACAGCGACAACACTGGAATGTACCTGGCAATGTAGAAAATTGCCTAGGGTATATCCTGTACACAAAAAGCAGGACAAATACAACCCGGCCAATTATTGCCCTATCAGTCTACTCTCAATCATCAGCAAGTGATAGAAGGGGTCGTTGACAGTGCTATCAAGCAGCACTTGCTCAGCAATAACCTACTCACTGACGCTCAGTTTGGGTTCCACCAGGGCCACTCAGCTCTTGACCTCATTACAGCCTTGGTTCAAACATGGACAAAAGAGCTGAACTCAAGAAGTGAGGTGAGCGTGACTGCCCTTGACATCAAGGCAGCATTTGACAGAGTATGGCATCAAGGAGCCCTAGCAAAACTGGAGTCAATAGGAATCAGGGGATTTCTCACAACTGGTTGAAGTCATACCTAGCACAAAGGAAGATGGATGTGGTTGTTGGAGGTCAATCATCTCAATCCCAGGACAACACCACAGGAGTTCCTCAGGGTAGTGTCCTAGATACTTAGGCAGCCAATGTCCAGATGCAGCAAGACCTGGACAGCATCCAGGCTTGGGCTGATAAATAGCAAGTAACATTTGTGCCACACAAGTGTCAGGTAATGATCATCTCCAACAAGAGACAATCTAACCATCTCCCCTTGACGTTAAATGGCATTACCATCGTTGAATCCCCCACTATCAACATCCTAGGGGCTACCATTGGCCAGAAACTGAACTGGACCAGCCACATAAATGCTGTGGCTACGACAGCAGGACAGAGACTGGGAATTCTGTGGTGAGTAACTCGCATCCTGTCTCCCCAGTCCTTGTCCACCATCTTCAAGGCGCAAGTCAGGAATGTGATGGAATACCCTCCACTTGCCTGGATGGGTGCAGCCCCAACAATACTAAAGAAGCTTGACACCATCCAGGACAAAGCAGTCTGCTTGATTGGTACTCCTTCCACCACCTTCAACTCCCTTCACCACTGATGCACAGTGGCAGCAGTGTGTACTATATACAAGATGCACTGCAACAACTTACCAAGGGTCCTTCGACAGCACCTTCCAAACCCGCAACATTTACCACCTAGAAGGACAAGGGCAGCAGATGCATGGGAACACCACCGCCTGCAAGTTCCCCTCCAAACCACACACCATCCTGACTTGGAACTATATCATCGTTCCTTCAATGTCGCTGGGTCAAAATCCTGGAACTCCCATCATAACAGCACATACTCCACATGGACTGCAGTGGTTCAAGGTGGGCAGTTCACCACCACAGAGTCACAGAATTGTTTCAGTGCAGAAGGAGGCCATTTGGCCCATCATGTTTGCACTGGCTCTCTGAAAGAGCAACTCCCTCAGACAAAATTACAGAATTGTTACACAATTGTTCCCAACTTCTCAAGGACAATGAGGAATGGGCAGTAAATGCTGGCCTAGACAGCAACACCCACATCCCATGAATGAATGAAGAAAAAATCAATTTCCTTAATTTCCTCACTCTTTTTAGCCCTTAGGTTACCATTTATTTCTGGCATGAAACTTGTGTCTTCTACTGTGAAGACAGACACAAAATATTTATTCAATGTCTCTTCTATTTCCTCATTCCCTATGATAATTTCTCCTGGCTTTGCTTCTAAGGTACCAATGTTTACTTTAGCTACTCTCTTCCCATGAAGACGACAGAGATTTCACCACCTAATCTGAATTTCACCCTTCTACTTGCTCACCCTATCCTTTAACCTACTTATGTTTCAAGCTGCAGACTGAATTTTGCGGTCCCACCCCCGAACAAGCGGGCGGGGGGGGTGGGGTGGGGTGCGTAACGTTGAGTGGGAGGCAGGGATCCATTCCCGACCTCCTCCCACTCACGCTGCAATTTTACACGGGAGTTGGTGATGGTTCACCCGCCCCAAGCCAATCAAGGCCCTTAAGTGGCCAATTAACTGGCACTTAAGGGCCTCCACCTGCCAACGTGAATATTTTACCCTCGGCAGCCAGATGGCAAAGGCCTCGAGGACCCCACCTGGTAAAACTAGACGGCCTTCTTACGGGCTGGGGAGGAAGTCGCAACCACCCCCAATGCTCAACACCACCCACCCCCCAGCCGACTCCTTGCCTCGCCGGGGCCCGGTTGATTGTCCCCAGCGAGGCCCTAAAAACTTAACTTTTTTCCGGGGCCGTCCTTCCTGTCGCCTCCGATGGCTGGGTATAGTCCCAGTAGTGGCCACCGCTCCTGGTGGTACTGCTGGGACTAAGAGCTGCTGGTCCGCTGATTGGCCGGCAGCTCCATTAGGTGGGACTTCCTGCCTCAAGGAGGTGGAAGTCCTGTCCAAGACCAATTAAGGGCCTTGGGATGAGAAAAATCCCACCTTGGCTCCCCAGGCCTGGCCGAGGTGGGCTCACCACTGACCTATTGGCTGTGGGGCGGGCCCTCTTGGCCAATGTAAAATTCCAGCCAATGAGTCATTGTGACACAGAAGCAGGCCATTCAGCCCATCAAGTCCATGCCTGCTGTCTGTAGAGCAATCCATCAGTCTCAGTCCCCCTCTCTATCCCCATAACCCTGCAAGTTTATTTCTCTCAAGCTTCTTTAAAGGCACCCTGCAATCTCTACCATCAAGAAGGGTAAGAGCAGCAATGTTGTGGGAACACTGTCATCTTCAACATTCCCCTCCAAGTCCCACACTATCCTGATTTGGATATATATCACCATTCCTTCATTATTGCTGGTTCAGAATCCTAAATTCGCCATTTAACAATATTGTCAGCACACCTTCACCACATGGGCTGCAGTGATTCAAGGAGAAGGCCCGCAACCACCATCTCAGGGAAACTAGGGATGGGTAATAAATGCCAGTGATACCCAGATCCCAAGAACAGATTTTTCAAAAAATACAAGTTTACGGAGTCAGCTTCAACAAATGCTATTGCCAGTCTGTGCTGCTTTGGGAGGCTACAATTGGCTAGGGAGAGGGTTCCTGCACCAAATCATCAGCCAATGACCACTGAAGTGCTTGTATGTGGACTATTGGTGTACACGAGATTGTGTGTGTTTGTGACTGCGTCCTGGGGTAAATAGTCTGTTAACACACAGGTTTCAGGTGCCAGGGAGTGCTGGGCATAAACCTATACTCTAGATTAGACATTAACCGCAAGAGATGAGAATGAATGAATTGGCTTTCGTCGTATGCACGATTTGGGTGTCTCAACATATCCCTCTCCGAGCTCCACTCTCAGTCTTCGTGTAATATTAAACAGCCTCAAAGTAGGATGTTGATGAAAGATGTTTCCATGGAGACACTAATTTGAAAATGGTCCAGGACTTTGTTTCATATAAAATCAGTCTTGTACCTGCTTTTCAGAAATTCACAGCATGAATGCCACTTACACAGTCATGTGTTTGTCACAGTATTACAGTGTGGCGGAATTCAGCATACATGCAGAGAATACACAACTAACTCCCGTCGATCAGAGACATTGATGTAAATTCTGAGATAATAATGCAGATACCAAAGACCCAACCATTCCCATCAGTCCCTCCACAGTCACCAGGGAAGCTGAAAGTGTTCTGTAATAAGAAGCAAATTATGCTTTTCAACGAGATGTGGGACCGTGGAAAGAATGCTGGGGTATTGAGTGAAGTTTTTAATAAATATTATTAACTATCTTTTTAGAGATAGTTACATTAAATTTACCTTATATTCTGTTTCTTAAAAATATACCGAGTGTGGTTAGTGCCAGAGGCACAGAGGAGCTTCTGAGCTCAGCGAGGGGGTTGTATTGTCATTGATATACATGTTGCAGTCAGACAGAAGACCTCAGTGCTTGTGTGCTCTCAACAACATGGGAGCTGAATTTAACTCCCTCGCATTGCTTGACTCAGCTCCTCAAAGCAGCACCATTGATGGCATCAGCATCGACAGTATGAACCAGTCTCTTTAAAACAAAATGTGGGGGTAAACTGTTAGTTAATGACAACTTGTCCCCGCGTTATTTTCAAAGGATACAAATGACAAGACTCTTCTTGTTTCCTAGATTAAAGAAACGTATTTGATCACTGAGATACTCTACTCATTATAATATCCCACTTGCTCATTGATAGAATGTGCAGCAACTGTGCATTAAACAAAAACAAAGCAGTACTATGTACTTATGCTCTAATCTTAGGACGTTCCACTGTGTTTGAGAATGAACAGGGCCTCTAGTCCAGGAAGGCTGTCAATATGATGATTATAAAGACCCTGAATGTACCAGTAATACACTAGGTCCTTTTTCCAAGTGCTGCTATTTGGAATATCCATCAGTGTGACATGGTGAAGGTCACCATGACTTGTTCGTATGAGTGTGGTGCTGTTGGCTTATTTCAGTGCAGTTGTGAGGGCATGCTACATTCCCAGAAGTGCTTTCCTTCAGATGGAATATTAAACATAGGCTCTATTCTATTTCATCCAGGTGGTTATTAAAGATCCCATGGTACTGTTTGAAGAAGAGCAAGGGAGTTCTCCTGATGTTCCGGCCAACATTCCTCCCTCAACATAGTGGTAATGTTACTGGACCAGTAATCCAGATGCCTGGACTAATACTCCCGAGACATGAGATCAAATCCCACCATGGCAGCTGGGGGAATTTTAATTCAATTAACTAATAAATCTGGAATAGAAAGTTGCTGCACTGTGGCTGTACCTACACCACATGGACTGCTCACCACCACCTTCTCAAGGGCAAGTAGGGATGGACAATAAATGCTGGCCTTGCCAGTGACACTCACATCTCATGAACAAATAAAAAAAACCCATGCCACCAAAAACAGTTGAGCCACTCATTCGTCTCATCGCTATTTGGACAATATTACTGTGAAATGCCTACATAACAATAGTTACTTCATTTTAGAATAGTTCAATGTATGTGAAGTGTTTTCAGACATTTCTGAGACACATTACAAAACATAATATAGATAAAAGTTCTTCTCGCCTTCGTGTTCGCATGTTGTTCACCTATAAAGATTTGGAAAGCTTGCACATTCCTCAAGCAACAGAAACTCAACTAATCTTCAAGAATTATTTATTTCAGTCAGGAATGTAATGTTCCATTTAATGTTTTGTGTCCAAATTGTCCTAGTATTATGGTCAGTGTTATGACTGTGAATAATCAGGTGTTGGGATAAGTGATTGATCTCCCATCAAATTCAGCACCAAGCTGAACCAATTTGAATCGATATCTCATCCTATAATCAAATGGGAAAATGTATCTTTGCTGTAGGTTTCAGCTCAGTATTTGAAATCTACAGTGGTCACACTACTATAATTGCAATTATCAGAGGTTTATTTGATTAACTTTTAGCCAGTTGGCGACTATAACAGCTCCAGTCTCCATACTATTGAAATACATTGTGGTTAACATATGTAAAATAATCCATATTTCCCTGTGACTGTGTTGAAACATGGCACATCCGTGCTATAATAAGATTTGTGTTTTTTCAAACATGAGATTGTCGCTTGTTCTGTTTAAAACTCCAGCTGATTATGTGAGGTTAGGGTATGTGGGTTGGGCATTGTGCTAGGGTGCTTTTGATCGCTGGTCTCCATATCATTTATTGAATTGCCCAATTGAGCATTAGTTGTTCATGTGTAGACTTTGTTGGGGGAGGGGTTATGGAATAGGGAGAGTCATTGTCCAACTTGGAGGTCCCGAGTAACTTGGAAGACTAATGGTTTGGTTTTATAAGGAATTGTAAAGCCAGCGCAAGCAGGACTGTTGGATAGCATTATTAGTTGTGACTTTGTTTAAAATTTATTTTGGGGTGGGATTGTACCATATGAGTGAGTAGTTTGTCTGGTTACTATGTCATTATATCATTGAAAATCCATGCCTCTGTTTAGACAAGCTTGTGTGATTTGTAATTTGCATGAGCCATTCACTCCGGGTAAGCCTGCATCAAGTCTATGGAGTCCAGAGTAAATTCTCAGTAGTGTGGATGGGTGTTACTGATAGTTTACACCAAAGTTCCTTCTTGGTTTGGCAGAGTAATGTTTTCAGTGTAGCACGATGAATCAGTAGGAATCTTGTCAATAGAGTTATGTAGAGACTACAGCACAGAGACAGGCCATTCGTCTGAATTGGTCTGTGCTGGTGTTTATGCTCCACAAGAGCCTCCTCGCACCCAATTTCATCTCACCCTAGCAGCATATCCTTCTGTTCCGTTCTTCCTCATGTATTTATCTAGTTTCATCTTAAATGCATTTATGTTAATCACCTCAACTACTCCTGGCAGTAGTGTGTTGCACATTTGAACAACTCTCTGGGCAAAGATCTATTTCCTGTATTCCTTATTGGATTTATTAGTAAGTAGCTTATATTTATGATCTCTAATTTTGGACTTTCCCACAACTGGAAACATTTTCTCTACATCTATCCTGTCAAACTCTTCCATAATCTTAAATCCCTCTATCTGGCCACCTCTTAGCCTTCTTGGAGAAAAGAACCCCAGCTTTTCCAGATAAGTATATCCTCCCAGTTCTGCTATCTTCCTTGTAAATATTTGTACTTTCTCCAATGTCTTTATATCCTTTTTATGATATTGTGAAAGAAACCACACCTGCCAGATGGAAATATATTAATTTCGTCATATGGAACATTATTTGAACACTTACTGGCCATTGAACATAACTTGTTTTAAAAAGACCACAGAACAGTGGCTGAAAACATGGCTGCACATTTGCATTTTAAAAGACAGTGGCATGGAGAGACAATGGGAGTACTCCCAGATTCAATTAGCCAGATGGGTTTTGTCAATAGTGATGATCAAGAGACATTGAGAGTCATTGAATGTGTAAGAGCCAGCATTGCACCCGCTCCCCAGCCCCACTGAGAGTGTCTGGTAAGCTGTGAGGAATCCACAAACCTCACAAGCGAGGCTGTCTCAAGCAAAAAACCAGTCACAAGACCAACCTGCTGGCCAACCGGGAGTTAATTGAATTGTGTTGACAAAACAGTTTTTGGAAGAGACTGCAATTGAACTTCAAGAAGAGAGCACTCCCATTCTCTGTCTGTCTCTCTCTCTCTCTCTCATGCAAAGTTCCAGGGACCCACAGAAGTAATTTAAGCCTCAGGACAGAAGACCATCGAAACAAGTTTGAAAGTGTTCATAGGGCCCCAACGAGAACTGCAAGACTTAACTTCAATCAAAGACTTTACATCAACCCAAAACCAATAACTGAACTCCATCTATTACTTCAAACTTTTCCCCTTTAATTCTTTCTCCTCCTCTGTCTCTATTTGCGTGTGTGTTTATCGCGTATGCATGCTAGCGTGGTCGCTTCGCGTGTTCTTAGTAGTTTTAACCGAGTTAGAGTTTTAAGGTTAATAAACTTGCACCTTTCTTGTTTAAACCTAAGAAAACCTGTCTGGTTGATTTCTTTGCAATTACAATTAGATAGCAGTGAGCAAGGATTCACAAAGGGGGAGCTCAAAACACAGTGTATTTAAAATTAAACCCTGTTACAATAAGACCAGGTGAAGATAGTAACAGACCCTTAGACACCTTTCTCACCTGTTCATAACAGAAATTTGGGGGCTCATCCAGAATTTTACGCACAGACAAACAAGTGAAATTGGAAGTGGGAAGCCAAATTGTTCCCAATCGAAAAGAGCAAGGTTTTAATACAGGTTTTCTTGTGGTTGTGTGTAATTGAAAACTAACATGTCTGCAACTGAAGTGAGTAGCTGTACAAACCAGAGTGAAGTAACTTGGGATAAGTTAAAAGCTCTGTCTATGGAGGAGTTGAGGAAAATGGCTGAGCAGTGTGGGATCACTGTACGTGACAAAGCTAGGAGGTCTGAAATCCTAAGGCTAGTGGCCAACCATTTTTCCCTTGAATCTGAAGAAGCAGAAGCAGTGTTAGAAGCAGACCCAGACAGGGTACTGCTAGCAAAGATACAATTGGAACAGAGGAAACTTTATTTTGAGGAAAGAGAGAGGGAGAAAGAGAGAGCCTTACAGGACGATATAGATGGGCTGGTAAGATGGGCGGAGCAGTGGCAAATGGAATTTAATTCTGAGAAGTGTGAGGTGATGCATTTTGGGAGGACTAACAAGGCAATGGAATATACAATGGATGGTAAGACCCTAGGAAGTACAGAGGATCAGAGGGACCTTGGTGTACTTGTCCATAGATCACTGAAGGCAGTAGCACAGGTATATAAGGTGGTTAGGAAGGCATATGGGATACTTACCTTTATTAGCCGAGGCATAGAATATAAGAGCAGGGAGGTTATAATGGAGCTGTATAAAACGCCAGTTAGGCCACAGCTGGAGTACTGTGTACAGTTCTGGTCGCCACACCATAGGAAGGACATGATTGCATTGGAGAGGGTGCAGAGGAGATTCGCCAGGATGTTGCCTGGGCTGGAACATTTCCGCTATGAAGAGAGACTGGATAGGCTAGGGTTGTTTTCCTTACAGCAGAGAAGGCTGAGGGGGGACCTGATTGAGATATACAAAATTATGAAGGGCATAGATAAGTTAGATAGGAAGAAACTTTTTCCCTTAGCAGAGGTGTCAATAACCAGGGGGCATAGATTTAAGGTCAGGGGCAGGAGGTTTAGAGGGGATTTGAGGAAAACATTTTTCACCCAGATTGTGGTTGGAATCTGGAACATACTGCTTGAAGGGGTGGTAGAGGCAGGAACCCTCACAACATTTAAGAAGTATTTAGATGAACACTTGAAACGCCAGAGCATACAAGGCTGGAAAATGGGATTAGAATAGATAGGTGCTTGCTGGCCAGCACGGACACGATGGGCTGAAGGGCCTGTTTCTCTGCTGTATAACTCAAAAGGAACGTGAAGAAAATGAAAGACAGGAAAAGGAAAGAGAGCGAGAGAAAGAATATTCCAGAAAGAATCTGAAGAGAGAGAGCTGAAGTGACTTGAGTTAACTAGGGGGCAACAGAGTAACCCCAGTGAAAGCATAGCCAATATGGAGGAGCACGATTCAGGGCTGGGTACAAGATTGCTAAAACTTGCTCAATTAATTCCAAAATTCAGTGAGGAAGATATGGAAGCATTCTTCGTGTCATTTGAGAAACTGGCAAGGCAGCTAAAATGGCCAGCTGAGACTTGGTCTCTCTTATTGCAAAGCAAACTAACTGGAAAAGCCCATGAGGTTTATTCCTTGTTGCCAGATGAGAGTTCATCAAATTATGAAATGACCAAAAATGCTATCCTCGGGGCATATGAATTAGTACCCGAAGCCTATCGCCAGAAGTTTAGAACCCTCAAAAAGCAAGCCAATCAAACTTATCTGGAGTTTGAAAGAAGTAAGCAGCTGTCTTTTGACCAGTGGCTGAGGGCTTTTAAAAATACAACTCAGTTATGAGACTGTCAGAGAAGTAATCCTGTTAGAGGAATTTAAAAACACTCTCCCATTCTCAATAAAGACCCATGTAGAGGAGCAGCAGGTTCAGGAAGCCCGGCAAGCAGCCGTTCTAGCCGATGAGTTTGCTTTAATTTATAAGTTGGTTTCCCAGGGAGAACCTTTCCTGATCACCCTCACAAATCCGAAAAGGACAAAGGGTGGGAAGGACAAAGGCAGTCCTGGAAGAGAAAGAAAGGCAGGAGACACAGGGGGTCTTCCTCCAGCCAAAAAGGAAGGTGCTGTGAGCAAGAGTGAGACCCGGAGACCTGTGTGCTTCCATCGTAATAAAGCAGGGCATTTAAAAGCTGTCTGCTCGAAACTAAAGGGAAAACTGGTAGGGATAATCAGGGCACACCAGCACAGTGCAGACGGGACCCTGAAGGAAAACACAGAACAAGCTGTGGCTTTAACTGCAGTAAGGGTGCAACCCAGGATGTTTACTACGGCCAGTGCAGGAAAAGTTAATAGGATTCCTGAAGGTTATCAGGGTTTTGTATTTCAAGGGAAAGTAACCCCATATCCCTCGAGTGGGGCAAGCAAGTCCATAGTCATTCTTAGGGACACAGGGGTGCCTAGATCCTTTTTACTGGGAAAAGGCCTGAGCTTTGCCCCAGAGAGTGCAGTGAACACCAGAATGGTGGTGAATGGTATTGGAGGGCAGTGTATGCTTGTACCTGTACACCGGGCGCACCTGGAGTGTGACCTAGTTTCGGGACTGATGACCGTAGGGATTGTCCCTAGTTTGCCTGTGGACGAGGTTGACCTGCTCCTAGGTAATGATCTGGCAGGGGTGAAGGTGGTAGCCCCCCCCCCCCTCCACTAGTAGTGAAAGAAAGACCGCAGGAGGTCAGAGAGACAGGGCAGTGGCAGGTGACGGTCTCCTGCAGTTTCCCTCAATGTGCAGTGGATCAGGCCATGATCAAACCAGGTCCCCCAGAGCAGACTGCATTGGCACTGCAGGCAGATGACCATGACGTCTGCCTGTCGGAGACGTTCTTTGGAAAGTTAGGAGACCCAAGGAATGAATTAAATGGGTTTTCTTTAGCTGAGGCTCAGCGAGTTGACCCAGTATTGAGAGAGTTAGCACAGGCTGCCCAATCTGAAATTGAAGCAGAGGGAGTCCCTGATTGCTACTATTTAAAGAATGAGGTACTGATGAGGAAATGGAGTTCTCCTCACAGAACTGATGGCAAGGAGTGGACAGTAGTTTACAGTTAGTGGTGCCACAGAGGTACCAGGGAGAAATATTAAGAAGGGCCCACAAGACTACAGTAGCTATACATGCCGGAATACGAAAGACCAAACCCAGGGGAATGAAAGGTGATTTGCAGAAAAATGGTGCATTTCATTGCAGAGTTTGAGAGAAATATAAGATACAGAAAGAAAAACCATGCATTTCTCTCATTCATTTCCATTTATTCACCAATCTTAAAGCCTATTAGAATGGTCATTTCTGGGTGCCAGGGCTGCTCTAATTTCCCTAAAGACAGCAGTTTGACTGGCCAAAATTCTACAAAGATGTGGTGGAGTACTGCAGTAGTTGTCACATGTGCCAGGTTGAGGGGAAACCCCAACCTACAGTGAAACCTTCACACCTAAGTCCTGTACCGGTGTTAGGAGGACCCTCCAGCAGAGGGCTGGTGAATGGTAAGGGACCCCTGCCGAGTACAAGAAGGGACAGGCAGGCACATGGCTGGAAATAGTTTAGAAAGAGAAAGGGAAAAAGTGAGCAAGAGGACAGGTTAAAGGAAGTCTGGGAAGAATCCCGGATGAAAACCCTTACTGTCCTGTCAACCAACCCTGAAAAATGTGAAAAGCTAGACCCTACGTCCTCCTATGTAAATGCAGACTCTGAAAGCATCCCACCAGAGTTGCTAACAGCATTTACAGGAACATGCAGAGGCAAAGAGAGACCTCTAGGAGCCACAGAAACTGTGAGGATGATGCCTCATCTAGTCGAAGTGCCACAGGAAAATGCAGCGAAGTCTGCACAAATACCTGCAGGTAGGAGTGTCCCAGAGAACAAAGGGGAGAGTAACAAAGACTCCTCCCCCACAGTCAGAGGAAAAGGGAACCAAAGGAAAGTCTTTGCGTGACTCAGAGTTCAGGATAGACCCACCCACTACTAAACTCCTGAGGGAAAAAAGGGGAAATTAGAGCAGCACTGGCACCCAGAAAAGACCATTCTAATAGGCTTTAAGATTGGTGAATAAATGGAAATGAATGAGAGAAATGCATGGTTTTTCTTTCTGTATCTTATATTTCTCTCAAACTCTGAAATGAAATGTGCCGTTTTTCTGCAAATCACATTTCATTCCCCTGGGTGTGGAGGTGTCAGGCAAACCTCCCCCCCGCCCCCCACCTGCCAAGACTGAGGCACACATTATTTCACCACATGAACATTAAAACTTAAAATTGCAAGCCCCTGACTGATGAGACATTTGCATAGTAACAGACAGTGTTGGAACAATGAAGAACCAGTCCTTGCCCAATACACAGAAGAGACCTGGTCAAACCAGTCGGTCACCTGACCACCTGCTGGTGAACTAGGAAGGTTTTAAATTGGAAAAACAGAATTTGAACTTCCAACAAGGAATTTGAACTCAGAAAGCTGTGTGCTCGTGGTTGGAACAGAACCTCCTCTCCAGTCCTGCCTGCCTCCATCTCTTTCCCACAGAACTGAATCTTGTGAAAACAAGTGACCCTCAAAGAGAGAAAAGTCTCCTACGTGAACAAGGTTTAAGAAGAACACTGGGCCCCGACGAACAGCAAGACTACCTACAATCAAATGAGCTCGAAGCACAGTAACCAAGAAACTCTTCTGATATTGCCTCAAACCCCTTTCTACTATATTTTTCTATCCTCTTTTCTGTCCCTATTTACATGTGTGTATCACGTGTGCATGCTAGCGTGGGCGTGTTGCATATCCGTAGGCATTAACCCTATTGGAGTTCAAGTTTTAATAAAATTTCATCTTTCTTCTTTAAACCTCAGAAAACCTGTGTGAATTGGTTTCTTTGTCTTATAATTGGAAAGCTGTGAACAAGGATTCACAAAGGGGGAGCTCAAAACACAGTGTGTTTAAAATTAAACCCTGTTACAACAAGACCAGGTGATGATAGTAATAGACCCCCAGACACCTTTCTCACCTGGTCGTAACACTACATTCTCTCAGTTGAAAGAAGAACATGTATTTACATAGTACCTTTCACAACATCAGGATATCCCAAATCACTTCACGGCCAATGAAATAATTTTGAAGTCTAGTCACTGCTATAGGAAACACGGCAGCTAATTTGCACACAGCAAGGTCCTACAAACAGCAATAAGATAAACAAGTGCAAAATCTGTTTCAGTGATATTGGTTGATACATAAATTGTTGACTAAGATACTGGAATAACTTCCCTGCTCTTACTGGTGCCCAGAATAGAACATCTTTCATCACCATTGTCCATAGGACGCGAAGACAATTGGAGTAAATGAGATCTTATCTCATTTTTAGCAATAAGTTAAGACTGTGTGAGCGTGAGGCACTGAATATTTGTGATTCTTCCCCAAGTACTAGAGACCTGCAACTCGTGACGCATAGCCACAAGTGAGTTACAATGGCCTTTTGATTGAGTAGATGTCACAATTATGTTGTCATTATTCCTTGCTGGTGTAAATTATCATCCTACTGGGCAGTAAAGGCATCATTTACTTCCATGCAACCATTTAACTTGGGCTGTCTTTTAACACCTTGTATGTGACAGCAGTAAGGGAGAAAAAAACTCAGGCAACAGTTTTGAGTTGCATTACTATTTACATTAAAAATGATAATACAGTGGTCATTTTGGGCCCAATTTCATGCTATGAAATTGTTAAGATTGCAAAGTTTTACTACTTTATTGTCCTCATCATGCATTCCCTTGTCAGGGGTTTAAAGGTAGTGAAATTCCTCAATAACTTCTGTGAAATTATTGGGTTTTCATCACATTTAATCATTTATAGAACTCAGAGTCTCTTCAGAGCAGGGTAGATGCAGGAAGGATGTTCCCGATGGTGGGGGAGTCCAGAACCAGGGGTCATAATCTAAGGATACGGGGTAAACCTTTCAGGACTGAGATGAGAAATTTCTTCACTCGGAGAGTGGTGAGCCTGTGGAATTCGCTACCACAGAAAGCAGTTGAGGTCAAAACATTGTATGTTTTCAAGAAGGAGTTAGATGTAGCTCTTGGGTCTAGAGGGATCAAAGGGTATGGGGGGGCAAGTGGGAACAGGTTACTGAGTTGGATGATCAGCCATGATCATAATGAATGGCGGAGCAGGCTCGAAGGATCGAATGGCCTACTCCTGCTCCTATTTTCTATGTTTCTATGTTTTTTCACATCCAATACATTGTCCATTGCTAAAACCATAAAGTCTACATTCAAAAAACTCCTCAAAAAAATCACTTCTTCTGCACTGTTTTATTTCTCACATGATCCATCGTGAATGAAGTCCCGTGTAAATGTTAAACTGTGGGTGGCTTTGCACTCTGCATGTGCGCTCACCATCAACTCAAAACTTTCATCTTGTGAGTTGGGGCCAAGTTTAAACACAAGTCTCAGAGGGAAGAATTCAATGTATATTTCTATTAGAATATTTCTGTTGAAATAGTGAGTGATGGTTGGGTAGAGTTATGTGGAAAGGTTATATCCAATATGAGTTATATGAGGATCTGAGTTATATAAATAGTAATTAACCCAGGGTGCCTCAATTCAATTGCATGCGTTGATTCAATTTCATCAGATCAACCAGCCCAGTCCAATACCTTGTTGTACAATTCCCTAAGGCTGTGTGTGCAGCCACCAAGGATCAACTAGAAGTGGAAAATCCTGGCTGTCATTTTAAAAATTCCAAGTTAAGTCTAAACATGGATTGTAATTACCCCAAGATGCTGCAACCCTGTCAAGTCCCTTCAGAATTTTGTAAATTTCAATGCGATCACCTCTCATTCTTCTAAACTCCAGAGAGTATGGACCCAACTTATACAGCCTCCTAACTGGGCATTCACTTAGGCTCCTGTATATAGAAGCAGACTGAAACTGTGGTTGTTGAGTTAGGAGATGCATGTTTATTTTAGAAATACAGCACTAAAACAGGCCCTTCAGCCCACCAAGTCTGTGCCAACCAACAACCACCCATTTATACTAATCCTACATTCATCCCATATTCCCACCCACATCCCCACCATTCTCCTATCTACACTAGGGGCAATTTACCTATCAACCTGCAAGTCTTTGGCTGTGGGAGGAAACCGGAGCACCCGTCAGAAACCCACACGGTCACAGGGAAAACTTGCAAACTCCGCACAGGCAGTACCCAGGACTGAACCCGGGTCACTGGAGCTGTGAGGCTGGGGTGCTAACCACTGCGCCACCTGTATGTTTTTGTAAATACAAATTTGTAAGTGTTAAAGACTTGGCTCCAGTTCTATCCTTCTGTCTGGAATGGAATATTGCTCTTGCTTTTGACTCAGAAGCTTGTGGATTCAAGTCGCACTCCAGAGACTTGAGCCAATAATCTACAAGGAGTGCAGCACTGTTGGAGGTGCTGTCTTCTCTTTTAAATGAACATAAAAGACCCCATGGCATTATTCGAAGAGGAGGGTAGAGGCGTTCTTCAGTGGCCTGGCCATACGTCACTGTTACACATTCTATAATAATTTAGTAAGTTATTTTCTCACCCTGAGATTCTTTGAATTCCCACCCATCATTCTTTGGCTGAGAGCAGAAAGCTTTGTTCCCAAGTTCCACCTTACCCACTCAGCTCACAGTATATATAATGTTGTTGTATAAAAGCTTGTGTTGTTGTCCTACTTTGACTAGAAACTAGACAGCAGTTGAAAAATCTTTTGCTTTGATTCCATCACAATCAGAAAGGAGGGAATTTGATCCAATTAATTAGGATTGGTTTCAAAATGAAGCCTTTGTGGCAACCTTTCCTTCTCGAGAGAAAACAATGCAAACGACCCTAGCCGCACAGTCCTTCAATGATATGGAACTGAAAATTCATCACACGCTTGTGACATCTTAGTGAAGCGCTTTATTTTCCCACCTTCTAGCCAAATTATTTCATCTTTTTAATAAAATAAAACACTTCTTCACACGTGTTATAAACAAAATATGTGCTGGAGGTCTACCTGTGATTTTTCGATTTCTGCTAGGGGTTCACAGTGACAGTCACATTTGATTGAAATTTCTCCCTCACAAGTCGAAATAAATATCATATTGCTTGGTTTAACCCACAGCCCCACCCCTATCTTCCCTATGACTTGGCCTCTTACCAGTGGTGAGGCTGGCATTCCACTGTGTCTATTCACATGCAAAGCTTATTTGTGTGGTAGAGGTTATTATGCACCTGCTGTTAGGGGAAATTATGCATCACAGAACCGGTTAAGGTCTGCGCCTTGGCAGCAGAGCCTGAATTATTTTTCAAGCTTAAAAGTGACTCAGCTCATCAGAATGTCATTGACTCCACTTTAAGTGAACACTCCAAGATCAAGTATTTTAGCATCAAAAATAAATCTGCCTTATTCATGCCTCTGGCGTACAAATCAGATTTACTGCTAAATGTGTGTTCTTACGAAAGTGTCATCCCTGTGTTGGTTAGACACTAAAACTCGTGAAATTGGGGCAGGCAGAAATAAAATATATACACTTGATAGTGTTTTTGATTTTACAAGGGAGTTTATGGCCTTGGGATGTCAAGGCCTTGGAGAGGGAGATTTACATTGACATAGAGTTTATTTTTTGCTTCACGTGCTATATTAATACAAGGGAACGGTACACTTGTCACTTCAGGGACCTTGTAGCAACATCAAGCACTCTCAGGTCTGGTAAAGCATGGTGAGTGGTAGAGTGAATCTCTCCATAGTCTTCCCCATAGATACGCCACAGTCTCAGGCTTGGTCCCAGACTCCACCAACCCTACTGCACCCCAGAGGTTGCTAACTTAATATGGTTAGTGCTGAATTAGGAACTGCTTATGCTGTGGGCACTAGATTGAGAATCCACAACCTATTTCAGATGTAGGACCCCTTATCAACAGCAAAGGGGACTGGAGGGGTTCACTGTCGTATACTAGCTGGTATAACAGTAATAAAGTGATGGTAATCATACAATAGTTGCAGCACAGAAGGAGGCCATTTGGCCCATTATGTCTGTGATGGCTCTCTGCAAGAGTAACTCACAGGCCCCACTCTTCCATCCTTCCCCATAGCCCTGCCAATTTTTTCTCTTCAGATAATTATCCAGTTCTCTTTTAAAAGCCATGATTGAATCTGCCTCCACCACACTCGCAGGCAGTGCATTCCAGATCCTAACCAGTCGTTGCTTAAAAAGTTTTTCCTCATGTTGCATTTAGTTCTTTTGCCAATCACCTTAAATTGGTGTCCTCTGGTTCTCGACCTTTCCGCCAATGGGAACAGTTTCTCCCTATCTACTCTGTCTCGACCCCTCCTGATTTTGAACACTTCTATCAAATCTCCTCTTAATCTTCTCTTCTCCAAGGAGAACAGCCCCAGCTTCTTCAATCTACCCATGTAATGGAAGTTCTTCATCCCTGGAACTATTCTTCTAAATCTTTTCTGCACCCTCTCCAATGCCTGCACATCCTTCCTAAAATGTGGTGTCCAGAATTGGACACAATACTCCAGTTGAGGCCAAACCAGTGTTTTATAAAGGCTCACCAGAACTTCCTTGCTTTTATACTCTATGCCTCTATTTATAAAGCCCAAGATCCCAAATGCCTTATCAACCACTTTCTCAACCTGCCCTGCCACCTTCAACGATTTGTGCACACATACCCCCAGGTCCCTCTGCTCCTGCACCAATTTAGAACTGTACCCTTTAGTTTATATTGCCTCTTCTTGTTCTTCCTACTTAAATGTATCACTTCACACTTGTCTGCAGTAAATTTCATCTGTCATGTGTCTGCCCATTCTACCAGCCTGTCTATGTCCTCTTGAAGTCTATCGCTATTGTCCTCACAGTTCACAATACTTCCAGGTTTTGTGTAATCTGCAAATTTTTAAATTGTGCCCTGCACACCCAAGTCTATGTCATTAATATTAATCAAGAAAATCAAGAAATGAACACAAATGCCTCATGGTGAAAAGCTAGAAACAGTTGGTGAAATTAATTAATTTCTGTTAACCAGAGGTATTAAGGGATATGGGGCAAAGGTGGGCACACGCAGTTGGGTTACAGATTAGCTGTGATCTCATTGAATGGCAGAACAGTCTCGAGAGCTGAATGGCCCACTACTGTTTCTATGTTCCTATAACAAGTACCTCATGAATTGATCCTGGAGAAATTCTCCTGAGGATAAAATGGAATGAACCTCGAGCCTCAGAAGGGTTGAATAGATACTCCAACAATCCCACTATCAGGCCCACCACCCCACCTAGTCAGGCCAGCTCGGGTTGGGCAATAAATGCTGGCCTTGCCAGCTATGCCCACATCATGAGAGTTCATCATTTTCAAAGCCGTGGGTCAGAATGTAAAAAGGAGTGAGTTTCACGCTGTCTGGCAGAAACTTACACAGGCAGAAAAACAATGTAGGGATTGATGCAGAATTGTGAGGTCCACTGCATTAGCTATCTTCTCCTGCCACATACATAGGTGACTGGTTTGTTCCAGCCATGATCTTGTAGCGTGCTAAAGGGGATAGTATGGTTGTGATTAAACTCTACCTAAGCAGCTTGTATTGTATGTTTGTGGGTCTTTGTTTATGGAAATAGTTATTTGCCTTGGCTCAGTGGTAACAGTTTTTCCCTTGAGGCAGCAGATTTGAGCTCCACTCCAGAGGCTTAAGCGTAGAATCTAGGCTGACATTTTAGTTTAGTATTGAACAATATCTGCTAAACACCTGCTACAGATATTATGTTCCATTCCATTCAACTTATATCCTACCCTTTTACTTCCTTCCTCTCTTGAGCTGTTAGACGCACCATCTTTCAAATGAGTTGTTAAATCTTCAGTCTGGATGTAAATGATTCTGTGGCACTATTAGAAGAAGAGCAAAAGAGTTCTCCTCCTGTCCTGGCCAACATTCCTCCCTCAAGCAACACCAAAACAGATTAACTATTCATTAGTCTAATACAGCATAGGCTATGGGTCCTGATAAATCCCGGCAATAGTACTGAAGACTTGTGCTCCAGAACATTGCTGCAGGAGTTCCTCAGGGTAGTGTCCTAGGTCCAACAATTGTCAGCTGCTTTTTCAATGACCTTCTCTCCATCATAAGGTCAGAAGTGGGGATGTTCGCTGATGATTGCACAATGTTCAGTACCATTCGCGACTCCTCAGATACTGAAGCAGTCCTTGTCCATATGCCACAAGACGTGGACAACATTCAGGCTTGAGCAGATAAGTGGCAAGTAACATTCGTGCCACACCAGTGCCAGGCAATGACCATCTTCAACAGGAGAGGATCTAACCATCTCCTTTTGACATTCAATGGCATCACCATCGCTGAATCCCCCACCATCAACATACTGGGGGTTACCATTGACCAGATACTTAACTGGACCAGTCATATAAGTACTATGGCTACAAGAGCAGGTCAGAGGCTGGGAACTTTGCAGTGAGTAACTCATCTCCTGACTCATAAGAACGTACGAAATAGGACCAGGAATAGATCATATGGCCCATTGAGTCTGCTCCACCATTCAATACGATCATGGCTGGCCTTTGGCTTCAATTCCACTTTCCTGGAAGCTCCCCATATCTCTTGATTCCACGAGAGTCCAAAAATCTGCCTATCCCAGCCTTAAGTATATTCAATGATGGAGCATCCACAACCCTCTGAGGTTGGGAATTCCAAAGATTCATGACCCTATGAGTGAAGAAATTTCTCCTCATGTCAGTCCTAAATGATCAGCGCCTTATCCTGAGCCTGTTCCCCCGTGTTCTAAATTCCTCAGCCAAGTGAAACAATCTTTCAGTGTCTACCCTATCCAGCCCTTTCAGAATCTTGCATGTTTCAATGAGATCATCTCTCATTCTTCTAAACTGCAGAGAATATTGACCCAATTTACTCAGCCTCTCATGGTAGGACAACTCTCATCCCAGGGATGAGAACTTTCAGTAAACTTTCACTGTACTGCCTTCAATGCAAATATATCCTTCCTATATATTTCGAGACCAAAATTGCGCATGTGTGGTCTCACCAAAGCCCTGTACAATTGTAGCAAGACATTTTTATTCTTGTACTCCAATTCCCTTGCAATAAACTCCTCCCCAAAGCCTGTCCACTATAGTATAATGTGTGTAAACTGTTGCTGAGTAGATTGTGTATATAGACTGAAGCATCATCACAGGCTGTTAGGTTGCGAGTCTGTACCTTGTGCTGCTCAGCTTTCATGTAGATACTCTAGTAAGAAGACCCCTGTAAATAAACTCCTGTTACTTTGACAAAGAGTCTACTTTCCTCATTCAATACCAATCGCACACTGACAAGATAGTATACGGTGGAAGCAGAAGAAACAGATTTTCCAGTGTAAGAAAACAGCAACTAGAGATTGAAGACTTCGAAGAAACATGGAAAAGATGATACCATAACCAGAAAGCTTCCAGCAAGCGGCGGGGTCCAATCAGGCCTAAGCGTGGCCGAGATGGATTAGAAGATTCAACAGGTACTGTTCCGCGTTGGGTTTAACAGCATGATCGGACAAAGAACAGGTCAGTGTTTTGCTTTACGCCATGGGAGACAGTACGTATGACATTCTGACTACCCTGGGGATCGATGAAAAAGAAACCCCATACGGCAAGGTGATTAAAGCATTAGAAGGTTACTTTCAGGTCAGGAAAAATATAATCCCGGAGAGAGCCAAGTTCAACAGGCGTACCCAGAAAGTTGGTGAAGGTATCGATTTGTTTATTAATGATCTTGTATAAAGTAGCAGAAGATTGCAACTACGGGAGTCTGTGAGAGGAACTGATTTGGGACGATATAGTAGTCGGGGTCATAGACGAAGCGCAGTCAGACCAGCTTCAATCAAAAGAGGATTTGACTTTGAAAAAAGCTATTTTATTGAGCAGGCAGACAGAAGTACCAAAGAATAATCGACGACTAGTTCGGGGGGGATCGGGAGAGTCCAGCCTCAAAAATTGTGGAATCAGTTGGGTCCATTGAGAAGACAAAAGAGTAATGGCGCCAGAAAGCCCGAGAGGCGGGAAAGACACCTACAGGCAGCAACACTGAATTGCAGTAGGTGTGGCCAGGAGCAGCACCGGGGAGAAAATTGCCCAGCCCAGGACGCTGAATGTTACTCATGCAAGAGAAAGGGGCACTTTCAGCAGGTCTGTCACAGCAGAAAACAAATGCTGTAGACTGGTAAAAAGATAAAGGAAATAAAGGAGGAACAAACAATTCATACTCCCTTCCTAGAAAAAATGCTGGGGAATGAAGATTGCTGGAAGCAGAAATTTTAGTGGGTGAAAATAAAACCACATTCAAATTAGATACAGGAGCAGTTCTAGGATGGTCCCAGTGAGGAAACCAGATGGGTCTATTAGGATTTGTGTAGGATCTTACCCATCTCAATAAAGCGGCAGAGAGAGAGAGACGACAGCCTTGCCAAAAGCTCCATATTCACAAAGTTGGGCACAAATAGCAGGTTCTGGAAGTTACCTTTAGATGAGGACTTTAACTTGTTAACTACTTTTATCACGCCTTTCACCAGATTCTGTTTCAACAGATTGCCATTCGGTTGCGTGTCAGCACCAGAGATATTCCAGGGGACGGTGTCAACAATCCTAGAAGGCTTCGAGGTATTATCTGCCATATGGATGATGATCTGATTCATGGACCAAACCAAGAAGAACACGATGTAAGGGTAAGAGCTGTATTGCACAGATTACACGAGGCCGGTCTCACATTAAATGAGAAGTGTGTATTCCACAGTCGACAGTGAGGTTCCTTGGCCACATAATTGATGGATCTGGCATCAAGATAGATCCACAGAAGATGAAGATGATAAGTTAAACTGAAACCCTGTCTATCCTCTCAGGTGGATATAAAATATCCCATGCTACAATCAGAAGAGAAGCAGGGGAGTTCTCCCACGTATCCTGACCAATATCTATCTCTCAACCAACAGCACCAGGTTATTTATCTCATTGCTGTTTGTGGGAACTTGCAGCGTCCAATTTGCCTGCCAGGCGTCCTACAGTACAACAGTGACTATATTTCAAAAAGTACTTCATAAGCTGTGAAGTGCTTTGGGATCCTGAGATTATGAAAGATACAAGAAATGCAAGTTAATCCTTTAAAAGAAGTCAGTGCTGCAAGAAGAGAGAAGGAAGAATTGTGAACAGATAGCTTCAAATCAGAAGAAAGAAGTCGAGAGATCTTGAGGGGCAGAAGAGAAGGGAGGGATGACATTAGAATTTCACAGTTAAGAATGAGGACAGTTGAGATCAGTGAGGGTAGTGCAGTCTATATGGATTTTAGCAAGACATTTGATAAGGTCTCACATGGCAGACTGGTCACAAAAGTAAAAGCTAATGTGATCCAAGGCAAAGTGACACGTTGGATCCAAAATTGGCTCAGAGGCAGGAAGCAAAGGGTAATGTTCCAGTGGGGATCCACAGGGCACAGTACAAGGTCCCTTGCTTTTTGTGATATATATCAATGTAGGAGGCATAAATAAGAAGTTTGCAGATGATACAAAAATTGGCCGCGTGGTTGATAATGAAGAAGAAAACTGCAGACTGCAGGCAGATATCAATGGACTGGTCAGGTGGGTTACCACAAACAGCAAATGGAATTCAATCTGGAGAAATGTGAGGTAATGCATTTGGGGAAAACTAACAAAACAAGGGAATATCCAATAAGTGGTAGGATATTGAGAAGTGTAGAGAAACAGAGGGACCTTGGAGTGCTTGTCCACAGATCCCTGAAGGTGGCTGGACAGACAGACAAGTTAGTCAAGAAGGCATATGGAATACTTGCCTTTATTAACCAAGGCACAGAACATAAGAGGTGGGATGTAATGCCGGAACTGTATAAAACACTAGTTAGGCCACAGCTGGAGTACTGCGTGCAGTTCTGGTCACAGCACTATAGGAACAATGTGATTGCACTAGAGAAGGTACCGAGGAGATTTAGGAGGATGTTGCCTGGACTGGAGAATTATAGTTATGAGGAAAGATTAGGTAGGTGAGGGTTGTTTTCTTTGGAACAGAGGAGGCTGAGGGGAGACCTAATTGAAGTGTATAAAATTATGAGGGGGTCTCTAGATAGCGTGGATATGAAGGCTCTATTCCCCTTGGCTGAGTTGTCCATAACCGGGGGGTAGGAGGTTGAGAGGGGATTCGAGGGGAAATGTTTTCACCCAGAGGGTGGTGTGGATCTGGGACTCACTGACTGAAAAGGTGGTAGAAGAAGAAACCATCATAACAATTAAAAAGTACTTGGATATGCACATGAAGTACCATAACCTACAAGGCTACGGACCAAGAGCTGGAAAGTGGGATTAGGCTGGATGACTACCTGTCGGCAGATGTGAAGACGATGGGCCGAATGGCCTCCTTCTGTGCTGTAAATTTCTAGGATTTCTAGATCGGAAGGATAATCAGATAAAATAATAAACAGTTTGACTCCACTGTGTATCTCCTGAATATATTGTGCGATAGACTCCGATTGGCGAAAATTCGGAATCAATCACAAAAATTCACTTTGACATAAATTTACTGCTGTAAGCTTTTGGGTGATCGTAGTGATTTTATACTTGACCTTCTTAAAATAAAAGTTGTAACACAAAATAATTATAAAAACTATGCAGAAAACTGTCAAAACTTACTCATTTAATCTTCCAGGACTTACAACTTTCTCCCGCCTTAATTTAATACTTGATTTAACACACCTTTTTCAAATGGGGGCAAATGGGGTAAAGCTTGCCTGACCCTACGTTTAGATCACACTTGCTCAAAATAGGCCCCAACCATTATGTTCTCCGAAAGATTGGTGGTGTAGCCCCATTCGGATCATAGGAAATAGGAGCAGGAGTAGGCCATTTGGCCCGTTGAGCCTGCTCCGCTATTCAAACAGATCATGGCTGATCATCTACCTCTATGCCATTTTCCCCACTATCCCCATAACCCTTGATGTCATTAGTGTCCAGAAATCTATCGATTTCTGAACATGCTCAATGATTGAGCTTCCACAGCCTTCTGGGATAGAGAATTCCAAAGATTCACAACCCTCTGAGTAAAGAAATTCTCTGTCCCTCTCCACCCACCCTCTCTCTGTATCTCTCCCACTCTCTCTCTCCACCCTCGTGTCTCCAGTGTTTCCCACTCCCCACTCAGCGTTCCCTGCTCTCTGTCCCCTCTGTCTCTCTGCCACCCCCCGCCGCCCCCCCCCCCCCCGTCTCACTGTCTATCCTCTCTCTCTCTCTCACTCTATCTGTTCCCCCCTCTCCCTCTGTCTCTCCCCCTCTCTCGGGCCTCTCTCTGCCACACTCTCTCACACAATTGCAGAGAGTGGAATGCTCAGCAGATGGTTGGTCAGTTCTTTTTAAAACATCATGCTGTCAGTTTCAAAGCTGACAGCTGCTGACATTGGGAACAGCCGTTTCCCAACAGACTCGGTTTTCCGGCGGGCTTTTTAAAAAAAGTCAGAACCCGCCGGAAAACCCCAAGTCTGTTGAGAAACAACTGTTCCCAATGTCAGCTTTGAAACTGACAGCATGATGTTTTTGAAAAGTTTGCTTTGTAAGAAGAAGACAATGAGAAATTTCTAATTTCCAGCCACTGTGAGGATGAGGAACGGCCCCGGGAACAGTTTACAGCCGCGGGCCAGATGGAAACATTTGGCAGGACGGATCCTGGCCCATGGGCCGTATGTTGGACAACCCTACTTTGTACAATTGCAACAAGGCATCTTTACTCCTGTACTCAAATCACTTTGCAATGAAGATCAACAGAATTGCTTGCAGCAGCTGCATACGAGCTTGTAGTGACTCATGAACAAGGACACCCAGGTCCCTTTGGACATCAACACTTCCCAACCTCTCACCATTTAAGAAATACTCAGTCTTTCTGTTTTTTCTACCAAAGTGGATCACTTCACACTTATTCACATATTCCACCTGCCATGTTCTTGCCCATTCACTTTTCCTGTCCAAATCCCCTTGAAGCCTCCTTACATCCTCCTCACAGCTTACATTCCCACTTAGTTTTGTGTCATCACCAAATTTAGAAATATTACATTTGATCCCCACATCCAAATGATTTATATAGATTGTGAACAGCTGTGGCCCCAGCACTGATCCTTGTGGTACCCCACTAGTAACAGCCTGTCATCCTGAGAATGACCAGTTTATTCCTACTCTCTGCTTTCTGTCTGTTAAGCAATTCTCAGTATATTTGGGTATACACCTGTGGAATCCCATTGGAGTTGCATTGAACCCAATGCTACAGTTCCAATTAACTTCCTTAAATAAAGTATTTCCATATCAGGAAATGATGCCAGTCCTTTGAGAGGCAAGCACTAGATGTAGGGTTGCATGGCACCAATCTCACAATTCCCACTCATTTATCTATGATAGGAACAGAACTGTAGAGCAGGAGCAATCCCACCACACAGAGGGTTGTGAGGCTGTGGAATTCACTTCCAGGATTAGTGGTTTTGGCAGGAACTTTGTCAACATTCAGGATTAGATTGGACAGGTGGATGTGGGAACAAGGTGCAGAAATGAAATCATGGGTATTTGCTCACATGCAGAATGAACACCTGCACAGACTGGTGGGGCTGAATGGCCTGTTTTCAAGTATGTATATCTATGCACCAGTATGGATTACATTACATTCTTCCACATTACGTCCCTTCAACCATTCCTTTAATCGTCTCATTAATTTATGTACATCCTTTTGCTGCTTGGGTCTGAATCCTCAGTGCGGTGACTGTGATCCCAATAGGAAGGGGTAAACTGTAGAATTTTTTTAATGCCCTTGATCCGCATATTCAGGAGACTGTGGTGAATATGATCAATTGCAGATAAGGCCACACTCTGTTTGAACTGCAGTGCGTTTGGTAGCATCAGGCCGAACTACTTCAAGCTGCAGAAGGGAACATTTAAAAAATTAATTCTTGGGATAAATGCTTCTCTGCTAAGTCCCTCATTTATTATCCATTCCCAGCTGCCCTTGAGAAGTGAGGAGGTGGTTGGCTTTCCTTATGAACCACTGCAGTCAGTCTGGTGATGGTGCTTCCACAATGAAGGGATTTTGACCCAGCGGTGATGAAGGAACAGTGAAATATATTTCCAAGTCAGAATGGTGTGTGACTTGGAGGGAAACTTGGACCTGTTGGTGTTTCCATGCACCTGCTGCCTTTGTCTTTCCAGTTAGTGAAGGCTCCAGGTTTGGGAGGTGCTGTCGAAGAAGAACTGACCAAATTTATGCAGTGGACGTTAATCAAGGCACTCTTCAATATCATGACTGAACGGGCATCCTATCACCCTGATCTGAAACACTTCTTTCTTTCTTTGGCCTCCTTGTCTCGAGAGACAATGGGTAAGCGCCTAGAGGTGGTCAGTGGTTTGTGAAGCAGCGCATCGAGTGGCTATAAAGGCCAATTCTAGAGTGACAGACTCTTCGGCAGGTGCTGCAGATAAAATTGGTTGTCGGGGCTGTTACACAGTTGGCTCTCCCCTTGTGCTTCTGTCATTTTTCCTGCCAACTGCTAAGTCTCTTCGAGTCGCCACACTTTAGCCTCGCCTTTATGGCTGCCTGCCAGCTCTGGCGATCACTGGCAACTGACTACCACGACTTGTGATCAATGTCACAGAACGTCATGTCACGTTTGCAGATGTCTTTAAAGCGGAGACATGGACAGCCGGTGGGTCTGATACCAGTGACGAGCTCGCTGTACAATGCGTCCTTGGGGATCCTGCCATCTTTCATGCGGCTCACATGGCCAAGCCACCTCAAGCGCCGCTGGCTCAGTAGGGTGTATATGCTGGGGATGTTGGCCGCCTCGAGGACTTCTGTGTTGGAGATACGGTCCTGCCACCTGATGCCAAGTATTCTCCGGAGGCAGCGAAGATGGAATGAAGTGAGAAGTCGCTCTTGGCTAACATACATTGTCCAGGCCTCGCTGCCGTAGAGCAAGGTACTGAGAACACAGGCGTGATACACTCGGACTTTTGTGTTCCTTGTCAGTGCGCCATTTTCCCACACTCTCTTGGCCAGTCTGGACATAGCAGTGGAAGCCTTTCCCATGCACTTGTTGATTTCTGCATCGAGAGACAGGTTACTGGTAATATTTGAGCCTAGGTAGGTGAACTCTTGAACCACTTCCAGAGTGTGGTCACCGATATTGATTGATGTCCTGTCCCATGATGTTGGTTTTCTTGAAGCTGATGGTTAGGCCAAATTCGTCGCAGGCAGCCGCAAACCTGTCGATGAGTCTCTGCAGACACTCTTCAGTGTGAGATGTTAAAGCAGCATCGCCAGCAAAGAGGAGTTCCCTGATGAGGACTTTCCGTACTTTGGTCTTTGCTATTAGATGGGCAAGGTTGAACAACCTGCCCCCTGATCTTGTGTGGAGGAAAATTCCTTCTGCTGAAGACTTGAACGCATGTGAAAGCAGCAGAGAGAAGAAGATCCTGAACAGTGTAGGTGCGAGAACACAGCCCTGTTTCACGCCACTCATAAGGAAAGGGGTCTGATGAGGCGCCGCTATGCTGAATTGTGCCTTTCATATTGTCATGGAATGAGGTGATGATATTCAGTAGCTTTGGTGGACATCCGATCTATTCTAGTCGTCTGAAGAGACCACGTCTGCTGACGAGGTCAAAGGCTTTGGTGAGATCTATGAAAGCAACGTAGACTGGCATCTGTTGTTCGCGGCATTTGTGCTGTAGCTGGCGAAGGGAGAACAGCATGTCAATGGTGGATCTCTCTGCTCGATAGCCACAATGTGTCTCAGGGTAGACATGCTCAGCCAGCTTCTGGAGTCTGTTTAAAATGACTCGAGCGAAGACCTTCCCCACGATGCTGAGTGGGGAGATTCCACAGTAGTTGTTGCAGTCACCACAGTCACCCTTGTTCTTATAGAGGGTGATGATATTGGCATCGTACATGTCCTATGATACGGCTCCCTCATCCCAGCACAGGCAAAGCAGTTCGTAGAGTGCTGAAAGTATAGCAGGCTTGGTACTCTTAATTATTTCAGGGGTAATGCCGTCCTTCCCTGGGGCTTTTCCACTGGCTAGAGAATCAATGGCATCATTGAGTTCCAATTTTGTTGGCTGTACGTCCAGCTCATCCATGACTGGCAGAGACTGGGCTGCATTGAGGGCGGTCTCAGTGACAACATTTTCCCTGGAGTACAGTTCTAGGTGGTGCTCTGCCCAGCGGTCCATTTGCTTGCATTGGTCAGTGATTATGTCCCCTGATTTAGATTTGAGGGGGGCGATCTTCTTGATGGTTGGCCCAAAAGCTCTTTTAACGCCATCATACATTCCTCTGATGTTTCCGATGTCAGAGGCCAGCTGAATATGACTGCATAGGTGTTGCCAGTAGTCATTTGCGCAGCGCCTGGCTGTTCTTTGTGCAGTGCTTCTGGCTGCTTTAAGTGCTACAGATGTTAACACTTGTAGTTCAACAGTGCAATGCACTTAGCGGCTATGACAGGTTCCAGCTCTGTGAGATTGAGATTGAAACCAGTCTGCATTCTGCTTCTCACGTTTGCCAGAGGTGGTCATTGCTGAGTCAAAGATGGCGTCCCTGATGTGGGCCCACTTGATCTCTGCATCCCCTGTGGGAGTGTTTTGAAGGGCTTTTTCAAGTGAATTTAGAAACATATGTAACAGCTGTGGATGAGAGATTCTGCTCGTGCTGATGCGCGGGCCCTTCTGCTTGGAGTGATGCAGCTTCTTTGGTTTGAGTTTAACCTTGCTGCACATCAGGGAGTGGTCGGTGTCGCAGTCAGCACTGTGGAAGCTGTGTGTGATTTGAACGCTGTTTAAAGAGGCTCACCTTGTGACGATGAGGTCCAGCTGGTGCCAATGACGTGATCTTGGGTGCCTCCAAGAAACCTGGTGACAGGGTTTAGTGTGAAAGAACGAGTTGGTGATGCAGAGGTTGTGATAGGTACACAACTCAAGCAGTCTCTGTCCATTCTCATTCATCCTTCCAATGCCATAGCGCCCAAGGCAGGAGGGCCATGAGTCATGGGTCAGCCCCAACCTTGGCATTAAAGTCCCCCAGCAGGAACCGATGTTCGGTATTGGGAATGCTACTAATGATATTATGGAGTTCCTCGTAGAACTGGTCTTTAGCTTCAGGTGGGGAGCAGAGTGTTGGAGCATAGATGCTGAGTAAGTGTACTGGACCAGAGACGGTGAGCAGTCGTTTGGACAGTATGCGTTCCGAGCCATTTGAAGGTGGCTCTATCATGCTGAGCAAAGAGTTTCTGATGGCGAAGCCCACTCCATGCTGTCTTGGTTCTTCAGGATCCCTACCCTGCCAGAAGAAGGTGCAGTCTTGCTCTCTTAGAGATCCGCTCGCAGGGAGGCATGTCTCCTGAAGTGCTGCAATGTCCACATTGAGTCTACTGAGCTCGTTGTTAATGATGGCGGTCTTCCGAGAATCGTTGATTTGTGTAAGGTCTTCCGACAGGCCAGGATACATAGTTCTGACGTTGCAGCTTGCAAAACGAAGGTCTGGTACTTTCTTTCCTTTTTTTGTCGAGCTGTTTGGTGCGGTGTTGCAGTCCACTTGTTGGGCAATGACCCTGAGCTCCAAGTACCCATTGAAGCAGGTGTACTGTGGCGGGACAGAACCTTACTGACCGGGGGCTGCCCGGTTTGAGGCGGGTGGTAGCTGTCCAGTGAGATGCGATGACCTCTCCCACCGACAAAGGCAACCCTTGGCGCCCAATCTCTACACCAATTGAGCTGGACGTATAACCCGTAACTGCTGCCTTCTGTGTTGTTTTGGTCACTGTGAGGCGACTATGGAGTGACCTCTCCATGGCACATGCCTGGGCGGATGTATGGAGGTTGTGAGTTGCCCAAGCGTCAAAACCCCCCTCTCAGCATAATACTATATAACACTAAAAGTTTGTCAAGAAGCAGAAATTCAAATTATTTTTTGCTTTGATGCACAAAATCTGATTTGATATAACCCTCACAAGGATTAACAGTATATTCAAAAGATGAATTGCTCAGTTCAATATTCATCATAGTGAGTCATGAAATGAGATGAATGACTGTGCAATTTTGTCCTAACATTTGTGCAATACTTCACCTTTGAGGCTACAACTATAATTTTAACACAAAAAGCTACTTGAGCCACTTAAGAGATTTAGTGGTGCGTTCAATTAAAAGGGAAATCAATGTAATTAAACAGAGGAGTTCTAGGAATGTAGCCAGCCCTGGCATTAATACATGTTCATGATAATTTAAGATGCCAGGATAGACAGTAATTGAGACAGAGGATGGTTTTCACTGTTAACTTGGTCCTGAATTCAATATGAGCCTGGTGTGAGGGGGATTAGCACTTCCATCACACTCCCCCTCTACTTCTCAATAACTCAATTTTGCATAATCAGCTGGGAAGAGCCCATTTAAATAAATTTCATCAAACATGGAGCAAATAGAGCAAAAATATTTGACCTCTCTGCAGCTCCCACACAAATCCTTCTTGAGTGCAGTGATTGCTATTCTCAATTGGATGATGGGCAATGACTTAGTCCCACAGGTTTTGAACAGCGGAATCCAATTTCAGGGGCAAATTACCAAATCAATGCAGAGAATAAAGTACAGATGTTTTTTCTGTTTGAAGTAAATATGTTGCTGCTACTTAAGATAAGTGTCCTGCCCTGCACCATGATCTTGGGTGTAATAGACGAGTGGGTGTGAGCTAAATCCTCCTGCCTTGTAAATGTGCAGAGAGTTTCTGATTTCAGGCAGGTAGTCTGATAGAGAAGCTAAACTTCTTTGGAAGGAACCAATTGGACTGATGAACTTGCACTGCTGAAAGAAAGAACCTAGGGCATCTCAAAGCACTTTACAACCAATGGAATATATTTGACGTGTTGGCTAATGTAGGAAATGCAGCAGCCAACTGTGCAGTCTCGCCCTCAACTACATGTTCAAGCTGCTGCCGCAAGATTTGAACCCACAACCTTTATTGAGTCAAAGGCAAGCATGCTACCAAATGAAACATGGCTGACTGCAAATGAGGTAGCTGAAATATTTGCTGAGGAAAGCCTGAGTGATGTATACCAGCAACAGGAAGTAAGATTATCGGGTTGAAAAGTCAGCATTAAAACTGTACATACCCTTGCTGAAAACGTGTTCACGAACTAAGGAAAATGATGAGCTGCTTTGCTAACCGCTAAAGGTCACATCAGTAGTTGCTGATATTTAAATCAATTCCTATGCAAATGTTTGTCTTCAAGTTTTGTTTACAACATTCTCAGTTCTCCTCCTATTTATTTCACTGACCTCATGCCTATGGATAGGGTAGGACTCATTCAAATTGTTTCTATGAAAGTAGTAACAAAAATTCCCAATTTTTTCAGACATTTAAAAATCCACTTGTTTTCTTATTAGTGGAAGGTGTCAGCGGTGGCTCAGTGGTAGCACGTTTGTCTCTGAGTCTAAAGCTCTTGGTTCATATCCCACTGCAGAAACTTTGAGTACAAAATCTAGGCTGTCACTCCAGTACAGTACTGAGTGAGTGTGACACTTTTACAGGTGCTGTTTCTTTTTTATTTGTTTGTGGGATGTGGGAGTCACTGGCTAGGCCAGCATTTATTGCCCATCCCTAATTGCCCTTGAACTGAGTGACTTGCCAGGCCATTTTGAGGGCATTTAAGAGTCAACCACTTTGCTGTGGATCTGGAGTCACATGTAGGCCAGGCCAGGTAAGAACAGCAGATTTCCTTCCCAAGGAAGGACATTAGTGAACCAGATGGGTTTTTTACAACAGTGGTTTCATGGTCACCATTGGACTAGATTTAATTCCAAATTCAAATGTCACCATCTGCTCTGATAGGATTCGAACCTATGTCCCCAGAGCATTAGCCTGGGCTCTGGATTACTAGTCCAGTGACATTACCACTATGCCACCCTGCATTTATTGGATATAATGTTAAACTATCTGCATTGTCTGTCCTTTCAAGTGAAAATAAAAGACCCTATGGCAATATTTGAAGAACAGAGGAGTTCTCCCTGGTGTTCTGGCCAATATATATTTCTCAACCAATGTCACTAAGAAGACAGATTATCTGATCATTGTCATGCTGCTGTTTGTGCAGCCTCGCTGTGCACAAGTTAAGTGTCATGTTTCCTGGATTACAACAGTCACTGGTTATGATTACTTTGGGACAACCTCAGTTTGTAAAAAGCGTTATCTAAATACATAAATCTTTGAAGGTGGCAGAAAAAGTTGATAAAGCTGGTAAAAAAAAAAAGCACATGGAATCCTTGGCTTTATAAATAGAGTTATGTAGAGTACAAAAGCAGGGATTTGATGGTAAACCTTTATAAATCATTGGTTAGGCCTTAGCTGGAGTATTATGTCCAATTCTGGGCACCAAACTGTAGAAAGGCTGTCCAGGCCTAGGACAAGCTGCAGAGGAGATTTACTAGAATGGTACCAGGGATGAGGGACTTCATACGAACATACAAATATACGAATTAGGAGCAGGAGTAGACCACTCGGCCCCTTGAGCCTGCTCCACCATTCAACAAGATCATGGTTGATCTGATTGTAACCTCAACTCCACATTCCCGCTATCCCCAATAACCTTTCACCCCCTTTGCTGATCAAGAATCTATCTACCTCTGCCTTAAAAATATTCAAAGACTCTGCTTCCATCGCCTTTTGAGGAAGAAAGTTCCAAAGACTCACAACCCTCTGAGAGAAAAAATTTCTCCCCATCTCTGTCTTAAATGGGCGACCCCTTATTTTTAAACAGTGATCCCTAGTTTTAGATTCTTCCTCAAGGGGAAACATCCTTTCCACATCCACCCTGTCAAGACCCCTCAGGATCTTATATGTTTCAATCAAGTCTCCTCTGACTCTTCTAAACTCCAGCGGATACAAGCCTAGCCTGTCCAACCTTTCCTCATAAGATAACCCGCCCACTCCAGGTTTTAGTCTAGTAAACCTTCTCTGAACTGCTTCCAACACACTTGCATCCTTCTTTAAATAAGGAGGTCAATACTATACTCAATACTCCAGGTGTGGTCTCACCAATGCCCTGTATAACTGAGGCATAAACTCCCTACTTTTGTATTCAATTCTCCATGCAATAAACAATAACATTCTATTAGCTTTCCTAATTACTTGCTGCACCTGCATACTAACCTTTGCGATTCATGCACTAGGACACCCAGATCCCTCTGCATCTCAGAGATCTGCAATCTCACCATTTAGATAATTTTTTAAAATTTGTTTTTTGTACTTTTTTATTCTTCCTGCCAAAATGGACAATTTCACATTTTCCCACATTATACTCCACTTGCTAGATCTTTGCCCAATCACTTAACCTATCTATATCCTTTTGTAGCTTCCTTATGTCCTCTTCACAACTTACATTCCTGTCCATCTTTGTGTCATCAGCAGAATTAGCAACCATACCTTTGGTCCCTTCATCCAAGTCATTTATATAAATTGTATAATGTTGAGGCCCCAGCACTGATCCCTGCTGCACACATTGTTACATTATGCCAACCAGAAAATGACCCATTTATGCCTACTTCCAGTTTCCTGTTAGCTAGCCAATCTTCCATCCACGCCAAAATGTTACCCCCACACACCTCCCCCCCCCCCACCCCCGACCATGAGCTTTTATTTTCCGCAATAACCTTTGATGTGGCACCTTATCAAATGCCTTCTGGAAAATCCAGATACAGTACATCCACCGGTTCCCTTCATCCATAGCACATGTTACTTCTTCAAAGAACTCCAATAAATTAGTTGACATGATTTCCCTTTCACAAAACCATGTTGACTCTGCCTGATTACCTTGAATTTTTCTAAGTGCCCTGCTATAACGTCTTTAATAATAACTTCTAACATTTTCTCTAAGACAGATGTTACATTAACTGGCCTGTAGTTTCCTACTTTCTGTCTCCCTCCCTTTTTGAATGAAGGAGTTACATTCGCTATTTTCCAATCTAATGGCGACTTCCCCAAATCTAGGGAATTTTAGAAAATTAAAACCAATGCATCAACTATCTCACAAGCCACTTCTTTTAGGACCCAAGGATAAAGTCCATCAGGACCCGGGGACTTGTCAGCCTGCAGCTCCAACAATTTGCTCAGTACTACTTCCCTGGTGATGGTAATTTTCTTGAGTTCCTCCCTCACTTCCACTTCCTGATTTACAGCTATTTCTGAGATGTTACTTGTATCCTCTATAGTGAAGACCGATGCAAAATACCTGTTCAATTCATCTGCCATCTCCTTATTTTCCCTTATTAATTCCCCAGACTCACTTTCTATCGGACCAATGCTCACTTTGTTCACTCTTTTAAAAATATCTATAGAAGCTCTTACTATCTGTTTTATTTCTAGCTAGCTTTCTCTTGTACTCAAATTTTTCCCTCCTTATTGATCTTTTAGACATTATTTGCTATTTTTTATATTCTGTCCAATCTTCTGACCTGCCTCTCATCTTTGTGCAATTATATGCTTTTTCTTTTAAGTTTGAAATGATCTTTAACTTTTTTGAGTTAACCACAGACGGTGGGTCCTCCCCTTGGATTTTTTCTTTCTCGTTGGAATATATCTATTCTGTGTATTCTGAAATATCCCCTTAAATGTCTGCCATTGCATCTGTATTGACCTATCCCTTAACCTACTTTGCCAGTTCACTTTAACTAGCTCTGCTTTCATGCCCTCATAATTGCCCTTATTTAAGTTTAGAATACTAGTCTTGGACCCACTCTTCTCTCCCTCAAACTGAATGTAAAATTCAATCATATTATGATCACTGCTACCTAGAGGTGCCTTCACTATGAGGTTATCAATTAATCCTACCTCGTTGCACGATACCAGGTCTAGTATAGCTTGATCTCTGGTTGGCTCCAGAACACGCTGTTCTCAGAAACTATCCTGAAAGCATTCTTTGAACTCCTCATCAAGGCTACCTTTGCCCATCTGATTTTTCCAGTCTATATGTAGATTAAAATCCCCCATGATTATCACTGTACCTTTCTGACAAGCTCCCATTATTTCTTCCTTTATACCCTGTCCGACCATATGGTTACTGTTGGGGGGCCTGTACACCACTCCCACAAGTGACTTCTTGTCTTTATCATTTCTCATCTCTACCCAAACCGCTTCTACATCCTGGTTTCTTGAACTTTGATCATCCCTCTCTAATGTGCTAATACCATCATTAATTAACAGAGCCTTCCCTCCACCTTTTTCTGGCTTCCTGTCCTTCCTAAATGCATTTACCCTTCAGGTCCCAATCTACGTCATCCTGCAGCCATGTCTCTGTAATGGCTATCAGATTGTACTTATTTATTTGTATTTGCGCTCTCAGTTCATCTGTTGTGTTTCGAATGCTACCTGTATTCTGATACAGCGCCTTTAGTTTTGTCCTTTTATTATTTTTGTAACGTCTAGCCTTGACTGCTGAATTACTCTTAGATTTGTAATCTGTATCCCTTCCTGTCATGGTCTGTTTATCATTTCCCATATTAATACATTTCTCTCTTGCCTTCTCTCTACTCTTTGATTTACCACATCTTCCCAAATTTGATCCCTACTATTTAGTTTAAAACCCTCTCTACTTCTGTAGTTATGCGGCTCGCTAGAACAGCAGCTGCAGCATGGTTCAGGTGTGGACCGTTCCAACGGTACAGCCCCCACGTTCCCCAGTACTGGTGCCAGTGCCCCACAAACTGGAACCCACTTCTACCACACCAGTCTTTGAGCCACACATTCATTTCTTTCATCTTATGTGCCCATTGCCAATTTGCATGCGGCTCAGGTAATAATCTAGAGATTATTACCTTTGAGGTTCTGCTTCTTAATTTTGTGCCTAGTTCCTCATACTGACTATGCAGAACCTCCTTCCTTGTCCTGCCTATGCCATTGGTACCTACATGGACCGCGACGACTGGATCCTTCCCCTCCCAATGTAAGTTCCTCTGCAGCTCTGCGCAGATGTCCCAAACCATGGCACTGGGCTGACAACACAGCCATCTGGATTCTCGCTCTTTGCTGCACAGAACAGTGTCAATCCCCCTAACGATACTGTCCCCTACTACCTCTACATTCCTTTTTGCTCCCCCCACTTGAATGGCCTCCTGTACCATGGTGCCATGGTCAGGTTGCTCATCCACCCTGCAGCCTCGACTCTCATCCAAACAAGCTGAAAGAACCTTAAACCTGTTGAACAATTGCCAATGCTGAGGCTCCTACACTCCTGTCCTCTGGGTCCCCTTACCTGCAGCCACACTGTCCTGTCCCGGACCACTGACCAATTCAGAAGACCCTTTCCTAAGGGGTGTGACCGCGTCCTGGTACAACGTGTCCAGGTAACTTTCCACTTCGCTGATGTGTCGCAGTGTCTGCAGCTCAGCCTCCAGCTCAATGACTCTGAGCTGAAGCTCCTCGAGCCACAAACACGCTTACTGCAGACATGTTTGCCCTGGATCACACCGGCATCCGGGAGCTCCCACATGCTGCAACTGTGACACATCACCTGTCCTGAAATCCTTAATGTGTTTTAATTCACTATTTAATTATTTTATTCAATTATTTATTTTCCTTTTTTTAAAATATATTTTATTAACCTTACCACCAGTTGCTGTACTATTTTAAACTTCAGGAATATCTTAACCACTTACCAAATACTTACCAGAGAGCTAGCTTCTTTTCCTGTAGTAGAGTAAGAACCAAATCCTACAGGGTGAAAAAGTTAGAAAGGCAAAGAAGCACCTCTTTCCCCTCCTCACCCAACTCCCTCAACTCACGGAACTCACAGCACTCTGTTCATGTTGCACTCAGTTATGTGGACAGACTAAAGAAGTTGGGATAAAAACAAGAAATACTGGAACCACTCAGCAGGTCTGACAGCATCTGTGGAAAGAGAAGCAGAGTTAACGTTTCGGGTCAGTGACCTTTCTTCGGTTCCGATGAAGGGTCACTGACCCGAAACGTTTACTCTGCTTCTCTTTCCACAGATGCTGCCAGACCTGCTGAGTGGTTCCAGCATTTCTTGTTTTTATTTCAGATTTCCAGCATCTGCAGTATTTTGCTTTTACTAAAGAAGTTGGGATTGTTCTCCTTAGAGCAGGAAAGGCTAAGAGGAGATTTAAATAGAGGTGTTCAAAATTATGAGGGGATTCGACAGAATAGATAGGGAGAAACTGTTACTACTAGCATGAGGTTTGGTAACTGGAGGGTACAGATTTAAAATAATTGGCAAAAAGAAATCTCAGGAGAGATGAGGAGAATGCTTTTCACACAACGAGTTGTTGTGATTTGGAACGCACTGCCTGAGAGGGTGGTGGAAGCAGATATAATTATAATTTTCAAAAGGGAAGCACATCTCCACTTAAAGAGGAAATATTCGCAGGGCTTTGGGGAAAGAGGAGGAGAAAGGGACCAATTGGATAGCTGTTCAAAGCACTGGCACAGGCATGAAGAGATGAATAGCCTCCTTCTGTGCTGCACAATTCTATGATCTATGATTCGATAAGTACTTTTCTTTAAAAAATTGTGACCTATGTGCATTGCATTGGTTATGTAAGCATGTATATTGCTTGCTGTATATGCAATGCTCCCACGCTGACAGACAGATCATCGATCAAAGGCTATCTTCGATCACACACCAAGGCATTGTTTAATAAAAGCAAGATTGTAACTAATCCCCTGTTGATAATTTCTCAGCAACTTCTATTATTCCACCATCTTAGTGGCAGTTAAGTGACCAGCTGTACAACAATAAACATACGTTCTTCAATTTTACTGTTGCTTTATAAATAACTATCAAGGGATGAAGTGAGAGCCTGAAGGTGGACTCCATTAAAATAGTGTCGCTGAACTGTGTAAATTATATGGGTTGTTATTTAGTTTAAACTGTACCTCTTGATTGTTTTCTCCACTTTTAGCAAAGCTTAAAGTAAAAACTTTTCATTTTTTTTCTTTCTCCAAATTTACCCAGACTGCCTCATTTTTCATTACGTTACGTGTCTTCCAATCGTATTGGCACGCTTTCAATTTCTGCCTTGGATTTGGAGAAGTTGATCTTCAAAGTTGCTGCTGTTTCCTCCCATATTTACAAGGTTGAACAACGGGTGTATGTATAGAAGCCTCAGTCTCATATCTTCTCATCTAGAAAACCAGCACAAGCTGACAACAACCCCAAAAAGCTGGCGACTCATGTGTGATCCTGACATGTGAAAACAAGTCATTATACAGGCTTTAGCCTAGACTCACAGCATGCTCTTCATATGATTTGATAGGGTAGCTGAGAAACTGTTTCCTCTGGTGGGAGAATCCAAAACAAGGGGACACAATCTTAAGATTAGACCTAGGACATTTAAGAGCAAAATGAGATTGCACTTTCTCACATATTGCGTAAATGGAGTTGAGGGGTACTGAACAGTCATGATCTGATTGAATGGTGGAATAGGCTCAAGGGGTTAAATGGTTTCCTCCTGTTTCTATGACACTGTGGCCAGGTACCCAAAGTCATTACAGTAGCATGAAACGTATTGTCGTCACTCCAGATGTCGAAGCATTTGCTTTTTGAATATTTATAATTATGGAGCCTGTGGGATGTATATAAAATGCTGCATAGTGCTTTGAAATTTCTCAGGCTAGCCCAGACGTTCTGACACTCTTCACATTGTGTTGTTGCTTTGGCTGTTGTTTATCTTCGACTCGGTTAAAAGCTTTAGGTTTGCCAGTCTCAGAGTTAGACTGATGATTTCCTGTCTCTCTGCTTTCAGACTTCTTAGTAAATGATAATTCCATTTGTTTTCCAGCTCTGGATCTTTACCCTGACTTCCACTGAGTGGTAGCATTCTTACCTCATAAGTTCAAGACTTCAAGTCCCACCCCAGGATTTGAGGACATAATCTAGGCTGACGTTCCAATGCAGTACTGGGGGAGTGCTGCACTGCCTTTCAGGCGAGAAGGTAAATTGAGGTTTTGTCTTCCCTCTCAGATGGACAGAAAAGATCGCTGCTGTATGTTACTGAATGAGCTGTCAATGGTTCTCCTCAATCCTAAAGTGTCTTACCATTTTCATTATTTCCCCAACTATTGACTACTTGAGGCTGCTTTGTCAGAGAGTAGAATCAGGAGACAATGTTGTAGCTGTTAGAAGGAACTTTACTGAGCACCTGATTGTGCTTCACCTGGCATCAGGGACCAAGAAAGTTCTACTTCCCAGCGCTAACATACGCCACCTTAATAAGCGCAAAAGTCAGCAAAAGAAGAGTTGGGTTGTACATTGGGTTGTTCCACCATCAGAAAACTGAACCTACTATAAAACAATTCAAATATCTACTGCTACTAGCACTTGGGGTTTGAATTTTGGAATTAGATATTATCATACACCAAATAAATAGCAGCCACTGGTTCCTTAAAGAAGGTCACATACATATTAGAGACAAATATAGGTAAAGAAAAGGAAATAATTAAGAACTGGATGGTGGTCTATCTTCACCAAGCTGCTGTTCACGTTAGAAGGTGCACTGTCTAACTGCAAGTTCTCAGAATGTATGCTCCCATTTCACAAACCAAGTGGAAGTGTTGAGATGGTTTAAGTTTCTCAGCAGTGATCTACTTGCCTATCTGATCTCAAGGGCTTGGGAGTCCTGCATCAGGTGGGAACTGAGTCAGTTTATTTTCAGTTTGTATCTTACAATCTATCCTTTTTCTAGTAGACTTTTGCGATCTACAGAGTTAGTATTTGGTACCTTTTGCAGTGATGAAGCTGTTATTGGCTCTTAACTAGAGGGCGGATCTACTTGGAAGAATGAGTGATGCTGGTTTTACTCAGTGAATGAGGAGTGAGAATAATGAGAGACGTTCCTTTTTGTTTGTGTGACACTCTTCAGAAATAGCTTTCTTGTCTCAAAATTGATTCTATGTTCAGCTTCCTTAGGTGAATTTTTGAATAAGCAGCCATTGAGAAACCTAGAGGACTTTTCCTAAATTCAATCATTTTGTTCTGTGCTGGCCTCTGCTGCGGGATAACCTTAAGAGCAGGCCACCATAAGAAGTTTTAAGTGAAGGTCACTGGAGGAAGTGATGTCGTGTTACACATGACCAGGGAGTTGTGGGCACAGCTGACAGAGTGAGATGTGTTTGGATGTAGCTAGTGCAGTAACTGTTTGTATGTATATATATGTTCTAGTTAAATTATAATAAAAACTCATGTTTTCTTTGGATATTACTTGTAGTCCTATGAGTCTTACAATAGTTCACATATCAAAGGAACAAGTAGTATTATACATGCTGACAATGTTTGGGATATATTTTTCTGAAGATCACCAAATATTACATCATGTCAATGTCAAATTATTTTCTGAAGAACAGCAGGTTGCTTACCTGGAGTCGCTGAAGATCCTGGAGAGCAGCTGGCAGGAGACCCCATAACAGTGCAGCGAGCTAGGACCACAGACAGGACCCCAGGAGGTGTTGAAACTCTATGAGTACAGTAGGTAATTTGCCAGGAGATTGGAGCTTTCAACTAATCTGTCAGTGGGTTGAAAAATTTGAAAAGCAGTAGCTGAAGCCATTACTGTTTTAACTTTCCCTTTTTTTTTGCTTTGTGAGTGGGGCCAAAGCTGAAAAGAGAGGGAAGAACTCAACAGTGCCACTGGAGGTCCAAAGCACAGTGAGAAAGCCTGGTTGTGGCAAAGTGAAACTTGCTGTAGAGAAAGAACTGCTCTCTCTGTTTAAACAAAATGTACTTTCAATCTTAAAGGGGCAGGCCTGCAGAAAACAAATCTGTCCAAACAAGAAAAAAAGAAATGTGCCTGTGAAAAAGAAAACCTATAACAAGTCCTATATTTATAAAAAAGCAAGATCATTAAGACAACAGCTTTCAGATATCCAGGTATAGATTGGAAGACATCGGGCATAGTGTTTGAGTTTAAACAGTTTCAACAGCGAATGGAACTGTGTTTCTTGGATCAAGAAGTGAGCCACCTAGAGAAAGAAACTCTCAAAATTAGGATTGCATTGGGCAATGAGGTCCTGCAAAGGATCAATGCATCAGGATTGCCAGCTGACGAACAGAAGGACCCGAGCAAGCTATGGATATTTCTAGAGCAGCAACTCAAGGTGAAGGTAAATTTCCGAGAACATAGGCTTGCGCTTATGATGTACTGGCAAAGGCAAGATGAGTCCATTGACCAGTTTGTTGCAAAGTGCTGAAACAAAGCTCAGGAATGTGACTTAACGATATCAAATTGTCAAAATGTGTTATTGAGCTGGTAATCATGTCTACTCCAATAGAGGCCTATTAAAAAGATCTGCTAGAAAAGAAGAAAGGGCACACCGTCGCCGATGATATTGCGGTGATGGAGCGGACCAAGGCAGAGCATGACTGAAACTTGCACTTGCTAATGCTGGTTGCTCATTGTGAGGGCCTTGCGTTTAATAGCAAGAAATGCCAGGTCAACATTGGGAACATCAACTTCTTTGGGTCAATATATTCCATCACATGAATATGCCCAGACCCAGATAAGTTCGAAGATGTCAGAGCCATGCCAAGTCCTCAGGACTGGGAAGACCTGCAATGGTGTCTAGGGCTGTTCAACTTTTTTGGCCCCATGCATCTTCAATTTTTCTGAGTGAACAGCATCGCTTAGGGATCTGCTGCGTAAAGATGCACCTTAATGGTGGCAGGAAGACTACCAGCAGGTGTTTGAGTCCTTAACGCTAGCTCTGTCAAGTCGAGACAGCATGCTACCATATTACAATCCGACCAAAGAGACCATGCTTGGGGTTGACACGTCCCAGAAGGGATTCGGCACCTACATCATGCAGGAAGGGAAGCCAATCGCCTTTGCGTCGAACAGTTTGTGACAGACCAAATCCAATTACTCTAAAATCAACATTGTTAGCTCTAGCTTTTGGTATCACTAGGTTTCACACCTATTTGTTCGGAAAACATTTTACAGTGGAGACTGACCACAAGCCATTTGAAACCATATGATGCAAACTGCTCACGCGTGCTCCTCCACAGTTGCAGAGATCTTTATTGAAGGTCCAGGGCTGCGATTGTAATGTCCCATATAAACTGGGCAGCAAAATGGTCGCATTGGATATCCTGAGCAGTTTGCCTAACCCGAATAAAGGTGCAGATGTCTTGCTAGATTTGCATGTCCAAGGTGTGGATACTGAGATTGAGGATGTCCTAAAGATTGACCTCATGAGTTTTGGACCCCACAAATGTGAGTAACTAAGAGATGAGATGGCATGTGACTCTATCCTATTGTTGTTGTGGAACGTGACTGTGGAAGGATGGCCTGACACCATCTAGGAAATAACCGACTGTCTACGCTGTTTCTGGCTGTATCAAGACTAGCTCGGTATATCGCAAGGGATAATTTTTAAAGGGAAACAAGTCCTGATACCTGAAGCTCTGCATTCTGATATTCTAACCCATCAAGGGCATTTTGGAATAGAATGTACCAGACATGTTGCTGGACAGATGGTCTACTGATCAGCAATCAACAGTGATGTTGAGACGGTGGTGAATTCCTGTGAGGCATGTCAAAGTTGTCAACCAAATCAACAGGAACCCTTGATCCCACATGAAACACCTTCACGTCCATGGGCGAAGATCGGCATAGCTTTTTTCATGTTCAAGGTGATGATTCCCTCCTTGTTATGGATTACTTCAAGTTTCTGATCATCAGACAACGACGAACTACATCAGGTGCAGTTGTTTCTGATACAGTCAGTGCTCTGTTCAGCCGATTTGACGTGCCGGAAGAAATTATCTCCGATAATGGGGCGCAATATGCAGGAAGACCATTCCAAGACATGTGTGCCAGGTGGGGAGTCCGTCACATGATATTATCATTGCATTATCCAAACACCATCAAATGGCTCATTTTAAAATGTAGGCAGAAGGAACAAGATCTCAAGGTTGCAATGCTGCACCTCCGAGCTACTACATCAGACATGGGCTTACCATCACCTGCAGAGTTGATGTTTGGAAGACAGGTAAGAACTACCCTGCCCAATCATCACCTCTCTAAGTTTTCCACAGTAAAGGATATACTTCTGTTTAAACAAGGGAAGATGAAGTCATCGTTTGACAGGAAAGCAGGACATTAGCTCGATTGCAAGTTGGGCAAAAGGTCAGGGTCCTCAATCATGTGTCGGGAACTTGGTATCCTGCAGAGGTTGCTAGGATATGCAAGCAGCCCAGATTGTATGAGGTCCAGACACACAGAAGTGTGATTCTTAGATGGAACTTAAGTCAACTCAGAGAGCTATACAACAATGCTATATGTGACAATCCTGTGGCATCACAGATAGTTCAAAGACAAATTCTGAGGATGAACATACAAAGGCTACAAGCACAAGGGATGAACATGCTAACCAGAGTTCTGAGTCTCAGAGGAGTTGTCTAGATGAACTCAACTCTGGGAAGAGGTTTACAATAACAAGATCAGGACAAATAAGCAAACCTCCTCTATGTTTTAGAGTGTTAAATTTACTTACTTGTAAAGAATGTTTTGGTTTAATTGTGTACAGTTGGTCGGAACCGCAACCTCATTGTTTATTGTACATATACTTTTTCCTTTGGATAAAAGGGGGCTGTTGTGGGACGGCCTTAAGAACAGACCACCTTAAGACCAGTAGATGATGGTCACGGGAGGAGGTGCTGTCGCATCACACATGACCAGGGAGTTGGGGGTGTAGCCCGACAGAGTGAAATGTGTTTAGATGTGGCTCGTGCAGTAACTATTTGCAGATATGTGTTCTAGTTAAGTTATAATAAAACATACACATTTTCTTTGGATATTATTTGCAGTTCTTTTTTTTATTCATTCATGGGATGTGGGCGTCGCTGGCTAGGCCAGCATTTATTGCCCATCTCTAATTGCCCTTGACAAGGTGGTGATGAGCTGCCTTCTTGAACCACTGCAGTCCATTTGGGGTAGATACACCCACACAGTGCTACTAGGAAGGGTGTTCCAGGATTTAGACCTAGCAACAGTGAAGGAACAGCGATATAGTTCCAAGTCAGGATGGTGTGTGGTCCAGAGGGGAAATTGCAAGTGGTTGTGTTCCCATGCATCTGCTGCCCTTGTCCGTCTATGTGGTAGAGGCCGTGGTTTGGAAGGTGCTGTTGAAGGAGACTTGGTGAGCTGCTGCAGTGCATCTTGTAGATGGTACACACTGCTGCCACTGTGCTTCGGTGCTGAAGGGAGTGAATGTTTAAGGTGGTGGATGGGTCGCCAGTCGAGTGGGCTGCTTTGTTTTGGACGATGTCGAGCTTCTTGCATGTTGGAGCTGCACCCATCCAGGCAAGTATTCCATCACATTCCTGACTTGTGCCTTGTAGATGGTGGACAGGCACTGGGGAGACAGGAGGTGAGTTACTTGCCACAGAATTCCCAGCCTGTGACCTGCTCTTGTAGCCACAGTATTTATGTGGCTGATCCCGTTACGTTTCTGGTCAATGGTAAACCCCAGGATGTTGATAGTGGGGGATTCAGTGATGGTAATGCCATTGACCATCAAGGAGAGATGGTTAGATTCTCTTTTGTTTGAGATGGTCATTGCCTGGCACTTGTGTGGTGCGAATGTTACTTGCCACTTATCAGCCCAAACCTGGATGTTGTCCAGGTCTTGCTGCATCTGGACATTGGCTGCTTCGTTATCTGAGGAGTTGCAAATGGTGCTGAGCATTGTACAATCATCAGCGAACATCTCCACTTCTGACCTTATTGTGGAGGGAAGGTCATTGAGGAAGCAGTTGAAGATGGTTGGGCCGAGGACACAACCCTGATGAACCCCTGCGGTGATGAGATGATTGACCTCCAACAACCACAATCATCTTCCTTTGTGCTAGGTATGACTCCAACTAGCAGAGTTTTCCCCCTGATTCCTATTGATTCCAGTTTTGCTAGGCTCCTTGATGCCATACTCAGTCAAATGCTGCCTTGATGTCAAGGGCAGTCACTCTCACCTCACCTCTTGAGTTCAGCTGTTTTGTCCATGTTTAAACCAAGGCTGTAATGAGGTCTGGAGCTGAGTGGCCCTGGCAGAACCCAAACTGAGCGTCAGTGAGCAGTTTATTGCTGAGCAAGTGCCGCTTGACAGCACTTTCGATGACACCTTCCATCACTTTGATGATGATCGAGAGTAGACTGATAGGGCGGTAATTGGCCGGGTTGGATTTGTCCTGCTTTTTGTGTACAGGACGTACTTGGGCAATTTTCCACATTGCCGGGTAGATGCCACTGTTGTAGCTGTACTGGAACAGCTTGGCTAGGGGCACAGCTAATTCTGGAGCACAGGTCTTCAGTACTATTGCCAGAATATTGTCAGGGCCCATGGCTTTTGCAGTATGAGGAGAGGTTGGATAAACTCGGATTGTTTACACTGGAATGACGGAGGTGGAGGGGCGACATGACAGAGGTTTACAAAGTTATGAGCGGCATGGACAGAGTGGATAGTCAGAAGCTTTTTCCCGGGGTGGAAGAGTCAATTACTAGGGGACATAGGTTTAAGGTGTGAGGGGCAAAGTTTAGAGGGGATGTACGAGGCAAGTTTTTTTACACAGAGGGTGGTGAGTGCCTGGAACTTGCTGCCTGGGGAGGTGGTGGAAGCAAGTATGATAGCGATGTTTAAGAGGCATCTTGACAAATACATGAATAGGATGGGAATAGAGGGATATGGACCCCGGAAGTGCAGAAGGTTTTAGTTTAGGCAGGAATCAAGATCAGAGCAGGCTTGGAGGGCTGAATGGCCTGTTCCTGTGCTGTACTGTTCTTTGTTCTTTTATCCAGTACTTTCAATCGTTTCTTGATGTAATGAGGAATGAATCGGATTGGCTGAAGACTGGCATCTGTGATGCTGGGACCTCAGGAGGAGGCCAAGATGGATCATCCAGTCGGCACTTCTGGCTGAAGATGGTTGCAAATGCATCAGCATTGTCTTTTGCACTGATTTGCTGGGCTCCCCCATCATTAAGGCTGGGGATGTTTGTGGAGCCGCCTCCTCCTGTCAATTGTTTATTTGTCCACCAGCATTCACGACTGGATGTAGCAGGACTGCAGAGCTGTTCCGATGGTTGTGAGATTGTTTAGCCCTGTCTATTGCATGTTGCTTCCACTGTTTGGCATGCAAGTAGTCCTGTGTTGTAGCTTCACCAGGCTGACACCTCATTTTTAGGTATGCCTGGTGCTGCTTCTGGCATGCCCTCCTGCACTCTTCACTGAACCAGGGTTGGTCTCCTGGCTTGATGATAATGGTAGATTGGGGGATATGCCGGGCCATAAGTTTACAGATTGTGGTTGAATACAATTCTGCTGCTGCTGATGGTTCACAGCGCCTCATGATGCCCAGTTTTTAGTTGCTAGATCTGTTCGAAATCTATCCCATTTAGCACGGTGGTAGTGCTACACAACACGATGGAGGATACCCTCAGTGTGAAGACGGGTCTTTGGCTCCACAACGACTGTGCAGTGTTCACTCCTACCAGTACTGTCATGGACAGATGCATCTGCGATAGGTAGATTGATGAGGACGAGGTCAAGTATGTTTTTTCCTCTTGTTGGTTCCCTCAGCACCTGCCGCAGACCGCAGTCCTGTGAGTCTTGCAGTAATTCACATATCAAAGGGACAAGTAATATTACAGCCTCCTCTGCATTGCTTGTAGTCTGGGTGAAATTTCTGTTTTTGTTGTTTCTCTGGCCCCAGCAGACTGCTCCTGAGCTCACCTGTGACCCTTCACTAACTGAGATCTTCCCTCTCCTGCAGAAGTAATGCTGGAGTCACATCAGCAGCAGCATGAGGAGGCAGTGCAGACCTCTGAAGATGTACCCTCCCACGAGTCAAGCGGACCTTCCACAAGGGCAGATATACGGACATGTGGGGCCTCAGTTGCTGATAAAATGGATGGCACAAGGTGAGGAGCAAGTCACATGTGAGAAGGAGCAGATGATGGAGGCAGTGACAGCTCCACACAGCTGCTGAGCCTTGGGGATCGTACATGAAGCGGGTGCTTGTGGAGCAGTAAAGGGAAATGTGTGGTTATCAGTCACAGAGGCTGTGCAGTCCCTTATGCTGAAGATCGAGGAGTCCATCCATGCCATGAGTTCCACCATGTCTCTGGCATATGAGTGCATGACCTCTCATGGAGAGTAATATGCAGCAAGCCAGCAAGTGGCTGCAGGAACAGGGCACAGGCCTCCACAATATGTCTTCAACCTTGAGCAGTATTGATGGCTCGGTTACAATGATGGCTCAGTTAGGCATGGAAATGCAGCAGGGAAGTGCAGGTGGATCCTGAAAGGGCAGAGGGAGGCATGGCAGATGGAAATGGGGAACCTCGTCATGCACTGCAGGCGCCCGCTTAGCTCCTCTGACACAAACGCTGCATGCTGGTACGATGACCGATGCTGCCCTTGCACAGAGGCAGGTAGCCTATTCTGTGGCAGGGCCCTCATGGGCACCGCAACCTAGAGGATGTGCACCACGGGTATCTCATTCACCGGAGCAGAGGAGTGAGCAGGCTGCCTCCCCATCTGCTCCAGCCGCAGGGGTAGCACCATGTAGAAGTATGAGGAAGAGAATGCAGAAATGCTGTTAGTTGCACAATGGGAGTCACTTGGGTGCCTTATCTAATGTGACCGCCATATTGATTTACTTTATTTTAGTGAAACTGTTGGTACTAGCTAAATGTCCCATCTAGTTCTTATTCCTCCATTGCTCCATTCCACCGTGGCTCAAGAGCAGGTCAGAGGCTAAGAATCCTGCGGCGAGTAACTCACCTCCTGACTCCCCAAAGCCTGTTCACCATTTACAAGGCACAAGTCAGGAGTGTGATGGAATACTCTCCACTTGCCTGGATGGGTGCAGCTCCAACAACACTCAAGAAGCTCAACACCATCCAGGACAAAGCAGCCCGCTTGATTAGCACCCCATCCACATTCACTCCTTCCCCCACCGATGCACAGTGGCAGCAGTGTGTACCATCTATAAGATGCACTGCAGCAACGCACCAAGGCTCCTGAGACAGCATCATCCAAACCAGCGATCTCTACCAACTAGAAGGGCAAGGGCAGCAAATGCATGGGAACACCACCACCTACAAGTTCCCCTCCAAGTCACACACCATCCTGACTTGGAACTATATCGCCGTTCCTTCACTGTCGCTGGGTCAAAATCCTGGAACTCCCTTCCCAACAGCACTGTGGGTATACCTCCTCTACATGGACTACAGCGGTTCAAGAAGGCAGCTCACCACCACCTTCTCAAGGGCAATTAGGGATGGGCAATAAATGCTGGCCTGGCCAGCGATGCCCACATCCCATGAATGAATAAAAAAAAACATTGACCAATTGGAGTGGCATCCATGAATGTGGTGGTTCAAGACTGTTGCATTGGGAAGAGTAACAGCTTAGGAATGATTTGATCAAGGGGATCTTAACATTGTCATGGTCTTGTGAATGCAGCCACAACTGCTGCCACAGGGGCCCAGGGGCCAAGAGTGCAGTGTAGGAAGCCCTGCACTCAGACAAATCTTGCTGGATGAGGGAGTCCTTGGATTCCCTGGCATATATGTCAATGGGCGCGGGCATCAGTTGGACCTCTGCATGGCCACCCTCCGCCAGCAGCTCTTTATCTTCCTCCTCCCCCTCTGAAGATGGGGAGAGCTCACCAACCTCTTCTGCACCAGTTCCACTCCTCTCTGTGATGCCAGAGTGGAGCAAACTACCAAAACGCATGAGACCCTTGTTAGCCATATTGGAGGGCTCCCCCAGACTGGTTAAGGCACTGAAACCATATTTTGAGCAAGCCAATGGCCTGCGCAGTGGTTGCTCTGGTCATCATGGGCATTTCTCGTACATCTCTGTGCAGGAATTCTGCACTGGTGTCATCAGCCATGTCTTCAGCGGATGCCCCTTGTCACCCAGGAGCCATCTGCAGAGGCTGTCCAGTGGCCTGAACAGTTGAGGTACTTGAGACTGCCTCAGTATGAAGAAGTCATTGCAGCTGCCTGGAAACATTGCATAAACGTGCAGGATCCTTTTGCAGTGATTGCCTACCAGCTGCATGTTGAAGGAGTAGAATCCCTTCCTATTTACAAATGCGCTTGGCTGGTGTGACAGAGCCTCAGTGGCCACATGGGTGCAGTCTATCACGCCCTGCACCTGAGGGGATCCAAGGAGAGGTGAAGCCGACAGCTCTCGGCCTCCATTTTGAACCAGATGTAGCCCAATGCCTCGCATACAGGGCATTGTCACCTGAGTGATGCAATTAGGAGTGGCAGATTGTGAGATCCGCAGATCCTGGAATGATCCGGACACAAAGAAATTCAGCACCAGGGTCACCTTCAACGCTATGGGCAATGGGTAGTCATCTGCTCCTTCCGGTCTCAGGTTCTCCACCAAAAGGTCGCAGAGGTGCGTGACGACGTGCCGCGACAGCTGCAGCCTTCAGCGGCACTACTGCTCCAGGAAGCTGATCTTTGGCCTGTACACCCTGTGCAGAGGGTAACGACTTCTTCTATCACTTGGGCCTTGGCCAGACCTTCTGCTCCATCCAGTTGCAGGTGGGTGCAGAGCTCGCTGCAGCTGCTGCTCCTCTTCCAGGCGCTGCCCCCCCTTCCTGAAGCTGCTGATGTAGCTCACATTCAAGCTCCTCCTCAGAGGCCCACTCGACCTCCGAATAGATGGCACCCATGTCACTGTGGAGTATCAAAGGCACGTGCGTCTTTACCTCCATTGAGTCGGAAGATTATTCTGTCGGAGGCTTCAGCAATTTCTCTGTAACAATTTTTGTAGCAGCAAACTCACCGAGCTGCTGCTTTAATGGCAAGCCTCTTCTGATGGCTGACCTCAGCCTTGCCCCTTTCCCCCTTTATAGCCCCATGTGCCTGTCAGTTATCAGGCCTCAATGATTTCCCACAGTGCACTTGCTTCCTCTGAATTGACAAGGTATAGACACTGTGTGGGTCCCGTGTGCCACTGGTAAAGAGCCAGTGCCTTGGGAAAATGGCTCTTAATGTCAACCTTAATAAGCTCAATTGCCTTCCTGCCATTGACACGCAGGTTGTCGACATCACACCCTGCCTGTCCTCAGGAAAAGTGGCCGGAGATGGGCCCACATCAACAAACAGGACGGATGCATTTTTTTGTAATTTCTCTGGGCCCCGCACCCCTACCCACTGCCTTTATACCCGCCTTTAAGAGCATGGGAAATGTTCCCCCCAAAGTTTCAGGCCAATGACAGGGCATAATAGGAGAGAACCAGCAAAGTACTGGATGACTTATGCCCCGTTAGGCCCACATCATAATAAGATTCTTTGCTATTCTGCTGTCAGTCTTGTTTCATAACCCCTTCAGTCTTTCTGATTGCCCTTTTTGACTTCCTGTTGTCTTGATTTTCTTTTGTATTATTAGCCCTTGGTTCGTTCTGTGCCTCTTTTTAAGGCCTAATGTAACTTATATTAATTTTAATTTCTCTCTTCGCCCAAGGAACTCCAGATTTTGCTGCACTGCTGTTACTCCTTGTGGGAATATGTCTGGTCTTTACCTTAATCGCCTGCTGGTTGAATCTTTCCCATTCTTTGCACACTGTCCTATTTGTCAGTTTCTTTTTCCACTTTATCTGGGCCGGTTCTCTTTTGATCTCATTGAGGTTGGCTTACTTGCAGTCAGCTACCATTATCTTTGACTGTGCCTGCTCTTTTTTTGAACCTAATTAAAAAAAATACTTGGGTTGTGTGTCTTGCTGATAAGACTAACATTTATTACCCATCCCCTAAGTGCCCATGAGAATATGGTGGTGGCAGCCTTCTTCTTGAACCTGTGTAGTCTGTGTTTTAAAGGTGCTCCCACAGTGCTGTTGGATAGGCTTAATGCAGTGATACTGGAAAAAGGGTTGGAGGAGCAAATCAATGATGATGTAACAGGCAAGTTGGATCAGACTTATGTGCTCTGGCCATAGTTCCAAAAGCATCGCTCCCCATTAGAGAGACAGTTGGTGATGTATAGCTTGAAGGTCACCACTCAAGCATGGGACAAAGTGAGGAAGCAGATCTCCATGAACTGCCACAGCTAATATGGGGATTGAACCTGTGCTGTTGATGTTTTTCCCTGTATTATTACACTGGCTGTCTAGCCAACTGAGCTAACCAACCCCTGAACAACCTTATGTGATGCTCCTGTAAAGGTAGTTGGCCCCAATGTAGGAAACCAGAACAAGTTGGGCAACAGCAAGTTGCCTAACAGGTGACAACTCGAGAATCCCCCTGACGTGTGAAAGTAAGTAGTTACATGGTGGCTGCAGCGTAGGCTGCCGGTAATCTCAATGGGAGAGTTCTCTGACACTGGGTGCATAGCTGCGGGCATCACATATCTATGGGGCAAAAATTAGTGGTTGACAATGAACATTTACCTGGTGCATCACCAATCAATTATTTAAATAATTTATCCTGAATGAAGCAAAAACGGTTCAAGTCGATTGGTGAGTAAGAATAAGGAATGAATCAGCACTAAGTTGGTTAACTTTTAAAGAAAAACTACCAATAGCAAACCAGCAAGTAGCAGGAAATGACCAATCAAATTGCTAAAAAAAAGTTGTGATGTCAGTTTGAGCAGCCATCTTGAATTGTTCACCTACTGCTGGTAAAAGTAATAGTTATAACATAACCTTTTACTCTTTAGGTTGTGTATTCTGCATTGTAACTTTTCTCAGAAATCCCTGCTCCTGTGTTGGGACCAGGCTAGATCCTGTATTATTGGATTATGTTTGTTCTCCACGGATTGTTCTGATGATTCCATGTTTCCTGCTGATTGGTTACGGTTGATTGGAGTAAGTACGTCTGTACTTTAACTGCACTCACTACCTTTGCTGATGTTATGATGACCTGGGTCACTTCCTATTGCTCCCTCAGCAATATGACCAGTGAATGAGAAGAGGGAGAAAGACTGACCAGTATCCACAACTGGAGGGATGAGAGGTTCTTTAGGGCTTGAACTCAAAGTATTTGATAGCTGCTAAATTTGATAATTTTTGGTGATATATTACTGGGCATGCTACTGCGATAGACTGGTGAACCAAGTTCGGCGTCAGTATTTTGTTCCTTTGAAATCAGGCAGGCCACCCTGGGGCCTGAAGCTCAGCTAAGGATCACTAATAATATAAAGTTGAGTAGCAAAAATATACTACCTAGCTCCCAAAGCAGAGAGACAGTATTCAAACAGTTTTGTTGAGTCAAGATGCAAGCCTAGACCTTCCTTCCATAAAGTTTCAAACATCAATGTCAAGAAAACCCCATATGCCAAATCAGAAATATTAATTTCATTGGTTGGAAACTTACATTAGACTTTTAATGGGAAAACTCCTACAATAACTTTTAAAAAACTAGCAGCCAGGATGGCCACTGCAATTTGCATCTGAAATACCAGGAGACTGAACTGGAGACAAAAGTCTAACAAGAAGCCCAGCCAGGACAATGCTTTGGCTAACTGAATAGACTATGCAGATCATCCTCATTAGCAGGACAATCAAAGCTATCTTGAGGCATTCATAAGTGGAGACATCCCTCTGGGGGAGGGGGGTAAACACTGACAACCCCACCTAAGAGAAGTTTTGGGTTTTAGACTTAGGACCTCATTAAAAACAAAGAGGATTGACAGAACCATGTGACTGTCCATCTCTGGAAAAGCTAGAAGTTTCGCAATACTTACAGAAGACAAACAGTAACTGAGACTGCAGCAGCAGAGAAAGCTATGTGCCTCCCTTTCTTTCTCTCCCCAGAAAACATCAAGTTTGAAAACTGTCTGCGACTGTGGACCATCCAAGCCTATAGACTGCTACAGCCAGAGACCAGGGGAAGAGAGCCAACTACAATTCTGCCGACAAGAAAACCCTGAGCAAACCAGGCCAACCACAAAGTGCAGTTTGACCAGCCAAGACTTCAAGAATACAACTCCAGAGAATCATCCAGCCTAAGACTATGTATTTAACTTTTATTTATTCTGGACTTTAACCACCAAATCTATTTTTCCCTCTGTAATCTATTTGGCCGTGTGTGATTCTCGTGTGAATGTGTGTGTGAATGTGCAGTGTATTTTTTATTATTTTTAAATCAGGGTTGGAGTGTTAAGCATAATAAACTTTCCTCTTGTTTAAACTCAAGAAAACCTGGCCGATTGTTTCTTTTACGATCACCATCAAGGAAAAAGGTAAATCCCTCACTGAGGTGGTGAGCACAACCACTGTTTAAGGAAGGATTAAACGCCGTTGTGGTCAAATAAGAGGAAGGGCAAGAGGGGAGCCTGAGACCCCCACCCCCCCTCCTCACCCGGCCGTAACATCAATTTCAAGGTTTATGGAAAACACAAGAAAATAAAGCAGCAAATTGCCAGGTTACAGAAAATGTGACTTGTCCCAGCTGTGTCCTCTTCAAGAGGAAGTAAAAGGAGATCTGGAATGACATGAAAGAACTAAAACTCTTTATAGGTTTCTATTGACAATTAGTTGACCTGGTGTCAGTTCCAGCTGTCCATCTCCATGGCAACAGTCTCCATTCCTGCCTAATACACCTGTTCGTTCTCCAGGCCTTTGTCACCTCTTCTTAATCTGCTGGAGAACAGGTGTGTAATCTTATTTTAAGCACTAGGAGTCCTGTTAATATTTTGCAGAGAAGTGCTATTGTCAGGGGAAACAGTGCTCACACTGAACAAGACTTCAGAAGAGCTTCGGTGATCTTGAAAAGGCTTCTTTGTTGTGGGAGTCTGTTTGTCTTTTAAAAAAATATTTACATTTCTTTTCCGCCTTAGACAAGTGGTTCTGTCTAGATAGAGTCCTGGGTAAAGAGGTTAATTAACAGCTTTTAAAAGGGCAAGAAAAATCTTGTATTTATTTAGTGCCTTATCATGTCTCAGAACTATCCTGATGAATTACTTTGAAGTTTAGAGGCTGTCATTATGTTGGAGAATGCAGCAGCCATTTTGCATACAACAAGATCTCACAAACAACCATAAGCCACAGACTAATCAATTTTTTTTTGGTGATGATGCTTGGAAGAATGTTCAATAAGATTTCAAGAGAACCCTTATCTCCTCTTCCATTAGTACCTCAAGATTTTAAAAATGTCCACCTAAGAAGGCAGATGGAGTTCTTGGCTTAACATTTTATCTGAAAGGCGGCACCTCTGACAGTGTTGCACTCCCTTGGTACAGCACTAGAATGTCTGCCTAGATTATATGCTCAAGTCCTGGACAGGGCAGGCCACCCTACAGCTTTGTAATGTATTAGTGACAGCATCCACACACGTGAGGTCACCTTTCATATTTATGCAGAGTGAATATTGACACCAGTGTGTCAACCAATGAGTTGGAAGTGGGGACGGAGCTTGTGCCTTTAACTGACAGAATCTCTGAACTCATTGATGGAAACTACAGAAAATAGAATCTCCCAAGTATTTCTCCAGCAAAATGTCAGTGAGTGGAGGATAGTTACATAATACAAATTATGCACATAAAATCAATCCTAGTTACTTATAGCAGTGGGGTCTCCAGGCCTGATTGATGAGGGAATTAACCAACCATCTCCATTCTAGGCTGGGCTTGTGGCATCACCATATGCAGCTATATTCATGTGAATCAGAAGGTTGGGGGTTTAAGTTCCACTTCAGGAACTTGAGCACAAAATCTAAGCTGATGCTTCAGCGCAGTACTGAAGGAGTGCTGCACTGTAGCAGGTGCCGTCTTTCAGATGAGGTGTGAAACTTAGGCCCTGTCTATTCTCTGGGTAGAAGTTAAAAATCCCATGACATGAAGTAATTTATGACTTTAACCCCCTATAGGGACTAGACCAAATCAGGAATACATCCCTATGAATCTCCTTTAATTAAGTTCAAACCAGACAAATTCTTATAGACACTTATCTGGGTCCAAAGAATTGAACTAGCTTTCCCTCAAAGAAAACTAACAGAGAATATTACCATCTTTTGGATAGCCTATGTTTAATAATTATGGCTAAGTCATAAATATCCCAGATATTATAAGGGTCTGGGAAACTCACTTCAATGCATATCTCTCCACCTAAAGAGACACAGAGAGGGGGGTTCTTGCAGTTGTATACAGAATGCTACATGAGACAATTTATTAACTTTTATATATTTATTAAAAAATTTAACATGCAATACACTTTTAAGTGGATAAGTATATCACAATATCAAATATTACTAAGAGATGTAACACATAATCTTATTTCTAAGATAGAGTCCAAAAGTTTAACCTTGCTAATGTTACAGCAAAATATCTGAGAATATCCATCAAAATTTTAAGTACACTTTTACCTTAAATTCCCCGAGTAAACCATGGGGTGACAAGTATTTTTTGAGGAATTCAATACTTCTAATTTTTTTGCTTCAAATAGCCTCATGTTTATGCTGTTTCTAAGATGTTATATGACCTTTTAGCATAGAGGTGTTACCTTTCTGTGTGTGTTTTTCTTTTAAGATCCATATTTGGTAGTATCATTAACTAACATCTCCACTTAATGTTTTACTGGAATTCCCCTGCTCTTGAAGTTGTGAGCATTTATCCGGTCAAAATATTTATAATTGTATTTTATGGTCGATGGAACCCTTTTTGTTGGTCAATCTTCTTACATTTTACCAACACCATCAGTTAATTAAATTTATGGCTACCTTTTACTGAAGTCACACAGGATATTTCAATATGTGTATTTATCATCCAAGTCCTTGGCAACAGAGATGCTGAAATGGATTGCCCAACTTTAAAGTCGTTTCTGTTTCATACTCCACTGCAGCAGGGACCTTGAAATTTTTCAACTCAACCTTCTTAAAGGGGAATGCCAGTAAGTCTTGAAAACTAATCATTTATTCAATCTTTAAAAGCCCCCCTCAAATCTAAATCAGGGGACATAATCACTGACCAACGCAAACAAATGGACCGCTGGGTTGAGCACTACCTAGAACTATACTTCAGGGAGAATGCTGTCACTGAGACTGCCCTCAATGCAGCCCAGCCTCTACCAGTCATGGATGCGCTGGACATACAACCAACCAAATCGGAACTCAGTGATGCCATTGATTCTCTAGTCAGCGGAAAAGCCCCTGGGAAGGACAGCATTACCCCTGAAATAATCAAGAGTGCCAAGCCTGCTATACTCTCAGCACTACATGAACTGCTTTGCCTGTGCTGGGACGAGGGAGATGCGTGATGCCAATATCATCACCCTCTATAAAAACAAAGGTGACCGCGGTGACTGCAACAACTACCGTGGAATCTCCCTGCTCAGCATAGTGGAGAAAGTCTTTGCTCAAGTCGCGCTGAACAGGCTCCAGAAGCTGGCCGAGCGCGTCTACCCTGAGGCACAGTGTGGCTTTCGTGCAGAGAGATCGACCATTGACATGCTGTTCTCCCTTCGTCAGATACAGGAGAAATGCCGTGAACAACAGGTGCCCCTCTACATTGCTTTCATTGATCTCACCAAAGCCTTTGACCTCGTCAGCAGACGTGGTCTCTTCAGACAACTAGAAAAGATCGGATGTCCACCAAAGCTACTAAGTATCATCACCTCATTCCATGACAATATGAAAGGCACAATTCAACATGGTGGCTCCTCATCAGAGCCCTTTCCTATCCTGAGTGGCGTGAAACAGGGCTGTGTTCTCGCACCCACACTTTTTGGGATTTCCTTCTCTCTGCTGCTTTCACATGCGTCCAAGTCCTCTGAAGAAGGAATTTTCCTCCACACAAGATCAGGGGGCAGGTTGTTCAACCTTGCCCGTCTAAGAGCGAAGTCCAAAGTACGGAAAGTCCTCATCAGGGAACTCCTCTTTGCTGACGATGCTGCTTTAACATCTCACACTGAAGAGTGCCTGCAGAGTCTCATCGACAGGTTTGCGGCTGCCTGCAATGAATTTGGCCTAACCATTAGCCTCAAGAAAACAAACATCATGGGGCAGGTCGTCAGAAATGCTCCATCCATCAATGTTGGCGACCACGCTCTGGAGGTGGTTCAAGAGTTCACCTACCTAGGCTCAACTATCACCAGTAACCTGTCTCTAGATGCAGAAATCAACAAGCACATGGGTAAGGCTTCCACTGCTATGTCCAGACTGGCCAAGAAAGTGTGGGAAAATGGTGCACTGACACGGAACACAAAAGTCCGAGTGTATCAGGCCTGTGTCCTCAGTACCTTGCTCTATGGCAGCGAGGCCTGGACAACGTATGCCAGCCAAGAGCGACGTCTCAATTCATTCCATCTTCGCTGCCTCCGGAGAATACTTGGCATCAGGTGGCAGGACCGTATCTCCAACACAGAAGTCCTCGAGGCGGCCAACATCCCCAGCTTGTACACACTACTGAGTCAGCGGCGCTTGTGATGGCTTGGCCATGTGAGCCGCATGGAAGATGGCAGGATCCCCAAAGACACATTGTACAGCGAGCTCGCCACTGGTATCAGACCCACCGGCCGTCCACGTCTCCGCTTTAAAGACGTCTGCAAACGTGACATCCTGTGACATTGATCACAAGTCGTGGGAGTAAGTTGCCAGCATTCGCCAGAGCTGGCGGGCAGCCATAAAGACAGGGCTAAAATGTGGCGAGTCGAAGAGACTTAGTAGTTGGCAGGAAAAAAGACAGAGGCGCAAGGGGAGAGCCAACTGTGCAACAGCTACGACAAACAAATTTCTCTGCACACCTGTGGAAGAGCCTGTCACTCTAGAATTGGCCTTTATAGCCACTCCAGGCGCTGCTTCACAAACCACTGACCACCTCCAGGCGCGTATCCATTGTCTCTCGAGATAAGGAGGCCCAAGAGAAAGAAAAATTCAAAAAGGTATAATATATTAACTATATCTAAATGCTACCTGATTAAGCCTATTATACATATATTCCATCACAGGCATGATTCGAAAAAGAGCAGAAAATTCTCTCTGTTGTCCTTGCCGATGTTTATCACAACTAACACCTAAAAACAGGTGATCTGGTCATTATCTCATTTCTAACATATCAAGCTCCACTTGACATAAGTCACCCTTTACGCCCTGTGCACCCATCACCCAATCCTTGTTCCCTGTCACTTCCTCACCCTCCCCTAGTGAATTGCTTTTGAAATTGTAGTCCTCATTTACAAGTCCTTTCAACTCCTCGCTCCAGTCTACATCCTTTTAACCCTCCACTCTGCTAGGTCCGGATTACTTTGTATCCTCCCCACACACCCTCCGCTATGGTGTTCAGCCATCATGGCTCCTCAATCTGCAACTTACTCTTTAGCTAAGGTTATCGAGGGATATGGAGCTAAAGTGAGTAAATGGAGTTGAGATGCACGTCAGGCTTGAGGGGGTGAATGGTCTACTGCTGTTCCTATATTCCTAACTTTCTCCCTAAGTGCTGTCTGCCATCCCCATCTTCAGAAGCCTTCTCAGAATCTGTCTTTGGAATCGTGTCCTTTGTTACCTCTTGTAACTTTTCTTCCAATTCTCTGGGGACTGTAGAGTGCCCTAGGTTGGTTTGTTATGTTTAAGATGCTTCCTTCATACATGGAAGCTGCAAGTGTACCATCAGTCAGACTGGGCATTAAAATTACATTGACATTGATTCCATGATCCTTTTTAATACAAACCTCTATCAATCACCACAAACATCTGGAAACTGGATCATTGTAAATTGCCGATGTTATAAAATACAGTCAGAACACCACTAAACACTGCTGAGCTCAAAGACTATGGGAATTGGCTGCACAAAGCATAACTGGTGGAGCAGTGAGGCTTTGACTGGCAAAGACTATCAAGCATGCAACACTGACTGAAGGTAAATGGTCTTTTAATTGGTTCAAGCTCCCAGGCATATTCCATAAAAATGGAAAGAAAATCCACAACCTGTCTTGCCCTCCCTCAACCAATGGCAAATAACTTGGTACCTTGTGGATGTTGCAAATCCCAGTGTTTACACTCAAACTAATGCGTGGAAAAAAACTCCATCAACCATGGCGCTGTTCCTCATGTATTTTATAGAGTTAACACTGTTCCTGCCTTTGTGATACTGAGGTACTGTTACTCTTCATTTGAATCACATCAGTTCCTAGATGGCACAGATAGGTGACCATGTAAAGTCCTGTCATTAGCTGAGTATGATTTACACATATCATATCTGGCTTTCTGTATCTGTGTGACAATTTCCCAGGTGGGTGGGGTTTAATTTTTTTGATTGAAAACAATTTATTCTTTTTTATTCATTCATGGGATGTGGGTGTCACTGGCCAGGCCAGCATTTATTGCCCATCACTAATTGTCCTTGAGAAGGTGGTGGTGAGCTGCCTTCTTGAACCACTGCAGTCCTTGGGGTGTAGGTACACCCACAGTGCTGTTAGGAAGGGAGTTCCAGGATTTTGACCCAGCGACAGTGAAGGAACAAAAGATATATTTTGTAATTTTGTTTTGTGGCAGCTGAGTGCTTATAAAACATATTTAAAGGGAAAGCAAAAGGCTTGGAAGAGCTCCTTTAACGCTTTACAAGATGAATGTAATATTAGCGCATACTGGCTAGTGAGATCCTAGATTAGATTCTTAAACTGGGGTTGGGTGGGGGGAGGGGAAATGGGTGGACCAGTGAGTGATCATGTAACAACTGGAGCAATTAAAATATTAATCAACCAGGAATCCCAGTCCCAGTACTGGCACTGAAACTCTCAGTGTTGACTACCTTGCTCTCCTCTAAGATGTTCCATTAAACTTGCCTCTTTGACCAACCTTTTGGTCATCTGTCCTACTCTCTCCTTATGTGGCTTGTCGTTAGAATTTGCTTTAGAACACTCTTGTGAAGCACCTTAGGATGTTTTTATTATGTGAATGCAAGTTGTTGTTGTTAATATGATTCTCCCCACAATGCAAAGCCTGCACACACACATTATGTGAGCCATTGGACAAGGTACTTGAAGGGATGTCAGTCGTACCCCAGGAATGTGTTTGTAACCTCAGGAAAACTGGGAAAATTGGGGAAAATGGTGGAAAAAAGTAAAACCTTTTTACTCACACAGAAACTGTTCTGGAGCAGCCACATAAAAACCGTGGCTACAAGTGCAGGTCAGAGGCTGGGAATTCTGTGGTGAATAACCCCACCTCCTGACTCCCCAAAGCCTGTCCACCATTTACAAGGCACAAGACAGGAGTGTGATGGAATACTCTCCACTTTCCTGGATAAGTGTCGCTTCAATGACACTCAGGAAGTTTGAAACCATCAAGGACTAAGCAGCCTGCTTGATTGGCACCCCATCCATCACCTTATACACTCACTCCACCACCACCAACGCACAGTGGTAGCAGTGTGTATCATCCACAAGATGCACTGCAGCATCTCACTACGACAGGACCTTCCAAACCCACGACCTCTTTCACCTAGAAGGCAAGGACAGCAGACATGTGGGAACACCCCCACCTGCAAGTTCCCCTCCAAGCCACACACCATCCTGACTTGGAACTATATCGCCGTTCCTTCACTGTCGGTGGGTCAAAATCCTGGAACTCTCTTCCTATGAGCAGGGTGGGTGTACCTGCACCAGGTGGACTGTAGCAATTCAAGAAGGCAGCTCACCACTACCTTCTCAAGGGCAATTAAGGAAGGGCAATAAATGCTGGCCTAGCCAGCGACGCCCACATCCCATGATGCAAATTTTAAAAAGCGCAATGAGAGAAATAATATTACTATGTGACTGGTTGTGGTAAGTGAGCTCTATCAGTAATGAGGGAGATATTCTGAGCTGTATCAGCTTGAGTCTATGGTAGCACCCTTGCTTCTGAGTTTGATGATCATAGGTTCAAGACCTGCTGTAGGGCTTGATCATATAATCAAGGCTCACAACTGGGTGCAGTACAGGGAGTACTACAATATTTGAGGTGCTGTCTTTTGGATGAAATGTTAAACCAAGACTGTTGGCCTCTCGCACTCTTCCCCATGGCACTATTCATAGAGGAGCAAATGAAAAAGAAAGATGTGCATTTACACAGGGCCTTTCATGAGAACAAGTGTTTTACAGTCAGTGAAGTATTTTTGAAGGTTAGTCAATCTTGTACTGTAGGAGAGATGAGTTCTCCCAGTGTCCTCGCCAACATTGATCTTTCATTCAACACTACCAAAACAGGTTAATCAGCTCTTTATTTCATTGCTGTTTGTGGGAGCTTTCTGTGCCATGTTTCACAACGTTACAACAGTGACTACCCTTCAAAATGCTTCTTTGGCTGTAAATCGCTTTGGAACATCCTGAGGCACTATATAAATGCAAGATCTTTATCCAACATCATACTATTTAAGACATCAGAAGAAAGGGTTAAGATCAAGAGAGATATTGCAACTGAGCCAAAAAACCAAAATACACTTCCAAATCAAGACATATTAAATTTTCTTCCCTTTCCACTTGCCTGAGTTCAGATCAGCCAGCCTTACACTTTACAGCACTATGTCCGATAATGACCTTCACCTACCTGAATATCTGGGTCCAGGTCATCAAACTAAACCAGACATAGCAACGGCACAGACAGACCCAGGCAACAGGACAAGAAGGTTCATTAGTGCTGCAGGCATGCAATACAAAAGCGAGGGAATTATACTAACCCTTTATAAACACTGGTTAAATCTCAGCTGGAGTATTGTATCCAATTCTGGGCACCAGACTTTAGAAAGTATATCAAGGCCAGGGAGAGGGTGTAGAAGAGATTTGCTAGGACGGTACCAGGTTTGAGAGACTTCGGTTATGTGCGGAGACTGGAGAAGTTGGAGTTGTTCTTCTTAAAGAAGAAAAGGTTAAGAGGAGATTTGATAAAAGTGTTCAAATTTTAAATGGTTTTGCTGCAGTAAATAAGGAGAAATTGTTTCTACTGACTAGTGGGTCGGTAATCAAAGGACACAAATTTAACATTATTGGCAAAATAACCAGAGGGGTGATGAGGAGAATGTTTTTTAATATAGCAAGATCTGGAATGCACTGCCTGAAAGGGTGATGGCAACAGATTTAATAGTAATTTTCAAAAGGGAATTGGATTTATACTTGAAAAGGAAGAAATTGTAAGGCTATGGGGAAAGAGCAGGGGAGTGGAACTAATTGGATAGATCTTTCAAAGAGCTGGCACAGGCACGATGGGCTGAATGGCCTCCTTCTGTGCTATAAAATGTCTATGATTCTATGTACCAGTGGGCAGAAGAGGCAGAAGTGGAGCACAGAGTGTTGGAAATGGGTCCTTCTATAAAGGGGTATGATTCTGAATTTATTCAGCTTTACCCTCGCGCCTGGTAAGCAGTACATTTTGCTGCCCTCCACATTGGGCACCCAAGATGCATCGACACTGGAAACAGTTGTGTGCATGTATTATGCAAATTACCTGACCCTGGAAACTCGAATGGGGTTAGGCTCCCAGTTCACCAGCAAATTGTAGTTCCCGCTCTGTCATAGGTAAGTCGGAAGAGCAAGGACATGGAATTTTGTCGCTTCTCGTGTAAAAGAGGAGAAAGAAAGACTTACATTTCTATAGCGACTTTCATGACATCAGGAGGTCTTAAAGGGTAGTCACTGTTGTGATGAAGGAAACGCAGCAGCCAAGCTGCGCACAGCAAACTCTCACAAACAGCAATATCATAATGACCAGATCATCTGTTGGTTGATGGATAAATATTGGCCAAAGCAGTGGGGAGAACTCCCCTGCTCTTCGAAATAGCGCCTATGGGATCTTTTACGTCCACCTGACAGGGCGAATGGGGTCTCGGTTTTAAAGTCTCATTCCAAAAGATGGCCCCTCTGACAGTGCAGCACTCCTTCAGTGTACCTGATTCTTGTTCTGCTGTTTGGGATACTTGTGTTATCAAGGGGCTTCTTGTTTACTCAACTGATTTCTCAGAATAAGAGGCATCACCTGTTTTTGAGCAGAATATAACAGTGTTTTTTCAGGAGAGTAAATATAACAGTGATGCCTCTGACAGACAGCTGTGTTTGACAGGACTAGCTTATCTGCACACATCGCACAAAGACTGTTTCGCTTGAGAAGGGGTAAAGAGGATACTCCAGCAGGGACGGATAGTGCCTCAGAATAGATTCGCAAGCACCATTTACTGAACAAAATAAAACAGTTTTTCTGGTCGTGCATCCCATTACTGTTTGTGGGATTCGCTGTCTGCAAATTGGACTTCGCATATGCGAAGAGCAAATAGTGCACCGTGCTCACCGTGACATAGGATGTCATTTGAAGAAGAGTGGGAGATTGCTTACAGTGTCTGTCCAATATTTATCCCTCAACCAACACCAGCAAATAACTGATTATCTGTTCATGTACCTCAACACTGTGGGATCTTGCTGTGTGCAAACTGGCTGATCCATTTTTCTGCATTATAACTGAGACTACTCTTCAAAGATGCTTCATTTGTAGCAAGTGCATCAGGACATTCTGAGCTTCCCGAAGGCAGTAGAGAAATGCAAGCTCTTTCTTTTAGGATGCAATCTGATTCTATGCTAGTTAGCTGCTGCCCCTTAACACTCTATTCTCTCATAAATATGAGCTGCATTTACCTAAGTCCCAATGTTGATTCGCCAGCTGTACTGAGAAGCACATATCTCTTTGGCAGTCAGTCCAGCAAGTCAGTGTCAGTATAAAATGAAGCCTTACTGCAGTCTCTAGTGGTCCCCCGAGACCAGTCTCTAGGGCTATTTGAGGACTTCTCAAATTATATGCAATACCACTGTCCAATTTCACATGTCACTAAATATCCTGAGGTTAGGTGTTGAGTAAAAACATTGTAGAGGTGTTTCAGTGACCTCACTCCGTTCCCAGTTGGAATAAACCCACATCACAAAACTACCCATAGGGTGACACTGATTAACAATCTCACTCAGAGGCCAGAACAACAACTTGCTTCTAAACAGTACCTTTAATTTTGATAAAACATCCCAACACGCTTCACATGAAGATAATCAGACATCAATTGACACTGAGCCAAAGAAGGAGAAATTAGGAGGGGAGACCAATCTTGGTCAAAAATGTTTGTTTTAAGGGTGGTCTTAAAGAAGGAGAGAGATGTGGAGAGACCTATGGAGAGGATTACAGAACGTAGTGTAGGGAAATGGAGAAACTCATGAAGCTGAAGTACATTTTTGATGCGGAGTGGAGGAAGTTTATTGTTACAGCGTCGAAACAGATAACTGTAACAGAATGGAGGTAGTTCACTGTAATAGAATAAAGGGACTTTGTGATCAAACCTGCTGACAAGGGTGGTGCTGTTGCTGTCTGGTGCACCGACCTCTACCTTACAGAGGCTAAGTGCCAACTCTCAGACACTTCTTCTACCTCCCCCTGGACTATGACCCCACCACTGAATATCAAGCCACTGTCACAGGACTGTCACTGACCTCATCTCCTCTGGAGATCTTCCCTCTGCAGCTCCCAACCTCATAGTCCCACAACCCCGAATAGCCCGCTTCTATCTCCTTCCCAAAATCCACAAACAGCACTGTCCTGGTAGACCCATTGTTTTAGTCACTTCCTCCAAATAAAATCTGTTGCTATGGATACCTGCATGGGTCTTAATTATGCCTGTCTTTTTTGAGGTATGTTGAACATTCTTTGTTCCAGTCCTACTCGGCTTCCTTCCTTGACTCTTTTTCTGGTACATTGATGAATGTATTGGTGCCGTTTCCTGCTCTTGTCATGAACTGGAAAGCTTCATCAACCTTGTTTCCAATTTCCACCCTTATCTTCTCTTCACATAGCCCATCTCTGACACTTCCCTTCCTCGACTTCTGTACTTCCATCTCTGGGGATAGGCTGTCTACTAATATTCATTATCAGCCCACTGACTCACACAGTTACCTTGACTACACTTCCTCACACCCTGTTTCCTGTAGGGACTCCATTCCATTCTCCCAGTTTCTCCGTCTCCGACGCATCTGCTCTGATGATGCAACCTTCCACAACAGCGCTTTTGATATGTCTTCCATTTTCCTCAATCGAGGATTCCTCCCACCCCCACCCCCACTGTGATTGTCAGACCCTCAGCCTTGTCCTGCACTTCTGCCCTCAACCCTTCCCCTCCCTCCCAGAACCGCAACAGGGTTCGCCTTGTCCTCACCTTTCAGTCCACCAGCCTCCAAAGGATCATCTGCTGCCATTTCTGCCACCTCCAGCATGATGTCACCAACAAACACATCTTCCCTTCCCCTCCCCTGTCGGCATTCCGAAGGGACTGTCCCCTCCGTGACAACCTGGTCCACTCCTCCAACACCCCTGACACGTCATCCTCTTCCCACGGCACCTTCCTATGCAAACACATGCCCCTTTACCTCCTCTCCCCTAGATATCAAACACACCTGCCAGGTGAAGCAACGATTTACTTGTACTTCTTTCAATTTAGTATATTGTATTCGCTGCTCACAATGTGGTCACCTCTATACTCGGGAGACCAAACGCAGATTTAGTGACCGCTTTGTGGAACACCTCCGCTCAGTCTGCAAGCATGACCCAGAGCTTCCGGTTTCTTGCCATTTTAATTCACCACCCTGCTCTCATGCCCACATCTCTGTCCTTTGCCTGATGCAATGTTCCAGTGAAGTTCAACGCAAGCTCAAGGAACAACATCTCATTTTCCGATTCGGCACTTTACAGCCTTCTAGACTCAACACTGAGTTCAACAATGTCAGACAATGACTCTCATTTTGATTGTTCTTTTTTACCATGTGCTGACCTTAAACTTGTTTTTCACGTTTTCGCTTTTGGACAGAGATATACATTATTCTGTCATGAACACTCTCTGGACAAATGTTTTGTCTTTTGTTACGACCAGGTGAAAAAGGTGTCCAGAGTTCCCTCTCAGCTTTCACCTGGTCTTACTGCAACAGAGTTTAATTTTAAACACAACATTTTTTTTTAGCTCCCCCTTGGTGAATCCTTGTTCACTGCTTTCCGATTATGAGGCAAAGAAACCAGCACAAACAGGCTTTCTTAGGTTTAAAGAAGAAAAGTTGAAATTTATTAAACTTAAACTCTAATTCGGTTAACACCTACAGATACATGACGTGCCCACACTAGCATGCATACATGATACACACATGCAAATAGAGACAGAAAAGAGCAGAAGAAAAATAAAGTGGAAAGCTTTGAGGCAATATCTGAAGAGTTGTTGTTATGGTTCTTCGAGCTAACTTGAGTCACTAGAATCCTTGATTGTAGGTAGATCTTGCTTTTCATTGGGGCCCAGTATTCTTCTTAAACCTTGATCACTGCAGGAAACTTTTCTCTCTTGGGTTCATGTGGATTCAGAGGCTTGTGAGAAAGCGATGGGAGCAAACTGAAGGGATCTTCTCAGTCCAGGAGCAAACAGACACTCTGCCCAAACTGTTTGTACAAATTCAAAAAACTCAAGTTGCCCAGCAGGTTAGTCATGTGACCAGCTGGTTTGAACATGTCTGCTGTGTATTCGGCCATCTTAGCAGTCAACCTGGAATCTGAGCTCCCCCATCTTCAACGTCTGGTGATCAAAAGTCCATTGTGGGTTGAATGTCAGGGAATGGCTGCTTTGTCCTTCCAAACACAGTCTGTTAATATGCAAATGTCTTTCCAGCCATGGCTGATCTGTTTAACAAGTTCTTTCTTCACTCCAGAGACAATTTAAAATCAATGTTCATGACAAAATTCATGTGCCTCATTCTTGGCAGGTGGGGGCCTAGCATGACATTTACTCCAATTATTACCACTCCCTTTGCCTTTTATTCCATGACAACTTTGTCATTTAATCTCTCCTGCCATATCACATAGAAACATAGAAAATAGGAGCAGGAGTAGGCCATTCGGCCCTTTGGGCCTGCTCCGCCGTTCAAAAATGATCATGGCTGATTGTCTAATTCAATACCCTGTCCTTGCTTTTTCCCCTTATCCCTTTATCCCTTTGGCATTAAGAAATATATCTATCTCCTCCTTGAATATATTTAATGATTTGGCCTCCACTGCCTTTTGCGGTAGACAATTCCATAGGTTCACCACCCTTTGAGTGAAGAGATTTCTCCTCATCTTGGTTCTAAATGGCATACCCCATATCCTGAGACTGTGACCCCAGGTTCTGGACTCCCCAGCCATCAGGAACATCCTCCCTGCATCTAGCCTGTCTAGTCCTGTTAGAATTTTATAGGTTTCTGTGAGATCCCCTCTCATTCTTCTAAACTCTAGTGAAGAGAGGCCGAGTCGACCCAATCTCTACTCATACATCAATCCTGCCATCCCAGGAATCAGCCTAGTAAATCTTCTTTGCACTCCCTCCATGGCAAGAACATCCTTCCTCAGATAAGGAGACCAAAACTGCACACAGTACTCTCGATGTGGTCTCACCAAGGCCCTGTATAACTGCAGTAAGACATCCTTGCTTCTGTACTCAAATCCTCTTGCAATGAAGGCGAACAAACCATTTGTCTTCCTAATTGCTTGCTGCACCTGAATGCTTGCTTTCAGCGACTTGTGTACAAGGGCACCCAGGTCTCATTGCACCTCCCCCTTTCCCAATCTATCACCATTCAGAAAATAATCTGCCTTTCTGTTTTTACAACCAAAATGGGTAACCTCACATTTATCCACGTTATACTGCATCCGCCATGCATTTGCCCACTCACTCAACATGTTAAAATCACATTGGAGCCTCTTTGCATTCTCCTCACAGCTCACTTTCCCCCACCCCCAGCTTTATGTCGTCTGAAAACTTGGAAATGTTACATTTAGTTCCCTCACCCAAGTCATTAATATATATTGTGAATAGCTGGGTCCCAAGCACTGATCCCTGCGGTACCCCACTAGTCACTGCCTGCCACCTGGAAAAATACCCGTTTATTCCTACTCTGTTTCCTGTCTGTCAACCAATTCTCAATCCATGCCAGTATATTACCCCCAATCCCATGTGCTTTAATTTTGCACACTAACCTCTTATGTGGGACCTTATCAAAAGGTGTCTGAAAATCCAAATACACCACATCCACTGGTTCTCCCTTATCTATTCTACGAGTTACATCCTCAAAAAACTCCAGCAGATTTGTTAAGCATGATTTCCCTTTCATAAACCCATGCTGACGTTTCCCAATCCTGTTTATGCTTTCTAGGTGTTCTGCTATCACATCCTTTATAATAGACTCTAGCATTTTCCCCACTACTTATGTAAGGCTAACTGGTCTGTAGTTCTCTGTTTTTTCTCTCCCTCCTTTTTTAAATAGTGGGGTTACATTTGCCACCCTCCAATCTGTAGGAACTGGTCCAGTGTCTATAGAATTTTGGAAGATGACCACCAATGCATTCATTATTTCCTGGGCTACTTCCTTTAGTACTCTGGGATGTAGATTATCAGGTCCTGAGGATTTATCAGCCTTTAACCCCATTAATTTCCCTAGCACTTTTATTTACTAATACTGATTTCCTTCAGTTCCTCCCTCTCATTAGACCCTTGGTTCCCTAACATTTCTGGGAGGTTATTTGTGTTCTTCTTTGTGAAGACAGAACCAAAGTATGTGTTTAATTGTTCTGCCATTTCTTTGTTCCCCATTATAATTTCCCCCGTTTCTGACTGTGAGGGACCTACATTTGTCTTCACTAATCTTTTTCTCTTCACTTATTTATTTATATATCACAGACCTTTCCTTCTGTTCTTCTTCCTCCCTCCCCGCTTTCAATTTCTCAAAGGCCATTACATTTCTAAGCTTTGCCAGTTCTGATGAAAGGTCACAGACCTGAAACGTTAGCTCTGTTTCTCTCTCCACAGATGCTGCCAGACCTGCTGTTTATTTCTAATACTTTCTGATTTTATTTCAGAAATATCTACCTTTGGTTGTGTTAAATGGCAGGTGTTCTGTTCCCCAACATTAACCACTTAGAGCAAAAAATGTACAAAAATCTGTAATAAATATATAGTTCATATATAGGAGCGAGGTCTCCAACAATCAGTTGTTCTAAAGCTTTTTCATACCTTGGCAATAATGTCAATGACATTACATGACTTAGAAACATAGAAACATAGAAAATAGGAGCAGGAGTAGGCCATTCGGCCCTTCGAGCCTGCTCCGCCATTCATTATGATCATGGCTGATCATCCAACTCCGTAACCTGTTCCCACTTTCTCCCCATATCCTTTGATCACTTTTGCCCCAAGAGCTATATCTAACTCCTTCTTGAAAACATACAATGTTTTGGCCTCAACTGCTTTCTGTGGTAGTGAATTCCACATGCTCACCACTCTCTGGGTGAAGAAATTTCTCCTCATCTCAGTCCTGAAAAGTTTACCCCATATCCTTAGACTATGACCCCTGGTTCTGGACTCCCCCACCATTGGGAACATCCTTCCTGCATCTACCCTGTCAAGTCCTGTTAGAATTTTGTATGTTTCTATGAGATCCCCCCTCACTCTTCTGAACTCCAGTGAATATAATCCTAACCGACTCAATCTCTCCTCATACGTCAGTCCCACCAGGAATCAGTCTGGTAAACCTTCGCTGCACTCCCTCTATAGCAAGAACATCCTTCCTCAGATAAGGAGACAAAAACTGCACACAATATTTCAGGTGTGGCCTCACCAAGGCCCTGTATAATTACAGCAAGACATCCCTGCTCCTGTACTCGAATCCTCTCGCTAAGAAGGCCAACATACCATTTGCCTTTTTTACCGCCTGTTGCACCTGCATACTTACCTTCAGCGACTGGTGTATGAGAACACCCGGGTCTCGTTGCATATTCCCCTCTCTCAGTTTATAGCCGTTCAGATAATCTGCCTTCCTGTTTTTGCTACCAAAGTGGATAACCTCACATTTGTCCACATTATACTGCATCTGCCATGCATTAGCCCACTCACTTAACTTGTCCAAATCACCCTGAAGCCTCTTTGCATCTTCCTCACAACTCACCCTCCCAACCAGTTTTGTGTCATCTGCAAATTTGGAGATATTACATTTCGTTCCCTCATCTAAATCATTAATGTATATTGTGAATAGCTGGGGTCCTAGCACCGATCCCTGTGGTACCCCACTAGTCAGTTCATGTCATTCAGAAAAAGACCTGTTTATTCCTAATCTTTGTTTCCTGTCTGCCAACCAATTTTCTATCCATCGCAATACACTACCCCCAATCCCATGCACTTTAGTTTTACATGCAAATCTCTTATGTGGGACTTTGTCGAAAGCCTTCTGAAAGTCCAAATAAACCACATCCACTGGCTCCCCCTCATCAACTCTACTAGTTACATCCTCAAAGAATTCTGGTAGATTTGTCAAGCATGATTTCCTTTTCGTAAATCCATGCTGACTCTGCCGATCTACCACTGTTCTCCAAGTGCTCTGCTCTAAAATCTTTGATAATGGACTCTAGAATTTTCCCCACTACCAATGTCAGGCTGACTGATCTATAATTCCCTGCTTTCTCCCTACCTCCCTTTTTAAATAGTGGGGTTACATTAGCTACCCTCCAATCTGTAGGAACTGTTCCAGAGTCTATAGAATCTTGGAAGATGACCACCAGTGCCTCCACTATTTCTTGAGCCACTTGCTTAAGTACTCTGGGATGCAGACCATCAGGCTCTGGGGATTTATCAGCCTTCAATCCCATCAATTTCCCCAACACCATTTCTCTACTAATACTGATTTCCTACAGTTCCTCTCTCTCACTAAGCCCTGTGTTCCCCAACATTTCTGGTATGATATTTGTGTCCTCCTTTGTGAAGACAGAACCAAAGTATGCATTTAGTTGGTCAGCCATTTCTTTGTTCCCCATAATAAATTCCCCTGTTTCTGACTGTAAGGGACCTACATTTGTCTTCACCAAATTTTTTCTCTTCACATACCTATAGAAACTTTTACAGTCAGTTTTTATGTTCCCTGCAAGCTTGCTCTCATACTCTATTTTCCCCTTCTTAATTAATCCCTTGGTCCTCCTTTGCTGAATTCTAGGATTGCCAGATTTTGCTAAATTAAGGAGAATTTTATGGGCTTTTCCAGTTATTTTATTATTACACTGTCCTGGTGATAAACTAAACAGGCCAAAGGTTGGTGAAACGTGCAAATATTGTAACTTGTGCTGTCAGGAACTGTGTAATCTAGTTATGATTCAGGGCATATGAGTTTTATTTTATATACCGTTACACCCTGCCAATTATTCTTTTGTGATACAGACTGTCTGTGTCTTGTCCTGCTGAATAACTGTGCAAATAAACTAGCAGTGGCTGTGTCACAGACTTTAATCCCTCAGTGTGATGTATGCCCGCTCTTACCTGCACTACAAAACATTCCTTGCAGAAGTGAAAAAGATTGTCCCTGTAAACCCCAGACTTTATGTTAATAAATGTGAAGCGTGTGAATAATTTCAGGCTGTAATCTTACCTGGTGTCTCAGATGACTATATTAAAGCACAGGAACTTTGCTTTCAACAGTTAATGGCTTCATCTGATGCCGTCAATGAGATAATAGCATGTAAGTCCTCTCAGGTATCCAATATTCACTCTACAATTAGTAAAAGACACAAAGCACTTGTAATGCATGCTCTATTTTGAATCAGGCTAATTTTGTGAGCAAAACTCTACGATTGGGTTTGCTCATCTTGTCCATGAGACTCATCTCCTGCTCCCTTGACTCTATTCCCACTAAACTGCTGACCATTCAACTTCCCTTCCTAGCTCTCATGTTAGCCAATATTGTTAACAGTTTTCTCTCTCCTCAGGCACTGTTCCCTCTCATTCAAACATGCCATCATCACGCCACTCCTCAAAAAAAACCTACAGCCCCATCTGTCCTTGCAAATTACCACACCATCTCCAACCTGCCTTTCCTTCTCCAAAGTCCTTGAATGTGATGTTGCCTCCCAAATCCATTCCTATCTTTCCTGCAACTCTATGTTTGAATTCCTCCAATTAGGTTTCTGCCCCTGCCACAGTACCAAAACGGCTCTTATGAAGTAACAAATGTGACTGTGACAAAGATAAACTTTCCCTCTTCGTCCTACTTGACCTGTCTGCAGCCTTTGACATGGTTGACCATGCCATCCTCCTCCAACACCTCTCCACTGTCGTCCAGCTGGGTGGAACTGCACTCGCCTAGTTCCATTCTTATCTATCTAACTGTAGCCAGCGGCACAGTGGGGGCACAGTGGTTAGCAGGGTGGCACAGTGGCATAGTGGTTAGCAGGGTGGCATAGTGGTTAGCAGGGTGGCACAGTGGTGCAGCGGTTAGCACCGCAGCCTCATAGCTCCAGCGACCTGGGTTCAGTTCTGGGTACTGCCTGTGCGGAGTTTGCAAGTTCTCCCTGTGTCTGTGTGGGTTTCCGCCGGATGCTCCAGTTTCCTCCCACAGCCAAAGACTTGCAGGTTGATAGGTAAATTGGCCATTGTAAATTGCCCCTAGTGTAGGTAGGTAAGTAGTAGGAGAATTGTGGGGATGTGGTAGGTAATATGGGATTAATGTAGGATTAGTATAAATGGGTGGTTGTTGGTCGGCATAGACTCGGTGGGCCGAAGGGCCTGTTTCAGTGCTATATCAAATAAAATAAATCACTTGCAATGATTCCTCTTCCCACTCTGGCATAATTACCTCTGGTGTCCCCCAAGGATCTATCCTTGGCCCACTCTGATTTCTCATCTACATGGTGCTCCTCAGTGACATCATCTGAAAAGAAAGTGTCAGTTTCCTCAGGTACACTGATGACACCCAACTCTTCCTCATCAGCACCTCTCTCAACCCCTCCACCATCTCTAAATTGTCAGACTGCTTATCCAACATCTAGTACTGGATGAACAGAAATTTCTGCAAGTAACTATTGGGAAAACTGAAGCCATTGTCTTTGGTCCCCTTACAAACTCCATCCCTCTCCCTGACAACTGTCCAAGGCTAAAACAGACTGTTTGCAAACTTGGTGTCCTATCTGGCCCCCAAGATGAGCATCGACCACATATCCACGCCATCATTAAGACTGCCTATTTTCACCTCTGTAACATCGGCTGACTCCACCCTTGCCTCTGCTCATCTGCTGCTGAAACCCTCATCCATGCCTATGTTACCTCTAGACTTTATCATTCCAAAGCACTCCTGGCTGGCCTTCCACATTCTACCCTGGGTAAACTTCAGCTCATCCAAAACTCTTCTGCTTATCTCCTAACTCGCACCAAGTTCTGTTCACCCATCAGCCCTCTGCTCGCTGACCTACATTGGCTTCCTGTTAAGCAATGCCTTGATTTTAAAATCCTCATCATTGTTTTCAAATTCTTCCATGGTCTTGCCACTCCCTACCTCTGTAATCTCCTCCAGCCCCACAACTCTCTGAGATATCTGCGTGCCTCTAATTCTGGCCTCTTACACAGACCCTATTTCAATCACTCCACCATTGGCAGTCATGCCTCCAGCTGCCGAGGTTCTAGGCTCTGGAATTCCCTCCCTAAACCTCTCTACCTCATTCCTTCTTTAAGACATTTCTTAAACCTATTTCTTTGACCAAGCTTTTTGTCATCTGCCCTAATATCCCCTTGTAGGAACATAGGAACATCAGAGCAAGAGTAGGCCATTCAGCCCATTGAGCCTGCTCCAACATTCAATATGATCATGGCTGATCATCCACTTCAATGCCTTTTTCCCCATACTCTGTCAATCTCTGTTTTAAATATACTCAATGACTGAGCTTTCACAGCCCTCTGGGGTAGAGAATTCCAAAGATTCACAACCCTCAGAGTAAAGAAATTTCTCCTCATCTTTGTCCTAAGTGGCTTCCCCCTTATTTTGAAATTGTGTCCCCTGGTTCTAGACTCCCCAACCAGGGGAAACATCTTAGCTGCATCTAGCCTGTCTATCCCTTTAAGTATTTTGTTGGTTTCAATGAGATCACCTCTCATTCTTCGAAAGTCTAGAGAATACAGGCCCAGTTTCCACCATCTTTCTTCATAGGACAGTCCCGTCATCCCGGGAACAAGTCTGGTGAACCTCGATGCACTGCCTCTATGGCAATAATATCCTTCCTAAGGTAAGTGGACCAAAACTGCACACAGTACTCCAGGTGCTGTCTAACCAAGTCTCTATACAATTGAAGCAAGACTTGCTCAGTGTCAAATTTTGTTTGATCACACTGCTGTGAAGAGCCTTGGGATTTTTTACTATGTTAAAGGTGACGTACAAATGCATGTTTTTGTTATTGTTGACTAAATTGAGGGTGGATTCTATAATCGCAAAACAAATCCTTTTGGCCAGTTTCATTGTGATCTGTTTTTCTCTCTCTGCTGCTGCAGTGGAAAATCAATTGTATACCAAGAACTCTTTCATTTAACAGTTAATTTAAATGGGACAAAGATGTTTGTGTAAAGGTTAGTCAGTCTCTTGGAACTTATCTGTTGATGTGAGATCTGTCAACATCTTCAGAACTGATCACCACATTCCTTTCAATCTGTGATATTACAGTTATTGGAACTTGAAAGTGCTCCTTGCACTTTACATACTGACTGTGTGCATGTTTATTCAGCAGAACAACTGTTTATTGAGTTCCCAGGATTAAGACAGAGACTAGAGCAGATGAATTTTCAAAGGATCTTACAAACCCTCCAGCCATTCAGGAAATTCAAAGTTCCAGCTTCCTGTGGGGAGAATCAGTACTCTGAGCAGGACTGTTAAATAATTATCCCCAACAAATAGGAGATGGCTCAAGGGTGGTAGGAGATTAGCAACACAACTGGACACGCAGTAGTAAGAGAGGGGTTCAATAGTTTAGAGTGGCTGAAACTACGTCGTGCAGTCCAGACCTACAGTCTGTAGTTTGGGGTTAAGGTAAGGGACATATCGCACAGACTGAAAGAGTTTGTGCAAGAGGTGGGAGAGCAGCCAGTTGCCAGGGTACATGTGGGTAAAGGAAGGCGTAAAGCCCCGCAGGATGAGGTTCGGGCATTTGCAAGCTAGTTTAAGAGCAGGACTTCATGGCTGGTAATCTCAGGCTCATTTCCCCAGCCATGTGCTGGAACAGGGAAGGATAGGCCGATTAGGGCAATCAATACCTGGCTAAAGGAGCAGTTTTAGGAATAGGGATTCCTCTTTGGGCATTGCCATCAATTCTGGGATAGACGATAACCATTCCACAGGGTGCAAAGGAACTGGAAAAATCATTAAGTAAAAGAGTAACAAGGTTTTTTAAACAAGGGAGTGTTGGGTGGGTGGTGGGAACAGGTGTGTGAATGGAGTCAGGGAGAGTGTGTGATGGGTAGATAGCTACATTTCAGAGAGAAGGCAGAAATAGATGAGGATAATATTCTTGCAAGAAACAACAGCAAGAGGGATGTGGAATGGAAGAATCAAATCAAATGGACCAGTTACAAACAGGGCAAAGACTGATGAAAAGATTGGAGGAGCTTAGAGAGTATAATCATGGGAAAAGGTATAATGTTAAGAAGAAAGGTGTGAAAGTGTGGGAAATAAACCAAGGAACTAGAAGTAATTATCTTGCAGGGATATCTTGCATTACCAGGAACCTGGCTGTAATCCGAATAAGAATGGAAATGAACATCAGGATTTAATATATTTAGGAAGGTTAGCAAAGATATGAATGGAGGTGGAGTGGCAAAAATGGTTAAAGACGTGTGACTTACTGCAGAGAGTGGTGATGTAGACAAGGAAGAACAGACAGAGGCAATAGGGTTGGAGCTCAATGATTAGTTACATTATTTGGGGTGTATTACACACCTCCCAATTATTGTAGGAAAATGGACGAGGAAATCTGCAGTCAGCTTAGAATGATGAGTTGGAATAGTTAAAATATTGTTCTGGGAGATTTTAATTATGCACTGATCAATTGGGACAGTGAGGAACCAAATAGAGTAAAGGGAATGAAAATCCTCAAGTGTGTACAGAACTCCTTTACAAGGCAGGTGTTAGTTGATGTACCAGGAGAGGTGATGCTGGATGAGTAATGAAGTAGATCAGGTTGATGAACTAAATGTTGGTGAGCGCCTTGGGAATAGTGACCACACTATCATAAGATTTCAGATCCAACTACGCAGGAAAAACTCAGCACAGAAACTAGAAGACCAGACTGAATTGGAAAAGATTTTAGAAAACTAAAAAGTGAGCTAGCTGCGGTGAAGTAGAGGAGAAACTGGCACACAGTTCAACACAGCAACAGTGAGATGTTTTGAAAAAGAGAATGCAAAGGTACAGAGGAAATATATTCCACTAAAACAGAAGGAAACTGCTTGTGATTTTAGGATGTCACAGATAAATAAGTAGGTTAAAAACCAATCAGAACTGAAGAGGGCCTGTGAGGATCGTTAATAATAATAATGATGATGAAAAATCTAAAGAAGAACACAAGAGAAGAAAAGAGGTTAAGAGCAGGGATAAGGAAAGAGCCCAAGAGCAGGATAAGGAAAGCTAAGAGGGAATATGCGGGGAAAAAAATCGCTAAGTATCAAAAGGAATAGTGAAGTATTTTACAAATATATCAAAAAAAAGTGAGGTGGAACGCAGAGTCGTCATGTTGTAGATGAAGAACAAACAATACCAGAGTTGGGTAATTGTGATTAGGACTATTTGCTTGCCTGGAGGGTAAATGCTGACATGGATTGGTTGGGCTGAATGGCCTGTTCCTGTGTTATAACGTTGATGTATTTAAGAAGTACTTTGCATCAGTCTTCGCCATAGCGAAGGATATCGGGAAGTAAAATTGGTTGGGGTGTAAACAGGCAGCCAATCGGATCCCATCAGTTTCCCATCTTGCGGTTGAGGTTAAAATGAACCTCTTTGGTTTTATGTCTGGAACGGTAGCACATTGACACAAGGAAGTACCACTCAACTTGTGCAACAACTTAGTTAGGCTGCACTTGGAGTGTTGCATGCAATTTAGGGAATCCCATTATAGGAAGGAGATAAAGCAAGGGAAAGGGTCAGTGTAAATGCACTGGGATGTTACCAGGGATGAGGGATTACAGTTACAAAGGGAAACTGGAGATTTTCTTTTACTGGTGCTGAGAATATTAAGGAGTGAATGTTAAGATTATGTAGGGTTATGTTACAGTAAGTAGTGATAAGTTGTTTCTGCAGTTGGGGAGATGATAACAAGAGGGTAATCAAAAAAAAATAAAGATTAGAAACCATACTTTGCGACAAAGCATTGTTGAAATAAAGTCCATAAATTCTTTTCAAAGAAAGTTCCTCAAAAAAGGGTACGAAAGGGTATAGGTAGGAGGAGCAGGAGAGTGGAATTAAACTGGGTGACATATAGAAGGGTAAGGGAAACTGAATTTTCGAGGACCCCCGAAAGCGGGACCAGAAGTGGGGGGTTTGGGGGGGGGGGGTGGGACCTGAAAATACCGGTGCTGGACAGTGTGCCAATTTCAACACACCGATCCCGGCGATGGTAATGATCACCAAGGCGGGAAGGGCAGGTCAGGAATCCTGCTCTCCTCCTAATTGAGACCAATTAAACTATTTAAAAAGATGGTTACAAACTTATTGAAGAGGGAGGGTGGAATATTTAAAGGGTGCATTGGTTTCTGAACAGCTGAGGGGAGTTGGGTACATAGTAGGGAGCCAGTCAAGACTGTCCGAGGGCATCACCCTGCCTCAAAAGAGGGTCAGTGGGGCAAAGGAGGACTTGGCACTTGGTAAGTAGGTATCATTGGCACTGCTCAGGTAGCAGGGAGAGTGGGCACTCTTGGGCATCAAATGGGGTTGTCACCCCCCCTTGGCATTATGGGGAAGAAGAGCAGGAAGCAAGGCTGCCAATCACAATAGAATGGCCACCTGTCTAAAAGGAAGGCTGCAGCTGGCACTGGGGGTATGACTGTTAGATTTTGGACCCAGTGGCAATGAGGGGCAATATTCTACACCGGAAGGGTGGAATCCCGGGCATCAGAAGTGCACGCAGGAGGAAAGGGGGCAGGAAGACAACGGAGACCATAGCCTCAACATAGGATCTACCACTGAAGACAGAGCTACTTGAAGATCAACAAGACCCAGTGCTGCAGGAGAATACAACTCGCTAGGCAGATGGTCACTGATGTCACCAAAGATGTCACACCTTACAGCACTGGTTGCCATGCCATGCCAGTAGCTATCAAAGTCACTGTGGCCTCGAACCTCTTTGCTTCTGGCTCCTTCCAAGGATCAGCTGCGGACCTTGGTGGAATCTCACAAACGGCTGCACATACTGAATCTCACTGGTCACTGATGGCTTCTTTGTCAGAGCTGGAAAACATATTCATTCGATGACAGACATGGCCTTGCAGGGACAGAGGACATTGGGTTTTGTTTCTATTGCTGGATTCCCCCAGGTGCAGAGCATCATCGATTGCACCTATGTGGTCATCGGTGTACCAAATGACTGGCCAGTGAGATCCATCACAGGAAGGTCTTTCACTCCCTCAATGTCCAGCTGGTATGTGAACACAACAAGAGCTTCCTCCATGTCTGTCCTCGCTTTCCTGGAAGATTCCATGACTCCTTCATCCTCTGCTAGTCCAGGCTGCCTCAGATCTTCACTCCAACCCCCAAGGTGCATGGATGGATCCTAGGAGACAAGGTAAATCCCTTGAAGACATGGTTACTCACCCCACTACAGGACCCCCAGTCAGAGACACAGATGCGATACAACAAATGTCACTTGCTCAGTAGGACAACCATTGAGCAGACCATCGGGCTTCTGAAGATGTGATTCTGGTGCCTGGACTGGTCGGGTGATGCCTTCCAATACCCTCCTGCAAGGGTTTTGGTCATTGTAGTGGTCTGTTGCACTCGCCATTCCATGGCCCTCCAGATAGTAATGGACCTTGAGGAGAATGAGTTCTTAGAAGGAGACAGCTCATCGTGGAAGGAGCACCAACAGGAGACGAGAAAGGAGGAGGAAGAGGCGGTGGAGGAAGATGACGCTGAACAGAGAGGTGCCCCTGCTGGATAACAAGCTGGCCTTTCCCTGCCACCCTTTGGGAAAAGGACCTTCCTCCACTATCTCACAACCTCCAGCATTAGGTCCAGGTTGACATCGATGAAGTGAGGGGTTGCCCTGCAGCAGGTGCCAGGCCTCTGGCTCCCCTGTGACATCTTGCTTCCCTCTGGTGCAGTGGAAGGTTTTGGCACAAACCGCAGATCACTCCCTCAGGACAACCAGCAGCCTCAGCAATGGCTGCCATGGAAATCTAAATGAGTTCCACACTTCATCTGACTCACCTCCATACCATAAATGAACAGGAAATCATCTTCATCTCAACTAGGGGCTCCCCATGTGAAAATCTAAACTTTAGTTTACCCTAGGAGGTGGCTTTCTGACCTGAAAACAAAACCAGCTCCTGTCTCTGTGGTGAAAATTCAACCCGGAGAGTGAGCAAGACAGTGGGATTAGACTGGGTGGGATATTAAAGGGTATGGGGAGTGAGTGGGAGAGTGGGATTAGACTGGGTGGGATATTAAAGGGTATGGGGAGTGAGTGGGAGAGTGGGATTAGACTGGGTGGGATACTGAAAGGTATGGGGCGTGAGTGGGATTAGACTGGGTGGGATACTAAAGGGTATGGGGAGTGAGTGGGAGAGTGGGATTAGACTGGGTGGGATACTAAAGGGTATGGGGAGTGAGTGGGAGAGTGGGATCAGACTGGGTGGAATATTAAATGGCATGGGGAGTGAATGGGAGAGTGGGATAAGACTGGGTGGGATACTAAAGGGTATGGGGAGTGAGTGGGAGAGTGGGATTAGACTGGGTGGGATATTAAAGGGTATGGGGAGTGAGTGGGAGAGTGGGATTAGACTGGGTGGGATACTGAAAGGTATGGGGAGTGAGTGGGATTAGACTGGGTGGGATATTAAAGGGTATGGGGAGTGAGTGGGAGAGTGGGATTAGACTGGGTGGGATATTAAAGGGTATGGGAAGTGAGTGGGAGAGTGGGATTAGACTGGATGTGGTATTGAAGGGTATGGGGAGTGAATGGGAGAGTGGGATTAGACTGGGTGGGATATTAAAGGGTATGGGGAGTGAGTGGGAGAGTGGGATTAGACTGGGTGGGATATTAAAGGGTATGGGGAGTGAGTGAGAGAGTGGGATTAGACTGGGTGGGATACTAAAGGGTATGGGGGGAGAGTGGGATTAGACTGGATGTGGTATTGAAGGGTATGGGGAGTGAATGGGAGAGTGGGATTAGACTGGGTGGGATATTAAAGGGTATGGGGAGTGAGTGAGAGAGTGGGATTAGACTGGGTGGGATACTAAAGGGTATGGGGAGTGAGTGGGAGAGTGGGATTAGACTGGGTGGGATATTAAAGGGTATGGGGAGTGAGTGGGAGAGTGGGATTAGACTGGGTGGGATACTAAAGGGTATGGGGAGTGAGTGGGAGAGTGGGATTAGACTGGGTGGGATATTAAAGGGTATGGGGAGTGAGTGGGAGAGTGGGATTAGACTGGGTGGGATATTAAAGGGTATGGGGAGTGAGTGGGACAGTGGGATCAGACTGTGTGGGATAGTAAAGGGTATGGGGAGTGAGCGGGAGAGTGGGATCAGACTGGGTGGGATATTAAAGGGTATGGGGAGTGAGCGGGAGAGTGGGATTAGACTGGGTGGGATATTAAAGGGTATGGGGAGTGAGCGAGAGAGTGGGATTAGACTGGGTGGGATATTAAAGGGTATGGGGAGTGAGCGGGAGAGTGGGATTAGACTGGGTGGGATATTAAAGGGTATGGGGAGTGAGCGGGAGAGTGGGATTAGACTGGGTGGGATATTAAAGGGTATGGGGAGTGAGCGGGAGAGTGGGATTGGACTGGGTGGGATATTAAAGGGTATGGGGAGTGAGCGGGAGAGTGGGATTAGACTGGGTGGGATATTAAATGGTATGAGGAGTGAGCGGGAGAGTGGGATTAGACTGGGTGGGATATTAAAGGGTATGGGGAGTGAGCAGGAGAGTGGCAGTAGACTGGGTGGGATACTAAAGGGTATGAGGAATGTGTGAGTGAGTGGGATTAGACTGGGTGGGATATTAAAGGGTATGGGGAGTGAGTGAGAGTGTGGGATTAGACTGTGTGGGATATTAAAGGATATGGGGAGTGAGTGGGAGAGTGGGATTAGACTGGGTGGGATATTAAAGGGTATGGGGAGTGAGTGAGAGTGTGGGATTAGACTGTGTGGGATATTAAAGGATATGGGGAGTGAGTGGGAGAGTGGGATTAGACTGGGTGGGATATTAAAGGGTATGGGGAGTGAGTGGGAGAGTGGGATTAGACTGGGCGGGATATTAAAGGGTATGGGGAGTGAGTGGGAGAGTGGGATTAGACTGGGTGGGATATTAAAGGGTATGGGGAGTGAGTGGGCGAGTGGGATTAGACTGGGTGGCTCATGTGGATGAAAAGCTGAATGGCCTTTTTCTTGGCTGTACTATTTTATAATTCCCACCACTGGATCCAATTCAAAAGAGGAACAGCTAATGGAGGAAAATTTGAAATGAGTTAAAATTAATTGTAATTCAATTTTCTTTTAATACTCTGGCAGTCGAATTCAAGACTCTGGGTCAAAGACAAATACTCTACCTAATATAATGTATCCTCAACTAATTCCTCACTATTGGATTTTTCTACTTTCTGTTTGTTCCTCCCTTGTATTCTTGTTGACTATTGACACCAGAAAGTTACTGTGGAACAACTAACACAACAGGAAATGCAATCCATCCTGGTGGTTTAATCAGACACAGATCTGTTAGAAATAATTAGTGACAGAGAAACAATTAGTGCACTTCTCAAATTTTAATTAAGATTTTAATTATCAATGGAAGCCCCCGAAATTATTTGATAGAAAACAAGTGATTATTAGCATTTTGTGGAAAACCCTTTAATAAAAATAATTTATGTAGCTACTAAAAGGGAATCCTTTCAGGTAACAATACTTTGCCAGGAATATTCATTCATAAAAGAGATGCAGATTTTAATGAATTATGAATGAACGATCCTGCTTTGTGTATGAATGTTTCAATGATGTAGTTTAAATGATTTGCTGAATTGGCAGCTGTACAAGCTGGCACAATACTGAAAGTTACAACTTAGAGAAAAAAGAAACACTTCTGTACATTTTCAGTTTGTTTTTTCACTAAAGTTGTGTAGAATGTGGAAGTTTTGTGTTACCAAGAGCATTATAGAATCATAGAAATTTACAGCACAGAAAGAGGCCAACATGTTGTCATCCAACTTTCCGACTCTTGGTTTGTAGCCTTGTAGGTTACGGCACTTCAAGTGCATATCCAAGTTTGTCCAGACTGTCCCTCACACTGTTGGGGGGATCTTTATGGGGGTCTCAGCCGCCAGCTGGATGGCCAGCAAGAGAGCAACATTGGCTCCTTAGGGGAAGGCCTGCCATATCACGAGCCAATCAGGCATTGAGAAGCCACCAGGGGCCTTTCCCAGGATCAGGACCTCGGGGACAGGAAGTCCTGCCCGTTGAGAGCTGCCAGCCAATTAGAGGCCGGCAGCTCTTTTGCTCAGCAGTGCCTCCAGGGAGGCGGTGGCTGCTGCCGGAACTGCACCCACCAGAGGCCCAGGTTTGCGGAGCAACCCAGGCCAAGGTAAGTGATGGTAGGAGGGGTTTCGCGGGGCGGGGGCTGCGGGGCAGTGTGGTGTAATGGAGTCGGCAGCACGGGCAGGGTGTGGCTCTCAGTGGCATGCCCCTTCCCGATACTGTGTCCCTCAATCAGGCACTGAGTGCCTTTGAACAAAGGACCCCACACCCACCACCCACCCCGGGAGACCACAAGCAACCCTTCAAGGATTTGCATATTCTGCTCCCTGTGTGGTGACAGGCCCGCCTGCCACTGGACTAATACCAGTGACGGCAGGAAGAGACCCTTAATTGGGCATTAATTGCCCATTCAGGGCCTCAATTGGCGGTGGGGGCGGGAAGACCATCCACATGCCTTACTGCCACGGACCTAATTGGGGTGTAGGGTCCCACCCGCCATCACCCTACCTGATTAAATGCCCTTCCTGCCTCCAAACTCACCATGGGGACAGCATAAAAAACTGCCCATGAGGTATATCTCCAGGGAACTAGGTAGGTGATCTGCAATGATGCTGAAAGATTAAAAATGTGGAAATAATCACTGTGAAGTGATGTGAGGTACAGGATGTTGTGGTACTGTGTGTTTATCAGTGGCAATTAAAAAGCTGACGCATCAACGTTTCCGAAACAGTCGTTGGCATTTAATGATGGAGGTGGATTCAGTGATTTACTTGCTTGTACCCAGTGGGAGTGTGGGGTCTGGACAAGATCACGTTTATCCCCAGCTGTTGCTTTCTTTTGTGTTGTAATGCAGAGACAGTTTAAGGTGACTAAGCAGATTGTGTATCTGACAACCATAGGTCTTTCAAATGCTTTCAATCACTGGACAAAAGGGAAAAGGAAAGGACGTGCATTTATATAGCATCTTTCACATCCCCAAGTGCTTTACAACCAATGAAGTACTTTTGAAATGTAGGAAAGAAACATGGCAACCAACTTGTTCACATCAAGCTCCCCCACAAACAGAAATGGATAATGAGCAGATGATCTGTTTGAGGTGTTTGTTGAAGGATAAATATTGGCCAGGATATCTATCCTGCTCTTCATCAAATCTGCCTGAGAAAGTTAAATGTCTCATCCAATAGATGGCATCCCTGACAGTGCAGCATTCCCTCAATATTGCACTGGAACATCAGTCTGGATTATGCACTGATATGTCTGGAATGAGGACTGATCCTACAACTTTCTATCTCAGAGAAAAGAGAGAGAGAGACCTGAGCCAGGCTGACATCCAAGCTATTTGTATGCATTATTTTCACTGGGCTACACTGTCTGACATACCCTCCCATTTCTTGGAGCCAGTTAACTCAGTCTTAGATAGGTGGATATATTTGAACTGGTCCTGTACTGTGCCAACCTGTAATGTGCCAACCTGTACCGATGCCAATTCATCTCAATATCATCTGGGGCATAGATGTCCTCTAGTTGTGCTGGATAGAGCCCATTTATTGGGTGGAATTTTATGCTCTCCCCCGTGGCAGGTTTGGAGGCAGGGAGAGCATAAAATTGGATGGGCTGGCGGTGGGGGGGACCCCATCACCATCCTGCTTCCACTGAAATTTAGTCCAGGGTGGGAAGGTCCCGCTGCCAACTGAGGCCCTTACCTGAGTAATTCACCCCTAATTAAGGACCTCTTCCTGCCACAGCTTCAATTACCCGTGTGGCGGGTGGCCCTGTTGCTGCACAGGAAGCACGGCACGAAAAACCATGCTGGTTGCTTCCCTGCTGCAGGTTCCCAGGATCGGGAAGGAAGGCGTCGGCTGATGGCCAGCACCCTGCCCTTGCTGTGACCCCCACCTTGCGAGTGCCCTCCCGCCCTTGAGCCTGATTTCAGCGCTGCTCCTCCCTGTCTGGTTGCTGCAGCTATGGCACGTTGGTGCTGCAACTGCCGGCTTCTGATTGGCTGGCAGCTCTGCAAGGCCAGGGCTTCTAGCGGTGGGGTCCTAAATTGGACAGAAGACCCGCCGTTGTCCAGTTAAGTGCCTGATTGGCACTAGATTTGGCAGGCCTTTTGTACAACAGCCGACGCGGGGATCTTGGTATCGGTTTCCCCCGACATTGAGACCCCTGCTGCCAGCACAAAATTCCACCCACTATTTCATTAGAAATAGGAATGGAGCTGTTCCTGTAACACATCTGGACCAAAGGAAGATTGAAAGTGCAAGATCTTTTCTATACATTAAGTGAAATGCATCCCTTCACCTGTCAGCTGTGGCTCAGTGGCATCACTCTCACTTCTGTGTCAGAAGGTTATGGTTCAACTCCACCTCCAGAGGCAATGGATATATAATCCAGGCTGACATTCCCAGTGCAGTACTGAGGGAGTGCTACTCTGTCAGAGGTGCTACCTTTCAGACGTGATGTTAAACTGAGGCCCAGTCTGCCCTCTTGGGTGGGTGTAAAAGATCCCATGGCACTATTTAAAGGCCTGCAAGGGAATTCTCCCAGAGTAGTTCTGATGAAAGGACATCAACCTGCCTCGAATGGCCAGAGTTTTATGCCCCCCAAAAGAGCAGGCTGGTGGTGGGGCTCGGGGGGGGGCGGGGGGTGTGGGTGGTGGAGTGTAAAATAGAGTGGGAGGCTGGCAGGGCCCTTCGTGACTCGCTCCCGCCTCCAAAGTTTTGCAGGGTGGCGGCGAGAATCGGCCCGCCTGCCCCAGGCCAATCAAAGCCATTAAATGTCCAATTAACGGCCAATTACGGGCCTCCACCAGCCGCCACGGGTACTTTATCCTTGGTTGATGGGCGGCTGAGGCCTCAGAGAGTCTGCCCGGTGAAACTAGGTGGCCTTCTTGCGGGTTGGGTGTGGTGCCCTCCTGATAGGGCACCCTGTACCCCACGGAGGACCACCCCCAATGCTGCAACTGCCCCCTATGCACAACATGCCCCCCACCCCCCTAAACAACCCCCATTGCCTCGCCGGGGCCCGACCGCTTGTCACCAGCGAGGCCCTAAATACATACCCTTTCTCCCGGGCCGTCCTTTCTCTTCCTGCTGAAGCTGGGTATAGTCCCAGCAGTGGCCACTGCTCCCGGTGGCACTGTTGGAATTAAGATCTGTAGGCCCGCTGATTGGCTGGAAGCTCCATTAGGCAGGGCTTCCTGCCTCAATGAGGTAGAAGTCCCGCCCAAGACCAATTAAGGGCCCGGGGAGGCAAGCTCGCCACCGACTTTTCAGCCCAACAGGGGCCCCCCTGCCTAACAAAAAGTTCCGGCCATTAATTGTTTCTCTCTCCACAGATGCTGCCTGACATGGTGAGTTTTTCCAGCATTTTCTGTTATTAATGCAGATTTCCAGCATTTGCAGTATTTTCTTTTGTGTTTAAGTTCTCCCAGTATCCTGGCCAGTACGCATCCCTCAAACAACATCTAAAACATATCTGGTCAGTGTTGTCGCTGTTTATGGGAGCTTACTGTGCACAAATTGGCTTCCGTGTTTCCTAAATCACAACAGTGACGACACTTCAAAAGTAATTAATTGGCTGTAAAGCATTTGGCGATGTTCTGAGGTTATGAAAGACCACTGTATAAATGCAAATTCTGTCCTTCTAGCTCCAACCTCATTCTAAAGCAGCAGAATCTACTTTTTGTCAGGCTCTGGTGGTGTAAGTGACAACGAGTTTCAGATCCTAAACACTCACCTGTAATTATTGAACCTTTAAGCACCTTGGAATTACTTTTTGCTTCTCAACCATCCAACAGGAAGGATGAAAGTGGGCGAAGTTGTGGGATTTGATCTCATGGCAATCTAAAGTGATGCCATAGCAACCTAACTGTGAATTCACTGCTGCTGTCACAGCAATGTTTGTAGAGAGAGTTTCCAAAATATCACCTATCGACAACAATCTTGTACATCATCTTTACCCTAATCATTCCTCCAGTCAGTTTCCCACCGCCATCTTGGAAAGTTCTTTCTTGCAAGAAATGAATTTCCTGATGACTCACTGCCCTTTACTTTGCCCTAATCTAGTTGAGGGGGTCTGGAAGGGGGTGAGTAAGCAGACTGAGATATATGATTATCCCTAATTGTCATTGTGTAGATATGAAATCAACTTGAAATGACAGCTGAGCTGAACAGGAAATACTGCAGCTCAATTATGTGATATCCCAACCATTTATTATTTATAGGATTTTGTCAGAGAAACAATCATTTTCTTTCTGAGATCAGTTTTCATTCATTCTGCGGTTTTGATCTTTTAACCAACTGCACTCACAGGAGTGATCTACCTTATAGTAATAACATGGTTTAATGAAAAGTAACATCTCTCTCATCATTCATCTACCACTCTCAGGTACTTTTCTTCCTTTTCCCATTCTATTTGTTTTTCTCTTTCTAATTTTAGTTTTTTTTATTCATTTCTCTGCAGTTCAGTTTTTCTCAATTGCTCAGATTCTATCCTTCATTCTTTCTTTATTGTTTGGCTTCTCTTTTTATCTATTGCTCATTCAAGTGTTCCGCATGTAACATCCTCGAAGTCCTGCGGGAAAAGGAGATGGCGGATTCTCTCAGATGGTTCCCTGAGCCGACTGTCAAACTCATTTGGCAGAATGCCTCATTGCCATAACATTCAAACAAGCACCAAGATGTAGCTTGGCTGGTGGAGAAAAGGGCCCTCCCCGTCTAATCCTTCCTGTACGCCCTGAGTCTCACTGCCTCTGCGCCTGCCCTCAAGGAGGCTGCAGCGGAGAAGAGACTGTTGTCCACCTCCTTCTGGAATGTGCATTTGCAAAGCAGGTCTGGAAAGAGATGCAGTGGTTTTTGTCCAGGTTTATCCCGAGCAGCTCTGTTACTCAGGACTCAGTGCTCTACGGGCTGTTCCCAGGGACGCACACTGAGATAAACATCAACTACTTCTGAAGGACCATCAACTTGGTGAAAGACTCTCTTTGGTCTGCCTGAAACTTGCTGGTCTTCCAGTGCAAAGAGCAGTCGACGACCGTGTTTTGCAGACTAGCACATTGCAAGGAACATAGGAGCAGGAGCAGGCCATTCAACCCATTGAACCTGCTCTGCCATTCAATATGATCATGGCTGATCATCCACTTCAATGTCTTTTTCCCACACTATCCCCATATCCCTTTATGTCACTGGTATTTATAAATTGGTCAATCTCTACTTTAAACATACTCAATGACGGAGCTTCCACAGCCCTCTGGGGTAGAGAATTCCAAAGATTCACAACCCTCTGAGTAAAGAAATTTCTCCTCACCTCTGTCCTTAATGGCATCCCCCTTATTTTGAAATTGTGTCCCCTGGTTCTAGACTCCCCAACCAGGGGAAACATCTTACCTGCATCTACCCAGTCTACCCCTTTAAGTATTTTGAGATCACCTCTCATTCTTCGAAACTCTAGAGAATACAGGCCCAGTTTCCCCAATCTCTCTTCATAGGACAGTCCTGCCACCCTGGGAACAAGTCTGGTGAACCTTTGTTGCACTCCCTCTATGGCAATAATATCCTTCCTAAGATAATGGGACCAAAACTGTACACAGTACTCCAGGTGCGGTCTAACCAAGGTTCTATACAATTGAAGCAAGTCTTCATTACTCTTGTACTCAAATCCTCTTGCAATAAAGGCTAGCATACCATTAGCCTTCTTAATTGCTTGCAAGGTCCAGGACTATGTGCTGAGAGATGCATTAAAACTTGGGGCAGCCGCCACAAAGGCTCAATGGGGAAAGGCCACTGTCTAAGGCTCTCCCGCCATAGTATACCGAGTGACTGGAAACCATGTAAAACCCCTCGGGCTGTACGCACCAGAGAATGTTAGACACAAAATATACATTATAAATATAACCTGTAATGGGAAGTGTAGTGAGGCGGCTCATGTATGGTATTGAAAGAAACTGATCTGTGTTGCACTTTATATAATGTCAAATTTGTATGATTATGTAATGTACTTTTACAAATTTTATGAATACAGTATATTTTTTGAAAAAAAAAATCTCAAACCTGAGCCTAACCTGCCTCAAACCCGCCCACTCTGTTTTTAACGGAGGCAGATTGATGGCATTGGGCAACCAACCCACTGCCAGAAGGCAGATTGTTCATTGAAATATTCTAATGAGGCTGTGTGCCTCAGATTTTATCTCTGTTCCATCTTTAACGCTGTCCGGCCTTGTTTCCTGATCCTCGGGAAACCCAGCGGCTAAAGGGAGGTGAGGACTACTGCATAGAACACGCAAGTGCTTTTCCAGCACTGCTTGTGAGCCAGGAGGGGTGGGAGTGCTTCCCCTCAGCTCAGCTTACAAACCTGTTAACCTCCTCATTGATTGAAACCCCCTTCCCCCACCAACCCCACGATCAGATGCCCTCTCGATGTCCTCCATAGCCTGCACTCACCTCCAGGTTCCCCCATATCCTCCATGGGCCCCTACAATCATGGTCTTCCCATTTCTACCCCGCCTCCCATTGATATCCCCCAACCCCCAATCTCTCCTAACCAACCTCCCCCAATCGATGATCCACTTGACCCCTGATCTCCCTCTCTCTCTCTCTCTCCTCTCCACTCCCCAGCTGTGGCCTAGTGCTGCGGGCCAACCACCGGACAGCTAGACAGCCTCTCAATCTGGCTGGCTGTGGCAGGGAAATGGAGTCCAAAAATGGTATTCTGATACTGCTGTTAAATACGGCAGGACCTGAGGGAGACCCATTTTTCTGGGTTTCCTGACTGCAAAACTGCTGCCCAGGACCTTCCCTATCTCTTTGTTAATATCGGGGCCTATGTATCGAAGTTAGAGTATAAACAATTGGTCGAGATGACACAGGATGTGAAGGCATTAGATAGGGTGCAGAAACATATTTGAGAGTGGTTCCGGGGATGAGGGGCTTCAGTTAAGTGGATAGGCTGGAGAAGCTAGGACTGTTCTCCTTAGGGAAGAGAAGGTTGAGAGAAGATTTGATAGAGGTGTTCAAAATCATGAGGGGTCTGTTGTGTATTCACTGAATGAGGCCTTACTGTAAGCAGCCATTGTTGAACTTGTTTTATTTACACCTCCCCAACAGAGAGGGCAGCAGAGAGGCAGTATATAAAATGCTCAGCCACTTCAACATATATATCACAATCCCTCCCCACTTTAAAAAAAAACTTACACATTTAAAATATAAAATAGTACATGTATGTAATTTCCCAGAATACAATAAAAATACCTGAAATTTAACAGGTTGGGTTGCATACTGGTTGTTAATGTAATCAAAACGAAAACATATATAACCAAAATTTCTAGAGTAATTTATATGTTTCAAAAATTGTTTTTCCTTAACACCAGTATGTCTTTAATAAAAATATTATCATTTGACAAGAAGTAATGAAAATAACGACTTATTTCTTCTTCCTTCCTGCATACTTTCAATTAACCTATCTGGCTTCTTTCTCTTTCCGTTTGGGTATCTTCTTCCATTTCCATTAGCTTGACTCTGCTCTCATCTCAGACTGTGTCGACCCTGAACTTTGACTTTGACTACCTACTCCACTTAATGGTTGGGACTGTGAAATTAATTGATTAGTCTTAATCAAAGACCCTGACTCACTTTGCTCGACCTGTGCATTCTGTGACACTGGAAAACTTTCAGTTTTTTTGTGACTTGCACTTTCTTCCTGACTTTCACTTGGAACTGTAGGAATTTGGACTATAGGAGGTTTCTCATGCTCTCCCTTTGTCAGGTTTCCTCTTTCAAGTAAATGATCTACATGAAACTGACCAAGTGTCTCCAATCTTCACTAGATATGTGAATGGACCTAGTCTTTTTACAACAACTCCAAACACATACTTCTTATCACCTCAGTGGTTTCTCACCATGGCCTTCTCACCAGCACTGAACTCTCTAAGTTTCATGCCTTGTGCACCATGACTTATCTTCAGTCTATCTTTTCTCTTACTTTGTTATTGATGTTAGGCTTAAGCAAACTGAACCTTGCCCTAGGAGTGTGTTTAAAGACTAACAAGTAAGGTCAGCAACTTGTTGTAGACTGTGGGGTTATTCTGTAAGAGAACAGAAAATTGTCTAGCCTGTGTCAAAGAGATTCATGGAACTTACTGCCTAGCTTGTCGTCCAGCAAATACTTTGCAAAGACCTCTTCACAATTTATATACTTCTTCCTGCAGCACCATTCGATGCTGGGTGAAATGATGGTATTCGAGTGTGTTTGACTCCATTCTTACTCAGAAATATTTCAAACTTTTCTAATGTAAACTGTGGACCATTATCTGACACCAACACTTCTGGCAACCCATAAATTGCAAACCAACTTCTCAAAACCTCAATAGTTTTGGCACGTGTGCTATTGGGCATAGACTCAATATTTATCCACTTGCTATAGCTATCGACCAAAACAAATACTCTTTCTCTTCCAAAGAACAAAGAACAGTACAGCACAGGAACAGGCCATTCGGCCCTCTAAGCCTGCGCCGATCTTGATGCCTGCCTAAACTAAAACCTTCTGCACTTCCAGGGACCATATCCCTCTATTTCTACCCTATTCATGTATTTGTCAAGATGCCTCTTAAATGTCGCTATTGTACCTGCTTCCACCACCTCCCCCAGCAGCAAGTTCCAGGCACTCACCACCCTCTGTGTAGAAAAACTTGCCTCGCACATCCCCTCTAAACTTTGCCCCTCTCACCTTAAACCTATGTCCCCTAGTAACTGACTCTTCCACCCTGGGAAAAAGCTTCTGACTATCCACTCTGTCCATGCCGCTCATAACTTTGTAAACCTCTATCATGTCGCCCCTCCACCTCCGTCGTTCCAGTGAAAACAATCCGAGTTTATCCAACCTCTCCTCATAGCTAATGCCCTCCAGACCAGGCAACATCATGGTAAATCTCTTCTGTACCCTCTCCAAAGCCTCCACGTCCTTCTGGTAGTGTGGCAACCAGAATTGCATGCAATATTCTAAGTGTGGCCTAACTAAAGTTCTGTACAGCTGCAGCATGACTTGCCAATTTTTATACTCTATGCCCCGACCGATGAAGGCAAGCATGCCGTATGCCTTCTTGACTACCTTATCCACCTGCTTTCAGTGACCTGTGGACCTGTACGCCCAGATCTCTCTGCCTGTCAATACTCCTAAGGGTTCTGCCATTTACTGTATACTTCCCACCTGCATTAGACCTTCCAAAATGCTTTACCTCACATTTGTCCGGATTAAACTCCATCTGCCATTTCTCCGCCCAAGTCTCCAACCGATCTATATCCTGCTGTATCCTCTGATAATCCTCATCACTATCCGCAACTCCACCAACCTTTGTGTCATCCGCAAACTTACTAATCAGATCAGCTACATTTTCCTCCAAATCATTTATATATATTTATATATACTACAAAGAGCAAAGGTCCCAGCACAGATCCCTGCGGAACACCACTAGTCACATCCCTCCATTCACAAAAGCACCCTTCCACTGCTACCCTGTCTTCCATGACAGAGCCAGTTCTGTATCCATCTTGCCAGCTCACCTCTGATCCCGTGTGACTTCACCTTTTGTACCAGTCTGCCATGAGGGACCTTGTCAAAGGCTTTACTGAAGTCCATATAGATAACATCCACTGCCCTTCCTTCATCAATCATCTTCGTCACTTCCTCAGAAAACTCAATCAAGTTAGTGAGACACGACCTCCCCTTCACAAAGCCATGCTGCCTCTCGCTAATAAGTTTGTTTGTTTCCAAATGGGAGAAAATCCTGTCCCGATGAATCCTCTCTAATAATTTCCCTACCACTGACGTAAGGCTCACCGGCCTATAATTTCCTGGATTATCCTTGCTACCCTTCTTAAACAAAGGAACAACATTGGCTATTCTCCAGTCCTCTGGGACCTCACCTGTAGCCAATGAGGATGCAAAGATTTCTGTCAAGGCCCCAGCAATTTCTTCCCTTGTCTCCCTCAGTATTCTGGGGTAGATCCCATGAGGCCCTGGGGACTTATCTACCTTAATGCTTTGCAAGACACCCAACACCACCTCCTTTTTGATAATGAGATGACTGAGACTATCTACACTCCCTTCCCTAGGCTCATCATCCACCAAGTCCTTCTCTTTGATGAATACTGATGCAAAGTACTCATTTAGTACCTCGCCCATTTCCTCTGGCTCCACACATAGATTCCCTTCTCTGCCCTTGAGTGGGCCAACCCTTTCCCTAGTTACCCTCTTGCTCTTTATATATGTATAAAAAGCCTTGGGATTTTCCTTAATCCTGTTTGCCAATGACTTTTCATGACCCCTTTTAGCCTTCCTGACTCCTTGCTTAAGTTCCTTCCTACTGTCTTTATATTCCTCAAGGGATTCGTCTGTTCCTAGCCTTCCAGCCCTTACGAATGCTTCCTTTTTCTTTTTGACTAGGCTCATAATATCCCGCGTTATCCAAGGTTCTCGAAACTTGCCAAACTTATCCTTCTTCCTCACAGGAACATGCTGGTCCTGGATTCTAATCAACTGACGTTTGAAAGACTCCCACATGTCAGATGTTGATTTACCCTCAAACAGCCGCCCCCAATCTAAATTCTTCAGTTCCTGCCTAATATTGTTATAATTAGCCTTCCCCCAGTTTAGCACCTTCACTCGAGGACTACTCTTATCCTCATCCACAAGTACCTTAAAACTTATGAAATTATGGTCACTGTTCCCGAAATGCTCCCCTACTGAAACTTCGACCTCCTGGCTGGGCTCATTCCCCAATACCAGGTCCAGGATGGCCCCATCCCTAGTTGGACGATCTACGTATTGTTTCAAGAAGCCCTCCTGTATGCTCCTTACAAATTCTGCCCCATCTAAGCCCCTAGCACTAAGTGAGTCCCAGTCAATATAGGGGAAGTTAAAATCACCCACCACTACAACCCTGTTACCTTTACACCTTTCCAAAATCTGTCTACATATCTGCTCCTCTACCTCCCGCTGGCTGTTGGGAGGCCTGTAGTAAACCCCCAACATCGTGACTGCACCCTTCCTATTCCTGAGCTCTACCCATATTGCCTCGCTGCACGACCCCTCCGAGGTGTCCTCCCGCAGTACAGCTGTGATATTCTCCTTAACAAGTAATGCAACTCTCCCACCCCTTTTACATCCCCCTCTATCCCGCCTAAAGCTTCTAAATCCTGGAACATTTAGCTGCCAATCCTGTCCTTCCCTCAACCAAGTCTCTGTAATAGCAACAACATCATATTTCCAAGTACTAATCCAAGCTCTAAATTAATCTGCCTTACCTGTTATACTTCTCGCATTGAAACAAATGCACTTCAGACCACCAGTCCCGCTGTGCTCAGCAACATCTCCCTGCCTGCTCTTCCTCTTCCCCTGACTGGGCTCATTTACTAATTCCCCCTCATTTATTTCCCTTGCTGTCCTACTGCTCTGGTTCCCACCCCCCTGCCACACTAGTTTAAACCCTCCCAAGTGACGCTAGCAGACCTCGCAGCCAGGATATTTGTGCCTCTCCAGTTTAGGTGCAACCCGTCCTTCTTGTACAGGTCCCATCTGTCCCTGAAGAGATCCCAATGGACCAGATATCTGAGACCCTCCCTTCTACACCAGCTGTTCAGCCACATGTTTAGCTGCACTATCTTCCTATTTCTAGCCTCACTGGCAAGTGGCACAGGGAGTAATCCAGAGATTACAACCCGAGAGGTCCTGTCTTTTAACTTTCTACCTAACTCCCTAAACACCCCCTGCAGGACCTCATCACTCTTCCTGCCTATGTCGTTGGTACTGATGTGTACCACAACCTCTGGCTGTTCACCCTCCCCCTTCAGAATGCCCCCTGTCCGTTCAGAGACATCCTTGACCCTGGCACCAGGGAGGCAACATACCATCCTGGAGTCTCTTTCACGTCCACAGAAGCGCCTATCTGTGCCCCTGACTATAGAGTCCCCTATAACTATTGCTCTTCTGCGCTTTGTCCCTCCCTGCTGAACAACAGTGCCAGCCGTGGTGCCACTGCTCTGGCTGCTGCTGTTTTCCCCGATAGGCCATCCCCCCCCAACAGTATCCAAAACAGTATACTTGTTAGAGAGGGGGATAGCCACAGGGGATTCCTGCACTGACTGCCTGCCCCTTCTAGCGGTCACCCATCTATCTGCCTGCACTATCTTCCACTTCGAAGAAATCGGCACACACTCATCCCATGGTTTTTTTGTGTTGACCATGGAATGAAAGGAACCTTGGTTGGATTATTTCTCATTCTGAGACACTTCACAACTTTTCACCAACTCTTCAATATCTTTGTCTACCTTTGGAGACCTAAAATAGCTTCTTGCTACTGCTTTCATATCCCTATGTGCTCTTGTTGAGGTTCCTCTAACAATCTCTCCCTTTCAGACAGCGTGATAGGGAAAAACTATTCCCATTGCTGGAAGGGTCGCGAACTAGAGGACACTGATTATGGATTGAGAGCTGCTTAATGGGCAGAAAACAGAGGGGAATAAATGGGTCATTTTCGGATTGGCAGGCTGTGTCTGGTGGGCTACCACAAGGATCAGTGCTTGGGTCTCAGCTATTCACAATCTATATCAATGATTTGGATGTGGGGATTAAATGCAATATTTCCAAAGTTTGCAGATGACACCAGACTAGGTGAAAGTGTGAGTTGTGCAGAGGATGCAAAGATGCTTCAAGAAGATTTGGAGAGGCTAAGCAAGTGGGCAAAAATTTGGCAGATGGAATACAATCTGGAGAAATGTGAGGTTATTCACTTTGGTAGGAAAAACTGAAATACTGAGTATTTCTTAAATGATGAGAGGCTGGGAAGTGTTGAACTTCAAAGGGACCTGGGTGTCCTTGTTCATGAGTCACTGACAGCTAACATGCAGGTACAGCAAGCAATTAAGAAGGCAAATGGTTTGTTGGCCTTTATTACAAGAGGATTTGAATATAGGAGTAAAGATGTCTTACTGCAATTATATAGAGCCTTGGTGAGTCCGCATCTGGAGTGTTGTCTGCAGTTTTGGTCTCCTTACCTAAGGAAAGATATACTTGCCATAGAGGGAGTGCCACGAAGGTTCACCAAACTAATTCCTGGGTTGGAGGGATTGCCCTATGAGGAAAGATTAAATAAACTGGGCCTTTATTCTGAGGAGTTTAGAAGAATGAGAGGTGATTTCATTCAAACATCCAAAATTCTTACAGGGCTCGACAGGGTTGATGCAGGAAGAATATTTCCCCTGGCTCGGAAGTCTAGAACCAGGGGACACAGTTTCAGAATAAGGGGCACGCCATTTGCTACTGAGATGAGGAGAAATTTTTTCACTCAGAGGGTGGTGAATCTTTGGAATTCTCTGCCCCAGAGGGCTGTGGAAGCTCAGTCGTTGAGTATGTTCAGGACTGAGATTGATAGATTTCTACATATTCAAAACATCAAGGGTTTCAGGGATAGTACAGGAAAATGGTGTTGAAGTAGAATATCTCTCAGATTGTACACACTGCCACCTACTAACCTGTGGCAGGCATATCACCCAAATACATAGCACTACACTGACACATGTCCTGCTCTTTTGCAGGACAAGGTGGCCCACAGTTGGAGGTTGCAGGACCTAACAGGTGGGGGGCAGGTATGGCACAAGCATGTTCTCACCCCCAATGGAGGAGATGGTGCTGGAAATCATTGCGGTGGCTGTCACGGAGGCAGGGTCCAGCAGCGGGGTTGAAAACATAGAGAGTGATGGTATGTTCCTGCCTAATCCATTTTTTCATACCCCACTTCACTCTCATCCCGCAATCTGTTATGATTTACAATCTGCAGATGGTGTAACCATGCACCTCTTGCTTTCCCTGGCTTCCTCACCAACCCTGTGCCATTATCCTTTCAGATACCCAAGAACTGTGGCCTGACCAGGCAATGGTGTGAGAGGCAAGTCCTAGAGGAAAAAAGAGACAGAGATGAAGAAGAAACACCATCACTCGATGGCTCGCAGCCACCAACTCAGATACTGGCACAGCAGGTACTTTAGAGGGAAGTATAGAGGCAGGATCTGCACAGGACTTCGATGGGACGGCGTGTAGGAAAAGGCTGAAGGATGTGCACACTGAACTGCTTGGTGCATTGGCAGACCTGCCAGAAAGTCTGTTGTCACTGTTAAGGAGCATGGAAGAGTCTGGCACCAACTTGGCACAGGGCTTCCTGCAGAGCTTGGAACCCTTCCTTTCCAGTGTGGAAGTGGTGGCCAACTCCATGAGAAGCCTTGCAGACCCAGTCACGATGCAGCACCTAATGGCAATGTCTCCGCTTCCATTGCAGCACAAGCACAAGCTGCCCAATGTCTGAGTGCTGCAGTGGAAGCTCAGATAGAAGTCATGCAATATCAACTAGCTGCCACACAAACTCAGACTGCTGCCATCATGACTGCAGATCTCAGTGCTCAAAGGGGTTTGCAGGCTCTCACAGCAGTCCAGCAATCTGCCCTCCAGCAGATTACTAGGATTTCTGAGATGGCGCCCAATGGGACTGGCAGTGGCATCTTGGAGCATGAACCTGCTGCCCTCTGTCAGGATGGCACCATTCATGCTTCCACCACTGCCACTCCACCAGTGCCTTTTCTGTTTTCTCACAGCCAGCCAGCCCAGACTGCTGTCGCCCATGCTGAGATGTTGCAGTCCAAAACTGAACCCACCAGGCCTACTACTGCTGGAGGGCATCCTTCAAGACCATCTGTAGTTTCCCCCATTGAAAGTTGATAGATGGCCACCAGCCTTGCTGTCACCATTGAGGTAGCACAGTGTAGACAGGCAAAAGCATTGGCAAGACAGGCACCAAGGGAACTCACAAGGGTGAATAATTCATTTCTGTTTGTATAATTGGATGTTTTGCTGGATAAAGTTGTTAATGGAAAGGTTTTTGTGGATGGCTTTTATTATTGGGTAGTGATGAAGGGGATGCTGTGTTGGGGAGTTCCAGATGGATGTAGCAGTGAGGACTGAAGCATCGTGGTGGTCAAGGGAAGTAGTTTTATTGAAACCGGAATCTGAGCAGGCACTCTCTGACAACCTATCCAGAGCAAAGGGTCCAGGGTGCATCCTCCTCCTTCTGTGGCCTCCACATTCCTGGAGGCAAGGACTACGTCCTCCTGGTGACAATGTTATGGACGGCACAGCAGACCGCAGCCAACTTGGACACCTGCTCTGGCATGCACTGGTGGGCTCCCCCCGAGCAGTACAGGTATTGGAAGTGGTGCTTGTGGATGCCGATTGTCTTCTCCAAGATGCTCCAATCGATGGTATACTTTTGTTTGATGTTTGAGATGCCGCCCACTCCCACCTGGATAAATCCGGATGCATAAAAGTTCAATGACACTGTGACCTTTATGACCACTGGCAGCTTTGTCCTTGCCTTGGTGTCAAGCTCCAGGTCAGGTTGAAGGATGTGGCACATTTTTGTGACCACCTTTTTGAACCTGGTTTGGCTCAGGCATTGCTCCTGACTGAGGTGGAGGAAGGAAAAGTGATCTCAAAACCCATAGTGGGTAGGTTCTTCTGCGGAGAGCCCTCCTCCTCCTCCCGCTGTGCAAAGCTTCACCTCGCTGCAGCCTTTGTTGTATTTGCTGGTCATGTTGCAGATCCAGATGCACTGCAGCCACAGCCCCCATACCTCCGTCACCAAATCCTGTCTCTGCCCTGATTTTATGAAGCAGCTGTCCAAAACATCTCCAAAAATGCACCATTTTACTTCCACTATCTTTGCCTAAGCAGAAGTAATTCAAAAGCACCTCAAAAGCAAGTTGGTCCTTTAAATAATGCTAGTGGGGCTGGGGGTTTGGGGTCCCTCATGCTGCTTAACGCATGTCCAGCTGTGAGAGATCAGAACAGTGTTCAGTGCACTTGCTCAGACCAAATGAGCGTCAGATCAATTGGAATGGCTGTTGACCTCATGATAGCATCTCTTCTGACACTGACAGTCCACACACGGCACAACTGCCTTAGTACCCGTCCTAGCACGGGGTGCCATGTGGGGCTGTGCTGCAAGCAGCCGGAAGTGCGGTCGGCACCATTGTCGGCCTTTGGATCATCCATTGCACCTTCCATAGCACTGGCAGCAGTGGCACTACATAGCCCAATTTCACAGCTCCATATTTCATGATCCTCCATGTCAAAGCAGTTCTTCTATCTTCCCTCCTCCTTCCAGTGATGATCCTCAGCCTGTGTCCCATTTTGATCAATTCATCAACTAATCTTTCACCCTTATATAAAAGCAAAATACTGCGAATGCTGGAAATCTGAAATAAAAACAAGAAATGCTGGAACCACTCAGCAGGTCTGGCAGCATCTGTGAAAAGAGAAGCAGAGTTAATGTTTTGGGTCAGTGACCCTTCTTCGGAACTGACAAATATTAGAAAAGTCACAGGTTATAAGCAAGTGAGGTGGGGGTGGGTCAAGAGATAACAAAAGGAGAAGGTGTAGATTGGACAAGGTCACATATCTGACCAAAAGGTCACAGAGCAAAGGCAAACAATATGTTAATGGTGTGTTGAAAGACAAAGCATTAGTACAGAATAGGTGTTAACGGACTGAATATTGAACAGCAGCAAGTGCAAACCTGAAAAAAAACAGTGGCTAAGCAAACTGAACAAACTAAGATGAAATGAAATAAATGCAAAAAAAAGATTGTAAAAAATGTAGAAAAGAATGTAAAAAAAAAAGGAAGAAAAAATAACTAAAAATGAAAGTAAAATGGGGGGCTGTCATGCTCTGAAATTATTGAACTCAATGTTCAGTCCGGCAGGTTGTAGTGTGCCTAATCGGTAGATGAGATGTTGTTCCTCGAGCTTGCGTTGAAGTTCACTGGAACACTGCAGCAATCCCAGGACAGAGATGTGAGCATGAGAGCAGGGGGGAGTGTTGAAATGGTAAGCAACCGGAAGCTCAGGGTCCTGCTTGCGGACTGAGCGGAGATGTTCCGCAAAGCGATCACCCAGTCTGCGCTTGGTCTCCCCAATGTAGAGGAGACCACACTGTGAGCAGCGAATACAGTATACTACATTGAAAGAAGTACAAGTAAATCGCTGCTTCACCTGAAAGGAGTGTTTGGGGCCTGTGATAGTGAGGAGAGAGGAGGTAAATGGGCAGGTATTACACCTGCGATTGCAGGGGAAGGTGCCATGGGACGGGGACGAGGTGGTGGGGGTAATGGAGGAGTGGACCAGGGTGTCGTGGAGGGAACGATCCCTTCGGAATGCTGACAGGGGAAGGGAGGGGAAGATGCGACTGGTAGTGGCATCACGCTGGAGGTGGCGGAAATGGCGGAGGATGATCCTTTGGATATGGAGGCTGATGGGGTGAAAAGTGAGGACAAGGGGAACCCTGTCACGGTTCTGGGAGGGAGGGGAAGGGGTAAGGGTCGAGGTGCGGGGAATGGGCCGGACACGGTTGAGGGCCCTGTCAACCACAGTGGGGGGAAAACCTCGGTTGAGGAAAAAGGATGTCATATCAGAAGCACCGTCATGGAAGGTCTCCGACGCATCTGCTCTGATGATGCTACCTTCCATGACGGTGCTTCTGATATGACCTTTTTCCTCAACCGAGGATTCCACCCCACTGTTGTTGACAGGGCCCTCAACCATGTCCGACCCATTCCCCGTACCTCTGCCCTCAACCCTTCCCCTCCCTCCCAGAACCGTGACAGGGTTCCCCTTGTCCTAACTTTCCACCCCATCAGCCTCCATATCCAAAGGATCATCCTGCGCCATTTCCGCCACCTCCAGCGTGATGCCACTACCAGTCGCATCTTCCCCTCCCTTCACCTGTCAGCATTCCGAAGGGATCGTTCCCTCCACGACACCCTGGTCCACTCCTCCATTACCCCCACCACCTCGTCCCCGTCCCATGGCACCTTCCCCTGCAATCGCAGGTGTAATACCTGCCCATTTACCTCCTCTCTCCTCACTATCCCAGGCCCCAAACACTCCTTTCAGGTGAAGCAGCGATTTACTTGTACTTCTTTCAATGTAGTATACTGTATTCGCTGCTCACAGTGTGGTCTCCTCTACATTGGGGAGACCAAGCGCAGACTGGGTGATCGCTTTGCAGAACATCTCCGCTCAGTCCGCAAGCAGGACCCTGAGCTTCCGGTTGCTTACCATTTCAACACTCCCCCCTGCTCTCATGCTCACATCTCTGTCCTGGGATTGCTGCAGTGTTCCAGTGAACATCAATGCAAGCTCGAGGAACAGCATCTCATCTACCGATTAGGCACACTACAGCCTGCCGGACTGAACATTGAGTTCAATAATTTCAGAGCATGACAGCCCCCCATTTTACTTTCATTTTTAGTTATTTTTTCTTCCTTTTTTTAAGTCTTTTTTTTGCATTTATTTCATTTCATCTTAGTTTGTTCAGTTTGCTTACCCACTGTTTTTTTTCAGGTTTGCACTTGCTGCTGTTCAATATTCAGTCCGTTAACACCTAATCTGTACTAATGCTTTGTCTTTCAACACAACATTAACATATTGTTTGCCTTTGCTCCATGACCTTTTGGTCAGCTATGTGGCCTTGTCCAATCTAGACCTCCTTTATTATCTCTTGCCCCACTCCCACCTCACTTGCTTATAACCTGTGACTTTTCTAATATTTGTCAGTTCCGATGAAGGGTCACTGACCCGAAACGTTAACTCTGCTTCTCTTTTCACAGATGCTGCCAGACCTGCTGAGTGGTTCCAGCATTTCTTGTTTTTATTTTATAATCTTTCACCCTTAATATCTTGAAACTTTTCATCATTTTGAAAACTGCTTTTAGATCCCCTCATAACTTTCTTTGTTCCAATGAAAATGCCTAATTTTCTCAACCATTATTCATTACTACATCCTCACATTCTAGTGAATCTGTGCTGTGCCTTTTCCATGCTTGTAATATCCCTCTTAAAATGAGGTGCTCAGACAGAATGCTGCACCCCGACTGTGGCCGAACCAATGTCTTTTATCTGTGCAACATCACCTCCTTACATTTGTTCCATCCCCAAGTGTATAGAACCCAGAAGTCCATTTGCCTATCTTATGACCTTTTCTATCTTCACCTAGGAAAATAGGAACAGGGGTGGGCCATTCAGCCCTTCGACCCAGTTTTGCCCTTCAGTTAGATCATGGCTGATCTGTACCTTAACTCCATTACCCTAAATTTCATAACCCTAATATCCCTGCCTAACAAAAATCTATCAATCTCAGCACCTGACTGTCCCCTGTATAGACCAAGCTAACCTTGGACTTTCTTAGTGTTCATAAATTTCACTTTGTAGAGGGGTAACTATATGAAATCACATTCATGTTCCTCATGATTTTCGGTCCAATAAAATTAAAGGATGCAAAATTATAGGAAATGCACTCTTCTAGTTCCTGCTGTGCACACCCTGCTTGGTTAGACTCCATGCAGGGAGTGTGATTTTGTAAAATTAGCCTTTAAGATTATTCAGGTATTCACTAAACACTGCTCATTTCCCTGCACTGAAGACCCAGGAGCTTAAGAAGCAAATCATCTTTAACTCAGTGAAAGACTCACAGAGAGGAACTTGATTTCACTGGAAAGATGATTGGCAGGGGTGCTGATGACATCGGTTCTTCCTACGTTTTTATGGCATGGATAGTATTACCATTGAAATCCTCTCCCAAGTTGGTTTATGTTCGGTGGCCTCGCTGAATGAATCATTGGAAAGTTCCTCGCTGGAGTGCCAACAGTGTCAAATCTCACCCGAGTAACTAGGTCAAACATTGAGCCCCGAGCGTTAATAATTTTAAATAACTGTTGCTTTGTTCCAGTCCTATACTGTCAGCATTAATAATCAGCAGATGACCTCCAGATTTGTAATTGGAACTGCTGAATTGGTCCACTTCAACTGCCCATGTGACCTTGTATCTGAGCCAGGAAGAGCTGAGAATGCCAGAAAAGTACATATTTTTTTCTTGAAGGAAAATATTAATAAACACAGCACACACACTTAAATAAGTAAAATCCGTCATGCCAAAAACGTGGAGAGCGGTTTGAAGGCGAATCATACTCGAATCTTAATGGTGCATGTCAGGTTGGTTATTCAGCAGCAGTCTGATTAGATAACACTTGGCTTGGGCTAGGAAGAACTACGGGAGTTTTGTACGACTTTCGTACAATGACTGGAAGGGTAGACACTACATTTGGACATTCAATTAAAACTAGTTGAGGTGACTTCCTATCTCAAGCTGAGAAGAATTCCTATCAAAGTGAATGGAAATTTCTGGGCAAGGAAAGGGTTACGTCAGATAAGGATTTCTCCTAACACTGGCCTGGATTTTTCAGTAGTGATGAGGGCAAAACTGTCAGCACTCATATAGAGTCATAATGGCATAGAAGGAGGCCATTCGGCCCATCGCATCTATGCCAGCTCTCCATAGAGCAATCCAGTCAGTCCTACCCCTTCGCTTGATCCCCGTAGCCCTGCAAGTTTATTTCCTTCAAGTGTCCATCTAATTTTCTTTTGAAGCCATTGAGTGTCCCTGCTTCCACCCTCATAGGCAGAGAGTTCCAGGTCATTACCACTTGCTGAATAAAAAAGTTCCTCCTCATACCCCCCCACCACCCCCGCATCTCTTGCCCAAAAACCTAAATCCGTATCCGAGTCCTTGTACCATCAGTTAATAGGAACAGTGTTCCTTGTCTACCTTTGTCTGTCATATCTTGTACACTTCTATCAAATCTCCCCTCAATCTCATTTGATCCAAGGAGAACAACCCCAGCTTCTCCAACCTAACCTTGTAGCTAAAATCCCTCATCCCTGGAACCATTCTGGTAAATCTCCTCTACATCCTCTCAAGGACCCTCACATCCTTCCTGAAGAGTGGTGACCAGAACTGGACGCAATGCTCTAGTTGTGGCTTAACCAGAGCTTTATAAAGGTTCAGCATAACTTCCCTGCTTTTGAACTCAATACCTCTATTTATGAAGCCCAAGATCCCATATGCTTTGCTAACTACTCTCTCATTATGTCCTGTCACCTTCAAAGATCGACGTACATGAACCGCCCATGTCCCTCTGTCCTTGTGCCATTAAGTCTATATTGCCTCTCTCGATTCCTTCTGCCAAAATGCATCTCTTCACACTTCTCTACTAAATTCCATCTGCCACCTGTCTGCCCATTCTGTTGCAACAGGCGGTAAAAAAGGCAAATGGTACGTTGGCCTTCATAGCGAGAGGATTCGAGTACAGGAGCAGAGATGTCTTGCTGCAATTATACATGGCCTTGGTGAGGCCACACCTGGAATATTTTTGTCTCCTTATGTGAGGAAAAATGTTCTTGCTATAGAGGGAGTGCAGTGAAGGTTTACCAGACTGATTCCTGGGATGGCAGAACTGACGTATGAGGAGAGATTGAGTCGGTTAGGATTATATTCGCTGGAGTTCAGAAGAGTGAGGGGGGATTGCATAGAAACCTATAAAATTCTAACAGGACTTGACAGGGTATATGCAGGAAGGATGTTCCCGATGGTGGGGGAGTCCAGAACCAGGGGTCATAGTCTAAGGATATGGGCTAAACCTTTCAGGACTGAGATGAGGAGAAATTTCTTCACCCAGAGAGTGGTGAGCCTGTGGAATTTGCTACCACAGAAAGCAGTTGAGGCCAAAACATAGTATGTTTTCAAGAAGGAGTTAGATATAGCTCTTGGGTCTAAAGGGATCAAAGGGTATGGGGAGAAAGCGGGAACAGGTTACTGAGTTGGATGATCAGTCATGATCATAATGAATGGCGGAGCAGGCTCGAAGGGCCAAATGGCCTACTCCTGCTCCTACTTTCTATGTTTCTATGATTGTTAGGCCTAGGATGCTACCCTGAGGACATCGCTGCAGGAGATACTCAGGATCGTGTCCTTGGTCCAACCATCTTCAGCTGCTTCCTAATTGACCTTTGCTGTATTATAAAGTCAGAACTGGGGATAGTCACTGATGATTGCACTGTGTTCAGTTTCATTCTCAGTTCCGCAGATAATGAAGCAATCCATGTTGAAACATGGAAGATAGGAAGGGCGGCACAGTGTCGCAGTGGTTAGCACCGCAGCCTCACAGCTCCAGGGACCCGGGTTCGATTCCGGGTACTGCCTTTGTGGAGTTTGCAAGTTCTCCCTGTGTCTGCGTGGGTTTTCTCCGGGTGCTCCGGTTTCCTCCCACAAGCCAAAAGACTTGCAGGTTGATAGGTAAATTGGCCATTATAAATTGTCACTAGTATAAGTAGGTGGTAGGGAAATATAGGGACAGGTGGGGATGTTTGTTGGGAATATGGGATTAGTGTAGGATTAGTATAAAATGGGTGGTTGATGTTCGGCACAGACTCGGTGGGCCGAAGGGCCTGTTTCAGTGCTGTATCTCTAATCTAATCTAAAGGTTTGAGACAGTCTAGCAACAGTTGATTGGATCAATTGCAGTACAAAGACAGGAAGTTGCTCATGTTGAAAGGAAAATCCAGGCATAAAGAAAAAATACTGAAGGGGAACCATTGTATGAGGTCATGTGGCAAAAGGGAGCCAACAGGGGAGAACAAGAGACTTGGGCAAAACTCATTAATGTATAAATAAGCTGCAATGTTTCATTTTTAGTAATACAATACCCGAAGCATTGTCTCGTGTAATAACTGAAAGGTATCCGAATTTGAAGAGCACATGACTTTGCTTGATTGCACTTTGCTTGTCTAAATTCTCTTCATGCTGAGATTAATAAAGGTGAAACAGGAAAACTCTGGCATCTAAGTCTCATGATTAATTCAACTTGGTAAGTGATGAGTAATTCAACAGTCCATGTCCATAGGCAGCATGAACTGGACAACATCCAGACTTGGGCTGCTCAGTGACAAGTAACATGGCAAAGTGTCAAGCAATGACCATCTACAGCAACAGAGAACCTAACCATCTCCCTTGACATCCAATGGCATTACCTTCACCAAATGTCTGCAAAGAGATAGGTTAAGTGAGTGGGAAAACATTTGGCAGATGGAGTATAATGACAGCAAGAATAGAAAAGCAGAATATTATTTACATGGAGAGAGAATGCAGAATGCTGCAGTACAAAGGGATCTGAGTGCCTTGTACATGAGGCATAGAAAGTTAGCATGCAGGTACAGCAAGTAATTAGGAAGGCAAATCGAATGTTGGCCTTTATTGCAAGGGAGATGGAGTATCAAAGTAGAGAAGCCTTGCTACAATTGTACAGGGCATTGGTGAGACTGCACCGAGAGTACTGTGTACAGTTTTGGTCTCCTTACTTGAGGGATATACTTGCATTGGAAACAGTTCAGAGAAGGTTCATGAGTCTGATTCCTGGGATGAAGGGATTGTCTTATGAGGAAAGGTTGAGCAGGTTGGGTTTATACTCATTGGAGTATATTGAAATATGTAAGATTCTGAGGGGGCTTGACAGGGTAGACGCTGAGAGGATATTTCCCCTCATGGGGGAATCTAGAACTCGGAAGCACAGTTTCAGAATAATGGGTCTCCCTTTTAAGATGGAGATTTCATCTTCCAGAGGGTCGTAAATCTTTGGAATTCTCTTCCACATTGAGCAGTGAAGTCTGGGTTATTGAATATATTCAAGGCTGGGTTAGACAGATTTTTAATCTACTAAGGAGTCAAGGGTTATGTCGAGCAGGCAGGAAAGTGGAGTTAAGGCCACAATCAGATCAGATCTTATTAAATGAAGGAGCAAACTCTAGGGGCCAAATCATCTAGTCTTGCTCCTATTTCTTATGTTCTTATGTTCTTAAATACCTTCCCCTCTCCATCAACATTGTGGGGGTTGGCATTGGCCAGAAACTCCACTGAAGCCAACACATAAATGCCATGGTTACTAGAATAGGTCAGAGACTGGGTATTCTCTGGTGAGTGGCTAATGGTTGCTGTTCATGTGGTGAAAGTGCTCCCACAGTGCAGTTAGCAAGAATTCCCAGAATTTTGAAGTAACAAAAGACCATAAGTAAATAGGTAAATTAGTCATATTACAGGTCCTGCTGCCCAGACCAAAAGCAGGTGGCATGGACACACAGATGGCGGGGGGGGGAGGGGCGGGGGCAGGCGGAGTTGTGATTGTGATATTCTCAGGGCCAGCTAATTAACGGCCGCCGGTGGGGGTGGCAGCCAGTTACACAGTAGAGACGAGAGGAATTTCCAGCTCCTGAAGCATTGGTGCTATCTTTAAAAGGCAGCCAGCAGGACTTGTTTGTGTAGCAGTCCCGGAGGGGACAGTCACTGAGCCCTGGTGACTGCACCAATTGTTGACATGGCGGAAAGAAGATCAAGGGTCGTTACAAGATTCGCCAATGCCTCCCTGGAGGTACTCCTTCAGCCTGTAAGGGAGCGGACGGAAGTCCTGTTCCCTCAGGATAGCAGGAAGAGACCAGCGCACCAACCAAGCAGGCCTAGGTGGAGATAGCAGAGATGGTCGGCAACCATACCTGGCCACAGTGCCAAAAGAAGGTCAATGAGGGTTTCGGCAAGGTCAGTGCAGCGCATAGTATTAAACTTGCAGCCTTAAATGACGATGAATATGAGATTGGAGAAGGGGTTGCTCACCCAGTTAGTGGGGATACGCAGTCATCAGCATTGGCTGTCAGAGGCAAGTTAGTCTCTCTGTGCAGGATCAGGGGAGGCAGAGGTTACTCCTGCACAGCCAGGGCTGATTGGCTTCATGCAAGGGGCATGCCTATAGCACCACGATGGACCGTTAAGCTGCCACCAACATAGGCATCGTGCATCTCTTTGATGGGCGAGTAACAATGGGAACTTATGTACTTGCAGGAGAAGGCAGCCCCCCAATGCAAGGGAAAGGTCAAAAGCTGGAGGCAGTGTATCCTATACAGTCATCCTCACGCCTATGGAGGAAGAGGCATTGAGCTGGGAGGAGTGGACACAGGCAAGGCAACAGTGGATGGTGAGACATGTGTGGAGCCCTCAATGAGTGAGTGGCCTAATGAATGGGCACAAGAGAACCTCTAGCAAGCACAAATTATACTGTTCATGTGGGCACCACTGGTCACATAGAGCTCAGGATGATGAGTAGTCACAAGGACATGTTGGAAAGTGCATTGCCCTGTCATCACTCTTCTCTCTCTTGCAGGTCATGGACCTGAGTGACAGCCCTCCAACTCTAAGGGGGAGGAGGAAACCTCAGAGGGTGCACCATCACATCATTTCCCCGCACCCTCCATCAGCGCAGATACTTTCACATCGGTGGGTAGTCATAATTAGTAATGGGGTCACAATCTGGTGAGCACAGCACAGATGCTACGAGCAGCTGATGGAGGCTGTGACAGTTGAGGTCACACACACTCATAGGACTGTGGAAGGGCATGGCGATGCTCAGCTGCAAGCTGATGACATGCCTTTGGAGTCATTCACAAGGGGGTAGATGTTGGAGCCACAGCGTGAAGTGTGTGAACATCCGGCAGAGCTTGCTGAGGCTAAGTGCAGATGATGGAGGAGTCCATTCAAGCTATGATTGGAGCCATGACTCTGGCGTGTGTGCACAAGGCTTCCTTCATTGAGATTGGCAACCCCCATAGTAAGCCACATCCAGCATACCGCCCAGTGGATGCACATGGATTGCGTGCCATCGCCACTCCATGAGCTCTGTGGAACAATGACTGGCAAGAGGGGGACAAAATTCCTGGAGTCATCGCCAGATCCTCGGACTCCTCAGGTTGGCACGGAGGGCCATGTATGCCTTGAAAGGGTTAGGGTTAGGAGTAGCTGTCTGCAGCATCTGGGGCGGCTCCTCTCAGGGTGCTCCTGGTTGTGGACGGCAACTCCTCAGCCCCTCTGATGGTGACCCCAGTGCCTCGAGAAGCGGGGTCTCCTGTGCTTCTGCTGGAGGCTCCCAATATGCCAGGGATCTCAAGGCCTCACTCTACCAGAATGACCGCCATGGTCATTGAGAGCCCCAGAGCAGAATTTTTTTTTTTTTTTTTTATTTTTTATTTCCAAAATATGCTTTATTCATAAAAATCTGTAAAGATTACATTCCCAAACAGTTTAAAACAGCATCAAGTCAAAAAATACAAACAGTGCAAAGGTGATCAGTTTCCTTCAATACAATCATGAGTTGCCTCACAACCCTTCCATTTCACTGTCATGCCATATACATTTTTACATTTATAGCACACAAAATTTTCCCGATACAGTTCGAGGGGTTTCCCATGGATCCAGCCCCTCAGTTCAGCTTGGTGGGGGGACCTTACACTGTGGTCTTTCCCCATTGAACCTTTGCTGCGGCTGCCCCAAGCTTTAATGCGTCCCTCAGCACGTAGTCCTGGACCTTGGAATGTGCCAGTCTGCAACATTCGGTCGTGGACAGCTCTGCGCTGGAAGACCAGCAAGTTTCGGGCAGACTAAAGGGCGTCTTTCACCGAATTGATAGTCCTCCAGCAGCAGTTGATGTTTATCTCAGTGTGTGTCCCTGGGAACAGCCCGTAGAGCACAGACTCCTGTGTTACAGAGCTGCTTGGGATGAACCTCGACAAAAACCACTGCATCTCTTTCCACACCTGCTTTGCAAAGACACATTCCAGGAGGAGGTGGGCAACCGTCTCTTCCCCACCACAGCCACCGTGGGGGCATTGCTCGGAGGGGGCGAGACTTTGGGCGTGCATGAAGGATCTGACGGGGAGGGCCCTTCTCACCACCAGCCAAGCTACGTCTTGGTGCTTGTTTGAAAGTTCTGGTGATGAGGCATTCCGCCAAATGACTTTGACGGTCTGCTCGGGGAATCATCCGACAGGATCCACCGTCTCCTTTTCCCGTAGGGCCTTGAGGACATTCCGTGCAGACCACTGCCTGATGGACCGGTGGTCAAAGGTGTTTTCCCGCAGAAACTGCTCCACGAAGGATAGGTGGTACGGCACGGCCCAACTGCATGGAGCGTTCCGTGGCAATGTGACCAGGCCCATCCTTCGCAACACCGGGGACAGATGGAACCTCAGCACGGAGTGACACTTGGAGTTTGCGTACTGGAGATCTACACACAGCTTGATGCAGCCGCACACGAAGGTTGTCATCAGGATGAGGGCCACGTTGGGTACATTTTTCCCGCCCTTGTCCAGAGATTTGAACATCGTGTCCCTCCGGACCCGGTCCATTTTAGATCCCCAGATGAAGTGGAAAATGGCTCGGGTGACTGCCACGGCGCAGGAGTGGGGTATGGGCCAGACCTGCGCCACGTAGAGCAACAACGTGAGTGCCTCGCACCTGATGACCAGGTTCTTACCCACAATGGAGAGAGATCGCTGCTCTCACATGCCCAACTTTTGTCGTACCTTGGCTACTCGCTCCTCCCATGTTTTGGTGCACGCCCCGGCCCTTCCGAACCATATCCCCAGCACCTACAGGTAATCTGACCTGACGGTGAAGGGGACAGAGGATCGGTCAGCCCAGTTTCCAAAGAACATGGCCTCGCTCTTGCCGTGGTTAACTTTGGCTCCCGAGGCCAGTTCGAACTGGTCGCAGATGCTCATCAGTCTGCGCACGGACAGCGGATCCGAGCAGAAGATGGCGACGTCATCCATGTACAGGGAGGTTTTCACCTGAGTGCCTCCGCTGCCTGGGATTGTCACCCCTCTTATGCTCGCATCCTTCCTAATAGACTCAGCAAAGGGTTCAATACAGCAAACAAACAAGACCGGGGAGAGAGGATAGCCCTGTCTGACTCCAGATTGGATCGGGAAACTTTCCGATTCCCACCCATTGATTGTGACTGCGCTACTGATGTTTGTGTAGAGCAGTTTGATCCAATTGCGGATTCCCTCCCCAAACCCCATTTTGGAAAGCACGTCCATCATGTAGGTGTGCGATAACCTGTCAAAAGCCTTCTCCTGGTCCAGGCTGATGAGCCAGGTGTCCACCCTCCTGTCCCGTACGTAGGCGATCGTATACCTGAGTAGCGCAAGACTATCAGAGATCTTCCTGCCGGGTACAGTGCAGGTCTGATCGGGGTGAATCACCAACTCCAGAGCAGACTTGACTCAACTGGCTATGACTTTGGACAGAATCTTGTAGTCAACATTAAGCAGTGAGATGGGCCGCCAATTTCTGATTTCTGCCCTCTCCCCCTTCCGCTTGTAGATGAGGGTGATGATGCCTTTCCTCATGGATTCTGACATTTTGCAGGCCAGGAGTATACTCTCGTATACTTCCAGCAGGTCCGGGCCGACCCAGTCCCACAGGGCCGAATAGAACTCGACCGGTAAGCCGTCGCTTCTGGGAGTTTTCCTCGTCTTGAAGGACTCGACTGCCTTTGTCAGCTTGTCCAGAGTTAGCGGCTTGTCCAGTCTCTCCCTCCTGCTGTCATCTAAGACCTCTGTGAAGGACTGGGAGGCTGTGCTGTCTGTGGGCTTCACATCATACAGCCCAGCATAAAAGGATTTGCTGATCCTTAGTATGTCGGACTGCGAAGACATTACCGAGCCATCTTCTTCCTTCAGGCTGCTGATAACAGAGCTCTCTCTGTGTACCTTTTTGAAGAAGTATCGCGAGCATGTCTCATCCTGCTCGATGGAGCGGACTCTGGACCGGAAGATGATCTTGGAGGCCTCCTTGACCTCGACCCCCATTGACTGCAACCGGAGCAGATTTTGCATACTTTTCTGGAGTCGGGACATTTCCCTCTGTCTCTCTCTCGCCCTCTGAACACCTTTGTGGATGAAGAACCTCTTGATGTTCTCCTTAATCGCTTCCCACCAGTGAACTGGAGACTCAAAGAGGGGTTTCATGGTCCTCCAACCTTTGTAACCCTTTTGAGTTCCTCAACGTTCTCTGGGGTCAGCAGTGTAGCATTGAGCTTCCATGTCCCTCTGCCAACCCGCTGGTCGTCCTGTAAGTGACAGTCGGCCAGTAAGAGGCAGTGGTCGGAGAAGAACACCGGCTTAACGTCGGTGGATCCGACCGTGACAGCATGGGACACAAACAGGAAGTCAATCCTGGAACGGGCAGACCCATCCGGTCTTGACCATGTGTATCTGCGCTGCACTCCGTCTGCAGGTTTGCTGAAGACGTTGCGCAGTTTGGCATCTTTACTGTTTCTATTAGGAATCTGGACGTAGCGTCCAGTTTGCTGTTGTCACTGCCGGATCGTCCAGCCGCATTGATGATGCAGTTGAAGTCACCGCCTAGCAGAAATACCAACAGTCTGCTTCCATCTCAGCTGACAAAGCAGGGGGAGCATCACATACAAGCACCTTTGAGCACATGTAAAAGTCTACCCATCTAGGTTTCACAGGTTTACATTTTGATATTAGATGCCACCTTGCTGTGTATGTGTTTTAAATGAATTCTGAGACGGTGTGTCACTAAAACAATTTGTTACTTTTGTAAACACTACTGGATCATTAACAGTTCGCCAGCTCATGCAAAGGGTGTTATGGGTAGGGTCACACTGAATGAGGTCAATGCTGTTGCCTCATGTGATGACAGGTCCAAGGAAAGGGGAAGGACATTCAAGGAAACTACAACATGTCTACAGAAGGTGGAAGATTTATTGGATTGACTGGGTGTATAAGTAAGGCTCATGTGAAATATGCCTGTATTGGTGAGTCGCGAGACTGCCTTGCATGTATCTCATCGCACCTTGCCTGCATCCCTCGAGATCTTCATCCGATTGTGCCTGGTCATCATCCCCCTCCATATCCTCGTCCTTGGAGGAGGCATCATGCTCCAGGATGTCCTCATTGTTCAAAGCTTCACCCTTCTGTAGCAGCAGGATGTGCAGAGCACAGCACACCGCCACAACAATACGCGAGATCCTTGCAGGGGTATATTGAACGGCTCCACCAGATCTATCCAGGCATCTGAACTGCATCTTCAGAAGGCCTATGGCCTACTCGATAGTTGCTCTAGTTGTGCCGTGGCAAATGCATAAGTTGCTATTTCTTTAGTGTGTAGCCCCTATTTACCCAGTATCCATCACTGAAGGCACGTGAGGGGCTTGAAAAGGTCAGGCACCCAAGATTGCCTTAGTATGTGGGCATTGTGACAGACCTGAAGGATCCGTCTGTAGTGGTTGCAGATCAGCTGTACATTGAGCAAGTGGAAGACCTTCCTGTTGATGAAGGCTACTGCCTGGTCTGTGGGAGACCTGATGGCCACATGCATGCAGTCAATGACACACTGCACCTGGGAGAATCCAGCGATGCCCATAAATCCTATGGCCTTCACAGCCTGACTGTGAGTATCAGTGCGAAAGCTCATTACTGACTGGCCTTCTTGAATATGACATTGGTGACCATCTTGGTGCAGCAATGATCTGCAGACTGGGAGATGCCACAGATATCTCCTGAAGATCCATGGAATGATCCAGCGCCATGGTGACCTTCAACGTGATAGGCATTTCATGCCCGTCCCTTCCAGTAGGGCTCAGCTCAGCCATCATCATGGCACACAGCTCAGTGATCACCTCGCTGGGGAGGCACAATCTTCAGCGACACTGCTGATCCGACATTTGCAGCAAGTTAAGCTTTTGGCAGTAGATCCTCTCTGGTGGGTACTGCCGTCTGCATGCAAGAGGCTGGTTACTTGCCCCTCTGCACCCTCCTCTTCCCTGTCCCCTTTCAGCCTCATGATCCTGTGCCCCTCTGTATGCTGCTGCCTCACTACCTATGCCTCTAGCTCTCTCCTCTCTGATGCTCCTTTTCTCTGGAGGTCTTAAAGTCTAAGTGAATAAGGGAGATCTTAAAGTCTAAGTGAATAAGGCCCATGGCTAATAGTTGCACTCAATTATCTGGACCTCCCACCACCCTTGCTCTGTACATACAAGTGCTAAGACAGACAGGACACCCCAGCAGAATGCCCCTGCTGCGTAAGGCAACTTTGTCTTTGTTCCCGATTGCTACTGTCGCTGTCCACTGGGTCTCACCCTCCCTACCAGCCATGCAACCTTTCGCAAAGGCTACTGACTGCAGCCAACACTAACTTCCCGTGAAGCCTCCACCTTGTTATAGCTGGTGAGGCTCTGAAGTTCTGTTATTCCCACGCGACCTCGTAAAATTAGAAAAAGCGGGTAAAAATGCAGCTAACTGCCTATAAACAGGCTTTATTACCTTCCCACCACATTGCAGTATGACCTCCTCCTGCCAGCCCGGCTGCCTTTGGTAATAACCGTTCGTGTCTCCAACAGGCTGGTAAAATTCCAGCTGTAGTTCTATGAATTTTATTTAATATCTCTTTATTATGCAAATTAGAAATTTTAATTAGTGACAACAAAGTTTGGTGGAGTGTTTTCTCGCAAAGCATTTTGAGTGATACACGAGCAAACCTTTACAGCAAAATGCTTGCATAAGGTTTCCCCATCGTAAATGTTGACATCAAAGGTGTTGCAAGAAGTAACAAATGTGCACAGGGAAGATACAAGATGTTTAATATTATTTAGATATTGCAAGTTGCATCAGTGCTAAGACAGCAGGCAATTTATCAGCCTCAGACTCATTATCGATACTCTCCTAACCTTCCTCCATTTACTATTCTAAGAGCATGACTATGCAGCATACAGTACACAAACAATTACTTTATATATCTTTGCAGGGTTTTAATAAAGAACACCTCCAGACCCATCCGAGTAGCAGAAGCTTTGCTTCAGTATTCCTATTGTGTTCTTCTTCTCTATCCTCATGGTAATATGTGCCTTGTTATATTTTCCTTCAGCGGAGATATGTGGGTTTCAGACTGTGGTCATGAGTCATTGTATCATGAGTGGACCATTCAGCCCCTCAAGCCTGTTCCACCATTCAATTATAGTCATCTGGATCTCAGTTCCATTTACCCATCTTTCTTCCATATCCCTTGATACCCTTACCCAATAAAAATCTATCGATCTCAGTCTAGGAATGAACATGCCGGAGGTGTACACAGCCAGTTGCAGGATGAAAAGATAATGGTGAAGTTGGAGGATACTGTAAAATCCAGAAGCAGCAGAGGTTTGTTCTTCAGCCCAGGTGGGTGATATTCTGGCCAGGAACAGTCTGAAGCTAAAAAATCAGTGTAACCAGTGACCAGTCACTAATATACAGAAATATACAATATCACCCTATGTACAGCAGTATCACCAATATTATAGTACATATCACACCAATATTACACTATATACAATGTCACACAATATAAAATATCACATCATTATCACACGAAATACAATCACACCAATATTACACTATCCACTGCAATATCACGCTACACACAATATAACTGAAGTATCACACTATACAAATATCAAATGAATATCATACTATGTACAAAATCACATGAAAATCACAGTATATAAAATATCATGTCAATACCACACTTTATACAATATTACACCAATATCACACTATATACAGCAATATCACAAGAATTTAACAGTTTATTCAGCAATATCACACCAATATCCCACTCTATACAATATCATAACATATATAGCAATATCACACCAATATTATAGTACATATCAATATCACACACTAATACCACACTATATACAATAACACACCAATATCACACTAGGTACAGTAGCATCACACCAATATCACACTCTATGCAATATCAGTTCAATAGCACATAATACAAATATCACAACAATATTACACTATATACAGCATTATCACACTTTATAGTATATATCAATATCACACCAATACTATACTATATATAATATCACACAATATCAAAATTACACCAATATTACACTATATACAGTAATATCACACCAATATCATGCTATACAAATATGAATACACAAATATGTCACTTACATCACACTAATATCACACTAGATATAGTAATATTACACCAATACCAAACTACATACAATATCACACTATAAACAATTTCACATCAAGTTCACACTATACAGCAATATCACACTAATATCACACGATATACAATATGACACCAAGTTTGCAACATTTCCAGCAATATACAATATCACACTATGTACAGCAGTATCACCAATATTATAGTACATATCAATATCACACCAATTTTACACTATATACAATATCACACAATATAAAATGTCACATCATTATCACACGATATATGATATCACACCAATATTACACTATCCACAGCAATATCATACCAATATCACACTACATAAAATATCACACCAATATCAAGCTATATATAATATCACACCAATATCCCAATATATACTGTGTTACGACTGCAGCGGGAGCAATGCACTGTCAATTCAGTCCCGTCACTCCACAGGTCGTAGCATTTTATTCAGCTTTCACACCCAATCGGTAAACAGCCAAATTAAACACTCTAGTAACCCTTGGAATAAAACAGACCAAATCTTTAGACAACAACAAATCAACTATTTATTTAAAAACTAAACCTTAAACACTATTAAGATAAACCTCTGTCTAAAGACCTTAAAACTTCTTATTTTAACCTAACCTCCGCATTCACACACATGCACTCAAAAAAAAAACTAACAGTTGACTGGATTTAAAAGTGGAGTTTTTAAAATTAGCTGTCTCTTAAGAATAAATAAAATAAGTAAGTTTTTGTAGCTTACATTCCTGAAGGATGAGGCCTTCTAATGTGAAAAATGATCAAACGCCACTCGAAGTCTTCATGTGGATTCGATGAAAATAGTCCTTCAGTAGATAGCATTCAACTCTTCAGCTGCAGCAAGCATTAAGCAGTTCTTTGAATGAGGAGCACAGCAATACAAATAGTTTCCTGAAAAAGAAGGCTTTTCTTCTTTATTTAGGGGATTAACTTGGCTTGGAGCTCCTTGTAGAACTTTTCATGAGAGGAAATAGACAGCTTTCTTTCTCTTCATTTCGCCTTGCTGGAAAGTCTTGCAGAACTCACTGGTTTCAGCCAGTTTCTGCCAGTTTTACATACAGCCAAGTGGAAACATTACCATGTGACCACTCTCTCTCCCTCCTGCTGTTGCCCAGGGTAACCAAATTGCAGCTGCTGCACACTGTGTCTCAGGAATTCCAGAACCTTCTTTCCCTTAAAGGTGCACTGTTTTTAACAAAGTCTTAAATATACAGACTGCTTTTTAATCTGAGGAAAAAATAATTACAGATCTGTGACAACAGCAATATTACACCAATATCACAGTACCTACAATATCACACCAATAGTACACTACATATCCGTGACAAGAGCAATATCACGCCAATATGTAATGGGATCCTTTCAATTTCAATGAGAGTTCTCCCCAGAGCTAATTCAGATGAGGTTAACCAGTTCCATCCTCAACAGATGGATGTGGTAATTGACAGAACAGGAGAGGTCATCTGTCCTGTACTCAATTTTGGTTGTGGTACAAATGTGCCCATTTTCTTTTGGTTCAGTTAAACAGTTAATTTTTATTTCATAATTCCTCCAGTTCATTGTTCATTTCATCACGGTTCCTTCTGAGCATGACAACACTATAAACAGCAATATCAGACTATATACAATATCACATCAATAACACACTATAGACATCAATATCACAAGACATATATCACACCAACATCATGCTATATACCACAATATCACACCAATATCACACTATGTACAGCAATATCACACAATATACAAGATCACATTATATACAGCAATTCACTCAAATATCACACTATGTGTAGCAACATCACAGTAATATCACACTTTATTCAACATCACTCCAATATTACACTATATAAAGTTCACACAGTATCACACTATGTATAGTAATATTACATTATGTACAGTAATATCACACTATATACAGCAATATCACAGCAATGTCACACTATATGCAATATGACATGCATATCACACTATTTACAATATCATACCAATATCACCCTAAATATAATATCACACTTTTCTCTTTGGCCTCCTTGTCTCAAGAGACAATGGGTAAGCGCCTGAAAGTGGTCAGTGGTTTGTGAAGCAGCGCCTGGAGTGGCTATCAAGGCCAATTCTAGAGTGGCAGACTCTTCCACAGGTGCTGCAGATAAAATTGGTTGACAGGGCTGTTACGCAGTTGGCTCTCCCCTTGCGCTTCTGACTTTTTTCCTGCCAACTGCTAAGTCTCTTCGACTCGCCACGCTTTAGCCCCGCCTTTATGGTTGCCCGCCAGCTCTGGCGATCGCTGGCAACTGACTCCCACGACTTGTGATCAATGTCACAGGACTTCATGTTGCATTTGCAGACGTCTTTAAAGCGGAGACATGGACGGCTGATGGGTCTGATACCAGTGGCAAGCTCGCTGTACAATGTGTCCTTTGGGATCCTGTCATCTTCCATGCGGCTCACATGGCCAAGCCATCTCAGGCGCCGCTGGCTCAGTAGGGTGTATATGCTGGGGATGTTGGCCGCCTCGAGGACTTCAGTGTTGGAGATACGGTCCTGCCACCTGATGCCAAGGATTCTCCGGAGGCAGCAAAGATGGAATGAATTGAGACGTCGCTCTTGGCTGACATACGTTGTCCAGGCCTCGCTGCCGTAGAGCAAGGTACTGAGGACACAGGCTTGATACACTGGGACTTGTGTTCTGTATCAGTGCGCCATTTTCCCACACTCTCTTGGCTAGTCTGGACATAGCAGTGGAAGCCTTTCTCATGCGCTTGTTGATTTCTGCATCGAGAGACAGGTTACTGGTGATATTTGAGCCAAGGTAGGTGAACTCTTGAACCACTTCCAGAGCGTGGTCGCTAATATTGATGGAAGGAGCATTTCTGACGTCCTGTCCCATGATGCTTGTTTTCTTGAGGCTGATGGTTAGGCCAAATTCGGTGCAGGCAGCCGCAAACCTGTCGCTGAGTCTCTGCAGATACTCTTCAATATGAGATGTTAATGCAGCATTGTCAGCAAAGAGGAGTTCCCTGATGAGGACTGTCCGTACTTTGGTCTTCGCTCTTAGACGGGCAAGGTTGAACAACCTGCCACCTGACCTTATGTGGAGGAAAGTTCCTTCTTCTGAAGACTTGAACGCATGTGAGAGCAGCAGGGAGAAGAAGATCCCAAACAGTGTAGGTGCGAGAACACAGCCCTGTTTCACGCCACTCAGGATAGGAAAGAGGTCTGATGAGGTGCCGCTATGCTGAATTGTGCCTTTCATATTGTCATGGAATGAGGTGATGATACTTAGTAGCTTTGGTGGGCATCCAATCTTTTCTAGTAGTCTGAAGAGACCACGTCTGCTGACGAGGTCAAAGGCTTAGGTGAGATCAATGAAAGCAATGGAGAGGGGCATCTGTTGTTCACAGCATTTCTCCTGTAGCTGTCGAAGGGAAAACAGCATGTCAATAGTGGATCTCTCTGCTCGAAAGCCACACTGTGCCTCAGGGTAGACACGCTCAGCCAGCTTCTGGAGCCTGTTTAAAACGACTCGAGCGAAGACTTTCCCCACTATGCTGAGCAGGGAGATTCCACGGTAGTTGTTGCAGTCACCGCGGTCACCCTTGTTCTTATAGAGGGTGATGATATTGGCATCGCGCATGTTCTGTGGTACTGCTCCCTCATCCCAGCACAGGCAAAGCAGTTCGTACAGTGTTGAAAGTATTGGAGGCTTGGCACTCTTGATGATTTCAGGGGTAATGCCATCCTTCCCAGAGGCTTTTCCACTGGCTAGAGAATCAATGGCATCACTGAGTTCCGATTTTGTTGGCTGTACGTCCAGCTCATCCATGACTGGCAGAGACTGGGCTGCATTGAGGGTGGTCTCAGTGACAACATTTTCCCTGGAGTACAGTTCTAGGTAGTGTTCCACCCAGCGGTCCATTTGCTTGCGTTGGTCAGTGATTGTGTCCCCTGATTTAGATTTGAGGGGGCAATCCTCATGATGGTTGGCCCAAAAGCTCTTTTAATGCCATCATACATTCCTCTGATATTTCCGGTGTCAGAGGCCAGCTGAATATGACTGCATAGGTGCTGCCAGTAGTCATCTGCGCAATGCCTGGCTGTTCTTTGTGCAGTGCGTCTGGCTGCTTTAAGTGCTACGGATGTTAACTCGCTGGGGGCTTTCTTGTAGTTCAGCAGTGCAATGCACTTAGCGGCTATGACAGGTTCCAGCTCTTCAATGTGAGATTGAAACTACAATACATACAGCAATATCAGACCTATATCATACAGTATACAATATCACACCAATATCACACGATATACAATATCACACTAATATGGTGAGGCAATGGAGGGATTTGAAAATAAGGATGAGAATTGTGGTGGTAGAGGAAAAGGGCTTGTTGCAAGATAAGACACGGGCAGAAGAGTTTTGAATGACCTCAAGTTTATGGAGGGTAGAATGTGGAAGACCAACCAGGAATGCATTGGAATAATCAAGCCTTGAGGTAACTAAGGCATGAATCAGTAGTCATTTGGTAGTACAGAACTTGAGTATTGCTGAAAATAGAGACATGTTGTCAAAGCTTTTCGTCTTGCACTCATTAGAACAATCCACAAGAATACCAATGTAAGGGAAAACAGCAACTTTATACTGTATGAGAAGAGAGTACTGATTGGTTGGCAAGTAAACTCTGATTGGTCGAGGCGTTGCCATGGAGAATGCACCAGTTTACGGTGACTGATAGTTAACTGTCAAGCTTTGTTTGAAATTTAAACCAGGCATCTTGACTCTGATTGGTCAAGGCATTGCTGTGAGGAATGAGCCAGTGAATAGCTGTCGCTTATTTTGTTTAGTTGAGACAGGTCCAATGTTTGTACATGTTCTTCCTGTCTGCAAAGAACAGGGCCCTGTTGTGGCTTCCAGTACACGCAGTGTGGTGCATTTGCAGACAATGTTATGGAGAGGAAATGGGTGGTCTTGGTGATGGTGCAAATGTGTGGTTAGAGCCTCATTTTGGTGTCAAATATGACACCAAAGTTGCAAACAGACTGGTTTAGTACCAGACTGTTGCCAGGGAGAAGGATGGAGTTGGTAGCGAGGGAGCAGAGTTTGGATGGGGCCCAAAGCAATGGCTTCAGTCTTCCAAATTGCAGGAAATTTCTGCTCATCCAGAACTATATGTCGGATAAGCAGTCTGATAATTTACCAAACAGTGGAGGAGCTGAGAGAGGTGGCAGTGAGGTAGAGCTGGGTGTCATTAGCGTAGATGTGAAAAGTAACACTGCGCTTTTGGATTATGTTGCAAATGACAGCATGTAGTTGAAAATAGGAGGGGGCCAAGGATAGATCCATGGGGCACACCAGAAGTAATGATGTGGGAGTGGTAAAAGAAGCCTTTGCAAGTGATTCTCTGGCTACTTTTAGCTAGATAAGAATGGAACCAGGTGAGAGTAGTCCCGCACAGCTGTATGACAGGGGAAAGGCATTGGAGGAGGATGGTGTGGTCAACCCTGTCAAAGGATGCAGACAGATCGAGAAGGATGAAAAGTGATACTTTACCTTTGTCACAGTCACATATGATGCCTTTTGTGACTTTGATAAGAGCCGTTTCGATACAGTGGCAGCTGGGGAAATTTGATTGGAGGGAGTCAAACATGAATATGTTATTTGTGGTCCTGTCCCCCCAGCAACGGGAGGGTCACCATGGAATGTCACCGCCGCTGGGAGGATCGGGCCAGGGCCTCACGGCATCGAGGTCAGGGTCCATGGCGGGCCTTATCCGGAGCCATTTTCATACCCCACCCCCCACCTCACCGCCATGGAACCTGCTCCCGGGGGAGAACAAAATCCAGCTCCACATTTCTGGAGCATTAGTCTGGGCCTCTGGAATACTAGTCCACTAGTACGAACACTACGCTACGCTGTGATCAACTGTCAAAGGCTGTCGAGTCGTAGAGAAGGATGACGAGTGACAGTTACTGAGTACGTTATTTGTGACTTTGATAAGGATGTTGTGACAGGAGCAGAACCCTGATTGGAGGATTTCAAACCAATAGTATTCCAATACCCAATGTATTAAATTTAAAATCCTCACCTACAGTACTTTCTCCACAGCTTATGCTCCGTCAGCCACTTCAGTCTTACTGTTTGGAATTCTGTCCCAAAACCTTTTCTCCTCTACAAACCTCCTCAAAGCCCACCTGTTTGTTCATCCCTCATAATCTTTCCCTTCTTGGTTTTGTGTCCATTTCCTTACATATATTTGTGAGGTACCTGGGAACATTTCTCTACATTGGTGACGCTTTATAAACGAAAGTTGATCTTGTTCCTTCTCTTAACCCTCCCTAATCCTCTGACATTAGTCCCTCCCCTTCATCCGAGTTTAAATCTTTCCCCACTGCTCTATTTACCCTCTCAATGAGGATGATGGTACCTGTTTGGTTCTAGAGAAGCCCACCCCATTTGTAGAGACTCTGCAGCCCCAAAACTCATTCTGATGCCTGGAAATCAGAAACCTTCCTTCGATGCCATTGTCTAGCTCCATGTTGACTTGTCTAATCTGCTTCTGACATTGGGCCTAGTGAGTCAGGAGTCCTCAGCATCCCACCAGACATGAGGGGGAGCTTTGGGGCTGAGATTTCCACTAGGGCACTTTCAGCACTGGAAGAAGCACAGGCTGGGATTGTTGCCTTGACTCTGTTGTGACCCTGACTCATTTCTTTCCTCCAGGATTCATTAATGATATCATCAAGAGGGAGCTCGCTGATGCGTCATGACCCCTACCACAGGGTTAGAAGTAAACAGAGACACGTTTAAAGGATCTGTGCACCGCCTTGATTTTTCTTCCAATTTAAAAAAAGGAAGAACTTGTTGAGCAGAGAACACTCCAGGGAATTTTAAAGGTGCCAAAGGGAGAGAGGCATCCTCATTACTAAGCCCTTCACCACTGACATTTCTGCCTCACCGTCTATCACTATTCCTCTCTGGTGTCATTCAAAGAGTGCTGCACTGTCAGAGGTGCTGTTTTTTGAATGCGACATTAAACTGAGGCCCTGTTCTTACCTCTCAAGTGGATGTAAAAGATCCCATGGCATGATTTGAGGAGGAGCAGGGGAGTTCTCCCTGGTGTCCTGCCTAATATTTATCCCTCAACCAACATTATTAAAACGGATAACCTGATCTTTTAGCACATTGCTGTTTGTGGGATCTTGCTGTGTGCAAATTGGCTGATGTATTTCCTGTATTACAACAGTGAATACACTTTAAAAGTACTGCATTGGCTGTAAAGCATTCTGGGGTGTCCTGAGATCATGAAAGGCATTATATAAACGTATGTTGTTCCTTTTTCTGTCCTGGCAGGTCTGTGGTCTGGTAGTTGACGTAGGAGGCAGCGAAAGTGCTCTGGTTCCCTTACCCCATCACCCCGCTATCTTTCACATGGTGCAAAAGGCTAAGGTAACTGACTTCCCCACCTCCCACCTGAGTCCCTAGGGACCACCAGAAGATGTACAGTGGTAGACTCCAAAGCAACAGCAATGACTGCCTAGTGGGGGATGATTCCTGGAGGTGCTGATAGAACCAGGGATCTGCCGGTTGATTTTCCCACTCCATTACCCACTGCCAGATTTTGAGTGAATTTACAGAGGAAAATCTAGCAAACTTCCACAAACAATGATGTGATAATGACCAGATAATTTGTTTCAGTGATGTTGGTTGAAGAAAAAATATTCCAATAGAGACATGAGATCCTGTATAACTACACAAGAGGGCAGATGTTTGGTTTAAACATCTCATTCAAAAGACAGTACCACACTCAGTCCCACCCTGGATTACAGGCTCAAGTCTCTGGAGTGGGACTTGAACCTAGAACTTTCTAACTCGGAGGCAAGAGTGCTACCAGACACAGTGAAGGCTGCTGGCCATCCATGCTGAATCGACCTCCTGCTTCCTCAATTTGCCCGCTATCCCTAATTGGATGGCAATCCCAGAGCCAAGTCTTTAATTGGCCGCCCTCTGGGAGATTGAACCAGTAAATGGGTCCCAACAGCCAAAAATTTTCTACGTCTGGAAAATTCTGCCTATGGATGCAGGAAAAGGAAGTTACTGGCATTGGCAATCTGGGACATGAGGTCAAATGCAATAAAGAGCCCACTTTATCCAAAGTTATCTTGCACGGAGCAACCACTACTTGCACCAATGTGACATTTTTACTTTTCACCTTAGCTGTCCCTATAACCTCTGAAAAATGGCATTGTCCAATTAACGACAAACATGCAATATTCCTGCTATGCTGTGTGGGTGCATGGCCGTGCAGCAATGTGGAAGGACCCGTACATGCCTTGTTCTGTGACAAATACTGCAGGTGCCCAGCCATGCAAAAAAATGTAAAGGGACCGCGCACTGAAAAAAACTGGCTGTGCACAACAACTAAATATTAAAGGGAACCGGCCTAATGTGAATGCGAACCCAGATCTCAACATCCTGATCCGCTGCAGCACCATTATCACTGATAACTGTCATGGTATCATCCAGTTCCATTCTCCAGAGAAGATAACACACCATTTGATAGTCCACAGTCCAAAATATCTGCAGGAGGTGACAGTCTTTTCCTTACAAACTGGTGACACAATTGGAACAAACTGCCCTTCCTTGATGCAACGCCATAGATTCCCCACTGCCTGTCCATTGCTCTCAGCCTGCCTAGGATCAACAGCTCACCATGTGGGCAGTCACTGCTGTAAATCTGCATTCAGTCCCTCCATGGTATAGCTGGTCGGAGCTCCAATATAGCACCCCATGGTGCCTTATTTGCCATGTCTTCCTTCACTTGTTCCCCTGCCTAACAGAAATGCTGTAATTTCTATGTATCTGAAGTAAATGAAAAGATAACAAAAAAGAACTTGCAATTATATTGCACTTTTCACAACCTCAGGACCTTTCAGAGCTTTATACAACCAACAACGTATTTTTGAAGTGTGGTCACTGTTGCAATGTCGGAAATGCAACAGCCAATTTATGTACAGCAAGATCCCATAAACAGCAATGTGATAAAGACCAGATAATCTGTTTTTGGCGATGTTGGTTGAGACATAAATATTGGCCAGGACACCAGGAGAACTCCCCTGCTCTTCTTCAAAATAGTCCCATGGGATCTTTTACGAACATTTGAGAGGGCAGATGAGGCCTTGGTTTAATGTCTCATCGAAAGATGGCGCCCCCAACAGTGCAGCACTCCTTCAGTGTTGCAGTGAAATGTCAGCCTAAATAATGTGCTCAAGTCTCTGGCACGGGCCCTGAACCCACAGCCTTCTGACTCAGAGGCAGAATTGCTACCCAATGAGGCATGGCTGACAGTAAATGCATTTACATTTGCTTTAAGTTTATATGATTTAAGTCACATGTAGAATTGTTATGGGAAATTTATTTTGAATATTGCATATGTCAGGATCTACATTTGGAAATACTAAATTGTAGTTACGTAATTTTTCTGCATCAGTGATATTTGTCCGGTGGAGAATCCATCCTGGGCATCATCCAGTTTAATGTATACAGTTGACTTATCTGTGGAAACATTAGCAGAACTGGAGTCACCATTAACCCGATGGTTGTACTTTCTTTCAGTTTATTCTTCTGCTGCCTGCCAGTTAATATTTTACTTCTGCAGCAGTCAGGTCCTTAAGTGCTTTTGTCTCTGACTATAACACACTACAGCCACCTGTACATGGAAAATCCATGTGTAATTACAACAGCCTCAAATAAACATTTGCAATGCAAACTTTACCTCATGCAAAAAAATTAAAGGGTGGCTTCTGTGTAGCCATGAGACCCAAAGTAACATGCATTTGCTGTTTGAAAATGCTATCGTACCGATCCTTTCATTTAAAGCTGCATGCACCTTTGGTGAACTGCTACAGCGAATAGTTGACCACTGATTCAAAGCCTATGGAAAAGAAAGGACTTGCATTTATATCATACCTTTCACAACCTCACCACATCCCAAAGTGCTTAACAGCCATTGAAATATTCTTGAAGTGTAACAATTGATGTTATGTAGAGAAACGTGGTAGTCAATTTGTACACAGCAAGCTCCCACAAAGAGCAGTGTGATAAATAACTAGATAAAAGCCGCATTTTCGGTGCTAATGGTGCCATTTAGGGTCAAAAATAATGTCTGCAGCACACACACACACTTCTGGTTCAGGCAGCATCGAATGCAATTTTGGGTAGGTCATTAGCATGGGTGCTGGGATCACGAGCTAAATTTTACATTGGGCAGATGGGAGCTGGCCACCAATGTAAAAGTCGGTGGCGAACCTGCTTCCGCCTCGCCTGGCAATCCATCCCGCATCTTACGGGTCCCCAAGCTTTAATTGTTCCGAGGCAGGACTTCCACCCGCTTGAGGGAGGAAGTCCCGCATCATTGAGCTGCCGGCCAATCAGTGGGCCGGCAGCTCTTAGTCCCAGCAGCACCACCGGGAGCGGAGGCCACTGCTGGGACTGCAGGCCAGCTGATCGCAGAGGAAGACATGGAGCCTGGATTTAAGGTGAGTTTTGGTTGCCTCGTCGGGGGTCATTGGTTGGGCCCTGCTGAGGCAAGGGTGGTCGTTTCGGGGTAAGGGGGGTGCATATTGGGTCCTGAGGGAGACCCTCCATCGGCCACACTGTGCCCGATTGTCAGGGCCCACCCCGGGATGCTGAGAAGCCACCAGCTTTTCCCAGGCAGCTTTTCCCAGCTCCAGGACGCCCACTTGCCACATGTAAAATCCACATGGAGGCGGGCGAAGGCCCTTAAGTAGCCGTTAAGTGGCAACTTAAGGGCCTTGATTGACCTGGGGTGGGCGGCCCGTTTTTCACCTCCACCTCCGCCCTATGTAAAGGGGGGGGGGTGCGGGGGAAGCGGTTCGGGAAAGTCTCCTGGATGCTCCCGCTCCATTTTACGCCACCCCACACCCCCGCCACCATCCGGCTTGTTGGGATGGCATAAAATTCCGGCCCATGTGTCAGAATGATGCAGAGTTAGCCAGGTCATGACATTAGTCAGCGTGTAACACTGATTTAACTGTGGTATCATTTTGACTTCAATGAACCTGTGTATCCAGGCCCTCGGGATTAGACTGCTGGCAGTGACCGCGACAGCTATCTGTTCCCTCTGCCCTCTCAGTGCCTATCTGGAGGCCCCTGTGGATAGAGGACCTCTCTCCTCCTTTCCACCTCCTGCATCACGTCCTCCAATGTTGTGTTGGAGAACCATAGAGGACACGGTCGGCCACATTGTGCCATTCTACTGTCTTTCCCAGGTCAAACCCACACTTTGGGTGACTTCCATCACCTGCACTTGTCAAAATGCACCTCCCCTTTAAGAAGTATTGGTTAGCTTGAACACATATTAGCCTCTCACGATTTTGCACCTCCTGTTCAGGGATGAAGTCACTCAACAGCTCGCTTAACACCGGTTGCAAGCTGCAATCATGTAACTGAGCAGGCAGCACAAAGTGTGCGTGACATCTACCTCGGAAGCAATGGGTGGAGTTAATTGCCATCACAATCCCAACTCCCGTTTCCTGGCCTTATCAAATTTCACAGCCAAATTGTTAAAGTGACATTAATTGAGGGATAAATATTGTCAGGACACCAAGAAGTAGACCTCTGCTCTTCTTTAAATAGTCTTTTAAGCCCATCTGAGAGGGTAGACTGGGCCTCAATCTAATTTCTCAACTGAAAGACTGACTGCACAGCACTCAGGCAGTACTGGACTGAAGTGTCAGCCTTGATTTTTGTGCTCAGGTCTCTGCAGTGGAACTTGAACCTGTAGAGGATTCTCTTTCTCACTCACAGACCCTCCCCCCCCCTCCCCCCCTTCCCCCCACACTCATGTTTATGACACCAGAATTACAAATTTATGACTTGAACAGAATAACCAGTGAGACAAGTTTATTCTGATAACTCACAATCGCTTTCTTGAATTATCTACAGTCCTCAGCAATCACAAAATTACAGTTGCAACTACAGTTACATGACCCAGGACCCTGTCCTGCTACAGGCTAAACATAGGTTAAACCCCCTATTCCTAACTTAATTACCTAACTTAATACTTACAATCATCCCCTCGATTGGTCTGTTTGTAGGTCCCTCAGTGGAGTTGACCAAGTTCGACTGTCTTCCTTGACTGCCTGCAGGAACAGTAACATATCCCGATCTCCGTGTACAATTATGCATTTCTTGCTGCTGGCTGGACCATCTCGTCTCCAAATTTGGCAATGCTCCAAACCTTTAGTTCTGACTGACAACCTATGTCCTCATTCTTGATATATATTTTTTTTAAAAAAGGTCTTCTGTGAAAGACACAATCATCTATATCCTGTTAATAATCAATTTCAGGAAGGCCAGTCTTTCACACCTCTTCAATCCTTAGATTTACACAGTACTTGAGCCCATCTCCTTCCATTGTCTGGTTCTTAAGTCATTCATCCCTTCTTCTATGGTGGTTGCCAGACATATATGCTTACTGCGTCTTGGTTTTTAACTGGGCTAATCTGACTGTCTGTTTCCACAGAAACCTTGTAACTTCAGAATCTCAAACATGGAGTTTAACCCTTGTGGTCCTTCAAACCCACTGACTCAGAGGAGAGGGTGCTACCACTGAGCCATGGCTGACACATAAGTAGGCTCATTGGCCCTGGTCCTGGGGCTGCCATATTTTATGTTTGTTCTCCATAATTTGATTAAATTTGACAGCTCTGAGGTTTCTGTTTGTCGCCAGGAAAGGTCCATATGTCTCACTTTGAAGGTGACTGATGGACACTGTGCTGCAGTAATAGCAACACATTGAGGGAGAAATGAAACCTGGGCTCATAGACTATTGTGGCTGGAGGAGAACGAATGACAGAGGGGGATCAAAATGTAACGAATAAGATCTTAAGGAAGATTTTAAACTTCCACAATGGCCTTGTAGGTACAATGCCTAGATCAATGTGTATACATATTGGGAAAGGATATGATTGGGTTTGGTTGCAATGCACAGCCAAATAAGTGGCCATTTTGTGTGTAGGTTTGAGGAGTGGTTACTTGGAAAAGGCACTGAAGGGCTGTCTGGGCCTGTGGAACCAGAAAGTGTCAAGAGAAAGGGAGAAGCTAGAGAAGAGGGAGGCTACTATCAGATATCTCTGTGATTCATTAATAGGCATTCTATTATGAAGGGTCAGATGGCCTACTCAAAAGGCTGAATGGCCTACTGCTGCTCCTATTTCTTATGTTCTTTCTCTGGGGAGAGTTTGGATGGTGATTCTCTGCATAGTGAATTCCGGGGCTCAGCCGTGCCTACAACAGGCTAGATGCTTCTGAGAGAAAATAAAGGTAGGTTTCTGTCATGGAGCACTAAACAGCTTTGAGAGAAATGATCACAGGAAGCTCTGTCATACTGAAGGATATGGGCAGGAAATGTGATGATAAACTAACTTCATAAATAGAAATGAAGTACAATTATGTTCATTACCATTGTATTATGCCAGGATGGTCGAAGGCGAATGGATGGATCTTGTTTTTTTTTGGTCTAAGAGTTCCTATCTTCTTACCTTCAACTCCTGATGAAGATATTTTTTCACATTTAGATGAGTCAGCCTCTGAAGTAACTGTCTAATTGTTGTTCAGGGCTGTCAGTAGGCAGGTTGCTATAACTACCTTTTAACAGAGCAGAATATTCAATTGTTGCATGTTCCGAAGGGAGATGCGATGCCTCTACATCTCAGTCATACCTTGTTACCACATTTTATGCTTCAGAACTATGGCATTGGACCAGACATTTAAGATAGAGATCACTCAGTTTCCAGAGTGTGATACTGTTGTTAAAACCCAAATGGGACTTGTAATTTGGGGTGTAAACCAAATGGATCTGGATTGCTGACATGATTAAGGCTACTTGAGGATTCCTGGGGCTTCTTATGTCCAACCCTGTTACGTCACTTGACAATTGGGCTTCTCTGGGGGCTACCTCAGGGATTCTGTGCAAGGCCCTCCAGGCCTGGTGGGACCTGCACCTCATAGGAAAAGGTGTAGATTCTGTTTCTGGCCCTGAAGTGGGGCTTAAAATAGTAAAGAATCATCGATGCTACAGCACAGAAGGAGGCCATTCAGCCCTTTGCACCCATGCCAGCTCTTTGAAAGAGCTATCCAATTAGTTCTGCTCCCCTGCGCTTTCTCATAGCCCTGCCAATTTTCCCCGTTCAAGTATATATCCAATTCCCTTTTGAAAGTTATTATTGAATCTGCCCCCACTACTTTTTCAGGCAGTGTATTCCAGATCATAACAACTTGCTGTGAAATACAATTTCTCCTCCTCTCCCTTCTAGTTCATTTGCTATTTACCTTAAGTATGTGCCCTCCTACCATTGGAAATGATTTCACCTTATTTACTCTATGATTTTGAACACCTCTATTAAATCACTTCTTAACCTTCTCTGCTCTAAGATGAACAATCCCAGTTTCTCCAGTCTCTCCACATAACTGATGTTCTCCATCCCTGACACCATTCCAATTAATCTCTTCTGCATCCTCTCCAAAGTCTTGACATCCTTCCTAAAGTCTGGTGCCCAGAATTAAACACAATACTTCAGATTCAGCATAACCAGTGTTTTATAAATGTTTCGCATAACTTCCTTGTTTTTGTATCCTAAGCCTCTATTTATAAAGCTGAAGACCCCGAATCCTTTTTAACGGCCTTTGCCACTTGTCCTGCCACCTACGTAAAATTTGTATACATACATCCCCAGGCCTCTCTGTTCCCCCTTTAAAGTTGTACCATTTAGTTTATATTGCTTCTCCCCAATCTTCTTACCAAAATGTGTTGTATGATCACTTCAAGAGTGATGGCCCTTTAAGAACTTAGTATGCTAATGAGCTAAGTACCAAGATGTAGTCATGTGACCAGAAGCCTTAGTCCTCTGCAACTGTGAAACAGACAAAGGTTCTGTATATTGTTTGCTCTGTATTGTATATACTAGTTTAGTTGTTAACAAACCTTTAGAGAGCATTAAGGAACTAGAATCCATGTATCTCATTGTGTTACTCAAGATAACACAAAGAACACATGATATGGTGGCAGCTGTGGTGAAAAGACCAACTATAACTTGAAGACCATGGGCAAAACAGCAAATCAGTGAAGAAACTTTAAAACAAGTACCTGAAAAGAGTGAAAGAAATACTGGCCCAAACAGAGGAAAGAAGAATAAAAACTTACCGCCAGCTGTGGAAGACACAGCACTGAACGATAGGCTTCAATTAAATTCCTGTGATCGGGTGAGGTAATTGTGCCAACTGTTGAGGATTCCCGGTTTGAAAAAAAGCTGTGAAGTGATCAAAAAATTGATTTTTTAAAAGGCTCATGGGAGAGAGAAAAAAATGGTAAAACTAATTCCTCTCTCAGGCTGATCGAGGTGGGTGCCATTACAGGAGGCGTCCAAAAAAAGCGTGTGAAACCCCTGAATGCTGCAGATTCACGCAGCTAAAGCTAAAAAAAACATTAAACCAGTCAACTTTGAAGAAGATAAATAAACTCTCGCAAAGAAAAGCAAAGGGGAAGGACCTTGAACTGCCTTTCAAACAACTGTGTAAACATACCAACTGACATGCTGAGAGCAAAATAAATAGAGAACACTGTCAAACACCTGCAACCCTCTATGAAAACTGCCAGCCTAAAGAAAAGAATTTCTTAAAGGGGAAACAGCGCAGAGTTAATAGAACAAGTTCTAAAACCAGTTTCCCACCACAATAGAAAAGTCATGATAAATACAGCACTGTAGGCACACACAGAGCTGAACAAAGTTAAATATAGAGCACAAAACAAAAGAGCAACAGAAAGATGGATATCAAATTTCCCAGCATGAATGGAAGGCCATTGATATCCTATCCGAATTCAAACTGTTTAAACAAAGAATGCAGTTGTGCTTCACAGACCAAGCAGTTGTAGAACCAGAGAAACAGGCTGTGAAAATACTGATAGCAGTTGGAAATGAGGGATTATACAGAATCAATACCTCTGGCTTATCTGAAGAGGACCAGAAAGATCCTGCAAATATATGGAAAGCGCGAGAAGATCAGATTCGGGTAAGATTGAATTTTAGAATTCATTGCCTGGAATTTATGTCCTACAGGCAACAGTCACAGGAATCAGTAGATCAATTCGTCAGTAGATGCCGTAGTAAGCGCAATGAATACGACTTTTCAGAAACTGAGCTGTCGGAGTGAATAATGGAGTTGGTGATTGTCACAACACCTATTGAAGCGTTTCAAAATGACCTCGGGAAAAAAGAAAGGTTACAGCATTGGTGCGCTGCTAGAAGAAGGCAGGAAACACGAAGCCATTGTAGCTGTACAGCAGCATCTGCAAGCTGTAGATGTAGCTGACAGTATCTGCACGATAACCAGATCGCAAAAAGCAAGCAAGCTGTGTGGTAAGTGTGGTTTGTACCACTCACCACACAGCTGTCCAGCATTTCAAGACTTGTGCAAGGTGTGCGGTGAAAAGGACACTGGGCCCGCCTATACAAGAAATCTGGCTCCAAAGATGCAGCCAGAAGTCACAATAGGACACAAACAAACAGAAGACAGGCACAGCAACATGGCAACAGCAGCAAGGAGAGCGCCAGAAACCCAAGTAACAGCAAGCCGAAACACGAAGTCTACAGCGAAATAGACCCGAGACAAGGCTCAGAGTGGAGCGATTCTCAGCCAGAAGACGAGCAGGCATTTCACATTGTGAACCTGATACATTGTGTTGATGAAGTCAAAAAACTGGAAGCTTTTGCGACTATCAATATCATGTGCCCAAAGAAAGTTGGCAAGCGCACACTCAGGACTAAGATTGACATGGGACCTTGTGCAAATATCCTACCAGTCCAAATCCTGAAGGATATGTACCTGGGTCGTCGGAAATTAATCTGTCAATCGACCCTCCCAAAAAGTGCAGCGTGCACATACAAGAAAAGCATAAGCACAAGTTGGATGACATGGAACACAATGGCATCATCCATCATGTGCATCATCACACAGACTGGTGCAGCTCAATTACATGCGTACTGCAAAAGCATGGAGCAATCAGGGGATGTCTAGATCCAAGGTGTCTAAACCTCTCCACAAGATCCCAACATTGGAGGAATTGAATCCCAAGTTCACAGGAGCCAAATTCTTCTCCAAGCTGGATGCTAAACATGGTCAGTACACCTAGCTAAGGAATCTCAGGAAGTCACCACCTCAGAACACCATTTGAAAGATATTGCTTCCAGAGACTACCCTTCGGCTTATCTGTCAGTCAAGATCAGTTTCAGCAGCATATGGACAGAATTATAGAAAATGTATAAACATTGCCGATGATATTGCGGTAATGGGCAAAACCAAAGAAGAGCATGATCGTAATCTTCATTCACTGATGGCAGTAGCTCATCACAAAGGGCTTGCTTTTAACAGCAAGAAGTGCCAGGTGAATGTAAGTCAGATCAATTGCATTGGCTCCATCTATTCAGGTTGCAGAATCCGTCCTGACCCAGGCAAAGTCGAAGATCTGAGGCATATGCCTATCTCACAAGACAAGAAAGATCGACAGAGATGTCTTGGATTTTTCAACTTCTTGGCAGCATACATTCAGAATTTTTCTGACAAAGCATCATCACTGAGAGAGCTCTTAAAGAAAGGTGTACAATATGTATGACAGGAGGACCATCAGCATATGGTTGAGTCTCTCAAACAAGCATTGTCAGCAGAAACCTGGACCCTGCAGTACTATGATCTGAGGAAGTAGACAATCCTGGAAGTTGAAGCCTCACAAAGTAAGTGTGCATCCTGCTGGATGGCAAACCAATTGCATCGGATCCAAGTGTATATCCTCAGCATAATCCAATTACTCAAACATAGAGTGTGAAACACTTGTTCTGGTGTTTGGGATCACAAGGTTCCAAGTTTGAACCTACCTGTTCGGTAAGCAGTTCACCGTGGAAACCAACCACAAACCACTGGAGATGATCTGGCACAAACCATTGACAAGCGCACCACCTCGACTACTGCGACTCTTTGCGAAAGTACAGGGGTACGACTTTGATATCTGCTGGATGCCGGGTACCAAAATGGTTACCTTGGATATGCTGAGCAGATTGCCAAACCCGAACAAGAATGAGGAAGCTCCACTGGATCTACAAGTAGACAGCATGGACATCGAGGTGGAAGATGTGCTCAAAATTGATTTATTGCATTTTGGTCAGCACAAATGTGACCAACTACAATCAGAAACACCCAATGACCTGTAACTGAAGTCACTGTGGAGAGTCATCATGGAAGGCTGGCCTGACATGGTTAAAGAGGTGTCAGAAACCCTCAGATGCTTCTGGCTTTACAGAGATGAACTCGGTATCTTGAGAGGCATCACCTTCAAAGGAAAACAAGCGATTGTACCCAAAGTTCTCCAAGAGGATATCCTGTCACAACTTCACCAAGGCCATATGGGTATAGAACAAACGAGACAACTGGCACGAGACACTGTTTATTGGCCAGGGATCAACAGTGACATTGAAAGTTTAATGAGGATGTGCGAGGCATGCCAGAGCCATCAGCCACAACAATGTAAAGAACATCTACACCCTCACAAGTTTCCGTCAGTCCCTTGGTCCAAAATCGCCACTGATCTATTTTCCATGAACGGAGACGACTTTATCTTAGTTACCGATTAGTTCTCAAAATTTCCAATTGTCAAACAGGTAAAAGACACTTCAAGCACGGTCATCGCAGACACATTGAGTGCTATATTCAGTCTATTGGTTGCACCTGAAGAAATCATTTCCGACAATGTGCCACAGTTCACGGGCAGACCTTTCAGGGATATGTGTGTCAAATGGGGTGTAAACCATGTGACGCCCTCACCACATTACCCTAGATCTAACGTTCTTGCCAAGTGAATGGTTCGCACAGTTAAATCACTTATCCTGAAGTATAGGACAACTAAACAAGATTTTTGTGTTGCCATGCTACACATCAGAGCTACACCTATGGACATGGGCTTACTGTCACCAGTAGAGATCATGTTTGACAGACAAGTGAGAACGATTCCGCCAAGCTATCAAGTCCAAAATTTCTGAGATGCAGGAGACACTAATCGATAAACAAGGGAGAATGAAGGTAGTGCATGACCAACATGCAGGAGTGGAACTACCTCAGCTACATGTAGGAGAAAAGGTCAGGGTCGTATACACCACAATAGGAACATGGTTACCCACAGAGGTATCCAAAGTATGCAGTGAACCTAGGTCCTGCGAGGTTACAACATCTAACGGAGCAGTGTTGAAGAAGAACCAAAGCCAATTAAGAGAAGTGTGAAATACTCCAATTGCGCACAGCAGACTCGAAAGAGCACACTCCGATGATGAGGGTGTGATGGAACAACAGGACAACAACCAACACATTGACAACATGTCTGCAAATCCAAAACAGCCAAGGGTGAAATCCACATCCCCTGAAGGTTATACCATAACCAGATCTGGAAGAGTTGTCAAACTATATCTGGACTCTTAAGCTTCTGCACTCGTACATTTCAGAATCCCTATCCTCACACTTGTAAATTTTATAATCTCTATCCCTGTAGAACTAATTTTGATGCTATCCAATTTTATGTGTTTTTACTTATAGCATATGAGACTTATCTTTGGAAAGAAAATGGATGTTGTATGATCGCATCAAGAGTTATATCACTTTAGAACTCAGGATGCTAATGAGCTAAGTACCAGGACGTAGTCATGTGACTAGAAGCCTTAAGCACTCTGCAACTGTGACACCCTAGACAAAGGTTCTGTAAATAGTTCTGTAAATGCTCTGTATTGTATATACTAGTTTAGATGTTAATAAACATTTAGAGAGCATCAAGGAACTAGAATCCACGTATCTCATTGTGTTACTCAAGATAACGCAAAGAACACATGACAAAATGTATCACTTCACACTCCGCAGCGTTAAATGTCATCTGCCTTGTGTCTGCCCATTTCACCAGTCTGTCTCTGCCCGCCTGAAGTCTGTTGCTTTCCCCCTCATTGTTTACTACATTTCTAAGTTTTGTGTTATCTGCAAACTTTGAAATTATGTCCTGTATACCCAAGTCCAAGTCATTAATGCATATCAGATCCCAGAAGGATTGATTGCTGTTGCTACAAGGACCATACATCAACCCAATAAAGAAAGGATTATATTACTGACCATTGTCTACTACACAAACTGAACCCTTGGCTTCCCTCCCCTCCACTCCCAACTCAGCACTAAGTTCCAGCTTCCTGTCAGTTATACTCACAAAGAACTCATCGGGCTCCTGAACTGTGATCTCTGATTGCTCATGGTAGTCTCATCAAAATTATTTAGCGTTCCCAAAGTGGAGCAGTATGCTGGACCTTTATATGATTAATAGCATACGGTAAACGTAATGTTAGTATGTAACTTGTTATAAGTTGTGCATTTAATGCTTAAGTACGCAGGCTTAATATGTACATGTGCTAGTAGTCACACAGATCACCTCCACACATGCTTGTTAATGACATTAACTGTTGTCCTCATTCCACACAATGAATGAACACAGTTGTCTCGCCTTATATTCATTACAGAGAGGCCAATCCTTCATTCGCACTCCCAAACAGCTGGCCAGTATTTAGCTATTCCACAATCGTCCAACACCTAACTTCGGGGTCTTGAAACCAATAAAGAATTCAGGGGAAACAATCTTAATGGTTAGAATAAAGAACTCGCTGCCACGTGGAATTGTTGAGGTGAATCTACTTAATGAATTTAAGGGGAAGCTAGATAAGTACATCATGGAGAAAGGAATAGAAAAATATGCTGATAGTGCTAGAAGAAGTAAGGTGAGAGAAGGACACCAGCATGGATCTGTTGGGCCGAATGGCCTAATTTTATGCTGTAAATTCTATGTGTGTCCAGAGCGTAATTTAATCTAATTAAATTCTTCCGCTATCATAGCTTTGTTGACATGTCTATATGGTGTTGACTGTTCTACCTGATTTACTGACCCCTTACATGCTGCCCCACTAAAGATGGTCAGCATGAGGTCAGCGGTAGGCCACGGTGGTAGGCTGAAGTCCCAGCATCCTGGCCTGTGGCAGCTCCCGAATTTTTGTGTGAGACTCTGACATAAAATCTAGGATCGGAGTCCAATGACATGACACAAACCTTTTCATTGCTGGACTGCAATTTCACGTTACACATCGGGAATCAACTCTAACAAGCCTCTATCTAATGACTTAACATCGTAGCAAGGAGCGAGAGAGTGAGGGAGAGAAAACAAGAGAGAGAGAGAGAGGGGAGAGGGAGGGGGGAGAGAGAGAGCGGCAAAGAGAATGCAAGAGCGAGAGGGAATGAGAGAGAGCGCGCGAGTGACAGAGAGATGCTAATAAATGCACAGATGTCTATTTTGCTTTATAATATTGGGGGATTGTTATAATGCACATCTCTTTTATAATAATACAAGGCCAGGACAAAGCTGGAATAGAATCTCATGCATGGTATTTTTATATAATTCCAGAGTGAGTCGTTTTGGTTTGTTAGAGATTACATAATGAATGTTTCCATTGGAAACTGAGGTTGTGTGTGGCTTCAGGATCCAACTGACATCATACAAGGCAGGACTGGGGCTGAAGACAGTGTTTATTCTGTGGGAGTGAATGATATTTTCAGTACCCAGTGGAGTGATAATTCACATCAGTGAAAATAAAGATGATGCGTGTTGTGTGAACTATAACTAAACGGATGTTTCTTTTTCCTCACTCATGTTAGTTTAAAGATTGTGCCATGGTTCCGAGAGTATTTGCTCCTTGACACCAGATTTCACCCTTACGAAGGACCCTCTACTCCTCAAATATATCAAGGCCTGAGCTGACATTCAACAGTGCTTCGGGAAGGAGTACTAATGTTCACCTCTTTGAATTTTGTCTCTGTCACAGGACAATTAAGAATTTTGGTGATAAAAACATTACCACTTACAAGAAAATAAAACTACATTTACTGATTAAAACAGATGTTTGTATTGTACATTCTCAAAATGGCAACTGGGTTGTTTTGATATTTGCCCGTAAATCTACAGGGTGGTTTTGTAATTTGAATCTCACGGTCTATCAGCTGATAGTGTGGTCACGCCATTAACCCTGAGATTGGTGGCAGCTCCAGAAAATCTTGCATTCTTCATCCAAATATTTTTGAACTTAGAGGTTCTCTAATATTACTTTACTGCATTAATGCTTACTTATGTCTGAACTGCAAGGTGAATATCTTATTTTCACAGGTGACCTAGTCAATGTTTATCCCTCAACCATCACGAAAAACTGATGATCTGGCCAATATAACATTGCTTTTTTGGGAGCTTTCTGTGCACAAATTGCAATTTGGGATGCCCTGAGGCTGTGAAAGGTGCTATAGAAAGCCAAATAACAATAAAGTCTGCAAGAATTTTTGTTCCTGCTGTTCAACTGTGGCAGGCAGAGCTTCAGGAGAACAGTGGGAGGTGAGACTGTCAAAATTTATTACAAACAGGAAAGCATTTCCCCACCAATCTTCTGCACCACCCATTCCAAGTTCTCTATTCTCTTGTTTGAGATGGAGTTGAGACTGATTAAGTCAATCTCTGGAAACCTAAAAATACAGATCTAATGGTTGGTTATTTAAACCAATTCAGAGGTGAAACAAGTGCTTTGACCTGGTTGCATGATTGGAGTGAGCAGATTAAATGATGAGCTACAAATCAGGTGGCATTTGGCGAAAGCCTGATTTTAACTCTGTGCAAGTGATTGGGCTTCGAGTGGGTTAAAATCTCACCATCCTGAGCGCTTGGCCAGGAAACCCTTTGTGGAAGCTTGGAGCTGGGCAGCAGGATTCTCTCAGTGGCACTCGAAGGGTTAATGCAATAATGTGCCCCTGGAGACAAAATTGATTTCAAGCAAAGTGATAACAAATTGGGCACCTGTTTTTCTCCTTCCCCCACGCCAACCTACTTCTCTTTTCTCAGTATAAAGCTGATTTGCTACTTCCCGTCTTGTGCTACTGCCACTGGTCAATTTCAGAAGCCCCCAAGCATTACAAACTGGTCTCCAGATCACATCCATTGGATCACATGGAGAACTGCTCAACCGATAACTCTCCACACCTCACCCATGCTTCATGTAGCAGTGTAGACAGTGAGTGTTGGCAGGCTATTGAATAGAGGATGGTGTCACACTGAAGTCATCACCCAGTTGTATCCAGCCAGTCACAAGATCCAGATGTGCTGTCTTTGGTGCCAAGGACTCAGCACAGCCAGTCATCTCACCACTGGAAGAATATTGGTGGGGCTGCTCTAATGGTGACTTGCTAGACTCGCACTCAGAGTGAAAAGGTTTGATCTATGAAATGCCAGTTGTACTTGGCTCCATTACACTGAGGAAGCTTTGTCAGATTACACTGTGCTGCAATATAGATAAAATCACAGGGAAACTGATCCAACAGACACTAAAATTGTTTGATAACTTTCTTGCCAGGGGTAAGGCAGTGTTAGAGAAGAAAGAACTTGCACTTATATGGAGTTTTTCAAGACCTTGGTATGTCTCAAAGCACTTTACAACCAATGAAGTACTTTTGAAGTCTAAGTCACTGTTGTAATGTAGGAAACATTGTAAGTAAGGCACATCGGAAATGGGGGCTGTTGGGGCTAGTAAAAATTATTCATTGTTTGTATTGATTGTCCATTTCTAGTGCCCTGAGAAGGTGAGGGTGGGCCTTCAATTGAGTGACTTGCTCAGCCACTTTAGAATGCAGCCACAAGCCAACCACGTTCATGCAGGACTGGCGTTGCACACAGGCCAGACCGGGTAAGGATGACAGATTTCCTTCGCGAAAGGATGTTATGAACTGATTGGGTTTTTAAGACAATGTAACAGCTTGATGGTCACTTTCACTGATGCCAGCTTTCTATTTACAGTTATTTTTAAAACTGCATTAAAATTTGCAAACTGCCATGGTGGGATTTAAACCCACATTCTGTAGATAACTAATCCTGGCTTCTGGATTACTAGCCCATGCAACATTACAACAGACAGATGCAAGTAGCTAGCTCACTGTCAATGGTGAGGCACCATCTGTGTAAAATCTTCATGGGCGTGCATTTGTTTTTTTTTTATCCAGCTCCATTAATTCCGCCTCATTTTGCTATCAAGACCCCTTGCTGATTCACAGCCTCCTCCAGTCTGAAGGGGTACAAATGAGCTGCCAATTTCTCCAGTACACAGTGGCATCTCTGCTAGCAGCAGAGCTGGGAGTTTTCCAGGCTCAGTACAGGTGCGACTGGTGGATATGAATGTCAAGACTGCAGTGGGACATGAGCCAACAGCCAGCTCAGTTGCCACGCTGGGTTGTGTAGGCGTGGGTTAATAACATTAGCCCAGCAACACATACAAACTGTGCAAGGAGGTGAAGGTAAAAATACAAAGAAAATGTAATTGCTCCTCATGCAGCAGATTCCTACACTATCATTGGACTTTGAAAAACAGATTCTGCCATTGTTGGAAATAGAAGAGTGGTCTTTAGCCTCATGGCAGTATTGCTGCTTCTGGGTCAGAAGATGCAGGGTTCACTTCCCTGCTTCAGTCAGTCCCAGTGAGTGGACACCGGAGCTCCGACTCTGAATTCTGGATTGGTGTCTGGTGGGTTACCTGTGTTGGGTGGGCATGGGTGGCCCCCTCTCATTGTATGGGTTGTGGGAGCCCATAAAACCTGCCACCGTATAGGACTAAACACCCTGCTATCAGCTGTTATAAAGACAGTTATGGCCTTGGAAGGAGCGTTCACGTAATGGCTCATCAGTCTGATAATCAGCTCGCAAATCCTTCCATTACTCCAAACTGGTAACCAAGGGAAAAGCACAAAGATACAAAATGATGATGATCAGCTCCACCAGCATGTTTCAAGATGGAGGATAGGCCTGATTTCCACATGCCAGGACTGCTGAGCTTCAGGGTTTTGAACATAATGGGAGTGCAGTAGAGCCAGGGGAGACCTAGTTTACCCAGAGCCCATCTCAGCTTACCTGTCACACTGGGCTACACTGTGATGGTTCACTGTGCATGATAGCTGCTGTCACAGGAACTTCCCACTATATAGAACCCAGGAATCAAACAGAAAAGGAAGAAAGACATGTATTTATATCGCACCTTTCACGTCCCCAGGGCGTCCCAAAGTGTTTTACAATTAATAACGTGCTTCTGAAGTAAAAACAGAAAATGCTGGAAATACTCAGCAGGTCTGGTATCTGTGGCGAGAGAAGCAGAGTTAACGTTTCAGGTCTGTGACCTTGCATCGGTACTGGCAAAGGTTAGAAATGTAATAGGTTTTAAGCAAGTGAAGCAGGGGTAGTGGGGGTTGGAAGAGAACAACAGGAAAGGTGTGTGATAGGCAAAGGGCAGGAGAGATTAAATGACCAAGATGTCATGGGACAAAGGCAGATGCTGCCACACCTGCTGACTATTTCCAGCAATTGCAGTATTTTGCTGTTATTTAGGTGCTTTTGAAGTATAGTCACTGTTTTAATGTAGGAAACACAGCAGCCAATTTACACACAGTAAAGTCCCACAAATAGCAATGTGGTAAATGACTAGATAATCTGTTTTACATGTCAGTTGAGGGATAAATATTGACTAGGTCACCGGGCAAAACTCCCCTGCTTTTCTTCGAATAGGAACAGTTATGTCCACCTGAGAGGGAAAATGGAGCCTCAGTTTAACATCTCATCAAAAAGGTGGCACCTCCGACAGTGCAGCACTCCCTTGGTATTGCACTGGGAGTGTCAGCCAAGGTTATGTGCCCAAGTCTCTGGAGTTGGACTTGAATTCACAAAATACAAATAAATGGAAGGTTCCTGTAAGATGTGACCAGTAGGCCTGCATTACAGGAGTGCCGAGAGAAAACAGTGGTCCCTTTTTGCTCTCTTTTAAACTGTGCAGATATTGCCACTGTACCAATATAATTTGTGCGGCATTCTAAAATTCAGTTTTTCAATTTAGAATTAATGGAACATAAAACAGTGCAAAGTTTCTCGGAGAGATAGTCAGTAGAAGGGAAATAGACAAAGCAGTTCTGGCACTGGATAAAATGGTTGATCAAGAGTGAGGTTTTGATGAGTAACCCTGCTCAGTGTTTCCTGAGCACACTGAATGGAATATTCACACAGCCATAAAACATTCATGCTACCCATATGGTTAGGCTGGGATAAATATTATCATCCATCATTAAATGGAAATTCCACAGAGGAAAGAAATATGTTATTAATTTTAAGACTATAAAGTTTTATAATTCACACCCTGCCTTGTGGAGTTGAGGCAGCAAGGAGTATGAAGCAATAGAAAGGGGGAGAAGGGAAACATGTCAAACATCCACTCCCTTCAACTCCAGCACACCATGTCTGCAGTGTGTACTATCTACAGGATGCACTGCAGCAACTTGGCAAGATTTCGACAGCATCTACTAAAGCCATGATCTCTACCATCTAGAAGGACAAGGGCAGCAGGTTCAAGGGAATATCAAGCTCCCCTCCAAGTAACTTGGAGGGGGACTTGCAGATGGCCCCATGCATCTGCTGTCCTTCTCCTTCTACGTGGTAGAGGTTGCAGGTTTGGAAGGTTCTGTCGAAGGAGCCTTGGTGAGTTGCTGCAGTGCATCTTGTAGATGGTACACACTGCTGCCACTGTGCATTGGTGGTGAAGGGACTGAATGTTGAAGAAGGTGGATGGGTTGCTTTGTCCTGGATGGTGTCGAGCTTCTTAAGTGTTTTTGGAGCTGCACCCATCCAGGCAAGTGGTGAGTATTCCATCACACTCCTGACTTGTGCCTTTTAGATGGTGGGCAGGCACTGGGGAGATAGGGGGTGAGTTACTCGCCTCAGAATTCCCAGCCTCTGACCTGCTCTTGTAGCCACAGCATTTATGTGGCTGGTCCAGTTCAGTTTCTGGTCAATGGTAACCCCCAGGATGTTGATAGGGGGGGGGGGGAATTCAGCGATGGTAATGCCATTGAACATTAAGAGGAGATGGTTAGATTCTCTTTTGTTTGAGATGGTCATTGTCTGGCACTTGTGTTGCGCGAATATTACTTGCCACTTATCAGCCCAAGCCTGGATGTTGTCCAGGTCTTGCTGCATGTGGACATGGGCTGCTTCAGTATCTGAGGAGTTACGAATGGTGCTGACCATTGTGCAATCATCAGCAAACATCCCCACTTCTGACATTATGATGGAGGGAAGGTCATTGCTGAAGCAGCTGAAGATGGTTGGGCCGAGGACACTACCCTGAGGAACTTCTGCAGTGATATCGTGGGAATGAGATGATTGACCTCCAACAACCACAACCATCTTCCTTTGCGCTAGGTGTGACTTCAACCAGTGGAGATTTTTCCCCCTGATTCCCATTGACTCCAGTTTTGCTCGGGCTCCTTGATGCCATAATCAGTCAAATGCTGCCTTGATATCAAGGGCAGTCTCTCACACCTCTTGAATTCAGCTCTTTTGTCCATGTTTGGGCCACCGCTGTAATGAGGTCAGGAGCTGAGTGGCCCAGACAGAACCCAAACTGAGCATCACTAAGCAGGTTATTGCTGAGAAAGTGCCACTTGGTAGCACTGTTGATGACACCTTCCATCACTTTACTGATGATTGAGAGTAGACTGATGGGGTGGTAATTGGCCGGGTTGGATTTGTCCTGCTTTTTGTGTACAGGACATACTTGGGCAATTTTCCACATTGCCGGGTAGATGCCGGTGTTGTAGCTGTACTGGAACAGCATGACTATGGGCGCAGCAAGTTCTGTAGCACAAGTCTTCAGTTCTATTGCCGGAATGTTGTCAGGGCCCATAGCCTTTGCAGTATCCAGTGCCTTCAGTCGTTTCTTGATATCATGTGGAGGAGGCTGAAATGGATCATCCACTTGGCACTTCTAGCTGAAGATGGTCGCAAATGCTTCAGCCTTATCTTTCGCACTGATGTGCTGGGCTCCCCCATCATTGTGGATGGGGATATTTGTGGAGCCACCTCCTCCTGTTAGTTGTTTAATTGTTCACCATCATTCGCGACTGGATGTGGCAGGACTGCAGAGCTTAGATCTGATCTGTTCATTGTGGGATCAATTAGCCCTGTCTATTGCATGTTGCCTCCGCTGTTTGGAATGCAAGTAGTCCTGTGTTGTACCTTCACCAGGCTGACACCTCATTTTTACACATGCCTGGTGCTGCTCCTGGCATGCCCTCCTGCATTCTTCATTGAACCAGGGCTGGTCCCCTGGCTTGATGGTAATGATAGAGTGGGGGATATGCCAGGCCATGTGGTTACAGATTGTGGTTGAGTACAATTCTGCTGCTGCTGATGGTCCACAGCGCCTCATGGATGCCCAGTTTTGCATTGCTAGATCTGTTCGAAATCTATCCCATTTAGCACGGTGGTAGTGTCACACAACACGATAGAGGGTATCCTCAATGTGAAGGCAGGACTTTGTCTCCACAAGGACTGTGCAGTGGTCACTCCTACCAATACTGTCATGGACAGATGCATCTGTGACAGGTAGATTGGTGAGGACGAGGTCAAGTATGTTTTTCCCTCACCACTTGCTGCAGTCCCAGTATCGCAGCTATGATTAGGACCCGGCCAGCTCGGTCAGTAGTGAGTCACTCTTGCCGATGGACATTGAAGTCCCTCACCCAGAGTACATTTTGTGCCCTTGCTACCCTCAGTGCTTCTTACAAGTGGTTTTCAACCTGGAGAACCACCGATTCATCTGCTGAGGTAGGGGGTGGTAGGTGGTAATCAGCAGGAGGTTTGACCTGATGCCATGAGACTTCATGGGGTCCGGAGTCGATGTTGAGGACTCCCAGGGAAACTCCCTCCTGACTGTATACCACTCTGCAACCACCTCTGCTGGGTCTGTCCTGCTGGTGGGGCAGGACATACCCAGGGATGGTGATGGCAGTGTCTGCGACATTGTTTGCAAGGTATGATTCAGTGAGTATGACTATGTCAGGCTGTTGCTTGACTAGTCTGTGGGACAGTTCTCCCCAATTTTGGTATAAGCCCCCAGATGTTAGTCAGGAGAACTTTGCAGGGTTGACAGGGCTGGGTTTGCCTTTCTCGTTTGCAGTGCCTAGGTCGATGCCGGTGGTCCGTCCAGTTTCATTCCTTTTTTCAGACTTTGTCGCATTGCCTTGGACTGGCACATAGTGCTTTTTCTCAGCTTTTCTCCACCCTCCATGTTCAGGAACAGCTAACTTCACTCAGCTCAGCAGTACAATGGAAAGCGTTGAGGAGGAACACAGGCCCAGGCACAATTTTACCACTTACACCATTTCCCTGCATTTTATATTCAGGTACAATTTATGATAGTTGAGGCAACAAATTCAGGAGTGAAATCAGGAAGAAGTTTTATGTACAGCGTGTGGCTGTCGTGAAATGAATGGCTCCGTGGATCACACATTTGCCTCTGAGCCCAAAGGTGTGGGTTCAAGCCCCAGGGCGGAGAGTTGAGTATATGATCTGGACTGACACTCCAGTACAGAACAGAGGGAGTGCTGAACTGTTGAAGGTGCTGTCTTTCAGATCAGTTGTTAATCTGAGGGCCTATCTGCCATCTCAGATGTATGTGAAAGATCCCATGGACTTATTTGAAGAGAAACAGAGGAGTTCTCCTGGCCAACTTTCATCACTTCACCAACACCTTAAAATAGATTATCTGGCCATTGATCTCATTGTTGTTTGTGGAATCTTGCAGTGCACAATTTGGCAGTTGCCTATATTACAACAGTGACTATGGCCCTGATATTTACTTGGGGCCAATAAGAGTGTAGGATGTTGGGAGGGGAGGCTATTTGGATGGGAATCCCGCAAGTCCTGTAAAAGTTAACTTCGTCGATTGGTTTCCTGTCAAACAGCTACCCTGATTGACAGATTAAAAGATGGGAAAGCAGCTTGTTAATCCGGCAGGTACAGCTGACATTCGCCAGAGCTGGCGGGCAGCCATAAAGACAGGGCTAAATTGTGGCGAGTCGAAGAGACTTAGTAGTTGGCAGGAAAAAAGACAGAGGCGCAAGGGGAGAGCCAACTGTGCAACAGCCCCAACAAACAAATTTCTCTGCAGCACCTGTGGAAGAGCCTGTCACTCCAGAATTGGCCTTTATAGCCACTCCAGGCGCTGCTTCACAAACCACTGACCACCTCCAGGCGCGTATCCATTGTCTCTCGAGATAAGGAGGCCCAAAAGAAAAAGAACAGCTGACATTGTGGTGTGGGGTGGGGGTGGGGGGGTGGGGTGGGTGGTGGTATCAGACATCGCGGGGCTAAGATACATCGTGGGGCATATTGGATATCATGAGGTGGCGGGTCTGACAACGCAGAAGGGTATCGGAAATCGTGGGGGGAGTTGGATATCACAAGGGGGATTCATACATCACGGTGGGTATCAGACATCATGGAGGGTATCGTAATTGTGAGGGCATCGGACGCTGCAAGGGGAGTCGGACATTGCAGGGGGCAGGTATCACGAGATTGGGGTATCGGACATTGGGGGGAGTGGGCAGGTATTGTGAGATTGGGGTGTTGGACATTGTGAGGGGTGGAGTCAAATGATCATAGGAGTTTGTTTGTTTATTTTGGTAAGCTAGTTAAACCTAGAGGAAATACTCCTGCTCTGAACCCAAAGATCTTCTACCAGCATGCAAATAGTAAATGAGTAGTAAGAGGTGGAGTGGTGCCTATTAGGGACAAAGAGGGTAATATATTGTCATGCTAGGCCCCCACCTGCTAAGAATGAGGCACATTAATTTTGTCATGAACATTGATTTTAAATTGTTACTGGAGTGAAGAAAGGACTTGTTAGACAGATCAGTCATGGCTGGAAAAGACATTTGCATATTAACAGGTGGTGATCAGAAGGACAAAGCAGCCATTTCCTGACACATTCAACCCACAATGGACCTTGATCACCAGGTATTGTGTGTAAGAGGAGCATTCCAGAGACTGCTAAGGTGATACAATCCAAGATGTGGTCAGACCAGTTAGTCACATGACTATCCTGCTTAGCAACCTGAGTTTTTCTGAATTGTACAAACAGTTTGAACTGAGAAAGACTGTTTGCTCCTGGACAGAGAAGATCTCTCCTGTCTGCTCCTATCTGTCTCTCACAAGCCTCTGTATCCACTGAAGACACATGAACCCCAAGAGAGAAAAGTCTCCTACAGTGAACAAAGTTTAAGAAGAATACTGGGCCCCAACGAAAAGCAAGATCTACCTACAATCAAGGACGCTACAGTGAGCTTGAAGAACCGTAACAAAAACTCTTCAGATATTGCCTCAAACTTTTCCACTTTATTTCTTCTGCTCTGTTCTGTCTCTATCCACATGTGCATATTGCGTATGGAAGCTAGTGTGGGCGCATCATGTATCTGTAGGTGTTAACCGGATTAGAGTTTAAGTTTAAGTTTAATCAATTTCAACTTTTCTTCTTTAAACCTAAGAAAACCTGTTTGTGCTGGTTTCTTTGCCTTATAATTGGAAAGCGGTGAACAAGGATTCACCAAGGGGGAGCTAAAACACGATGTGTTTAAAAATTAAACCCTGTTACGGTAAGACCAGGTGAAGGCTGAGGGGGACACGTAGACACCTTTCTCACCTGGTCGTTACAATAGGCTTAGAGGCGCAGGGCAATGCTAATATACTTAATGAGTATCAGTGTTTACTAAGGTAATGGAGGCTTACAAAATATCAGTAAAAGCCGAGAGAGTAGAGGCAATGGATAGGATAAAAATGGAGAGGGGGAGGTACTAAAAAGGCTGGCTATGCTTATGGGTGTTTAGTCAGCTGGTTTGGATGGCTTGCATCTCAGGTTGCTAAAGGAAGTGGGGATAGAGATAGTGGAAGGGCTTACCATAATCTTCCAATCTTCCCTGGATACAGGGGAGGTGCCAAAGGATTGGAGAGTGGCAAATGTGACACCTTTATTCAAGAAAGGGTGTAAGGACAGTCCAAGCAACTATAGGTCTGTTAGTTTAACATCGGTGGTGGGTAAGGTTTTAGAAACAATAATCAGGGAAAATATCAATGGACACTTAGAGAGGTTTGAGTTAATTAACGATAGCCAGCATGGATTTGTTAAAGGCAAATCTAATTGAATTCTTTTATGAAGTAACAGAGAAGGTTGATGAAGGGAGTGCGGTGGATGTTGTTTATATGGATTTTAAGAACACATTTAATAAGGTACCACATAAAAGATTGGTTAAGAAAATTGAGACTCGTGGAATAGGACGGTCTTAGTCCAATTGGATAAAAAATTGACTTAAGGACAGAAACGACGAGTCGTATTAAATGGTTGCTTTTCAGACTAGAGGATGGTAGACAGTGGTGTTCCCCAAGGGTCAGTGCTGGGACCACTGCTTTTTTGCTGTATGTAAATAACTTGGATCTTGGAATACAGAGTAGAATCTCAAAATTTGCTGATGACACCAAACTTGGAGGTGAGGCAAACAGTGAGGATGATATGAACTATCTGTAACAGGCGGTCAGAATGGGCAGAGAGGTGGCAGTTGGAATTTAATACTGACAAGTGTGAGGTGATGCATTTTGGCAGAGGCAATATATACTTAATGGCATAATTCTAAAGAGTGTGCAGGACCAGAGGGACCTGGGGGTGCATGTGCATAGATCTTTGAAGGTGGCAGGACATATTGAGAAAGTGGTTAGTAAAACATATGGGATCTTAGGCTTTATAAATAGAGGCATTGAGTACAAAAGCAGGGAAGTTATGGTGAACCTTTATAAAGCTCTGGTTAGGCCACAACTGGAGTATTGTGTAATGACCTAGAACTCGCTGCCCACAAGGCTGGTGGGCGCAGAGACGATCAATGACTTCAAGAGGAAGTTGGATGGCCACCTGAGAGAAATAGACTTGCAGGACCACGGGGATCGAACCGAGGAGTGGGACTGACTGCATAGCTCTGAGGTGAGCTGGCATGGACTCGATGGGCTGAATGGCCTCCTTCTGTGCCTTAAATGACTCATATGACCCTATGCTCCCACTGGCCCTCAACCAATGGACTAAGGACATTTACCTCATGCGTCCCGTCCTTCTAACCTCCTTTCACCTGCTGGGATTCTGTTCTCCAAGTGTTAAAGTTAAGAATCCTAGTAAAATGGAGGTACACTGGCATCTTGAAAGACTTCATTGACCTATCCACCTCCTGAAAATGGATTGGTTGCCTGTGACCCCTCCACCGACCCACCTCTGTTAAAACTGGCAATGGGCAGGTGGGGTCAGGATTGAGAATTTTTTAATTTTTTACCTTTCCACCCTCCCCCAACCCAGTATTTGGGGGTTAAAATACCCCTAAAATGTTAAAAAAATAACTGTGCAGTGCGTTGAGATGCCCTTGGACTGTGAAAAACTTAGTGTAACCTTGAGTTCTTTCTTTCGAAAATCCAGAAAATCATCTGCAGAGATGAAACTCAACATATTATTAAACTGCCAGAAATATTAACTTGGTAATAAACCTGAGGCTATGCCGGCTTTGAGAGGTGATTGAGAAGATATGTTAAAATGCTGCTCGTAAATGTTTCTTACGCCTGCTGTGAGCACAGCTTTAGAATACAGACATTTCACCCGCAGCTTGCCTTCTCGAACTTTGGCTGCACCACATGAAGCTATGACACTGTCACACAGGCTGCATGGGGGCCTGGGGGCCTGCTTGTCGGCTGAAACCTTGTAGGCCAGTTCATTGTGTATGTGCATTTTCTAAACATCCTGCTACTTCAGAGCAATTTCACCTAAATTAAGCAGTTCATAGTCTCTCTGCACCTGCTTCAATCGACTGAGGGTTGATTGTTAACAAGTACATCTCTGGCGTACATCTGTCAATCATTTCTAAAATATTCCATGGACAGGAACACTTGGAATTCAAAGAAGAAGTAAATCATTCAACTGTAGGGAGCCTCACAGTTGAGTCTGAACCTGAGCGTACCCATTTTGCCATGTGATTGGGAATGCAAATTGGGTTCTTGCCTTTGATATTCTCTCAGGTTCAATGATGTTGGTCGCTTCCATACGTGGTCTGGTTGTCTTCCATTCAGTGTGCCCGTACTTCCAATAATGTAACTAAACAATGATGTGAGCCTCAGTTGTAACAAAATCTCCCCCCTTCTGATCTGAACAGGATATTTGTGTTTCATACACGTGATTCTTCAATTTCTTTTAAGAAAACAATTGGAGGCCGTAAACTGCTTCATCTCACAGTGAGGGGATAGGCAGAGCAACAGTTATAACTGGATTATTCTTTCATGAGATGTGAGCATCACTGGCAAGGCCAGCGTTTGTTACCCAACCTTATTTTCCCTTGACAACTGAATGGCTGGCTAGGCCATTTCAGAGGGCAGTTAAGAGTCAACCACATTGCTGTGGGTCTGGAGTCACATGTAGGCCAGACCAGGTAAGGACGACAGATAATAAAAACAGAAAATGCGAGAAACACTCAGCAGGTCTGGCAACATCTGTGGAGAGAGAAGCAGAGTTAACATTTCAGGTCAGTGACCCTTCATCAGACTTCCTTCCCTAAAGGAGATTAATGAACCAGATGGGTTTTTACGACAATTGATGATAGTTTCATGGCACCATTACTGAGTCTAGATTTTTATTAATTAATTGAATTTAAATTCCACCAGTTGCTGTGGTGGGATTTGAACCCACAGTCTCAGGGCATTAGCCTGGGTCTCTAGGTTACTAGTCCATTGACATTACCACTACACCGCCGTCTCCCCATTGACTTGGTTCTTCTGGCCCAGTGCACCCGCTGGGGGCTAATCTTGCAAAACTCCTCCCTGTCCTAATTACCGCCCTACATCATTTTGACAATTTCCAGTTTCCTGGCCCTAACCACCTCCCCTTCACTATGGACGTCCAATCTTTCTACTCCTCCATCCCCCACCAGGATGGTTTGAGGGCTCTCCGCTTCTTCCTTGAACAGAGGCCCAACCAGTCCCCATCCACCACCACCCTCCTCCGCCTGGCTGAACTTGTTTTCACATTGAAAACTTCTCCTTCAACTCCACTCACTTCCTTCAAGTAAAAGGTGTTGCTATGGGTACCCGTATGGGTCCTAGTTATGCCTGTCTTTTTGTGGGATATCTTGAACATTCCTTGTTCCAGTCCTACTCAGGCCCCCTCTTCCAACTCTTTTCCCCGGTACATTGATGACTGTATTGGTGCCGTTTCCTGCTCCCGCCCAGAACTAGAAAACCTTATCAACTTTGCCTCTAATTTCCACTCTTCTCTCACCTTCACATGATCCATCTCCGACACTTCCCTTCCCTTCCTTGACTTCTCTGTCTCCATCTCTGGGGATAGGTTGTCTACTAATATCCATTATAAGCCCACCGACTCCCACAGCTACCTCGACTACCCTTCTTCACACCCTACCTCCTGTAAGGACTCCATTCATTTTCCCAGTTTCTCCATCTCCGACACATCTGCTCTGATGATGCTACCTTCCATGACAGCGCTTCTAATATGTCTTCCTTTTTCCTCAACCGAGGATTCTCCCCCACTGTGGTTGACAGGGCCCTCAACCATGTCCGGCCCATTTCCCGCACCTCTACCCTCACCCATTCCCCTCCCTGCCAGAACTGCAACAGGGTTGCCCTTGTCCTCACTTTCCACCCTCCCAGCCTCCATATCCAAAGGATCATCCTCTGCCACTTCTGCCACATCCAGCATGATGCCACTACCAAACGCATCTTCCCCTACCCTCCCCTGTCAGCATTCCGAAGGGATCGTTCCCTCCGCAACACCCTGATCCACTCCTCCATTACCCCCACCACCTCGTCCCCTTCCCACGGCACCTTCCCCTGCAATTGCAGGAGGTGTAATACCTGCCCATTTACCTCCTCTCTCCTCACTATCCCAGGCCCCAAACACTCCTTTCAGGTGAAGCAGCAATTTACTTGTACTTCTTTTAATGTAGTATACTGTATTCGCTGCTCACAGTGTGGTCTCCTCTACATTGGGAGACCAAGCGCAGACTGGGTGATCGCTTTGGGAACACCTCCGCTCAGTCCATAAGCATGACCCCCAGCTTCCAGTTGCTGGCATTTCATCACCACCACCCACCCACCACCGCCTCCCACCCCCTGCTCTCATGCTCACATCTCTGTCCTGGGATTGCTGCAGTGTTCCAGTGAACATCAACGCAAGCTCGAGGAACAGCATCTCACTTACTGATTAGTCACACTACAGCCTGTGGCACTGAACATTGAGTTCAATAATTTCAGAGCATGCCGGGCCCCCCTTTTTATGTTTAGTTATTTTTTCTTTTTTTCGTTTTTCTTCTTTATTTGGTTATTTTATTTTAGATTTTTTAGTTTAGTATGTTTCTACTGTGCCTGCCCACTGTTTCTGTTTTTTTTAATGTTTGTGCTAGGAGTGCTTTGTGCTTTACAGTCTATTAACACCCTCTCTGTACTAAAGCTTTGTTTTTCAGCATACCATTAACATACCATTTGCCTTTGCTCCATGATCTTCTGGTCAGTTATTCTCTGTGACCTTGTCCTATCAACACCTTCTCTTTTATTATCTCTTGCACCCCCCCCCCCCCCCCCACCCCACTTTACTTGCTTAAAACCTTTTATATTTCTAATATCTGCCAGTTCTGAAGAAGGGTCACTGACCTGAAACGTTAACTCTGCTTCTCTCTCCACAGATGCTGCCAGACCTGCTGAATATTTCCAGCATTTCTTAGTTTTTATTACCGCTTCCACTGCTGACCCTGTGGACTCTGCCAGTGGATCAGCTCTCACCAGCCTTCTACATATCTCTCTCCAGAATGAGCATTCACTTGTTAACAAGGCCCTTATCGTCCATGAACTCTTTGTGAACGATTACATCGACAACATGGCCTTGATGGAAACCTGGCTGAGGGGTGATGACACCTTCCCCCTAAATGAAGCCTCCCCGCCTGATTACATCTTCCACTACGTGCCAAGTCCAAGAACAGATATGGTGGAAAACTGGTTTAACCATTCATCACCAGATCTGGCCGGACCACATAAAATATTATCAGGTCCTGCTCTCATCTGCTAAAACTGTTCACTATTCCAGGATCATCCTAGAATGCAAATATAGCCCTCTCCCCGTCCCCTCCATCCTCACCTGCAAAAATAAGTATGAGAAGCTCATGGACTTCTTTGTCAGTAAGATTGAGACCATTTGTTCAGCTGCCTCCACCACATCCCTCCTTTCCACTATCCCACCAGGCCAAACTTACTTTAATGCTCCCACCCGCCCTAGCCTTGAACTCATATCTATCACTAGTTTCTCTCCTCTCCCACCTCACATCGTCTCTGAGCTCATCTTGTCCATGAGACCCACCTCCCGTTCCCTTGATCCTATTCCCACTAAACTGCTGACGGCTCAACTCCCCCTCCCACTCCCCATGTTAGCTAATATTGTAAATGGTTCTCTCTCTTCAGGTGTTGTCCCTCTCTCCTTTAAATCTGCTGTCATCACCCATCTCCTCAAAATATCAACCCTTGACCCCACTGTCCTTGCAAACTACCATCCCATCTGCAACCTCCCTTTCCTCTCCAAAGTCCTTGAACTTGTTGCCTTCCAAATCCATTCCCAACTTTCCCATAACTCCATGTTTGAATTCCTCCAATCAGGTTTCTGTCTGTACCACAGAACCGAAACAACTCTTGTCAAAATCACAATTGACATCCTCTGTGACTTAACAAAGGCAAACTTTTCCTTCTCATCCTTCTCAACCTGTCTGCATCCTTTGACACGGTTGACTACACCGTCCTCCTCCATTGTCACTGTTGTCCAGCTGGGTGGGACTGCTCTCACCTGGTTCCATTCTTAACTATCTAATCATAGCCAGAGAATCACTGGCAATGGCTTCTCTTCCTGTTCCCTCTCTGTTACCTCTGGTGTCGCCGAAGGATTATCTATCGCCCCCTCCTATTTCTCATCTACATGCTACCCTTTAACGGCATCATCCAAAAACACAGTGTTTAGTTTCCACATGTACGCTGACAACACTCAGCTCTACTTCTCTCGACTCCTTCATTGTTGCTAAATTATCAGACTGGTTATTCGACATTCAGTACTGGATGAGCAGAAATTTCCTCCAGTTAAATGTTGGGAAGATTGAAGCCATTGTCATCAGTCCCTGCCACAAAATCTGTTCCCTAGCTACTGACTCCATCCCTCTCCCTGGCAACAGTCTTAGATTTAACCAATCTGTCTGCATCTTTGGTGTCACATTTGATCCTGAGATGAGCTTCCGACCATACATCCAAGCCATCACTAAGAATGCCTACATTCACTTCAAAACATCACCCGACTCTGCCCCTGTCTCAGCTCATCTGCTGCTGAAACCCTCATCCATGGCTTTATTACCTCTATTACTTCTAAACTTGACTATTCTAAAGCACTTCTGGCTGGTCTCCCACATTCTACTCTCCGTAAACTTGAGGTCATTCAAAACCCTGCTGCCCATGTCTTTGCTCGCACCAAATCCCATTCATTCATCACCCCCGAGTTCTCAGTTAAGCAATGCCTTGATTTTAAAATTCCCATCTTTGTTTTCAAATCCCTCCATGGGCTCGTATCTGACTAACTCTGTAATCTCCTCCAGCCCTACAACACTGAGTTCTCTGCACTTCTCCAATTCTGGCCTCGATTTTCATCATCCTACCATGCCTTCAACTGCCTAGGCTGTAAGCCCTGGATTTCCCCCCCTAAATCCCTCTGCCTCTCTACCTCTCTTTCCTCCTTCAAGAGGATGAATGACCTCCTTCTGTGCGGTAACCGTTCTATATGATTTGTCTAGTTTTGTGATTCTTTATAATTGGTGAATGGCAGGTTTGAAAGAAGAGTGAGTGGGGTTAACAACCCCTGATTGGACGTATTACTGGAGGTTTCATCACATGACCTCCCATCTCCAGCTATCCCACCCAGTCAAACAGCCTTTTTTCCCCCATCTATAATATATTTACAACTAATAAACAAAAGTGTTCATTGAAAATGAAAAATAAAACACAAATCCTAATGATTTCTCTCCTGGGTGGCTCACAGCAGTGCCTGGTAGATTCATCTTTAATTTCTGGGCAACGCTGGGAGATTGGAAACCCTAAAATTGAGTGACTTGTGATTGATTGCTTTTGTTTGCTGCTAATCAGTTCATTTACATTTAGCCAATCAGCTTCTTGATTTTAAGGAGCCTCCTAGTACAGTGGTTAGCACCGCAGCCTCACAGCTCCAGCGACCTGTGTTCAGTTCTGGGTACTGCCTGTGCAGAGTTTGCAAGTTCTGACTGTGTGGGTTTCTGCTGGGTGCTCCAGTTTTCTCTCACAGCCAAAGACTTGCAGGTTGATAGGTAAATTGGTTATTGTAAGTTAACACTACTGTAGGTAGGTGGTAGGGAATATGGGATTAATGTAGGATTAGTATAAATGGGTGGTTGTTGGTCAGCACAGACTCAGTGGGCCAAAGGGTTGTATCTCTCTAATCTAATCTAAAAAAAACACTGTGCATGCCCAGTCTGCAATATACATCCATTTTAATATTGAGAGGCAAAATGGCAACCAGGGAGAACACAATTTCTGATATGTACATTGCTGTAACAGGGTAGCAGAGTCACTTGAGACCTCCGGGGGGGGTGGGGTGGTGGTCGTCCCTCCCCTTTTGCCAGTTGCCCCAGGCTCAAGGTCCCATACTCAGGGTTACGAACCATGGCCAACAGTGGAACCAACGAATTTTCGGTGGTAATGGCCGAAGATCTTGAACCTCAAGGGCTAACAGCTGCTTACAGGTGGAGGATCGTTTGGGAAGTGGACTTGTCTTTCCTTTAAAGCAGACATGAGGAAAGCAACGGAAAACCACATCATGCACTTTTTCCCTCATCATATTACTCATTTCCCATGGAAGTTAAAATATAAGAGGTTCTTACAAGCAACTGTAGAGGAAAGTGCAGGACTGTGGGGTGTGGCGAAATGAGCAGAGGACCTGCCCTTGGGCAGATAACCACTACTACATTGTTATGACTGCAACATACCTGAACCACAGTGGACCAGGCAAGTACAAACATCAATGTCTCTCGCTGGCGTTTGTCTCCTTGGAGTTTTTGAACTGCCCAGCAACATCAAGCTGTCTTCATCGGAAGAAAATGCCTTTTCTTTTCCTGTAGAAATGGCAATCCTAATAGCCATGGTTGGGCTGCTCAATATAAAGGGGTAAAGACCGCCAAAATATTTTTGCATGGGGATGGATCAAAAAGGATCAGTCCAGGACTAAGAGAATTGAATTATAAGGGCAGATTGCACAGACCAGACTTGTATACTCTCGAGTATGGAAGATTGCGGGTGATCTAAGTGAGCTGTTTAAAATGATTAAAGGATTTGATAGGGTAAATAGACAGAAACTGTTTCCTCTGGTGGGAGAGTCCACAACAAGACAGCATAACCTTACCATTAGAACTATGGCTGTTCATGGGTGATATCAGGAAGCACATCCTCATACAATGTGTAGAAGAAATTGGGAATTCTTTCCCCCGAGAAGCTGCAGAAGCTAGGGGTCAATTAAAAATTTAAAGCTGAGATTGATAGATTTTTGATAGATTTAGGGTATAAATGGTTTCAGAACCAAGGTGGGTAGATGGGGGTTAAGCTACAGATCAGGCATAGTCTAGTTGAATGGCAGAACAATCTGGAGGGGCTGAATGGCCTCCTTCTGTTCGTATGTTTCAGAGCTGAACACGAGTTTTGTACCAAGCAGTTGTCTGAACAAAAATTGTTTCACAGATAAAACAGCTAAGATTCACAGAGTCAGGGCGTCTATTTTTGGCACTGAAAATGTGAGCTGAAGATTGTGACAGTTTCCTGAGGGTACTTGCAGTTTGGGATTTGAATCTCATTTGCTCACTACAAAGCAATTAGTGTAATTATTACACGGTGGAATAGATATATATTATTGTAAAAGGAGAGCAGGTAGCGAATTAATTTATCACATTTTCGCAAGGTTAAAATTTTGCTTCGGGCTTCAAATGGTACAAAATTGTTTGAGATAATTAAACCACTTTGTGTTTATGAGGTCTCAATTGAATTAGGTAAGTTGAAGAATTGTCAGTTCTGTGAGCGGGTTAGTGGTACAGCTTCAACCTGCTTCACTAAACTTATTTCATAAGCTTTTTGGGAGTGAACCTGTGGCCTAGTGATTGGTTCCTCTGAGTCAGAATCCCAATTCAGACAGTCTGGTTAGCTCCAGTTCTGAGTTCTGGCTTCTCATCCAGCGGAATATTTGCAGCTGGACCCAACGGGATTTAAATGAAATTTGACATAGGTCTGGTTTACACAAGTGGGTATGGATGGCCCCTGCTTCATCGTATGGGTTGCGGGAGCTGATAAAACCTCCAGATGTAGAGGGCTAATGCCCCCTCCCACTGAAAATCCATCGCCTGGTGTAAAGATGGTCATGACCAATGATAGGTTTGTTCATGTTCCAGCCCGCCAACTCTTATCAGCCTGTAAAAGCATAGAATCATAGAAAGTTTAAGGCACAGAAAGAGGCCACTTGGCCCATTGTGTCTGTGCCGGCCAAAAAAACAATCCACCCATTCTAATCCCACCTTCCAGCATTTGGTCCGTAGCCCTGCAGCTCATGGCACTTGAGGTGCATATCCAGACTCCTTTTGAATGAGTTGAGGGTTTCTGCCTCAACTACCCTTTCAGGTAGTGAGTTGCAGATCACCACCACCCTCTGGGTGAAAAAGTTTTTCCTAAACTCCCCTCTAATTTTTCTACCAACCTCTTTAAATCCATGCCCCCTCGTCACTGACCTCTCTGCTAAGGTGAATAGACCCTTCATCTCCACTCTATCCAGGCCCCTCAACATTTTGTGCACTTCAATCAGATCTACCCTCAGCTTTCTTTGTTCCAAGGAGAACCCCAGCCTATCCAATCTTTCCTCATAGCTGCATTTTTCCAGTCCTGGCAACATCCTCATAAATCTCCTCTGTACCTTCTCTCGTGCAATTACATCCTTTCTGTAATGAGGTGACCAGAACTGCACACAGTACTCGAGTTGTGGCCTAACCACTGAGTTATACAGTTCCAGCATAACCTCCCTGCTCTTGTATTCTATACCTTGGCTAATAAAGGAAAGGATTCCATATGCCTTCTTAACCACCTTATCGGCCTGTCCTGCTACCTTCAGGGATCTGTGGACATTCACTCCAAGGTCCCTTACTTACTCTACACTTCTCAGTATTTTCCCATTAATCGTGTATTCCTTTGCCTTGTTTGACCTCCCTAAATGCATCTCCTCACACTTCTCCAAGTTGAATTCCATTTGCCACTTTTCTGCCCATCTGACCAGACCATAAATATCTTCCTGCAGCCTACAGCTATCCTCCTCGTTATCTACCACATGCCAATCTTTGTGTCATCCACAAACTTCTTGATCATGCCCCCCGCATTTATGTCCAAATCATTAATATACACCACAAAAAGCAGGGGACCCAGTAATGAGCCCTGCAGAACGCCACTGGAAACAGCCCTCCAGTCGCTAAAACAGTTGTCAATAATTATCCTTTGTTTCCTGCCACTGAGCCAATTTTGTATCCATCTTGCTGCCTTTCCCTGGATCCCATGGGATTTTTGTTTTAACCAGTCTGCCCTGTGGGACCTTTTCAAAAGCCTTGCTAAGATCCATGTAGACCACAACATCTGCATTACACTCATCTATCTTCCTTGTTTCTTCTTCAAAAAATTCAATCAATTTGGTTAAACAAGATCTTTCCTTCACAAACCCTTAACAAATGTTCTACTGCTGCACACTATTCTTCAAGGGAAGAGTGTGAAGATACTAAAATAATGGCAGCTTATTTAACTATTGTTTCCCTCCCCCAAATAAAAATTAATGTGTGAGTGATTTTACAAAGCAGTGAGTTTGAACCTTGAAATCCAATTCTATGCTGGATCCATCTACAGCTTCATAATGCTATGGGTGTGGCCATTATTTGCTTGGAGCCAATGCAGCAACTGTGCACAAAGCTCATTGCAATCAGCAACTTAATTTAGAAAAGGAGCCTTTCCATACTTTGATGGCTGGACACCTCTTCAGACCAGGCACTACCTGTACCAAAAAAGGATAAATCCAAGTATTTTTTTAAATGGTGAAAGTCTAGGAGCAGTGGAGGCCCAAAAATGTTTCAGGAATCCAAATACACAGATCACTAAAATGTAGTGGTCAGGTACGAAGAAAGATCAGAAAAGATAATGGAATTGATAACTAGAGGGAATTTATAAAGGGGAGGCAGTTTTGCTACAGCTATACAAAACCCTAGTCAGGCCACAACTGGAGTATTGTGTACTTCATCTTCGAAAGGATGTATTAGCCTAGGAAGCAATACAGCGCAGAGTCACAAGAATGTTGCCAGGGTTCCAAGAGTTATGAGGAGATATAATGTAAACTAGACTTGTATTCCCTGGAATAAAGATGGTTAAGGGGTGATTTGATTAAGGTTTTTAAGATTTTGAAAGGAATTTATAGGCTCGGTAGAAAGAAATGTTTTACGCTGGCGGGGTGTGGTGTTGGCAAAAGGACATAACCTTAAAATCAGAGGCAGGGTCATTCAGGAGAGAAGATAGGAAACACTTCTTCACACAAAGAATGGTAGAAGTTTGGAACTCTGTCCCACAAAAAGCATTAGATGCTAACTCAATTAATCATTTTAAATCTGATATCAGTAGCGTTTTGCTAATCAAGTCTCCTAAGGTTTCTGGAGCCGTGGCTGATGATTGGAGTGATGATACAGATTAGCCATGGACTCATAGAATGCTGGAACATGCTCAAGGGACTGAATGACCTACTCCTGTTCCTATGTTCCTATGCTTTGCAGACCTGTTCCTTTTAGTTGGATCCTTGTTCCTAAATGGATTTTCCAATGTTATTGCATACCTGTGAGCAACTCGACACCATTCTAGTCCTCTAGCATCAGGGAATTTCTGCACGACCTCCTGATACTTGCTTATTTGCAGAAGTGGAGCAAGATAATGCATAGGTGAGCTTGCACCTTAGACAATCCTTGCAGTATGCTCTGATGCTGACGCCCATGTCAAGAAAACCATGGTCTCTGATCGGAATCTTGTCCGATACAAGCTGGCATTCACCAAGCACCATTCCTGACTGAAACTATCAGTGAGCTCTGCACACTCCTGCAACCAAACTTGGAGATCAGTTCCTGTGCAGTGACGACGTTGGAAGTGACCGTCATGATAACTGTTCCGATGGGTGTTTACGGGAAAGGTTCATTCCAGGGGAGTGCGGGAAATCTCGGTCGCATCGCCCATGCTCAGCGCATAGTTGTATCAAGGAGGTAATTGAGACACTGCTTCCCTGCACCATATAATTCAACAATTCCTCTGTGGCCACCATATGCAACACAATGCTGTCCTGTAAAGATTATTACAGGTAACAACAGCCCCTGGCTGAGGGTGACCCCAATCAAAGGCAGAAGAAGACATTTAACAGCAACAATGCGAGATCAAAATATGAGAAGGCATATCGGTACTACAAACCAATCATTCAACAAAACCCTAATAGACAATAAATTAACTGAACCATCCAACACAATACAGCCAAATGGATGCTAATACAATGTTGCACATTGTGCTGGGTTCCACAATGCAGTTGTTCTTCTGATTATCTGAATTTGTCACATTGACACTGCCCAGTGATTCAAAATTCATCCAGCAATGGACCACTCTGACGACGGCAGAGCCAGTTTTACTTCATTTACATGTAGTGAAGGGCTAAGATCTCAGCACAGCCATGGCCATAACAAAATGGCAACCCATGGCATCCAGATTGGATACTTCAAGGAGAAACTCCCACTCCTCCCCGGCCAACATCTCCAATGCCCAAGATGGGTCTTCGAGGCACCTGGTTCATATTTCATTGCTGACACTGGTGCCAAAGCTATCCCTGCCAAAGCAGTACAACTGAGGGCAATAAAGGGAATGAGGACCTTTGAAGGGTTACACTTCTGGAGACAAACTTATGACAATAAGAGAACTGCTTGTATGGCAAAGAACCCATGACCAGAACATTCCCAAGGTTACTGCACACTCCTGGCAGAGCAGGAGCAGCTTGGAGGAATTTCCTGGCCTGTTTTCTATTTGCTGTTTCTGTAAGGATTGTAGCCAAGGGAAGGAAGAGGAAAGTCCAGCCACACGTAGGAACACAACAGGAAAAGAAAGACCCGGCTGATTTATTGAACAGGACAGTTTGGGTTCAGGCCAGGACACTGGGAAAACTCCCCTGCTCTTGTTCAAAATAATGCTGTGAAATTTTTTATGTTCACCTGAGAGGGCAGACTTTACTATCTCATCTGAAAGATGACACTAGCGCTGCCTTAGTGCTGCACTAGAATGCCAGCCTGGATTATGTGCTCAAGTTGCTGGAGTGGGATTATGAACCCAGCACCTTCTACTTCAGTGGGGAGAGTGCTACCCACTGAGCCAGAGCTGACAGTGCCCAGGATAACAATCATTCTCCCCTTTGTCTTTTGTGAGTCACCATCTATGAGTAAAGACTTTGAAAGTCGGGCTCTATTTGCAAGTTGATAAACACAAGGATTTTTTCAGTTATATTTTCAGTGTAAAAAATTGGGAGAAAATCAGTAAGGAAAAATTAGGTGCAGAGTGGGTGCTGCATATCGTCCAAATAACAATTACTCTTAAGGAACGAAATAAGCTTCCAAAACAAACCATTGCCAAGGTATTGTCGCTCCAACAATAGACCATTGAATGCCCAAGAAAATAAACTATCTTTGGTTTGAATCCTGTTATTGTGATCTTTGAATTTTGCAGCACATAACTTGTCAGTTTTATGTTGAGTGGTGGTAGGAACATTTAACAATGGCACAGCCCATGTGGGCAGGGCACAGTGAAGGGCATTGTGTCAGGATTACTCCTGCCAACCCACCTACCCACTGTTTGGCCATGAAGCAGAATTGATTGCGGAGCAGCTGGCACCCCGGACTGTCTCTCATTAGCAGGCTTGATGGAAGGAGTATTTCACATGGAGGTAGAGGTATTGAGGGGAGGAGGGGAACCAGGGAAAAGGAAACCACAGGAAACAGGAGAGCAGCTTGGACAGTGCTGCAGATGTTCAGACATGTTCTGGATTTGCAATGGAAATGAGTTCACTTTTTAAAAATCTGTTTGAAACACCTGTTGACACTGCAGCTTTAATTTTGGGTACCACTTTGCATTGTGAAGGAATTGTGTTGAGACTTGCTTAACTGCAAAGTTCAATATGGAAATGCAACAGCATCAGCTGTGAGAAAAATGGCTCTCAGTAGAGTATCCGACTGAGTGTTTTTTTATTTGTTTCACGGGATGGAGGTGTCCCTGGCAAGGCCAGCATCTGGTGCCCATCCCTAATTGCCCTTGAGAAAGTGGTGGTGTTTCATTGACACAGGTCATCAGAGGTCGGGGGTCGTGGTGGTGGAGGGGGTCTGGAAAATGCCTCTGGGAGAGGGTCGCCATGGGCCTCGTTACCGGAAAGGCTCGGCCTGATATTGCTGACGGCGGCAAGACCTCATGGAGGCACCCCCGCCACTTGGTGATGGGAACAAAATTTAAATATTTAAATGTATATAAATAATGAATTAGTTACTTACCCGCTCCCGCCATCCATTCCAGAGCGATATTGCTGCCGGTGGCTGGCACTCCTGCACCTTCAGGAGCCAATGCGAGACACTGATGGGGAGGGGGGAGCAGGTAAGTATTTCAGTGCTGGGGGGGTGGGGAGCAGGGTCAAACTCATCCGATTAGTGTAGGGGATGTTGGGAAAGGGTAAAGTGTTATGCACTTTGGGGGCGCATGATCAGGTGCACAAGGTAAGTATTTCGGTGGGGGTGGGAGAGGGAAAGGAATGAATTATATGGTTATGGGGGGGGGTTGCTGGAGAGGGGCTAGAAACATCTATTTAATTTTTTCATATCTATTTTAAATCACTATTCCTTTAAATATTTAAATTGAAATGTCGGGCTCAAAGCCCTTTAAAAGGCTTTGGCGCCTGCACAATGTTATACAACAGGAAAAACACATAGCTGCAAGATGGTTTATTAAATAATCGATAAAGAAAGAAATAAAGCATTATAACAATAACAGACAGGAAAAGAACCTTTGGTTCATCCAGCCTGTCCCACACAATTGTGATACCTTGTACACCCCATTCCGCTCAAAACCATGTGATCTCCTGAGAGTGAGGAAAAACCAGATAAAAACGCAGGCCAAACTGGTGAAAAAATTCTGGACAATTCCCCTCTGATCCCCTGGCCACCAGAGATCAAAGCAGTCCAGAAGATCACTGATAATTCCTTGCAGTCCCTCCCTTTTTCCGCCTGTTCCAGAGGTTCACTAAGCTCTGGGAAAAGAACCACCTTCTGACATCTAACCTAGACCTGGCCTTATACAACTTAAAATTGTGACCCCTGGTCTTCTCTAACCTATTTAATTGGAATAAAGTATCAACACATACACAGTCTAATCCTTTCATCATTTTCAACCCCCATCAGATCACCCCCTACATCTTTGCTTCTCTAAAGTGTAGAGTCCCAACTCTATTAGCCTATCGTGATAACGAAGATGGTTTAGACTGAGAATTAGTGGCCCACCTCAGCACCTTTTCCAAAGCCTCAATATCACTCACCATGTGAGGAGACCAAAACTGGACACAATATTCCAACTGAGGCCCAATTACGGTCTTGTACAAGGACAAAATAGTATGCTTGCTCTTACAGTTAATTGGCCTTTGAATGCACTCCAACCTTCTACTTGCTTGAGCTATCGCTACATGACATTGCTTATGTAACTTTAGAAATCTATGCACTAGAATGCCCCGGTCTCTTTCTTTCCCCATCTGCTTCAATGTTTTTCTCTGAAGGGTCCACATGCATAACACTGCAGTTTTCCAAATGAAACATCTTTTGCCAGTCTTTTGCCCAATCTTCCAAGATCATCAAGATCCGCCTGAAGCATCATCTACAGATCTACAGTCCTAATACTGTACAGATCTTGGTATCATTGGCAAACTCGGAGATCCTGCCCCCAACACATTTAGATCATTAATAAAAATGGCAAAGAGCAATGGTCTCAACACCAATCCCTACGGGACATCACTGCTGACCATTCTCCAAATAGATCCAAATCCATTAGTCACTACTTTCTGCCTAATCCTTCCAGCAAGCTCTCAATCCAGCTCAATGTATTACCACTAATACCAGAGGCTTTGATCTTGTACACAACCTGGTCCAAAGTTGTTTGGAAGTCTAAGTAAATAATGTCTATTGGGCTTCCCTCATCCTCCCAATTGGTAACTTCTTCAAAGAATACAATCAAATTTGTAAGGTATGATCTTTTTTTGGAAACATGTCGGGTGTCTCTAATATGTCCTTACTTATCCAAGCAATCATGCATTGCACCCTTAATGGTTCCCACAAGAATTTTTCCTGGAACTGATGTCAAACTAATGGGCCTATAGTTACCCAGGTTTGCTTTGTCACCTTTTTGAAGATGAGGACTATACTCATTATAGAATCATAGTAATTTACAAACATGGAAAGAGGCCATTCATCCCACTGTGTCTGAGCTAGCAGGCAAGTAGCCATCCAGCCTAATCCCACTTTCCAGCTTTTGGTCTGTAGCCTAGTAGGTTACTGCACCTCAAGTGCCTATCCAAATACTTTTTAACTGTCATGAGGGTTTCTGCCTCTACCACCCTTTCAGGCAGTGAGTTCCAGATCCAGAAAAGATTTTCCCTCAAATCCCCCCCAAACTTCCGACCTGTTACCTTAAATCTATGCCCCCTGGTTATGGACCACTCAGCCAAGGGAAATAGGACCTTCCTATCCACTCTATCTAGACCCCTCACAATTTTATACACTTCAATTAGGTCTCCCCTCAGCCTCTTCTGTTCCAAAGAAAACAACCCTAGCTTATCTAATCTTTTCTCATAACTAAAATTCTCCAGTCCAGGCAACATCCCCATACCCTTTCTGGTGCAATCACATCTTTCCTATCATGCAGTGACCAGAGCTGTATGTAATACTCCAGCTGTGGCCTAACTAGTGTTTTATACAGTTCCAGCATAACCTACCAACTCTTATATTATATGCCTTGGCTAATAAAGGCAAGTCTCCCATATGCCTTCTTGACATCTTAACTACCGGTCCAGCCACCTTCAGGGATCTGTGGACATACACTCCAAGGTCCCTCTGCTCCTCTACACTTCTCATTATCATACCATTTATTGTGTGCTCCCTTGCCTTGTTAGCCTTCCTCAAATGCATTACATTTGCCTCCTTCTATTCTGTGGAACCATTCCAGATAGCAGTATTCTGTTAAAAATATGGGCTAGGGATTTGCACAGCATGCACCTCATCTCCCTGAGGACCCATGGGTGGATATCATCTGGCCTGACTGCTTTCTGTATTTTCATGTTCTTAATTCCGGCTAAAACAATATGTTCATCATGTTAATATTAGTTTTATTATTGCCATCATTAAATTCTAACAATTGAGCATTGTCTTCAAGAGTGAAGACAGATGTAAAGTATTTCCTCTACACGCAATGGGTCCTTCATCCTGGAACATCCTAGAATGGTCCAGTACAGTTTCTGACAGTTCTCTGACTCTTCACATAATTGAAAAATCTTTTCCCGTTACTTCCGCAAGTGTCTATGGTTCTCTTTTCTATCATCCTTTTAGCTGATCAAATGGCAGCCCTTGTTTTCTTTAGCTGTCTTTGTGCTTAACTCTGTTTAGTTGAGTATTGGATTGTTTAGTTTGTCGAAACATTTTTGTTTACATCTTATTTGTCTTTGTACATGACCATTCAGCCACCTTGGCTTTTTCTTACCATACTCCCTTCATTTGACTTTGGATACATATTTGTCTTCCACACTTTTTATCTAGTTCTTAAAACCTTTCTCTTTGTATTCTATGTCAGTCTCGTCACCACCCAGTAGTGTTAGCTAATTAACCTGTTCTAAAATCATCTGCCATTTTAGCAAAATTCTGAAATCTCATGAGTAGTAGATTTTCAGTAACTTGCATTTATATAGCACCTTTCATAACCTCAGGACGTCCCAAAGGACTTTACAACCAATGTAGTACTTTTGAAGTGTAGTCATTGTTGTAATTTTGGAAACACAGCAGCCAATTTATGATAATAAGATATGTATTTAGATACAGACACATATATAGTTACAAAGAACTATGATTAACATAATACTTACAATGATTTTTGAAAAAAATATTTTTGGTTATGTGATGAATAATTGAGGGAGTTTGTTAACTAACTTGTAATGTGCTGGGTTTATAAATCTCTCTGGCATGCACTCCAATCTGAAAAACCAGTAAAGCTGAGTATCAGCTTCAATAGTAGTTTGTGAAGCCCTTCCAAAAAGGTTAGAGCTAAAAAAGAAACACAGAATGGAGGTCTCTTGGCATGTGGACACAAGCGCTGGAAAATTCTTCAGATCTACTCCTGCTCCCTCAACATAACTTTGCTGGACGTTGGGGGTGGGGGGAAATTCCATTTGTGCACATAAAGAGGTCTCCACTGTACTTCTGGTGAAGATACGGCAGTGAGATCATTTCCAGGGATATTCCCGGGCAAGGGGTTAGATTGAAAGTGCGGTGGGACACAGGTGAGTTATAACTTAAGCTGCAGGCATTCCATAAAGGGTGAACTAGAAATTTTATACTAATGATTTAGACTGTTATGGACAGATGGTAAGGGGTGAGACAATCTCATGCTTACCCTCTTCCATGATGACCTCTCAGAGTGAAATCAATAAAGGCTCACCTCAATGCATTCAGTCTGTCGCCTCCTTTCTGTTTGGGTTCCATGCCTAGTGCCCAGCTTAACCACGCGCCAGTGCCCATGGGAGACACTACGCAAATGAGGGCTGTGTCTACATTGGCATCCACTAAGGGTGAAGCCAACAGCTCACAATTAATGCATGATAGAATAATCACTTTTACACAATGCAAGTTAATTCGACAAACAAAAGAAATTTATATGAGAAAGCAAATGTCAAATTTCAAACACCTGTGAATTCCCAAGTGTCTCTTGGTGGTTTTCTTTATACATTTGTCAGTACTTCCATGAGGTGTAAGCCCTGTGCTAACAGCTTGGCCTGGAATGATTGTGGCGGTCGTCCTCTGGCTGCCTGAGGCCTGCAGGGTCACGGCTGTCTGAGCGTTTTCTGCACAGGTGCAGGACTCTCCTCAGGCGTTGCGGCTGCTGGAACTGGGCTCGCTGGCGGAGGAGCTGAAGGGTCAGTGTCTACACTTGGAGCACACTGAGGAGAGCCCCCAGCTGTGGAGGTCAGCCTCTCCTACTCCTTTACAAAGTTCAATGGAACATCTCTGCTGACCAGAGAAGGACGAGGAGCTGATGAAGACTCTGGGGCCTCGTCCATCTCTCGCCTTGTCACTACTTTGTTGAGCTCATGGCCAAGGTGATTGTGTGCAAGTCTCTGTGTATTTGTGGGATCTGGCTCTCCATGAGGGTCGCCAGCCTCTCGATGGAGGAAGCCATGCAGTCGCACGCTTGAGACATGGCAGCACTCATGGCACGGATGGACTCCTCCATTGTCCACTCAGGGCTGCGCATTGCCTCTGGCATTTCCACCAGATGTGGTCTTACCTCTCCCTGCAACTCCATCATGCTGTGTGCTGTTGACACCAGAGGCTTGTCATCATCCTGGGGCTCAGCATGGACCTAGCCACCCACAGTCCTCCAACTGTCAGAGGCTTCGGCTGCCACAGCCTTTGTCAGCTGCTTGATCATATGTATGATGCTCTCACCAGCTTGTGACTCTGATTCTAAAGTCAAGCTGAAACCCACTGAGGTGAAAGTATCTGCACTGGTGGAAGGTGCAGGAGAGTCATGTGACAGTGCATCCTCTGACCGCAGTTCCTCCTCAGAGGTGGAATTAATTCCCCCTTCTACGAGAGTCTTCTGTGGCTGCCGACCTGCTTGAGAGAATACAAACATGTGTGGGTTAGGATGTGCAGATCTCATCATGTCAAGCATTTGTGATGTGGATCTTCAGAAGTGTACTGTATGTTGTTTGAAGTCCATCCTCACTCTCTTGCGCAGAGACCCAGTCTCACCATCAGCTATTGAGCGGCCGCCCTGGGACCTGGCTAACTCCAGTGCCTCCTCTTCAGTGTTGAGAGAGGCTGGAGATCTGGTTTTCCTCTGCCAGTCTGGAATGTCTCCCTCCTGTTATGGGCCCTCTTGTCCTGCAAGTGGAAAGAGGGAGATAGTATGGAGCAATCACCTTGGCAGGACAAAGGAGGTCATTGACCGTCTTGTGGCATTGGACCATGTTTGAGGGGCTGCTGACCTCCTCTGTGATCTCCATCCAGGCTTGCTTGGTCAGATGGGAGGACCTCTTCTTGCCATCACTGGAGAATGGGACCGCCCACTTTTCCCTTGCATCTAGGAGGAGAATCTCCAGGGAAGCATCACTAAACCATGGGGCCAATCTGTGCCTTACCTCTGCCATCCTGCGGGGTCCTTCTCCAGGGTCAGGTGGCAGGTCCAGGAGTCACTCCAACAAGGGACTCAGCAGTGAATGGCTCAAAGGCAGCAATGCAAGCAGGGCTGGCAGGGCTTTAAATACAGTGCCAGCACCTGCTCTGGAGTCCAGAGTCATCTGACACCGTAGCCAGTGTCTCATTTCCCGCCCCTATCATGTGATTGGCCGGGCCATGCGCCTCCATTATTATAATTGGTCACCCACCACGTGATCGTGGTGGGCCGGCTGCATAAGCGACTAGCAGGGACAGCACCCATTTCTGGGTCCGCTGCTAGGACCTGCGACGGGCTCACTAAATTCAGCCCACTGCGTGCAGTTCTGGTCACCACACTATGGGAAAGATGTGATTGCACTAGAGAGGGTACAGAGGAGATTTACAAGAATGTTGCCTGAACTGAGAATTTTAGTTATGAGGAAAGATTGGTTCAGCTAGGGTTGTTTCGTTTGGAACAAAGGAGGCTGAGGGGTGACCTAATTGAAGTGTATAAAATTATGAAGAGTCTATATACAGTCTAGGAAAGCCCTATTCCCCTTGGTTCCCTCTGTACCAGATTTGCAAGCCTCTCTAGATCTCTTCAATTCTGCATACGAGAGGCTCGGCCTGTCCTTGAATGTTGCGAAAACAAAACTCAGTTATAGAGAGATACAGCACTGAAACAGGCCCTTCAAGTCTGTGTCAACCATCAACCACCCATTTATTTATTTATTTAGAGATACAGCACTGAAACAGGCCCTTTGGCCCACCGAGTCTGTGCTGACCAACAACCACCCATTTATACTAACCCTGCATTAATCCCATATTCCCTACCACCTACCTACACTAGGGGCAATTTACAACAGCCAATTTACCTATCAACCTGTAAGTCTTTGGCTGTGGGAAGAAACCGGAGAACCCGGCAGAAACCCATGCGGTCACAGGGAGAACTTGCAAACTCCACACAGGCAATACCCAGAACCGAACCCAGGTCGCCGGAGCTGTGAGACTGCGGTGCTAACCACTGCACCACTGTGCCACCCCCACTTTTCAATCCATTTACCTGGTCAGCCACATATTTCACCTCCCATATATGCTGAAGGAGGGACTTTGGAATATGTTAAGCACTTTCCATACCTTGGCAGCCACCTCTCTCAAAAGGCCACCGTTGATGAGGAGATCCAACACCGGATCAGCTGTGCCAGCTCAGCCTTCTACAAACTACAGCAGAGTGTTTGACAACTTTCGCAAGTCAACAAAAGTCCTAGTGTACAGAGCAGTTGTTGTCACCACATTCCTGTACTGCAGTGAGACCTGGACTGTGTATCAGCAACACATAAGAACACTAGAGAAATTTCATCAGCAAAGCCTCCACTGCATCCTTTGGATTCAATGGGAGGACCGTCAAATAAACACTAGTGCCCTCCTTTAGGCCAGCTCCTCAAGCATTCAGGTAAAACTCCTGCTAAATCAATGTTGATGGACTGGACACGGTCTCCAGATGGCCAAAAACCATCTCTCCTGCCAGGTCCTGTTTTCTCAACTCTCAAATGGCCAGCGTTCCAGAGGAGGACAAAGAAACTGCTTCAAAGACTCTCTGAATCTCTCTCTGAAGCACAGCAGCATTGACATTATGACTGGGCGGAGCTTGCTACCAACAGTTCAAAATGGCAACAACGTGTCCATCAAGCTGCATCCTGCTTTGAGTCAAACGCCTTAATGATGAGGCAGAGCGGCAGCAAAGAAGGAAAGAGAAGGAAGCAAATCCTGCACTCCAGATCCCACTACCTCATGGGATGTCCTACCCCATGTGCCCAAAGATCTGCGGGTCGCGAACCGGCTTGTTCAGTCACCTGAAGACCCATAGCAGAAACTCACGACCTTGAGTAGACGTCATCCTCGAATCGAGGGACAGCCAACGCATACAATTATGAGGGGTCTGGATACAGTGGATAGGAAGGCCCTATTCCCCTTTGTTGAGGGGTCCATAACCCGTGGGTATAGATTTAGGGTAAGAGGTAAAAAGTTTAGAGGCGATTTGAGTAGAAAGTTTTTCACTCAGAGGGTGATGGGATCTGGAACTCACTTCCTGAAAGGGTGGTAGAGGCAGAAACCCCCATAACATTTTAAAAGTACATGGATATGCACTTGAAGTCCCATAACCTACAAGGCAATGGACCAAGAACTGGAAAGTGGGATTAGGCTGGATGGCTACTTGTTGGCCGGCATGGACACAATGGGCCGAATGGACTCCTTCAATGCTGTAAATTTCTATGATTCTATGAAACAGGACAGTAGAAGGCTATTTAGCCCATTATACCTATGCTGGCTGTTCAGAGGAGCTATCAATTAGTCCCTCCCCCCCGCTCTTCCCCACAGTCTTGCAAATTTTTCCTTTCCAATTCCAAAGTTACTATTGAAATCTGCTTCTACCACTCTTTCAGGAAACGCCTTCCAGATCGCAACAGCTCGCAGCAAAAACAAATTCTCAAGTCCCTTCTGCTTCATTTGGCAATTACCTCAAATCTGTGTCCTGTGGTGACCAAGGCTCCTGCCAGTGATAAGAGTTTGTCCCATTCTACTGTATCAAAACCCCTTGATTTTGAACACCTTTATTAAATCTCGCTTTCTAAGGAGAACCATCTCAGCTTCTCCAGTCTCTTCACATGACTGAAGTTCCACATCACTAGTACCATTCTAGTAAATCTAAATTTAATTCTTATTGAAGTTAACGCTCATTTTTATTATTTGAAATGTTGGCTATTTTAAAGATTTACTGGTAGTGAGATCTTATATAATGTGTACCTGATGTTATCTGTATTCAAACTGATGGCCGTGTTTTCATTTCGGGGTCGGGAACCCGAAGCCCGGAACATTCCGGGTCCTGCCCCTGCACCATGTCAGCAACAGTGACGCAACACAATTTTCAAAGTGTCAGTCACTAATTGCCCAGAGCTGCATTCGGTGCCCAATTAGGGTCATCGGCACGGGCAGGAGGTGGCAGCAAAGCATGGCGGGAGAATTTAAAGGCAAACGGCAGCCATGACTGGGCTTGCCACTCCCTTTGGAAATGGATGAGCAGGGGGAGAACAGGGCTAGAGGTGGTTTCGGCAGCCAACCCCAGGCCACCCCACATTTTCCTGTTGCCTCCCTTGAGGCCGATTGAGGCTGTGGTGAAGAGCTGAGCTGTACTCTTCCTTCCAGTGAGCTAGACCAAGCAGGCATGGCTAGAGGTGGCCATAGATGCCAGCAGCCTCACCTTCCTCTCCAGATTCCAAACACTCTCTCCTCACAAAATCAAGCCTCCTCAGCTCCAGCAATGTCAACTCTGTGCCATTGCATGAGCAACTGTTTAAATCTCCCCCGTTATACACTTTTTTTCAGACTGCAGTCATGAGCACTAATGGCTCCCTGCTGTGTTCCCAACAGCTCTGCTTAAATGTGTCCCAGACTCTTCATGTTCCCCACGCTTGCCATTTGCAAACTGCTCACTGTTCTTCCCCATACTCTTAATGAGATCCACAATGAGCTCAACAAGCAATCAATTAGGGGTGTGAGAGTTGCTGGCTCACCAGCCCACAATCCCATTGAAAATCTAATTGTGAATGAGCAATTTTCTGGGCCTGCCTGCACTCGAACTCGCCCCTGCGGGTGATTGAAAATTCAGCTCGCTGCAGCCATTTGCGTGTGAAAGATATCGAGATCCATTGTAAATGGGAGCAAAAAGAAAGAACTTGCATTTCTAAAGCTTCTTTCACAACCTCACGACTTCCCAAAGTACTTTACAGTCAATGAAGTAATGATGAAGTATAGTCACTGCTGTCATATTGGAAATGCAGTCGCCAATTTATGCACAGCAAGCTCCCACAAGCAGCAATGACATAATGACAAGATCATCTTTAGTTATGTCGGCTCAGAGATAAAATCTGGCCACCCAAGAGGACAGATAGGTCCTCAGTTTAACGTCTCATTCAAAAGATGGAACCTCTGACAGTGCAGCACTCCGTCCTCAGAACTTCACTCGAGCGTCAGCCGAGATTATGGGCTCAAGCCTCTGGAATGGCAAATAGGAACAGGAGGGGCCCATTTAATGCCATGAGCCTGTTCGGCTATTCAATGAGATCATGGTTGACCTGTAACCTAACTCCATAAACCCACCTTTGCTCCATTTGCCTTAATACCTTTGGCTAAAATCTATTAACCTTAGTTTCAAAATTAGCAATTGAACCCACAAACTTCTGATTCAGAGGTGAGAGTGCCATCCACTGAGCCAAGACTGACACACTAGCCAGTCTGGGAAGTTTCAAAGGAATTTCATCCACCCTTGTGCAAAGAAGGTATGGCACCAGTGTAAATGTTTGCCTCGTGCACGCTTAGGAAGGTTGCACGCAGAGAACATTTACTCATGTCGTAACACTTTATACAACAGAAGGCCGAATGCAATGGTCCACAGTTAAACCTTGCACACAGGAGTGAAAAGAATCACTGGAATCACCGTGCTAAATCTCGGCACTGGCAGGGGAGTAACCTGGATGTGGGAGGACTCCATGGGGTACTGCAGTAACTACTAACAGCTTTCTACAACTCGCAACGGGGCTTGGAGGACCGGGAATGGAATTAATTCACTCAGCCAATCGATGAACAAATGAATACGCTTTTAATCTTAGCTTGGAGAACTTTAATTTTATTATTCTTTCTTGGGGTATGGGTGTAGCTGGAAAGGTTGGCACTTATTGTTGCTCTGAGAAGGTGGTGTTGGGCCTTCTCCTTGAACTACTGCATTTTTAATTTGCAGGAGTTTGAAAAACTGAGTGGTTTGCTCGGTCACTTCAGACGACAGTTAAGAGTCAACCATGTTGGTGTGGGACTGGAGTCACATATAGGACAGATTGGGTAAGTACAGCAGGTTTCCTTCCTGAAAGGACATTAGTGAACCAGCTGGGATGTTACAACAATCTGACAGCTTCATAGGGTGGAATTATACCGGGCAGTTGGAGACGGGGTAGGGGGCAGATGGGTGAGTTGGGAAAGTTGCGGAAAAAGCAGTCGTCAGTATTCCGACATCTTTCTGCCTCCCTCCAGCTTTCCCAGAGGCAGGTTCCCAGTGAGGTCGGGAACCCCCGTGGGTGAAACACGCAGCCAATTAAGGCAATTAAAGAGCCAATAAGGAGCTATTTTACGGGTCCAATGGCTCCTTCCCAATGGACACCGTGTCAGCAACCTGGCAAGTTAAGGAAGGCAAGAATGCAGCAAGACCTGAACAATATCCAGGTCTGGGATGATAAGTGGCAAGTAACATTCATGCCACACAACAGCCAGGCAATGACAATCTCAAACAGGAGAGAGTCTAACCATCTCTCCTTGACATTCAATGGCATTACGATCGCTGAATTCCCCACTATCAACATCCTATTGCATTGACCAGAAACTGAACTGGAGTAGTCATATAAATACGAACATATGAACCTATAAACATATGAATTAGGAGCAGGAATAGGCCATTCGGCCCCTCTAGCCTGCTCTGCCATTCAATAAGTTTATGGCTGATCTGTGTGTCTCGAATTCCACACTCCCACCTACCCCCGATAATCTTTGATTCCCTTGTCTAACAAGAATATGTCTACCTCCACCTTAAAAATATTCAATGACCCCGCTTCCACCTCCTTCTGAGGCAGAGAGTTCCAGAGTCGCACAACGCTCAGAGAAAAAAATTTCTCCTCATCTCTGTCCTGAAAGGGCGACCCATAATTTTAAAACAGTGTCCCCTAGTTCTGGACTCACCCACAAGAGGAAACATCCCCTCCACATCCACCTGGTCAAGACTGTTCACGATCTTATAAACTTATATCAAGTCTCCCCTCACTCTTCTAAACTCCAGTGAAAACAAGTCCAATCTGTCCAACCTTTCCTCATAAGACAACCCGCTCATTCCAGGTATCTACTTATGATCAAAGTGGGACTGGAAATAATAAAGTACACAATAACAGTTCCCAGGGAGCAACAAGACATGGCTCTTTGAAATAAAAGTTTATCATTCCTTAGTAACATTAAAAGCTGCACCCAGGTGAATCCCTTTTTGCCAATAAGGCGGTTTTGGCATTCTCTTTCTCTTATTTCTATATGGTGCTACCCCTGTGGATGCAGCAGAGCTCGAGGCAGTCTGCTCGTATGCAGACTGAGACTTTAGTTGCCCATGGTGGGCATCCTTGGGGGTGTGGAGCCAATGAGGGCCCCTCAAAAAATTGCCCCACCTGCATCTATGCAGGGGCAGCCTCTGTCATGGGGTCAGGAGTCAGCTTTTGTGCCTCTGTACCTCTACCAACTAGAAGGACAAGGGCAGCAGATGCATGGGAGCACCATCACCTGCAAGTTCCCCTCAAAGCCACACACCATCCTGACTTGGAACTGTATCGCAGTTCCTTCACTGTTGCTGGGTCAAAATCCTGGAACTCCCTTCCTAACAGCACTGTGGGTGTACCTATACCACATGGGCTGCACTGTTTAAAGAAGATGGCTCACCGCCACCTTCTCAAGGGCAATTAGGGATGGGCAATAAATGCTGGCCTAGCCAGCGACACCCACATCCCATGAATGAATAAAAAAAAGTGGGAGGAGCTGTGATTTGGGAGTTCTTTGAGTAGAGTCCCATCTCTGTCTCTCTCTCTCTCTCTGTCTCTCTCTCTCTCTGTCTCTCTCTCTCTGTCGATGTCCCTTTAAATACTCAGCCCTCATTTGGGCTTATAGAGTCATAGAGTCATTTATGGCACAGAAGGAGGCCATTCGGCCCATCAAGTCCATGCCAGCTCTCCACGGACCTATTCAGTCAGTCCCACTGCCCTGCTCGATCCCTGTAGCCTTGCAAGTCTCTTTCCTGTGATACGAAAATGTCCTTTCTGTCGAATGATGATTTTAATCCACCGCTGGACACCTGAATTGATTTTTTTTTAAAACATATTAAAGGGGACTCAATGCTTGCAGCTACCCCAATTTGCATCACTGTACTTTCCACATTCCAATGAATTGAGATGGAGGTAGCATGTCTGCACAGAGCCATCAAGGACAATGACCTGGGGAACCTGAGTGAACCACCTATCCTGTTCCCATTAGCATGATGGGAATATTCACCTGGTAGAGACGAACCACTCAAACCTAAACACTTGAACAATGGAGCCTAAGCTGTGAGAAGGGAATTCCTAGACATGGACTAATTAAGTTGCAAGAGGGAATAAACTAGTAACTACCATGCTTGAATCACTGGGCAGCAGTCATGTGACAGACCTACCCTTCATGTGCTTAAGCTGGCATTTTCTCTGCAGTAGGAAGGCAAGCAGCTAGACACTGACAAGAGGAGACCTGAGTGGGGTCACTCCTTCCTTTCTCTCTCTTGAATCCATCTTGCAAGTTTTGAACCCTGTTTGCTGACCGTGATCACCCAGGGTGCCCAGAGGCACCCTCTTAATTGGCTGACACCCGCAAAATTCACCCAGAAGACCTGCTACTTGGAGGGTCAGATTATCAACCTGGAAATAGTCCCAATCTCCGTAAGATTCTGCCCAAAGTCACTGAGTTATAGGAAAATTGAGTTGACAGAAAAATATGACAGAAAATATTTGACATAACAGCATGACAGAATATCGTACATTATGAAGTAAAAAGGTGTGGCCCACGATCATGACTCATAGGAATTAAGTGTGACAAGAGGATGTGCATGCTAGATGCAAACCTTTTAATATATTTTCGCTATTACATGGCCAAAAAACAATTATCAATTTTAATTATACTTTTTTTAAACTGCAGCAAACTGCACATTGCAAGGAGAAATCCTCAGCGGGTTAACTTTAACCGACTGGAAGTGGTTTGCTGCATTTTCATAACTGTCATTTTCATATGTGGCATCTGAGCAGCCTTATCATGTGTGATATGTTTCCCCTGAATCATTTCCTGTACCATTGGTTTCCTTCTGAAAACATTGCCTTGTGTCTGTATACTCTACCGCTGAAGGACTTGCTGTGTGACTATGTCTGTGTGTGAGACAGTGTGTGGCTGTGTGCATCTGTGTGACTGTGTCTTTATGTATGTGTGACTGTGTGTGTGGGTGTGTGTGACTGTGTGGGTGTGTGTTTGTGTCTATGTGTGTATTAGGGTGGCCATTCATCCAGTTTTATACCGGACAGTCCGCTTTTTAGCCAGTCTGTCCACTGTCTGGTACCAGATGCCTTTATGTCTGCTATATTAGGGTTAGGATGGAAGAATCATTTAAAGAGGCATGCACCTAAAGTAATTTTGCAAAATACTGGAGTTGAAAAGATAATGATCAGCCCGGAATACACTGCGATTCAGTTTGTTGTTCTCAGCAATGTTTTTCACTTGAAATTAATCCATTACACGCACAAACACAGGTGGTCGTGGTGCAGTTTTTAGCTGTGGGCTTGTGGATGGGAGGCCCATGATGGTGTCATCCCTGTGCATGATGATGTCATCTGCATGCAAGGTGACATGGTTCCACCTGCACAGCAGCATTGCTGGTCTGACCGGTCTGGTGTCCGGTAGTCTTGGCCTCCAGCAGTGGCCACCCTAACGTGTCAGTTTATGGAGGGTGAATCTGTTACCCGCCATAATCTTCATCCAAAACTGTTGCCCATATCCTAACTCACATTAAATCCAGTTAACCCATCATCCCTGTGCTCGCTGACCTCCCGGTCTGACACATCAACCTTGTTTTCAAATCCCTCCATGCCTTTGTCTTATCTCTGTAATCTCTGGCCCTACAATCTCTGAGATTTCTGTGCTCCTCCAACTTTTGCCCCTTGCACATCTATGATTTCCATCAGTCCAGTACCAATTACCATGCTTTCAGTTGCCTGAGCCCTAAGTTCTGGAATGCCTGCCCTAAACCTCTCTGCCTCTCTACCTCTCTCTCTATCCTTAAAAGCTATTGGTCATCTGTCCTAATATCTCCTTATGTAGATTGGTGTTAAATTTGGTTTGATAAAGTTCTTGTGAAGTGCCTTGCAATATTTTATTATATTAAAGGAGCTGCATAAACACAAGTTGTGTTGATATTGTTGTGTCTGTGGGTATCTTGTGATTCTTCTGTGTATTCAAGATCATAAAAATATTATGGTGAATGCTGAACCAATGTTGTAGGTGTCTGTTTACTGAGTAGTTTATTGATTTCTGATTATTGAGCTTTGCCAAAGAAAATACAAAACAATTTGTACTACAGACAGAGTGAGTTCAATGTGAATTATCTTTTATTGTGTATTAATAATTTCACTGCCCAGGAGGGTACCTCACTGCACTGAAATAATAATCCTAACCAGATGGTTACAGATGGTCAGATCCAGGGAACACTAACACGGTTGATGAGAATTACATTTGCGATCTGGCCCTTACCAATCAGGCTGTCATTAATTCCAACCCCAATAATGCAATGGAATTATCATTATTTAATTTTCAATATAGCTGGAGAATAAAGGGCTTCTTTTAAGAAGCTCCTCTGACAAAGTAGCCCACCTGATTGGCACCCCATCTACCACTTTCAACATCCATCCCTTGACCACAAGCGCACAGTGGCAGCAGTGTGTACCATCTACAAGTTGCACTGCAGCAAGGCCCCTTTGACAGCACCTTCCAAACCTGCGACCTCTCCCACCTAGAAGGACAAGGGCAACAAATGCATGGGAATGCCACCACCTGCAAGTTCCCCTCCAAGCCACACACCATCCTGACTTGGAACTATATCGCCGTTCCTTCACTGTCTCTGGGTTACAAACCTGGTACTCCCTTCCTAACAGCACTGTGGGTGTACCTACCTCACATGGACTACAGCGGTTCAAGAAGAAGGTCATCCACCACTTCCCAAGGGCAAAGAGGGATGGGCAATAAATACTGGCCTAGCCAGCAGAGCCCTCACATTTCTTGAATGATATGTTTGAAGACTGTGGCATGTGGCCAGGACTGAGGGTTGCAATCATGGGCACTGACACTCACGTACCCAATTCACAGCTGACGCATCAGGTGCCAATGAAAACATCCTGGCATTTTGGAAGCTGTTCTGGTTGTCAGCATGAGTCTTATTAAAGCTCCAAACTGCGTTTAAAGAGGAAAATAAAAACTGTGAGTTATAAAAAGACCAAGGTCCACTTGATTCACCTTCTGGTCACAAGATGTGACAATAACGGAGTTATTGACTAATCATAGCAATCAATCTCTATTAATTAGTCTACAACAGACCCAGATATGAGGCCAGCAAAACCCCTGGTGGGAATCATGCAGGTTTAATAAGGCTATGTAGTGTCCATATTTCAGGTGCTTTTCAGACTCCTAAGGTTCCAAAATGATGGGCAGAAAAGCTACTCACACTTCTGACTGGAAGTGTGCTGACATCATATTGGGTAAGGCCAAACAAGACTTTTTTTTATCCACAGCTGAAGCAGGTATTAGACCTTTACATATGCAAATATGGGACCGAATGCCGGCTTCAGACCCCTGCAACATTGGTTTACCCTGAGGCAGCCATTGCACTCAGGGAACACCAACTTGAAGCATCGCCTAAAAATAAAACTGTAATTAGTCACTACTATCACCATCCCAATTGCTGATACTCCCAGTCCTGAGATCCAAGACTCCTGATTCTCCATCTCTCCTCCAAGGCTAGATCTCAAGCTGAAGGCCCTGATCCCAAGTTTACTTATTCACCCTGGAGGCACCAGGTTGCTGCTCTCCACGATTTTAACCTGCTCTCCTGAGCAGGCTGTTATATGATCACTTTAAGAGTGATGTCCCCTTAAGAACTCAGTATGCTAATGAGCTAAGTACCAGGATGCAGTCATGTGATTCGAAGCCATAGTCACTCTGCACTGTAACACCCTGGACAAAGGTTCTGTATATAGTTTGCTCTGTATTGTATATACTAGTTTAGCTGTTAATAAACCTTCTAGAGATCTTCAAGGAACTGGAATCCACATACCTCATTATGTTGCTTAAAATAACACAAAGAAATGGTATGGTGGCAACGTTGGTGAAGAGACAAGATATAAGCTTGAAGACCACGGGTAAAATAGCAAACAACATTTCAAAGCAATACAGAAAACAGAAGAGAAATTTTGAAGCAACAAGTGAAGAAACTTTAAAACAAGTTCCTGGAAAGAGTGAAAGAAAGCTGCATACCTTAGAAGACTGAGAAAAGATCCATAGAATGGAAGCATGGCTGAAAAGCAAGCGATCGGGTGAGTCATTGTGCTGATGATTGAGAAATCCCAGTAAAATATAAAGCCTCTGAAGAGTATTAAAAGATTCATTTTCTAAAGGCTCTGTGTGTGCGAGAGAGAAATAAAGGGGAAAACCCTGAAAAGCACATGAACTGAAAAAAACCAAAGTCCGATAGTAAAAAAAGTGCGGACCCCCCCCCCCCCACCCCCCGCCAACACAGCAGAGTCTCCATTAAAGTAGTCAAGCTGAAAATATCATTAAACCAGTCAAGTGTGAAATAGACAAATAAACCACAGCAAAAAAAAGCAAAGGGGAAAGCCCTTGAACTGCCTATCGAACTGCTGTGTACATATAGAACATAGAATATAGAACAGTACAGCACAGTACAGGCCCTTCGGCCGACGATGTTGTGCCGAACCTTTAACCTACTCTAAGATCAAACTAACTACCTACCCTTCATTCTACTATCATCCATGTACCTATCCAAGAGTCGCTTAAATGTCCCTAATGTATCTGCTTCTACTACCACCGCTGGCAGCGCATTCCACGCACCCACCACTCTCTGTGTAAAGAACCTACCTCTGACATCTCCCCAAAACCTTCCTCCAATCACCTTAAAATTATGCCCCTTGGTGATAGCCCTTTCCACCCTGGGAAAAAGTCTCTGGCTATCCACTCTATCTATGCCTCTCATCATCTTGTACCCCTCTATCAAGTCACCTCTCATCCTTCTTCGCTCCAATGAGAAAAGCCCTAGCTCCCTCAATCTTTCTTCGTAAGACATGCCCTCCAGTCCAGGCAGCATCCTGGTAAATCTCCTCTGCACCCTCTCTAAAGCTTCCACAACCTCCCTATAATGAGGCGACCAGAACTGAACACAATATTCCAAGTGTGGTCGAACCAGGGCCTTATAGAGCTGCAGCATGACCTCACGGCTCTTAAACTCAATCCCCCTGTTAATGAAAGCCAACACACCATATGCCTTCTTAACAACCCTATCAACTTGGGTGGCAACTTTGAGCGATCTATGGACATGGACCTCAAGATCCCTCTGTTCCTCCACACTACCAAGAATCCTGTCTTTAAGCCTTTATTCTGCATTCAAATTCGACCTTCCAAAATGAATCACTTCACACTTTTCCAGGTTGAACTCCATCTGCCACTTCTCAGCCCAGCTCTGCATCCTGTCAATGTCCCGTTGCAACCTACAACAGCCTTCCACACTATCCACAACTCCAGCAACCTTCGTGTCATCGGCAAACTTGCTAACCCAGCCTTCCACTTCCTCATCCAAGTCATTTATAAAAATCACAAAGAGCAGAGGTCCCAGAACAGATCCCTGCGGAACACCACTGGTCACCGAGCTCCATGCTGAATACTTTCCATCTACTACCACCCTCTGTCTTCTATGGACCAGCCAATTTTGTATCCAGACAGCCAACTTTCCCTGTATCCCATGCCTCCTCACTTTCTGAATGAGCCTACCATGGGGAACCTTATCAAACGCCTTGCTAAAATCCATATACACCACATCCACTGCTCTTTCTTCCTCAATGTGTTTTGTCACATCTTCAAAGAATTCAATGAGGCTTGTGAGGCATGACCTGCCCCTCACAAAGCCATGCTGACTGTCTCTAATCAAACCATGCTGGCCAGAGTCTGTGAGCGGGTTCCAGTTCTTGGAGATTTCCGCTTGGCAATGGTCCCCACTGCCAGTTTTTGCTTCTCAATGGTTCCAACTTCAATCTGTTCTTCTGAGTCACAAGAACGCTGTTGACCAAGAACTTTCACCATCTGAATTTGGATTTTCATTCCCTTGGGGTGGCATCTCTGAGAAGGGGCCAATACTCTCCAAACCAGAACCTCTGAGATCCCGGGACTCAATCTCAGACATCAGGGGGCAGGACACGGGGAGTGAAGTACAAATACAGATGATCAAATAGTCCATGGAATACTATGGCAGCTGTCCTTTGGGATCATAAGATAGTCACTATGACATCTTTATATCAAAAAACATTGTCACGCTCCAGTGTGGAACATGGCTCAGTGCCATACCATGCATGAAAATGGTAGTTACTTTTTTATTTATTTTATTTAGAGATACAGCACTGAAACAGGCCCTTCGGCCCACCGAGTCTGTGCCGACCAACAACCACCCATTTATACTAACCCTACAGTAATCCCATATTCCCTACCACCGATCTACACTGGGGGCAATTTACAACAGCCAATTTACCTATCACCTGCAAGTCTTTGACTGTGGGAGGAAACCGGAGCACCCGGCAAAAACCCACGCAGACACAGGGAGAACTTGCAAACTGCACACAGGCAGTACCCAGAATCGAACCCGGGTCCCTGGAGCTGTGTGGCTGCAGTGCTAACCACTGTGCCACTGACTTCATTCGCTTGAGACAATGGCTACCTCTGACTTCAAGGAGCCCTAGTAAAACTGAAGTCTAAGGTGATCAGGGGGAATACTCTCCACTAGCTGGAATCATACCTAGCACCAAAGGAAGATGGTTTTGGTTGCTGGGGCTAATCATCTCAGCCCTAGGACATTACTGCATGAATAACTTTTGAATATTTAAAACTCACTTTTTAATATTTAAAACAACTAAATGTCGTGATCTAATGTTTCACTTGCTGCAAGAAGCTTGCATTAAGAAAGGGATAGTGATGATTTTCATTTACAAGTTGGCTGAGGTGGAGAGTTCTTATACTGTTGATCAATCTGCCACACCAGGACATAAAACTCAATATGGCTATAAAACTGTTGCAACTTGGAAAGAACGCACAGTCAGTCCAGAAAACTTTATATCCAGGGAAAGTCCCTGGCGCTGCTTCCAATCGACATCCCCACAACACACTGAAAATACAGACTTTTGTTCCAGTTAGGATTCCCTGGTTGTCAACAAAAAGTTATTTATAACCCTGACGGTAATGGCCATTTCCTTCCTTCTAGCTGTGTGTGAGTTCCCAGCTCATTCCACTGAACTAAGCACTTGTCAACATCAGCAGCCAGCCCCGCACAGCTACAGGGATTCCCTTGAAATAAATTTCGGAATGCCAGTAATGAGCAGACTGCACTTGTAAAAACCGTTAACCAGATCGGGGCCGAGCTAGTTGGTGAGGCCTCCCAGTCGATATGTTATAGGCCTATATAATTTATAGGCCTGCTTTGAATAAACATGCCAGAATTGCTCTGTGGCAAGTGGTATGAAATGACCTCAACTTCAAGCCCATCTGTCATGTATCAAACTTTACCAATGAATATCAAGTGATATTCCTCAGAGCAAAACCTTCCATAACACTCAACGCATGGTCTAGTCAATATATATGTAAATCTACATCCTGACATTAGTTATTTTTGCCCAGTTGTTTTTTTTTTAAACAGCTAGTCACAGAGAATTTCATTTTCCCAGACTGAGGGTGATATTTTATGCTAGGAGAGGTGCCAGCTGCTTTTAAAGAGACTGTGTGTCCTCAGGCTCTGAAGTAGCCACAGTTTTGTTCCTTCACGCAGCAGCATTTTTGAATTTGAGCCACAATAGTTTCCACTGCATTCCCACCATCTCTTTCCCAGCCAGTAACTCACAGAACCTCACCCATGGGCTTTGCAGGAAAGGGGGAATTTCTCATCCTTGCATCATTCCCTGAAAGTGGAAGAAGTGGGCAATCTGGCTGCAGCACTTCCTCACTGGTGACCTCTGCTCCTGACCCCACCAGGTTACTGACAGTAGTTGGAGGTGACCTGATAGAGGAGGTGGTGGGAAGGAACTTAGAGGCAGCAGGCCTCAAAGAAGTGGGAAGAGTTGCTTGAGGGAGTTGACTGAATGCCAGTGAGGAAGTGCCAGAAAACAGATGGACCAGCCCCCGTTATAGAGTGGCCAATCTGAAGAGGCAATTAAACTATTTCTGAGGTCTTCTAGATCTGGGCTCATGAATGGCCTCTTTATCATTATAGTCCCACCTCTCCCCACCTCTCCCCACCCCCAGTTCGCTCATCATTCTGTATGCCTACAGGATAACAGTGCCACCACTGGCATGAGTGCTCACTACCAAAGACTGCAACTCTGCCCCCACTGGAATTGGCCTTTCGACAGAAAGGGGCTGATTGTTCCACAGTCTTCACCCGGGACTGTCAGATTTGCCCACAAATGGTTGACCAGTGCCATGTTTTTCTGGCCACCCAAGCTGCACTGCTACAGTTACTGGGGGAAAAACTGGTTAACCCCCAAAACTGGACATGGGGATCACAGTACATGATTAATCTGCACCCGTTCATTATGTTGTAGGCACAATGTTAATTTCAAGCTACCTGTCACTTTAGATGATTGGTGCACACAGCCAGCACTACCCGTAATGCTCGTCGGCTGTGCGCATTAGGAGGGACCTGATATCATGAGTGGCTGGCACAACTCAAAGGCAGTCTGCGCCAATTAAAGGGAAGGTGTATCGTGACTGCAAGAAGTGGTGGAATTCATTTGAAAACTGAAACGGTGTTCTGCTACTTTGAACAATGCCTGAGCATGCGAGCGAGTGAGCACGAGGTTTCCAGACACTGTACTGGAGGCCTTGGTGGAAGAGGCGAAAAGAAGGAGCGATGCCCTATATCTGCAGGGGGCGCAAGTGGCCTTCCAGACATGCCCAGGAAGCAGTGGGAAGACACAGTGCTGGAGGTCAATGCCAGGAATGTAGCTCCAAGAAGATGGATGCAGCGCAGGAATAAATTTAACGATCTCACACGAGTTGTCAAGGTCATCTTCAATTGGAACATCCTACCAACTGCACCACCAGCCTCATCCACGGCACAGTTCACTACATCCCCATCACCCACCTACCAATAAACTCCATGGGTGGAATTTTATGCTCTCCCCCGCAGTGGGTTTTGAGGAGGGGAGAGCATAAAATCGGGTTGGTTGTGGGGGCGGGGTGGGGGAAGGGCGGGGCGTTGCTGCCACCATCCTGCCTCTGCAGAAATTTAGTCTGGGCAGGAAGACTGCCCCAGTCGCCAATTGAGGCCCTTAACTGGGTAATTAACCCCCAATTAAGGGCCTCTTCCCAGCGCAGCTGCAATTACCCATGTGGCAGGCAGCCCTGTTGCCACTTGGGAAGCGCGGTAGGAAAAACCATGTGAGCTGCTTCCCGGCCTCAGGGTGGGGGAGGGGGGAGGTGGGGCGCTCCCTCGTTCAAAGGCTCAGTGCCTGAACCCCAGCACCGGGAAGAGGGTGAGCCCGCTGAAGGCCATCCCCTGCCCTTGCTGCTGACCCCCCTCCCCTGCGAGGCCTCTCCTGCCGTGACACTGCTCCACGGTGTCTGGTCACTGCAGTTGCAGCAGCAGCCTCCACCTCCTCGGTGGCACTGCAGCTGCCAGCCAATTAGAGGCCAGCAGCTCTCCAAGGGCGGGACTTCTGACGACGCGGTCCTAAATTCAATGGAAGGCCCGCTGCTGTCCACTTAAGTGCCTGATTTGCACTAAATTCAGCAGGCCTTCTGGAAAGGAGCTGCGCAGGGATCTTGCCGTCAGTTCCTCCTGATGTCGAGACCCCCACCGTCAGCATAAAATTCCCCCCATCAACCAGTACTCAACACTTCAATTCATAAGCATTACCTCACCCTTACACATTTAGCACTGTGCAAGCCTTGCGACCACAACTCACAGCTTGCACACACTGGCAGCTATTCAACCATGACAACCACATCACTCAAACGTATTCCAGGGCACTCACTGGCACATCATAGGAGGCAGTAGCAAAGAGGTGGAGGAGGGCAGGTGCCCCCAGCCTGTTTTAGCGCCCATGGAGGAGACATTGCTGGCCATTGTGGGAAGGAGTATCACTGAGACTGTGGCCACTGGCGGGGCTGAAGCAATAGGTGTTGAGGGTATCTGCATAGCTTTTCCTCCTCCTCTCATCCCACTTCCCCCTTTTCTCACAATCTCTTCTGAGTGAGAAGCTGCAGATGGTGTAAGCATTTCTTACTTTCTCCTCTCCCGTCACCATAACCCAACCCTTGTCCCTTTCTTCTTTCAGATACCCAAGAACTGAAACCTTCTCAGTCAGTGGAGGAAGAGGAAGAAGATAGTGAAGATGATGCATCATTCAATCTTAGACTCACAGCCACCAGTTCAGATGCTGATAGTGTGTATTTTAAAGACTAGGTTAGATGAAGGATCTGCATGTGGTGGGGCACTGGACATAAGTGCGCAGGGCAAGGCGCAAGCGTATCACGGGTGCCAACTCACTGCAGGGCGATGTCACATACACGTTCTGTGGAAGAGGAAATCGATGGGAGAGGCCACTGAAGACGGCTGATGAGTGCCCACAGCCAAATGCTTGGTGCAGTGGAAAGCCATAGAGAAGGCCTGCACTCAATGTCAAGGACTCCTCAAGGACTCTGGCACCAACTTGGCTCTTGCCTTTGCACAGAGCTTGGAGCCCATCCTTTCCAAAACTGAATGGCTGCCCACCTCTATCAGCATACCTGTGGAATACACCATGATGCAGCCTAGATGGCCAATGTCACAGCTTCCACTGCAGCATAATCGGTGCCCATCAAAGGTCTGAGTGTTCCAGTAGAAGCTCAAACTGCCAAGCTACTGGCTCTGGATACTAGTCTCATCGGGGCCTCCAGGACAGCAGTCCATCAATCTGTCAGTGACAAAGGAAAGGTAGGGAGTGTGGGACTGTTGGTGAATGGGGAGCTGTAGCTAAGGTTACTGGTATTGCTAATGAATCATTTCATAATGTAGAGCCCGGAAAGAAAGGGGCTGTCTACATTATCGCCTGCCTTTGACTTGTCACGATAGGTCAAATACAGGTCACACAGAGGACTGCTGCAGAATGGATGAATTGTGACTACTGCCAGAATAATGGGCATTCACCTGCATGATGCACTACCTGTGGTCACACAGCAACTGCACATTGAGGGAGTGGAATCTTTTTCCGTTCATGAAAATGGCTGAGTTCAGACGTGGCACATGCAAGCAATATGTGTGCAGTCACTGGCACCCTGCACCATGCTGAAGTTTGCAATCCATGCAAACCCTTGTGCTTGCTCCACTTGCTTGTTTCTATGTTTATAGAAAGGCACAGTGACCTCCCTCATGCAGCAGTGTACTGCAAACTACAGTTCAGGGAGATATTGTGCTTATATCTCCAGCAGCAGCCTGGAAGGCTGCATAAACATTAAGAGCCACGGTCACCTTGACAGCCACAGGCAATGCCTTCCTTGACCTTCTTCAGTTGTAGCTGCAGCAGTTGGCAGATTTCAATCACAAACTATTTAGAGAAGCAACGACATCTCATGCATTGTTCCTTGCTAAGGTTGACATAAGAGAATTGCTTCCAAAAGACCCTCAGCAGATATGGCCTCCGAATGGGAGCCCTTCTCCCCCTCTTTCTCCTCACTCTTCAGCAGCTTGTCCTGCCCTGTGCGGCTGCTCTTCATTCTCCGGGTCAGGCTCAATTCTAAGGGGTGGCCTTGCCTCCCATGTCTGGCAGCAAATTGTTTCAGCACAAGATTTTAATCATCAAAACAAGTACTTCAGCACTGGCCAGACCACTCCTTATAGACTATTCAAACTTTAGGCAAGGATAGGAAAGCTCCAAAAATTGCATCAGTCACTGGAAGAAATAATCTAACAACTAACCTGTAAGCACTTTGCGATCCCTTTAAATAGTGTTAGTGGTTGGGGTGGGGGGAGTCCTTCATGCCATTTAATGTTGTGTTCAGATGTGTGAAGTTAAGAGAGTGTGGAAGCTGGAGTGTGACTTTGAAAATGGCAGTGGTGGTGTCAAATCAGCATTGCACACTGATTGATGTCATAATCTGCCTGCTTTGCATGTTGCTGGCAGTGGTTAGACTCGTGTGTAAACCCCTCTGCCAAGATGGTGCCAGTGCACAACACAGTGTGTTCACATCTCGGATGCCATTTTCAAGTGTTAGGAGGCCCCGTAGTGCCTAAAAAATTGTCCGCTACAGAGCTCAATCTACCCCACAATATTAGAACCACAAAACCGGTCGAAAAAACAAGTCGCCCAATTTTAATCCCACCTTCCAGCACCTGGTCCATAGCCTTGCTGGTTACAGCACTTCAGGTGTATGTCCAGGTACCTTTTAAAAGAATTGAGGGTTTCTGCCTCCATCAGGCAGTGAATTCCAGACACTCACCACCCTCTGGGTGAAAAAGTTTTTCCTCATGTCCTCTCTAATCCTTCTACCAATCACCTTAAATCTGTATCCCTGGTAATTGACCTCTCCGCTAGGGGAAATAGGTCCTTCCTGCCTACTCTATCTTGGCCCCTCATAATTTTGTACACCTCAATTCAGTCACCCCTCAGCCTCCTCTGTTCTAAGGAAAACAACCCTAGCCTATCCAATCTTTCCTCATAGCTTCAATTTTCAAGCCCTGGTGACATTCTTGTAAATCTCCTCTGCAATCTCCCCAGAGCAACTATGTCCTTCCTGTAATGTAGTGACCAGAACTGTACACAATACTCCATCTGTGGCCGGACCAGTGTTTTATACAGTTCCATCATTACATCCCTGCTTTTGTATTCTCTACTTCGGCCAATAAAGGAAAGCATTCCACATGCCTTCTTCACCACTTTATCTACCTGTCCTGCCACCTTTAGGGATCTGTGGACATGCACTCCAAGGTCTCTCACTTCTTCTACCCATCTCAATATCCTCCCATTTATTGTGTATTCCCTTGCTTTATTTGCCCTCCCCAAGTGCATTACCTCACATGTCTCTGGATTGAATTGCATTTGCCACTTTTCCATCCACTCAACCAAAACATTGATATCATTCTGGAGTCTACAGCTATCCTCTTCACTATCAACTACACGGCCAATTTTTGTGTCATCAGCAAATTTCCCAATCATGCCTCCCACATTTAAGTCCAAATCATTAATATATACCACAAACAGCAAGAGACCCAACACTGAGCCTTGTGGAACGTCACTGGAAACAGCTTTCCATTCACAAAAACATCCATCAACTACTATCTTTTGTTTCCTGTCTCTGAGCCAATTTTGGATCCAAGCTACCACATTCCCCTGTATCCCATGGGCTTTCATCTTACTGACCAATTTTCCAATGTGGGACCTTGTCAAATGCCTTCCTAAAATCCATGTAAACCACATCCACTGCACTACTGTCATCAATCCTCCCTGTTACTTCCTCAAAAAACTCAATTAAGTTAGTAAGACATGACCTTCCCCTAACAAATCCAAGCTGACTATCCCTGATTAATCCGTGTGTTTCTAAATGGCAGCTTATCCTGTCCCTCAGAATTGATTCTAATAATTTACCCACCACCAAGGTCAGACTGACCGGTCTGTAATTATTTGGCCGATCCCTCACACCCTTTTTAAACAATGGCACAATGTTCACAGGCCTCCAATCCTCTGGTACCTCACCTGTATCTTGTGAGGATTTGATATTCTTGGACAAAATTGATTATGATTTAATTTCATCGTATTTTGTGAAGTTGTTTGTGATCTATTTTTAAGAACAAAAATTTGTGGATATTCCTTCATAAATTCAGTGCTGAATTATTAGGAAACATGAAACATAAACATTATAATAAACATAGGTTGCCTTAGTTATTTGTTTTTTTAATTCATTTCATGGGATGTGGGCGTCGCTGGCTATGCCAGCATTTATTGCCAATCCCTAATTGCCCTTGAGAAGGTGCTGGTGAGCTGGCTTCTTGAACTGCTGCAGTCCTTGGGGTGTAGGTACACCAACAGTGCTGTTAGGAAGGGAGTTCCAGGATTTTGACCCAGCGACAGTGAAGTAACGGCGATATAGTTCCAAGTCAGGATTGTGTGTGGCTTGCAGGGGAACTTGCAGGTGGTGGTGTTCTCATGCATCTGCTGCCCTTGTCCTTCTAGGTGGTAGAGGTGAGGTGAGAGTGACTGCCCTTGACATCAAGGCAGCATTTGACCAAGTATGGCATCAAGAAGCCCTAGCAAAACTGGAGTCAGTGAGAATCAGGGGGAAAACTCTCCGCTGGTTGGAGTCATACCTAGCACAAAGGAAGATGGTTGTGGTTGTTGGAGGTCAATTATCTCAGTCCCAGGCCATCACTGCAGGAGTTCCTCAGGGTAGCGTCCTCAGCCCAACCATCTTCAGCTGCTTCACCAATGACCTTCCTTGATTCCCATTGACTTCAATTTGGCTTCCTGTTCGTGTAGCTGCTAACTCTGCCCCTTTTTGCTGATTCAATTTCTTTATCTATGCTACCTCTGTACCTTTTGTCCTGCTTTTTCTCTGTTCTGCTCTGCTTCTGCCTTCCTGCCTTCTCTCTCTCTGATGCTTTTTTGTGCTTCAGACTATGTTACCCTGCCTATATTGTACTACATACTGCTTTGCAAATGTCCTGCTGCTTTGTTTTATCCTGCCTTTGTGCTGCCCTGCTCTGCCCTTCCCTGACCTGCTCTACCTTGCCCTGACCTCTCCTGCCCTGCCCAATCCTACCCTTCCTCTACCCGACCTGTCCTATCCTGCCCTTCCCTGTCCTCCAATGCCTTACCCTGCCTTGTCCTTCCCTCTCCTGACCTGTTGTGCCCTGTCTCTGCGTATCCTGTTTCATTTTCTCTTTGTGCTGATATTATTTTCTGATCATTTACCCTATTTGAAAACAAATGTCTGTTTTGTCAACTTTTAGACAGTCTGTGGAGCACAATTGGAAGGAGCAGAATAGGATCTGCAGCCAGGGGCAAGTGTGACCAGAAAAAGTAGCCTGACTGGTGAAGAGAAAGAGAGGTGACTGTGTGCCTGCTGTGAGGAGTGAGTTGAAACGAGCAATCATCTTGAGAGCTGTGTTATGTATCTGGTTTGTTTGTTGCTGAAGGTGTGCAAGGAGTTCCAGCAAAGAGCCAAGGTATTGTGGCCTTGGTTTTCTGCTTCTCTTTAAAGATTGACATTATTAGACATTTAAGGCTACTGTAGAACACCAGTCAACAGTTGATGACCCAAAGTTTGGGGATGGTGGGGGAGGGGAAAGAGTTTAGGATACAGGGCAACTTTGAAACAGAGGTGTGGTGTTGACTGTGACATGGTCAGAATCATTATCATGGAGGAGATGTTAAAATGGTGGAATATATTAATTCATCAAATCCTCAATTTGCCAGGGTTTCATGGCTCTGCCATTGAGGTTACAGTTGACGGTGATGGGTGTGGGGGGAGTGTAGGGGACCTCCCCCAAATTTCACCTTGAGTATTATTCTGCTGCCAAAATGTAAATTTGTGTCATTTTAAGGTTACGAGGTGCAATTTCTCAGATACCAATTGAGGCCCTTTAAGTAACCAATTAATAGCCTCTTAAGAGCCTCTTCCTGGCACTGCTGGCATTTAATCAGTGGCGGGGAAGCTCTCGGCTACATGACGAAGCTGCCCAGTAAAACCTGTGGCCTCCTTGTGGGCTAGATGGGGAGGGGTGCCATCCTGCTTGGACAATCTGTGGCCCACAGAGGACCCCAGTGGCAAAGGCCATCCCAGTGCCAACAATGCCTCCACCCTCACTGACCAAACCCACCCCCACCCCTCCCCAACCCTTGATGGGGCCTGCCTGACTGGCCCTGGCGAGCCCATCACTCTGCGCGTCCACTGCTGCTCCTGGTCCCGGGCCTACTGCAATCCCAGCAGTGGCCACTGCTTCTCGTGGCACTGCTGAGACTGCTGAGAGGCTGGCCCTTTGATTGGCTAGCAGCTCTTGGAAGTGGGATGCCCTGCATAAAATTCAACCCTACATTTCCGAAGTACTCCATTGTCTGTGAAGCACTTTGAGATGTCCAGCGGTCTTGAAAGTGTTATATAAATGCAAGTTCTCCACATCTCCATCTCTCTCTCCTCTTTTAACATCCTCCTTAAAACCTACCTCTTTGACCAAACTTTGAGTCGACCCACCTCGTGTCTCTTTATGTGGTTCTGTGTCGAATTTTGTCTGATCACACACCTGTGAGATGTTATGGGACATTTTGCAACATCAAAGGAGCTATATAAATGCAATTTGTTGTCGCAACGACCCATGATGCATTTCATTCTGTAAGATCTGCTCTTGGAATTCACACTTTTGTGGGTTCGAAAATATTACGCTGCCCCGTTTAGCACGTTTTGTCACTTTACCTCTGACAGATTCTCCAAGATCTGAGTGATAATTAAATGTTATTGTTTAAGCACAAAGTATAATCAGAAATCAAGTTTAATGTTACCAGGAGCAGTTTATTCAAAATTGAATTTAGGGAACAAAACCATTTTGATCTACTTCTACCCTTTCTTTCTGAGGTTTGAGAATGCTTTGTCCACTTTATTGGACTATGTTCTGCCCAACGCACAGCACAATGGTCATTACATCATATGTCTTACAACAGAGGGATAGTAATGTATTTGGTTGCTGGTGCAAACATGTTGCTATGGTTATTTTGTAACTGAAATATGTAATAATGAACATTGACTAAACTCATGTTTACTGGAAAGCTAGCCTCCAAAAAACCTTTGTGCATTTATATAGCGCTTTTAATGTACAAAACTAACTTAAGATGCTTCACCAAGGTGCAATGGGACATAAAATGGATCCTCGTAATACCTCATAGGCGTAATTAAATCTTGCATCTTACTTGCATCCATTATATCAGACCTTCCAAAGATATCACATCTCAAAGTGTCACACCTCAAACGTGTCACCCAGTCAAAAACTAACATGTCTGAAATAAAAACTTAACTGTTAGATTATCGATCAGATATTCGATCGCTTAATCGAAAATGAATCAAAAGCGAGCGAGTTCAATCCGTAACTACCAATGGGGAATAAGGAAGCTACTCCAGTCGCATCAGGTCACCTGTGTTTCCAGAAGATTCCAACATGCCTTGAACAGGGCAAACCCTCCCCTTACAAGGCAAATGGCATGACTGGGTGTTCCTACCAGCCTGGCCCGGTCTGGACTTGCTGTATCTTCGAAAGAGGACCTATTTCCTCTGGTGGGGGAATCCAGAACAAGGAGGTACAGCTGTAAACTTACAGCTAGGCTATTAAGGAATGAAATCAGAAAACATCTGTTCACACAGGGTAATGAAAATCTGGAAAATGTAACTCCTTTATTCAAAAAGGGAGGGAGACAGAAAGCAGGAGACTACAGACCAGTTAGCTTAACATCTGTCACAGGAAAAATATTAGAAACTATTATTAAAGACGTTGTAGCTGGACACTTAGAAAAATTCAAGGTAATCAGGCCGAGTCAACACGGTTTTGTGAAAAGGAAATCATGTTTAACCAATTTACTGCAGTTCTTTGAAGGAGTAACATGTGCTGTGGATAAAGGGGAACCAGTGGATGTACTGTACTAAGATTTCCAGAAAGCATTTCATAAGGTGCCACATCAAAGGTTATTGTGGAAAATAAAAGCTCATGTGTAGAGGGTAACATTTTGACATGGATAGAAGATCGGTTAGCTAAATTTTAGGCCCTACACAATTGAAGGCCATGCCTGCCAATGATGGAGTGAAGGAAATCGGGGATACGCAAGAGGCCAGAATTGGATGAGTGCAGAGATCTGACAACTGCAGGAGGGTAGAGAGATAGCGAGGGGCGAGGCCATGGAGGGATTTGAAAACAAGGGCTGACAGGGAATAGAGAGTAGACATAAATGTGTCGTTTTCTGGTTGGCAAGATGTAACAAGTAGTGTGCCACAGGGATCTGTACTGGGGCCTCAACTTTTTACAATTTATATAAATAATTTTGATGAAGGGACCGAAGGTATGGTTGCTAAATTTGCTGATGGCACAAAGATAGTTTGGGAAGTAAGTTGTGAAGAGGACATAAGGAAGCTACAAAGGGATATAGGTAGGTTGAGTGAGTGGGCTGAGATCTGGCAAATGGAGTATAATGTGGGAAAATGTGAAATTGTCCCTTTTGTTTGGAGGAATAAAAAAGAAGCATATTATCTAAATGGTGAGAGATTGCAGAGCTCTGAGATGCAGAGGGATCTGGGTGTCCTCGTGCATGAATCGCAAAAGGTTAGTATGTAGATTCAGCACGTAATTAGAAAGCTGATAGAATGTTATTGTTTTTTGCGAGGGGAATTGAATACAAAAGTAGGGAGGTTATGCTTCAGCTATACAGGGCATTGGTGAGACCACATCTCGGGTACTGTGTACAGTATTGGTCTCCTTATTTAAAGGAAGGATGTAAATGCGCTGGAGGCAGTTCAGAGAAGGTTTACTAGGCTAATACCTGGAATGGGCAGGTTGTCTTATGAGGAAAGATTGGACAGGCTAGGCTTGTATCCGCTGGAGTTTAGAAGAGTAAGAGGTAACTTGATTGAAACATACAAGATCCTGAGGGGTCTTGACAGGGTGGATGTGGAAAGGATGTTTCCCCTTGTGGGAGAATCCAGAACTAGGGGTCACTGTTTAAAAATAAGGGGTCGCCCATTTAAGACAGAGATGAGGAGAAATGTTTTCTCTCAGAGGGTCGTGAGTCTTTGGAATTCTCTTCCTCAAAAGGCAGTGGAAGCAGAGTCTTTGAATATTTTTAAGGAAGAGGTAGATAGATTCTTGATAAGCAAGGGGTTTGAAAGGTTATTGGGGGTAGGCAGGAATGTGGAGTTGAGGTTACAATCAGATCAGTCATGATCTTATTGAATGGCGGAGCAGGTTTGAGGGGCCGAGTGGCCTACTCCTGCTCCTAATTTGTATGTTCGTATGTTGGAGTTCTCTTCCACCAAAAGGCTGTAAATTCTGGCGGTCAATTGTAATTTTTAACACCAAGATTGATAGATTTTAGTTGGGTGTCTCAAGGGATAAGGTACAAAGGCGGGTAAATGGAACTGAGGTTAGGATCAGCCATGATCTAATTGCATGAAGGAACAAGCTTGAGAGGCTGAATGGCCTCCTCCTGTTCCTATATTCCCTGATGTTCCAACAGAATTTGATGCCCTGGGGATAGGGTGAGGAAAATGTGCCATTGCATGGATTCTGACAGATGTGCCTGTGCCTGCCCCTGTTTCTTACACTGTCCAATCACATCTTTGCCCTGATACATGTGGACTGTGTATGGGATGTCAGTGCTGGTAACAATGATGGAGGGAATGGCGACCATGTAATAAATAAGCCTTGGATTAGCCTGCTACAGCTGGTCGGTTTGGAATGCTTCTCATGGTACTGCTAATAAAGGTATTTGAGAATTGGATAATGAATTGATGTTTGTGAAGCAACAGAATCTAAAGTTTGAATTCTTGTCTTGCGACTATAGCTTTTGTTCAGTCAGAATGTAGCACTTTGTTATCGATATAAGAGGAGGGACCCAACAAAGAGCAACAGTTTAACTGTCCCTACCCCCTAAATGCTTGATCATCCTAGTTCACCTCCTTCTATATGTGAGCACACAGTTTGAGGGTGACAAAGAAAGGTGACAGAGAGAGAAAACCCAGGAAATGATAGACCTGTTAGTCTAACTTCTATTGTGGGGAAGTGATTGGAATATATAATTAAGCACAGACTGACCTGAGCATGTAAAGAAATTTGGTCTCATTCGAGAGATTTGTAAAGTGCAGGTCATGTCGAATGAACCTAAATTAATTTTTTAAGGAAGTAACTATGAATGTCTATGGATGTAGTTTATACAGACTTCCAGACGTCATTCATTCGGGTTCCAAATAAGAAAACGTTAGCTAAAGTTAAAGCTCATGGAACTGAAGGCAAATTATTGACCTGGTTAGGAGATTGGTTAGGCGGTAGAAGACAGAGAGCAGGGATAATGCATGTGTACTTGAACTGGAAGAAAGTGACTAGTGGTGTCCCACAATGCTGGAGCCTCAACTATTCACTATATTTATTAATGACTTAGATAATGCAATAGAGAACTGTATATCCAAGTTCACCGACCACACAAAGATTGGTGGTACAGTAAGTTGTGTCGAAGGGAGCTTAAAATTACAGAGACATTGATAGATTAAGTGAGTGGGATAAACTTTGGCAGATTGATTTCAATGCAGATAAGTGTGCAGTCATTCATTTTGGACCAGAAAAGGATAAATGGTGAAAAACTAGGAAATGTGGAAGTCCAAAGAGATTTAAAGTTCCACATACACAGATCACCAAAAGGTGGCTGTCAGATACAAAAAATAATCAAAAAGGCTCATGGAATGTTAATCTTTGAATCCAGGGGGCTAGAATGTAAAGAGGAGTACGTTTTGCTGCAGCCACACAAATCAACTACATCTGAAGTATTGTATACATTTCTGGACACTTCAGCTTAGAAAGGATTCTATTGGCTTTGGCAGGAGTGCAGCATAGATTCACCAGAATGTTACCAGGCCTCTAAAGGATAAATTATCAGGAGAGATTTCATCGGTTAGGCTTGTATTCCCTGGAATATATGAGGTTAAAGGGTGGTTTTATTAATGGTTTTATTACTTGAAAGGAATTGCTAGGGTAGATACAGTGTCATGCAGACCCCCACCTTCTAAGAATGAGGCATATTAATTTCATCATATGAACATTGATTTTAAACTGTTTCTGGAGTGAAGAAATGACTTGTTTGAAGATCACCAGACACTTGGCTGGAAGAATATTTGCATACTAAGAGACAGTGCTTGGAGAGACAAAAGAATTGCTCATTGATTCAATTAACAGAGATTGGGCTGGGCAATGGTGATCCACACCTGTCAGGTGCAAGGGACAGCACTACACCCCCACCAGCGAGAGCTTTGAAATCCACAAGCACAGGAGTGATCAAACCAGTTAGTCACATGACTAACCAGTTGGCCAACTTGGAGTTTTGAATTGTGCCAACCAGAAAAGAACAGAAGGCAGTTTGCAACTGAAGCTGGAACAAGGAAGCCTCTCTCCTGGTTGTCTCTCTCTTGCTTTCTCCCACAGAAGACACATAAACCTCAAGAGAGAAAAGACTTTGACATCGAAAAAAGTTGAAGCGTGAACTGGGCCCCAATGAATAGCAGGACTTACTGGCAACCAAAGACTCCATATTGAACTCAAAGGACTGTAATTATAATCCCGACATTGCCTCAAAATTTTCCCCTTTATTCTTTTCTACTTTTTCTGTCTATCTGTGTGTTTGTTTATTGCGTATGCATGCCAGCGTGGTCGTGTTGCATATTCGTAGTCGTTAACCAGATTAGAGTTTAAGATTAATAAACTTCTACCGTTCTTCTTTAAATCGAAGGAAACCTGTTTTATTTCTTTGCCTTACAATTGGAGCAGTGAACAAGGATTCACTGAAGGGGGAGCGAAAAACACTGTTTTAAAATTAAACGCTGTTGCGGTTAAACCAGGCAAAAACTGAGAGGGAACCCCTAGACCCCTTCTCACCTGGTTGTAACAACAGAGAACCATTTTACTTTGGCGGGGAGTCTAGGACTAAGGGAGATACCCTTAAAATCAGAGTCAGCCCATTTAGGAGGGAAGTTAGAAAACACTTCTTCACACAAAGAGTGGTGTAAGTGTGGAACTCTCTCCCACAAAAAGCGATAGATTTTTGCTAGCCAAGGATATCAAGGTGAATGGAACTAAGGTACAGATCAACCATGATCTGACTGAATGGTGGAACAGGCTCGAGGGGCTGAATGGCCTCCTCCTGTTCCTATGTTCCTACGACATCTGTTCTTGAGAACATGTCAGTATTGTTGAGTTTCTTATAACTTCTTTCGAGAACAAAATAAAGAAAATGGCCAAATCCAGCAACAACAAAAAAAGTCATAAAAATAAATGATGGAAGGGCAGCTGATGACTTTGGTGATACAAATACTTGCATTGTATTTTGGTCACTTCTCTTGTTCAAGGCACTGTTCAGCTTTGCGGGCGCATTGTGAATAAACAGAGACGCTGTATGTGATATTTATAATTACATTTGCTAGTAAAGAACGAATTGAATACACATTGTTTTACTTCCTCTTTTCTAGTGAGAATTATGTTTCTGATATATTCTTAATGGGTTTCTGCCAAGGTGGGGAAGTGCTGAACTGCAGAAGGCATTGGGGTCCTGTTCAATGTTCCCTCTCATGTCCCTTCGCTGTTCCCGGCTTAGATTAGATTTTTTTTTTAGATTAGAGATACAGCACTGAAACAGGCCCTTCGGCCCACCGAGTCTGTGCCGAACATCAACCACCCATTTATACTAATCCTACACTAATCCCATATTCCTACCAAACATCCCCACCTGTCCCTATATTTCCCTACCACCTACCTATACTAGTGACAATTTATAATGGCCAATTTACCTATCAACCTGCAAGTCTTTTGGCTTGTGGGAGGAAACCGGAGCACCCGGAGAAAACCCACGCAGACACAGGGAGAACTTGCAAACTCCATTCTGGGTACTGCCTTGTTTGTTGGGCTGTAGGGTCTCTTTAAGATTACCGTGCAGCCTCGCATGCGCGCATCTTAAAGGGACAGCTGCTTGCTCGTGGCCTTTTTGTTTCCTGGGCGGCACATTCCCGAATGCTGCAAGGCCTCCCACCTGTGCAGCTCAGTGAGAATGTTGTTCCCGGTTCTGCAAACTTGGTGTCATTTCTGTTCAAATATTCCTACATACTTGGTTGTGTACAGCAACAATTTGTTTTAAAACTTTCTTCGAATAGACATGCCCGCACTGATAGGGAGATGTTGCCTGCAGGGAGCATAGACTGAGGACCGGGTGTGACAGTCTTGTTACCCTATCAAATCCTGTTCATTCATCGCGCCTGTGCTCACTGAGCTACATTGGCACCTGGTCTGGCAACACCTCAATTTTAAAATGATCACATCCTTGTGTTCCAATCCCTCCCTGGCCTTGCCCCTCCCTATCTTTATAACCTCCTCCAGCCCTATAACCTTCCAAGATTTCTACGTTCCTCCAATTCTGAACTCTTGTGCATCCCCGATTTCTTTCAACCCACCATTGTTTGCCCATGCCTTTGGCTGCTGAGGTCCTAAGTTCTTTATTCCCTCCCCGAACTTCTCGGCCTCTCTACCTCTCACTCCTCCTTTAAGTTGCACTTAAAATCCTATTCATTTGACCAAGCTTTTTGTCACCTGTTCAAATAGTCCTTTACATGGCTCAGTGTCAAATATTGTCTGATTATGCTCCTGTGAAGTGCCTTGGGACATCTTACTATGTTAAAGGCGAGTTGTTGTTATCTGAGACACAGGCGCCCTTTAAGCCAGGGTTCCCCATTGGTCGTGCAGCATGCTATGATTATCCCTGTGATTTCTCACACTTTGTGGGCTCTGAGACTGGCAGGAGCAAACTCCTAAACAGGGTCTGTCATGGAACTTCAAAGAAGGCCAAAGACAAAGGGCTAAATTTTATTTCTAGGCTGCAAACCCCAACGTTGGGACCAGAAGCAGTTGCAGCATCCATCAGGCAATCAGCGGCTGGCTAAACGCAATTGAGCGGCGAGCAGCCAATTAAGAATCGGTTGTCATGGGACCGTCCACTGAGAGGACGGAGGAGGCAGAGGAGGTGGTAAATGCAGCATCAGGCGATGGAGTGGAAGCTCTAGGTGCCAAAGTTAAACCACCGACAGACCCTGCCTGACTGCTCAGAGCCTCAAGTGAGCCCATGCATTCAGGAGTGCCAGGCAGTGGCATAGTGGTAATGTCACTAGACTAGTAATCCACAGCCTAGTCTAATGCTCTGGGGCCATGGGTTCGAATCTCACCGTGGCAGATGGTGAAATTTGAATTCAATTGATAAATCTGGAATTAAAAGCTAGTCTAATAGTGACCATGAAACCATTGTCGATTGTTGTAAAAACCCATCTGGTTCACTAATGTCCTTTAAGAAAGGAAATCTGCTGTCCTTACCTGGTCTGGCTCCACAACCTGGTGGTTGACACTTGCACAGTGGCGCAATGGTTAGCACCGCAGCCTCACAGCTCCAGGGACCTGGGTTCAATTCTGGGTACTGCCTGTGCGGAGTTTGCAAGTTCTCCCTGTGACCGCGTGGGCTTCCGCCGGGTGCTCCGGTTTCCTCCCACAGCCAAAGACTTGCAGGTGATAGGTAAATTGGCCATTGTAAATTACCCCTAGTGTAGGTAGGTGGTAGGGAATATGGGATTACTGTAGGGTTAGTATAAATGGGTGGTTCTTGGTCGGCACAGACCCGGTGGGCCGAAGGGCCTGTTTCAGTGCTGTATCTCTAAATAAAATAAAAAAATAAAAAAAAGTGCCCTCTGAAATGGCCGAGCAAGCCACTCAGTTCAAGGGCAATTAGGGATAGGCAATAAATGCTGGCCTCTTCAGCGATGCCCACAGCCCACAAATGAATTTTTAAAAAATCAGCTTGAATGCCTGCAGGCAGAATGGCAGATGGAAGCCCCATGGTTCAGTGATACCTCCCTCCAAACTCTGCTGCAAGGGAAAGGTGGGAGATCCTCTTCCCCTGGGCTGGGAGGAGGAGACCAGCTTGTCTGACCAAGCAAGCCTGGACGGAGATAGAGGAGGAGGTCAGCAGCTGTGGGGTCAACCCAAGGACCCGGATCCAGTCTGAGAATAGGGTCAATATCCTGATGCAGTCTGCCAAGGTGAGTGTTCAATTCCAACCCTTTGTGCCCAGCTTCTGTCAGAGCGAGAGAAATTGTTTGGTGGAGAGGGAGGGACCACCCAGCCATAGCAATGGGGTTCTGGAGTCAGCAATGGGGTCTGAGGCATGGCTGCACCTCAGTTAGAGGTGCCTGTCTGTCAATGCATTCCCCTGCATAGAGTGGCTGCATGCAGGAGACAGATGTGTGCCCCTTCATGGCTCGATGGATTTTCATCATCAGAAGTCTGGGACTTTTATCCTCTGGGAAACTACCTTGTCTCTCATTGTGTCTGCAGGAGAAGACGACCCACAACAGTAAGGAGCATGCCAAGAGTGGTGGCAGAGTTCCTTATCTGCCTCTCCTTACACCAATGGAGGAGGAGGCCATGGGACTGGCAGGACAACAAGGCAACCGTGCCATAGCAGATGGTGAAACAGGGGCACCCACACAAGAGAGTGAGTATCTCCTAGCCACAAGGGTATCTCTGGTGTTAAAGAGCCATGTAGCACCTGTAACCCTGATGGCAGCAATGGAGATGTACATTTGGGGTGGTATGAATGAGAAGATGGGAAGACACTAATCCTTCTATTTCAATGATTTCACATGCAGGTCAAGTTAACCGAGAGGAGAGAAGAGCTGAAGAGACTGGGGGACATCGGCCACTGCTGAGGAGGAGGAGGCAGCCTCAGAGTGTCCACAGTCACATCATTCTCCTACACCCTCCACCAGCACAGATACTCTCACATCGGTGGGTAGTCGTGCAGCTGCAGCGAGAGGTGAGGTAACGTCTGGCAGAGATGCCATAACCAAGTGCGGATGATGGAGGAGTCCATCCAGACCTTGGGTGCTGCACTGTCTCAGTTGATTGAGCATCTGGCTTCCTCCTTTGAGAGTTTGGTGACTCTCATGGAGAACCACATCCAGCAGACCAATCAGTGGCTGCTGGAGACGCCCACTGACCTGCACACTATCACCTTGTCCATGAGCTGGATGCAGCAGTGCAAAGGGGAGCGTCTCCACCAGGTCCACAACCCCAATGCCACCCTGGTGTGGGTGCCCCACAGTGCTGGCACCTCAGCCCCCACTCCTGACAGACTTTCACTATGCCCCCTCCTCAACCCTTCCTGCCAAGTGATGCTGCCTCACCCAATGACATCCCAGTGAAGCCAACACTGAGTTCCCGCCTCCTTGTTGCCTCCTTGCACCAGGTGAGGCCCTGAAGCCCCATGGTTTCCATGCATCATCAGGAGAATTCAAAACGATGAATAAAATTGAGGTCAATTGGATTCTTAAATACCTTAATTGGCTTCTCGCCTTGTGAATGTGTTAAGCTCGCCCTCCATGACAGTCGCTGACTGGAAAATCCAGAAGGGACTTCACAATGTCAGAGTTCCTTTCTGACGTCTTCTGTCCCAATTTTATGCAGTTAACCTGCTCAGTGACACCTGATCTGAAGGCAGCAGAGGCCTTTCAAGGCAAGTAAAATAATTTATGTAACGCAAGAAAAGTCTGGACCTCTGCAGTCCAGTCCCAACCCTTCCCACCTACGAGACCCTGCTGAACCACTCCCCAACTCCTACACAATTTAACTGCCTGATGACGAGCCTTCCTATAGTGTCTCAGGGCAACCCAAACTTCCACTCTTGCCTGCTGTGCAGCTGCAGCTTTCCACTCGTCGGGCATGTAGATGATCCAGGATGTCTAGATGAGGCCTGGGGGTAAAAACAAAACAGGCCTGAAATTTATACCAGGGGTGCATGTAGCACTCACCAACCACTATCTCACCACCATCACCCCACACACCTACCTGCCTGGAATTTGCCTCTTTGACAGCCACTGTGGTATTTCAGTATTGGGGAATAAATGGAAAGGTGACTGTCCCGGGTGTGCCTCTGAGTGTGGGGCTGCACATCACAGTGTCAGAAAGGACTAGCTTCAAACTGGGGTGACACTTGGGCTTCAACAACTGGGGTGACAATAGACGTTCAACAACTGAACCTTAGGACCATGGAAATAGATAGGGAAGGGATACTACCAATTGCGATTGTGATTTCAATCGCGTGCCTGTTGATGTTGGGCGAGATTAAGGCTCGGGCTGTTTGTGATGCCCCAACAATGTTAAGAAGCAACAATCAGCAAAAACTGGATGGCAAAATCCTTCAGAAAATGAGAGATGCACAGTGGCTTAAGTTCACTTGGTTATTTTGACAAACTCAAATTATTGCTGATGGTGTCATGGGGTCACAAGATGACCACTGGCAGCACTTGTAATTTGAATAATGATATCTTGCTATTGCTGTTGTCTCACACATAATATGCAGCAAAAGTTAACAGCTGGCCTGTGGAAAATAATCCAACTGTTGGCATTGGGAAGGATGACCACTATCCCTTTGGGATCATGGGTGATGTCTTCCTGATGTGAATAGTTTCCTGTATCCTATCACTGTCTATCATTAATCCCAAATGTGTTAAGAACTGAGCATTTCCATGAATTCAGAAACCTCCAGTTTAAATGTGCAATTTGCTGCAGCAGAGTTTCCTCTTTCACAGATGTTGAAACAGAAAGCTTGTCTGTGGCTAGAAATGCCCCTGAAACTGCATGTTCTTTTTCTCAGTGTTCTCATCTCCTCTTCCTAAAGCACAGGGATTGGTGCAGTTCCATGGCATTCCCATATCTCACCCAAGTACCAAACCAGATAGCAAGTGCTAGAAATGCTGGTAATTGGGAACTTCTCTCCCCCAAAGGCTGTTAATAGAAGATCGGTTTCGAGATTGAGAGTGATAGGGTGGAATTTTATGGGGATTTGGTGGTGTGCGGGGTGACTTAATTAGGCGGGAGGTGCTTTTTCAGATTCCCGACGCAGGATTTTTTACCAAAGTTGAGTCGACATGTTTGCGACATTCCGTGGTTCCCCCTGCACAGTGGCGGATTGCAGCTCTGCATTCATTTACATGCCATCAATACTCATTACTCTACACTTAGTTACAATTAAGTCCTACCTGCCAGATTAATTGAACAGCGAGCGTTATTCCTGTGCCACGCGGCTCACGTTTGTTTCAATGTAATGTGCAACAGTCGGCTTTGTGCAGTTAAGTCTGAGGTCAGTGTTTTTCTTGAACTCATTGGCAATATGAACACGAGCATTCGAATGGATGTTTGCACCAGGCTTGGCACCAGCAAGGGTTATTCTTCTCAGTGGGTGATGGTGAAGGTATGGAGGTGCATACATGGGGGGGTAAGGGAGGTTACTTGGGGAGGAAAGGTGAATGGAAGTGCTGGGGAGGGAGGAGTGGAGTGTCCAGTAGTTGTTATTGCTGCTGAAGCTGGATGTGGGCGGCTGCGGGGACCAGTGGGGCGAATTCAGGGTACTGGCTGGCAGAGGGAACGGTCACAGTCAATGGGGACAAATGGATTCTATAGCAGGGAAGGTCAAGACTTATAGTTGGGTATTCTACAACTTCATAGGGAGGGGAATGAGACTTGGCAATAATATTCTGGGGGATTTGAGAAGGATCAAGGGTCAGAGTCGGCATGTCGATGGTAATGGGAGTAGGAACTGGGGGAGGGATGGCATGAATAAATTGATTATGACACTGTGTAACAGTGTACAGTGAGGGGGGAGATTCAATGGTAATGGAGGGAAGGGTAACGGTAAGACTGGGTGGGTCAAAGGTGATGGATGCAAGCTGGAAGGTTGTAGGAGGAGGTTGGAATGTGGGGAGACTTGCCCTAAATTGTACACGTTCCTTTTTCTCCAACAATAATGCAAACCACGTGGACACTCAAGGATTGCAAGGAGGGTGGGAGGAGGCAAAGGATTGTGGGTGTAAAGGCCTGCTCAGGTGGGGAAAAAGAACCCAACACAACTACAGCAGACCCGAGCCTGACCCGGCCCGAGTCCCTCCGAATTTGCCCCGTGCCCGACCCCGGCTCGACCCGACCCGAGCCCGACCCGACCCGACCATCCCTTCACTTACCTTCGGACTCAGAACCTCCAGGAAGTGGCAGCGCATGCGTGATGACAGTGATGTCACTTGCTCACTGCGCAGACTCAGTTTTGTCCCAGACTCCCAGCTCAGGTAAGTTTTTTAAATTTCAATACTTACCAGCAGAGCACTTACCTTGTGTGTCCGGCCCGACCCGACCCGAGCCCAACCCGGACTTGGCCCGACCCGACCCGAGCCCAAAAGACAGATCCGGAAGATGGGCCGAACCCGACCCGAACCCAACACATGTCATCAGGTCCCGTCGGGTTCAGGTCGGTAACAGTCCTTAAGCCAGTGTGTTTTCCACCTGGTGCAATTCTAAGGCACAGAAAAGCGAACTGCTTATTGCTCGATGTTTCAGCTGACTGGCAACAGAGGGCTGAATTGCAATGCTCTGCTTATTTAATGTTTACTAAAACTGCAGCAATATGGGTTTCATACACCCAATTTGTCTACTACCAAGGAAAGAAGAGCAGAGGGAGTAACTAAGGAGGGATCCTTTCCCTCAGTGCATGATGCGTGAATACCAGAAACAAGCAGAACTGGAAGGTGAAGATGCTTCAAATGATAACATCCAGGATCGGTCTTATTGAAGACGGGCACTGGCACGTCATCGCATCCTCAGGACAAGGACAAATTACCTTCAAATGTCAGAGAAGCAATATCAGAGAAGCCTAAGGATGTCATATGAAATGGTCACAGAAATTTGTAGGATGCTGCAACCATTTGGGTTTGGTGGGAATCCCATGCCAGTTTCCCTCACGGTGTCTGCTGCACTCAATTCTTTTGCTAGCAGGACCTTCCTGGGATTAATGGGTAACATATGTGGCATATCATAGTCTGCATGTGTATCAAAGAGGTGACTAATGCCCTTTATCAACGTGCCAATGATTTTGTCTATTTACCTGTAGACGAGTACAGCCAGGCAGCAAGGTCAGCGGCCTTTGGCACCATCGCTGGGTTCCTTAGAGTGCAAAGGGTGATCGACTGTACTCATGTGGCCATTCGAGCTCCCTGGGACCAGCCTGCTGCATTTGTGAATCACAAAGGCTTCCACTCTTTAAACATACAACTCATTTGCAACTACAGGAGAAGAATAATGCATGTTTCCCAGGGAGCTGTCATGACTCATACATTTTGAGGAGCTCAGCTGAAGTGGATGGATGAATCCTGGGTGACAAGGGTTACCCACTTTGTACATGGCTGATGACACCAGTATGTCATCCCCAAAGCGCAGCTGAAGAGAGGTACAACGCTGCTCACGCATCCACCAAAGACATCATCGAACACACCATTGGCATGTTGAAAATACGATTCCACTGCCTTGACCATTCTGGAGCAGCTCTTCAATTCATGCCACAGAGGGTGTCATGAATAATCATTGCCTTGCTGTGCCTTGCACAATCTTGCAATAAGACGCAGCAACATTCTGCAGGCGGAGGAACAGGAGGAACATCAGTCCTACTCAGATGAGGAAGACTATGAAGAGGGTAAGGAGGGGGACAACAATGCCATCATCGATATGAGGGCAATGGAGAGACATGCAAGGGACATCATATTTGCACATTTCAGCCAACAATAAGTCAACAATAAGCCACTTCATCAAGGAACATTGGTAGGAAAAAAACATTCTCCAAATATGTTCACATACACCTAAGGTCTTACTCATTGCTGTAAACAAAGAAGAGCTCTTCTGACCACAGCACCCGAATGTGCAGTGGAGATGTGTCTGATGGCCTGTATGCTAGCAACTTCATTATTCTCTGTTGGAAAAACTTCTGCATCAAGGCATTAACCTGCACACATAGGAAGCTACAACTTTTCAGCACTTTGATGTAATCGGCAGATCAAATCTTCTCTGGGCTGAGATAGAAATAAAAGCACACCAATGCAAGGAAAGTAAGGGTGTGACTGCAGAACCACAGATGTAAGGCATGTTGGTAGTGAAAAAAGTGAAAAATCATCAAATGACAAACAGCCATCATTGAAGACTGAAGGCTCAAATACCAATGATAAATGGACACTGGACACTTTCTCAAATGCTTTGCAAGCATCAATGCATTCCTGCCACAGGCCTCCAATAAATATCTTCCTTTTCATCTGAAGCAAAACAAATGATTTACGAGAGTGCATCAAGTATTAAAGTGAATAAAGATGTATTCTCCAAAATGTGCACAATATTTACAGCACCTGCGCCACCTTCATGCTCAAAACTCTTTCTTTTTATGTTTTTCTCCCACCATGTCTATGTACTACCCTGACATTAGTAGCTGAGGTGGAGTCAGTCTGCTCAGTCCACTTCCCTAGTGCTGTAGATGACTGTGGTGGGCGTCCTCTGGAGGAATGGGGCCTTGATGGCTCCATCCTACTGGGGGTCTGCAGTAATGGTGCGTGAGTATTCCCCGTGTGCTCGCCTGCTGGAGGTAAGGGGGACAATGTCGGGGGGAGGACGATACGCCGCTTACCCTGGGGTGTCCTGAGAGGATGGCCCCGGGGCAGCTGGCACGCTCTCCTCCTCCATCTGTGTGCACAATGGCACCCGCCTGTCTCCCGGAGGGGAAGGAGCACCTGGAGGGAGGTCCAGGTTCCTTATCCCCCTCTCGCTTAGATTCTGCTGCATGGAACCTACAGCGATGGAGAGTAGGTCAGATCGCATATGGCTCGAGTGGTCAACCAGACTCGCCACATAACTCACCAGACTCTCAACTGAAGAAGCTATATGTTCATATGCCTGGGACATGGCGGAGGTCATGTCTTGCATGGACACCTCCACGGCATGTGCAAAGCCACGCATGACCTCAGGCATCTCCAACATATTTTCCACATGGCTTTGCTGCACATCCAGCAGACTTTTCATAGCAACAAACAGAGGATCATCATGAGCGTGGGGCTGAGCAGGGGCCTGGTCCCCAGCAATCCTCCGATTGTCAGGGGACCCAGCTGGCACATGCTCCCTCACCTGCTGCATGTGTCTGTATTGTGCTTACCAGCTGGTGACCCAGACTCTAATCTTAAACCCCCTGTGGACCGTGTAGATGGATCTGCACTGGCGGAGGTGGAAGAAGAGGCAGGTGATGGTGCACCCTCTGGGGCATTAGCTTCATCTTCCTCCCCAGAGGAGGATTCCTGGGCCTCGCGATGTTCAGAGACTCAAGTGCGGGCACCTGCAGTGGAGACACAAACAGAGGAAATTTAAGCATCAGCTGAGCCTGAGTTCACACACTTTACTTTGGTTTGCACATATGGCTGCCAGACTGAAGATGACACTTCAGCCTTACACCTTGAGGATCCTGCCTCACCATCTGCGATGGCTCTGCCTCCTTCCTCTCTCGCTATTTCTGCAATCTCCTCTTCAGCCGGAGTCAGGATTCTGATGTCTGGGACACCTTCACCTGTCTTTTCCCCGCTCAATATGGGTGTGTTTATCCTGCAGGAAACAGTCCAGATTTAATGACATGTCAAAAGAGGAATCACAACCATTGTAAACATGCATCAACATCGCTCATTCAGGACTGGTTTTCGCACAACACATCCAAGTACATTAACAAAGCCAACCGTCATTGCTCATAATCAGTAAGTGCATGCCTTGTCTACCCTTTATCTTAAAGAGATGGAGCCATGGGGACAAACAATGGAACAGCTTCGCCAAGACCACATACCCTCACTAACCTGAGCAAGTTGGCACTTGTGACAGTGCACCCAGGTTCACCGCGTCACCCCACGGTTCGCCACCGCCTCTGCTACCTCCATCCAGACTGCCTTGGTTAGGCAGGAGGGTCTTTTGATTCCATCTGAAGGGAAAAGGACCTCCCGCCTTTCCCTGAAGGCTTGGAGGAGAACCCACAGGGAGGCATCACTGAACCAGGGGGCAGGACCCTGCCTGCTGGCTGACATTTTATTTGTTGTTGCGACAGTGAAAAATAAATGATGTGAGGTTGGTGCTGGGTTACAAAAAATTAAGAGAGGCAAAAGCATTTTGAATTAAGTACAAGTTTTACTTTAGTTTCCTATGCAGCGACTTACATGACAGGAAGGCTGCTGCTCCTTGAGGCTGAAAGCACAGAATGCTTCATATCCATGGTAATCATGGTGCTTGGCCTAGTGACAGCGGGTTCCTGCAAAGAAAGGCCATCCGCACCGCATAATTCCACGTGTCTCTCGTGCCTGTCGCCGCATGGTTCATTTACATATCAAATCACGCGTGAAACAGAAAAGTGGCGGAAGCGGAAGTTACGCCAACTTCTGGTACCGCCGTTGGGAATGCTGTGGGACTCATAAAATTCTGGCCATAGATTTTCATTGGGTAACGGTTCCAAAAGGTGAGTAAATGGGTTTGAGGTACAGATCAGCCTTGATTTGATTGACTGGAGAAACTGACTCAAGAGCTAATTGGCCTAATCCTGTTCCTAGTGTTCCTAAAAGCCTCTTCAATTCTATTACAAAATACTTCCAGCACAGAATCAGGCCATTCAGTTTAACAGGTCTGCACCGGCGTTTATAAGAACATAAGAAATTGGAGCAAGAGTTGGCCATGTGGCTCTTGAGCCTGCTCTACCATTCACTTAAATCATGGCAGAGCTTCTATATCAACTACACTTTTCCACCCTAGCCCTATACCCCTTCATTCCTGTAGTGCCCACGAATCTATTGGTCTCAGTGTTGAATATCTGGGGTAGAGAATTCCTAAGATTTGCAACTGTCTGAGTGAAGAAATTTGTCCTCATCATAATCCTAATGGCTGACAGCTCATCCTTAGACTATGATCCGTAGTGCTTGGCTCTCCAGCCAGGGGAAACAACTGCTCAGCATCTACCCTGTCAAGCCCTCGAAGAATTTCATCTGTTTCAACAAGATCATCTCCCATTCTTCTAAGCCCCAGAGAATATAGGCCCATTCTACTCAATTTCTTCACACAGGAGAGCCCTCTCATCCCAGGAATCAATCTAGTGAACCTTTGTTCCACTATCACTAAGGCAAGTATATCCTTCCTCAGGTAACGAGACCTTACCGAATGCCTTCCAGAAATCTAAACAATCTACATCCATTGGTTCCCCCTTATCTACCCTGCTAGACCCTCATAAAACATGAATAGATTTGTCAAATGCAATTTCCCCCTCAGAAAACCATGTTTACTCTGCCCAGTAATATTATGATTGTCTAAGTGCCTGTTATCATGTCCCTAATAATAGCATTTTCCCTACTACTGATGTCGGGTTAACTAACCTTTTGTTCCCTGTTTTTTCTCTTCTTTCTTTTTTGAATAGCGGTGTTACATTTGCTACCTTCCAATCTGCTGGGACCGTTCTAGAAACTAGGGAATTCTGGAAGATCAAAATCAATGCATCCACTAACCCAGTAGCCATTTTTTTTTAAACCTTAGGTCATAGGCCATCAGGTCCGGGTGATTTGTCAGCTTTTAGTCCCATTAATTTCTCCAGTACTTTTTCTTTACTAATGCTAATTACTTTAAGTTCCTCACTTTCATTAGACCCTTGGTTCCCCACAATTTCCAGTATGTTCTTTCCTCTACTGAAGACAGATAAAGATATTTGTTTAAAGTCTCTGCCATTTCCTTCTTCCACATTATAATTTCTCTTGTAACTGCCTCTAAGGAACTCATGTTTATGCTCCACACGAGCCTCCTACCTTACTTCATCCCATCCTATCAACATATCCTTCTATATTTTTGTCCCTCATATACTTATCTAGCTTCCCTTTAAATACATCTTTGCTATTCACCTCAACCACTCCATGTGGATTCAGGTCTTCTATCATAGAAAGTATCAGAGCCAAGCACAACCATGTCCTCATTCATGTCCATGCACTCTCCAAGTGTATAAAGATTACAAGTGGAAACACGGGCTGATTTGAAGTTCTCATAATAAAATGGAAATGTGGAAATTTGTGGAGCTTCCACTTGCTGTCCTAGTTAAGTTCAGCTAACTCAGCACACAAACCTGATGGCTTCCTGGTCTTTCTAGCACTGGGCAATCCAATTTTCCATGCATTTATTGGGGGAGGTCTCACTCAGAAGCATTTTAACAAAGCAAACTAAAAGCCTATAATTATTGTAATAGAGTTTCATACAACATCATAGAAACTGCAGCACAGAAGGCCATAGAACTCACCACATCTATGCTGTTACAAGCTTCACATTGGAGGTATCTGCTCTAACAATGTGTCATATTTTTCCTTTACAAGTGTTTATCTCAGTCCCAGGATCTAATGGAAAATGAAGAAAATTCTAGTCACAAGATTTAGTTCTAATTTTCTGCTTATCCAAGATAATTTTTTCGCCCTCCATTCCCTCACTCAGTTTAGAATTATGCTTCCACCTTAAAGAATCACCATGAGATTCTCGGTGTTTTCCCAATCTACTGCCATAACGTTAGTTGAAGAGTGGCGGAAGCTCCATTTTTATCCGTTTACGTTGTTTCTTCTGGAATTCCATCAATCTGCCGCCCAGAATTACAGCAGAAGATTGGGATAACCCCATGGAATTCCCCCTCGGTATGCTTTCCCATTGATGGTGAACTATAAGTTGATTTTCTGAGATGTGTCTCATTGGTAGTGAAAAAAGCATGTTGCCCAAAGAGGCTTGAGAATTGGGATAAAGATCCTTAGGCCCTATGTGCCTAATGTGCAAAGCCTGGTGTTCTCCAGCCTGGTGACACTACTGTCAAAGGAGGCTGTTGCTACAGGCAAGCGAGGGTGTCATTAAAGGTGTAACAAATACTTACATTAAGGTAAAAATTACTGTACAGTAGAGGATTGTCCAGAAAACCTAACAATATAAGGCCCATATAGGGTCGCTAACTGTCCGGGATTGTCCTGCAGTCTCCATGAATTAAATATGAATCTCCTGGACACTGTAGCAAGCAACCCAGGAGAAAAAACACAGGGGCATTGTTAAAAAAAATGTTTTTTTTTCATTTTCATTGAACACTTTCATTTATTAGTTCTAAAAAACTGGAGGTGAATAAAAAGGACTTTTGACTGATAGTCAAGAATCATAACAAATAATGTGTTCACTTTCCAATAGTGTGGGAAGGCGGAGGGCCATGAAGATTGACATGTTGGTTGACAAATGGTAGGAGTTTGGGGGTGGGCATTTGACAGTGGCAGGTCATGTAATGAAACCTCCTAGAATACATCCAACCAGAGGCAGGCAAACCTAGGACCATATAAAATTGCAGGTTGGGGAAGTCATTTCCTGAGCTATTTGTTCAAGATGTGTAATGTTGTTTTAAACGTGAGGCTAACCTTACCACTCTAGCTCTTTAACCACTATCAGTCTACCCCAGCCACCCCATCCCCTCTTGCTTGAAGATCTCATTCCTTATAAATACATTTGGAGTTATTTTGCAGACAGAAAAAGCAGGACCTACATTCTTTCAGAGAAAACTAGTTTCTGCCAAGCACAGAAACATTGGAAGAACATGCATTTACAGAACACCTTTCATGACCTCAGGATGTCCCAAAGTGCTCAGCAGCCAATTAAATACATTTGAATGTAGTGCATTCCTACTGTTAGAATGTAGGAAATGTGGCACACAGAAAGGTTCCACAAGCAACATTGAAACAAATGACCAGATAATCTGTATTTAGTGGTGTTGATTGAGGGCCAAATATTGACCAGGATACTGGGGACAACTTCATTGCTCTTTTGCTATGGGATATTTTATATCCACCTGAAACGGCAGATAGGACCTTGGATTAATGACTCGACCAAACAATAGGTTTTTGCACTGGGGTGTCTAGACTTGAACCCATGAACTTCTGACTCATCGATGAGAGTGCCACCACTGAGCCACAGTGCCAAAAATTGGGGTGGGGAGCAGATGGGAAAGTTCAATGCTGTAATTACTCAGAAGTGTTCTATGTGCCCACCTTCCAGATTTGCTTCTGCTTTACTCCCAGCAAGGCCACTTTGGGGTGACTGGCACTTTCGGTGAGGTTACCTCTACTTACAGTTGTTGATGTTGTACATATTTCATCTTCAGATATCTGTTTTGTGAAGAAGAACTTGCATTTATATAGCACCTTTCAAGTCCACGGTATGTCCCAAAGCACTTTGCAGGCCTTGAATTACTTTTGAAGTATAGTCACTGTTGTAATGAAGAAAACGCAGCAGCTGGCTTGCACACGGCAAGGTCTCACCAACAGCAATAAGATAAATTAGTTTTAGCAATGTTGGTTAAGAGATGAAAGATCTCTGGGAGAGTAGAAGGACTCCCCTACTCTTCTTTAAAGTACCGCTATGGGATCTTTTACACCCATCTGAACGGAAAGAGTCTCAATATACTGTCTCATCTGAAGGACAGTCTCAGTACTATACCACAGCATCAGGCTAGATTATGTCACTGAAATCTGGAATTTGGACTTGCCCCCACAACCCTCTGACTTAGATATGAGAGTGTTATCAACTGAGCCAAGATGACAATGAAGCAGCTGCTGAGCAGCTGCCTATAGAGGAGTGCACAGACTCACGCTGTTGACACATCAGACAGTATTTCCTAGATATCCCCCGGCAATAAGTTGCCTCGCGGTCTGTCACACCCTTTTACAGTCCTCAATTGCAAAATGTACATGTTGCATAGCTTTACATTTAAACATACCTAACTCGTAAGGGAATCAACCTCTATAGTTAATTTAAAAATATATATTTCGACAGGGGCTGTGTTGTTTTCAAAAAATAATTTTATCTTCTTAGCTTGTGACCTCAGGGAGAGTGTTTCCCAGTCGTCAGCCAGGATATAGAAATACTCCCAACTTGTAGGATTCATTGACTGAAACCCCTTCCTGTTCATAAAAGTCACAGCCCTGGTGAAATGGGTCTGTGTAGACACATTGGTTCCATCAACCAGGCCTGTGATTTTGGTCCCTCAGTCATCCCGAAATTGTGCAAAGCTGTTGGTGGCTTCTCATTGGCATTTAATCTTGGCAGTTGGCGCATTGTTGCAGACTGGCAAATGTGAACACTTTTCTCTCGAAAGCAGATGATAGCATCAACTCGAGTAATTCTGGTTGTGTGTCTAGATACGCTTCCTGTGTATGTCAGGTAGACTTGTTCCTTTGCATCCCTGTCAACCTGTCCTCATCTTCTCGTTTCCTGCCTATGGGAGGAAATGCCATTCCAGGGTAGTATAACTCTGGAACTCTCTCCTTGAAAAGACTGTGGATGTTAGGGGTCAACTGGAGCTTTCAAAACTGAGATCAATAGATTTTAGTTGGGGAAGGATATCAAGGGTTATTGAGCAAAGGCAGGTAAATAGAGTTGAGCTTCATAGCTCTCATGCTGTAATTGAATGGTGAAACAGAATCAAAGGGATGAATAGAAGGATATACTGATAGGGTAGGATGAAGAGGGGTAGGAGGAGGCTCATGTGGAGCATAAACACTGGGATGTGTCAGTTGGGCTGAGTGGCCTGTTTCTGTGTTATAAATTCTATGTAAATATGTAATAAAACACACCTTTAAAAAAGTTATTTCTAAACTCCAGGAAATGAGATTAATAATCTCCCCATTTTATTCTGGGTTTGAATAGTGGCATAGAATTACTGAAGGGTTACAGCACAGAAGGAGTCCATTTGGCCCATTGTGTCCATGCTGGATCTGTACAAGAGTAATCACCTAGTCCCATTACCCCACCATTTCCCCATAGCATTACAATTCTTTTTTCCTCACTAGTGGCTTTCCAATGCTGGGTCTCCAATCGTACTCAGCCATGAGTGGTGGGACACGTGCCCCTGCCCTTGGTTCCGCAGGTGATGAGTCTCTGTTCTCAGACTCACCATCAGGGGAGCCAGTGAGTAACTATGAGTCGGTTTCCCAGAAGTCATAGAGTTATAGAGTCGTACAGCATAGAAACAGGCCCCTCGACCCACCACATCCATGCCGACCATAATGTCTATCTCCACTAATCCCACCTGCCTGCATTAATTCCATATCCCTCTATGCCTTGCTCATTCATGTACCTGTCCAGATGCCTCTTAAATGTTGCTACTGTTCCTGCCTCCACCACCACCTCCTCTGGCAGCTCATTCCAGATACCCACTATTCTTTGTGTGAAAAATTTACCCCTTTGATCCCCTTTAAATCTCCTCCCTCTCACCTTAAATCTATGACGTCTAGTTTTAGTCACCCCTACCATGGGAAACAGACTCTGGATATTTACCCTATCTATGCCTCTCATAATTTTATATACCTCTATCATGTCCCCCTCAGCCTCCTTCGCTCCAGGGTAAACAGATCCAGCCTATCCAATCTCTCTTTAGAACTCAAGCCCTCCAAACCAGGCAACATCCTTATGAATCTTTTCTGCACCCTCTCTAGCTTAATCATATTTTTCCTGTAGTGCGGCGACCAGAACTGCACACAGTACTCCAAATGCAGCCTAACCAACGTTATGTACAACTGTAACATGACGTCCCAACTCTTGTACTCAATGCCTCGGCCGATGAAGGCAAGCATGCCATACGCCTTCTTCACCACCCTATCTACCTGTGTTGCCATTTTCAGGGAACTATGTACTTGCAGCCAAGGTCTCTCTGCTCAAGAACATCCCCAGAGCCCTGCCTTTCACTGTATATGTCCTGCACTGGTTTAACTTCCCAAAATGCATCACTTCACACTTGTCTGCGTTAAATACCATTTGCCACTCTCTTGCCCATTTTCCCAGTTGATCTATATCCTGTTGTAACCTTAGTCTAATGGTGCCTTGATGTCAAGGCCAGTCACTCTCACCTCACCTCTTGAGTTCAGCTCTTTTGTCCATGTTTGAACCAAGGCTGTAATGAGGTCAGGAGCTGAGTGGCCCAGGCGGAACCCAAACTGAGCAGGTTATTGCTAAGCAAGTGCCGTTTGACAGCACTGTCTGCGACACCTTCCATCACTTTACTGAGGATCAAGAGTAGACTGATGGGACCATAATTGGCTGGGTTGGATTTGTCCTGCTTTTTGTGTACAGGACATACCTAGGCAATTTTCCACATCGTCGGGTAAATGCCACTGTTGTAGCTGTACTGGAACAGTTTAGCTAGGCGCACAGCTACTTCTGGAGCACAGGTCTTCAGTACTACTGCTGGAATGTTGTCAGGGCCCATAGCCTTTGCAGTATCCAGTGCCTTCAGTCATTTCTTGATATTACATGAATTGAATCGAATTGGCTGAAGACTGGCGTCTGTGAGGCTGGGGATTTGAGGAGGAGGCTGAGATGAACCAACCAAGGGCAGCACAGTGGCGCAGTGGTTAGCACCGCAGCCTCACAGCTCCAGCGACCCGGGTTCAATTCTGGGTACTGCCTGTGTGGAGTTTGCAAGTTCTCCCTGTGTCTGCGTGGGTTTCCTCCGGGTGCTCCGGTTTCCTCCCACATGCCAAAGACTTGCAGGTTGATAGGTGAATTGGCCATTATAAATTGCCCCTAGTATAGGTAGGTGGTAGGGAAATATAGGGACAGGTGGGGATGTGGTAGGAATATGTAATTAGTGTAGGATTAGTATAAATGGGTGGTTGATGGTCAGCACAGACTCGGTGGGCCGAAGGGCCTGTTTCAGTGCTGTATCTCTAAATAAAAAAAATAAATAAATAAAAAAAATAATCCACTCAGCTCTTCTGGCTTAAGATGGATGAAAATGCTTCAGCTTTATGTTTTGAACTGATGTGCTGGGTTCCCCCTTCATTGAGGTTGGAGGTAGTTGTGGAGCCACCTCCTCCAGTTAGTTGTTTAATTATCCACCACCATTCACAATTGGATGTGGCAGGACTGCAGAGTTTAGATCTGATCGTTGGTTGTGAGATTACTTAGCTCTGTCTATTGCATGCTGCTTAAACTATTTGCCGTGCAAGTAGTCCTGGGTTGTAGCTTCACCAGGTATGCCTGGTGCTGCTCCTGGCATGCCTTCTTCATTGAACCAGGGTTGAATCCCTAGCTTGATGGTAATGGTAGAGTGGGGGATATGCAGAGCCATGAGATTACAGATTGTGGTTGAGTACAATTCTGCTGCTGATGGCCCACAGATGGCTTTATGGATGCCCAGTTTTGCATTGCTAGATCTGTTCAAAATCTATCTAATTTAGCACAGTGGTAGTGCCACACAACACAATGGAGGGTAGCCTTAATGCAAAGACAGGACTTATTCTCCAGAAGGACAGTGTGATGGTCACTCCTACCAATACTGTCATGGATAGATGCATCTGCAACAGGCAGATCGGTGAGGACAAGTATATTTTTACCTCTTGTTGGTTCCCTCACCACCTGCCGCAGACCCAGTCTAGCAGCTATGTCCTTTAGGACTCTGCCAGCTCAGTCAGTAGTGAGGCTACCGAACCACTCTTGTTGATGGACATTGAAGTCCCCCACCCAGAGTCTGTGCCCTTGCTACCTTCTGCGCTTCCTCCAATTGATGTTTAACATGGAGGAGTACTGATTCATCAACTAAGGGATGGGGGGGGGGGGAGAAAAAGGTTGCAGTAGGTGGTTTCCTTGCCCATGTTTGATCTGATGCCATGAGACTTCATGGGGTATGGAGTCTATGCAATGCCCTCCCAAAATTGTATACCACTGTGCTGCCACCTCTGTCATGTCAGTGGGACAGGACATACCCAGGGATGGTGATGTCTGGGACATTGTAAGGTATGATTCCATGAGTATGACTATGTCAGGCTGTTGCTTAACTAGTCATGAGACAGCTCTCCCAATCTTGGCACAAGCCCCAGATGTTAGTAAGGAGGACTTGGCAGGGTCGACTGGGTTGGGTTTGCCATTGTCTTTTCCAGTGTCTAGGTCGATGTCAGGTGGTCCATCCAGTTTCAACCAATGACTTTGTAGCCATTAGATACAACTGAGTGGCTTGCTAGGCCATTTCAGAGTCAACCACATTGCTGTGGGTCTGGAGTCACATGTAGGCCAGCCCAGGTAAGGACAGCAAATTTCCTTTCTTCAAGGATATTAGTGAACCAGATGGGTTTTTACAACAATTGTTTCATGGTCATCATTAGACTAGCTTTTAATTCCAGATTTATTATTTGAATTTAAATTCAATTTTTTGTCTTTGGTGAGACTCAAGCTCCACAAATACCCCAACCTCAATGATGGGGGAGCCCAGCACATCAGTTCAAAACATAAGGCATTTGCATCCATCTTAAGCCAGAAGAGCTGAGTGGATGGTTCATCTCAGCCTCCTCCTCAAGTCCCCAGCCTCACAGATGCCAGTCTTCAGCCAATTCGATTCAATCCGCGTAATATCAAGAAATGACTGAAGGCACTGGATACTGCAAAGGCTATGGGCCCTGACAACATTCCAGCAGTAGCACTGAAGACCTGTGCTCCAGAAGTAGCTGTGCGCCTAGCCAAACTGTTCCAGTATAGTTACAACACTGGCATCTAACCAGCAATGTGGAAAATTGCCCAGGTATGTCCTGTACACAAAAAGCAGGACAAATCCCCAGAACAATCCCCTGGGACTTTGGGTTACTAGTCCAGTGACAATATCACTATGCTACCATCGCCCACGAATAATACCTGGAATGGATGGGTTATCTTATGGGGAAAGGTTGAACAGGCTAAGCTTGTATCCGTTGGAGTTTTGAAGAGTAAGAGGCGACTTGATTCAAATATAAGATTCTGAGGGGTCTTGACAGGGTGGATGTGGAAATTATGTTTCCTCTTGTGGGAGTATCTGGAACTAGGGGTCACTGTTTAAAAAACGGGGGCCCCCACCTCTGATTCCCCCCTCAGAGGTGCCCGTAAAGTCCTGGCCTCTGTGTGAAGGGGTTTCTCCAGCTATCTGTTTGAAATGTCCTACAGTTAATTTTGTATTTATGGCCCTTCATTCTTGACAACAATAGCAACAACTTGCATTTATATAGCACCTTTAATGTAGGAAAATGTACCAAGGCGCATTATCAGGCAAAATCTGACCCTGAGCCACATAAGGAGATACTAGGACAGCTGACCAAAAAAATGGTCAAAGAATTAGGTTTTAAGGAGCAACTTAAAGGAGGAGAGAACAGTGGAGAGGCAGCGAGGTTTGGAGAGGAAATTCCAGAGCTTAGGGCTTAGGCAGCTGAAAGCTTGGCTGCCAATGGTGAGGTGATGGAAGTGGGGAATGTGGAAAAAGGCCAGAATTGGAGAAACACAGAGTTCTTGGAGAATTGTAGCATTGTAGGAGGTTACATAGATAGGGAGGGTGAGGAAATGGAGGGATTTGAACAGAAGGATGAGAATTTTAAAATTGAGGCTTTGCTGAACCAGAAACCAATGTATGTCAGCAAGCACAGGGGTGATGGCAGATGGCAGAATGGGATTTCGTACGAGTTAGGATACAGGAATGAGAGTTTTTTAAAAATAAGGTGGGAGGCAGGCCAGGGGAGCATAGTCAGATTTGGAAGTGGCAAAGACATAGATGAGGGTTTCAGCAGCAGATGTGTTGAGATAGGAGTGGAGATGGGTGATATTACAGATGCGCAGGTAGGCAGTCTTCGTAATGAAGAGAACACTGGGTAGGACCCTCAGTTCAGGATCAAGCAGAATGCAGAGGCTGTGAACAGTCTAGTTGAACCTCAAACAGTGGCCAGAGAGGGGAATGCAATTGACAGCAAGGGAATGGAGTTTGTGTCTATGGCCAAAGACAAATGGCTTTGGTCTTCCCAATATTTAATTGGAGGAAATTTATACTCAGCCAATATTTGATGTCAGAGAAGTAGCGTGAAAAAGATTGGGAGAAGTAGACCTGGGAGTTGTCAGCGTACATGTGGAACCTGCAGTTGTGTTTTCGGATGATGTCGCTGAGGGGAAGCATGTAGATGAGAAATAGGAGGGGCCCAAGGATAGATCCTTGGGGGACCTCAGAGGTAATGGTTTGGGAGCAGCACAAGAAGTCATTGCAGGCAATAATCTGACTACGACAGGAGAGATAAAAATGGACTAAAACCAGAAAATGCGAAAAGTGCTCAGCAGGTCTGGAAGCATCTGTGGAGTGAGAAACAGACTTAGCGTTTCAGGTTTGTGACCTTTCATCAGAACTCTTTACATACATAATGGGAACAGAAATAGTGGCACTTTGGTTAATCCTACAAAGAAACCAGAGTTTCTGTTATTCCAGGCCTTCAGATCCATAATTTGAAAGATAGCTGAATCAGCTGGATTGGAGGAGTCGCTGAGCTTGACAGCATCATTTAATTGAACCAACATGATAAATAGGGCCTTACCAAATTCACGAAAGATGCGTCACGGACTGTGAAATCTCAGGTCCTCCATGAAATCGTGGGTCATCCGTGAAATCGGCCATTTTGCAAACATCGCACATTGTGTTCATTGACACAAGGTTCACCTTGCTGAATGCTGGGTATGTTGCAAACATCAGGCATTTTAGTGATTGACACAAGGCTCACCTCACTGATTGGTAGATGAGGGAAGGCTTCCGGTGCAGTTTTGAGAGAAGCAGTCTCAAGTATTAGCAGACAAGTGAGAATGCCAGAATGAGCAAATCAAAAATGGCCACGACCATTACTGCAGCACATTGAGTGAAAGAATTTGGAAGTCAAATTCTGCATGCCAATAGTGGAATACTGTTTTGGGCAAGGGTTCAGCGTCATATAGAGTCCAAAAGCCATTCCAGCAGAAAGACAGCATCTGACACCGCCCTGCTAGAAAATGAACATGCAAAAAAACAAACAACGTTTCATCTCTTTTTAAGAAGTCGTCAGAGAGCTCAGAAAATTGTCAGATGGTTAAAATGGAACTTGTGGATGCTTTTGCAAACGCCAACATACCATTGGAAAAACTGGATCACCCAAAGCAGCAGGTATTCAGTCAATGTAACATGCAAAATGGTGGTTGATTGCCAAGTGCAAATAAACTATGACAGGTCTACCTACAGAAGGTTTTGCTACACATTGTGAGGAGATGAAGTCTCAAATTAACGCATATGAGTCTCCATGCTCACATTCAACAACTGACTTCAGTGAATAAAGAATGTGTTTATAGTCAGCTTTTTACAATAGTTTTTGAGTATATAATAAATGCCATTTGAAACCACAAACCTCCTGTGTCTTTTTTGTTTTAAATAGATAATTTTCATGGTTTGTTGTGACACCATGAAATCTACAATTTAAATACGTGAAATCGTGAAGTTCATGATTCTTAAAATGCCGTGACCGTGTAATTAGTAAAATTTGACCATGAATTTGGTAGGGCCTTAATGATAAGGCACCACTATGAACCCAAGCTGCTCCAGTAATTTAAGTCAGTTCAACATTATATTGAAATCCAGCTGCCTCCCACTGTCTGGTCCTGTCGCTCCTCCTGAACCCTGATCAAACCAGCAATTCAAACTAAAGTATGAAAAATATTTAAATAGATAATAAAAGCTCTGATTCTGCATTGGGAATAACTGCTAATCTTGGCTAAGGGAGAGTACTACTCCATTCATATGGTACAAGTTGATTACAGTTTGACCTCCAAGAGATGACACCGCTGAGGGGAGATGTGATAAATTAAAAGGAAATGACAAGGTACTAGAGTAGGGTAGCGAATTGGGTAAAAGTGTGGCAGGAAGGGACAAGAGCATACAAACTTAAGAGTGCACCAGGAAATAAGGCCACAGATTGCAAAAATAATGAAAAGACAGAGTTACAGGCTCTGTATCTTAAGGCATGCAGCATTCATAACAAAATGGATGAATTATTAGCATAGATAGAAATATATATGTATGACCTGACAATGATTACAGAGACATGATTGCAAGGTGACCAAGGCTGGGACCTGAATATTGAAGGGTATTTGACATTTTGGAAAGACAGAAAGCTAGGAAAAGGTGGTGAGGTAGCTCTGTTAATTAAGGATGACATTAGTACAGTAGCGAGAGATAACGTTAGCTTGAAAGAGAAAGATGTAGAATCAGTCTGGGTAGAGATAAGATATAGGAAAGATAAGCGGTCACTTGCGAGATTAGTTTATAGGCCCTCTAATAGTATTACACTGTAGGACAGAGTATACAGGAAGAAATAAATGGGACGTGTAAGAAAGTTACTGCAATAATCATGGATTCCTTTAATATACATGTAGATTGGGTGAATCAGATTGGCAAAGGTAGCCTGGAAAATGAGCTCATAGAGTGTATTTGGGACAATTTCTTAGAGCCGTACATTCTAGCGCCAACCGGGAGCAGGCTATTCTAGACATGGTTATGTGCAGTGAGACAGGATTAATGAATAATCTCATAGTAAAGGAGCCTCTAAGCGACAGTGATCATAACATGCTAGAATTTCACATGAACCTAAATAAAGGTAATTATAAGGGTATAAAGGCTAAAGTGAACTGGGAAACTAGGTTAAAAGGTAAGAGAGTAGAGATGCAGTGGCAGGATTTTAAGGAGATATTTAATACCTCTCAGCAAAGATTTATCCCAGTGAGAAAGAAAGACTGTTTGAGAAGCATGCATCATCTGTGGCTAAATAAGAAACAAGGTTAATGGCGAGTCAGAAGTTTGGACAGATTTTAAGAACCCACAAAGAATGACTTAAAAAAATAAAGAGGAAGAAATTAGAGTATATGAGAAAGCTAGCTAGAAATATAAAAACTGATAGTAAGTGTTTCTACAAGTATTTAAAAAGGAAAAGAGTAACTAAAACAAGAGTTGGTCCTCAAGAGAGTGAATCTGGAGAATTAATAATGGAAAACAAGGAAATGATGGACGTGTTGAACAGGTATTGCGTGTCTGTCTTCACCGTAGAAGACTTAGAAAACTTCCCAAAGATACTTGAAAATCAAGATGTGAATGGAAAGGAGGAATTTAAAACAAACACCATCACCTGGGAAAACTATTAGACCTAAAAGGTTGACTAGTCCCCAGGACCTGATGACCTGCATCCTGGGGTCTTAAAAGAAATGGCGGCAGAGATAGTAGAGCCATTGGTTATAATCTTCCAAAATTCCTTAGATTCTAGAAGGGTCCCAGCAGATTAGAAAATCACAAATGTAACACCTTTATTTAAGAAAGGAGGGAGACAGAAAGCAGGAAACTATAGGTCAGTTAGCCAAACATCTTGTGGGAGGGAAATTGCTGGAATTTATTACGAAGGAGGTTATAGCAAGATACTTAGGAAATCATAATGGGGTCAGACAGAGTCAACATGGTTTTGTGAAAGGGAAATCACGTTTATCTAATTTATTTGAGTTTTTTGAGGAAGTAACAAGCAATGTGGATGAAGGGGAACCTGTAGATGTGATGTACTTGGATTCCCAAAAGACGTTTGATAAGGTGTCACATCATGGTGTTGGGGGTAACATATTAGCATGGATAGAGGATTGGTTAGCTAACAGGAAGCAGAGAGTAAGGATAAATGGGTCTTTTTCGGGTTGGCAAGCTGTAACTAGTGGAGTGCCATAGGGATCAGTGTTGGGACTCCAACTATTTACAACTTATATCAATGACTTGGTTGAAGGGACCAAATGTATAGTAGTTAAGTTTAACAATGACACCAAGATACATAGGAAAATCTGTTGTCAAGAGGAGATAAAGAGGCTACAAAGGGATTTAGATAAGTTAAGCGAGTGGGCAAAAATTTGGCAGCTGGAGAATGATGTGGGAAAATGTGAACTTGTCCACTTTGGCAAGAAGAATAGAAAAGCGGTATAGTATTTAAATAGAGCGACATTGCAGAACTCTGCGGGACAGAGGGATCTGGGTGTCCTGGTACATGAATCACAAAAGGTTGGTATACAGGTACAGCAAGTGATTAGGAAGACAAATGGAATGTTGGTGTTTATTGCAAGGGGAATTGAATATAAATGTAGGGAAATTTTACTGCAGCTGTACAGGGCCTTAGTGAGATCAGATCTGGTGTACAGTTTTTGTCTCCTTATTTGAAAAAGGATATAATTGCATTAGAGGCAGTTCAGAGAGGTTCATTCCTGGGATAAAGGACTTATCTTATGAAGAATGGTTGAACAGGTTGGGCCTTTACCCATTGGAGTTTAGAAGAATGAGAGTTGATCTTTTTGAAACATATAAGATCCTGAGGGGACTCAATCGGGTGGATGATGTTTCCTCTTGTGAGGCAGACTAGAACTAGGCGACACAGTTTAAAAATAAGAGGTCTCCCTTTTAAGATGGAGATGAGGAGAAATTATTTCTCTCAGTAGGTTGTACTCTGTGAAATTTTCTTCCCCAGAAAGCAGTGGAGACTGGGTCATTGAATTTATTCCAGGCTGAGTTAGATAGATTTTTGACAGACAAGGGAGTCAAGAGTTATGGGGGGGCAGACAGGAAAGTGGGGTTGAGACCACAATCAGATCAGCCATGATCTTATTGAATGGCAGAGCAGGCTTGAAGGGCCGAATGGCCTACTCCTATTCCTATGCTCCTTCCTATGTTCCTACATGGAAGCTTCTATTGTGAAGTAGAGGCACTGTAGACAGATGCCCAGGAAGGTCAATCTCAGCTAGTTAAGGACAGCTTCATATATGATGCGTGAGATACTTTCTGTTCTTCTTAATGAGATTTTCAGTGGCGACCACTGTAGCCTCAAAAGTGCAAGGATACCTTTGCAGCAGAATTTCACCCTGCTCGCTTAATTTCATGATTTTCACCCTCCTCCCAGTGAGGCAAAGGTAGCAGCTTGTAAAATCAGCCCTTATATCTTAGTTAGACAGAGCCTTTGCTAAATGAATTCTGAAATAGGTTAATAAGCTCAGGACCTGGACATTTTAACAAGCTTACCACATACCCATTTTAGGTTGAGTTGTACGATAAGTGACTCCAGCAAACTAATTCCTGAAAAGTCAATTGTGTCTGTGATCCAGATTATGAAATAATGACATAGATTGGATGGGGTAGAAATTCACCTTTAGTGGTGATGTATCGGCCTCTAGTTATTTGCACACTCATTATTCCGTTTTAATTGACTTTAAAGGAGATGTGTCATGCAGCTGTTGCAATACCACTTGATTTACCTTAACACACAAGGCAAATTTCAAGAAGTTCAGACTGGTTCATTAAATATATATATTGTGACTTCTGAGGATGTGAATCGGCAGGGCATGAAACATCAGTTTCAAAGTTGGTACAAATTCTGGATCATAAGACTCCTCAGACCTTAATTGAATGTAGACTTCTGAGACACATTACATATTGTGCACCTCCAATCAAAGCTAACACTGCAATGCAGTACTGAGGGAGTGCTGCATTGTCGGAGCTCCTGTCTTTTGGATGATATGTTAAACCGAGGTTCCCATCTGCCTTCATAGATGTAGTAAAAGAGCCCATGGCACTATTTCAAAGAAGAGCAGGGTAGTTATCCCTAGTGTCCTGACCAATAGTTATCTCTCAATCAACATCTCAAAAAACATTATCTGGTCATTATCATATTGCTGTTAGTGGGAGCTTGCTGTGCGCAAATTGACTGTTGCATTTCCAATATTACAACAGTGACTACAGTTCAAAAGTACTTCATCGGCTTTAAAGCACTTTGAGATGTCTGGTGGTCGTGAAATGCAAGTCTTTCGTTTCTGTTCTCCAACCAACAACTCTTCTTTAGCCTGCTCCTAAATATAGTTGAGTGCAATGAGTCCCCAGTTAATCCTGAATACAATTAACATTGAGTCCTCTTTGTTCAATAGGAATTGTTGGTGGAACATTCCCATTTCATGGTGATAAGGAAAATTGGTTGAAATCTGCAGAACTATTCAGAGGAGTTTCTATGTGGCTAATTTTAAACTGGAAAATGATACAGAAGGTGTTGCATCATTCCTTCTGTGAGGTGATATCCATGGCTTTGTAGAAGAAGCGATTCCTGTTTACTGGGTCATGAGGCATATTTGTTGTTGAACGTGCAAATGAAAATAAAAATCCCTCTGATGAAGTTTCACATTGTTAGATTCCTTTCTCATTTTTCAAAGTGCTAAGGCAATTCAATGCCACTACCCACACATCACCTATTTATCATCTTGGGATATTTTGTCTGGTTTTGGATGCAGATGGCCTGAAAGAAAGACTTATATTTACTTTTCATGACCGCAGGACATGATAAAGCCCTTTACAGCCAATAAAAATCTTTTGAAGTGAGGTCAGTGTTAAAATATAGGAAATGCAGCAGCCAATTTGCACACAGCAAGTTCCCACAAACATAGTGTGATAACGTGCAGTTAATTTGTACTTTAGTGATGTTGGTAGAGTTGGGCAGGACGCCAGAGACAACTCCCCTTTTCTTCTTCAAGCAGTGCTGTGAGGTCTTTTACATCCACTTGAGGGGACAGATGTGGTCTTGCTTCAAAATCTCATCTGAAAGATGGCATCTCTGATAGTGGAGCACTCCCTCACTGTCACACTGGAGCATCAGCCAAGGTCATGTGCTCAAGTCTCTGCAATTCGACTCGAATCTACAACTTTCTGACTCAGAATTGAATGTGCTACCAGCTGAACCACAGTTGACACTTGAAAAGAGAAAGAGGGAGTGGAAAGAATTCAGAAAAGAACTATTAGGAAGTTCCTACATTAATCGAAGATATAATTAGAAAGTAGACGAGCTCAACTAGTTTTTCCAGTTTGATTGGATGGTAAAGTAATTGGTATGTTGTACATTATCTGATGAACACACCTTCTCTTTGTTATTCTCAGAAAAGCCTTCTACTTTTTTTTTATTTCCAAAATATACTTTATTCATAAAAATCTGTAAAAAAAAATACATTACCAAACAGTTTAAAACAGCATCAAGTCAAAAAATACAAACAGTGCAAAGGTGATCAGTTTCCTTCAATACAATCATGAGTTGCCTCACAACCCTTCCATTTCACATTTGTCGTGCCAGATACATTTTAACATTTTACAGCAGACAAAATTTTCCCGATACAGTTCGAGGGGTTTCCCATGGATCCAGCCCCTCAGTTCAGCTTGGTGGGGGGATCTTACACAGTGGTCTTTCCCCATTGAGCCTTTGCTGCGGCTGCCCCAAGCTTTAGTGCGTCCCTCAGCACGTAGTCCTGGACCTTGGAATGTGCCAGTCTGCAACATTCGGTCGTGGACAACTCTTTGCGCTGGAAGACCAGCAAGTTTTGGGCAGACCAAAGGGCGTCTTTCACCGAATTGATAGTCCTCCAGCAGCAGTTGATGTTGCTGGGAACATCCTGGGAACAGCCCGTAGAGCACAGACTCCTGTGTTACAGAGCTGCTTGAGATGAACTTCGACAAAAACTATTGCATCTCTTGAAAAGCCTTCTACTATTGTTATAAACAGACTGGGTAACTCCTGGATCTGAGCATGATACTATGTAATGGATTTCTTTTACCATTGGAAGGACCCACTCATGCTCATAGCTACTTTTGCACAATTTGTTTTATTTGAGCACTAGCAAGCTTTTTTGTGGTACTTTACTGTATTTTCCTTCTTCAGGCACAGCACTAGTGAAGACAGTAATAGAGTGTAACAAAAGGCAAGCAACCACTAGTTGTAACATTAACAATAACAAAGTGCCTTTTACACAGTAAAATGTCCCAAGGCACTTCCCAAACAAAATTTGACACTGAGCCACTTAAGGAGACAAAAGGGCAGGTGATGAAAAGCTTGTCAAAGAGATAGGTTTTAAAGATCCTCTTAAAGGAGGAGAGAGGTAACGAGGCAAAGAGGTTAGGGAGGGAATTTTAGGGTTTAGGGTCCAGGTAGCTGAGCTGTTTCAGTGAAGGGAAAAGGGATGTGGCACATTCATCAAAGTAAAGCTAAAGGTAGAAAGAAATTGGGGCAACTTTCCACAGGTTCTTCCAAACTCCCTCTGTACCTTAGGCCCCCATTCTTTAGTGTTGTGGCAGATTTCTACCAAAGAACTTCCATGTTAGGTGATCGTGTCATACATGAGGAAGAGTAAAGAGGAAGTCACTGAAGAAGATTCAACTGTTATCTTCAAAGTAAAGCACCAGAAAGCACAAGTACAGAACTCACAATGCTGAGCTAGTTTAGAAACTAGAAACCATTTTCCTTCACATTGTGTGGAACAAACTCCAAAAGGAGAGAATTTTGATTCTGGTTTATAAAGGGTAGCTGGCTGAATATCTGAAGGAAGATTGGGAGTTAGAGAGGTATTAACAATGCAAGGGAAAAGCAAGGCAGAAAATGAGACAGCCATATCTCAGTGGTTAGCACTCTCGCCTCCCCAAAGGTTATGGGTTCAGACCCCATTCTAGAGACTTGACAACATAACCTTAGCTGACACTCCATGTGCATTATTGAGGGAGTGCTGCACTGTTGTAGGTGACATCTTTCAGATGAGATGTTAAACCAACCTTTCAGATGGATCCATGGTACTACTAGGGTATTATCCTCTCAATCAACATCACTAAAGCAAGTTAGCTGTCATTATTACATTGCAGTTTGTGGGAGCTTGCTGTGTGCAAACTGATTGATTGCTGCATTTCCTCTGTTATAACAGTAGTGACACTTCAAAAATACTTCATTGGCTATAAAGCACCTGTAGCGTATTGAGAATTGCATTGTGCATTTCTCCCATTTAAGGCTACCATACACACATATACCAGCACAGAAACATAGAAAGCAGGAGTAGGCCATTCATTATGATCATGGCTGATCATCCAACTCAGTAACCTGTTCCCGCTTTCCCCCCATACCCTTTGATCCCTTTAGACCCAAGAGCTATATCTAACTCCTTCTTGAAAACATACAATGTTTTGGCCTCATCTGCCTTCTGTGGTAGCGAATTCCACAGGCTCACCACTCTCTGGGTGAAGAAATTTCTCCTCATCTCGGTCCTGAAAAGTTTACCCCGTATCCTGAGATTATGACCCCTGGTTCTGGACTCTCCCACCATCGGGAACATCCTTCCTGCATCGACCCTGTCACATCTTGTTAGAATTTTATAGGTTTCTATGAGATCCCCCCCCTCACTCTTCTGAACTCCGGCGAATATAATCCTAACCGACTCAATCTCTCCTCATACGTCAGTCCTGCCATCCCAGGAATCAGTCTGGTAAACCTTCGCTGCACTCCCTCTATAGCAAGAACATCCTTCCTCAGATAAGGAGACAAAAACTGCACACAATATTCCAGATGTGGCCTCACCATGGCCCTGTATAATTGTAGCAAGACATCCCTGCTCCTGTACTCGAATCCTCTCGCTATGAAGGCCAACATACCATTTGTCTTTTTTACCGCCTGTTGCACCTGCATTTTTTCCTTCAGCGACTGGTGTACGAGAACATCCAGGTCTCGTTGCATATTCCCCTCTCTGTTTATAGCCGTTCAGATAATAATCTGCCTTACTGTTTTTGCTACCAAAGTGGATAACCTCACATTTATCCACATTATACTGCATCTGCCATGTATTTGGCCACTCACTCAACTTGTCCAAATCACCCTGAAGCCTCTCTGCATCCTCCTCACAACTCACCCTCCCACCCAGTATTGTGTCATCTGCAAATTTGGAGATATTACATTTAGTTCCCTCATCTAAACCATGAATAGATATTGTGAATAGCTGGGGTCCTAGCATCGATCCCTGCGGTACCCCACTCATCACTGCCTGCCATTCGGAAAAAGACACATTTATCCCTACTTTCGTGTCTGCCAACCAATTTTCTATCCATCGCAATACACCACCCCCAATTCCATGCTCTTTAATTTCACACACTAATCTCTTATGTGGGACTTTGTCGAAAGCCTTCTGAAAGTCCAAATAAACCACAGCAGAGGGAGTCTGGAGGAGAATAAAGGAATCCATGTTTTAATAGCACTTGCAGCAATTCTGTTTTTTACTGACTCTGGCTGAACCTTACTGTTTCTTCTCTGGAACATTACAACACCTTGGGACATTCTGAAGTCAAAAAAGGCTCTATATAAATGTAATTTCCTTTTTCTCTTGGGTACCAATGGGGGATGTATGGGAGGTTGGGGGGAATCCATGATAGGATAATCATATGTGGAGTCTGGATGGAGTGGGATTGGTGGGCTGATGCTTTTTTTCACTCTTATGATCTTATTCTTTGTCTACAGTAGTGATGTTGAATAAGGATATTTTAAGTTGTTCCCAATTAAAATTTTCCACAAACAAATTCTCTCCAATTTATAAAAAAGTAGGTCAGTTCTAGTCCATTAGCCGAGTTTGGTCCCTAAGCAAATGAGCAAGAATTCTTTGTTCTCATTGACAACCTGATATAGATTTGAGTGAGTGACAATGAACATGGTTGAATTGCTTGGTTGCCAACTAGACCTGTAATGAGTGGCCAGTCAGTGAGGTAGGAGAGCACTACCAGTGCCTCTGAAACATTACTGCAGGATGGAGAACCAGCTTCAGGAAAGGAAAGGTGAAAAGAGGGAAAAGGTGGAATTTGTCAAAGAATGTGAGCCTCGTACCAAGCCTGGATACTGTACTCCTATAATTGTTACATATCATCATGTTATGCTAAACCTCTTTGTATCTTGCTGGAGATTGAGTGGGCCTGAAATCTTGTCCCTAGTCAAAGTGCAACTGGAGCTGACCTCTAGTTGAGGGACCAGAATATGGGGCAGAACCAGCTTGTCCCTGGATTCTGGCCTGTTTTTTTTAGTTCCAGCCATTTGCTGGGGGTGTATTGGGGCAATTCCCAGATTTCCTCAGGAATTCTGTTCTTCAGGCTCTTAAAAGGCCTCAGCGTTAGCTATTTTATACTTTATGGCCTTTAGCCTTGGTGGAATCCTACATTGTGGGCTTTTGTCCTTCAATTTGATTTCTTTATTTTCAAAAACAAGTAATGAAGGTGCACAATTTAATTGGCCTTTCACTCCAGGTATTTATCATGACATTGTACAACTCTCCTGTTGAATGCAGGGAAGTTGGTAGAATTGAAGATAATAGTCTTTGAGGATGTAACAGAATGAAGGGCCTAACGGGGGACAAAAATTGTGTCCTTGTGTATTTCATGTCATCTGATAAGAGGAGCTTATTTTACTGGCAAATTCTAGGCATGATGTATTATAAATTTGTTAGGGCCAATATCTTAATCTCTCCAAATTGTTTTCAGTGAAAATGTAATTATTTGAACAAACCATTTATTTTTCCTTTGGTTTTTGCAGCTTCCTGGTATATTCAAAGTTGTATCATATCTTTGTTAAGTGTTATCAGAGAGCGTGTGCTGATAGACTTTGTGGTACATTTTACTGTTTTGCTGGAGATTTGTTGCTGAATTTTCTACTCGCAAGGGATTAGTCCTGGGGAATAAATGATTTCTCATCTTTTTCTCCAGCACTTGCTGTTCAGGTTTCTTTAAATGTCCACTCTCTATGGTGCTCATACCTGATGGAGTCTGGCTCTGTGGGTGCTGGTGGAGGCTGGCTCTGTGGGTGCTGGTGGAGTCTGCCTCTGTGGGTGCTGGTGAAAGCTGGTTCTGTGGGTGCTGGTGGAGTCTGCCCTGTGGGTGCTGGTGGAGGCTGGCTCTGTGGGTGCTGGTGGAGTCTGGCTCTATGGGTGCTGGTGAAAGCTGGTTCTGTGGGTGCTGGTGGAGTCTGCCCTGTGGGTGCTGGTGAAAGCTGGTTCTGTGGGTGCTGGTGGAGTCTGGCTCTGTGGGTGCTGGTGGAGTCTGGCTCTGTGGGTGCTGATGGAGTCTGGCTCTATGGGTGCTGGTGAAAGCTGGTTCTGTGGGTGCTGGTGGAATCTAGCTCTACGGGTGCTGGTGGAGTCTGGTTCTGTGGGTGCTGCTGGAAGCTGGCTCTGTGGATGCTGCTGGAGTCTCACTTTGTGGGTGCTGGTGGAAGCTGGCTCTGTGGGTGCTGCTGGAAGCTGGCTCTGTGGGTGCTACTGGAAGCTGGCTCTGTGGCTGCTGCTGGAATCAGGCTCTATGGGTGCTGGTGGAAGCTGGCTCTGTGGGTGCTGCTGGAAGCTGGCTCTGTGGGTGCTGATGGAGTCTGGCTCTGTGGGTGCTGCTGGAAGCTGGCTCTGTGGGTGCTGCTGGAAGCTGGCTCTGTGGGTGCTGGTGGAAGCTGGCTCTGTGGGTGCTGGTGGCACTCTAATATCTCATCCAAGTGATTATTCTTCATGTAGGTAACACTCTCACTCCAGAGACTTGAGCACACAATACAGACTGACTCTCTCTGTGCGGTTCTGAGGGAGTGCCGCACTATCACAGGTACTGTCTTTCAAATGAGATGTTAAACCAAGGCCCCTGCTGCTCTTTCAGGTGGATGTAAAAAAAATCCTATGATATTATTTTAAGGAAGAGCATAGGTAAGTTCTCCCGGTGTCCAGGCAAAGATTTATTCCTCAAGCAATGTCACTCGAATAGAGTATTTGGTCATTATCGCATTTCTGATTAGGGGATCTCGCTGTGCACAGATTGCATGCTGTTTTTCCTACGTTACAACAGTGACTACACCTAAAAGAAAAAGTGCTTCATTGGCTGTAGAGCTCTTTATGACATTGTGAGGTCATAAAATGTACAATTTAAATGCAAGTTCTTCTTCCTTGAGTTTGACTGATGAACTTTGGTGAGATATTGGACCTTGGCAGTCAATTCTCACCCTTTTGTCATCTTGTGTCTCCAGGAAGAATGTTGCATGTTGCATGGCAAAGTAAAAGAAAGCGTTTACAAACCTATGGGCAGGCAGGCTCTGAAAAGAAGCAAGTGTAAAACCTATGAAATCGTGGAAAAGAATGAAGGAGCACTTTTTCACATTAAGGGTAGTGGGAATCTCCCAAAAAGGCTTTAAACGCTGGGACAATTGAAGCTTTCAGCCTGAGTTTGCGAGATATTTTGGGTAAGTGTATAAAGGGTTTTGGAGCCAAGGCAGGCAAGTGGAGTTGAGGTACAGATCAGCCATGATCTAATGATATACCTCTTTTGGACCAGCTGGGAGGTTGTTAGTAAAGAGGAACTAAGTGCCCCTGCTGAAAGGGGCACCACTAATATGCTGTAACAAAACCCCCAAAATCTTTAAAGGAAACTTAGCTAAACAGACTAACATGACATCCCAGGGGTGATGATGCACTCCAATTCCTCGGGTGCCCACTGGTCACGGACAGCCTGTAGCATGCAAGTGGAGACTGTGTTCTCCCTCTCCAGGGACAACTGGGCGCGAATGTAGCATGATCTACTTATATAGGGGAGCAGGCTCGAGAAGCTGAATGGCCTAATCCTGTTCCTATGTTCTGCACATCCTTATAATTAGAATCGCTGGATTGCAATCGGACATGGGAATTGTGTCCAACTTTTCTCATCTGTGATTTGGAATGCTGAAGCTTAATTGTAATGCTCAGGCTGCCAGCTTAGATGGGCTAATTCCAGGTGTTTTCAAATGTTTTTTTTTCCCAGTGTGAATGCTGCCTGGCTAGTTAAAGCAACAACAGCCTTAATGTCCCAAGGTGCTTCAGAGTTGTGGATTGTCCCAGAGCAGAGGTTGGAGGGTGGGGGGTACTAAGGGGAGACAGTCAGGGTCGCTGTTGAAGAGATTAGGTTTTGAGGAGGATGGGGAGAGATGTAGCAAGGAGGATAGGGCCTCAGGGAAGGAGCTCTCGTAAACACATGAGAACATGCTCCCTGCCATATCTTGCTTTCCCTTTTTTGGAGCTTGCAAAATTCAGGTTGGATTCAGGCTCATACTGAGAATATCTGATGTGTGATTGTGGTCTCACCCTCTAAATAAGATTCATCAACCTGGTGGAACTGAATTACCAAAATGGGTTCCAGATTTCTAAGTGCATCTAGTTAGATTAAAGTTCTTGTTGCCTGAGCTACTGTGAATTTTAATCAAGGATTTCTGTTATTTAATTAACTGGTTTGTACAAACTCCTTCCTTCATCTAAACTGGTGCTCAAGTCAGATAAAACAACAATAACTTGCATTTATCTCGCCTCTTTAACATAGTAAAAAGTCTCAAAGTATTTCACAGGAGCGTTCTTAAACAAAATTTGACACCGAACCGCATAAGGAGATATTAGGACAGGGAGGAGGTAAGTTTTAAGGAGCATCTTAAAGGAGAAGAAAGGGATAGAGAGACAGAGTTTTAGTAGGGAACTCCAGAAGTTAGGGCCTGGACAGTTGAAGGCAGGGCCGTCAGTGGTGGAGCGATTAAACTTAGAGATGCGCAAGAGGCCAGAACTGAGGGAGTGCAGATATCTCGGAGGATTGCGGGGCTGGAGGAAATTAGAGAGATAGGGAGGATGAGGCTGTGGAGGGATTTGAAAACAAAGATGAGAATTTGAAAATCAAAGCTTTGCCAGACTGGGAGCCAATGTAGGTCAGCGAGCACAGGGGATGATGTGTAGATGGGACTTGGTGTGAGATAATTACACACAGTAGATTTTGGATGTGTTCGAGTTTATGTCGGGTGGAAGATGGGAGGCAGGCCAGCCGAGCATTGGAATAGTCAAGTCTGGAGCTAACACGGATCGAAAAGGTTAAGAGTGATCCAATTCAGCCTGAGGGACTGGAGGGAGGAGTGTGGAATTAGCATCAGTGGTAATAGAGAAGAACTTGTGGTAGGGCTGAAGACGATGGCTTCAATATTCCTAATATGTAGCTGGTGCAAGTTGTAACTCATCTGGCACTTGATGTAGGAAAAGTAGCCAAATGGTGAGGAGACAGTCAAGGGTTTGAGAGAAGGGGTGGAGAAGCAGAGCTAAATGGCATCAGCGTATCTGTGCAAGTGAATGATGTCTTAGGGTTCGGTGATGTGATTGCAAGACAAAATAAGCTGGCAAGAAAAGGCTTAAAAAACATGTACAAACTGACCCCTGCCTCCGCGTGCAAAATGAAATACACCAAGTTTTACTTCCAGTCAGATAAAAAGAAAAGTCTGAAATAAAAACAGAAATAGCTGGAAATACATCGGGTCAATCAGCATCTGGAGAAAGAAAGACAGACCTTGACATTACAGCTGGGCACGTTTAGTCAGATCTGAAGATTGAGAGATAGGGAAGGTTGGAAAAACAGAAAAATTAGTGGAGGAACGAACAATGTATCAAGCACGGGGGCGGGGTTAATGTGTTAAATGACCTGTAGACCACTTAACAGTTAGACATTATAAAGTACCATCAGTGATAATGCAGACATAGAGAAAGGGCAAAATGTGGGTCGTGTGAACAGCATAGGGGAGATCCGCGCAAACAAAAACTTGGTAAAGAAGGAAAATACAGGATTCAGTCCATGAGAAAGAAACATTGCTGGCGAAACACAGTGTACCCTCTGCCAGGGCTGTAACTCCCACCCCCTCTCCCAGCTTGGCACGGTGACCAATGTCACTTTGCACCGTGCCAGCCAGACTGCAGCGAGGAGATGGGGTTTGGGAGCCCAGACAGCGACTGAAGCAAGTCCGCCTGCCACAGCTCAGCAAACATCGGGAAGTACAGGCAGAGAGAGTTTGTTACACTGAGAGCCAATCACAAGCTGGGGCAGGGAGCCAAGTGTCGATGATGTCATTGCCCTGAGAGAGGGGCGGGGCTTGTTTGAAAGTTCCGTGACATCGCTAACCTCCGCAGGGCGGGAGCCAATCAGGGCGGCCCACATGCGAACAGGTCTGGAAGGGAAGTAGTGAGGGAGGGGGCGTGGCCAGGGTAGGGGGCGTGGCCAGGGCAAGGCGAAGGGGCGGGGCCGATGGAGGGGGCCGGGCCAGTCTCGACAGTTCGCTGAGCCAAACACACCTGCGGGTGAAGGCAGACAGCAGCAGCCGGAGCGGAGCAGCAGCAGCAGCAGCAGCAGTAGCTCTAGCCTGAGATCCAGCGGGAGGCGGAGGAGCCGGAGATCACAGAGCCGCCGGGAGCAGCTCGGTAGCGGGCAGCATGGAGAAGGCACACAGCAAGACGGTAGAGGAAGTGCTCGCCTACTTCGGGGTGAATGAGAACACGGGGCTCAGCCCCGAGCAAGTGAAGCAAAGCGCCGAGCGATGGGGACCCAACGGTGAGTGAGAGACGGATGGGAGCACCCATGGGTGAGGGAAAGGAGAGGGGGCGGACTTGTGGGTAAATAAGGGAGAGGAGAAAGACCCATTGGCTAGTGAAAGGTGAGAGGGAGAGGGGGCGGATCCATTGGCGAGTGAGGAGGAGGTGCTCCCAATGGGGAGTGAGGGAGGGGAGTGGAGCACCCAATGGGGAGTGAGGGAGGGGAGTGGAGCACCCATTGGGGAGTGAGAAAATGGAGTGGAGCACCCAATGGGGAGTGGAGCACCCAATGGGGAGTGGAGCACCCAATGGGGAGTGAGGGAGGGGAGTGGAGCACCCAATGGGGAGTGAGGGAATGGAGTGGAGCACCCAATGGGGAGTGAAGGAGGGGAGTGGAGCACCCAATGGGGAGTGAGAAAATGGAGTGGAGCACCCAATGGGGAGTGAGGGAGGGGAGGGGAGCCCCCAATGGGGAGTGAGGGAGGGGAGGGGAGCACCCAATGGGGAGTGAGGGAGGGGAGGGGAGCACCCAATGGGGAGTGAGGGATTGGAGTGGAGCACCCAATGAGGAGTGAGGGAGGGGAAAGGAGCACCCAATGGGGAGGGAGTTTTGAGGGAATGGGAAGGAGTCAGACGAGGAAGGGAGTGAGATACTGAGGGGGAGCGTTGGTGTCTGAGGGAGAAAAGAACGTTGGCGTGATGAGGAATTGGAGGAGTGTGTTGAGTGGGGAGGAGTGTAAGGGTTGTGAGGGAGCAGGGGGGACACTGAGTGGGGAAGAGTGAGTGTGATCCAGGGAGGGATGGAGGGTTGGGAGCCTCAGCTGTCACTGTCCCTGCTACAGGGAGCAGGTTAATGCTGGTGAAGGTGGCAGGACATGGACTGGAGATTTGCCAGAACGGCCTGGGGGTCTCTCCTAAACCCTGAGCCGTCATTCTCCTCTGTGAGTGGCACTGCTCGGGTTGTTGGGTAACAGCCTGGCACCAACTTCACTGTAGGAATTTGTTTAGAGTTGACAGGGGCTTTACAGTATTGTGTGAGAGAGAGCTCATTGTTTTACATACAATTTTTTAAAGTATATATACAGAAACATCAGGCTTTCATCAAAATTGGTAGCATTTAGGGCTGGATGCAGAGACACTGTTACAGCGTTTTTTTATACCATTTTTGTATTGATTGAAGGACGATCAAGAAAGTAATCTGGAGGAGTGTAGGGGCGTTCTGTAGAATGACTCCGGGCCACAGATGTCTGGTTAGGCTGGGAGATCCAATAGGTCAGCTGTAGGTGACGGACACAGCACAGTGGGCAATGGAAGGACACTGATGTCGAGCGAAGACAAGGGTTTTCCTTATTTGGGCCTTTGGTGACAGATTAAATAATTTGTAACCACCCAAGGAGACTGTTTCGTCTCCTTAATAATCTACCAAATTTAATATCTAATATGGTAATTGTGTTGCAATTAATTCACCAAGATAATGAGAGGCTGTGTACGATGTGACAATTTCTCTCTATTTTGTAAAATGTTTAAAATGTTCCGTCTGATTTTTGACTCAAATTTTGCTGCATCACCAGTTACTGTTAACGTGCAGAAAATATTAAACCCAGGGATAAATGTGATATTTTAAATGTTTGCACTGCTCTCTCTGACTGGCCGCCCCAGAGTGGGGCCAGTTCCTTGGAGGTGGAAATTACAAGTCACACCAAGTAAACAGACCATTCGGCCCATTGAGTCCGTATTGACCCACATTTGATGGTCGATTGTTGGTTGATCTAGCTTCCAACTCGTAGGTATGTGGTCAGTGGCCTCTCCCCTCCTCTGCTCTCTGCATGTTCAATCCCAACCCAATACACCTTTCAGAAGAGTCCCGCAAGCAGGCGAGTTGACATTGTCAGTTCAGTTTGGGTGCCTCTGTATTGAGTAAGCGGGATATGCAAGACCCAAACTAAATACTCCAGTCACACTCGCTGGCTGCTACAGAGACCAATGTGACAGCGTCTTATCTTATTCAAACCTTTTAATCAAAAAAAAACATCGTTAAAATTTAGCAACAGCTAACAATAGTTGCCTGCCTTTAGTGCAAATAATCTTTGTTACGAGTCTTGCATTCAGCTTTGTGATTGAAAAATTCTACACAGCCTTCATTGGGATTCTCTGAAATATATGTACAATTTAGCTTCAGAGTCTAATGAGATGAGGACATCTCTACGTTGTCAATTGTAGGGTCTTGGCTTTGCTAAATGCTGCACTGTCCACATAGCCCCCTCTATCTACTGTACGCGGTTGACTGCACCTCCTTCATTTTAGCTGGATACAGGAGTGCTTTTCCTTTTATAACGCTGGCGCTGTTGATGCCGTTCATTGAATTCAATGTTTACTGTGTAGACGTTGACTTGTTGGTGCTGCAGGCTGAATCCATTGAATAGTTCGGAAACAACTTTTGAAAAGAGCAGGAATTAGGATGTGTGTTGGTGCAGTGAGGTCATCAGCCCACCAGAGGTGTGTTGGCATAATGATTCCTGACCATTCCCGTGTTAATCCTGGAGCATTTACAGTACCTGAGCTAGAGAAGAGTGTGGGGCTTTAACTGTTGCTTTACCGAGAAATCATCAGAAACTAAAGAGGACTGAGACTAAAATACATCTATTATAGTTCCTGCCTGGCTAGTTGTTTTATATGACATAAAAGGCATTGAATAAGAGAAAGGGAGAAGGCAAGACTCTTGAAATGAACCAATAAACAGAAAAATGAATCAGCAGCCGAGCGACAAAACAAAACTCTCTTTGCACTTTAACCCTTGAGGAAGTGTTTACGAAAGCCGTGTATAATCTATAAAGTATGAAGTAATCATTTAGTGTTGGGACTACGAAGTAGGAGGTGCATTCTTGAAGGAACAGCAAGCAGTGGGATTGGGGGCTCTGCATCCATGTGGAGAGGAACATATCTTACAACAATTGGTTATTCTAGATATTAAAATTTGATCAGTCCACCTAAACAACCATTTTGTCTCTCCATTCCCCTCTTGTTCCGACGTTGTAAACAGTGACTGCTCTTTAAAAATACTTCATTAGCTGTGAGGTCGTGAAATATTGAACCAAACACCAGCTGGCCATCACCTCCTTTACCTTTCCTTCACTCAGTGTTGCTGTCGCACTATCCAGGTGTTAACCCATTCTAGTACAGGAGGGGGAATCTGCTGATATTACAAAGTCAGAGTGAAGCTACACTTTGAGCTGTTTCACAGAATTGTTACATCACAGAAGGAGGCCATTCAGCCCGTCATGTCTGCGCTAGCTCTTCAAAGGAGCAATTTACCTAGTGGCCCCCCACCCCACCTTCTCCCTGTAACCCTGTGCATTCTTCCTTTTCAGACAACAATCCAATTCCCTCTTGAATACCTCAATGGAACCTGCCTCCACCACAGTCAGGCAATGCATTCCAGATCCCAAACACTCGCTTGCATGAAAATGTATTTCCTCATGTCCCCATTGCTTCTTTTGCAAATTACCTTAAATCTGTGTCCTCTTGTTCTCGATCCTTCTATCAACAGGAACAGTTTCTCTCTATCTACTCTGTCGTGACCCCTCATGATTTTGAATACCTCTGTCAAATCACCTCTCAACCTTCTCTCCTCCAAAGAGAACAGTCCCAACTTCTCCAATCTATCTATACAACAGAATTTCCTCGTCCCTGTAACAACTTTCATGAATCTTTTCTGCACACTCTCTAATGCCTTCATATCCTTCCTAAAGTGCGGTGCCCAGAACTGGACACAATACTCCAGTTCAGGCCAAACCAGTGTTTTATACAAGTTTAATGTAACTTCCTTGTTTTTGTACTTTATACCCCTATTAACAAAGCCTAGGCTGCTGTATGCTTTATTATCCTTGCTCACAACCTGTCCTACCACCTTCAATGTTTTCTGCACATATACCCCCAGGTCCCTTTGCCTCTGCACCCCCTTTAGAATTGTACCCTTTATTTTATATTGCCACTCCTCATTCCTCCTACCAAAATGAATCACTTCACACTTCCCTGCATTAAATTTCATCTGCCACTTGTCTGCCCATTCCACTAACCTTTCTATGATCTTTTGAAGTTCTACATTATCCTCCTCACAGTTCACAATGCTTCCAAGTTTTGTATCATCTGCAAATTTTGAGATTGTGCCCTGTACACCAAGGTCTAGGTCATTAATCAGGAAAAGGAAGGGCCATAATACCAATTCCTGGGGAACTCCACTACAAACCTGCTTCCAGTCTGAAAAACCCCCATTAACCACTACTCTCTGTTTTCTGTCACTCAGCCAATTTCGTATCCATGTTACTACTGTCCTTTTATTCCATGAGCTATAACTTTGCTCACAAGTCTGTTGTGAGGCACTATATCAAATGCCCTTTGGAAGCCCAAACAATAGCTGAAGCATATATTCCAATTTCTGCCCCAAAAAGCTGCCGAGACTTTTGTTTACCCACGTTTGTTCTAACTATGTAATACTGTTTATGGTATTCTGTTAATTCAATCGCTTAATCTGATCATTCAAGGACTTGTTTCCTAATATTTATGCTGCTTAATTCAAATTATTGGGCAATACTAATTTTTAGTGCAAAAAAAAAACCTACCCCGAAAATATCAGGGTGGTCTATAATGTTAAACATATATAGTGAATTTTTTAGAAATGTTTTTACTGTTGTACAGGGGTGGCAGTGTATGTGGTATAGGCATAGTGAAGGAGGTGAAGTTATCACGTAATAGCACGTTGCCTCACTTCCTGCCCCGCAGCACACCGTTGGAGGTGGATTGTGCTGAATTTATACAACATAAACTTCTCTAAGGCAAACATGGGAATCTGGAGAGAGCTTCAGAGTCAGTGTTAACCTGGGATTCAGAGTGGACAGATGGAGATAGATAGAATGTAATTGAACTGGATTGATCATTGAAATAACTAATTAATTTATTGCCCTGGCTTCCACTAATTAAATGCCAGCACCTTAAATCACAGGCCGAAAAGCTCACTGAGCTGTAAGTTGGGACCTATTGAGGCATCTTACACAGCATGAGAAAAAAACACTAAGAATAGAAGCAAATTGCTCATAATTCCGCTGCTTGGCAACAATTGAGTGTACAAAAGGGAGTTTTATCAACATTATATAATCCCACGTGTTAAAAGACCTTTTCAAAAGTACATTCTTCTGGTGACCAGCTCGCCTGATGCTACTTTCCATTTTCTGTTGCCATTAAGCTGTTCATGCTGTTTCTGCATTGCCCATTCAACAATAACTACATTTATATAGCACTTTTAATGTAGTAAAACATCTCAGTGCACTTCAGAAGAAAGTTAACAAAAATTGACACCACAGCAAAGAGGGATATTACGACAGGTCATCAAAATCTTGGTCAAAGAGGTACATTTTGAGGAAGGTCGCAAAACAGGAGAGAGAGGCGGAGAGATTCCACAGCTGCAGGCACAGCCGCCAATGGTAGGGCAAAGGAAGTAGGGGATGTGCAAGAGAGCCAAGTCAGAGGAACGCAGAGCTTTTGGAGGGTTGTAGGCCTGGAGCTGGTTGTAGAGATAGGGAAGGGTGAGGCCATAGAGGGCTTGTGATGATTGGAATTTTAAAGTTGTGATGTTATTGAGCTGGGAGACAATGTAGATCAGTGAGCACATTGGGTGTTGGGTGAATGGAACATGATGCAAGTTAGGGTATAGACACCAGATGAGCTCAAGTTATTGGAGTGGGGAAGATGGGAAACTGGCCTGGAGAGGATTGGAATTGTCATGTAGTAGATTTATACAGGAGCCTTTCGACTGCAATATTTTCCTCTTCAGAGCATCTTAAAAGTGATGACATATTCATGGAATTGTCCAGAAATTCCTCTTATGCGAGTTGGATCTAGTACAGTGAGAATCCAATTTCACAAAATATGCATGTGTTCGGTAATATATGTGCTATACTGCTGGATCTCTTTTACAAAGTTGTTTCATCAGGGATGACCAGAGCTATATGAGCAATATTCTCCTTTTCATGGATTTGTTTTTATCTCTGTTTTGGAATGTCATGCCCCATGTTCTTATAGTGAATGTCGGGGATTCTCTACCCCAGAGGGTTGTGGAGGCTAGATCACTGTTAGTATTCAAAGAGGAGATAGATAGATCTTTGAAATATTGGGGAGTTGAGGGCTATGAGGAGCTGGCATGAAAGAGGAGTTGAGGTCTGGGGCAGATCAGCCATGATCTTATTGAATGGCGGGGCAGGCTTGAGGGGCCGAATAGCCTACTCCTGCTCCTATTTCCAATGTTCTTATGTAAACCCATGAGCAAGAATTAATACAGTAAAAATTCAAAAAAATAAAATGATTACCCTGCTGGGCCCTGCAGATAGCTATTGAGTAGAAACTGTCTGCTAAGGTCCAGATGTGACCTATCAGTCTGCACACAGAGTATGTCGCACTCTCTGAGAGACAGCATCATTATTTACTATATACCATAGTGGGCAGTGTACTGAGAGAGAGCACAGATTGCAGGCTCTTTTATGCTGTCATTCAGTAATGTTCATTAAACAAATGTTATAATTCTACCAAAATTAAAAGGCAGAGTTTGCAAACAAAAAAGCCATCAATAGGTTATTTATTGTCATTTCCACATAGACAAAATTCTCCAGTTATTGATCTGTATCAGCATTAGTTTTAAGAATCGGTGTGTTTACCACACATCTGAGGTGGGGAGAATGGCTCAGTACATCACTCCCTCACTCACAAGTGGCAGGAGTCATATACTTCATCACATCACTCTATCATTCACAATAACTGAAGACATTGTCGCGTCTTTCTCCCTGGGGTAGAATGCGTGCTTCCTTCTCCTGGTCCCTGGATAACTGGCAACTTATTTTTGTTCCTGTGTACCAATAAAAACATTTCCTGCATTTTAAATATTGTTCCTTTGGATAGCAGATGGAGCGGAGTCCTCAGGACTGTGAGTATTCCAGGTGATCTTGGGAAGTGGGCAGTATATACCGGCGGGGTGGGGATCACTTTTACAATGGGGATCATTTTTACAATGGGGAGGGGGGCATTGGTGGGAGTCTCGGGAGTGTCAGTATTTAAAGGGATGGGGAACCTGGAAGTGTGTCAGTATTTACAGAGGGTGGGGTTCCCAGAACAGGCTGATGTTTACAGAGTGGTGTTCCTGGGGGAAAGGGGGGTGGTTGGTAGGGTGGGGGACTAGGGCGTGTGTTGGTATGTAGTGAGGGGGCGGAAATGCAGGAGCGTATCAGTATTTACTGGGGGTGGGGTTCTCTTGAGTATATTAGGTGCTACTCCTATAGTGCAAGATGGAGCAGACCTGTAGAACGTGGGGAAGCCTGAATTTGTGGTCTCGCATTACTTGTAAATCTGGCCACATTTGTAAATTGTTTTGCAGAAGCAAGTTAGATGCACAAAGAAACAGACGTGGCTCCTGATGGTATAAGTAATAGGGAAAAGCACAAGTGTTCCCCGGACACCAATGCACAAACTAGGATGAAGAAAGATGTGCGTACAAAGACAAATGATGAGACTCTGAGATGGAGAAAGACCTGTTAGCATATAGTCTGAGAATGCAATTAATTGCCCAGCTGACTATACTTGGACCAAGTACAGTGTGGATAATTCAGCTGGCAGCACAAGCTGTACTGTAAGTGGCAGTTCAATGATAACTGGCCTTTTGGATACTTCACTGTTGACCCACAGTATTTTCAGCTAAAACTGAAGCAAATAATGTGAGATGAGCTGGTGTTGAAAAAGTTAGTCAACTGGACAAAATGGATTTGCAAAGCTTCAATAAAAATTTGCTGCTCTTTTTCTGGTTACTTGAGGTTTCCACACTTGTCAAAAGCTAATTTTATTTCTGTTCATGATTTGCCAGTGGGATGGGTGCAATATGAATGTAATGTGCATCTAGTTTATGCAGTGCACTAGTCTGTGAGACACCTCCACAATGAGACCCATTCTAGGCTCAATTCTGAAGAACTGGACCATTCCGGATAGAATCCTGTCTCTTCTGTTTTTGATTCTTGGGTCGGCCTGCAGTTGTCTTTGGGATTCTTGGGCTAGGCAGGGCCAGAATCAGCCAGAGTTCCCATTCTTGCTCACAGTCCATTGGCCCTTGTTAATATGTATGTAAGTAAATGAAGGACTGAATGTGGCTCTGCTGTGATTCCTTCCTTGACTGACTGCCCATTGTCTAGACTTGCACAAGAAGAAAGAGTCCTTTGAGCAGAATGTAGAAAGGGCACCACTGCTGTGGAACTGAACCCCAGTAAGAGTTCAAGGGAAAAAAGAAAGACTTGCATTTATATAGCGCTTTTTGCAACCGCCGGATGTCTCAAAGTGCTTTACAGCCAATGAAGTGTAGTCATTGTAATGTAGGAAAAGCAGAAACCACTTTGCACAAAGCAAACTCCCACAAACACCATGTGACTAACCAGATAATCTGCTCTTTTGTGATGTTGATTGAGAGATAGATTTTAGATAACTCCCCTGCTCTTCTTTGAAATAGTGCCATGGGATCTTTTACATCTACTTGAGCAGGCAGATAGGGCATTAGTTTTACAGCTCATCCAAAAGGTGGCATCTCCAACAGTGCAGCACTCCCTCAGTATTGCACTGGAATGTTAGCCTTTATTTTTGTGTTCAAGCTCTGGAGTGGGACTTGAACCTGGAACCTTATGACTTAGAGACAAGTGTGCTACCAACTGAGCCATAGCTGGCACAAAAACAGAGGTGGGGAATTGGGATACCTAAAAGTAGTTTATTTAGCTACAAATTTAGGTGCAAGTGGCCACATTTTACTTGGGTATAAAAGCTTTTGTGTGTGGTACAGGTACTGTTGATAGACCTCAATACCAACGAGTGCTGGAACATCTACGCAGGAATGCTCACTGTAGAATGTTAACATTAGTTTTTAACACAAAATTTTATCCCCAATCACCCTTGGTATCAGCTCTGCTACCTTTTATTTTTTATTCTACTTTAAGGTTATGAAAGGAAAACTGTTCCACTTGCTGAAATTGGTTCTTTGAACTGTTTAAGAATTGATAATCCTCCAGGGATTTTTTTCACAGAAGTTCAATCCTGTCAAATGCTGAGTGAGTTTGCCAAAATGGGCAGTGATTATACTGGGATCAGGGTTTCTATGAACCGGGAACTGGGATCAGGATCTCTATGGCTCTATCAAGGTAGAACATTCTCAAATCCTTCTGGCCCAGCTTCTTCAAACTATTCATTCACCAAATGGGTGTCAGCCGATCCCAAAAAACTGAACAGAAGCTGTAACCTGGTCCAAGAACTGTTTTCCAGTTTTGGGCGACACTGGCTTGTGTATGTGAATGGTCGCACACTGGGTATAAAGAGGAGGATAGTTGGAAGAAAAGCAAAGAGGATTGCTACTGCAGCAAGAAAAAGTGAGAGGGTGGGTGCAGGTCTGGGAGGACTGGGCCAGCTCCACACCACTAATGTCCCACCAACACCAATAGGCTTTGCAGATACAAGCATTTTTAACACAGAATTTACAACTGTGACTTGCAGTTATTCATAATATAATCTCGGGGTGAATGTGAATGAACCAAAGTATAACATTACCTTTAGTTAATATGAAAAAAGTCCTGCATTTAAATAGAATCATAGAATAGTTACAGCACAGAAGGAGGCCAGTCAGCCCATCATGTCCCTGCCAGCTTTCTGCAAGAGCAACTCACCTAGTCCCACTCCCCTGCCTTTTCCCCATAGCCCTGCAAATTTTTTCACTTCAGATAATTATCCAATTCTCTTTTGAAAGCCACCACACTCTCAGGCAGTGCATTCCAGATCCTAACCACTCACTGTGTGTAAAAAAAAAAGTTTTTCCTCATGTTGCCTTTGTTTCTTTTGCCAATCACTTTAAATCAATGTCCTCTGATTCGCTACCCTTCCGCCAATGGGATCAGTCTCTCCCCATCTACTCTGCCCAGACCTCTCATGATTTTGAACACCTCAATGAAATCTCTTCTCAACCTTCTCTTCTCCAGCCTATCCACATCAGGAAGTTCCTCATACTTGGAACCATTCTCATGAATCTTTAATATTCTCCCTAAAGTGTATTGCCCAGAATTTAAAAATATATAGATTCTTTCGTGGGATGTGGGCATCGCTGGCAGGCAAGCATTTGTTGCCCATCCCTAATTGCCCTTGAAATGAATGGCTTGCTAGGCCATTTCAGAGGGTAGTTAAGTGACAGCCACATTGTTGTGGGTCTGGAGTCACATGTAGGCCAGACCAGGTAAGGACAGCAGATTTCCTTCCCTGAAGGACATTGGTGAACCAGATGGGTTTTTATGACAATCGATGATAGTTTCATGGCACCATTACTGAGACTAGCTTTCAGTTGGACACAATACTCCAGTTGAGGCTGAAGCAGTGTTTTAGATTCAGATTCAGCATAACCTCCTTGTTTTTGTGCTCTATGTCCCTATTTATAAAGCCCAGGATACCACATGCCTTATTAACCACTTTCTCAACGTGCCCTGCAACCTTCAATGATTTATGCACATATACTTCTAGGTCCCTCTGCTCCTGCACCCTCTTGAGAATTGTACTCTTTATTTCATATTGCCTCTCCTCGTTCTTCCTACTAAAATGAATCACTTCATACTTCTCTGCACTGAATTTCACCTGCCACTTGTCTGCCCATTCCACCAGCCTAATTCCTCTCGAAATTTATTACTATCCTTCTCACAGTTCACAATACTTCCAAGTTTTGTGTCATCTGCAAATTTTAAAATTGTGCCTTGTACACCCTAGTCCAGGTCATTAATATAGATCAAGAAAAGCAGTGGTCCTAAGACCGACCCCTGGAGAACCCCAGTATATATCTTCCTCCAGTCTGAAAAACAACCATTCATCACTACTCTGTTTCCTGTCACTCAGCCAACTTCATATCCATGCTGCCACTATCACAATCTTGGGACATCCCAAAATGCTTCACAGCCAATGAAGTACTTTAGAAGGACTGTCAACTGTTATAAAGTAGAGAAATACAGCAGCCAAATAGTGCACAGCAAACTTCCACAAACAACAATGTGACACTACCCAGATCATCTGTTTTAGTGCTGTTGATTGAGGGGTAAATATTGGCCAGAACACTGGGAAGAACTTCCCTGCTCTTTTTCAAATCGTTCCTTGGGATCTTTTACATTCATGTGAGGGGCAGATGGGGCCTCGGTTTAACATCTCATCCAAAAGATGGCCCCTCTGACTGTGCAACGGTCTGTCAGCACTCTACTGAAGCACAAGTCCAGATTTTTATGCTGAATTCTCTGAACCCACAACTGTTTGACTCTGAGATGGGGATTTAACCATTGAGCCATGGGTGACACTTATCTGGTAAAGAGATATTCCTTCACTCTCTTCGGTTCTGTTTTTAATCATGACCTTGCACACTAATGATTCACTACCATGTTTGATGTGATTTCATAGAATTGTAGAGATGACACCAGAGAGTAAGGCTATCTGGCCCAACATATCAGTGCCTGTGCTCGCTATTCAGCTAGATCAGTTTAATCCCATTTCACTGAATGTTACCAGTTTTCAGGACATCAGTGCACTTTAAGTTACCAGTTATCATCCAAGATGCTCATTTGGTTGACATTCTCTTCCTTCTGTGTGTGGAAGTGGAAGAATGATGAACCAGTGGCTAGATTGCCAATAGGTTGTTGTGTTTTTGAAACAGAAGTTTTCTCTAGTCTGCTCCCAGGTGACTGATTAACATTGAGGCTTAGGGACTATAATTGGAAGCTGGAGGAGGTGCTCATGGAAAGACATATTAGAGTCATACAATACAGAAGGAGACCATTCAGCCCATTGTGCCTGTGCTGGCTCTTTGGTAGAGCTATCCAATTAGTCCCATTCCTAAAATTCCCATAGTTAAACAAATGTTTTCCTTTCAAGTATTTATCTAATTTCCTTTTGAAAGTTATCATTGAATCTACTTTCACCATCCATGCAGGTCGTGCATTCCAGGTCATCATAACTCGCTGTTTATTTTTAAAAACATTTGCCTCATCTCTCCTCTGGTTTATTTGATAATTACCTTAGATCTGGGTCCTCTGGTGACCAACTCTCCGGTCAGTGGAAACAGTTTCTCCCTATCTACTCAATCAAAATCCCCTCATAATTTTTATTTGTTCTTGTCAACTGTTGCAGTTTTTTGCTCGTGCAGTCCCAATTGCACACCATGGTCTCAATTTAACCTGGTGTTTTCTGATTTTTACAACTGCCTCCTATCAAAATAATGGTTATGTTACTGGGCTAGTTATGCAGAGAACGTGAGTTCAAACCCAATCATGACAGTTTAAGAAGTTGAATTCAGTTTTCAAAAAGCTGGTATCAGTAAAAGTGACCGTGAAGTCCTTCAATTATTGTAGTGAACCAGTCAATTTTCTTAAATCCTTTAGGGAAAGAAACCTGTTGTCCTTATCTGGTCCGCCCTGTACGTGACTCCAGATCCACAGCAAAATGTGCTTGGCTCCTAATTCCTCTTAGAAGGGGCCGAGCAAGACACTCGGTTGCATTAAACCACTACGAGCATTTCAAAAAGAAGGCCGACCAACACCTTCTCAGGGAAACTGGGGATGGGCAATAAATGCCAGCCTTGCCAGTGATGCCCACATCCTGAGAATCAATTGTATGGTAAGAAATGTTCCTAATTCACTAAGCCGCACCACTACACCTTTTTATGCCAGCTCCCGAATCTGCTCAGTCCCACCCCTCCCTTGCACTGTTCTCCCTCCCCCTCACAACCCGAGTTAATTTCCTTTTCATTTTGTGCCCTTTCTCTTGGTCCAGATTTTGGGATGTCAAATGTTGGCAAGTATGGAAGCAGTGAGATAGGTTTTATAACAAAGAGGCTGAGGTATTAAACATCATTAGATAAGAAATAGGAGCAGGAGTAGGCCGTATGGCTCCTGGAGCCTGCCCTGCCATTCAATAAAGTCATGGCTGATCTGATCCTGGCCTTAACTTCACTTTCCTGCCTTCACCCCATAACCCTTGACACTCTTGTAGATCACAAATCTGTCTATCTCAGTCTTGAATATATTCAGTGACCCAGCCTCCACTGCTCTCTGGGAAAAGAATTCCAAAGATTCACGACCCTCAGAGAAGAAATTCCTCCTCATTTCCGTGTTAAATGGGAGACCCATTATTCTGAAACTATTCTCCCGAGTTCTAGATTCCTCACGAGGGGAAACATCCTCTCAGCATCTACCCACTCAGAAACTGATATGTTTCAATTAGATCACCTCTCATTCTTCTAAACTCCCACAAGTATAGTCCCAACCTGTCCAATCTTTCCCTCTTGCAGAATAACTTGATGAACAGAGGTTCATGTCTATCGTTCCCTCTCAATCATAATTTTATCCCTTGTCCCTGTTTCATTGGAGGGGCAGTAAAAAAGAAAAGCCTGTGTTTCCACAGCGACTGGTGGTTTAAGACTATTTTGAAAAGTAATGTCATTGGTAAATGCCGTTAATTGCTGATGACATGTTTGTTCGAGTGGATTCTGGCTTGGCACAAAGTTACATTATACTCCTTGATCTGCTCTCATCTGGAATCAACTGAGCTCTTTAACCAAAGACAATCAGCATTTTTACAGCATCTTTCAGCATCTCAAAAAGCACTTCACACAAGGAAGTACTTTTTTGAAGTGTAGTCACTGTTGTAAATTCGGGGAAAGCAGCAGCCAATTTGTGCACGGCAATATGGCACAAACAGTACTAGGATAATGACCACATGATCTGTCATACTGATGGCCGAATTACCTGTTTTTCAGTGATGTTGGCTGATGACCAGAGCACTGGGGAGAACTCCCTTGTTCATCACAATATTTATAACTTCTCATCCTCTAAGCATTGGTGCATAATTATCCTGCAATCCTCAATTCAGTCTCCTTATTGACTTTCACAGATAAATGAGTCCTTTAAATGGAATGGAAACAGAACAGTTCTCAACCTCCCCCACTCCCGCCTCAATTGAAATTTATTTTCAAAAGAATATTGACACGTTGATAATTGAACGCATCCTCTTATATTGGCCTTAACTTTACAAGTGCGGAGTGTGGGATTGAGAGCACGGGGTGGTGGTGTTGGGGGTGGGGGCGTGCTTGGTTGGGGGGGGGGGTGAGATTGGAGTAGGGAGGGGGAAGGTGGCACAAAGAGAGAGAACTGCAGTTTAACAGTGTGCCCTGTATAAGGAGACAGAGGGAACTGATGTAATTGTACGCACCGACTGACCTGCTGCATCCAGGAGTGTTGTGAATTTAAATAACCTGAAGCAGCAGATTGATGGCAAGGGAGAAAGGTTTGAGGCTGTGGTCAGGGTTTGATCAAAGAGCTGGGGGTGAGATTGCTACAGTTAATTATCACTCCATAGTACCAGTGGAATCAATAGCGTCGTGTTTCACACTGACTCTGACCCCTTCTGTCGCCACTAAGCTTATTTATCCTCTGCAGACAGGTGATCATGATGAAGGATGTGACAGTAGAGCCCGAGTGAAGCTACTGTTTAATCACCAGTAAGAATCTCTTGATTCTTGATGCTCTGAAGGTCTTTTCTAGAACCTGTGATGCTGAAAATGCCGCAGGATATTAAAATGACAGTGCTTCCTCTTGTGAACCAGAGGTCGGACAGGCATATGTTGAGTTCTGATTGTTCAATATATTCAATACACTATTCAATAGAGAATTCTCATTTATTTCCAATATTGCTGTCAGATTGGCATTGGACTACAGGGAGGGACAATTGTTTCCGTATGTCTGTCTCCCTCTTAGATTTTGCAACTGTGAGAGGGATGCTTTGAAAATTGCACAATGTGTCAAGATTAGAACATTACACATAGAGACTGATCAGCATTACTTATCGAGGTGGGGACAAAAGAGGACTGGAGTATTTAAAGTAGTAACATAACCAGGACAATTAATTCCATTTGTATGTGTATATTTTCAAATTCCTATGCATTCTTGAATTGTTTCAAAGAAACGCCCTTGTCATTGAGAAATGTAGAGGAAGTAAGGGACCTTGGAGTGAATGTCCACAGATCCCTGAAGGTGGCAGGACAGGTCGATAAGGTGGTTAAGAAGGCATATAGAATCCTTTCCTTTATTAGCCGAGGTATAGAATATAAGAGCAGGGAGGTTATTCTGGAACTGTATAACTCATTGGTTAGGCCACAACTTGAGTACTGTGTGCAGTTCTGGTCACCTCATTACAGAATGGATGTACTTGCACTAGAGAGGGTACAGAGGAGATTTACGAGGATGTTGCCAGGACTGGAAAAATGCAGCTATGAGGAAAGAATGGATAGGCTGAGGTTGTTCTCCTTGGAACAGAAAAGGCTGAGGGGAGATCTGATTGAAATTTACAAAACTTTGAAGGGGCCTGGATAGAGTGGAGGTGAAGGGTCTACTCACCTTAGCAGAGAGGTCAGTGACGAGGGGGCATGGATTAAAAGTGTTTGGTAGAAAAATTAGAGGGGAGATGAGGAAAAACTTTTTCACCCAGAGGGTGGTGGGGTCTGGAACTCACTGCCTGAAAGGGTAGTTGAGGCAGAAACCCTCAACTCATTTAGAAGGAGTCTGGATATTCACCTCAAGTGCTGTAATCTGCAGGGCTACGGACCAAATGCTGGAAAGTGGGATTAGAGTAGGTGGATTGTTTTTCGGTCGGCACAGACACGATGGGCCAAGTGGCCTCTTTCTGTGCTTTAAACTTTGCATGATTCTATTACTTACCCAAGTATATCTATCAATGTAATTAAAAATCTTGCATGTAGTCTGCACCAGTTGCCTCTCACATCTGAGACATTATGCTGACAACATATAATGTATTCATCGCACAAAAGTATTGTAATTAGCTCAATTAATCATGCCTGTTAAGTTGCCAAATATCCAGTTGACTAGGTGAATGAAAGTACCAATGAAGAATGAGTATTCAGCAGAAAGTGTTTTTTCTAAACTACCATCTGTGGAGAGAGAAACAGAGTTAATGTTTCAGGTCGATGACCTTTCATCTTCACAGATGCTGCCAGACCTGCCGAGTATTTCTAGCATTTTCTGTTTTTTTTTTCAGATTTCCAGCATCCATGGTATTTTGTTTTTGTAACTCGTTTACTGATGCCCTTTCAGGCAAGGAAACCTGCCATCCATACCTGGTCTAGCTTATAACTGACTCCAGTACCCCACCAATGTGGTTGCCTATGAAGTGACCTAGAAAACCAGCCCATTGTATTAAACTGCTATTTCAGGGCAGCTAGGGATGGGCAATAAATACTGGCCTTGCCAGCAATGTGTTCACTTTCTGAAAATTAATTAGTTTACAAAAACTGACTAAATTATTTAGATGCTCTTTTTAGTATACAATGTCCCTTCTTCACTCCGGTTAATGTAAAGTGCAGGAAATATTTCCTCATCATTGGCAGTTATAGATCCCATGTTTTGGAATTCCCTTTCTAAGCCTGTCTGCCTTTCCACCTCCTTTTACCCTTCTTGAAACCCACCTCTTCAACGGAGCTTTTGCCCTCCCTCCTAATATCTCCTTTGGCTCATTATCCGTCGTTTGATTATGCCTCCGTAAAACATTTCTTTGTAAGTATGTTTGAAGGTGCTGTTTAAATGAAAGTTGTTACAACAACATGACCAATGCACAAACTTTATATAAGAATGAAATCATGAAACTAGCCTGTAAAATGGGTTAGGAATGTTTGCAAGAAGCTTCCCCACCTAGGCCTGTCCTTCTGACTGGAGTTAGGAGCTTTAGCCAGCTTGGGCCTGGGCTGAGAATTTCCGCGATGATTTCTGTGAGAGATGCGCATCACAAGAGTCCAGTAATTGAATTCAGTCAGGCTTTTCCTTCTCTGTAACCACAGGCTGAGCTCAAGCTTTCGAAATCGTATATGCGATTAGAAGAATTGTTAATTTTTGGGTTTGGAAAGATGTTCAGTGTCACGGTTTATATTTAATCAGTGTTTTGCAGCAGTTTTATTTTGATGTCTCCTCTCTCTTGAATTGTGCTGTGTTCCAGTTCCACACACACTGTCTGTGCCCCAGCATCTTGCCAAAGTGACCATGCTTCATACATGAGCATAGGCAGTAGACATTGTCAGGCTATTTGACTGTGGGGGCATTGCAGACAAGTCCCCTGCTCTTGTCACCCTTTGTACCCACATATCTAGAAACAGGAGTAGGCCATTCAGCCCCTTGAGCCTGTCCCACCATTCAACCAGATCATTACTGATCTGTCCCTCCACTCCATTTACCCACCTTTTTATATTCACCTAACAAAAATCTGTCGATTTCAGTCTCGAAAATTCAAGGAAGAATCATTGGATGGTAGTTAGGAACCTGCCGAGTATTATTTCCTCTTCTATGGTATTGAGGTGTCTCCGTTTCAATCATTAACTGCAGTAATTTCTCCTGCTGTCTCCTAAATTTCTTACATTTAATATTGTACCTATTGTGAATCATTGGAAAGAGTCTTTCTATCTCTGTCCCATCCCTTCACCAATTGAAACGCATCTATCAGATGACCATGCAATCTCCTCCTTTCTAATGAAAACAGTGGCAATTTTTCAAGTCTTTCTTTGTATTGATATTTCTTCATACCAGGCAGTATCCTTTTGATTCTGTGTTGTACCCTCTCTATTGCCTCAATATCCTTCCGATAATGTGGAGCCCAAAACTGCATACACTGCAATCTTACTAAGGTATTATTTGGATTCACCATTACATGTTGTATTTTATCTTCTATACTACTTGTATAAAAAACAGTATTCCAGCAGCTTTTTAAAGGCCTTTTCCACTCTGTGCTGCTTTTTATGCCTTGCGTTCTTTTTCATTGAAAATATAATTACTTTTTTTAGCCTGAGTGCACCACCTCACACTGACATTGAATTCTATCAGCCACTTTTTTGCCTATTCTACCATCCCCCTTGCAGCTCCCTTTGGTCCTTTTTATTATTTCCTGTGCCTCCTATTTTAGTACTTTCTGCAAATTAGGCACCGTGGCCTCTAATCCTGTATCCAAATATACACTGAGAACAGAACACTGGGACTCAATCATTCTTAAAAGCTATCTTTAATTCCTATTGTTTCTTCCCTTCTAAACAGTTCTTAATTGAATTTGCTACCTCCTTGTTAAGTCTATGCCCCTTAATCCAGTAGTCTCCTGGTACCTTGTCAAAGGCTTCTTGAAGGTTCATGTACACCACATCCACTGCAATTTTCCCAACCTCCAGATCGGTCACTTCCTCAAAGACTCCATTTGGTTCTTCATTTCTGAAATCCATGTTGGCTGCTTCTAATTTTTTTCCCCTCTAGGGTCAGATTTGTACCAGATTAATGTGCAATTCAAATGTGTCTTAATTCAAACACAATGGGCTGAATTTTCATTTTGGAGTCTGGACCCCGAAGTCGGGAGCATTTCTGTGTCCCAAACTGTGTCAGCAGCTGACATGTGGTGCAATTTTGAAGGAGATGGGCAATAAGTGGCCAGAGGGCGAACTCTCTGTCAAATTAAGATGGCGGGCAGGCTCCCAATGCTGGAGGACTAATAGGAGGCTCTCGAGCACTGAGAGACTGGCAACCCCCTGACAGGGGTGGGCGCTGCCCATCTGGGTAAGAGAGAAAGAGAGGGTGCCTCAAGATGGAGGTGCCCTATGTCCACAGCTGCATGATTGCCATTGTGGAGGGGGAGCTCCTCCACAGGACGGCCTGTGGTTGCAGCTGTGGCCATCTCAGTATGCCACCAGTTGGCCTTAGAACATTGGTCTTAATAGGCTGTTTAATTGCCTTAATAGACTACCCACCTCTAGCAAAATGGGCTGGTGATGGGAACATGCCACTCTCCAACACCAATTTTCTGTCCTTTCTGCCTCCAGTCCCATCACCAACCCGATTCGAGAATTCTGCCCAACAATTCCAGTCAACTGGATTTGATTGACCTGAATGGAGGAACAAGTAACTTGTCTGAAAATCCATTGATTTGACTGATTCACCAGGGTGATGCAGGGATGTGAAACTATAGTTATAAGGATTGATCCAGGGCTGTGGATGGAGTGGGGCAGTGAGTGCCGTTTTGGATTGTTCTAGCAGAGAGCCCTGACAGACTCAATGGTCCAATGGGTCCTGTGCTGTAAAGCTCTATTAACAGATCCACCACACCTAGTTGATTTGGAGACTGTGATCTGGGCCAGTTACTAGTGGCAGGAAACACCCAACAGAATGGGGTCTGAGTGACATCAGCCCGGAATAAACACCTTGTAAAAGAAAGTAAAGTCATGCAAATTTGTTTGCTGGTGCAGGATATAACATTTGACACTGCAAATGGCAGATCATTAAAGAGAATGAGCTAACTGTGCTGATGAGGATAAGCTGCTGTGAAGCATTGGCCATAGGTAGCATGGAGAAACTGACAACTTTTCTTCATTAACCCCCAACATTACTAATCTTTCATAAGCTAGGTTGAAAAAGAACAGTACAAAGACCTCTGTTTTGCATTATACAAATGCAGCTAAAGTGCAACAAGACTGGCTGTGCATTACACATAGTGTTGATGGAGCAGGTTTGATTTGTGATTCATTCAGCCACCCTGCAAATACTCACATCATGTTCCATGTTAATAAAGCATTCATTCTGAGTTTTCTTGCAGAAAGCTGTCTCAAGAACCACACTAGTTACAGGAGTTACACTTTGCATATTAGTTAGAGAGCTGTCTACATAACCACTGGTTACAAGAGGTACGCATATATGAACAATAAATGCACATCTTCAGGGAACCCTCACAGATTCCGATTGCACCTACTGCTGATCTGCTTCTCATGTTTATAATGTAGTGTTTCCTGTGTATAAAATAACGGCCATTTGGGCTGAGGTGCCAAGTGGTTAACAGCCAAGTAGCTCAGGTAAAACAGCTTTGAAGAGTTACCATTTTTCAGAGTGCTAACTCGCAATTAGTTCCACAGGTGCCACTGGACCTCCAGCACCTTACCTCAGTAAATGGCCATTCTTCATGTGAGTCAACAGACTATTTGTTGGGGCATCCCAAATGAGCTTGATCTTGTCCTCATTAAAAATCCATATAAGCACTTTTTCCAGCAGGAGACACTTGTCAGATGGGGGAACCATAACTAACTTGTTCCCTACTCCTCAATGTAGCGACACTGAGGCTGATTGTACTGTTCCTGGAACATTGGTTGAGAGCTTGGTCTGTATGATCAATGGAGTTATAGCAGCCTGAAATACTGAGACTGAAATTTGTTTTAGCTTACGGATAAAAATTTAGACCAAGTATTCTTTATGAAGGGTGAAGAAGGACTGAGGTCCTGCAGACTTCAAAGGTATATTCTTTTGATATGAATCTTGAGCATGATTTCACCCCTTCTCCTCACCACCCACCAGCCGTCACAACGAGTTTGTACGTTCCTTGGAGAATCCAAATGGACACAAAGTTTCCTGGCTTGTCTCGTCTACCTTGTCTTCTTTCCCTCTCCATCTTCCTGGAGAATGGATAGAAGTGGAAGGAATGGAAACAGAAAGTGCTGGAAATACTCAGCAGGTCTGGCAGCATCTGTGCAGAGAGAAACAGAGTTAACGTTTCAGGGCAGTGACCCTTCATCAGAACTGGCAAAAGTTGGAAATGCAATAGACTTTGAGCAAATGAAAGGGGGGAGGGGGAAGAAGAACAGGGCGCGAGAGATTAAATGACAAAGCTGTCGTGCAATAAAAGGCAAAAAGAGTGGTAATAGTTGTAGTAAAAGCCAAAACATTTGTCGAGAGAGAGTGTTAACGGCAGAATAATGAACTGCTCTGTCCGAAAGCAAAATCATGGAAAACAAGTTTATTGAACTCAATGTGAATCAAGAAATGAAAGCAAGTTAAATGATGTGGGCAGAAGTAGAGACTGGGAGAGGAAGGGTGCACTACCCGACCTACTGGTTTACGTGGACATGAGAGTTCGACATAAGCAGACTTGACTGTTGTTGTGTTATAGTTTCCATACTGGGTGCAGCTTGTGAGTGACTAATTTGAGTAGACTTGGCATGGGCAGGTGGAGAGGAAGGGCCAAGCATATCCTAAAGAAAGAGAATCTCAACAGATCTGCCCACCTGGTTGAATTGTTTACACTTTTCAGGTTGTTTCTTGATCCTCCCTTCCCCAGGAGCTGATCCCTCGTAACTGTGCCGTCATTGCTGAGTTATGCTGACAGCTGTGGCTGTGTGGGTAGCACTCTCACAACTGAGTCAGAAGGCTGTAGATTCAAGTCCCATTCGAGAGATTTCAGCATGCAATCCAGGCTGCTATTTCAGTGCAGTACTGAGGGAGTGTGGCACTGTCAGAGGTGTTCTCTTTCAGATGAAAGACTCCTTGGTGAACATAAAAGATCCAATAGTGCTATTTGTAGAAGAGCAGGGGAGTTATTCCCAGTCTTTTGGCTAATATTTATCCTTCAACCAACACCTAAACGCAATATTATTTGGTTATTATTGCACTGGTGTTTGTAGCAGCTTGCTGTGTACAATTTGGCTGCCACGTTTCCTATAGTGCCTACACTGAAAAGTACTTAATTTGCTGGAAACGGCTTTGGGATGTTCTGAGTTTGTGAAATGCACCAGTCTGTCTTTTGTTCTTTATTGCATTTAACTTTTTTGATTTTTTTTTTTGTTGAGTACTTTTCTATGACAAGAAGTTCTTGATTTGCCCTTGAACGTAGTCCAAAAGACCAATCAGAGCTGGCAGACCAAAAGGCCAAGCTGATTCCTGCCTCAAGAGAGATGGGAATGGGTGGAAGGAACGATTGATATGGAGCTTGTGTACTGTGTAAGGATGGAAACAAATTCCTGAGCAAGGCAAGAGCCAAGTGCATGTTAAAGTCCTGAGTAGCACTGATACTCAAACCCTTAGGGCTGATGGTAACAGGAAAAAACAAGTAATTGGCAGATGAAATGGGATTCCCTGGCCCGGGCTTGTACAGAATCCCTATCATTGGAGTTAAAGTCAGTTAACAACTGCAGGCCCCAACATGTCCTGGGGTTCAACTCTCTTATCCATTCAATTACATTAACAAAAGGCAGCTTATTTGTACAAGTGAACACCTAGCTTGTTTTCCGTCTGACTGCATGTCCATTGTACACAATGTCCCTTCACTGCCCTGACTTGCAGAAACAGAAAAGCACAAACTTGATCCTCTTGGCTTTTAACACCATGTTAATGTTTAACATCGTACATGTGACAGGAGCTTGTAATTGAACAAAATCTTGACTCCGACCTCTGGCTGCATTTATTCTTCTTGAGCCATGAGCCCTTCTGACTTTCTGGTTGTGTCTTCCTTCATTTTCCTACTTCTCTCCCCACCTCCCTTTCTCCTCACTAATTTTCTCTGCTCCACTTCTCAGCTTCCTGAGGTATCGTTCCATAGGTGCTGGCCATTCTTCAGTACCTTTTGTGAGTAACCAATTCCTGTAAATGTTGATAGACTGTTTTTGTGTAGAGCCCAATCCCGCTCTCACCTGTTTTCCAGTGTACCAGCTCCAAAGTTCTGGTCCTAGTTTACAAATTCCTCTATGGCCTCATCCCACCCTATCTCTGTGACCCCCAGGCCTGCATCCCACCTCGTGCCCTGTGCATTTTGGGTACTGGCCTATTGTGCCTGCCATCAGCTGTACTCTTACATTCCAGAATGCACCCTTAAACATGTCTGTGTTGCTCCATCTTAGCCCCATCTCCAATATCCTCCTCACAACCTGTTCCTTTGACTTCACCCCTTAATCCTTCTTGTTAACTCATGCTTGCTGCCTTGTTTTCCTTTCTCCCTTGAAGTGATTGGGATGTTCTTCTGCTGGAGGAAAAGATTTGTGGCCATGTTCCCATCATCAGTATCTCGTGCAACATAATCCTCCACTGTAATGCATCTACCTTATCAATGGTCTTCATCAGCTTATACAATTTGTTATGTGACTGTGCAACTGTAATGGCCTCCTGCTTCTTGTTTAATGACCAACAGTTTGGAGAAATCCTTTAGAAGCATTCAGAAAACTGTGATTATGTAATCTGATTCTAAGTAGGTAAATATTGAGTAGATAGGAGGGTTAGTTACAGCACAATGTGTAAGACAGCAATCAAATGGATTCACCATGCCAGTTACATATGCTAAGCATGGAAGGAATCAGGTGTGCCAGTGCCTTTTAATATATTTAACATTGAAAGGAGTGTTAATTCACAATAATTTGCTACACATATACATCACAAATTTAGTCTTTCAGTACAGATGTTAATGTGCATCACTAACCAAATTGACTGTCCTAAGCACCAACATAAACAGCCTTCCACAGACACAAGCACACGGGCTCCTGCTTAATTTCTCCCAGGTGCGTGTGTGGGCTAGAGAGGGTATGTAAACTTGTGCTCAACAATGAAAGGGGAGCTGGTGCTGGGGAAAGCAGTGTGTTGTGTTTTGGGCATGGTGGATGAGATTTTCCAGGGGGTTCCACCCGGCTTTTGGGGCAGCAACTGAACGGCAGCAGTGGAAAATTTAAATGGAGCTCTGATCCGCAAGATCTCCGGCCCTTTAGCACTGGAATCGTTTTCCGCTACCAAATTGAAGCAGCCAGGGTAGTAACTATCTCAAACAGGAGGGAATGAAATTTAAATATTCATTGAGGAGTGCTGGTGGGAATATTATTTAAATGTCAGGGACTGTACCAGCTCCCACCGTCTCATGGATGTAATTTAAGTTCTGTACTAGTGAAGTGGGTCTTCAACATTGCTGACAGCAGTAGGTTTATGGGCATTCAATTAAAGGTTACAGTAATATTCTTCAGCTATTTCTTAAACATTTTCTTTCTTACTGACATTTAGTTTTTCATGAGCCTTTCTGCCAACAGTTGTAAATGATGAAGAATATCTTTTGCCCCTAGTACTGGCATCAGTGGGTTTCCCAAAGGGGAATCTGCTCTTGAATTTTCATGGAGAGGAGGAGGGACAATAAAAGGATTCCAGGCAGATCAGGCTCCACAATAGTTGCTCAGTGTATGCTTATGTTAGGTACCGAAATTTACTGTGGCTCATATACTCGGCTTTGACAGGCGATTAAAGTCGCTTCCGAACCGTATCAATAACGGTTGTTAACTCAGTTGGACGAATTCTAGGAGGTCTCATCACATGACCTCTCCCCTGCAATCTGCATTGCCCACATGCTCCTGCAGTTTGGAGAAATCCTTTAGAAGCATTCAGGAACTTGTGATTATGCAATCTGATTCTAAGTAGGTAAATATTGAGTAGATAGGAGGGGGCTAGTTACCTCTGACACATTAATCCTTGTGGCAATTGATCAATAATGATAGGTACAATCCCCACAATCCTTTGTGCCCTAGAAACTGCTCTATCCATCATGTGGTTTTACTAGTTGTGCCTGGGCCCTGTTGCATCCTGGGAGAATTGTGGCCCTGCAGTTTGGTGGGAGTCCAGGAGCCTCCAGGGAAATCCACGATTGTGGGTAGCCCTAATCAAGAGCAATGTCTGCAACTACAACCTTGGTCAACCAGGGAGGAATTTGGGAGATTTTCCAAGTGCTCTTTTGGATGATTCCACAGTATCGGCAGCACCCCACCCCCCGCTCCAGCCTTTTCCGAGTTCTGAACAATCCCATTCCCTTTTAGGAGAGTCAGTCCGGTCCTGACTACAACCTGAAATTTAATGGAAACTGGAACCATATGTCTGGTGCTTCCTGCTGCTGCCAATGTGTGTCTGCTGACCTAGCATTCTGAGTCGCTACCTCTGGCTGGAGAGTGTGAGGGGGGAGAAATCTGCTCTGTGACTATTGGAGCCTTCTGGGCTTTGGGTGGCTCTTGACTCTCAGTGGCCGAGTCCTGAGGTGGACCAAAATGCAGGCTGTACCTCTTGTGTCACTGCATTTGGTAGCTTGACTCTGAGTCCTTTCAGCCACCTACAGGCATCAGAGGGGTTGATGTGAGGGTCTGCATGTGCTGTCATCCTTTGGGATGGTATCACTGAGCTGGACAATGGAGGACATAAAGGAACATGGGACTGGCAAGACAAAGATTTCCGTTGCCACTCTTTTTTTTGCTTGACATGTGTTTCTATGTTCTGTAAATCCATCTAAGGGTTAAAGTTTTGCCACGCGCTATTTGTGGCATACTGATTAATGCATTTTATGTCACGTGCCTGTGTGTTATTTTAAAGTGGCTTAACGTATTTCAAATCGAGTAGCAAATCTGTGGTGTTACTCACAGTGAGTCAGGGCATATGTTGTTTGATAAAAATGGGGTGTTAATCTCAACAGTGCGATGGGGAAAGTGTTGCAGGAAGTAAATGTGACATGTGCAAGCATTGAATGCTATATGCAAGACGTTTAACAGATTAACTAGTTGGTCTCACGCAATTGCACAGGTTAGCCAAATCCATGTGCAGTCTTCAGATGAATTTAGGATAATTAGGCCATGGCATGGAGAAATAATTCTGTCCTCATTTTTGAATTTACATTGTGTCCTCAGTTTTGTATCTCTATCTTCTCCTGTTGCCATGTCCAGTGCTGCACAAGGCAACCCATTCCTTCCACTCTTTTTATACTCAGATTGCGCTCTCGATTGGATGGCCTGACCAGGATGGAAATGGCAGGGAAAACAACAAGTAAAAAGTCAACAACACAACAAAAACAAGAAATGCCGGATTCACTCAGCAGGTCTGGCAGCATCTGTGGAAAGAGAAGCAGAGTTAACGTTTCGGGTCAGTGACCCTTCTTCGGAACTGACAAATATTAGAAAAGTCACAGATTATAAACAAGTGAGGTGGGGGTTGGGCAAGAGATAACAAAGGAGAAGGTGCAGATTGGACCAGGCCACATAGCTGACCAAAAGGTCACGGAGCAAAGGCAAACAATATGTTAATGGTGTGTTGAAAGACAAAGCATTAGCACAGATTAGGTGTGAATACACTGAATATTGAACATCAGCAAGTGCAAACCTGAAGAAGAACAACCTGAAAAAAACAGTGGGTAAGCAAACTGAACAAACTAAGATGAAATGAAATAAATGCAAAAAAAGATTGTAAAAAATGTAAAAAGGAATGCAAAAAAAAAAGGAAGAAAAAATAACTAAAAATGACTAAAAATGAAAGTAAAGTGGGGGGCTGTCATGCTCTGAAATTATTGAACTCAATGTTCAGTCCGGCAGGCTGTAGTGTGCCTAATCGGTAGATGAGATGCTGTTCCTCGAGCTTGCGTTGATGTTCACTGGAACACTGCAGCAATCCCAGGACAGAGATGTGAGCATGAGAGCAGGGGGGAGTGTTGAAATGGCAAGCAACCGGAAGCTCAGGGTCCTGCTTGCGGACTGAGCGGAGATGTTCCGCAAAGCGATCACCCAGTCTGCGCTTGGTCTCCCCAATGTAGAGGAGACCACACTGTGAGCAGCGAATACAGTATACTACATTGAAAGAAGTACAAGTAAATCGCTGCTTCACCTGAAAGGAGTGTTTGGGGCCTGGGATAGTGAGGAGAGAGGAGGTAAATGGGCAGGTATTACACCTCCTGCGATTGCAGGGGAAGGTGCCCTGGGACGGGGACGAGGTGGTGGGGGTAATGGAGGAGTGGACCAGGGTGTCGCGGAGGGAACGATCCCTTCGGAATGCTGACAGGGGAAGGGAGGGGAAGATGCGACTGGTAGTGGCATCACGCTGGAGGTGGCGAAAATGGCGGAGGATGATCCTTTGGATATGGAGGCTGGTGGGATGAAAAGTGAGGACAAGGGGAACCCTGTCACGGTTCTGGGAGGGAGGGGAAGGGGTGAGGGTAGAGGTGCGGGGAATGGGTCGGACACGGTTGAGGGCCCTGTCAACCACAGTGGGGGGAAATCCTCGGTTGAGGAAAAAGGAGGTCATATCAGAAGCACCGTCATGGAAGGTAGCATCATCAGAGCAGATGCGTCGGAGACGGAGAAACTGGGAGAATGGAATGGAGTCCTTACAGGAGGTAGGGTGTGAAGAAGTGTAGTCGAGGTAGCTGTGGGAGTCAGTGGGCTTATAATAGATATTGGTAGACAACCTATCCCCAGAGATGGAGACAGAGAAGTCGAGGAAGGGAAGGGAAGTGTCAGAGATGGACCATGTAAAGGTGAGAGAAGGGTGGAAATTGGAAGCAAAGTTGATAAAGTTTTCTAGTTCGGGGCGGGAGCAGGAAACGGCACCGATACAGTCATCAATGTACCGGAAAAAAAGTAAAAAGTCCAACTGGCTAGATCAGAGAAAGAGGGAGGGACATCAGGTTGAGTTGGGCAGTTTTAATTAAGTCAATATTTGGAGGGGACTGTCTGGTAATTTCTAAAATGTGAAGTGAAAACCAAATTGCTGTCCTTCTTTAAAGTCCCCTTTTTCTACCCATAAACCCGTGGCTGTGACTATGGAGGCACTGCTTATACCAGTTTGTTTTATTCTCAATAAACCCAAACTGGTGCCTGAAACCTCCCCCCACTTCTCCAATCATGTTAGGTTTTGAATTTGTTACAAATAGCATTTTGCCAAGGTCATATCTAAAATGTTTTCTCATCCTTGCTTTTTTAGCATGGTCTAAAGTTTTAGTTAGTGGGGAGTGTTCCATTAATATTAACACAATTGAGATTGGAATTTTTTTTATTCATTCATGGGATGTGGGCGTCGTTGGCCAGGCCAGCATTTATTGCCCATATCTAATTGCCCTTGAGAAGGTGGTGGTGAGCTGCCTTCTCGAACTGCTGCAGTCCATGTGGGGTAGGTACACCCACAGTGCATTAGGAAGAGAGTTCCAGGATTTTGACCCAGCAACAGTGAAGGAACAGTGATATAATTCCAAGTCAGGATGGTATGTGGCTTGGAGGGGAACTTGAAGGTGGTGGTGCTTCCATACTTCTGCTGCCCTTGTCCTTCTAGGTGGTAGAGGTTGCAAGTTTGGAAGGTGCTGTCTAAGGAGCCTTGGTGGTTTGCTGCAATGTATCTTGTAGATGGTACACACTGTAGCCACTGTGCGTTGGTGGTGAAGGGAGTGAATGTTTGTAGATGGGGTGCTGATCAAGCGGGCTGCTTTGTCCTGGATGGTATCGAGCTTCTTGAGTGTTGTTGGAGCTGCACCCATCCAGGCAAGTGAAGAGTATTCCATCACACTCCTGACTTGTGCCTTGTAGATGGTGGACAGGCTTTGGGGAGTCAGGAGATGAGTTACTCGTAGCAGGATTCCTAGCCTCTGACCTGCTCTTGTAGCCACGGGATTTATATGGCTGTAATATGCATGTACTGAAGTGATTTGAAATTAAAACTTGCATTTCTACAGCATCTTATCAGGTGTCTTGATCATCTCTAAGCATTTCTCATACAAATAATTACTTGGACATAATTGAGACAAACATGGCAGCCATTTTGTGTGCAGCTAGATGCCTTAAACAACAGTGATGTTGAACGATCACTCACTTTATTTCTGGTGATGTTGGTTGAGGTCGAGTGTGAGCCAAGGAACCTGGAGAACAGGCTCTTGAACCTTTAACCTGAGCCACTGGAAAAGGAGGGTAGGATCTCCATCCAATGTCTCATCAAGGATGGCACTGCCAACAATGCAGGACTGCAATGAAGTGTCAGCGTAAAATGAGTCCAAACTATGAATATGGGCTTAGTCTGATATGTACGAGATCTGCATGTGTTTGTCAGTCTTTTGGAGCAATATTATAGCATGGAGTTTAACAAGAGGTGACGTTTTCTATATTTTCACATTTGACCTAGGTGATGTACATTACATGGAAAACTGATACTGTGTAATAATCTGATACTCTCTCCGCATAGCCCTGTATCAATCCCAAACTAATCTCGCTGGCCCGCTCTCTCCGCATAGCCCTGTATCAATCCCAAACTAATCCCGCTGTCCTGCTCTCTCCCCATAGCTCAGTATCAATCCCAAACTAATCCCACAGTCCCGCATTCTCCCCATAGCCCTGTATCAATCCCAAACTAATCCCACTGTCCCACTCTCTCCTCATAACCATATTGTGCTTAAATGTTTTGGTTTCATTTGCCTATGTGCAAATCTGACTGCCAAAGAAGCTACAAAAATAAATAAAGGAGATCAAAAGACAGAGGAAAGAGGAGAGAGGAATAATTCTTGATTTCCATTGGCCTTCTTTCTGGTCCATACAACTGATATAGATTGCCGATTATAGCTGTGCATAGAGCTTGTTACAGACGATCTTATGCCTGGGATTTCTTGAGTTGATAATTGTGATAAAGTGTGTCTGTGTGAGTGTCTTCTTGTCTCTTGTTTCTTTCCCACCCACCCCCTCTGTCTTGTCTCTCCCTCCATCATTTCAGTCAAGGATTTTTGACCTCGAGTGATCAAACACTTCCACCCAGGAGGAGGAAGGTTAGAAGCTGGCCTCCCTACTGGGGAATGGGATGTGGGGTGGTGAGAAGGGAGGCATTTTAATATTTGGGGAGGGGGGAGGGGACAGAGGAGGAGGATGCACTTCATTTCAATCATTTTTTGAAAACCTGTCCCATCTGCTCTCACAAAGCTTTGGCCTTGATTTGAGTCATTTCCAGACCTTAGTGTGTAAAGTAGACTTGTTTCTTTTAGAAAGCAACTTTCAGTGAGTTTGCTGCCTGTCTGTTGTTGAGCAGTATTCTCGACCCACAGCAACAAGTGCCTCTCAGGAGACACTTTAACTATAACTAACAGGAGTCAATCTCTTAATTTGTATCAGAGGATATAATCACACTGTATATCCTGCTAATTAAAGTAACAAACTGCTCACAATATATCAATGTGAACCATTGGGAGAGAGGAGAAGCCACACTATGGCCTTTTCCCTGGAAGGAAAAAAATTTGTTTTTATATGTAACATAATTGCAGGATTTAAGGGGATTGGGGATGAGGGGCTCATCAGGAATTTCTCACTGGGTAGCCAGAAATTTTATGACTAATTGCTTGCTTGTAAACTGTGAGGTCAGTGTTTGTGATGGTGTAAGGAGAAATGTATGGATCTGCGATGCTAGGTACCCATAGAGTCGTCATCGATCAAATCTGGTTAAAAACAGCCAGGCTCTTTGCACCACAGGCCCAAGGGCTACAGTGTTCCACTGGTAAATGGGCTGGTACCTCTGAAAATGCAGCATCAGCCTCTATGGGTACTAACAGTGTGTAAATAAATTGGCTCAAAAGATAACCGTTAAACCCTGAAACCACCAGTTTATCAGAATAGGTCATGATTGAGTTGAGTAGGCTGTTCTTATAAAATAATAGTCTAGCAGGGTCTCTGAATGGTGATTGGGGCTCCGTGTGCCTCCTGCTGTTGGCGATGGGGGCTCCGTGTGCCTCCTGCTGTTGGCGATGGGGGCTCCGTGTGCCTCCTGCCGTTGGAGATGGGGGCTCCGTGTGCCTCCTGCCGTTGGAGATGGGGGCTCTGTGTGCCTCCTGCCGTTGGAGATGGGGGCTCCGTGTGCCTCCTGCCGTTGGAGATGGGGGCTCCGTGTGCCTCCTGCTGTTGGAGATGGGGGCTCCGTGTGCCTCCTGCTGTTGGCAATGGGGGCTCCGTGTGCCTCCTGCTGTTGGAGATGGGGGCTCTGTGTGCCTCCTGCCGTTGGAGATGGGGGCTCTGTGTGCCTCCTGCCGTTGGAGATGGGGGCTGCGTGTGCCTCCTGCCGTTGGAGATGGGGGCTGCGTGTGCCTCCTGCCGTTGGACATGGGGGCTGCGTGTGCCTCCTGCTGTTGGACATGGGGGCTGCGTGTGCCTCCTGCTGTTGGACATGGGGGCTGCGTGTGCCTCCTGCTGTTGGCGATGGGGGCTGCGTGTGCCTCCTGCTGTTGGCGATGGGGGCTGCGTGTGCCTCCTGCTGTTGGCGATGGGGGCTCCGTGTGCCTCCTGCTGTTGGCAATGGGGGCTCCGTGTGCCTCCTGCTGTTGGCGATGGGGGCTCCGTGTGCCTCCTGCTGTTGGCGATGGGGGCTCCGTGTGCCTCCTGCTGTTGGACATGGGGGCTCCGTGTGCCTCCTGCTGTTGGCGATGAGCAATATCTGTTGCCTGAGCGACTGTGAGCTGCCAACTCTCCCAATCAGCTGATGCTGGATATTCCTGTTTGAGGAAAGTTTAAATATACTGGCGAGTTTCTGGTTGTTTCCACTGTCTGCGAGGGTTGGGTAAAGAGAGAAGGACCTGGTGAATTAGTTATTTGTATAAAGTACCTAGGGACTCTTGTCGGCTTGTGGATTCCCAGTCTCTTGTGCTGGACCATTGCCTGGTTGGTGCAAAACAAATGAACTTGGTATTCCAAATTGTGCCTACCTGCCTCTCTGAGAACATGCCATTGCAGCCAGAGTGCTGAGCTGAAACATGTTCAGGAGTGCTTCTACAAGGACTGATATGTCATTTTTGACCTGTATTTGCCTGTAAATATTTGTAAATTGTTGTTTCTGTGCCCTATCTGGCAGTGTGCTCAAGTGCTTTATTTGATTTGTCTATTAGTGAAGGAGCCACGAACAATAATGTTAACAAGAAAGGTTTGTTAAAGAATGAATATTATCTTAGTATGCGCCACAAATCATTTGTGTTTTATCTTGAAAGTCATAACAGATTAGAGTGTTGTATAAAGTGTAAAGTAGCCAAAATTTGGTCATCGGAAAATGAGGGTGGAACTTTCCTGCTATCTTCACTCCTTCACTGCCTGTTGCTGATAGAGTTCAAAGTTCCGACCTCCCCACACAACCCCCACCCTGCACCATACCCATATTTGGCTCCAGTTGTACAAGCAATGGGTACGTTTTTCACAACACTGCCAATGAATTTTGAGAAAATTGTGGTCATTCCTTTTGTCCCTATTCTTCACAAACTACGCAAGTGGGGCGGGGTGGGGAGGCTTTGCATCTGGTTGTAAATCATGTATGTTCCAGCAAAAGTCAGCTCTGCAGATTTCAAACAGGCATCAGCCAGTACAAGAGAGGAGGTTTGCAATGGAGCTGTTGCACAGCTCAGAATTCAGCCAGATGAGATCATGGTAAAATCCTTTTCAAGACGTCAGTTCTGCGCTGACACTGAAAGATGCTGGCAAAATGCGAAATTGTCTGTCCCAAGAAATCAGGGCTGTTTTATTCAATCAAAGATGCTCCGGGGTGACTTGAGAGCTATTTAAAGCATATGAAGGGACGGGACGGACCAGATGGCAATGAACTGTGTCCAGTGATTGAGGGCATGTAGAACCAGGGGATGTGGATGGCAGATTAAATGTAGGAAATTAGGGACAGGGAGAAACTTTGATGTAACATTGAGGGCTGTGAGGTTGTGGAATTCACCAGCAATGCAAGTGATTGAAGCAGTGTTTATTTAAGAATAGGTGGTTGAGGAAAGAGGGATAAAGGGATATGGGAACAGGCTAGTCACAAGAATTAGGATACTGTATGTGGAACAGTACCTGATGGGCTGAATTGCCTGTTTCCGTATTGTAATTTTTACATCAGTGAAGCTTCTTTTTTTTAAAGAAATGACTGGTCAATATGCTGCAAATTAACCATTTGTGACTGGGAATCTTAAACTTATCCCAAGCCTAGTTCCCCAAAAGTGGATAATGGAGTGCTGATCAAGTTGTTTTATAAAAATAAAAAAAAATGTGCATTTATATAGTGCCTTTCACGACCTCCAGATATCCCATCATGCTTTGCAGGCAATGAAAAATAAACATTTCTTCAAATACAGTTTGCCCTTTGTTCCAACCTGGCAGTGTGAGAGCAAGAGTGAGTTTCAGAAAATTAGCTAACTCCTTGCATTTGTTTCCCTAAATTGCACCCTGTTCCTCTGGCCTGCACTATCATCATTAAAACAGAGGATCTGGTTATTTATTATCTCACTGATGTTTGTGGAAGCTTGCTGTGCACAAATTACCTGCTGTGTTTCCGACAACAATGATTACTTTTCAAAAGTAATTTATTGGTCATAAAGCGGTTTGCAATGTCCTGGGGTCATGAAAGGCGCTATAGAAATGCAAGTTCTTTCTTTATCTTAAAGGCATAAGCCAGCAACAATGCATGCTCAGTTTTTCAGTGCTCAAAGAGTTGGGGTTCAGGCAGCATTTGTGAAGAGAACAGTTAACGGCTGGAATTTTCCCAGCCCTGTGGAGAAGGAGGGGTGCAGGTGTGGAAATTTAGAATACAGTGCATCGGGTCGGGTCCCCGACATGTTCCCGCTTCCATGTGTTTTTCCTGGAGGCGGTCTCCTAGCTGCAACAGCTACCCACCTGGCAGCAGCAGGTAGCCAGTTAAGGTATTTACAAGGGCACTTAGCCTCTATTTTTGCACTTCAGTGACATTTTACGGATGGTGTACAGGCCCCTTGCTGTTTCAGGAGACTGGCAATACATCGGAAATGGCTTCACGGCAGGATGTCACATTGCCATCATATGATTTTGCACATTCATGTGTAAAGGAGCATCCACAGCCAAATGCTTTATTCTGGAGGCGTTTTCCCTGCAGACTGATGTCCCTGACAGTTCTGGTCCTTAGTTTGGACAATTATCTGAGCGTCTCCATCTTGTGGCGCCCTCTCATTCCCTGTCTGCCTCAGCAGCACTCAGCCCTTCCAGTGGGACTGTTGGCTGGCCCTCCCTTCGGCACGTCTGATTGTGCCACCTGCCATCTCTAATTGGATGGTGAATGAGGAGGAGACCTGCTAGTTGGCAACTTCCCATAAAATTAAGCCAGTGGGCAACCAAAACGCTCAGGCTGAGGACCCGGAAATGGTCCCGATATCGGGCTCCCATTCCCTGTGGGAAAATTCAGCCCAACATTTCAGATTGATAACCTTTCTCAGAAATGGAACGGGTACAGATCAGCCATGATGGCATTGAATTGTGGAGCAGACTCGATGGGCTGAATGGCCTACTTCTGTGCCTGTGTTAGAACAGTTAACAGTTTTTAACCAAATACAGAGCCAGGAAAAGGTTGCGGGAGGGAAAAACAAAACGGGAAGGTCGGTGATGGACGGAAGGCAGGAGGCAGTGATTAAATGACATATAGGACGAAGGTGCAAGGCAAAAGGGGGCTGTAATGGGACAAGAAAGAAAGAAAAGCTGGAAGAGGTGTGAATGGTTGGTTACAGCAGAATAGTCGACAAGGCAGGAAGCATAGAAAATCTGGCAAAGAGGAGATGGCTCCCATAGCCTGGGAATGTGGTGGAGAAAGGTGGGTGGATCCTGGGGTTCAGGCTTCAGGATAGTCTGGTACTAATTTCTCTGATCAGTAAGATTCCCCATATCCTGTTGGTAGTTGGATTAGAATATCCCGTTCCACCCAATGTTTTTTCTTTGACATTGGTGCAGGATGTTGCTGCTTCATTCAGGAGCCTGCCAACCCTTTGGGAGCTGTCACCTTCTCCAATCGTAATCCTTATGCAAACAATAGCCTACAAATGACCCGGGATTCATGGGTGAACACTTTTTGATGACAACCTTCTACCTGCTGTTAAACTGGTTTAAGATGGACATCTAAATAGTGGACAGAGGTGTGCCATGCGGTGCCTTGATTATTTCACCCTGGTATCACAAGCGGTCATTCCTTACCTCCTGTCACCTCATGGCACCCATCAGGTTCGGAAGGAAGTTCTCCTTGCAGTCTGCCAGCCATGTGCCTCAATCAGAGGGTTGTCAACTCTGGGGTGGAAGTTTCATCACATGACCTCAACCATCCCACCCCCTTTGCTCCCATCATTGGCCACCCAAGATGTCAATCCGCATGGTACCACAGCCAATCAGAAACCAACAGACTTCTTTATCTAATTGGATGATTCTTAACCAGCAGTCAAACAGCTCTTTTCCCATCTGATATTTTAGTGACTGAGAAACAAAAGTGTGCAAAGAAGATGAATGAAAACACACACTTTTTTAATGCCCTAATCTCCCGTGTTGCCTGCATCAGTGTCCGGGAAATTCATCTTTAATTATTGGAAAAATCATGGCAATCCTGGAGGGTTGGCAACCCTGTTTGATCACTCATTTGGAAGTGTCCCTCCTACTGCATTACCACCTACTGCATCAGTGTGACATATCCATTACTAACACAAGCCTGAGCAAAAGTGACAAGGGCAGCTGTGCAATAGGGAGAAATGTTTACTGAGAATTGGATGAGACAGACAGAAAGAGAGGAGACTTTAATCCTTTAGTCAGCCGGACCTATCCTCCAGCTATCTGGAGTACTAACACCCCTACAGCAACACTCAACCCAGCATTGTAGTGAATCACCACTCTCCATTTGTGTGGCTGACTGATCTAACTTTGCAGTGTTTTGCAGCAAGGCAGTATGTGAGGCCTTGTACAGAGCTTTTACAGATGTATTGGCACTGTTGTATGGTGGTGCTGTGTTACGTGAACCAAAAGGCCCCAGTTTCGATGGCTGGTGTGTGCTGAGTTAGTTGATCTGTCAGGTGCTGTGCTTGGTCACAACATTACTGGGAGAAATGGGGAAAATGTTTCCCTCTGCTGATGACTACCCAGTGACCTGTTTGTGGGGGGGGGGGGGGGGGGGGAAAGAACGTCATCTGGACTGTGAATTGTAACTGTGGATGTGATGCCCCCAATGGTTGGATAGTCCATCCCAAGGCATTTCATAGCAGTGTAATCAGCAAAAATTGACATTGAAGCAAAGATGGAGACATTAGGACAGGTCAAGCTTGGTCAAAGAGGTAAAGTTTTAAGGAACATCTAAACACTGAGCGAGAGAAGCAGAGAGGTTTAGGGAGGGAATTCCAGAGGATAGGGAAACCGGAGGTATGGTTGCCATTGGTGGTGTGAAGAAAGGACAGGGGATGCACAAGAGGCCAGGTATGTGTATATCCAAACCTCTTCTGCAAAGAATCAACAGTAAATGTTCCTTCAATCAATAGAAGTAAAGGAAAATAAACGCTCAGTGCAACAAGCCAAAGTTAAGTTTTTGAAATAAAAATGGCTGAGGTTGGCATTTATCGGAATGTTTGAGCTTGTATACAGCACTGCACAAACACTAAACCAAAGTGCGTAGTGAAACAGGAGATGGGTTCGGTGATAACGGTGGAGTGAGTTCCTGTCAGCAGCTTGCTGCTTTGTGTCGGGTTTTGTTTAGACCACTCCATTGCTGTTCAGCTCGAAACTAAATAATCCTGTGTGCCTGTGATAGAAACTTTCTTGCCTCCATTGGCTTAATTTTCATTTTAAAAAATTAATGTTGCTCACTTGATTTTTAATTAGTATATGAGGAGCCACATATATACCTGGGTCTATTAACGTGTTCTCATACCAGCTTATCAGCTCAATGGCAAGTGCTGGGAACTAGCCATGTCCATGCAGGATATTCAGTCTCTCTGACTCACGTTGTATGCCTGTCATTGTGCTTGACTAGCAATATAGCAGGCAGCCATTTGTACGTACACCTCTGCCCATAGGTTATGGAACGACGTAGCATTTACAACATAGAAACAGGCCATTCAACCTAATTGGATTGTCGGTGTTTATGCTCCACATGACTCCACCTGCCTTATTTGATCTCATCAACATATCCTTCTTATTCCCTTCTCCTTCATACTCTTTTAACTTCCCCTTAAATGCATGTAGGCTATTCGCCTCAATACTCCTTGTGGTAGTGAGTTCCATATTCTCCCCACTCTCTGGGTACAGATATTTCTCCCGAATTCTGGGATCTTGGATTTACACCTCTGTGCCTTGGGTTGGTGCTCAACACTTGTGTCCAGGATTGCTAATTGGTCAGGGGTTTTATACGTCCCTTTTATTCAGGTAGCATTGCAAGGTAGTTCACAGTAAAGCCTGGCTCAGGTATAAAATTAAAACACGACCCAAGCCCAAGTCCTTGAATTTTTTTAAATACCCAACCAGACTCGAACCCGACACATGTATTTGGGTTTGGTCGGGTAGCCAGGCTTTAGATCAGTGATCGAGTACATGTGCCAGTTGTTGATGTACCCGTGTTCAATTAACATCATAAAGTTTAAACAAAACAACAAACACTAATTTCAAACAGGCGAAGGCATCGCGACCCTGAGCACTCGCGGAAAATAAAGTATCCACTTCAGGAAATCACGCAATGTAACAAACAAGCTTCTGGACTGTATCAAGTTCCGATGTCATCAACAACAAAAAATCTCCATGGAGAACTCAGGTTGGGAAGTTTAATCTCCCTATTTCCAGATAATTTTAAATCCTTGGGCCAAGTATAGAATAAAGCAAGAGCTCAGTTGATGCTTCTGTACTTACCGCAGTTACTGGTATCTTCTCCTGGACTTGATAGATTTCAGAGTGTAAGGGGTTGGGTTAATTTCACTCGGGTGCTTTATGTCAGAACCTGTAGCTGTTTCTTTCCCCTCCTTTCCCCCGCGCACCCCCGCCACCCCCCCCCCCCCCCCCCCCCCCACCACTCTTCTCACTTCTGATTTCTGTTTGTCCTGATCTCTGTCCACGTCCAGCCCGACCCGACCCGAGCCCGAATTTTGGACCCGGAAGAGAGACCCGACCCGACCCGAACCCGACACATGGTGTCGGGTCTGGTCTGATTTGGGTTGGGTAGCCACGCTTTAATTCACAGTGCTGTTGAGGTAGATGTTTGGTGCCTTGCTTTTTTTATTTGTTCGTGGGATAAAGTCATCGCTTCAAGCTAACATTTATTGCCCATCTCCAATTGCCCTTGAGAAGGTGGTGGTGAGCCGCCGCCTTGAACTACTACAGTCCATATGGTGTAGGTACACCCACAATGCTGTTAGGAAGGGAGTTCCTGGATTTTGACCCAGCGACAGTGAAGGAACGACGATACAGTTCCAAGTTAGGATGGTGTGTGGCTTGGAGGGGAACTTGCAGGTGGTGATGTTCCCATGCATCTGCTGCTCTTGTTCTTCTAGATGGTAGAGGTCACGGGTTTGGAAGGTACTTTCAAAAAAGTCTTGTCAGGTTGCTGCAGTGCATCTTGTAGATGGTACACACTGCTGCCACTGTGTGCCGATGGTGGAGGGAGTGAATGTTCAGTGTGGTGGATGGGGTGCCAATCAAGTGGGCTGCTTTGTTCTGAATGGTGTTGAGCTTCTTGAGTGTTGCTGGAATTGCACTCCTCCAGGAAAGTGGAGAGTATTCCATCACACTCTTAACTTATGACTTGTAAATGGTGGACAGGCTTTGGGAAGTCAGGAGCTGAGCTACTCACTGCAAAATTCCCAGCCTCCGACCTGCTCTTGTGGCCACAGTATCACAGTATTTAGTGCTGGTTCAGTTCAGTTTCTGGTCAATGGTAACCCCCAGGATGTTGATGGGTGGGGGATTCAGCGATGTAATACCATTGAATGTCAAGGTTGGCGAGTGGTTAGATTCTCTCTTGTTGGAGATGGACTTTGCTGGCGCTCTTAGTCATAGAGTCATAGAGCACATAGAGCATATACAGCACAGAAACAGGCCCTTCAGCCTACCGTGTCTATGCTATGGCGTTTCAAGTGCTCATCTAAATACTTCTTAAATGTTGTTCCTGCCTCTACCACCCCTTCAGGCAGTGCGTTCCAGATTCCAACCACCCTCTGGGTGAAAATTGTTTTCCTCAGATCCCCTCGAAACCTCCTGCCCCTTACCTTAAATCTATGCCCCCTGGTTATTGACCTCTCCACTAAGGGAAAAAGTTTCTTCCTATCTACCCTATCTATGCTCCTCATAATTTTATATACCTCAATCAGGTCCCCCCTCAGCTTTCTCTGCTCTAAGGAAAACAACCCTAGCCTATCCAGTCTCTCTTCATAGCTGAAATGCTCCAGCCCAGGCAACATCCTGGTGTATCTCCTCTGCACTCTCTCTAGTTCAATCACATCCTTCCAATAGTGCGGTAACCAGAACTGTACACAGTACTCCAGCTGTGGCCTAACTAGAGTTTTATACAGCATGTGTGATGTGAATGTTACTTGCTATTTATCAACCCAAGCCTGAATGTTGTCCGGGTCTTGCTGCATGCAGGCATGGGCTGCTTCATTATCTACAGAGTTGCGAATGGTACTGAACACTGCAATCATCAGTGAACATCCTCAATTCTGACTTTATGGAGGGAAGGTTATTGCTGAAGCAGCTGAAGATGGTTGGGCCGAGGACATATGTCTAAGCATCACTGCTTTGTGAGTGGAATGTAGTATGTGCTGAATAGGAATTACTTTAGAGGTTTTGTCGATGTTTTTCCATTGTTTTTAAATGGTGAGTCGGTTTTGTAAACAGTCATCACCACAGACAGGTAAATTAGAGCCTAATGAGGTGGATTTGGTCCTAACATCGAGGTAGGTGCTCAGCAAACCCTTTACAAGATAACAAGAGTTTGCTTGTCACTCTTCCATACAGAAAAACTGTCTCTTTTATTCACATTCTTACTCCTGTACATAGCCAGGACACGCAGGATTGATCAAACTATACAATTCTTTTTAAGTTATTACATTTTCTAAATACACCCATGTGTGCAGATGTTTACTTGCAATAAATGCTCCTGAGGGGAAGGCCTGTGGGGTTGGATGCTCCCGAGGGGAGACACTAGCCTTTGATGTTCAGTTGATGTATTGCGTAGGCTTCTTGCATTTCTTATAAAGCAGTCCAAGTATTCATTCGTTGAATTGCAACTCCCAACTGTTTATCCGTCATGTGTTGCACAATTTTCAGCACACTAAAGCAGAGCCCACGTAAGTCTTACTGCACCGGACCTGAGAGATAGTCCTGTCAGTCGTTCGGTCTAAACTTTCTCACTTGTTTATCCAATTACATCAATCAGTTTGAAGCATGTTTACATTGTCCTTGAATGTTTAGTGAAATAGGAAGCATTTAAATTAATGAATATTGAAACAAATTCCCATCTTCAGTGACTGTTATTCTCATCCTGGACATATTCCTCAATTAGCCTTTGAGGAGCTGCATTGCAGAACCAAACACTGTCTTTAACTGAGAAAGACCTGTCCCATTCCACACTCAACCAAGTAGACTTCCAGAGGTCTGCGCAATTTTGTTCTTTCAAAATAAACTCAAATATGTGCGGAATGAGTCGGAAATCAGCCAGGCAGCTGAATTGTGCTTGCACAGTGACTTTGTATTCACGAGCATATGAAAGAGACGGGTAGGAAAAGACCATCAGGTCCCTTGAACCTGCCCCACACGGTCGTAATGTCTGCAGTATCGTGAGAGACAGACAAAACAGATGAAAACCCCAGGGCAAAAACAAATTTGGGAAATTCCTCCACAGTTCATTTAAGTGATAGAAAACTAGTCCAGGGAACCTCATTGTCCAGGCTTGCAGTACCTGGTATTTCATACAAATTGTATAAGACCTAACCTCTGGCCCAGCCAGGAAGTGGTCCAGCTCTTTTCAAGATGTTCAGAGAGTCAGCACTCACTACAAGCTGGCAACTTTTTCGAGAGGTTTACCGTCCTCTGGGGAAAGAACCTTTTGGTATCTAACCCTGCCCTTGTGTAACTTGTTCACATGACTCCTGATTCTGTTGCTTCACTGTGCATTAAAATGGCACTTTCTTCAAAAAAAATGTTGTTTTAAGATCGAGTGTCGTAAGGTGCCTAAATCTTAAGTGTCCACTGTGGTTCAGTTGGTAGCAGTTTCACCTCTGTGGCAGAAGTTTGTGGGTTTACTTCCCACTCCAGATACTGAAGCACAAAATCTTGGCTGACAATTCCAGTGGTGTATTGAGGGCGTGCTGCACTGTTGGAGGTTCCATTTTTGGATGACAGGTTAAACTGAGGCCCCCTGTCTGCTCTCTCAGGTGGATGTAAAAGACCCCATAGCACTATATTGAAGGGCAAAATTTCCCCTGTGGTGTCCTGCCCAATATTTATCCTTCAATCAATATCACTAACACAGATTATCTGGTCGCTATCAGATTCCTGTTTGTGGGAGCTTACTGTATGCAAATTGGCTGAAACTGAACGGAGATCCTAGTGCCGTTTTACAGTAGCCTGGTTTAGATTCTGTTTAAAATAGAGGGTGCTGGGGAAATGTATTTAAAAGACTAGCTTTGGTTCACACAATTATATAAATTTTCAATAGGAGCAGTGGGTACTGATCAAGTGAAGGTGCCTCAACCACCTTTAGACTTTAACATAATTCGGTCACTAACTTGTTTAACTTATACCAAATATGGAGGTTGCCTGTCTATTATTGGTCACAGTTCTCCACTTTCAGGAGTGAACATCAGAGAACTAGATGGTTTGGAAAGCCCTGAGAGGCTCTGAGATTCACCATTGTAAACTTGAGCTCTTTCCTCAGTTACCAGCTGTTTACTGATTCACTAATTTATTCTTTTTCTCCTTCTTTTCCATGATCCATCTGAACCAGAATTGCCAGCGGAAGAAGGTAAATATTGACTTTCCCATTTGTATTTTGAATTACTCAAATCAAATTGCTTGTAAAGACCGTTGGTTTGTATCGGGCAGTTAATCCGCTTTGGAGTGCTGCTCATGAATCATGCTCTCAGGAATAGATGAATATTAACAAATTATTTTGGACAGACAGTGTAGGATTTCACAAGTATGAGCATTGTTAAAGAGGAGACAGAATTGATAATTAACATTTCCCTTCCCAGGGCCATCTATAGTACAGATTCCATGCTCAGCTTCAGCTTTATATCCCACATCTGATCCATTATCAAAGCATTTTTCAAGTTTGAACCTTCCGTCGCCCTCACTCCTGATCTTTACCAAGCCCTGAATCGAGCCCCCGTCACCATTGATGCTCGGATCAGGGCCCCCTCCCCCTCCTCATTACCAAACCCAGAATTCACCTCTTTATAACTTGGATTTCTTTAAGGTTTTTTTTATTAGTCTGCCTGCTTTCATCCTCCACAAACTACATCTGATCCAGGACACCGCTGCTTGTATTCTGACCCCACAAGTGCCTTTGTCCCCAACCTCCTTCAGATTCTTTGGCTCCTTGTGCCCCCAATGAGTTGACTTCCAAGCTTCTTGTCTTCCTCTTCATGTCTCCGTGATTTTATCTCATGCTACCCCTGTGATGCATGACCCTACATGACTCTCCCTTCCTCTGACACAGACTTAATCCTCCCTCCAACATTGGGAGTCACTCCTTCAGCGATTATGCTCCAGCCTTTTTGGACCTCCTGTTTAAAACCCTCACCTGGCTGCTCCCTCAACTGCTTTCAAAACCTCTTGAGGCGCCTTTCCTGTTGACCATTTTTTTTGTCCTCATCACCCTCTTTCTGTCTTGCACTTGGTGACCATCACCCTGCAAAGCACTATGGGATACCTCATTGTCCGAGCAGAGAGTAATAGAAAACTCTCTCGTCATTGGGACCAAACTGTTTGAACTGTGTTCTATCTCGTCACATTTTGCTGAAGATTAGTCCTGACTGTCTCATTGTAGCTTGTAGGAAGGTCTTTGAGGTAGGTGGGTCAAGGAGTGATATCAGCAGAATGGACTTCTCTTAACAAGGTAATCGCCTCTGTTCTATTAATTTAAAAGATAGCACTGAGGTGAAATGGCTAACAAGGCATTTTTTGCAGTTCCCGAGTTGAGTTAGTTTGGGGACCTCTACCTCTCTAAATCTTTGGAAAATGTACAATAAAATGAGTCTCCTATTCCAATTGTAAGTTGATTGTTGCTGGAGTAATCTCCCTGTGGAGGTTGCCCTAGGAGGGTTGGAAATGACTGAATCCTGTGGTAAGATGATGAAGAATTCCTGTCATGGGTGTGTTTAGGGGAGTCATGGGTGAAGGTTCGATGGGCCAGCATGGTTTTAGAATGTAGCACAGCCATATCTGAGTGAGTAACACATTGCCTACACAGCCTGAATAGTTCAATAGGCTGCACACAACCATGATTTAACTGGGTTGGGTTTCTGCTCTTCAGGAACTGTGAACCTGCAGATGATTAAACTGCGGATGGAGCCAAGTTCTGACATGTACCGACTAGTTCTTTCTAATGTGTTTGTACTGCGATCTACAGCTGTAACCAGCATAATCGCAAACAGAAGAAAATTCAAATTTTATTTGATTTTTTTCTTGGGATGTGGATGTCACTGGCAAGGCCAGCATTGGTTGCCCATCCGTTGTTCCCCATGAGAAGACGGTGGTGGGCCACTTACTGAACCGCTGTAGTCTGTGTAATGGTGGTGTTCCAACATTGCTGTTGGGAATTCCAGGAATTTGAAAAGGAGAAGTGACTCAACTACTCCTAATTCTCTGTCAGGACTGCCATTTGGACCAAGGCCAGTGTGAGAGAGCTGCATGCTTCCAGACCCTGCCACTTGTTTCCACGGCAACATGGGATGGAGAGAGAGATGCAATAGGCGCCTGCTCGCTCCCCTCACTGTACCTGAAGCTAGCTGGTTGGCACTTGCTGCCAGGACCTGCCAGACTTAGAAGGAACAGTGGTGGTGGTGGGTTGGCAGAGGGGGAGGTGAGGGAGAGGAGGAGGCAGAACCTTTTTAAAAGTGTCCTTTGGTGAGATAAAAACAACCAACTCCAAATGGGGCTACACTGAATAATTTAAACTTAAAAGGGAGGAACATCGATTGTCAACCTGAGCTTTTTACTTCTTTGTGCATATTTAGCCTCTAGCCTTATGTCGGTGATGAGGTTGTTAATAATTTAAGAACCAGGTAAAAATGTAGATGGAGCTTTACTGTAGGTAGTGCATTCAGAACAAGCACAGCATAACAAACCCTGAACGTGAATCAATCTATCCATTCCTCTATTTGTTCAGTATTTGACCTCAGTGCCCAGGAGAGGAGATGAGAAAACTCGAGTCATGTAGACATTGCAAAATCTGCTACAGTTATCAGATTGACAAACTCTGACACCTATTTTGTCCAAAACACTTTTATTTTAAACCAATCTGCTTTTCCTGATTTACCACCCCCCACCCCCCCCAACCCGCCAACTTCTCTCCGAATGGCACTGAACCTTTGCTGGCCTTACTGCATCTCACTCAAGCGGCCATGGTTATTCTTGTGTGAATTGTGACCGTGAATGTTTGCAGACTGTTGAACGATGTGAGGCACCACTTGCTCCTTTCGTGACCTGCACTTCACCCACAAGCCCTTCCAGCAGAGGTTGCTGGATGGCCATTTAAGAGGAGAGAGGCCTTGCCAATAGAAGTAATGTATTTATTTCCCCAAATGAATATTGACTGACTCGGTACATTCTAATGATCTTCCCGACGACCATTTCCTTCAGGGTTGCTGGGTTTGATTTTTTTAATCTGCCTTTTTACCCATTGGATAATAGGACCTGTTTTTTTGGATGCCTGTTAGTTTTCATTATTTGAAGCAAACCATATTTTTATTTTAAACATTCCAACAGTGAGTCTGTCTGTCTGTGTCTGCCACTATAAATTATGATGCCTGTGTATTTTCTAGGGAAGTCCCTGTGGGAACTTGTGCTTGAGCAGTTTGAAGAGCTCCTGGTGCGGATCCTCCTGCTGGCTGCCTGCGTCTCATTTGTAAGTAATCCTCTCATCTGTTGTGCTAAGCTGTTGAGTTTGTGGCCTGTTGAGATTCCCTTCGAATGCAGTCACTACATGTCCACAGATACTTCTGTTCCCCACAGTCAGTTTTGGTGTGATTCCGGGCTCTTTTCTCACTTGCCACCTATTTCTGTTTTATAGGCCACTTGGTTGTTGATCCAACTGTAAGCATGAGGTTGGGTTCCACCCAACCCCACTCCTCAATTGTCACTTCTGGCACATAAGGCTGTTGCTCCATTTTGCAACAAGCTGCCTGACATCTTGTCATGATTCAGTTGAAATTTCTTTTGACTCCGTGTTGAAAAAGCCACTCAGGTTCTCTGCTTGCACAGGCCCCAACACTCCTGAGTCTTTGAACTGATTTCGATTCTGAACTCAATCCTAGAATGTACTGCCTGAAAGGGAGATTGAAGCAACTTCAATAGTAACTTTCAAGAAGGAATTGGATAGATACTTGAATGGGGGAAAAGAATTACAGGGCCATTGGCACAGAGCAGGGGAATGGGACTTATTGGAAATCCCTTTCAAAGAGTTAGTATAGGCACGATAGACCAAATGGCCTCCTAGTACTGTATATTTCTATGATCCTTCCTAGCTGGCTTCCCAGACTGTTTTTATTTTGAAATCCTGTGCCTCTTGCTGGCCTGTTTGTTCTGAGATGAGCTTCTTAATCCCACACTTGGTCAAGTTATCAAGAACCCCCAGAACACTGCCGGGCTGGTACTGGTGAAACGATTGATTTATTTTATATGAAGCTTGCTAATCTGCTTAAGGATTGAATGCCCTCTTTGTGGTCCTTCCTGACTTGGTCTTTTTCAACTTTCAGCTCAATCTCCATAGTCCATTCCCTCTGTCCCTTTCATCTATTGCCGAAGTCTCTGCCAAACTCTACTGCCTCCCTGTTCTCCAGTGGCTGGAATTCAGGATATTTTCCCTAAACAAGAGGTGGGGGTGGTGAGGGATCAAGCTTGGGTAGATATATCAAATCAAGGGGTAGAGTCAAGGCAGGAGAGCAGAATAGTAATATGGGGAATGAAGGTCAGAGAATGGCAGAAAAGGACAGAGAGAAAAAACCTAAGAACATACCAACAGTCAAGACTAGATCTTACAAAGATAACAAAAAGACAAAACTAAAGGCTCTGTATCTGAATGCACGTAGCATTCATAACAAAGTTGACGAGCTGATACCACACATTGAAGTAAATAAATATGATCTGCTAGCCATTACAGAGACGAGGCTGCAGGATGTTCATATGTTCATATGACAAGGATTGGGTCCTGAATATTGAGGGATATATGACATTCAAGAAGAATAGGAAGCTGGGTAAAGGTGGAGGGGTAGCAAAAAGCTACCAGGGTCCGGAGTGTCACTGAACGGCTGCAGGGCATCCTGAAGGGGGAGGGTGATCAGGCAGAGGTCATGGTACATGTTGGTACCAATGACATAGGTAGAAAGAGGGATGAGGTCTTGCATCAAGAATTCAGGGAGTTAGGCTGTAGACTAAAAAGCAGGACCTCTCGGGTTGCAATCTCTGGATTACTCCCAGTGCCACATGCTAGCGAGTATAGAAATAGGAGAACAGCACAGATGAATGCGTGGCTTAAGAGTTGGTGTAGGAGGGAGGGTTTTTAGATTCCTGGACCACTAGGACCGTTTCTGGGGAAGGTGGGACCTGTACAAGTGGGACAGTCTACATCTGAACCAGAGGGGGACTAACATCCTTGCTGGCGGGTTTGCTACTGCTGTTGGGAGGAGTTTAAACTAATTTGGCGGGGGGGGGGGGTGTGGTGGGGGGTGGTCGCAGACTCCTAGCAGAATAGGGACACAGCTAAACACAGGAAAGCAAACAAGTCAGAGGGAATACAGTGGAAGTAAGTTTCAAGGGAGTAAGACCAGGATGGATGGCCTCTACTTTAATGCCAGGAGTATTACAGGTAAAACGGATGAGTTAAGGGCAATGATTGACACGTGGAATTGTGATATAGTAGCCATCACGGAGACATGGTTGAGGGAGGGGCAGGATTGGCAGCTCAATATCCCGGGATATAGAATCTTCAGGCGAGACAGAGGAGAGGGTAAAAGAGGAGGGGGCATTGCAATATTAGTTAAGGAGTCAGTTACTGCAGTAAGGAGAGATGATATCTTGGAGGGGGCATCAAATGAAGCTTTATGGGTAGAGTTTAGGAATAAAAAAGGGACAGCCACATTGCTAGGTGTTTATTATAGACCCCCAGATAGTCAGCGGGAAATTGAGGAGCAAATATGTGCGCAATTTGCAGAGGTGTGTAAAAATAATAATCGGGTAATTATATTAGGTGATTTCAACTTTCCCAACATTAATTGGGATAGTCATCGTGTTAAGGGCTTAAATGGAGTGGAGTTCTTAAAATGTATACAGGAGAACTTTTTAGCTCAATATGTAGAGGATCCAACAAGGGAGGGTGCAGTGCTGGACCTAATTCTGGGGAATGAAGCCGGACAGGTGGTTGATGTGTTGGTGGGAAGCATTTTGGTGACAGCGACCACAACATGGTAACATTTAAGCTTTTTATGGAGAAAGAAAGAGACAAGTTGCAAAAAAAGGTTTTGGATCTGGCCAAGGTAGACTGGAAAGAGTTACTTGTCGGGAAATCTACAGAAGAGCAGTGGGGGGCATTCAAAAAGGAAATGGGGAGGGTACAGGCCCAACATGTTCCCTCTAGGGTAATAGGTAGGAGCAACAAGCCCAGAGAACCATGAATGACCAGAAACATTCAGGGTACGATGAGAAGGAAAAGAGAGGCTTTTAGCAAACACAAGGATAGCAAATTAACGGAAGCATTAGTGGAGTACAGAAAGTGTAGGATGGAGCTTAAGAAAGCAATTAGGAGAGCAAAGAGGGGATATGAGAAAGCTCTGGCTGGTAAAAGTAGGGAAAATCCCAAGATATTCTATAAGTATATCAATGGGAAGAGGATAACCATGGAAAGAGTAGGACCCATTTGGGACCAAGGGGGAAATCTGTGGGTGGAGCCAGAGGACATTGGTAGGGTGTTGAACGAATACTTCACATCTGTCTTCACCCAAGAGAATGAGGATGTAGATATGGAACTCAGAGAGAGGGACTGTGAGGTTCTTGAGCAAATTGTCATAGGGAGTGACAAGGTATTGGAGGTTTTGGCAGGCTTAAAAGTGGACATATCTCCAGGTCTGGACGATTTGTGTCCCAGGATGCTGTGGGAGGCGAGGGTGGAGATTGCAGGGGTTCTGACCCAAATTTTTAATTCCTCTCTGGCCACAGGGGAGATGCCAGAGGACTGGAGAACAGCTAATGTGGTCCCACTATTTAAGAAAGGTTGTAGAGATAAGCCAGGGAACTACAGACCAGTGAGTCTCACGTCAGTGGTAGGGAAACTATTGAAGAAAATTCTGAAGGACAGAATCTGTCTCTACTTGGAGAGGCAAAATTTGATTCGGAATAGTCAGCATGGCTTTGTCAGAGGGAGGTCATGCTGAACAAATTTGATTGAATTTTTTGAGCATGTGACCAGGTGTGTAGATGAAGGTAGTGCAGTTGATGTAGTTTACACAGATTTCAGCAAAGCCTTTGATAAGGTCCCACATGGGAGACTTATCAAGCAAGCAAATGCATATGGGATACAGGGTAACTTGATAAGTTGGATTCAAAATTGGCTTAGCTGTAGGAGACAGAGAGTGATGACAGACAGCTGTTTTAGTGACTGGAAGCCAGTGTCCGGTGGTGTACCACAGGGATCTGTGCTGGGTCCCCTATTGTTTATCACTGAGATAAACGACATAGATGACTATGTGGGGGGATAGGATCAGTAAGTTCGCCGATGACACAAAGATTGGCTGAGTGGTTAACAGTGAGGTTGGGTGTCTTGGGTTACAGGAAGATATAGACGGGATGGTCAAATGGGCAGAAAAGTGGCAGATGGAATTTAACCCTGAAAAGTGTGAGGTGATACACTTTGGAAGGAGTAATGTGACAGGGAAGTATTCAATGAATGGCCTGACACTGGGAAGTTCCGAGGAACAAAGGGACCTTGATGTGTTTGTCCATAGATCTCTGAAGGCAGAAGGGCAGGTTAATAGGGTGGTGAAAAAGGCATATGGGACACTTGCCTTTATCAATCGAGGCATAGATTACAACAGCAAGGAGATCATGTTGGAGTTGTACAGAACTTTGGTAAGGCCTCAGCTGGAGTACTGTGTGCAATTCTGGTCGCCACATTATAGGAAAGATGTGATTGCACTGGAGGGGGTGCAGAGGCGATTCACCAGGATGTTGCCTGGGATGGAATATTTAAGCTGTGAAGAGAGGTTGGATAGGCTTGGGTTGTTTTCGTTGGAGCAGAGAAGACTGAGGGGTGACCTGATCGAGGTGTACAAGATTATGAGGGGCATGGACAGGGTGGATAGGGAACAGCTGTTCCCCTTAGTTGAAGGGTCAGTTACGAGAGGACACAAGTTTAAGGTGAGGGGCAGGAGGTTTAAGGGGGATTTGAGGAAGAACTTTTTTACCCAGAGGTTGGTGACGGCCTAGAATGCACTGCCTGGGAGGGTGGTAGAGGCGGGTTGCCTCACATCCTTTAAAAAGTACCTGGATGAGCACTTGGCACGTCATAACATTCAAGGCTATGGGCCAGGTGCTGGCAAATGGGATTAGGTAGACAGGTCAGGTGTCTTTAATGCATCGGTGCAGACTCGATGGGCCGAAGGGCCTTGTCTGCACTGGATTATTCTGTGATTCAATGTTAATCAAGGATGGCATTGGTGCAATAGTTAGAGATAACCTTGGTTCAGGAGATCAGGATGTAGGATCGGTTTGGGTGGAGATGAGGAATAGTAAGGGAAAGAAGTCACTAATGGGAGTCGTCTACACGCCCCCTAACTGTAATCACAAAGTAGGCTGAAGTATACAAGAAGAAATATTGGGTAAAATAAAAGCAAAATACTGCAGATGCTGGAAATCTGAAATAAAAACAGAAACTGGAAATACTCAGCAGGTGAGGCAGCATCTGTGGAGAGAGAAGCAGAGTTAATGTTTCAAGTCTGTGACCTTTCATCAGAACTGGCAAAGTTGAAAAGGTGAAGGGGGTGGAGGGGGGGATGGTGGAGAAGAGAACAAAAAGGGAGGTGTGTGTTAGGGCAGAGCACAGGGGCGGTTAAATAACAAAGCCAACCTGGGACAAAAGCAAAGAGTGTGTTAATGTTTGTGGTGAAAGACAAAGCATTAGTCCAGAGAGAGTGTTAATAGTGGAATAATGAGAAATATTGGTGCTGCTGATAAAGGGACAGCAATAATCATGGGTGATTTTAATCTACATATATACTGGAAAAATCAGATTGGCAATAGTAGCCTGGGTGAGGAGTTCATAGAATGCTATCGAGATAGATTCTTAGAGTAGCATGTTCTGGAACCAACCAGAGAGCAGGTTATATTAGACTTGGTATTGTGTGAATGTGATGGGATTAATTAATGAACTCAGAGTAAAGGCACCTCCAGGTAGCAGCGACCACAATATGATTGAATTTTACATCCAGTTTAAAAGAGAGAAGAGTGGGTCTAAGTCTCGTATTTTAAACTTTAATAAGGGCAACTATGTGGGCATGAAAGCTGAGCTAGCTGAAGTGAACTGGGTTACTAGGCTAGGAGATAGATCAATAGAGAAGCAGTGGCAGACATTTAAAGGCATATTTCAGAATACTCACAATAAGTATATTCCTACAATAAAGAAAAATTCTAGGGGGAGGACCCACCAACCGTGGTTAACTAATGAATTTAAAGAAAGCATCAAACTTAAGGAAAAAGCACAGAATTGTGCAAAGATGAGTGGCAGATCAGATGATTGGTCAGAATATAAAGAAGGGCAGAGAATGACTAAAAGGTTAATCAGGAGAAAGAAATTAGAGTATGAGAGGAAGCTAGCTAGAAATGTAAAAACAGAAGAATAGCAAGAGTTTCTACAGGTATTTAAAAAGGAAAAGAGTAAGTCGAGTGAATGTTGGTCCTCCTACGGAGTGTGAATGGGGAGTTACTAGTAGATAATAAGGAAATGGCGGATGAAATGAACAAATATTTTGCTTCTTTCTTCACTATAGGGGATACAAAAAACATTCCAGTAATAGCTGTAAATCAGGAGGTGGAAGGAAGAGCGGAACTTGGTGAAATTACAATCACCAGGGAAGTGTACTGAGCAAACTGATGGAGCTGCGGCCTGACAAGTCCCCAGGTCCTGATGGGCTTCATCCTAGGGTCTTAAAAGAGGTGGCTAATGAGGTAGTAGATGCGTTGGTGTTAATTTTTCAAAATTCGCTAGATTCTGGAAAGGTTCCATCAGACTGGAAAGTGGCAAATATAACCCCTCTATTGAAGAAATGGGGGGGTGGTGGGAGGCAGAAAATGGGTAACTATAGGCCAGTTAGCTTGACATCTTTTGTTGGGAAGGTGTTAGAATCGATTATTAAGAAGGCTATAGCTGGGCACTTAGAAAAACTCAAGGTAATCATTTTATTTTACTTTATTTTATTGTAGTTTGTTGCATCATTCATTTTTTTTTACCATGCGCCTACCCACTGGTTTTTTCATGTTTGTGCTTTGGGCCAGGGCTGTTCATTTTTCTGTCAATTAACACCCTCTCTGCACTAACGCTTTGTTGTTCAGCACACCATTAACATACCATTTGCCTTTGCTCCATGACCTTCTGGTCAGTTATTCTCTGTGATCCTCTGTCCTATCAACACCTTGCCTTTTGTTATCTCTTGCCCCACCCCCGCTTTATTTGCTTAAAACCTATTACATTTCGAACATTTGCCAGTTCTGCTGAAAGGTCACTGACCTGAAACATTAACTCTGCTTCTCTCTCCACAGATACTGCCAGACCTGCTGAGTATTTCCAGAATTTTTGTTTTTATTTCAGATTTCCAGCATTTGCAGTATTTTGCTTTTATTATATCAAGGTAATCGGGAATAGTTAGCATGGCTTTGTGAAAAGGAAATCATGTTTAACCAATTTATTGGAGTTCTTTGAAGGAGTAACATACGCTGTGGCTAAAGGGGAGCTCGTTGACGTACTGTACTTGGATTTCCAGAAGGCATTTGACAAGGTGCCACATAAAAGGTGCAAAATAGGAGCTCATGGTGTAGGGGGTAACATAATAGCATAGATAGAAGATTGGTTGGCTGGCAGAAAACAGAGAGTATGCATAAATGGGTCATTTTCTGATTGGCAGGATGTGATGAGTGGAGTCCTGCAGGGGTCTGTGCTGGGGCCTCAACTTTTTTACAATTTATATCAATGACTTAGATGAGGGGAGCGATGGAATGGTTGCTAAATTTACAGATAACACAAAGATAGGTAGGAAAGTATGTTGTGAAGAGGACATATAGAGGTTGCAGACAGATATAGAAAAGTTGAACAAGTGGGCAAAAATCTGGCAGATGGAGTATAATGTGGGAAAATGTGAAGTTGTTCATGTTGGCAGGAAAAATAAAAAAGCACAGAATTACTAAAATGGCGAACAACTGTAGAATTCTGACGTGCAGAGGGATCTAGGTGTTCTAGTGCATAAGTCACAAAAAGTTAGTATGCAGTTACAGCAAGTAATAAGGAAGGCTAATGGAATACTATCCTTTATTACGAGAGGAATAGAAAATAAAAGTAAGGATGTTGCGCTTCAGTTATACAGGGCATTGGTGAGACCACATCTCGAATACTGTGCGCAGTTTATTGAGGGAAGGATGTAAATGCGTTGGAGGAGGTTCAGCGGAGGTTGCCCAGATTGATACCTGGAATGAACAGGTTCTCTTATGAGGAAAGGTTGGACAGACTGGGCTTGTTTTCACTGGAGTTTAGAAGAGTGAGGGGAGACTTGATTGAAGTATATAAGATCCTGAACAGTCTTGACAGGGTGAATGTGGAGAGGATGTTTCCTCTTGTGGGTGAATCCAGAACTAGGTGATACTGTTTTAAAATTAGGGGTCACCCTTTAAGACAGAGATGAGGAGAATTTTTTTTTCTCAGAGGGTTGTGCGACTTTGGAATTCTCTGCCTCAGAAAGTGGTGGGGACATAGAATATTTTTAAGGTGGAGGTAGATAGATTCTTGTTAGGCAAGGAAATCAAAGGTTATCGGGGTCGATGGTAGTGTGGAATTCGAGACACAAACAGATCAGCCATGATCTTGTGGAATGGCGGAGCAGGCTAGAGGGGCCGAATGGCCTAATTCTGCTCCTAGTTCATATGTTCGAATGACTTCAGGTTCGTCAAAGTACCCCCTCCGCCCGATCTAAGTGATACTTCTCTCCGGGCCATATGTAGAAATACATTGAAGTTACAGCATGGAAACAGTCCATTTGGCCCAGTCAGTCCCTGTTGTTTACCCATGACAGGAGCAACCAATTGTCATCAATTTACCCACCATGTTCCTGTATCCCATAAGGAGAAACCTGTAATTAATGTGCGATATTGGTGCTATAGTGAGCTGTAGGTGGTGGATGGTGTTTTATATATTAAGGATGCATCAGCCTAACAGCTGTATTGTTGCAGTGACTGCTGCATTGTCAGAGGTTGTGTGTTTCAGATGAGATGTAAACAAAACAGTGGGATGGTCCGTCACTTACTTTCGGCACATCACAGAATGAGCTGAGGCCCCATCTGCTTACTAAGGTGGATAAAAAAAACCATGGCATTGTTTGAAGAGTTTTCCCGGTTTTTTGGCCAAAATTCCTCTCTTATCTGAAAGAACAATGATCTGATCAATTGTTTGGGAGCTTGCTGTGGATAAATGGAGGGCCTATAAACTACACTAATGGTATTACAAAAACTGATCCTTTGGGTATTTTGAGAGATCCTGAGGATCCAGGCGCTATATAAATGAATCTCTTGCATCTCAGTGTATCCACGGGAAACCGAAGTAGTGGGATGTGACTATCAACCATTTTGATTGATCGCTGATTTGACTTTGTATGCTGAATCCTTGCAAGGTCTCTTTTCACAAAAGGGTTAATGCAGCAAGTCAACTTTAAGTTAAACACAAAGGACATGATCCTAGAAAGGGCTCCTCTGGGGTTATGAGAAATTTTTCCAGAGATTCATGAGAAAGAAGGAACCCTTGTGTGACACACTTGTAGCTGGATGTGAGTTTAATTGTCTGGGTTTTTGTGTTCTCCCTCCTCCCTCATTTCCATTTGTCTTTTGAATGACAGGACTGTAGTCGGAAGCTGCATTTGATGTCATTGTGAAAGTATTAGCCTGGGTAGAGCAGCAGTGCGAAGCAGAGCTCGAACTTCCGAGCAGAGTCAATCTGTGTGTTAGGGTGTCAGAGGAATGAGCAGAACAGAGCATATCCTACAGATGGTTTCAGCTGGTTCTAAAGAGTCTCAAACCTGTAGCTGCCAGGGTGTTCGTACAATAGGAGTGTCCTCCCTTATAGTAGTTGACCCCAGCTCAATGACTTTGATGTCTGAGCAGAGGCTCATTTTGCTGGCTGTGCAATTGAAAACTCGTTTTTGCTTCAATCACTTTTCAATTTGGGTTTCTTGAAGTGGGGAATCTGCCAGTTATTTTTTATTTATTCATGGGATGTGGGCATCGCTGGCTAGGCCAGCATTTATTGCCCATCCCTAATTGCCCTTGAGAAGGTGGTGGTGAGCTGCCTTCTTGACCTGCTGCAGTCCATGTGGGGTAGGTACACCCACAGTGCTGTTAGGAAGAGAGTTCCAGGATTTTGACCCAGCGACAGTGAAGGAACGGCGATATAGTTCCAAGTCAGGATGGTGTGTGACTTGGAGGGGAACTTGCAGGTGGTGGTGTTCCCATGCATTTGCTGCCCTTGTCCTTCTGGTTGGTAGAGGTCACGGGTTTGGAAGGTGTTGTCTAAGGAGCCTTGGTGCGTTGCTGCAGCGCATCGTGTAGATGGTACACACTGCTGCCACTGTGCGTCGGTGGTGGAGGGAGTGAATGTTTGTGGATGGGGTGCCAATCAAGCGGGCTGCTTTGTCCTGGATGGTATCGAGCTTCTTGAGTGTTGTTGGAGCTGCACCCATCCAGGCAAGTGGAGAGTATTCCATCACACTCCTGACTTGTGCCTTGTAGATGATGGACAGGCTTTGGGGAGTCAGGAGGTGAGTTACTCACCGCAGGATTCCTAGCCTCTGACCTGCTCTTGTAGCCATGGTATTTATATGGCTACTCCAGTTCAGTTTCTGGTCAATGGTAGGCCCTAGGATGTTGATTGTGGGGGATTCAGTGATGGTAATGCCATTGAATGTCAAGGGGAGATGGTTAGATTCTCTCTTGTTGGAGATGATCATTGCCTGGCACTTGTGTGGCGCGAATGTTACTTGCCACTTATCAGCCCAAGCCTGGATATTGTCCAAATCTTGCTGCATTTCTACACAGTATCTGAAGAGTTGTGACTGGTGCTGAACATTGCACAATCAGCGAACGTCCCCACTTCTGACCTTATGATTGAAGGAAGGTCATTGATGAAGCAGCTGAAGATGGTTGGGCCTAAGACATTATCCTGAGGAACTCCTGCAGTGATGTCCTGGAGCTGAGATGATTGACCTCCAACAACCACAACCATCTTCCTTTGCACTAGGTATCACTCCAACCAGTGGAGAGTTTTCCCCCGATTCCCATTGACCTCAGTTTTGCTAGGGCTCCTTGATGCCATACTCGGTCAAATGCTGCCTTGATGTCAAGGGCAGTCACTCTCACCTCACTTCTTGAGTTCAGCTCTTTTGTCCATGTTTGAACCAAGGCTGTAATGAGGTCAGGAGCTGAGTGGCCCTGGCGGAACCCAAACTGAGCGTCACTGAGCAGGTTATTGCTAAGCAAGTGCCGCTTGATGGCACTGTTGATGACACAGTTGATGACCCCTTCCATCACTTTACTGATGATTGAGAGTAGGCTGATGGGGAAGTAATTGGCCGGGTTGGACTTGTCCTGCTCTTTGTGTGCAGGACATACCTGGGCAATTTTCCACATTATAGGGTAGATGCCAGTGTTGTAGCTGTGCCGGAACAGTTTGGCTAGGGCCAAGGGCTAACAGGACTGTAAACAGAACCAACTTAAACCTTCTTGGAATTCTGAGAGGGCATGGGAAGATGTGTTCATCGACCACAAAGTGTAGGCCAGAGATAGCTCACTGCTCCCTCCTCCTTGGCATCCTGAGCCAGCACACTCTCTCCCTTCTTTCCCTTGCGCCCTGCCTCCCCGCCTTCTCATGTCATTGAACGCAAATGCTGTAAAACTGGAAACTTCTATGCCAATTCTTTGCTTCACACCCAAAATTCAGTAATAAAAACAAAGTGCTGGAAATACTCAGCAGATCTGACAGCATCTGTGCAGAGAGAAACAGAGTTTTGAGTCGGGTATGACTCAAAAGAAAGGTGGAAATGTGATGGGTTTTATGCCATTGAAAGTGGGAGGGGGAGGAAGAACAAAAGGGAAGGTGTGTGATAGGATATAGGGTGGGAGAGATTAAATGCCAAAGATGTCATGGAATAAAAGGCAAAGGGAGTGGTCATAATTGTAGTAAAAGACAAAGCATTTGTCCAGAGGGAGTGTTATTGGCAGAAATGATGAATAGGTTTGTCCAAAAGCAAAAACATGAAAAACCAGTTTAAGACTGGCATATGCTTTTAAAAAAAAACAATTGAAATGGGGCCATGGTCTGAAATTGTTGAACTCAAATGTTGAGTCCAGAAGGCTGTAAAGTGCCTAATCAGAAAATGAGGTGCTGTTCCTCGAGTAAAAACAGCAAGTGCTGGAAATACTCAGCAGGTCTGGCATCATCTGTGGAGAGAGAAGCAGAGTTAACGTTCAGGTCAGTGACCCTTCATCAGAACTGGCAGAAATGAGAAAGGTAAAAGATTTTAAGCAAGTAAAGCGGGGGTGGGGCAAGAGATAACAAAAGAGAAGGTGTTGATAGGACAAGGTCACAGAATAGCTGATCAGAAGGTCATGGAGCAAAGCCAAACAATATATTAATGATGTGCTGATAGACAATGCATTAGTACAGATAGGGTGTTATTAGACTGAAAACTGAACAGCCACAAGCACAAACATGAAAAAAAACATTGGGTCGGCACAGTAGAAATGAGCTTGCGTTGAGATTCACTGGAATACAGCAGCAGGCTGAGGACTGAAATGTGGGCATGGGATCAAGGTGGTGAATTGAAATGGCAAGCAACCAGAAGTTCGGGGTCATGTTTCTGGACTGAGTGGAGGTGTTCCGCAAAGCGGTCACCCAATCTATGTTTGGTCTCCCAATCTACGTTTGGTCTCCCCAGTGTAGAGGTGTCTGCGTTGTGAGCAGCGAATACAGTATACTAAATTGAAAGAAGTACAAGTAAATCGCTGCTTCACCTGGAAGGAGTGTTTCAGGCCTTGGATAGTGAGGAGAGAGAAGGTAAAAGGGCAGGTATTGCACCTCCTGCGATTGCATGGGAAGGTGCCATGGGAAGGGGACGGTGGAGTGGACCAGGGTGTCACAGAGGGAATGGTCCCTTCAGAATGCTGCCTGGGGAGAGGAAGATGTGTTTGATGATGACATCATGCTGGAGGTGGCGGAAACGGCGGAGGACGATACTTTGGATGTAGAGGCTGGTGGGGTGGAAAGTGAGGACAAAGGGAGGGAGGGAAGGGATGAGAGCAGAAGTGTGGGAAATTGGTCAGACACAGTCAAGGGCTCTGTACTTCTTTCTATTTAGTATATAATTTATAGTACATAATTTATATGTGGTTTATTTTATTTTTATTTTACCCCAAAATCAATTACCAGCTAATTAAGCAATTAATGAATTGGCTGTACTGCACAATAAAAGCTGATGGATTGTACATTGACCATTTATCACCTGTCAACAGCTCAAGCGAACATACGAACATACAAATTAGGAGCAGGAGTAGGCCACTCGGCCCCTTGAGTCTGCTGCACCATTCAACAAGATCATGGCTGAACTGATTACCTCACATTTCCACCTACCCCCGATCACCTTTCACCCACCTGCTTATCAAGAATCTATCTACCTCTTCCTTAAAAATATTCAAAGACTCTGCTTCCACTGCCTTTTGAGGAAGAGAGTTTCAAAGACTCACGACCCTCTGAGAGAGAAAATTTCTCCTCATCTCTGTCTTAAATGGGCGACCCCTTATTTTTAAACAGTGACCCCTGGTTCTAGATTCTCCCACAAGGGGAAACATCCTGTCCACATCCACCCTGTCAAGACCCCTCAGGATCTTATATGTTTCAATCAAGTTGTCTCTTACTCTTCTAAATTCTAGCGGATACAAGCCTAGCCTTTCCTCATAAGATAGCCCACCCACTCTAGGTATCAGTCTAGTAAACCTTCTTTGAACTGCTTCCAACGCATTTACATCCTTCCTTTGTCATCAGCAAATTTAGCAACCATACCTTCGGTCCCTTCATCTAAGTCATTTATATAAATTGTAAAAAGTTGAGACCCCAGCACAGATCCCTGTGGCACACCACTTGTTACATCTTGCCAACCAGAATATGACCCATTTATGCCTACTCTCTATTCCCTGTCAGCCCTTGTTTTCAAATCCCTCCATGGCCTCGCCCCTCGCTATCTCTCTACCCTCCTGCAGTTGTCAGATCTCTGCACTCATCCAATTCTGGCCTCTTGCGTATCCCCGATTTCCTTCACTCTATCATTGGCAGGCATGGCCTTCAATTGTGTAGGGCCTAAACTTTAGAATCCCCCCCCCCGCCCCACCCCCACCCCCACCCCAAGCCTCTCTACATCTCTTGTAAGACATTCCTTCAAACCTATTTCTTTGACCAATCTCTTGGTCACCTGTCTTAATGTCTCTATGGCTGGAATTTTATGGCCCCCAAACGAGTGGGCTGGTGGCAGGGTGGGGGCCATTCCCAACCCCCTTCTGCCCCAGCTGCAATTTTATGCAAGGTGGCAGTGATGAGAAATGGCCCCCCCATCCCAGACCAATCATGGCCCTTAAGTGGACAATTAACTGGCACTTAAGGGCCTCCTCCCAATGCTGCGGGTATTTTACCCTCGGTGGCCGAATGCAGAAGCCTCAAGAACCTTCTTGCAAGGCTGGGAGGGGCCCTCTTGATCGGGCATCCTGTGCCCCATGGAGGGTCGTCCCCGAAGCCCCAACTGCTCCAACGCACAACACTTGCCCTGCCCCACTAAGCAATGCCCTTGCTTCACCGGGGCCTGGCTGATTGTCCTCGGCAAGGCCCTAAAAACTTACCTGTCTTCCGGGGTTGTCCTTCACCTTGCTTCCGATGGCTGGGTGTAGTCCCAGAAGTGGCCACCGCTCCCGTTGGTGCTGCTGGGACTAAGAGCTGCTGGCCCGCTGATTGGCCGGGAGCTCCATTAGACGGGACTTCCTGCCTCAAGGAGGTGGAAGTCCCACCCAAGACCAATTAAGGGACTGGGGAGCAATAAGTCTCAGCCTGGCTCTCCAGGCCTGGCGGAGGCAGGCTCGCCACCGACTTTTCGGCCGGTGAGCAGGGCCTCCCACCCAACGTAAAATTCTGGCTAATGTAGCTCAGTGCCAAATTTTGTTTGATAACATTCCTGTAAAGCGCCTTGGGATGTTTTCATTATATTAAAGGCACTTGATATAAATACAAGTGGTTATATTTAGTGAGAAGAAAATGGATTGGAAAAATGCAGTAGATCACTCAGTAATTTACTGAGAATAATGCCTGGTGTTACTGAAAACGTAACCTGAGTGGAAGACACAACCTCGGCTACACCGCAGTACTCTGTTATGTTGCAATCAATTTGTTGCCACTTTAACCATTGGTAGCAACAGGTTGACCCTCAGTTATTCTGAGAGTCTGGTGAATCATTCAATTTGCCAATGACCAGGGACTGAATGAATATCCTAAGACTGTATTGGGTGCTGTGGAATCCTAGAATGGTTACTGTACAGAAAGAGGCCATTTGGCCTTTCATGTTCACGCTGGCTCTCTGCAAGAGCAAGTCAGTTAGTCCTACTGCCCTGCCCTTTGCCCATAGCCCTGGCCTGGCCTCTTTGTGTTAGTTCACCATTACTTTGCCCTTGAGAAGTGAGAGATTGCCAAGGCCTTGGTTGTTGCCCATTCCTATTGTCCGAATGGCATTAACAGTCACCCATGCTGTATGGAGGTGAAAGATGGATATGTAGGGATGACAGGTTCCCTTTCTTGAAATGAACCAATTGGCAGCTTTCAAGTCCATTTTCCTTCTGGTGCCAGCTCACAAATTAACGGATTTATTGAATTCAGTTTTCGAACTTGCCAGGATAGAAATTGACCCAACGCCTTTGAGGTTTAGTTGAGTGTGGTAACCAGAGCAGCACTGTACCCAACTCACTTAACATCAGTAAATCCATTTGTTTAGTTTTCAAGTTTGAGAATTCTGTATAGCTACCCTTTAACAGAATTTACAACCCTGGGCAGTTTAAACATTCTGGGAACTTGGGATTGGGCTTGTGATGTGGTGGAAGCGAAAACAGTGCTTCTGACTTTTTTTACACATGCAAATCATCTCGCCCAGAGATGGTATCGAGCACAAAACAGGGCATAGCCTGTGTGAGGGGAGTGGGTATGGCTGAGTCCAGTCAGGCTTGGCAGTCTGCTCTGCAAGTGCATCCGTTTATTCTCACCAGTTTTTCTTTCCATAAAAGTTACAAGATGAGTTAGAAACAAGTTTAAGACAGTTGATCAAGTGGGATTAAATAATACTAAAACTACCCTATTGCTGACTTGTAATTCCATTTACACCCCGAGAATTGTCTAAATGCCTAGATTTACAAGTTGTCATCAGTGACATATCACCAGTTATACATTGTTGATGCTGTCCTGTTCCATGATTGATTGATTGTGAAGGGTGTTGGACATGAATGCCTTTTAATGACATTGATTTTTAATGAACACTTGAGACAGACAAGCCTTGGTATTTTTCAAAGGCTCGACTGTTATTACTGGTCAAACACAGTTGTCTTGTTCCTGACACAAAAACAAGAAATGCTGGAATCACTCAGCAGGTCTGGCAGCATCTGTGGAAAGAGAAGCAGAGTTAACGTTTCAGGTCAGTGACCCTTCTTCGGAACTGACAAATATTAGAAAAGTCACAGATTATAAGCAAGTGAGGTGGGGGTGGGGCAAGAGATAACAAAGGAGAAGGTGCAGATTGGACCAGGCCACATAGCTGACCAAAAGGTCACGGAGCAAAGGCAAACAATATGTTAATGGTGTGTTGAAAGACAAAGCATTAGTACAGATTAGGTCCTGACCTTGTGCCCAACTAAAACAAAGCTTGAAACACGATATTCACTGGTTCCCATGGAAACTGATGTGCGAGCTCATGACAGACCTCCTCCTTCCTTGTTATCTTTACTTTTTTTCCTCCAAATATATTTTCCTTTGTTTCGGATTCTAGAATCTCATCTTCAAGGGTCTGAAAATTAATTTTGCAATGAAGACATTTGAAAATGTTCTATTTTTCAATTAAAATTGCAACATGCAGAATTAGTAATTATCTTTTACCCTGTTCCAGAGACTCATTCTTCAGCAACACAATAGTCAGTCCTCATTCACTCTAATAATGTTTTAACTTGAAAGTCAGACTGTGCAATATTCTGAAGGCTGTTTTATTCTGCGTGGAGTGCTCCTATCTTGCAGTGCAAGGTGTCCAGTGACTTTGTGCTGGGTGAGTGAAAGCCAGAGTGCTGGTCTGCTCATTTAAATCCCTCAATCTCAGGGCTACTGAGGCAAACTGGTAGGACTCTGAAACTTGGAGGTCTGTATTGGTCAGCATCACATCAGGCAGTACATTTATCAACTTAGCTGCAGGGGAGCTTACCAAATATAGCAATGGCACTGACAATCTGCATTGATACAGTCTGCCTTGAAGTATTGTTCAAATGCATTCTAATGATTTTTAGAGCTGATGTTATCTGAGTGAACCTGGAGCTATGCAGAGGAGACAACATTTTCCTTCAGTGGGCCACTGTTGACTTTAGGGAGCTCTATTATTTTTACTTGGACAATGCAGAGTGAGGCCTGTATGAAGATGGCATTTACATTATTTGTCAAATGATCTAAAAAATAACAAATTATCTCTAAGTTGGCAGAAGATTCACTGCAAAGGTTCCTGTCCTACCTCAACTCGTCCTTTCCCACCCCACCTTGCCTCATCTCACTTCACCCCACCTCACCCCTCCTTGCGTCACCTCACTTCATCTTGCCTTGCCTCGTCGTACTCCACCTCGCCTCGCCTCACCTCATCTTGTCTCGCCTAGCCCTACCCCTGCTTGCCTCATCTCGCTTCACCTCACCTTGCCTTGCCCTACTCTGCCTCACCTCGCTCTACTCCACCCTGCCCCACCTTGCCTCACCTCACCTCCCCTTATCTCACTTCACTCCAGCTTCCCCAGTGCTCTGGCTATGTCATAATTAACAACTTTGGTAGAAAGTGAGGGTCAACAGTGCAAAGCTTTTACATGGAATTATACAGTTTCTACAACACAGAAATAGGCCATTTGGCCCAACTGTCAATGCTGGTGTTTATACCGCACATGAACCTCCTCCCACTCTTCCCATCCTGCCCTCATGTCCCTCTCTTCCTGTCTCCCTCAAGCCTCCCTTTAAATTTACCATTGCTATCTGCTTCAGTCACTCTACCTGACACTGAGTTCCACATTTTAACAATCCCTGTGTAATGAAATTCCTCCTGAACCTTTTTAAAATCGGTTAGCGGCTATCTTGCATTTACACCTCCTTGTTCTGGATTTGCCAGCCCATAAGTGAAAACAGTTTCCCCACATCCCCCGAAACTCTCGCCTCTCTTGTCAGATGGCAACCAGTTCTACGTTATCTCTCTGTCCCTCATCTGGACCAAGTTGCTGCTAATCTTCTTGTTTTGTGCTGCTGGACCCTGTCCTGGATTGGAAATAGTGGCAGGAGGAAGATCTGGGGGAAGGATATCATTTAGTAAATGAGTGATTGGGCAAAACTATGGCACTTGAATTTCAATGTGGGAGAAGTGTGCTTTGGGTCCAACAAAAGACAAACAGGAGTGTCTTCTAAATGATGAGAGACTAGGAGCTGCGGAGAATCAAGAGGATTCAGGTGTCCAACTATACACATCACTAAAAGCTAGTGCACAGGCACAGAAAGGTGAATGGAATGTTGGCTGTTATCCCAAGGTGATTGGAATGCAAACTAGAGGAAATGCTGCTTCAGTTGTATAGAGCCTTGCAGATCCCATCTCGAGCACTGGGCACCACACCTGAGGAAGGATATATTGGTGTTGGAGGGATGCAGTGCAGATTCAGCAGTGATACCAGTGCTTACAGGGTTAAGTTGTAAGGACAGGTTGCATAGATTTCAAGCCAAAAGTTGAGCACTATTACTGCTTCCCCACTGCATAGAGTTTGAGTCATTTGTGATTTGATTTTAAGACCGTTTCAGAGGAGGAGTGAATATCACACTGTGCTTTCAGCTCTGGTGCCTGATCCTGTTCAGCCAAGCTTACCGAGGCTCGGCTGTACTAGTCCTGAGGGTTGAGTGTGAAATGAGCTTGGCCAGTTCCTAATGGGCAGAGTAAATAATCCATGTTATCACGATCTCATTCGTTTGCGTGTCAGGCTCAGTTGGTAGTACTCCCACCTCTGAGTCACAGGTTGTGGGTTCATGTCGCACTCTAGAGACTTGAGCACAAAATCCAGTCCAATGCAGCAATGAGGGAGTGCTGTACCGTCGGAGGTACTGTCTTTCGCATGATGTTAAATTGAGGTCCTGTCTGCCCTCTCAAGTGGACATAAGAGATTCCACGGCACTATTTGAAGAAGAGCAGGGGAGTTCTCCCTGGTGTCCTGGATAATATTTAACCCTCAACCAACATTATCACATTGCTGTTCGTAGGATCTTGTGTGCAAATTGCTTGCTGGCAGTGACTACACTTTAAAAGGTCTTAATTGGCTGTAAAGCTCCATGGAGCGTCTTGAGGTTATGCAAGGTTCTATATAAATGCAAGTCTTTCTTTAATGTGGATCGCTAACATTATAGTTGGGGGTTTGTGGTATAGGAAAACTCACTGGTGTGGCAGGTATGCTGATCTGAGGATAGGGGCTAAGGGATATTGCGGGGAAGAGTTGTGGGGGCCTACCTGTTTAGCTGGCTGGGCAGCCCTTGTCCTAGCAATATTTGGTGACACAGCCTGACACAAAGGGAAAGCATAGTACTGCATTCCTCTGCAGTGTCATTGCTCATCTTGACGAACACAAACATCCAGCCAAAAAGACAAGTTGAACTATTTTGCATCACAAAACTCAAAGCCTTTTAGATGAGGCCCCTTTGCACAGTAAGTGCGATCATTATCTTACACATCTTCTGTTCTTAATTACTTGGACCAACTATTAGCTTCTTGAGTGTGAAGTGGATTATCACACCTTGCTTACTCTGCTCACATCCTGGCCTCACAGCTTCAGCCAAGCTATTTCTTTGAGTACAGCAAACTTGCAATCTGTTAGTTTAGTTTAGAGATACAGCACTGAAACAGGCCCTTCGGCCCACCGAGTCTGTGCCGACCATCAACCACCCATTTATACTAATGCCACACTAATCCCATATTGCTACCACATCCCCACCTGTCCCTATATTTCCCTACCACCTACCTACACTAGGGGCAATTGCTAATGGCCAATTTACCTATCAACCTGCAAGTCTTTGGCATGTGGGAGGAAACCAGAGCACCCGGAGGAAACCCACGCAAACATAGGGAGAAGTTTAGTTTAGTTTAGAGATACAGCACTGAAACAGGCCCTTCGGCCCACCGAGTCTGTGCCGACCATCAACCACCCATTTATACTAATCCTACACTAATCCCATATTCCTACCACATCCCCACCTGTCCCTATATTTCCCTACCAGCTACCTATACTAGGGGCAATTTATAATGGCCAATTTACCTACCAACCTGCAAGTCTTTTGGCTGTGGGAGGAAACCGGAGCACCCGGAGAAAACCCACGCAGACGTAGGGAGAACTTGCAAACTCCACACAGGCAGTACCCAGAATTGAACCCAGGTCGCTGGAGCTGTGAGGCTGCGGTGCTAACCACTGCGCCACTGTGCCGTGCTTGCTGTAGGATCATATGTGCATATAAATGGGTAATGGTTCCCTGTTCAAACTTTCCTGCTCAGCATTGCACTGCAGGATGACGGATGTCACTGCTCTGTTTGTCGCCTGTCTATAATTCTACTTAGTGTCTTGTAGCAACATCACCTCTTCAACAGCGTTGAACTTGCAAACTCCACACAGGCAGTACCCAGAATTGAACCCGGGTCACTGGAGCTGTGAGGCTGCAGTGCTAACCACTGCGCCACTGTGCCGTAGGTGTAGTCTTTGCTATTGGCTGCCCTCCCCCATCACCTTCCTCATTGAAGGACTGGCTGGTGCTTGCTGTAGGATCATATGTGCATATAAATGGGTAATGGTTCCCTGTTCAAACTTTCCTGCTCAGCATTGCACTGCAGGATGACGGATGTCACTGCTCTGTTTGTCGCCTGTCTATAATTCTACTTAGTGTCTTGTAGCAACATCACCTCTTCAACAGCGTTTGCACTGGAATGTTTTTTGGATAAGGAAGAGCCTCAGCAATCTGTACATCACAGGGCAAGGACCAAACACCAGCAGCCAATAGATGGTTGGTGCTTTGTCAGTATCTTTCTTTTCCTCGGATGTTCACTTGCACAATTGTGCTTTGCATGCTGTTTTTCTCTTCTTTCCCATCCAGTCTCCTCATTAAGCTCCTGACAATGTTTGCTTATATTGAGGTATGGCTACATGGGCACTGACTCATTGGCGTACAGAGAGGGAGCCACAATGTCCTCTCTCTAGCCCACAGGCGCTGCAGACATTTGTCCTGCTCTATTTCTCACCCTGCCTGAGATAGGCTAACCACACAATCTGAGATCAAACTTGGAGTTCCCTTATTCTGTCACTCTGCGGTTACTTCTGTGTCTCAGTATTTGTTGCTCTGGCTGCCATTTTCATACAGTTAGTTCCATTCACAGTCTACTGTACCACAGGGTTCATTATCAAACCTGGAATCCGATCCTCAGCTCCCCATTGAGTCTGACTTATTCAATCTAGCTGGAGGTCTTTCCATGGCTTTCATTTAACTTGTGTTTCTATGGTGTTGGGCCAAATGCAATTGGAATGGACCCAGACAAACTGGACAGTATTTTAATACAAGGCTGTTGAAGTCGGTGAACTTGATTGGATTCCACATCTCCAAGCTTTAGTGTTTAATGTCATTTGGGAGATGTTGTTCAGGCCTAGCATTCTGTTACAAAGTACTGCCTCACAGGGTGAACGATTGCTAACCCTGCTCCTATCCAGATGGTATTGGCAATCATTTGTTTAATTGATGAACACTGTGTTCATTGTCCTGTTTAAAAGATCAGTGCCTAAGTCTTTCCTTCGTGTACATAACTAATTCTTTGCAGTACATTTCTGCCCCTCTGTTTCAGCGATCTTAGATAATTTCTCCAGTTGGAGGAAGTTGCAAATTCCAAATCCATCCCGATTATTTTTTTCTCTCACGAAGTGGGTGTCACTGGCAATTATTGCCCATCCCTAGTTGCCCTTGGGAAGGTGATGGTACAGTTTTGCCTTGAACCGTTACGGTCCATGTGGTTAAGGTGCTCCCGCAATGGTGTTTGGGAGTGTTCCAGGATATTGACTGTTCACGATCTGCGTCCAAGCCAAAATGCTGTGCAACTTGGAGGGGTAGTACACGCCATTGTGTTTCTGGGATGATGCTGTTTTTGTTCTTCTTGGGATTTATATTTGAACTGACTACGTAATCTGGACTCTGCCATATCTTTGGAGAAGATTTAGTTCCACAGTTCCAGGATTTCAAGGAGGGAGGGAGTGTCTGTGGTGGGGGTGGGGTGGGGGGTGGTGGTGTTGATTCGGATTGAGATTGATATTTACCCATCTGGTGGAAACAAGGAGCTAAATTCCCACATGTCACTTACCAGGTCTGGAGCCATTGAGAGCTGATGAGCCAAGCTTTTTCCCTGCTCCTTTTAGCAGGCAGCAAAGACACCGCCCAAGGAGCTGGCTGGGTCCTTATTTGGTATGTGTGCCTGGCCCTGAAGCCATGACTGTGACCCAACTGAAATATTCGCAAGGAGGCATGAGCTGGAAACTTGCTGAAGCAGTGCGGTGGCTGGCTCAGGGCCCAGATGTGACCCAAAAGCACAAGTTTCAATGTTGAAAAAGATATACCCAGTGGGAACAGGAGAAGCAGGAGAGCTGCCACAATCTTGACCTCCATTTCCCTCTCCCAATCGTGGGACTGACCTCCCTTCTTCAGCCTCCCCTCCCCAAATTCCCTGATTGTGGCAGCCCCCTCCCTCTGCCCTGACTGGATGGCCAGCAGCTGATCCTGCAAACCTGCTGGCTTTATCAGGCAGCCTCTGGGCCAAGTGAATTAGCGCTGAGGCAGGGGTGGGATTTTGGCAGGTGATATTTAAATGAGGCTCAGATGTTACAGTCGGTGAGCGTTGAACTGAGCTGAAAACGGGCCCACAGGTGAAATTGGGGACCTTGTATGACGCTTGTTGTAAAATACTTTCCTGCCATTGGTGGTTCTGTTCAGTATTTTGCCATAATACCTTTGACTAATCTATGTGGGGCCATTTTGATATGGAAACTGTGTGTGACCAGACACTGCAGATAGAAGGAGGAATGTCAGTTTACTTGTAGAGAGAATCTGATGTTTTCTGCTGGAACTTTCACAGCTTGGAACAGTAACTTGGGCAGCAGATGACTCGTAAGCTACTGAAATAAAACCTTTTGAACTGGGATAAGATCTGTTCAGAATAGGATTTGTCAAACAAATTGATTAGCAAATTGATGAAAAGTAAGGCAGATTTCAGAGTGCTTGTCTTTGATCAGAAGTGTGTGGATTTTTTTGTTCAAGCCATGACATTTGTTTGCTTGTTAACTCAGAGCAGTTGTCGGGAGTGGGGTGGTGGGGGTTGCTGTGTTGTGAAGTGGGGGAGAAGTGGTGGAAATGGAAAACGTTTGACTAATTTTAATATGGTGTCACCCTGTGCAGTCCGTCACAGTGAAACTGGGCTTTACACAGAGGGGAAAGTCAGGGTTGGTCAGTTTTTCTTTCAGTATAGATAATGGAGAAGCCTTTGATCTCTGACAATGCAGATGGCTTGCCAGCTGTGTGACTTTGCCTATATGCAAATTGAGGCTTGAAATGAAGCAACATTCAAATCTGAGCCAAGCAGCGTCTGGAGCATCTGTGGAAAATGAGGCGGAGCAAGTTGCACAAGATCTCTCTCTCTAAATGATGCACTACTAGCTTGAGTTAACCCTCTGTTAGCCACGCTGAAATATCTAACCCTGTAACCAAGGAGTCCTCAGCCATCACCGAGATCACAAAACTTCAGACAAAGCTGTCTGTGAGTACAGAGTCACTGGTTATTATTTATTCTCAAGGGCAATTAGGGATGGGCAACAAATGCTGGCTTTGCCAGTGAGGCTCTCATCCTATGAAAGAATAGTAGAGGAAATCCTGCTTACTAAGATCCTGTAGCAGGTTGTTTTCCCCCTCTTGGCAAATTATTGAACAAAAAGCTTTTATATTCTACCTGGCTCATGCTCCACCAATGGGGAAGGGCTGAGGTTAACCTGTAGCCAGGCTTTGCCCAGTGAACTCGCAGGAGGGTCTGTGCAGTCTGGGAGTGTTGGGCACCTCTTCCTTTTTTTGTTTTCCTCCTCTCCCTGTCTGTGGGGAGCTATGGAGCCACGACTTGGTTTACCTTCTCGAGCTCATCAACAAAGGAGTATAGTAGGTGGGAGGAATTGAACCTGCAACTCTGACTATAAAGGTGGCTGTTCTGCATAATGGATCTGTGCAAAACATTGCTCACAGGTGGGTCTCCGTGCCTGGTGGGCCCAGGAGGAGACCAGCATTGAGAGTGGGGAGCTGGGTGGGAGTTTAGGGTGAGTACTGAGGTGGAGTTGGGTGCGAGGGAGGTATTTGCAAAAGGAACATTAAATTTTTTTAAGTTAGCAGGGAGTAGAGAGGGGTCACGTGTGTAACACGTCTTTAAGTCGAGTCTAAGCTTGTGGTTGCAGCTGCATCCATCCAGGCACGTGGAGAGTATTCCACAAGTCAAGAGTGTGATGGAATACCCAGGAAGATGGACACCATCCAGGACAAAGCAGCTTCCTTGATTGGCATCCCATCCATCACCTTAAACATTCACTCCCTCCACCACTGGTGCACAGTGGTAGCAGTGTGTACCATCTATAGGATGCACTGCAGCAATTCACCAAGGCTCCTTCAAGCCCGTGACCTCTGCCACCTATCTTGGCCCATGCATGCTCCTCTCTTTCTAAGAAACTGTATTTTTACATAATTAATGTTAGTGTACATGTAACTGCTAATCCAGAATACTTCAGCAACTTGGCCACTTTAGATGTTTTAATCTTTCTTCCGTATACTTTTGAAATGTAACATAAAGTCTAATCCTATTGTTACAACTCGCTGACTGGGAAATTCCACCCCATATCTGGCTCAATGGGAGTGTCAGGGTAACACTGGCCAGGTGGGTGCCAGACCAAGCGATTTGCAATCCTTTGGGTGGAATCTTACCACTTCAGTCCCTGCGCGCAAGGGCAGGACCACATTTGGGTCACGAACTGGACCTCCTGATTTAGGGGTCTTTTGGTTGCTCTTTACCAGAGTTAACCAATTAAGACAAGTGGACCAATTAGGGAGGGTGGGCAGGATGAAGCAGCTGTTTTGTCACAGGAAGGATCTCTGTTGATAGGGGGAACGTTTCAGAGAAGCTGACCAGCAGTTGGATTGCTGAAGCTGCAGTAACTGCGGGAATGGAGAGGAGACCTGGGAAGGCTGCTCCCAGGGTCTCTCACTCTTACCTGGAGGTCCTGCTGTGGGATTTGAGGGGCTGCAATGAGGTGAACTCACTCAAGGACAGGAGGAAGACGACACCCTCTCCAACCAAGCAGGTGTGGATGGAAGTGGCTGAGGAAGTCAGCAGCAGGAGTGTGGACAGTGTGCCAAGAGGATCCAGTACCTCAGGAGGGCGGGAAAGGTGAGTGGTAAAACACTCTCAGGTGCCAAGCCCCACACTCTGACTTGCCCAGTGTTCTCCTGCACAGCACTCCTCAGGACAACACACCTTGCAGCTCCACTCATTCCTCTCCCTGCAGGCACCTCACATCCCCATCCAAACAGCCAACACTCACCCTCACCCTCAGCCTATTGCACTTCCACACCCATGCCTCACAGTTATTTAGTTTTAGTTTTTAGAAATACAGCACTGAAACAGGCCCTTCGGCCCACCGAGTCTGTGCCGACCATCAACCACCCATTTATACTAATCCTACACTAATCCCATATCCCTACCACATCCCCACCTGTCCCTATATTTCCCTACCACCTACCTATACTAGGGGCAATTTATAATGGCCAATTAACCTATCAACCTGCAAGTCTTTGGCATGTGGGAGGAAACCGGAGCACCCGGAGGAAACCCACGCAGACACAGGGAGAACTTGCAAACTCCACACAGGCAGTACCCAGAATTGAACCCGGGTCGCTGGAGCTGTGAGGCTGCGGTGCTAACCACTGCGCCACTGTTATCCTCCATTACAAGCACTCGCACCTCTCTACTTTCCTTGCAGAAGCTGGCACACAATTTGGCAAGGAGAGACCGATGAGGGGTGGGCAGTGGTGGGGTAGGGAGGGGATGAAAATCCTGGGGAAAATTGATGTACAGAGAGATTTGGGTGTTCAGGTCCATTGTTCCCTGAAGGTGGCAACGCAGGTCAATAGAGTGGTCAAGAAGGCATACGGCATGCTTTCCTTCATCGGACGGGGTATTGAGTACAAGAGTTGGCAGGTCATGTTACAGTTGTATAAGACTTTGGTTCGGCCACATTTGGAATACTGTGTGCAGTTCTGGTCGCCACATTACCAAAAGGATGTAGATGCTTTGGAGAGGGTGCAGAGGAGGTTCACCAGGATGTTGCCTGGTATGGAGGGCGCTAGCTATGAAGAGAGGTTGAGCAGATTAGGATTATTTTCATTAGAAAGACGGAGGTTGAGGGGGGACCTGATTGAGGTGTACAAAATCATGAGAGGTATAGACAGGGTGGATAGCAAGAAGCTTTTTCCCAGAGTGGGGGATTCAATTACTAGGGGTCACGAGTTCAAAGTGAGAGAGGAAAAGTTTAGGGGGGATATGCGTGGAAAGTTCTTCACGCAGAGGGTGGTGGGTGCCTGGAACGCGTTGCCAGCGGAGGTGGTAGACGCGGGCACGATAGCGTCTTTTAAGATGTATCTAGACAGATACATGAATGGGCAGGAAGCAAAGAGATACAGACCCTTAGAAAATAGGCGACAGGTTTAGGATCTGGATCGGCGCAGACTTGTAGGGCCGAAGGGCCTGTTCCTGTGCTGTAATTTTCTTTGTTCTTTGTTCTTTGAACCTCCAGTGACAGTCACCTTGCTGGCCACTGGCAATGCCCGCCTGCTCCACTGGGACGGAGATCTTGTTCCAGGAGGCTGCAGATTTCAGCAGTGATCTGCCATGAGAACCTGAGCCTCCTGAGGCACTGGTGCTCAGACATGTCGAGAGAGCTGATCCTCTGCCTGTAGACTCTGTGTTGGGAGTCTTGCCTCCTCCCAGCTGGATCTCGGTGTCCATCCCCTCTGCCCGGTGGAGGGGCATGCGGTTGAGTAGAAGGCGGCTGGTCCTGCTGCAGCCTTGGGCCATGGTGTGGCTTCTGCTCTTGACCCTCAGCAGAGGTGGACGGTGGAGGTGCATAAGCTGCTCCCATGCCATGGTGAAGACTGGCAGCAGAGAAGTGCTGCTGAACATTAGTGAAGTGCTGGACAGGTGAAGCGTGTTCAAAGCAGTTGCCATCACCTGTCAAACAGTGAAAGTACTCTCTGAGAGAAGGAGTGCTTTGAACAGCAGACTCTCAATGGCCATGGCTGGAGCTCTTCAGCGTAACTGATCATAGTCTTTGCAGCCTGTCAGTTTCACTGAAGAAGATATTCCCGCTGTGCACTCACCTTTTCCAATCTGCTGGGTTCAGATACAATGTGGAATTCCTGTGCTGTTGGGAAAGAGGGAATCCATGTGCAAAATCGCTTCCAATTGACTTCTTAAGGACTTTAATTGGCTTCCTGCCTCGGCCATGGGGGTTCCATGATGCACTCCCAACCCACCCCGGGAAAGCTGGAAGGGGGTGGGATCACATCGAGATCTCGATCCGATGTCATTTTCTGCAATTTTCCTGCCCCCGAACTTGCCTTCAACGGCCTGGGAATTTTCCTGCTGGCGGGGGTCTCAACGTCGGGAGAAACAGATGCCGAGATCCTACGCACCTCTTTTCCGGAAGACCCGCCAAATCTAGTGAAAATCAAGCACTTAAGTGGACAGCGACAGGCCTTCCATAGGATCTAAGACCCCGTCGCTGGAAGTCCTGCCCTTCGAGAGCTGCTGGCCAATCAGAGACTGGCAGCTGCAGCACCACCACAGAAACGGTGGCTGCTGCTGGAGGTGACCGATCTGGAGGCCGAGGAGCATTGCTGGAGCCAGGCCTCAGGTAGATCGGGGCGGGAGGAGTCTCCTGGGGTCGGGCTCACGGGGGAGGGGGTACGGCAGCAAGCCCCGCCCCCCCTCACTTCCTGAGGCCGGGTCTCTCATTCAGCCTCTAAGTGCCTTTTAATGAAGACCCACACCCCCATCCCCTCCCCCAGAGCCAGGAAGCAGCCCACATGGTTTTTCATGCCATGCTTCCCTTTGGCGACAGGACTGCCCGCTGCACAGGTAAATGCGGCTGACGCGGGAAGAGGCCTATTATTGGCTGTTAATTACCCAGTTAAGGGCCTCAATTGGCAGCAGGGCGGGAAGGCTGTTCACAGGCCTTCCTATCTCAAACTAAGTTTCGATGAAGGTGAGATGGTGGCGGGAACCCCCCCTTTCCCACCACCACCATCGCACCTGATTTTATGCTCTCTCCGGCTCCATGGGGGATAGCATTAATTTCCACTCATTATGTCCAGTTCCCTCCTGGTACCCTCCCCCTAGCCACACCCACTCCCACCACTCCTGAAATCATCTCATCATGCCTCCCAGTTTATGAACCTTTGGAAGATTATCCACTCATCTCAGAATTCACAACATAACCAAGTAGGAAAAGGACAATTAGTGATCATGACCCGGATGGCAAAGGGGAGGAAAATAGCAATAATATACTTGCATTAGTTAGTTGTCTCTCTTTTTGAAGTATTGCTATTTTGGTAAATGTAGAGGTCATTCTGAGCAGCAAGATCCCACAAATGATGGTACACGAATGACCAGTTAATCTATTTCTGGTTGTGTTGGTTGAGAGAGGAATGTTGGCTGGGACACTAGGAGAACACCCTGCTCTTCTTTTGAATAGTGCCATGCAATCTTCTACATCCACCTTTAGGAGTCAGACAGTTTCATGTCTCTGACCGTACAGACAAACTGCCAAAAAGAGTTAATGCTGCACATAAAAAGGGTTTTGGTAACTGTACCATGGATATTAGTGTGTAAGGGTAATTGTGCACCTCTGTCTGACCTCTATGTTGGTTCTATTCTGTATATTGGTGTTAATTCCATAACTGGAAGTCTTTTTTTTTTAAACTTTCGATATTCAACAAGTGGGAGATTTGAGAGCCATGCTTGCAGCTTAGTGACTCGTGGATGAAGTGAAACTCATTGAAAGATGGATGCACATTAATACGTGTAAAACAATGACATGCTCAGTGAGTTTAGTTACAATGAGCAGTATAAGTTTTTAATTGTATTTTAAATGAGTGAGTTATGCACCCAGTTCCTTTTAATTGTACAATGTTTCTGACCTCTCTCATTAAAATTAATTGAATACACCTCCACCCCAACTAGTCTCACCGTGTCACACTTAGGCTGAGTGACGGCCTTGTGATCTCTCAGCTACTGGACTGTCAAAAATGGCAGGGTGGCACATCCCCCCTTCTCCCACCCCTCATACACACCATCAAACCAAGCTTGGTTACAAATAAATCAGTGCTGATAGAGATATTGTATGTTATCAGCATCAACAATTTGCTTGAATCTGTAGTGAAATGCTCTTTTGAACACTTCTCATTTTTAGCCAATGAGCATGCATCTGAGCTCTGTGGGATTTGGGAGAATAGAGGGCTCGATGGGGGGGTGGTTGGGGAGAATAACCTGCTTTGGCTCCTTGCTCCTTCATCCCACCCATCCCCAGAAAGAAGTTGTTACAAGCCTGGACCTGCCTTGCAGGAGGCTAGAAGATCAGGTGTAAAGTTTCTGTTCACTTCATGGAAGAGTCCTAACCCTGCCCGAATTCCTGGGGTTAGATATAGTAACATATTTTGGGTAGGCATCCATTGCTATTTTGGTTTCAACTGAGGCACACTTCCATAGAAGGAGGGGGAGAGATTGCTGAGTGATCCCTTGCTTTGGCGGGGGGAGGATATTGGCGTGGCACCTTCCTGTGGGGGGGGGGGGGGTGGGGGAGGAGTATCGGCATGGCACCTTCCCACTGTGCAAGGTCTTTGCATCATTGTCCTGTAACTTACTTACAATAGAGTGGGAATTCTGATGTCTCTGAGGTGCATATTGCAAATTTTCAACAAGTATGAATGCCGGTTTTGCTTGTGTCTTGTCTTTTGTAAATTCCTCTTCCTAATTTTACACAGAGCAGAAACAGCAGTTTAGCAGAATCAGCAGGTCATGAATGACTGTGGTATTTGAACTGACATTAGAATCTGTCCTTATCCAATAGCATCATTATTGTGACATTTTCTAGTAAAATACAATACTCAGAACTCAGTGTAACTGTTAACTTCCACCTCTTCTGTCAGGGTTCAGTTTACTCCTACTAAGGATGAAGCTGATTTTTTCATTGTATAAATTCAAGATGATGACCACCAGATGCACATTCTTAAAAGGGAACGACAGTAATGGGTAAATAAAGGGGACGGTGGACACCAACTCTAACACTAGTCCAGTAATGTTGAGAAAAACACAATACAAGGAATGATGTGCATTCTCATTTGTTTTTTTTAAATAACCTCTTATTCTGCGTCAAAAGCACAATACTGCAGGTGCTGGAAATCTGAAATAAAACAGAAAATGCTGGAAAATGTTCAACAGGTGAGACTGCATCTGTGGAGAGAGGAATGGTTAATGTTCCTGGTCGATGGCCCGTTATTGGAAACAGTTGTGATGAAGGGTCATCGACCTGAAACGTTAACTCTCTGTTTCTCTCTCCACAGATGCTGCCTGATCTGCTGAGTATTTCCAGCATTTTCTGTCTGTCTTATTTCCGTGGATTGGATGTTGTAGGATGGTGGGGATAAGGAGATCGCCTCGGGCTCTCTTTGTGAATGTGGAGCTTTTGTTTAGAATCTGCTGTTCTTTCAAATTGATTCTGGCGAGACAGGCATAATTGTCAAAGCAGTGGGTATAATACCAAAGAAATGGGTAGCGAGGGCACTCCATGAGATGTGGAGATTGCTGATTATAGTATGTTAATCCGTAGCTAACCACCAGAATTAGGGACCAGACTACACCTATAAATTGTAAAACTGGGAGAGTTGAATGTTAACTGGAGTAGTTGCAGGAATGGGGATTTGGGATTGAGTATAAAATGAACCCAGCCAGAGACTGGAAGTCTCAGCAGCCTCTCCATTCTGAGGGGGTGAAAGTGGTCTTTACCAGTAGCATGAAACAGAGTTGTAGTGAGTGGTTATAGGCTGCTAGGGAGTGGGAACAGGATGGCGGTGAGTGGGAATGGGTTGTGAGTGGGAACTGGAGCAGGCTGCTGGGGTGTGGGAATGGGGTTGTGGTGAGTAGGAACAGGAGAGGGCTGCTGGGGAGTGGGAATGGGCTGCTGGTGAAACTACAGCTTGATTTACACAGCGACTGATCTTGTTTTCTGTTGGCGAGCAACAGTTTCACCTCGAGGATTTTCAGCGCCTGGTCAGAGAAACCCTGCAGCATGAATCTGTTTTTGTATTGGTTTTGTGCCAGACCCGTGACTCCAGTTGCTAACTGCATGGCTGATGCTGATCCTGAAGTTGAACCTGCTTTATTTGGTAAGGCCCCTCAGTGCTCACAGCCCTTATTTTTGTGTTTCAGGTCCTAGCTTGGTTTGAGGATGAAGAAACCCTCACTGCTTTTGTGGAACCCTTTGTGATCCTTCTAATCCTGATTGTCAATGCTCTGGTTGGTGTGTGGCAGGTAAGAGCTGAATACTATGATAGTCAAACCCCCTTGTCTCTGGTTCCCCCCACCCGCCTTCAGTTTTGACCCCTTCTCACTAAGCAGTCGGCCCATGCTGCAGTACAGTAGTGTACCATCCAGTCAACTGCGACATCACTAGATTCTCACACACATATGCACTGTTCAGCAACAATCAGCAGCAGGAATCCTCCTGCTTCCACCCACCCCACATTGTCCCTACAATCTAGCCTGGGACCACTGAGGCCAAATGTAGCACAGTCATTGCAACCTGAGATCATCTCAGCACAGCACAATCATTATCACATCACACAGTGTGTTTACCCACAGGACAGATGATTTTGATCAAATAAACCATTTCCAAGCTGATTCGAGCAGGACAGCCAACCCCAATATCTGCAAAATGCCTCATTAATAACTCCTCTAATTTCCCACCTTTTGAAATCAGTAGTAAATGTTGAAACTAGCTGTGTTTTTAAAAAATGTATGCCTTCATGTGCTTGCATCTGCTGTTCATAGAATATTTTTTGCTGGCTTAAATCTTCTGAGTTTTAAGAAAGGCTGTGTATAAAAAGCTGAAACTTCAAATAACTTGCTCCTATTTACACATTTGGCAAAATGGTTTTCTTAATTAAATTAAATCATTTGACTTTGCTGGGAAATTTTGAAAGGATATGTGTCCCTCCCTCTCTGTCCCTGGGCTAGATCTGTCTGGCCTAGACAGATGCCTCAAATTTCCCTTCTAGGTCACTCCTGTTTGCTGAACTTCTCTTTGTGAAACGACATCACCCTGTGACGTTTCCTTCAAGGATTTAATAATGGTAAATGTAGTCTAATTGATGGCTTTTTGATTAAGGGAATCTGGTTACTGTAATACTTTCTGTTAGCAGAATCTATGTGTTTTAATTAAAATTGAGGCCTCTGAAATTGGAGATAATGCAACATAGATCTGGAGATAAGAGAATGAAAGAGAGACAGAGTTGGGATAAAAGAGATATTCTTGACTTGGCAGACAGTGACGAGTGATATTCCCAAGGGATTAATGGTGGATCCCCAACATTTCACCGTGCCAATAAATGCTTTGGATTTGGGTATCGAAGGAAGCTTATCCAAGTTTTCAATTGACTTTATACTAGGAGCTGTCGCAATTTGTAAAAAAAAAATTAAAACAGTTCAGGAAGAAATAAATATAAAGTGAATGAGCAGAATAACAGCACGTGCAGCTGAGCATAAAATGTGAGGCTGTATATTTTGGCTGAAAGAATAATGTGAATACAGTCTAAAAGGAGAGTACAGAGGGGGTGAAATTTGGGGGTTCAAGTACTTAATTCATAAAGTTACCTCACGGGTACAACAAGTCGAATTAGATGTAGAAGCAAAATACTGCGAATGCTGGAAATCTGAAATAAAAACAGAAAGGGTTGGAAACACCCAGCAGGTCTGACAGCCATTTATGGAGCGAGAAACTGAGTTATATTTCAGGTTGAATGACCTTTCATCTGAACTGGGAAAAGTTAGGGATGTAATAGGTTTAAAGCAAGTAAAAGGGGGAAGGATGGGGAAAAAGAATAAAAGGGAAGGTCTGGTATAGAGTGGAAGACAGGAATGTTAATGGGACAACTGAAGAAACAAGAGATGTATCTAGAGGACGTGTGAATGGCAGAATGATGCCGTCCAAAAGCAAAAAAAAACAAGAGTAAAACCAAAACCAGCAAATAAAAAGAAAACAAAATGGGGGCAGAGGTTATAGTCTGAAATTGTTGACCACCATGTTGAGTCCAGAAGATTTTAAAGTTCCTAAGATCAGATGTTACATAAGAGCATAAGAAATAGGAGCAGGAGTAGACCATTCAGCCCCTCGAGCCTGCTCCACCATTCAATATGATCAGGGCTGATCTTCTGCCTCAACTTCATTTTCCCACCCGCTCCCCATATCCTTTGATTCCTTAAAAGACCAAATATCTTGTCGATCGAAGCTTTAATTCTACTCAACAATGTAACAGCCACAACCCTCTGAGTTCCAAAGATTCACAACCCTTTGAGTGAAGAAATTTTTCCTCAACTCAGTCCTAAGTGATCGACCCCTTTATTACCTTGTTCTAGATTCCCATCCAGGGGAAACAACCTCTGTGCTAACCTTGTTAAGCCCTCTCCGAATCTTATATGTTTCAATGAGATCACCTCATTCTTCTAAGTTTCAGAGAGTATAGGCCCAATTTATTCAGCCTCTTACCATAGGACCATCCTCTCATCCCAGGAACCAATCTAGTGAATCTTTGCTGTACTGCCTCCAAGGCAGGTATATCCTTCTTTAGATATGGAGACCAAAACTGCACATAGTACTCCAGGTGTGTTCTTACCAAAACCCTGTACAATTGAAGCAAGACTTCCTTATTCTTGTACTCCAATCCCCTTGCAATAAAGGCCAACATGCCATTTGCTTTCTTAATTACCTGCATTTTAACTTTCTGTGTTTGTTATATACGTACACGCAAATCTCTCTGAGCATTGACATTTAGAAGATTCATACCATTTAAAAAAATATTCTGCTTTTCTACTTTTACTACCAAAGTGAATAACCTCACACTTCCCCACATTATATTCCAACTGCACCTTGTTGCCCACTCACTATCCTGTCTATATCTCTTTGCAGTCATTTTATGTTTCCACCTAGCTTGGTATCATCAGCAAACTTAGATACATTACTCTCTCTCTTTGCCTAAATCATTGGGTATAGATTGTAAATAGCTGAGGCCCCAGCGCTGATCCTTGCGGCACTCCAATAGTTAGAACTTGCCAACTTCAACTGTCCCATTTATCCCTACTCTCTGTTTCCTGTCTGTAACTAATCCTCCATCCATGCTAATATATTACCCCAACTCCACAAATCCTTATCTTGCCTATTAACCTTTTGTATGGCACCTTATCGAATGCCTTTTGGAAATCCAAGTATACTACATCTACTGGCTCCCCTTTATTTACCCTACTAGGTACATTCTCAAAAAACTCTAATCAATTTGTCAAACACGATTTCCCTTTCATAAAACCACGTTGACTCCGTCTGATCATACTGTGATTTTCTAAGTCCATTTTTAATACTTACTTTATAATAGATTCCAGGATTTTCCCAATGACTGACATCAGGCTAACTGGCCTATAGTACTGTTTGCTCTTTCCCTCCTTTCTTGAGTAATGGTGTTACATTTGTTTACTTCCAATTCACTGGAACCATCCTAGAATCTAAGTAATTATGGAAAATCATAGCTAGTGCATCCACTTTCTCTGCAGTTAACTCTTTTAGAACCCTAGGATGTAGGCCATCAGGCTGTGAGGATTTGTCAGCATTTAGTCCTGTAAGTTTTTCTCTGCTGATACTAATTACATTAAGTTCCTCGCTCTTATTAGCCCCTTGGTTACCCTCTATTTCTGGTATATAATTTGTCTCTTCTACTGTGAAGACAGACACAAAATATTTGCTCAATGTCTCTGCCATTTCCTTATTCCCCATGACAGTTTCTACTGCTCTGCTTCTAAGGGACCAATGTTTGCATTAGCTACACTCCTTTTTATATACTTATAAAAGCTCTTGCAATCTGTTTTTATGTTCCTGGCTAGTTCACTCTCATATCCTACTTTTTCCCATTTTATCAACTTTTTAGCTCTTACTTTGCTGGTTTCTAAAACTCTCCCAATCCTCAGGCTTATCACTATTCTTTGCAACATTATAAGTCTCTTCTTTTAATCTAATACTATCCTTAACTTCCCTTGTAAGCCACAGATGGATCTATCTCACTGAGTTTTTGTTTTTTAATGGAATGTATTTTTGACGAACATTTTGAATTCATTCTTTAAATGTTTCCCACTGTTTATTTACCACCATACCTTTTTATTTATTTACTGAATCAACCTTAGCAAACTCTCCCCTTATATGTATGTAGTTAGTTTAAGATTAAGGTTCTTGTTTGGGAGTGGAGTATGTCACTTTCAAACTTAATATGGAATTCAATTGTATTATGATCACTTTTACCCACAGGTTCTTTTACTATGACATATCTAATTAAGTATGCCACATTGTACAATACTAGATCTAAAGTTCGTTTTATCCCTAGTTAGTTTCGCAATGTATTATTTCAGGAAAGTGCTGGGAAAGCATTCTACAAACTCATCTTCCAGAATAACTTTGCCAATTTGATTTTTTCAGTCTAGACAAAGATTAAAATCCCCCATGATTATTTGTGACAAGCCCCAATTATTTCTTGCTTAATGCTCTGTCCAGTGGTATAACTACTGTTAGGGGGCCTATAAACTACTCCCACCAGCGTTTTCTGACCCTTGTTATACCTAATCTTCACCCACACTGATTCTACTTCCTGATCTTTTGAGCCAAGATGTTTTCTCACTACTGTCCTTCTGTCACCTTTGACTATCTGGGCTACTCCTCCTCGATTTCCATTCTGCCTATCTTTTTGAAATGCTGTATACCCTGGAATGTTATATTTATTGTATTATTCATTACAAGAAGCTTACAGTTTAGGACTAAGAATGTGTTACTGCAGTTTTACAGAGTGTGCAGCAGAAAGAAAATCTGTTTTTGGTTTGCACTACTGTAAAATCCATGATGATAGCTGGAATATTGTGATGGGAGACTGGGTACATTTGGGTTGTATGAGTCTGAGGGGACTCTCACTGACATGTTACATGTCAGTATTGGGAATGAATGGCGTAAATAGGCGCAATAGGCTAAATATACTCAACTGAGCAGTAGAAGTGCGTTAAACGCAATTAGCACTGGAGATAATTAAATACTATATAAACAATAAATAAATATATGACAGGTAATGGCAGCACAGGAAGTGTGTCGGGCCTGCAGTATGTGAGAATTGTCTGCACAGTCCCAGATCAAACGTAACTTAGTAAATGTCTCTTTCTTGAATTACTCCAGCTCAGAGTCATTGAACTGGAGAGTGAGTTAGGATAAAAAAGATTTACAAGGATGATACCAGAACTGAGAGGTTATAACTATCAGCAAAAACTGATAGAAGGAGTTCTTTTCTCCAGAAAAGAGAAGGCTGAGTGGTGACCTGAGAGAGGTCCTTCAAGTTATGAAGGGGTTCACTGGGGTAGATGTAGAGAAGATGTTCCCAGTGTCAGACAGTTCAGCGGTAGGGGCCATAAATATAAGCTCGTCACTCATAAATCCAGTAAGGAATTCAGGAGAAACTTCTTTATCCAGAGTGGTTAGAATGTGGAACTCGCGACTGTGAAGAGTTTTTGAGGAAAATAGCACTGGTGCATTTAAGAATAAGTTAGATAAGCACATGAGGGAGAAAGGAATAGAATGATATTCTGATAGGGTGAGATGAAGTAATATTGGGGGAGGCTTGTGCAGGGCATGAATTCCACCATAGACCTGTTGGGCTGAATGGCCAGTTTCTGTGTTGTAAATTCCACGTAAAAACAAATGAATTAGAAGCACAGATTCAGCTTAAAGGGCAAAGATGTCGGAGTCATTACAGAGACCTGGCTACTACCCTGGCATGACTGGGAGCTAAATATTCCAGACTATTACAACTTTAGAAAGGACAGGGAAATTGGAAAAGGAAGAGTGACAATGTTAATAAAAGACACAATTACAGCAGATAAAGGAAGGGATTGCAATAAAAGTGAGTTAGTAGTGGAAATACTGGGTAGAATTAAGCAACAGCAAATGATGCATGACTATGGGAGTTGTATCCAGACCTCCTGATAGTAGGGATATAGTGTTGTGTGTAGGGGGGGAGGGGGGGGCGGGGTTTGTATAAATATGGTGATCAGAGAAACATGTAACAAAAATAATGGGTGATTTTAATTTTCACATAGACAGTGAATTTTTACAGTGTATTTAGGCCAATTTTCTGGAACAATATGTTTTCAAACTGACAAACAGGCTGTACTAGATTTAGTGATGAGTGACAGGCAGAGTTAATTAGGGCACGCACAAGTCAGCCCCTTTAAGTCACCGCATGTGCATGCCCGCGCACCCCCCAAAAAAAGAGGGTATGTTGCCACAGACCCGTCAGTTTGACATTAATTGTAGTAAGTCACTGGAATCTAGCATCAGGAACAGACTGAGTGAGCACATGGACAAGTATGAACTGGTCTGACAGTGTGCATGAATTGGTGGAAGGTAGGCCATGTCTAACTAATCTAGTTGAACATTTTGAGGAGGTGACTAACATGATGGATTAAGGGAGTGTTTTCTTTATACACTTACCGGAAGATTGTTAGCAAAAATAAAAGGGAATGGAATTGGAGGCAATCTTGTGACATGGGTTGGTAATTGTTTGGGAGGTAGGTGACAGACAGTAGGGATGAAGGACGCATGCTCTAATTGGTTGGTTATGTCCAGCAGTGTTCTCCAGGGATCTGAACTGGGGCCTCAGTTTTTCACTATATATATATTAAGGACTTGGAAGAAGGAGTGTTGTATATCCAAATTTGCAGATGATACTAAGTTGGGAGGTTCAGTCAATTGCGCAGATGGGAGCAGAAAGCTCCAAAGAAAGACAGATGGAATAAGTGAGTGGGAAAAACTGTGGCAATCAAAGTTCAGAGCATTTTCTTAATGCTGAGAATATAGGAACTGTGGCGGAGCAAAGAGATTTAGGCATTCATGTTTCATGATCTGGGTGTTACATAAAGCAAGTAGATAGGGAGAAAAGAAATGGAATGTTGGTTTTTATTACCAGGAAGGAAATTATTCTTCAGTTGTACAGTGCCTGATTTGACCCCATTAGGAGTGCTGCATTCAGCCCTGGCCACCCATCTCTGGAAGGATATATTGGCCTTGGGGGGGGGGATAGAGTGCAGATTCACCAGAATGATACTGGGGCTTAAAGGATTAAATTATGAGCACAGGTTGCATAAACTTGGCTTGCATTCATTATCTTTTCCAGACCTCTTTAATGCAACTTGTTGTTGTATTCCCTTGAGTTTAGAAAGTTGAGGTGTTTAAAATAAAGAATTCGATAAAAAATGCTAGAAATATTTAGCAGGTCAGGCAGCAACTGTGAAAAGAGGAACAGAGTTAATGTTTCAGGTTGATGACCTTTCAGTTTAGAAGTGAAATCGGGAAGCACTTGTTCATGCAAAGGGTAACGGAAATCTGGAAGTCTTCCTCACTTCAGAAAGGCTGTGGATTCTGGTCAATTGAAATTTTCAAGCTTGAGATCAATGGATTCTTGTATGGTCAGGGTATTAAAGGATATGGTGCTAAGGTCGGTACATGGAATTGAAGTACAGATTTGCCATGACTTAAACGGATGATGCAGCAGCTTCGAGGGGCTAAATGGTCCACCACTTCTCCGAGGGCAGCAGGGTAAATACACAGCCTTGCAGAAGATGGTGTTCCACAAGGATCGGTGCTAGGAAACTGTTCACATTTCCATTAACGATTTAGACTCAGGAATTAGAAGTACAATATCTAACTTTGCAGATGACACCAGATTGGGTAGTATAGTTAATACTGAGGAGGACAAAATACAAGAAGACAGTAATAAGCCTGCAGAATGAGTGTGTAATTAGCAAATGAATTTCAACATGGATCGGTGTGAGTGGTACATTGTGGTAGGAAGAATAAGGAAGCCACATAGTCCTTGGATAATAAGAGTCTAAATGGGTTAGGGGAGCAGAGGGATCTGAGGTACAGATACACAGATTACTTAAAATAGTAACACAGGTTATTAAGGTTTTAAAAAAAGCAAACAAAGCACTGATGTTCATTTATACAGGGATAGAATTGAAAACCAGGGAGTTTATGCTAAATCTTTCTTGAATCTTGGTTAGACTGCATTTTAGAGTACTGTGTACAGCTCTAATCTCCATATTACAAAGAGGATATAGAGGCACTGGAAAAAGTGCAAAAGAAGTCTTGCAAGGATAGTAGCAGACTAAGTGGTTATATATATCAGCAAGGACTGAACAGGTTGGAGTTCCTTTCTCTAGAAAAGTGAAGGCTGAGGAGTGATCAGATAAAGCTGTTTAAAATTATGGAAATGTTTGATAGAGAAGATGTAAATATAAGATAGTTGCTAATAAAACCTGTAGAAACTTGTTTACCCAGAGAGTGGTGAGAATGTGGAACTCGTTACTACAAGGAGTAGTTGAGGTAAATAACATAGATACATTTAGGGAGAAGCTAGATAACAATATGAGGGATAGAAGGCTATGCTGACAGGGTTAAATGACGAGGGGTGGCAAGAGGCTGGTATGAAGCATAAAGACTGGCATGGACCAGTTGGGCCAACCGGCCTGTTCCTGTGCTGTAACTTCTATATAATTCAATGTAGTAGGGAATCCAGCACTAGGAGACAGAATCTTAGAATGTGAGTTATGATGGTTAGAAGTGCATCCAGGAAGGGGTTTATGAGAATATGGAACGCACTGTCCCAGTATGACATAGACGCTAAGTCAAGTGAGAAGATTAAAAGGCTGATAAATATTTACTAGGAAACAGAGAAATGGCTGCCAATTAGGATCAAAAAGGCAAAGCTACCATGGTTAACAAAAAAGTGGATCAGCCTCATACATTCAATGGCCTACTTTTACTCTTAATAAGATGGAATCTTTGAGCAAGACTGACAAAGCTCAGCATTGTTACTCATCCACCATAACATAGTTCCAAATGCATGAAGGTGCTTTTCTTTAATCCTATTGTCCCTTGCCATAAATGGTTACCTTTGCTGTGGAACTGGTTCCTTCTGTCAGTTTTCGCTTCCTCCTATGTTCTACACATTTTAAATTCCAAGTTTGGTGTCATTTAAATACGACTTGATGTTATTCTGTCTTCCATCCTGTTGTTTTCAGCTGGGATGGTCGTGAACTACAGGCCTTCGCTCTTCATCTTGGTTTTTCAATTTAAAACTATGCAAAGGTTTATGTTTAGACTTATAAATAGCACAAGTCCCTACTAAAAGCAGTGACAAGCTTCCCCCAGTCTTTACAATGCTTCTGTTGAAGTGTTCACCAATATTCTCTCTATGGTTACATTAGTATAGTGGTTATCTTATTGCACTAGCAATTCAGAGATTTGGACAGAGAACATAAGTTCAGATCCCACAATTGCAGTTTGAACATTTATATTTAGTCTTTTTTTTTATAAGCTGGGAATAAAATAAAAAAGTTGGTATTAATAAAAATGACCATCAAGCTATTGGATTGTTGTAAAAATCCACTAATGTCCTTTAGGGAAGGGAACTTGCCATTTTTGTCCAGTATATGTGTCTCCAGTCCCACACAAATATGTTTAATTCTTAACTGCCCTCTAAAATGACCTAGCAAGTCATTCAGTTTAAAGGGATCTTAGCCTTACTGGTAATGCCTACATTCTGTGAGTCAGTAATGCAAGATAGATGAGATGCTTAAATTACTCAATTAAAAAAAATAAGTTTGAAAATAGTGGTAACAAATGCCTTGCTACCATGTTGGATATTGTGGAACAGATGGTTTGTTGATCGGTGGCTTCGTTCTTGCAAGCCACATTTTTGTGAATGGGATCTGAGCAATGACCTATGGTATTTCATCCTGCTAAGTGGACAAAATCCCAGCAAGACAGGTACAGCTGCTCAGTGTGTAACGCTGCGAAGGATCGTTATACTGTGACATTACCTATCATTGAAGTCATTGTCCGTATTGAATCCGATTTACAGGAAAGGAATGCAGAGAATGCGATCGAGGCACTGAAAGAGTATGAACCCGAGATGGGCAAAGTGCACCGGATGGACAGGAAGACTGTGCAGAGAATCAAAGCCCGAGACATCGTGCCTGGAGACATTGTGGAGATTGCAGGTAAGTGAGGCCTCATTGATTGACCACCCAACCTGTGTTTTAGTGCTAGTGACCGATATGGAGCATGAGTAGTCTGTTGTAGCCATTTGACGATCCAGTCCTTTCTGGTCTAAACTGGATGATTATGTGCACATGAAGCTAAATATTTTTAATGCAACTACAATGTAGTTTGAAAGTTTAAAGGATGTTCTTTCCAAAAATTTAAAACAGCATTTTACGTGAAGAAATATCAAATTATACTTGTAGACGTGTCACTCAATACCACTGCGTGGTTCTCTCAGGGCTGTTATCTTGTCCTGTGACATATGCATCTCTTGTAGGGGATCTCCACAACCAGCGAGGATCTTTGTGGGGGTGGGGGGTTAACAGTGGTGTGGTGGCAGTGTGATGTCATGGCACTCAAACCTGTTTGTTATTTTTGTATTGGTGACAACACCCTGCACATTCACCTTGACCTGGATGTCACAACCAGTCTATCCACACAGTGCCCATATCAGCAGCCAATTTCCACATAGAAAAGCCCCACAAACAGCAATTAGACCAATGCCCAGATAATCTGCTTTAAGTGTTGGTTTAGGGATATATATTTTCCAGGACATGAGAAAATTCCCCAGTACTTCTTCCAATAGTGCTGTGGGATCTTTTAAATCCATCTGAAAGAGCAGATGGTTTAATGCCGAATTCAAAAGATGGCACCTCCCACAAGTGCAGCACTCCCTCTAGAATGTTTGTCTCTGCAGTGGGACTTGAACGCACACCTTCTGACTCAGAGGCAAGACAGCTGACACAGTTGGTCAGGATTCTCCCCACAGCCCCCTCGCCCCACAGCATCCATCAATATATCCCCTCTGAATGGAACAGTGGCTCTTCAGAATCGCCAGCAGCAGAAGACATTCACACTGGTTTTCCTGTCTATTTGTGCCATTGATGTCTGAGTTTGAAAGAGTGCCTTTCCAGATTGAGATACCGTCAAGATGCTGTTTTTTTTTCAAATCAGCGATTTGTAAAGGTTATAAAGCTTCCGCCTGTCTGAACCAAGGTTCTGCTGAAGCTGCCAAGCTTGCCTGTGAAGTGTGGACTCCACTTTAGATTTCTCATGTCAATGTATTATTACAGTGATGAAGAAAATTGGCCTCTTGTATCCAAAAGCTAGGACCTATCCTGAGCCAGGAGAGGCCTTGGATAACAAATCTTACTCATGAATTAGTGAATCAATATAACAAGAAAATGAAACAAATATATGAACAGCTATTAGCAATAGCTGGAAGCTGTCCACTTTATTGGAAGATTGTTATTCTGTTGAGGCCTAAGTTTCGTGAGTTTGAGTTATTGGAACTGGCGTATCTTGTAACTATAGTTACTTACTTTGCTTTATTTTGGTCTGTGATTATGATGATTGATTAGACAGGTCTACATTGTTTCATTATAACTGAGTGATCACTACAGCCCTTGCACATGGATTCCAATTAGTCCACCCACAATTCAAGGCTTAAAGGTCCTCCGAGCTCATTACAAAATAAAAGTACACCACTTTACCTTTACAACTGTAACCTTCTTGAACCATCCATCGACCATACTTTCAGGGTAATTAAAACAGAAAATGCTGGAATACTCAGCAGGTCAGGCAGCATCAGTGGAGAGAGAAACGGAGCTAACATTTCAGGTTGATAATCTTTCATCAAAACTGAGAAAAAGTTACCTTCAGGGTAATTCAGTCAAAAGCTGGAAAGTAGAAAGTAGATAAATCTAACTGGTACAGCTGAGTTTATCCTAGACTAACTGGTACAGCTGAGTTTATCCTAGACTAACTGGTATAGTTGGGCTTGTCATAAGAACATAAGAACTAGGAGCAGGAGTAGGCCGTCCGGCCCCTCGAGCCTGCTCTGCCATTCAATAAGATCATGGCTGATTTTTTCGTGGACTCAGATCCACTTAGCCGCTCTCTCACCGTATCCCTTAATTCCTTTATTGTTCAAAAAGATATCTACCTTAGCTTTATAAACGTTTACTGAAGAAGCGTCAACTACTTCACTGGGCAAGGAATTCCATAGATTAACAATCCTCTGGGTGAAGAAGTTTCTTCTCAGTTCAGTCCTAAATCTGCTCCCTCTAATCTTGAGGCTATGCCCTCTTGTCCTAGCTTCACCTGCCAGTGGAAACATCCTCTCTACTTGTATCTTATCTATTCCCTTCATAATTTTATATTTTTCTATAAGATCCCCCCCTCATTCTTCTGAATTCCAATGAATATAATCCCAATCTACTCAGTCTCTCCTCATAAGCCAACCCCCTCAACTCCGGAATCAACCTAGTGAACCTCCTCTGCACCCTCTCCAGTGCCAGTATATCCTTTCTCAAGTAAGGAGATCAAAACTGCACACAGTACTCCAGGTGCGGCCTCACCAGTACCTTATACAGCTGCAACATAACCTCTCTGCTTTTAAACTCAATCCCTTTAGCAATGAAGGACAAAATTCAATTTCCCTTCCTAATTACTTGCTGTACCTGCAGACCAACCTTCTGCGATTCATGCACAAGGACACCTAGGTCCCTCTGCATAGCAGCATGCTGCAACTTTTTACCATTCAAGTAATAATCCTTTTTACTGTTACTCCTACCGAAATGAATGACTTCACATTTATCAACATTGTATTCCATCTCCCGGACCTTTGCCCACTCACTCAATGTATCTATGTTCCTCTGCAAAGTTTCACAGTCATATGCACACTTTGCTCTGCCACTCATCTTAGTGTCATCTGCAAACTTTGACAACCTACACGTGGTCCCCAACTCCAAATCATCTATATAAATTGTAAATAATTGCGGTCCCAACACCGATCCCTGAGGCACACCACTAGTGACTGATTGCCAACCAGAATAGCACTCATTTATCCCCACTCTCTGCTTCCTGTTAGTCAGCCAATCCTCTATCCATGCTAATACTTTACCCCTAACGCCATGCATCCTTATCTTATGCAGCAGCCTCTTGTGCGGCACTTTGTCGAAGGCCTTTTGGAAATCCAGGTACACCACATCCACTGGGTCCCCATTGTCCACCTTGCTCGTAATGTCATCATAGAATTCCAAAAGATTTGTCAAGCATGACCTGCCCTTCATGAACCCATGCTGCGTCTGCCCAACGGGACAATTTCTATCGAGATGCCCTGCTATTTCTTCCTTGATAATAGACTCAAGCATCTTCCCCACTACAGAGGTTAAGCTAACCGGTCTATAATTCCCCATCTTTTGTCTACCTCCCTTTTTAAACAGTGGCGTCACATCTGCTGTTTTCCAATCTGCTGGGACTACCCCAGAGTCCAGTGAATTTTGGAAAATTACCGCCAGTGCACCTGCTATTTCTCCCGCCATCTCTTTTAGTACCCTGGGATGCATTCTATCAGGGCCAGGAGACTTATCAATCCTTAGCTCCATTAGCTTGCCCAACACTACCTCTTCCGTAATAATGATTGTTTCCAGGTCCTCACCTACGTTCGTCTCTTTGTCAATTACTGGCATGTTATTAATGTCCTCCACTGTGAAGACCGATACAAAATACCTGTTCAATGCCTCGGCCATTTCATCATATCCCATAACTAAATTCCCCTTCTCCTAGACTAATTGGTATAGTTTGGGTCATCCTAGTATAACTGGTACAAATTGGGGTTATCTTAGTTTTGTTGATACATTTGGGATTATCCTTGTCTAACTGGTACAGTTGGGCTATCCTGTCCTATTGTTGATGTGGTAAAGCTCAGTGGTGCAGCTGATATTGTAATTAGTACGGCTCAGGCAATGCAGTTTGCGGTTTAATTGGGGGGTGATTCAGTCTGTAGGATAACTGGTAGAATTGGGGTTATAGATGTAGTCTGTTTGTAACTATTATATTTTAGCCTATGATTTGACTTGTATAGTTGGGGTTTTTGGCCTTTATCCTTCTGTTTTGTTATTTTCTTGCTCACTGTAATTGTGTTATAGTGTGGGAAAATTGACTGCACATTAGATACAATCAATCCCATAATTATATTGCTACAGAGCACTAATTATAGAGAATGCTAAACTGTTGATTCACAAAGTAGGTATTAAAGTTAATTGGAAATTTCACTAAAGGCTTATAAAATAACAGATAATGGTTTAGAAGTATTGTAATGTCTTTGCAATCCCAATATTATGATTATACAAGTATTTTTATTCTGTCTATATGCATTCTCCTTTGATCAGTCATCATTTACAGGAATCAGCACTGCTCTAGGCTCAGTTGGCTTTTTGCAAAATTGTCCTCCCAGTCGGTGGCAAAGGGTGAGAAATGATAACTGTTCTGACAATCAAAAACTCCAAAATGCAGTGCTTTTGTTTTCATTGCTTAAGTGGATGAATCTTTGGTGAATTATTTTGGCCACATGAAGGTAATAGAGCAGTTACAGAATGGGGTGCTTATTCTTTTGGCCTGATCTGTATCAAACCCTCTTAGTTCAGATATAGTTGAGCCACGTTCAGAGAGAACCTTGGCCCAATACTGTTCTTTAAGCACAATCTTAGTCCTGCACCAGTCTGAATATTTACACCTCATATTTTATAGCTGAGCGTTGCCATGATGACAGCGTTGTAACATTTGTCCCCCTCTTTCTCTTTCTTTTGATTAGGAGCAGGAGCCCTGGAGGTAATCCCTACCCCACCCCCCCTCACCCCCTCCCATTGCACAGAGACACTGACCGAGGCCACCTGTAGTGTCCAATCCTGCTCTGCTGCTGAACTAACTGAGCATTGATTGACCTCCTGCCCAACAGGAAACCTTCTGGTCCATTCGAGGTTCTGCTACATCAGTCCGTGCTCACTGAAGTACAACAAACACATTTAGAAAACAAGACTGATCATAAAGTCATTGTTGAATGAGATGGAGTCTCAGTCCCTTGGGGAGGACGGAAAGACTTCTTCATGTTTAATCCTTTTATCCTTCTGGCCTACTGCTGGAGACAAAATATATTTTGTGAGCAATGTGCTATTTTTAGATCAGTATGATTGTCTAGATTTTAGAGGTCTGAAATGAGTGGGAGTGATGTGCTGAAATTCTGGCCTTGAGGACTTCATTACAAATGCATTAAAAAGTCAGTGGATTTAAAAAAAATTAAATCCATGGAGTAAACAGCTCAGGAACTTGGCAGGGGACGAGGAAGTAGGAAGAAAAGGGATATTTACTGGACTGGCAGCGTCTCACTTCAACCACGCCTATTTATCAAGGATTTTTGTTTAACTGCTGTGGGAAATATTGGCAGTCTACAGCATCATTGTGTTAGCTGTGTAAATTCCAAGTCTTCATTCATGTACTCTGGTCTGTTTATAGGTTTATTGGTATGCATTGTTTTGAAATGTGTGTGGCTGCTCCCAGTGGTCCTTGGAAGGGTAGCTGCAGGGGGGAAGGGTGTTTTTCTGTTTGTGGTTCTGGCAGGGAATCTCCTGCCCAAAACTGGCATAGGAAACGCAAGCTGCGTTGTGTATGTTTAACTGACCATTCGCCTAAATGGGTGAAAAGTCGTTGCCAAATGTTCATGTGAGGTTCAGGTGGACGGGCTCCCAACTGGAAATCCAGTGTTGGAAACTAACCTCTGAGCTGCCAGCGTAAGGAGTAATGCACAGAGCAACTGCTGCCTTCGCCACTGTCACTATGTTCACAGGCGCCCCTGGGCTCCTGTCCCTGTGTTCTCTTCCGTGGCAGGAAAATCCTATCTTCAATTCACCTTCCCTTGTCTGTCTTTAGTATCAGGAATGCTCTTGCTGCTGTTATCCATTCCTCGGCTGCTCACTGTTGCAGATGGCTGCTGTCTGAATGGAGATGGCAGTTTCACAATCGGCCAAGGCACAGCGATGTGACATTAGGCTAATGAGCTTACCAGAATCCTCTGACTGTTGACTGAGTGTGGAACAGGTATGTGCTGGGAGCTGCTTGCTAAACAAAGAAGGAAGAAAGTCTTGCATTTAGATAGTGCCTTTCATAACAACCGGACATCCCAAAGCACTTGACAGCCAATTAAGTACTTTAGAAGTGTAGTCATTGTTGTGATGTAGGAAATGCGGTAGCGAATTTGTGCACAGCAAGCTCCCACAAACAGCAATGTGATAATCTGTTTGTGTGATGTTGATTGAGGGATAAATATGGGCGAGTGCCATGGGATCATTCACATCCACCTGAGAGGGCAAATGGAGCCTTGGTTTACTGTCTCATTTGATAACGAGCACCTCTGACAGTGCAGCACTGGCTCCGTACTGCACTGGAGTATCAGCCTTGATTTTTGTGCTCAAGTTCTGGAGTGGGACTTAGCCCATAGCCTGTGTGAGAGGTGAGAGTGCTACCCACTGAGCCACAGCTGACACCAATTCCCATTGTTAGCCTTCAGATTGTAGCAATTGTGCAGTCTACAACTTGAAAGCCAGTCATGCCCATAGTGTTTATTTTAAAGCTTTAAAAATAATTTTATAAAGTACACAAGGATATTCAGTAGACACTCAGAAATCAGAACAATGCGAGATCTAGATGTAACATATATACATAAAAATCTTGTGGATGGTGTGCACTTCCTGTCCACAAACCTCATTTCCTGTTGTCACACTTCTCTTGTTACATTTAACATTGTAAATAACTTTGTCATGTCCTGAGGGTGTGAAAGGCACGATGGAAATGCAAGTCTTTCAGTCCAAGATGTGTAAAACAGGTAAAGTTTATCATGCATCTTGTACAATAGCTGCAGGTTGCATACAGTGTCTATGCAATCACAAGCGTAGACATAACCACATGGTACACAGACACAGCAGAATAGTACTGTGTTTGGTTAGCACAACACTCTGGGGACTCAGAGAAACATAGAAAATAGGAGCAGGAGTAGGCCATTTGGCCCTTCAAGACTGCTCCGCAATTTATTATGATCATGGCTGATTCTCCAACTCAATAACCTGTTCCCGCTTTCTCCCCATACCCTTTGATCCCTTTAGATCCAAGAGCTATATCTATCTCCTTATAGAAACATACCTTTGAGTGGTTACCTCAGGGGTGTACACAGGAGACACCCAGTGTTAAAACACAGGGAGGCTGGTACATTCCTCTCCACCTAATCACCAAGAGTGAGTCATTTTCCAGGAGTGCCTTCTTCATGTAAAACAATTGCTGCTTAGACTATAGTTATATGTACCACATGACTGACCAGTTTACAATTTTATACAGTCGGCAGCATGGCTCAGTCGGTAGCACTCTTGCCTCTGAATCAGAGGGATGTGGTTCAAACCCTGCTCCATAGACTTGAGGGAAAAAAAAAATCTAGGCTGACACTCCAGTGCAATACTGGGGGAGTGCCGCACTGTTGGAGGAGCTGTCTTTCAGATGAGCTGTTAAATTGAGGCCCCATCGACCCCCTCAAGTGGATTTTAAGATCCCATGTCCCTATTTCAAAAAGTGCAAGGAAGTTTTCTCTTGTGTCCTGGCCAATATTTATCTCTTAATCAAAATCACAAAAGCAGATTACCTAGTCGTTAACATATTGCTGTTTGTGGGAACTTTCTCTGCAAATTGGCTGCTGCATTTCCAAAATTAGACAGCTGTTATCCAGCGACACTCTTCAAAGCAAAATACAATTGAGAATTCTACAAAATGCAGCTCAGTGCATTCCACTGGGATGTTCTATAATAATTAAGACACTCCCAAAACAGGCAGCCTAATAGTTTCAGAGCTATGGCCTTGCACCTCTCCCTTGAACAAGTAACATTTAAGAGTATAGTAAGAAGAAGGGTCACTGACTTGAAACGTTAACTCTGCTTCTCTCGCCACAGATGCTGAGTATTTCCAGCGTTTCTTGTTTTTATTTTACATTTAAGAGTATACCCAGTTACATCGTCTCACTGGAACCAGGACGACAATGGAGGTTTCTGTTTGCTAACACTTTTTTTTTCTGATTGTGCTGATGAAATACACAAAACTTTGATCCCACCAGATCTGCTATCCTCAACCATTACATAAAAAGACCAAACTTGCATTGATGTAGTGTCTTACATTACCCCCAGGACATGCTGAAGCACTTCAAGTCCAAAGAAGTACTTTTTGAAGTGTGTTCACCATGGCAGCCAATTTGTTCACAGCAAGGCCCCCCAAACAGAAGTAAATTACTGTTTTTGTGATGTTGGTTGAGAGGTAACACAGGAGAACTCCTGTGTTGTCCTTTGAATAGTGGCATGAGATCTTCTACAGCCTCCTGAGAGTGTAGACGGGACCTTGGCTTAATGTCGCATCCAAAAACACCACTTTTAGCAGTGCAGCACTCACTCAGTACGGCACTGGGAGTGTCAATCTAGAGCATTGCTCAAGTGGGACCTTTCTAACTCTGAGGCAAAAGTGCTACCACTGAGTCACGCTGATACCACCAGTGACTGCCAGTTTGACTGGCTGGGTAGTGTAAGACTCTGGGTCTGCTCCGGTTTTGATATGAACATTGTGTTGATGCCACAGAACAGAAACTTGGAGGCTTGGGTAATGGAGCAGTACGGGATATTTGTAGCTTGAATGGGCATTTAAAAATTGAGCTAGCATTGGAAGTGAAGTATCTGCATCTCTGAACCACAGTGCTGATAGGTTACTGCAGGCAGCAGAACATAAAGCAGTGTGTTCCCCTGTAACGTGGAGGCTTGGAGCAGGTTCGGTAAATGTAACACTCAGCAAGCGAGCTTGGGAGGGGAAATTAGCCAGGCTTCCTGCACCTGATGGTTATCCAATGACCCAGTTATACTTTCTGATCACTGTGCACCTGTGAGCTAACTTTTAATATTTAAATATCAGGCCTTTAAACCTCTGTTCATTTACTTCCTCCTCAGCCCTTCTCAATTTGGATTGCACTTCTATCTGCCATTCTTTACCCTTTGTTAAACTGCATTGTTATGGCCACCTAGCTAATTGGTGTTGTTTTCTCACAATTCACCGTGCCGTCTGATTGTCATTCCGTTGGTAACCCATTCATGTCAACGAGATACTGTTGTGAAAACAAGCCCAATTGTAACCTAATACATCTGTACATACCTTTGAGTGGTTACCTCAGGGGTGTACACAGGAGACACCCAGTGTTAAAACACAGGGAGGCTGGTACATTCCTCTCCACCTAATCACCAAGAGTGAGTCATTTTCCAGGAGTGCCTTCTTCATGTAACATAATTGCTGCTTAGACTATAGTTATATGTACCACATGACTGACCAGCTTACAATTTTATACAGTCGGCAGCATGGCTCAGTCGGTAGCACTCTTGCCTCTGAATCAGAGGGATGTGGTTCAAACCCTGCTCCATAGACTTGAGGGAAAAAAAAATCTAGGCTGACACTCCAGTGCAATATTTTTATTTATTTAGAGATACAGCACTGAAACAGGCCCTTCAGCCCACCGAGTCTGTGCCGACCATCAACCACCCATTTATACTAATCCTATATTCCTACCACTGACCACCTCCAGGCGCTTACCCATTGTCTTTCGAGATAAGGAGGCCAAAGAAGAAGAAGAATATTCCTACCACATCCCCACCTGTCCCTATATTCCCCTCCCACCTACCTATACTAGGGGCAATTTACAATGGCCAATTTACCTATCAACCTGCAAGTCTTTGGCTGTGGGAGGAAACTGGAGCACCCGATGAAAACCCACGCAGTTCACAGGGAGAACTTGCAAACTCTGCACAGGCAGTACCCAGAATTGAACCCGGGTCGCTGGAGCTAACCACTGCGCCACTTTGCCGCCGATACTGGGGGAGTGCTGCACTGTTGGAGGAGCTGTCTTTCAGATGAACTGTTAAATTGAAGCCCCATCGACCCTCTCAAGTGGATTTTAAGATCCCATGTCCCTATTTCAAAAAGTGCAAGGAAGTTTTCTTTGTGTCTTGGCCAATATTTATCTCTTAATCAAAATCACAAAAGCAGATTACCTAGTCGTTAACATATTGCTGTTTGTGGGAGCTTTCTGTGTGCAAATTGGCTGCTGCATTTCCAAAATTACAACAGTGGCTACACTTCAGAAGTACTTCATTGGCTGTAGATGTGCTTTGGGACGTCATGAAAGACGCTATATTAATGCAAGCCTTCAGGTGCATTGACTCAGACTGCTGCCTGGGCTGGTGCTGACTTGGAAAACATTGTGTTGAGGTCTATTAGGCAGTGATGCTACTGCTGGAGGTGCAGAAACCCGAATAGGCCCTGTCTCTGGTTTCTCTAGAAGCTGCCGTGGTATGGATTGAAGTCTGGAAGCTAGTTGGTGATATTAGTGACCAAACAATTAACATCCGCCGTTCCTCATCTGCTATTTTAAAGGGGCAAAATTGACACCTCTGGTATATTCCAGCAATCTAGTTTACTTTTTGCAGGCTTGCACAAACCTTCCCCAGTTACCACAGGAATGTTTGTGGTCTGGAAACTGGTCTGGAATGTGACTTTCAAACCACAGTGGCTGTGAGATGGCTTGTCCCTCTGGGTGGAATCCTCCCTGCAATGTAAATAGGTGGAATCCTCTGGCATTAAAACTAAGGGTGGGACTAGCCATTGATATCTGTGTCCGAACCAGCTAATCAACTCCCTCCTGCCTGGTGTCCCTGGGATGAGAGCACACACAATACCCTGATATACATCAGGCTCCCAGGCCGTGTCCTATCCTTCAGCTATGGACAAACGCGAGGTTGAGTGACGCTTTGAATCTCCACGACTGGTTTTCATATCGCTGCCAAGGCAACAGTGAAGTAAATTCTCCCCGCAGTTGTGTACATTGCACACACGTTCCTATTGCTGTGCCAGGATGCTGGGGTGTTCCACCACAGTTCGTTGTTGATCACACCATTAAAAAGCACTTGTATTTTTGTGGCCAAGAATCAGGAGGATTGGGCCTGTAGCCTGCCTTGGGATTCGTTGTGCACTGTTCCACAAAACAAATGGCATTCTCACACAGCGACCGTTTGTTCTCTGCTTATGGAAATTCCAACGAGGAGCAATTAAAGAACAAGCAAATAGGATGTTGGCACCGGTCAGGTTCTGATCATTAATGAGTAACAAGTTATTATGCTGACCTGTTTTAAGAGAACAATGAATGATTTAGCGTTTGCAAAGTGAATTCAAACCATTAAAGCTACAATGGTGGACTTGCATAGAAAGTGCTTGTTATATTAGAACAAATTTCCACAGAGGTAGAGAGGGAAAATGTATGTTTATGCACTTGGCATAGAGACTGGGCATTATGGGTGGCATAAAGTCGAGCAAGTTGGCATACTGTTCTTTCACCCCTGGGACCAGTGTTCTACTTGAGCCCAGACAGCTGGAATGAAAGCCTTCTCTCTCTCCTGTTTCTAACTTCACAAGGGCTCTGCTTAAAACTAGTTTGGATTATGTTAACCCACTTGCTAGACAGCTCAGCACCACAGCCCAAATAGTCCATAAATCAGCACTAATTGTACTCACTCAAAGAGGCTGCAGGGTAGCTGCTGTGTGAAATATGAATGTGACATTACAGCAATAGGGAGGTTGCATTTAAGAGACAAATGAGAAGCATGACCTTACATTGCATCATGTTGAAGGTGACTGATGCGAGGCACTGCCTTATGTTGAGTGACACTGGAGGGTCTGGGGGCAGCTCTTCTGATCAGCTTGTTTGAATGGCCTGCATTGTCTTTGATGCACAACAACTTGCATTTGTATAGAGCCTTAAATATAATAAAACATGCCCATGTTGTTGAAAACTAGTTAATTTGGCTGCTGAGGGCAATGTCTGAGGAGGTGGATGTGTGTGTGTGTGTGTGTGCGAATATATATTTATATATATTATATTGGTACATGGGTATGCCTTTCCCATTGAGCAAATGGAACGGCACTGACAGTTATTGTGGAGAGACTTGGGTTGTATTCCCAACTCGGGACAGAAACACCATGAACCTCTGAGCCTAAAGGAGCAATATGGGAGTTGGGGATATAATGTTGATGGGGGGGTGGGGGGGGGGATGGGGGGGGCTAGTGGTGGGATGGTGGGGGAATGTTCAATTGAATAGATTTTTTCAGGGACTGCAAATTCTTATTCACCAAAAGCAGCAAATGCAAAGATAAAAATCCCGCTGTTGTCTATCTTTTGTTGTCTTATGAAGTTTTTTTCCCATAATTGTGTTTTAGTGTTGGCACTAAGATGGTGGTATAGTGGTAGTGTCACTGGACTAGTAATCCAGAGATTCAGGGTAATGCCCTGGGGACACGGCAGCTGGTGGAATTTAAATTCAATTAATGAATAAAAATCTGGAATTGAAAGTTAATCTCAGTAATGAAGCCATGAAGCTATTATCAATTGTCATCAAAACCCATCTGGTTCACTAATGTCCATGAAGGGTTTGCTTCCAGTGCCTAGGATGATGCTGGGTGGTCTGTCCAGTTTCATTCCTTTTCTTAGACCTCGCAGTGGTTTGATACAACTGAGAGGCTTGCTAGGCCATTTCAGAGGGCATTTAAAAGTCAACCACATTGCTGGGGGCCAGCCCAGGTAAGGACGGCAGTGAACTAGATTTTCTTTTTACAACCATCAACCATGGTTTCATGGTCATCAGTAGACTAGCTTTTAATTCCAGATTTATTAATTGAATTTTTCACCATCTTCCCTGCTGGGATTTGAACCCATGTCCCCAGACCATTATCTTGGCCCTCTGGATTACTAGTCCAGTGACATTACCACTATGCCACCTCCTCCCCTTAGGGAAGGAAATCTGCCGTCCTTACCTGGTCTGGCCTACATGTGAATGCAGACCCACAACAATGTTGTTGACTCTTAACTGACCTCTGAAATGACCTAGCAAGCCATTCAGTTTTACCAAAAACACTACAGAAAGGTCAAAAAGGAATAAAACTGGATGGCCCACCTGGTATCGACTTAGGCACCGGAAATGACAACAGCATACGCAACCCTACATAGTCCTCCTTGGGGACAGCTGTCCCACAGACTAGTCAAGCAACAGCCTGACACAGTCATACTCACAGAATCATACCTCACAGCCAATGTCCTGGACACTACCATCACCAACCTGGTCAATGGCACAGTGGTACACAGTTGGGAGGGAGTTGCTCTGGAGTTCTCAACATTGACTCTAGACTCCATGAAGTCTCATGGCATCAGGTCAAACATGGACAAGAAAACCTCCTACTGATTACCACCTACCGCCCTCCCTCAGCTGATGAATCAGTACTCCTCCATGTTGAACAACACTTAAAAGAAGCGCTCAGGCACTGAATGTACTCTGGGTGGAGGACCTCAATGTCCATCTCCAAGAGTGGCTCGATAGCACCACTACTGACTAAGCTAGTCGAGTCCTGAATGACATAGCTGCTAGACTGCTTCTGCGGCAGGTAGTGAGACAACCAACAAGAAGGAAAAGCCTACTCGACCTTGTCCTCACAACCTACCTGTTGTAGATGCATCTGTCCATGACATCATTGGTAGGAGTGACCACTGCACTGGCTTTGCGGAGATGAAGTCCCATCTTCACAGTGAGGATACCCTGCATCATGTTGTGTGGCACTACCATCATGCTAAATGGAATAGATTTCACCCCCAGTCAAGCTGATCCAGTATAGCTACAACACTGGCAATGTCCTTTACACAAAGCAGGACAAATCCAACCCGGCCAATTACCGTCCCATCAGTCTACCCAACACAAAATTGGGCATCCATGAGACGCTGTGGGCCATCAGCAGCAAAGAACAAAGAACAAAGAAAATTACAGCACAGGAACAGGCCCTTCGGCCCTCCAAGCCTGCGCCGATCCAGATCCTCTATCTAAACCTGTCGCCTATTTTCTAAGGGTCTGTATCTCTTTGCTTCCTGCCCATTCATGTATCTGTCTAGATACATCTTAAAATACGCTATCGTGCCCGCGTCTATCACCTCCGCTGGCAACGCGTTCCAGGCACCCACCACCCTCTGTGTAAAGAACTTTCCACGCATATCCCCCCTAAACTTTTCCCCTCTCACTTTGAACTCGTGACCCCTAGTAATTGAATCCCCCACTCTGGGAAAAAGCTTGTTGCTATCCACCCTGTCTATACCTCTCATGATTTTGTACACCTCAATCAGGTCCCCCCTCAACCTCCATCTTTCTAATGAAAATAATCCTAAATAATCCTGAAAATAATCTCAACCTCTCTTAATAGCTAGCGCCCTCCATGCCAGGCAACATCCTGGTGAACCTCCTCTGCACCCTCTCCAAAGCATCTACATCCTTTTGGTAATGTGGCGACCAGAACTGCATGCAGTATTCCAAATGTGGCCGAACCAAAGTCTTATACAACTGTAACATGACCTGCCAACTCTTGTACTCAATACCCCGTCCGATGAAGGAAAGCATGCCGTATGCCTTCTTGACCACTCTATTGACCTGCGTTGCCACCTTCAGGGAACAATGGACCTTAACACCCAAATCTCTCTGTACATCAATTTTAGATTTAGTTTTAGAGATACAGCACTGAAACAGGCCCACCGAGTCTGTGCCGACCATCAACCACCCATTTATACTAATCCTACACTAATCCCATATTCCTACCACATCCTCACCTGTCCCAAGATTCCCCTACCACCTACCTATACTAGGTGCAATTTATAATGGCCAATTTACCTACCAACCTGCTAGTCTTTTGGCTTGTGGGAGGAAACCGGAGCACCCGGAGGAAACCCACGCAGTCACAGGGAGAACCTGCAAACTCCACACAGGCAGTACCCAGAATTGAACCCGGGTGGCTGGAGCTGTGAGGCTGCGGTGCTAACCACTGTGCCACTGTGCCGCCCCAGGACTTTTCCATTTATTGTATAGTTCACTCTTGAATTGGATCTTCCAAAATGCATCACCTCGCATTTGCCCGGATTGAACTCCATCTGCCATTTCTCTGCCCAACTCTCCAATCTATCTATATTCTGCTGTATTCTCTGACAGTCCCCTTCACTATCTGCTACTCCACCAATCTTAGTGTCGTCTGCAAACTTGCTAATCAGACCACCTATACTTTCCTCCAAATCATTTATGTATATCACAAACAACAATGGTCCCAGTACGGATCCCTGTGGAACACCACTGGTCACACGTCTCCATTTTGAGAAACTCCCTTCCACAGCTACTCTCTGTCTCCTGTTGCCCAGCCAGTTCTTTATCCATCTAGCGAGTACACCCTGGACCCCATGCGACTTCACTTTCTCCATCAACCTACCATGGGGAACCTTATCAAACGCCTTACTGAAGTCCATGTATATGACATCTACAGCCCTTCCCTCAGCAATCAACTTTGTCACTTCCTCAAAGAATTCTATTAAGTTGGTAAGACATGACCTTCCCTGCACAAAACCATGTTTTGTATTCAACCACAATCTGTAATGTCATGGCCCAGCATATCCCCCACTCTACCATTACTATCAAGGCAGGGGACTAACCCTGGTTCAATGAAGGGTGCAGAAGAGCATGCTAGGAGCAGCACCAGGCATACCTACAAATGAGGTATCAACCTGGTGAAGCTACAACACAGGACTACTTGCGTGCCAAACAGCGGAAGAAGCATGCAATAAACAGAACTAAGTGATCCCATAACCAACAGCTTAGTCAAAGTTCTGTAGTCCTGCCATATCCAGTCATGAATGGTGGTGGACAAATAAACAACTGGCAGGAAGAGAAGGCTCCACAAGTATCCCATCCTCAATGATGAGGAAACCCAGCACATCAGTGCTAAAGAGAAGGCTGAAGCATTTGCATGCATCATCAGCCAGATGTGCCAAGTGGATGATCCATCTCGGCCTCCTCTTGAGGTTCCTAGCATCACAGAAGCAAGTCTTCAGTCAATTTGATTCACTTCATGTGATATCAAGAAATGGCTGAAGGCACTGGATACTGCAAAGGCTATGGGCCCTAACAACATCCTGGCAATAGTACTGAAGATTTGTGCTCCAGAACTAGCCTTCTCCCCAGTCAAGCTGTTCCAGTATAGCTACAGCACTGGCATCTTCCTGACAATGTGGAAAATTGCCCAGGTATGTCCTTTACATAAAGCAGGACAAATCCAACCCGGCCAATTACCGCCCCATCAGTCTACTCTCGATCATAAGAAAAGTGATGGAAGGGGTCATTGACAGTGCTATCAAGCGCCACTTAAACAGCAACAACCTGCTCACTATTGCTCATTTTGGGATCTGCCAAGGCAACATGGCTCCAGACTGCATTACAGCCTTGGTCCAAACATGGACAAAAGAGCTGAACTCAAAAGGGAGGTGAGAGTGACTGCCCTTGTCATCAACACAGCATTTGACAATGGGAATTGGGGGGGGGGGATAGGGGGGTAGCGGGGGGGGAAGTCTCCACTGGTTGGAGTCATACCCAGTACAAAGGAAAATGGTTGTGGTTGTTGCAGGCCAAACATCTCGGTCCCAGGACATTGCTGCAGGAGTTCCTCAGGGTAATGTCCTAGGCCCAACCATCTTCAGCTGCTTTATCACTGACCTTCCATCCATCATGAGGTCAGAAGTGGGGATGTTTGCTGATGATAGCACAATGTTCAGCACCATTCATAACTCCTCAGATACTGAAGCAGCCCATGTCCATATGCAGCAAGACCTGGACAATATTCAGGCTCAGGCTCATGTGTGGCACGAATGTTACTTGCTACTTAAGTGCCAGGCAATAACCATTTCCAACAAGAGACAATTCAACCATCTCCCTTTGACATTCAATGGCGTTGCCACCACAACAGACCCCATTTTCAACATCCTTGTAGCTTACCATTGATCAGAAACTGAACTGGACCAGCCATATAAATACTGTGGTTACAAGAGCAGCTCAGAGACTGGGAATTCTGCGGGGAGTAACTCACCTCCTGACTCCCCAAAGCCTGTCCACCATCTACAAGGCTCAAATTTGTCCACTTGCCTGGATGACTCCAACAACATTCAAAAGGTTTGACACCATCCAGAACAAAGCAGCCGCTTGATTGGCACCCCATCCAACAACTTAAGCATTCACTTCCTCTGCCACCGACACTAGTGGCAGCAGTATGTACCATCTACAAGATGCACTACAGCAACTCACCAAAGCTCCTTCGACAGCACCTTCCGAACCCGCAACCTCTACCACCTAGAAGGACAAGGGCAACATGGGAACACCACCACTTGCAAGTTCCCTTATGAGCCACACACCATCCTAACTTGGAACTATATCGCTGTTCCTTTACGGTCGCTGGGTCAAAATCCTGTAACTCCCTTCCTAACAGCACTGTGGGAGTATCTGCACCAGATGGACTGCAGGGGTCAAGAAGGCAGCTCACCACCACCTTCTCAAGGGCATTTAGAGATGGGCACTAAATGCTGGCCTTGCCAGCGACGCCCACATCCCATGAAAGAATTTTTAAAAAAAGGTTGGTTATAGTTAAATTCAAGGCAGACAAAAGTGAAACACCTTCCTCACTTTACTGGGAATAAACTCCTTCCACAATTCTCTGAGATGCGTTTGCTGCACACTGTCACGAGAGCACCCTGATTGCACTTCAATCCCACACTGTGACCTAACCTGCAGAATATAAAGCAACTGATGTACATTTTATTTCATAAATGAAGATATTTTTCCACACTAGTGAAATTGTTGCAAGAATGGACATAAGTAGCATCTTTGCAGTGTAAAAATAGAAACATAGAAAAATAGGAGCAGGAGTAGGCCATTCGGCCCTTCGAGCCTGCTCCACCATTCAATACGATCATGGCTGATCATCCAAACTCAGTACCCTGTTCCCGCTTTCTCCCCGTATCCCTTTATCCCTTCAGCCCTAAGAACTATATCTAACTCTTTCTTGAAATAAAGACTGTTCACACCATCACCCAGACATTTTTTTCAGGAACCCAAGGCTCTGGAACTTCTCTTCTTCCTCCCGAATTTTTTTTTTGCCATTTGTTTGGAGATGAAGCTCACTAAATAGTAACTTTTGAAAGGGGATTGTGTATATACATGGAAACAAAAAATTTGCAGGGCTACGATGAAAGGGCAGAGGAGTATGACTAATTGGATAGCTCTTTCAAAGATCTGGCACAGGATCAATGGACCGAATAGCCTCCTGTGCTTTAAGATTCTATGATTCCATTCCTCTTTCCCTCTCTCGTCTCATTTGTAAAATGACACCCACCTGAGAAACCAGTTATTAATCCTTGGACTAGTGGTTGCCATCAAATACAGCAACACTGCAAGTCAGTCTCTCCAGTTTCCACTTCTGTCAGTGGGCTCAAGTGTTTTTTTTTCAACTTGTCTCTTTTGAAGGGAGCGCTCCAAGACATTGCTTTTTATATAGGTCCAAACAATTCTTTAGATTAAAGCGTTTTCTCTTGTATTTTCCCCAGAAATCCTTGTCTATTTTCTTCATATTTTGTAAGAACAATAATAAACTAGGAAAAGATGTTTGAAATAATAAAGTAATACAGGCCATTCCATATGCTCTAAATACTCTACCAGCCCACGAGATAATTTTATTGGCACATGCAATCAATTGACCACGATTATTCAGATTTCTCTTTGAAGAGCAATAAGATAGATTGCAATCCCATGGAGACTTAAAGTTTGTTTCCAAGTGAGATGTGACTAGAGATTAAATTTTTTTAAAAACAATTGTAATTTGTTGAAATAAAAACAAAAAGTGCTGGAGATACTCAGTGGGTTTGGCAGCATCTGTGGAGAGAGAAGCAAAGTTAACATTTCAGGTCACTGACTTTTCTTCTCTCTCCACAAATCTGCTGTGTATATCCAGCACTTTTTGTTTTTATTTCAGATTTTCAGCATCTGTAGTATTTTGCTTTTAGTAATTTGTTGAAACTAAGTTCACCTTGCCACGGGGCTCGTGCAACTCAAGATTCCCTATGAGCATGAAAACATGCAGCAGTCATTTTGGAATCAGGTTAAATTAGGCAGAAAACGCTCTTTTAATTTGCGATTCTTCTTTGGTCTCTTAGACAAACTTATTGCCCTCCATATGATCTCTGTTTATCAGAGCATTTGTGCAAGGAGTAAAAGTTACTGGAAAATCATTTTTCTACACTTTAAAGTGGGGAAAAGAGGTTGGATTAGACCCTCAAACTAGAACTGTGTACCATGATGGTCTTTTGTTAGCATTCATTGATAACAGAAAAATCTACCCGTATGCTAAGTTGTCTGTCACAGCTGACTGAGCTAACGAAAATATAAAAATGGCACGTGGGTTCATGACCAATGGTTTAAAGTTTGTGGAAGGAGATTCCGTCTGGCATCGTACTGTTTTAAGTGGGGAATAAAATCAGAACAGGTTCCATACCTGTCCCAATTTCACTCAAGTGCGTACAAGAAAATAATAATGTGAGTTTCTGGAAAAGACTGTACATGGAACAGCTGCTGGTCAGGAGAATCGTGAGTACTTTGTACTAGGTAACACTTCAATTATGGGTAGTTTACTGCTGTCTTGGTTTAATTGGATTTTTTTTTCTTCTCTCAGTTGGTGATAAAGTCCCTGCTGACATCAGGATTATCAGCATCAAATCAACAACCCTCCGAGTGGACCAGTCCATTCTTACAGGTGAGGATCTTCACTGGACGTGGATGGTCGAGTTCAGGCCGGAGTCCATTCTGTACATCAGAGGTGTGGACAGCTGGCCAGTTCCACCTCATATTTAAAAAAAAAGCAAAGTATGTCAACTATATCGATTCAGGCTTCATCGCTGTGGCCTGGGCACTGGACCAGCTCAATTTAATTGTATTGACCTAATGAATTCATGTAGAGTTATAGATGTCCTTGGTCTGGCCCTTTGATATTTCAATATTGAATTCTGTTGCTACATCTGGAGTAACCTGCTCTGTGTTTGGTGCCGAGTGAATTCTATTATTGTCAAAGATAAGGAAGTAGAAAGGAAATGCCTCTCTATACAAGAAGTTTTCTTGCTAATTTCAAAATACCCTGTGTGTCTGCTCTGAAGGCATCATTGTGCAACACTCATTAGTAGGCTAATCAGGACTCTTAATGGCTCCAAGATGGACAGCAGGAGCTACAGTTTGAGGCAATGTTACATGGAGCATTCACAGCGTTCAAGGTGATGATTAACTTTTATATCAATCGGATGATCTTGCATGAACCAGAAGCTTCCTCCAGGGCCAGAATCCTAGTCCAGATTCAGAGTAGTCCTTGGGTCAGATCCCGACTGTGGCTCAGTGCAGCTGCCCTTTTACCTCCTCCCTTCCCACCATCCAGACCCCAAACACTCCTTCCAGGTGAAACAGCCATTTACTTGTACTTCTTTCAATTTGGTATAATGTATTTGCTGCTCACAATGTGGTCTTCTTTACATTGGGGCGATTCAATGCAGACTGGGTGACCGCTTTGTGGAACACCTCTGTTCAGTCTGCAAGTTGTCACCTGTCATTTTAAATCTCCACCTTGTTCCCATTCTGGCCTGCTACACTGTTCGAATGAAGCACGATGGAAGCTCGAGGAACAGCACCTCATCTTTTGACTGGGCACTTGACAGCTTTCTGTACTCACCATAAAGTTCAATAATTTCAGATCATAATCTCTTGCCACCATTTTTTCCTTCATGCATTTTTTTCTTTGCTGGTTCACCCCCCCACCTTGTTTCTTATTGTGTTTGGACTGTTGCTATTTAGCCATTTACACCTCATCCAGACACATCTTCTGTTTCTTCACTTGGCTTTGTACCATGAAACGTTTTATCATTTAATCTCTTCTGCCCTCCACCCTATCACAGACCTTCCCCTTTGACGTTCTTTTCCACCCCCTCCCACACCCCTTTTACTTGTTTAAAACCTATTACATGTCTAACTTTTGCCAGTTCTGACGAAAGGTCACACAGTCCTGCCACATGAACTCTGTTTCTCTCTCCACTGATGCTACCTGACCTGCTGAGTATTTCCAGTATTTTCTGATGTTGTCCCTTCAAACATGACCTGCTCAGCGTAACACAAATGTTGTATGATTGAAGCTGTTTCTGGACAGAATACTAGGTGTTAATTGGAGCTGGCACCATGAATTGCTGGCAAGATGTAATGCCATTTGTGCCTGGAGAAAGTGAGAGCAGTGCTATGCTGGACTGTTCAAGGAATGTTTAGCAGTGTGTGAGGGTGGAACTCCACTATTTAATATTGGTCCGGCAACCCTGGTACTTAATGAGCTGGATACATATCATAAAAGTTCCAGGATATTTAATTAAAATAGACGTTTCTTGGAGTAACCTCACTATATGTCTGACTGGAGACATTTTTCATTTCTTATACATCATTGTTGTATTAACAAAGAAGCCTGTATTCTCTCTGAGACCTTGAGACAAATTTAAGCCAATGCCTACACTGTTGCAGTGTCTGTGTTACTGCTCAGAGCAACCCATTTCTAAGACACTTTGCCAGATAACTTAAACCACGTTAATCAAAATGAAGCTGTTAGAAACCATTATCTGAAATCCTAGCCAATGTTGTCAGAGTAAGGGAAGGCAGTTCCCAGGTATAAAAAGCTGATCTGAGTTTAGATGCAGCTTTACAAGCAAACTGTTCCAACTTGACCCCAGATTTCAAAACCTTGTATAATTTTCCCTCTCCGTCCTTCACCTACACCTCACCCCACCCCCTCCTCTAACCCGGCCCCATGCCCCCTAGTATTCTTTGGATGGTGTGATCCCAGGAATAGCAGTACCTTTTTTCCAATAGGAAGTGGATCCAAGTAATGCCACCTGCATAATGAGCTCACTGTTTGGCATGTACCGAATCTGGCACGGCAAAGTCATCAATCTGAAATCTGGGAGCTGCTTGTTTTCTTGCTGACAAGCAGAAAATAAATGACGGCAAGTTTTATGGTTCAAAATAAATCACTGAGTGCTGAGTTGCATTATCTTTGCTTCAGCAAACTTAAATCCTAATTCTTTGTTGTATTTCTAAAAATACTATGAAGGAAAAGGAAAATCAAAAGACTCATACCTTTTAAAGAATGTTGTAACCTAACAGAGGAAACTTTGAAATAAAGAGACATGTAAATGATTTCAAAAATCCATTTCATTGTTCAATGTGAACTGCAAGAATAAATGAGATTGGATTGCAAAGGAAGGTCATGCCATTTGGGCCTCCTTTCCAGCTCTCCTCCTCATCTTGGAGGCCCCCAGAATCCAAAACTTATTTCCTGAATACTTATCATCCTCGGGTTGAGAAAGCTGATCCAGATGAGAAGGGCAAGCTGGCCAGCATTAGCTCCTGAGTCAAAACCAGGCTCTGAATATTGTCTAATTCAGTGGGTTCATCAACCAACATAGGACAGATGAATGACCTACCTGAAGTAACACCTCACCATGTCTTCAGGATGTCCACAAGCAGTTTGCAACCAATCAATTACTTCTGAAGTGTTGGCACTGTTATGAGGGTAAAGAAGCCATCGATTTGCACACAGCAAAGCCAAGCAAGCAGCAAATGAATAAATAACCAACTTGTTTGTTTTTGTTGGTGTTGGCTGATTTAGGAATTTGTTCCTTCCACTGAGCAGGCAAATGAATCCCTATTTAACATCTCATCTGAAAGACGGCTCCTCCAACAGTACAGCACTCACTCAGTACTATATTGAAGTGTCAGACTAGATTATGTTTTCAAGTGGAATTTGAACCCATGACCTTCTGATGCTAAGGTGAGCTTGTTACCAACTAAGCCAAGCTGACACAATGTAGGCAGGGCCCATGGTTGCTCCATCTCCATAAAGCCCCCAACTGAACTCTGTGAACTATAGCTTCAACCACTGCGTGCAACATACATTACCATAACCATTGATTTAAACATCATCTTTCATAAGTCTTTGAACTCCACAGAATAACTACAGTTCTTACTATCCTGAATACAATAAACTTTTAAATAAAAGGTGGGGAAAAGGGAAAATGGCCAAAAGTTAATCCTCAAAGAAGATTATTTTGTAGTGGGTGAGAGGGTTAGACAAGACCCCAGTTTTTAAAAGTCATAAGATAGAGATAGACGTTTAAGGTATGGAATAAAAAGCATAATTGAGATGTCAACAGAAACCCTACTCTAAATCTGTTTAGTAATGGAACTGAGTAATTCTCTAGATCTGAGTACCGTTAACTTGAGCAACATTGCCACCTGTTCAGTGAAGGTGGACTCGGATGAAACATTTAAAATAAGTGTTGGAGAGATTCCTGCTTCAATAGCAGTCTGGTTATAAAGGTTTAGGATTGGGAAAGGGAAAAGACTGAAGGATTTACAATGGTCCCAATGACTGACTGAGTTTGATGGAATGATTGGCCTTTTACATGCTCTAAACACAATCCGGTCTGTTCTGTCTTAATTTCTGACATTGTCCAATGGACCATTAACAGGTAATCCGACCCATAATCTCCTGACAGGTAAAATCTGCTGATGACTTGAGGAGCGTAAATGTGAAGGCAGATAGCCTGGAGTTCTCTGCTCGCCCAGGTACCCTCCCTGATCTCTGAGCAAGCAGTACTTAGCATTTCAGATGTTACTATAGGGCAATACTGCAAATATCTTTTAAATAGTGAACTTCTTTCTGGCTGGACAACAGCTGGGTTGGTAATTAATAATGTGCGAAGCGCATGCTGACTAAAACCTCATCTCAGGCTTTAATAAAAGATCCACTACATACCTGAATTGTCATCTTTCCCCCTGACCATTTAGGTCAGGGATTGACTTGGAAGTGGTAAGGTATGTAGTGGATCTTTTATTAAAGCCTGAGATGAGGTTTTAGTCAGCATGCGCTTCGCACATTATTAATTACCAACCCAGCTGTTGTCCAGCCAGAAAGAAGTTCACTATTTAAAAGATATTTGCAGTATTGCCCTATAGTTATATCTGAAATGCTAAGTACTGCTTGCTCAGAGATCAGGAAGTGGTAAAGTTCAGTTGTTAACGAACAGGGATGTGGGAGCAAGAGGCAGGTTTAGCTGCAGTACATGCCTTTTGTGAGTAATCTGGCGACTGGGCCTCCTCAATGAAGAATCTGTCATTGTGAGCTTTTAAATGTATTTACTGACAGTCAAATTGCATTAAAATTAATCTTTTATTCAGTTCAGTAAGAGAACTGAATCTAACAAAGGGAAATTAAACCATTCAATTGAATTCTGTTCTTGTGCCCAGTTATAGTTTGAAATGAGTGTAGATGTTCACAAAGTTCACCAGTCACAAATTAAATGGGTCCCACAAATAATATGGCCAACCTTGCTCTTTTAGGTGGGAGAGTGGGTATTGTAGCTTAAATATTTTAAGAATGCTGATGGTGTTTATCATCAAAATTTTGACAAGTGAGAAGCTCTTTATCTAATTTTTCAAGCTGCAAGGTTAAAGGTGAGCATGTTAATTAGGCAGAATTGGCTTTATGCAACATTTCTGATTGGGAAATGATGGCAGATCAATGTATAGTTCTGAATGTACTCGGAATCATCATGATTATATCATGCTGGGGATTATCATTCTGAGATTATCACCAAGAAATTACCTTCCTAGTATTCAGAAATTATTCAGTTAAAGTAGGGATTTATCCATAAATGCTTCTGCCCTTTAAAAATGCACCCTTTCAGAAGTACCAAGGTGAGGTGAGTGATTGCTCTGGATATCAAGGCAGCATTTGACCAAGTGTGGCATCAGGAACCCTAGCCAAACTGAAGTCAATGGGAATTGTAGGAAAACTATGCACTGGTAGGAGTCATACCTAGCACAAAGAAAGATGGTTGTGGTTGTTGGGTGCCTACCATCTTAGCCCCAGGACATTGCTGCAGGAGTTCCTCAGGCTCGTGTCCTAGGCCCAACCATGTTCGGCTCCTTTATCAAAGACCTTTCCGCCATCATAAAGTCAGAAGTGGGGATGTTTGCTGATTGTACAATGTTCAGTACCATTTGCAACTCCTCAGACACTGAAGCAGTCCATGTCTATATGCAGCAAGATCTGGAAAACGTTCAAGCTTAGGCTCATAACTGACAAGTAACATTCACGCCACATAAGTGCCAGGCAATAACGATCTTGAATAAGAATGAATCTAACCATCTCCCCTTCACATTCAATGGCATTACCATCGCTGAATCCCCCACTATCAACATCCTAGGGGCTACCATTGACCAGAAACTGAACTGGAGTAGCCATATAAATACCGTGGCTACAAGAGCAGGTCAGAGGCTAGGAATCCTGTGGTGAGGAACTCAGCTCCTGACTCCCCAAAGCCTGTCCACCATCTACAGGGCACAAGTCAGGAGTCTGATGGAATACTCTCCACTTGCCTGGATGGGTGCAGCTCCAACAACACTCAGGAAGCTTGACACCATCCAGGACAAAGCAGCCTGCTTGATTGGCACCCCATCCACAAACATTCACTCCCTCCACCACCGACGCACAGTGGCAGCAATGTGTACCAACTACAAGATGCATTGCAGCAACCTTCTGCAGCACCTTCCAAACCCATGACCTCTTCCATTTGGAAGGACAAGGGCAGCAGATGCATGGGAACACCACATAGAAACTTAGAAAATAGGAACAGGAGAAGGCCATTCGGCCCTTCGAGCCTGCTCTGCCATTCATTATGATCATGGCTGATCATCTAACTCAGTAACCTGTTCTCGCTTTCGCCCCATATCCTTTGATCCCTTTTTCCCCAAGAGCTATATCTAACTCCGTCTTGAAAACATACTATGTTTTGGCCTCAACTGCTTTCTGTGGTAGCGAATTCCACAGGCTCACCACTCTCTAGGTGAAGAAATTTCTCCTCATCTCAGTCCTGAAAGGTTTACCCCGTATCCTTAGACTATGACCCCTGGTTCTGGACTCCCCCACCATTGGGAACATCCTTCCTGCATCTACCCTGTCAAGTCCTGTTAGAATTTTATAGGTTTCTATGAGATCCCCCCTCACTCTTCTGAACCCCAGGGAATATAATCCTAACCGACTCAATCTCTCCTCATACGTCAGTCTTGCCATCCCAGGAATCAGTCTGGTAAACCTTCGCTGCACTCCCTCTATAGCAAGAACATCCTTCCTCAGATAAGGAGACCAAAACTACACACAATATTCCAGGTGTGGCCTCACCAAGGCCCTATATAATTGCAGCAAGACATCCCTGCTCCTGTACTCGAATTCTCGCTATGAAGGGCAACATACCATTTTCCCTTTTTACCGCCTGTTGGACCTGCATGCTTACCTTCAGCGACTGGTGTACAAGAACACCCAGGTCTCGCTGCATATTCCCCTCTCTCAATTTATAGCCGTTCAGATAATAATCTGCCTTCCTGTTTTTGCTACCAAAGTGGATAACCTCATGTTTATCCACATTATACTGCATCTGCCATGCAATTGCCCACTCACTCAACTTGTCCAAATCACCGTGAAGCCTCTCTGCATCCTCCTCACAACTCACCCTCCTACCCAGTTTTGTGTCATCTGCAAATCTGGAGATATTACATTTAGTTCCCTCATCTAAATCATTAATATATATTGTGAATAGCTGGGGTCCTAGCACCGATCCCTGCGGTACCCCACTAGTCACTGCCTGAAATTTGGAAAAAGACCCGTTTATTCCTACTCTTTGTTTCCTGTCTGCCAACCAATTTTCTATCCATCGCAATACACTACCCCCAATCCCATGTGCTTTAATTTTGCATGCTAATCTCTTATGTGGGTCTTTGTTGAAAGCCTTCTGAAAGTCCAAATAAACCACATCCCCCTTATCAACACTACTAGTTACACCCTCGAAAAATTCTAACAGATTTGTCAAGCATGATTTCCCTTTCATAAATCCATGCTGACTCTGTCCGATTCTACCACTGTTCTCCAAGTGCTCTGCTATAAAATCTTTTGTAATGGACTGTAGAATTTTCCCCACTACTGACGTCAGGCTGACTGGTCTATAATTCCCTGTTTTCTCTCTACCTCCCTTTTTAAATAGTGGGGTTACATTAGCTACCCTCCAATCTGTAGGAACTGTTCCAGAGTCCATAGAATCTTGGAAGATGACCACCAATGCCTCCACTATTTCTCTGGCCACTTCCTTAAGTACTCTGGGATGCATACCATCAGGTCCTGGAGATGTATCAGCCTTCAATCCCATCAATTTCCCCAACACCATTTCTCTACTAATACTGATTTCCTTCAGTTCCTTCCTCTCACTAAACCCTGTGTTCCCCAACATTTCAGGTATGATATTTGTGTCCTCCTTTGTGAAGACAGAACCAAAGTATGCATTTAATTGGTCTGCCATTTCTTTGTTCCCCATAATAAATTCCCCTGTTTCTGACTGTAAAGGAAGACATTTGTCTTCACCAATCTTTTTCTCTTCACATACCGATTGAAACTTTTACAGTCAGTTTTTATGTTCCCTGCAAGCTTACTCTTGTACTCTATTTTCCCCTTGTTAATCGATCCCTTGCTCCTCCTTTGCTGAATACTAAACTGTTCTCAATCCTCAGGTCTGTTTTTTCTGGCGAATTTGTATGCCTCTTCCTTGGATCTAATGCTGTCTCTAACTTCCCTTGTAAGCCATGGTTTGGCTACCTTTCCCATTTTACTTTTGCGCCAGACAGGAATAAACAATTGTTGCAGTTCATCCATACGCTCTTTGAATGTTTGCCATTGCCTATCCACCTTCATCCCTTTAAGTAACGTTTCCCAATTCGTCATAGACAATTCGTGCCTCATACCTTCATAGTTTCCTTTATTAAGATTCAGGACCCTAGTCTCAGAATCAACTACGTCACTCTCCATCTTGATGAAGAATTCTATCATATTATGGTCGCTCATCCCCAAGGGGTCTTGCACAACTAGATTGTCAATTATTCCTCTCTCATTACACAATATCTAGTCTAGGATGGCCTGTTCTCCAGTTGGTTCCTCAATGTATTGGTCCAGAAAACCATCCCGTATACACTCCATGAATTCTTCCTCTACAGTATTGTGACTAATTTGATTTGCCCAATCTATATGCAGATGAAAGTCACCCATAATTACAGATGTTCCTTTATTGCATGCGTCTCTAATTTCCTGTTTAATGCCATTCCCAACATCACCACTACAGTTTAGTGTCTCTATACAACCCCCACTAATGTTTTTTGCCCCTTAGTGTTTCTCAGCTCTCCCCATACAGAGTCCACATCGTCAGAGGTAATATCCTTCCTCACTATTGCGTTAATTTTCTCTTTAACCAGCAATGCAACTCCACCGCCTTTAACTTTTTGTCTGTCCTTCCTAAATACTGAATACTCCTCGATGTTAATTTCCCATCCCTGGTCACCCTGTAGCCATGTCTCGATAATGCCGACTATATCGTACCCGTTTCCATCTTTTTATGCGATTAATTCATCCACTTTATTGCGAATGCTCCGCGCGTTATGGCACAAAGCCTTAAGGTTTGTCTTTTTAACACTACTTGTCCCCTTCCCACTGTTTTTCCCTGTGGCTCTGTTTGATTCTGGCCTTTGATTTCTCTGCCTATCGCTTTTCTTATTCCCCTTACTGTCTTTTGTTCTTGTCTTTGATCCCCCCTCCTCTGACTCGTTGCAAAGGTTCCCATTCCCCTGCCATTTTAGTTTAAACCCTCCCCAGCCACTCTAGCAAATCCTCCCGCTAGGACATCAGTCCCACCACATTTAAGTTCCCCTCCAAGGTACACACCATCCTGAGTTGGAACTATTTTCCTTCACTGTCGCTGGGTCAAAATCCTGGAACTCCCTAACAGCACTATGGGTAAAACAGCACCAGATGGACTGCAGCAGTTCAAGAAGGCAGCTCACCACCACCTTCTCATGGGCAAGTAAGGATGGGCAATAAGTGCTGGCCTTGCCAGTGATGTCCACACCCCATGAAAGAATAAAAAAAGTGTAATGTAAGCATTTATCTCCCTCTGCTCCTCTGTTAGCTGATATTGCTAGTAGTACTCAGGTCTCCATTTGCGATGGTTCTGATCCCATGTTTTAAGAACAAAGAACAGTACAGCACAGGAACAGGCCATTCGGCCCTCCAAGCCTGCGCCAATACTATTCACATAGTATGCAGTGCATAACCACTGGGTACACTGGGGTCCCCTGACAGCCCCCTAAGTATTGCCATTCTTTCCCTGCTTTGTATGTTTCACATTTCCTTACTGTAACTCTTTGCTTTCTGTGTCTAGGGGAATCAGTCTCTGTCATCAAGCACAGTGACCCCGTACCAGACCCTCGGGCAGTGAACCAGGATAAGAAGAACATGCTGTTTTCGGTATGTATGAGAGCAACTATGTTGAAATCATTTTGTTTGGTTGCAGGAACTGGTCCCATGTTCGTCTTTTCCCTATCTTGTTTTCCAAGATATAAAGTATACAGTTGGTTTTATGAATGGTCAAGGCCCTGAGCCAGCGAGATGGAGGACATTCAGAACCTACTACGAGGAAATGAGTAAACAGATACCTGACTAATGTGCAGAACTGGGCAGTGGAGCTTAATGTAATGAAACCAATTCACCAGTTCAACAAAATATTGGGGGCTACACTGGATAGCCCCTGACAACGGGCGCAGGGAACTCAAGACGCGATTAACCTGAGCCCATTGATTGCCTGGCAGGCAGCATGCCAACTTCTTGCTGCCTGCTGAGTTGAAGAATGTCTGCGTTCAGCCAGCACTAACCAGTTCATTGGCTGGACACATAAGCAGGGAGCCAATATTGTGTGTGACTAGCACCATTTAAAGCTGGCTAGCTTGCTGATGTAGCTGCCATGGTTAAATAGTTGGCAGTGTGTGCAACCTGTGAAGTTGCAGCAGTGCTAAGTGTGTGAGGGTGCAGTGAAGCACGTGAATATCCTAAATGATGGAGAAAGAAAATGAGGAACTACAGACCTGTTAGTTTGACGTCAATAGTAGGGAAAATGTTAGAATCTATGATAAAGGATGTGGTAACTAGACATTTAGAAAATAATAATATGATTGGACAAAGTCAACATGGATTTCTGAAAGGGAAATCTGCAGCCGAGTCTTCTAGGCTTAGAGTTGCTGAAGGTCATTCTCCAAGGCCATCTACAGTCTCCTCAACCGAACGTCACAGAATCATAGAATTGTTACAGCGCGGAAGGAGGCCATTCAGCCCATTGTATGTGCACCTGCTCTCCAAATGAGCAATTCACTTAGTGCCATTCCCCTACCTTCTCCCTGTAACTCTGCACATTCTTCCTTTTCATATAACCATCTAATTCCCTTTTGAATGCCTCAATTGAACCGGCCTCCACCAAATTCCCAGGCAGCGCATTCCAGACCTTAACCACTCGCTGCGGGAAACATTTTGCTCATGTTGCTTTTGCTTCTTCTTCTAGATCCTTTCACGAGTGGGAACAGTTTATTTTTTATTCTTTTATGGGCATGTGGGCATCGCTGGCCAGACCAACATTTATTGCCCATCCCCAATTGCCTTGAGAAAGAGGTAGTGAGTTGTTTTCTTGAACTGCTGCAGTCCATTTGGGTTATGTTAACCCACAGTGCTGTTAGGAAGGGAGTTAAATACAACTGAGTGGCTTGCTGGGCCATTTCAGAGGGCATTTAAGAGTCAACCACATTATTGTGGGTCTAGAGTCACATGTAGGCCAGACTGGGTAAGGGCAGCAGACTTAGAGTCTCCTTCCCTAAAGGACATTAGTGAACCAGATGGGATTTTACAACAATGGTTTCATGGCTATCATTATATTATATTAATTTAATTCAAATTCCACCTTCTGCCATGGTGGGATTTGAACCCATGTCCCTAAAGTAATACCCTGGGTCTCTGAGTTACAATGCCACTATGCCACCGCCTCCCTGTCTACTTTGCCCCTCATGATTTTGAATTCCTCTATCAAATCACCTCTCAGTCTTCTTTTCTCCTAGGAAAATAGTTCTAGCTTCGCCAATCTAGTTTCATACTGAAGTTCCTCATCCCTGGAACCATTCTCATGAATCTTTTCTGTACTCTCTCCAATGCTGTCACATTCTTCTAAAGTGCAGTCCCCAGAACTGGATCCAAAACTCCAGCTGAGGCCGAACTAGTGTCTTGTACAAGTTCAACATAATCTCATTGCTCTTGTACTCTATGCCCCCATTAATAAAGCCCATGATACTGTATGCTTTATTAACCGTTCTCTCAACCTGTTCTGCCACCTTCAATGACTTATGCACATATACACCCAGATCCCTCTGCTCCTGCAACCCCTTTAGAATTGTACCCTTCATTTTATCTAGTCTTTCCATGTTCTTCCTACCGAAATGAATCGCTTCACGTTTCTCTGTATTGAACTTCATCTGCCACCTGTCTGCCCATTCTACCAACTTGTCTACATTTTGAAGTTCTACACGATCCTCCTGACAGTTCACAATGCTTCCAAGTTTCATATCATCTGCAAACTTTGAAATTGTGCCCTGTACACCAAGGTCTAGGTCATTGATATATATCAGGAAAAGCAAGGGTTCCAACACTGACCCCTGGGGAACGCCACTACAAAACTTTCTCTAGCCCGAAAAACATCCATTAACCACTACTGTTTGTTTCCGGTCACTCAGCCAATTCCACCAGCCATGTTTTAGCCACTGGGTAGCACTGTGTAGGAGCATTAGGACAAGCAAAGACGCTCAGAAGATGGGCACTAAAGGAGTGCACAGGGTGATTAGTTGCCATTTATATGCAATAAGGCATGGTTTCATTAATAAATCTGGTTTGGAATGTTTATTTTGTGATGGGTTTTGTTTTTGCATTGTGGCCAAGTGGATGCTGTGATGGTCAGTGACAGAGGGAAGGTGTGGGACTGTTGGTGAATGGGGAATTGGGGTTATGGTTAATGGTATCATACTCAGATGAGTTCTTCATGGACAGCCAGGCAGAAAGGGCTGTCTGGGTTGCCTGCTTCCTTCCTGCTCCTGTTCCTCAGCTGCTTGCCATGTGGCGGGTGGCAAGGGCTGTGCCCTCATGGTGGTGAGGTTAAACAGCATGCACCAGACCATGATCATTCCACTGCAGGACCTCTCCAGAGCCATCCAGGCAGTGGAAGCATTTTTTCAGCACGCCAATAATCTGCTCTATTACATGTGTTAGCGTGGTTTTTGCGTGTGTGTGTGTCTGTGTGTGCGTGTGTGCGCGCGCTCAGTGCACCAGTGTTAGCAGCCATGTCAGCAGTGGATAGCCTCAGTTGTCCAGTAGCCACCTTTTGGTTTGCTGTGGGCATTCAAATGTGGCTGACACAGTGGACTGCCACAGAATAAAGGCATCTTAACTGCTGCCAGGATACCGGGCATTGATCGTAATCCCTTTCAGTTCCGGTATAGGGTGGTGCCCGCAAAGCGATGTGTACGCAGTCTATGGTACCCTGCACCATGGGGGAAGCATTCAATCCTCGTGCAGCCATATGCTTGCTCCCCTTGCTGCTTTCTGGCAAGAGAGAATGAAATGTAGTCAGCTCTCGTTGAATAGAGAGTGTCGGTTTTGACCTCCATGATGCAACAGTGAATGGCAAACTGTGAGATGTTTCAATTATCTTCAGGTTCAGCCTGGAAGGAGCTAAACCCACAAAAGTTCATAACCACAGTCACCTTCACAGCCACTGGTAATGCGGTCCTTGCCCTGCTGTGAGGTTGTAATTGTGGCTGCAGCATGTGGCAGATTTAAATGAGGATGTCCTTACTGAAGTGCAGACTTCTCACACATTTTGTGTTGAGGTTCAGGTTGGAGAATTGCTGTCTGAACACCCTGGGTGGATATAGCCTCCTGTTGAGAGTCCTTCTTCCCCTCCTCCCTCTTTCAGCAGCTTTCCTGCTCCGTGTGGCCTCCATTCATTCTCCAAGTCATGCTGTTTTCCAAGGGGAATGCATACTAGTGCACCCTTGGGCGGATGCAAATGGTTTGTGCAGAAGCCTTGAAGTCAGAAAAAAGCCCTTCAGCACCTGCCACACCATTCCCTGTAGACTTTTGCAACTTGAAACTACTTCAGAAAACCCCAAATGCTTGTAGAGTTGAAGCAACAGCCAGAAGCAGTCAACCAGCAACTACCTGTAAGTAGTCGATGATCCCTTTAAATAGCAGATGGGGGGGTTCTTCCTGCTGCTGAACGGGTGCTCAGTTATGTGAGGATAAGACTGGACGTTGACAGGAGTGTTTAGCTCCAAAATGCTACTACTGGCGTCAAACCAGTATTGCAACATCTGTCTGTCTTTCGTGATCTGTTTGCTCTGCAGGCTTCCGGCGGACGTTCACTGCGCATGGATTAATGCCTGTACAAATATGACGTCAGGTACAACTTACTCGACAAGTGTGTGCATGTGCTGTGGACACCACTTTGGAGCTGTAAAGGCACTCGTAGCACACCAGAAAAAGTGCACTAACGAGCCCTATTTCTGGCCCATTGTATATTGTGAACCTTTGGGAGTGGGTCTGGATACTATGGTAGAAATGCTGAACTCACCACCATGTGGAGTGGTTGAGGCAAATAACATTGGTGCATTCAGCGGGAAGAGAAATAAATATGAGGGAAAAAGAACAGTGTTATGTTGATAGGGTTAGATGAGTAAGTTGGGAGGAAGCTGGTTTTTTTTTTAGTTTTAGAGATACAGCACTGAAACAGGTCCTTCGGCCCACCAAGTCTGTGCCGACCATCAACCACCCATTTATACTAATCCTACACTAATTCCATATTCCTACCACATACCTGTCCCTATATTTCCCTACCACCTACCTATACTAGGGGCAATTGCTAATGGCCAATTTACCTATCAACCTGCAAGTCTTTGGCATGTGGGAGGAAACCGGAGCACCCGGAGGAAACCCACGCAGACACAGGGAGAACTTGCAAGCTCCACACAGGCCGTACCCAGAACTGAACCCGGGTCGCTGGAGCTGTGAGGCTGCGGTGCTGACCACTGCGCCACTGTGCCGCCCAGTGGAGCTTAAACAAGGTGTGGACCTGTTCGGTTGAATAACCTGTTTCTGTGCTGTAAATTCCATTTTGTAGGCATGAGTGGTACCAACTGTGCCAAGGCTGATAGACAGCGTAAAGGGTAAAGAAAATGAAATCAAAAGCAAAGGTGCTGAGTGGAAAAAAAGCAAAAATAGATGGGTGAAAGGACACCTCGCCCAGATTAATTGGGCAGATAAAACGCCTGCCCAGCAGTGGGAAGTATTTTATCGGTGAGACAAACAAAAGAATATTCTGAACAGGAGTAAAAGTACTGCAACAAAGGACAGATTTCCGTAGATTAAGTAAATTAGGTCAAAATAAAAAGAGGAGTTGAAAATTAAGGCTCTTAATAGAGCAGGAGAAATATCAAAAGTGCAGGAAGGAACTAAAAAAGGAGATTAGCAGAGTTGAGAGAAGGCTGGCCGTCAACATGAAGAGTAATAGCCTGAAAATGAAGAGCGCTGTGTCACTAGGGACTAAGGCAATCTGTTAAGAGAATGAAAGAGATGCAGAAATCATTAAGTCTTTTGTTCCTGTTATTAGAGTTCATTGAAGGAAGGGTTGCAGGAGTACTAGAAAAGAATGTGGAGATGAATAATAATGTTACAATCACAGAGTGACAAGTTTACATAGGCAGCTGCCATTATAAATGTGAATATAGGAATTTATAAAGTTGGCAACCTTTTAATCTATATCTATGCCATCTATAGATAAATGTAATAATAACATCACTAAAGTTCAGACTGTGATGGCAGGGAAACCCAGACAGTCTGAGTGAGACGTCAGCCTGCCGACTATCTAATAGATTGCAGGCTATCTCGCTTATTGTGTTGTGCATGAAAGGTTTTTTTCAATTCTTGGTTCAAATAGGATAAATAGATGGGAACAGTCTTTGTAAGAGTGACCTCTGGCATTATACACAAGCAAGTTATTTTTCTGGGCAAATTGAAATTGCTTTTCTGAAAGGAATCCATTGAGCATCTTTGTAATTGGGACATACTAGAAACGGCAGTTGGTTTAAAGGAAAAGGACTGTCTGGAGGGATTGGTTTGCATTGTACAAAACATGCTTCATGTTTCACTGGAGTTCGCATCTGTTAAAATGAATTGGAGCTACTGGAGGATGCAGCTGGTTCCCCTGAGTCAGGCATGTACAAAAATGACCTTGTCGGAAGGTAACTGCCATAATGGGGTTCATTGGGAACATTAAGGCATTTAATTTTAAATCTATATAAAAATCTATATTTTCTCTAGGCAATGATATAATATATTGAGTGAGAAGTGCTCTCCAGACTCTTGTTTCCTCTTTAACTTTTGCAGTTGTCAATCTCTCAAATCTTCACTGAGCTCGCCTCATGTTTGGTGTTTTCAGGGAACCAACATCGCAGCTGGGAAAGCGACGGGTATCGTTGTGGCTACAGGAGTCAACACCGAGATTGGCAAGATTCGAAACCAAATGGTGTCCACAGAGAATGAGAAGACGCCTCTCCAGCAGAAACTCGACGAGTTTGGACAGCAGCTGTCAAAGGTCATATCCCTCATCTGTGTTGCCGTATGGGTCATCAACATCGGGCACTTCAATGACCCGGTCCATGGTGGCTCCTGGGTCCGTGGTGCCATCTACTACTTCAAAATCGCGGTGGCGCTGGCTGTGGCTGCCATTCCTGAGGGGCTGCCAGCTGTCATCACCACATGCCTGGCGCTGGGGACCCGGCGCATGGCGAAGAAGAATGCCATTGTGAGGAGTCTTCCTTCGGTGGAAACGCTGGGCTGCACGTCAATCATCTGCTCTGACAAGACTGGAACACTCACCACCAATCAGATGTCTGTTTGTAAGGTAAGTAGGCCAACTATAAAAGATACTTCTGGTATTTCCACCAGACTGTTGGATTATTGAATGGTTATTAGTGACCAAGGAACAACTGTTGATCTTTGGCTGAATAGCTACAAAGAAATATCTTGCCACAAACTCAATGGTTCTGATGTGGGGTAACAAGAACAAATGTATCCTTAGTTTAAGCTGTATTCCCAGTGAACATATTCTATCACTCAGACTACAGTGTTCTTGACTTTGATTTCAGATGTCAGCCATGGCTTAGTCAGCAGCACTTTCACCTCTGAGTAGGAATATTGAGTTCAAGTCCCACCCTAGAGGCTTGAGCACATTATCTCGGTTGACACTTCAGTGCAGTGCTGAGGAAGTGTCAGAGGTTCTATCCTTCAGATAAGACTTTAAACCAAGGCCCCGTCTGCTTTCTTGAGTGGATGTAAAAAAAGATCCCCAGGGCACTATTCGGAGTAGGGGAGCTCTCCCAATGTCCTGGCCAATATTTGTCCAGCAATCAGCACCACCTGAAACAGACGGATTAGTCATTGAATTCATTGCTGTTTGTGGGAGCTTGCAGTCCTCAAGTGGGCTGTTGTGTTCCCTGTGAAAAGACAGTGATTACACTGCAAAAGTACTTCATAGGCTGCAAAGTGATTTGGGACATCTTGAAATTGTGAAAGACTATATTAATGTAAGTTTGTTCTTTCTGAGGCAGTTATCCTATAATGAGCTTCTAATATATTTTGTATTAGAGTAATGCAAGGTCCATAGTACAGCAAACTAGCAAGGCTGAGGAAAGTAGGAGAGATGATGAGGTAAATTGGGAAGTGGTGGGCAAGTTTGGGCTGTAAAACTGTTGATTATTGGAGGACATGGGTAAGAAGTTCCAAAGTTTTGAGTCGTGAGTTTGAGTGTAAGATCGTGCAATGCGCCTTGAACTCAAACAGTGAGAATGTAGAGAAATGGGAATACTTGTGGGAGCTCGCTATGTGCAAACTGGCCACCGTGATATATATTTGGAGCTAAAGAGGAACAAAAAGGAATTTTCTGAAGGTTGATCAGTGGATACATGTATAGAACCTTCTTTTTGTTCGAGTCTTGTGTGAGCCGTGTGCTGGAATACATTTAGAGTTTCCAGGCTGTAAAAACATTCATTACTGTTGTCATTCTGTAAACAATTCCACCAAAGGTTAAATCAGATAGAGCAACATTGATCTAATTAATTCATTAGCTGTGACAGAGCAAATATTTAATTTGTGGGAGTTCCTTATCACTGGAACAAGCCTCATTCACAACAAGGAGCTTCTATAGAACAAATATTAACCATCATGGTTATGTTGTTGGCCAGTAATTCAGAGATCAAGACTAATAATCTAGGAAGTGGTGTTTCACAAGGATCGGTGCTAGGACTGCCATTTGATAAAGGATTTGGACTTGGGAATTGGAAGTATAATTTTTAAAATTGGCTGATGATACCAAATTGGGAGGCATGGATAACACTGAGACCAAGATACATGAAGACATTAATAAACTTACAGAATAGGCATGAAAATGGTAAATTAATTTCAATATTGATAAGTGTGAGATCATGCATTTTGGTAGGAGGAATACGAAAGCCACATGGTCCTTGGAAAATAAAAGTCTAAATGGGGTAGATGAGAAAAGGGATCTAGGGGTAAACATTCGCAAATCATTAAAGTAGCAACACAAGCTAACAAGACCATAAAAATGTTTCCTTTCTAGAGGAATAGAATTGTAAACCAGAGGAGTCATGTTAAACTTGTATAGAACCTTGGTTAGACCACATTGGGAGTACTATATACAGCTTTGATCGCCATCTTACTAAAAGGATGTAGAAACAGTGGAGAAAGTTCAAAAAAAGATTCACAAGGATGATAAGGTGAGGTTAGAAGAACTGAGAGGCGAGAACCAACAGGAAAGACTGAACAATCTCAGACTCTAGAAAAGAGAAAGCTGAGGGGTGACTTAATTGAGGTCTTAAAAAAATTATGAAGTGATTTGATGAGCTAGATGTAGAGAAGATGTTTCCACCGATGGGTAGTCCAAAACTCGGGACCATAAAATATAAGATAGTCACTAATAAATCTAACAAGGAATTCAGGAGAAACTTCTTTACTCAGCTAGTGGTTAGAATGTGGAACTTGCTACCGATGGAATAGTTAAGGCAAATATCATAGATTCCTCTGGGGAAGCTAGATAAGTACATGAGGGAGAAAGGTATAGACGGATATGCAGATAAGGTTAGATGAAGTAGGGTGGGAGGAGGCTCATGTGGAGTATAAACACCAGTATAGACCTGTTGGGCTAAGTGGCATGTTTCTGTGCTGTCAGGTCTGTGTAACATCAAATCCTGACATAGCAGCCTGAGAATTTGAATTCAGTTTTAAAAAATCTGCCTATAAAATACTGGCATCAGTAAAAGTGACCATGAAGCAGTTGGATTGTCATAAAAACCCAACGGCTTCACCAACATCCTGCAGGGAAGGACACCTGCCATCCTCACTGAGTTTGAGCCTAATGTGTCTTGAGCCCCAGACAATGTGGTTGACTTTTAACTGCCTTTGCAGTGGCCTAGAAAACCACTCAATTGTATCAAGCTGCAGTAAGGAAGAAGGCAATTAGGAATGGGCAATAAATATGGTTGTGCTATCTGGGAATGAATAAAATTAAATTTAAATGCTTAAAAAAACCCTTGCTCTTCTTAGTTTTTAAAGTGTAGCATCTTCTACCCCTTTATACAGAGCAAAAGAAGATCAGTTCCATCAATTTGGAATTGTTAGTCATCTTTATTTTAGTGTTGCTTTAACCTAACAAGTAACACCCTCACCTGAGTGAGAAGTTTGTAGTTTCAAGTCCCACTGTCGGACTTGAGCACACACACCAGGCTGACAATCCAGTGAAGTGGTAAGACAGGGCTACATTATCAGAGGTGCCGCCCTTCAGATGAGGTGTTAAACAGAGGACCTGCCGGCCTGTGCTGATGATTGATGTGGATGTTAAAGATTCCATGGCCCTATTCAAAGGGAAGGGTTCCCCTGGTTGCCATGACGACATATTTCCTTCAATCAACACAACCTGAAGAAAATCAACTGGGAATTAATCTTGTGGGTGCTTCTAAAAAGAAAAACTTGCATTTATATAGCGTTTTTTTATGACCACAGAACATCCCAAAGTGCTTTGCAGCCAATGAAGTGCAGTCACTGTTGTAATGTAGAAACCATGGCAAAAAATTTGCGTACAGCAATTTGATAATGACCAGATAATTTTTTTTGTGGTTTTGGTTGAGGGTTAAACATTGAGGACTCCCCCGTTCTTCTTTGAAATAACTGGATTAATGGGACTGAATTGACAGTGCGTTGCTCCTGCGTCGGTATAAGACTGCGTAAAAAAGTTCTTCCTCACACCCCCCTGCATCTCTTGCCCAAAACCTTCAATCTGTGACCCTGGTCCTTGTACCATCAGTTAATGGGAACAGTTTTTCCTTGTCTACCTTACTTAAGCCCAACATAATCTTGTACACCTCTATCAAATCTCCCCTCAATCTTCTTTGCTCCAAGGAGAACAACCCCAGCTTTTCCAACCTAATCTTGTAACAAAATGTATACAAAATTATGAGGGGCATTGACAGGTTAGATAGGAAGAAACTTTTTGCCTTAGCGGAGGGGTCGATGACCAGGGGGCATAGATTTAAGGTAAGGGGCAGGAGGTTTAGAGGGCATTTGAGGAAAAAAATTTTCACCCAGAGGGTGGTTGGAATCTGGAACACACTGCCTGAAGAGGTGGTAGAGGCAGGAACCATCACAACATGTAAGAAGTATTTAGATGAGCACTTGAAACGCCATAGCATACAAGGCTACGGGCCAAGTGCTGGAAAATGGGATTAGAATAGTTAGGTACTTGATGGCCAGCAGGGACATGATGGGCTGAAGGGCCTGTTTCTGTGCTGTATAACTCTATGACAGCATGGAACTTTTTAACATCCACCTGAGAGGGCAGATGGGCCTTCAGTTTAATATCTCATTAAAATATGGCATCTCTGACTGTGCAGCACTCCCTCAGTACTGCACTGGAGTGTCAGCCTAGGCTATATGCTCATTTCATTTAGCTTATTTTGTTTGAACCACAAATTAGTTTTAGATGGATAAGGGTTTATTACATCCATGACTGGATCAGTAATGTTGTTTGGTTGAAAGGTTTCATCAAATGAACAAAGGAACAGCAGCAGGCCATTTAGCCCTTCAAGCCTGTTCTGTCATTCGATGAGATCATGGTTGACGTGTGACCTAAATCCATATACATGCCATTGCCCCATATCCCTTAATAACTTTTGTGAACAAAAAATATCAATTTCAGATTAAAAATTGATAATTGATGTAGCATCCACTGCCAATGCGGAAGAGAGTTTCAAACTTCGACCACTCATTGCATGGGGAAGTGTTTCCTAACTTTTTTTTTATTTTTTTAGAGATACAGCACTGAAACAGGCCCTTCGGCCCACTGAGTCTGTGCCGACCATCAACCACCCATTTATACTAATCCTACATTAATCCCATATTCCTACCACATCCCCACATTTCCCTACCACCTACCTATCCTAGGGATAATTTATAATGGCCAATTTACCTATCAACCTGCAAGTCTTTTGGCATGTGGGAGGAAACCGGAGCACCCGGAGGAAACCCACGCAAACACAGGGAGAACTTGCAAACTCCACACAGGCAGTACCCGGAATTGAACCCAGGTCGCTGGAGCTGTGAGGCTGCGGTGCTAACCACTGCGCCACTGTGCCGCCCCAACTTCTCTCACGAAAGGTCTGGCTCTAATTTGTAGACTGTTCCCTAGTCCTAGATTCTCCAATCAGATGAAATTGTTTCTCTCTATCTACCCTATCTGTTTCCCTTAATATCTTGAAAACTTTGATCAATTCACCCCATAAACTGTTAAATTTCAGGGAATACAACCCTAGTTTGTTTAATCTCGCCTGGTAATTTAACCCTTGGAGTCCAGGTATCATTCTTGTAAATCTACACTGCCCTCCCTCCAAGGCCAGTATGTCCTTCCTAAGATATGATGCCCAGAATTGCTCACAGTACTTCAAGGTGTGGGTTAACCAGGGCCTTGTACAGCTGTAACTTGTCTTCTACCCCTTTGTTGAAGACATACGACAGCTATACAAAGATAAAGGCCAGCATTCCATTAGCGTTTTTGATTATTTTCTGGACCTGTTCATGACATTTTCATGATCTGTGTACATGGACCCCTAAATCTCTCTTTAGAACTCCACTATCTCTAGCTTTACACCATTTAGGAAGCACTCTTATCCATCCTTTTCAGGTCCAAAGCTCATACTTGCCTATATTAAACTCCATTTGCCACATTTTGCCCATTCACTTTATCAATATCCCTTTGTAATTTTATGCTTACAATCCCACCTACCTTTGTGTCATCAGCAAATTTGGATATGCGGCTCTCCTATCCTGTCATCTAAGTCATTAATGAATACAGTGAATAGTTAAGGCTCCAGCATCAATGTGGGACACCCCCAGTGACATTCTGTCAATTAAAAGACCTGTCCATTATCTCTACTCTATCTGCTGCTGCACAGCCAATCTCCTAACCAGGTCAGAAATTTGCCTTCAATTTCATAATCTTGAACTTTAGTTAATTGTCTCTTATGAGGGACCTTTTGAATGCCTTTTGGAAATCCATATAAATAATAGCTATAGACATTCCCCTGTCCACTACTTTAGTCACCTCTCCAGAAAAATTTCATCAGGTTTGTCAGGCATGACCTACCCTTTACAATCAGTCATAATTATAGACTCTAGTAATTTCCTAACAAAAGATGTTAGGCTAATTGGCCGATAGTTCTCTGGTTTCCCACTCTCACCTTTCTTAAATAGCAGAATGATGTGTATGATTTTCCAATCTAAAAGAACAGTTTCTGAATTGAGAGAACTTTGGATGGTCATAGTTAGGAGATCTGCAATGTTCTGGCATTCTTCCTGTAAAACCTTGGGATAAAAATAATCTGGCCCTGGCGATTTGTTACTCCTTATTGTCATAATTTTCTTCATTGCTGTTAATTTGCTTATATTAATTATAGTGTGTTTTTTTTCATTCGTTTCATGGGAAGTGGGTGTCGCTGGCTAGGCCAGCATTTATTGCCCATCCCTAAATGACCATGAGAAGGTGGTGGTGAGCTGCCTTCTTGAACCGCTGCAGTCTGCGTGGGGTAGGTACACCCACAGTGCTGTTAGGAAAGGAGTTCCAGGATTTTGACCCAGCGACAGTGAAGGAACGGCGATATAGTTCCAAGTCAGGTTGGTGTGTGACTTGGAGGGGAACTTGCAGGTGGTGGTGTTCCCATGCATCTGGTGGTGTTCCCATGCATCTGCTGCCCTTGTCCTTTTAGGTGGTAGAGATCATGAGTTTGGAAGGTGCTGTTAAAGAGGCCTTGGTGAGAGGCTGCAGTGTATCTTGTAGATGGTACACACTGCTGCCACTGTGCGTTGGTGGTGGAGCGAGTGAATGTTTGTGGATGGGGTACCAATCAAGCGGGTTGCTTTGTCCTGGATGGTGTTGAGCTTCTAGAGTGTTGTTGAAGCTGCACTCATCCAGGCAATTGGAGAGTATTCCATCACGCTCCTGACTTGTGCCTTGGAGATGGGGAAAGGCTTTGGGGAGTCAGGAGGTGAGTTACTTGCTGCAGGATTCCTAACCTCTGACCTGCTCTTGTAGCCACAGTATTTATATGGCCACTCCAGTTCAGTTTCTTGTCAATGGTAACTCCCAGGATTTGATAGTGGGGGATTCAGCGATCTTAATGCTGTTGAATGTCAAGGGGAGATGATTAGATTCTCTCTTGTTGGAGATGGTCATTGCCTGGCACTTGTTTGGCCATGTTACTTGCCACTTATCAGCCCAAGCCTGGATATTGTCCAGGTCTTGCTGCATTTCTACACGGACTGCTCCAGTATCTGAGGAGTTGCGAATGGTGCTGAACGTTGTGCAATCATCAGCGAACAACCCCACTTCTGACCTTATGATTGAAGGAAGGTCATTGATGAAGCAGCTGAAGATGGTTGGGCCTAGGACACTACCCTGAGGAACTCCTGCAGTGATGTCCTGGAACTGAGATGATTGATCTCCAACAGCCATCTTCCTTTGAGCTACGTATGATTCCAACCCTGATTCCCATTGAATTCAGTCATGTTCAGGCTCCTTGATGCCATACTCGCTCAGATGCTGCCTTGATGTCAAGGGCAGTCACTCTCACCTCATCTCTTGTCCCTGTCTCTGATTCAGTATTAGTTTCCTTGCAGTGTCCAGCATACTATCCTCTTCTTCCACTGTAAATACTGACACAAGGGCCAGAATTTTACATTGTGGAGGTGGCCCCATTCACTGGCTAAAAAGTCGAGAGAGATTCCGCCTCTGTGGGCCTGGAAGCCACACTGCTATTTTGCCTGGCCCAGGCCCTTAATGGACCTCGGTCGGAGCTTCCACCCCTCTGAGGCAATAAGTCCCTCCTCCAAGAGCTGCCAGCCAATCAGAGGGTCAGCAGCTCCTCAGTCCCAGCAGCACTACTGGGAGTGTGGCCACTGCTGGGACTGCACCCACCAAGAAGAGGATGATGGACATCTCCCTTCAGGAAGTTAATTGGGGTTTGGGCCTTGCCTGTGACAGTCGGCTGGGTCTCAGTGAGATGGGTGGGAGTCAGAGAGCCGGGCAGGGCAGGGGTGGCAGTTTTAGCAGGGACAGTTTTGCTGCTGGGGGCTCTTTGTGGGGCACAGGATGCCCAATCAGGAGCACTCCCCCCTCCCCACAGCCTGCAAGGAAGCCGCCAGGTTTTACTGGGCGGCCTCCTCAGTTGGTGAAGTGTCCGTCTGCCACTGGTAAAATACCAGTGGCGGCTGGAGGAGATCCTTAAGTGACATTTAATTGGCCACTTAAGGGCCTCAATTGGCCTGGGGCAGGTAGGCCGTTTGCCACCTCCGCTGCTGCTGGTAAAATGGCAGCGGGGGTGGGTAGGTGATGGCACGGTGCCCAACCCCCTCCACCTCCCGCTCAATTTTACAACCAACCCCCCCCCCCCCACCCCTCCCTGCCCGCTACCGGGGTTGAGGCATAAAATTCTGGCCAAAGTAATTATCAACATGTCCACCATTCCCCTTTTACAATTATAATAATCACCATTATCAGTCCTTACGGGGCCCGCTGTGTTCCTGACCACCTTGTTTTTCCTAATATAATTGTTAATATAATATAATATACGTTGATCACAAGTCGTGGGAGTCAGTTGCCAGCGTTTGCCAGAGCTGGCAGGCAGCCATAAAGACAGGGCTAAAATGTGGCGAGTCGTAGAGACTTAGTAGTTGGCAGGAAAAAAGACAGAGGCGCAAGGGGAGAGCCAACTGTGCAACAGCCCCGACAAACAAATTTCTCTGCAGCACCTGTGGACGAGCCTGTCACTCTAGTATTGGCCTTTATAGCCACTCCAGGCGCTGTTCCACAAACCACTGACCACCTCCAGGCGCTTACCCATTGTCTCTCGAGATAAGGAGGCCCAAAGAAATTGTAAAAGTATTTCATGTTGATTTTGCACATTTCTTTTCATACTCCCTTTTTGTATCTCTTACCATCTGTTTTGTCACCCTTTGCTATTCTTTGTATCTCTCCTATTCACCACGATCTGTGCCAGTGTTTGCCCCTTAGGGGTATAAACCGGTCCCGTATCACATTACACTCTTCTTTGAACACCGCCCATTGATCTCCTGTTAACAGATTTGGTCAGTTCACTGTGGACCATCTCTGACTCATCCCATTGTATTCAGCCTTACCTAAAACTAGAATGACTGCATTTGTTGACAACACTATCGGTAGGTGGCGCTGTTTTGGCACATGCGCAAATACAGCATGTGCCACTAAAACGTCACAGCCTGCGACTGTAGCAGCTGCCAGGACTAAAGATGGCGCTGGTCAAAGAATCACACAGAGGCAACCTAACAAACACGTGGCAGCATACAATGGCCGGAGTGAGAGAGTGGAGCGGGCCGGGGAGAGCAGCGCGGGGGGCGGAGAGACCAGCGTGGGGAGAGCAGCGGCGGCGACGAGGGGCGGGTGGATGGGGGAGAGCTGAGGGAGGGAGGGGGGTAGAGCTGAGGGAGGGAGGGGAGGCGAGATGAGGGAGGGAGGGGGGGAGAGCTGAGGGGCGGAGAGCTGAGGGAGGGAGGGGGGGAGAGCTGAGGGAGAGAGAGAGAGGGAGGGAAGGGGGGAGGGGGAGGGAGAGGCAGAGGGAGGGGGGAGAGGGAAGGAGGGGGAGAGAGAGGGAGGGAGGGGGAGGAGAGCTGAGGGGTGGGGGAGCTCTGAGGGGTGGGGGAGAGTTGAGGGAAGGAGGGGGGAGGGAGAGAGAGAGAGGGAGAGAGAGAGGGAGGGAGGGAGAGAAAGGGAGGGAGGGGGGGAGGGAGAGAGAGAGGGATGGAGGGGGAGAGAGAGCTGAGGGAGGGAGGGGGGAGAGCTGAGGGGGGGAGAGCTGAGGGAGGGAGGGGGGGAGAGGGAGAGGGAGGGAGGGAGAGAGAGGGAGAGAGAGGAAGGGGGAGAGAGGGGGAGGGAGGGGAGAGAGAGGGGGAGAGAGTGGGGGGGGGAGGGTGGCGGCGGTGGGGGAGAGTGTGGGGAGGAGCAGAGGAGCGGAAGAGGAGTGCCTTTTTCTGTGCATGCGCCATAAACACAACAGCAAAAGACTTACTTGCCAGTCCCTGGACCCGGCGACACCAAGGTCTTCGCATACTCGCTCCCGCGGCTCTCTACGGCCTCTCGCTTTCGGCCCTCTTCATTCAGCCTTTCCCTCCAGCTGCGGATGCCCAATCCAGTTGCTTTCTCCCCTCCCCAGTTGCTTTCTCCCCTACTTCTCAACAGTACTTCAGGCATTGCAACTGTCTGGTCCCTGCCTTTTGCATGCTCCCTCTCCCCACCCCTCCACGCTCTCCCCACCCCTCCCCCCTCCCCTCTCCCTCTCCACCTCTCCCTCTTCACCTCCCCCTCTTCACCCACCCCTCCCTCCCCCTCTTCACCCACCCCTCCCTCAACCCCCCCTACCTCCACCCCTCCCTCTACCCCCCGACCTCCACCCTTCCACCATAGTTGAATATCTGAAGTGCAGTTGCAAAATCGGGGAAATAGCATCCAAAACAAAATCTCAACAATTCTGGGTTTAATTATTGAGAAGTTTTATTAAGTTCATTAAGTATCCGAGGAACTGCTGTGCATGGATACATGAGTGCTGTGTCCAGCATTCCCGTTAGACAGACAGGCCGAGTCTCTGCGATGCACAGCTAAAGAGATTGTTCCTGGAGAGCCTTGTGGTGAATGAACGCTTGGCTCTCTATTCCACTACTGTATTGTCCATGTGAAGAAGGCAAAGTCATAAGAGTCTGAGCTCAGTCTATTCTTGGTGAATGTTCCCCAAGCGCATCCCAATGTGCATTCCCAATTCATCCATAAATGCAATGTTCCTTTCCACATTGTGACCAGCTCCGCAGCATGATCCAGTTGCCTTCGTTGCTTGAATGCTGACCTTAAGTCTCAAGGATTGTTTTCTCGACGGCATGTTTTACATGAAAAGAAATAAAGCAAATCAGAGTCAGAGTTTGCCTCCCTCCATCCACTGAAATTACTGTTGTGCACACCTTTTTAAGTTCTGCAGTGAAGGCACCAATTGATAACGTCGCCAATGAAGCACTTATTACCCACCTCAGATACAGGAATCATCACATCCTTGCGTCCTCTCCTGCACTGCCTCCTTTGCTTGAATGCCGTCCTTAAGTGTCAAGGATTGTTTTCTCAAGGGCACGTTTTACATGACAAGAAATAAGGAAAGAACATCAGTGTCAGAGCTTCCCTCCCTCCAATGAAATTACTGTTGAGCATGCTTTATGTTCTGCAGTAAAGGCATGTATTGATAACACCGCCAATGAATCACTTAGTACCCACCTCAGCTGTAGGAGTCAGGATGATGTAACTGCCCCAATCTCGTGATGGTTCAATGCTGCTCTCAGGGAAAACATGAATGATGTGAGGGTGCTGGAAAAAGAAGCACATTTCTTTTGGACTATGAACATAAAGCAGGCCATTTAGCTCAGCTGTTCCCTGCTAGTGGTTATGCTACTCCTGCACCTTTCCATCCATTCCCATTTAATCCTGCCTACTACTATCAGCATCACCTTCCATTTCTTTCACTCTTACCTACCTTTGCCTTAAAGCAACATTGGGGATAGAGAACGGTGTGGCTGCACTCCCACCTCACCAGTTGTGTACGCAGCAAGAGCATTCACATTTGTGCTGCCACTGGACACGGCATGAGGTGACTGTGTGTCCATGTGCACTGCTCGGATGGGTGCAGGAACTGGCGGCTGTGTGTCCATGTGCACTGCTCTGATGGGTGCAGGAATTGGCGGCTGTGTGTCCATGTGCACTGCTCTGATGGGTGCAGGAACAGGTGACTGTGTGTCCACGTGCACTGCTCTGATGGGTGCAGGAATTGGCGGCTGTGTGTCCATGTGCACTGCTCTGATGGGTGCAGGAACAGGTGACTGTGTGTCCACGTGCACTGCTCTGATGGGTGCAGGAACAGGCGGCTGTGTGTCCATGTGCACTGCTCTGATGGGTGCAGGAACAGGTGACTGTGTGTCCACGTGCACTGCTCTGATGGGTGCAGGAACAGGTGGCTGTGTGTCCATGTGCACTGCTCTGATGGGTGCAGGAACAGGTGACTGTGTAACTGAACAGCAAGGAGAGGGTACCGCAGGTGGGGGAAGTGGAGCTTTGAACAGGCAGGCGTATGTTTAGGAAGTTCAGGAAGGCTATTAAGGGACCACACGGGATACACGAGATGAGATAAGAAATACAGAATGCACTCCATTGAAATGTTACAAAAACGAAAGTGACCGTTTAGATGGAAGGTTGTTCGCTGGACTGCAGCACATGTACTGTCTGCACACAGCAACTTACAACAGGAACTGGAGCACATGTACTGCCCCAGACAATGGAAATGTTTTCAGAGCAACTTACCTTGGCACAATCTCCTCTGTCTAATAAAAATGAAGCAAATCTCCAAAACGACTAAATAATTGAGATAAAATGCGAGAAAATGCCCGATGAAACCTCTCCTCCTTCCACTTTCAAAAACCCGCGCCGAAGCTTTGACGCATGCGTGAATATCGGAAGATTGACGCATGCGTGAATATCTGGTGGTGTTGCATGAAGCGCATGCGCAGAGGCCAACCTGGCGCGTTGCCCGAGGAAGACGACGTAACGCGATGACGTCACCAGCGCATGCGCAAACGGGTCCTGGCAAGCCGGAAGGCAGCGCATGCGCAGAGAGCAGGAGACCGTCTGCGCATGTGCGCACCGCGGCGCAGCCTGATGACGTGGGCGCTGGCCAGCGTTGTCAGGAATCACTTTGAACTAGAATCTTAGTAGCTATTTTGCTTTCCTCCCTTTCAAACACGCAATTAGATAAATGTTCATGCACCGCGAGGCTGTGAACTAAATCTGGCTCCCTACTCATTACTAAATATAGCAGGACATGCCTCCTTGTTGGTTCTAGGTCATATTGTTGCAGAAAACTACCTTGGACATACTCAAGAAAGTTGCTATCTTTCTGACATGTGTAAGCTGCTTATTCCAGTCTACATAGAAGTTAAAATCCTCCACTAAAACCACTTTGCTTTCACTACATGCTCATCTAATTTCTATATTCATACATTCTCCTGCTTTATACCAGCAACTTCCACTACCATCTTAAATCATTTTCTATTTTTTAATTCTCCCCATAAAGTCTCTGCTGTTTGTTTACTTCTCATTCCTTCTCTCATGAGAGAGGATTTAATTTTGTCCTTAATCATATGTCTACGCCACCCCCTCTATTAGATTCCCTATCTTTTCTGTAGACCTTATAACCTGGTATATTCAGTTCCCAGTAGTAGAGTCATTATGGCACAGAAGGAGGCCATTTGGCCCATTGAGTCCATGCCAGCTCTCCCTCGAGCAATTCACTCAGTCCCATTCGCCCGCTCTTAACCCATCGCCCTGCAACTTTATTTCCTTCTAGTGCCCATCTTATTTCTTTTGAAATCATTAATCATCTCAGCTTCCACCACCCTCGTAGGCGGCGAGTTCCAGATCATTACCACTCGCTGCGTAAAAAAAGTTCTTCCTCACATCCCCCCCTGCATCTTTTGTCCAAAACCTTAAATCTGTGTCTACTAGTCCTTGTACCATCAGCTAATGTCTACCTTATCTAAACCTGTCTGAATCTTGTACACCTCTATCAAATCTACCCTCAAATTCCTTTGCTCCAAGGAGAAAAACACCAGCTTCTCCAACCTAACCTTGTCGCTAAAATCCCTCATCCCCGGAACCATTCTCGTAAATTTTCTCTGCACCCTCTCAACATAGGAACATACGAATTAGGAGTAGGAGTAGACTCGGTCCCTCGAGCCTACTCCACCATTCAACAAGATCATGGCTGAAAGGCAGTAAGAGTTTTGAATCCTTTTGTAGAAGTTTTATATATCAAGGACCTTCACGTTCTTTCTAAAGTCTAGTGACCAGTAATGGACTCAATACTCTAGTTGTGACCAACCAGAGCTTTATAAAGGTTCAGCATAACTTCCCTGCTTTTGTACTCTGTACCTTTTTGAAGCCCAGATCTTGTATGCTTTGCCAATTACTCTCTCAACATGTTCTTCCACCTTCAACGATCTATGCACTTGGACCCAAAAGTGTCTCTGTCCCTGCACACTCTTTAGTACTTAACTGTCTTATAGCCACATTTCAATAATGGCTACCATTAAGTAATGTAAGTTGAAGTTACACCTGCAATTCATTCGGCTTCATTTCTCGACCTTCATTTGTTCGATTCCTTAGCTAGCCATGGTTATAGATTCATTCCCCAAGTCCCCCTCCCATATATAGAAATACTCTCCAAAGACTCCCCATCCCCCATCCACTACTGAGATACAACCAGGACCGTTTCCACTTCAGCAAGTATGTGCTGGAAGTAGAACTGAGTTTGCCAATAAAGCAAAAGCAAAATACTGCGGATGCTGGAAATCTGAAACAAAAACAAGAAATGCTGGATTCACTCAGCAGGTCTGGCAGCATCTGTGGAAAGAGAAGCAGAGTTAAAGCAGTCTCCTTCCCAATTAAATAATTAAACTGGGAATTAACAATGTCTGTCACTCCAGTGCAGTACTGAGGGAGTGCTGTACTGTCTGAGGTGCCAGCTTTCAGATTATATATTGTAATCAAAGTGACGTAAGCCCTCTAAAGTAGAGGTACAAATGGCACTATCCTATGGCACTAATCCAAAGAAGAGCAGGGGAATTATTCCCGTTGTCCTGGCCAATATTTATCCCTGAATCAATATCATTAAAACAGATTATCTGATCATGATCGCATTGCTTATTGTGGGAGAAAATTAGCTGCTGCATTTCCGATATTACAAAAGTTCAGGAGTATGTAATTGCCTGTAATGTGCTAAGGGATACCCTGACGTTGTGAAAGGCGCTATATAAACACAAGTCTGTCTTTTCAAATTGTTGCTTCATAACACCAGTGCCCCAGCTATAAAGCATGTTAATGCAACACTGCACCGATCTGAGCTTCTGTATTCTTTCCTATTGTCAGTTTATTCAACACTGGTTTCAATAGTTAACTGATACAAAGCTTTTTAATGCTAATGTTTTATGTGTTAAAGGAGTGATGGGCTGTGAGAGTTTGTAATTTACATTGAACGTACTTTGGGTGCCCATGGGCTGTGCAGGTTGAGCTCTGCTTCCTGTTGGTCAGGGTTAAATAACTGATATAAAAACATATTTCAGATTTCCAGCATCCGCAGTATTTTGCTTTTATTTAAATAACTGATAGGCTATTGAAATGCCACTTTTATTCGCCATAATCAGTGAAGAGCTTGATCTAAAAATTTGAGTACTTTTAAAAATCACTTATCCTTCTGAAAGACTTCCACCTTCCCCAGCTTCTACTCACAGCAATACTCGAGCAAAATATGAGTAACAAAAAACCACAGGCCTCAAAATGATATCGAAAAAGTCTGGTGTCTGGTTCAGATCTGAAAGTTCAACCGTCATAGCCATTTCTGATGCATGCTTATTGAAGTTCATTTGATCCATCTCCAACCAGCCATTGACTTCAGTCCCTTCCTCTTTCTCCGCCACCCAGTGACTAAATGGAGGAAGGAGATAAGACGGCACAATGGTCAACATGACTTGAAATTAAGCTAGCATGTTAGACATGATCGACAGACGCAGCTAGAAAAATGTTAAAAAGGAATAAATCTGTCTTGTGATATGTGGCTGATAGTGAATCAGAGTCTTCAGTGTTTTGTGTTTAGTTGTAGGACTCTTGAGTATTGCTGATCATTCCCAGAACCATCTTTTAAAGGCTGCAGAGTCTGGATTTAAAAAGCCTTGTGTTTAACCACTAGGTGTTCCCTTACCCAGGTCAACTATATCAACAGTGGGTGATTCCCATCATTCAGTCATTACCAGGTGCACTTGGTTGTTAATATTTGATGTGTGCTAATAGTCAGAGTTTATCGAACAGTTTGTCAATGTTTAGTAAATGATATGACAAATTGATGTCTGTGTTGACACTGTGTAAATGGAATTTAAACTGGTACTAACTTGGGTTTAATTCTAAATATTAAAGGTCCGTCTTATGTGCTGGATTGATTTGAAGTTTTAATTGAACATTTTTGGGGATTTTGGGAAAACTGTTCATTAGCAATCACTGTAACCTGGGCACTTGGGTTAAAATAATGAGCATTGGTTGGATACTTGAAGCACTACTACCCTCATTTCCTTTACTATTTAGTTACAAGCCACATAACATGGCAAAAGGGCCAGGGTAATGGAGTGACCAAATGGCTGTTACCATGACAACTGTTGGATTTGGAGCAAGTGTGGCTGGCAAGGCTGGCAGTTATTGCCCATCCTTAGTTGCCCTGGAAGGGTGGTGATGGGCCTAGTGAACCAGATAGGTTTTACGACACCTGAATTCAAATTTTCAAACTGCCATGATGAGCTATGTACACAGTCACATGGAAGTAATCCAGGAATTTAACCATAACACAATTGTAGCCTGTCACTATTTGTTGCAGTTTATATGAATGTGTGGTAGTGAAATCTCCAAATACACCTAATTAGCGCATGACTGAAATCAAACATAGGGAAAACTTACTATAAATGTGGTCACAGAAATTTATAACAGTGGGGGGTGGGGATGGGATTGTCACAAAAGGTGTCAAAACCAGGGCAACAGAAAGTCGTGAGGCTGACATTTTCACTATGGATTCAGAGATTGGGAGAGGGGATGAGATGAGGTATTCACTCCATTTTGAATAGTTTGAGGATTGTGTTTATTTTTGTACTTCCAGCTGGTTGGCTCATCACATGATTTTTGTTTAGGAGTGTTTCCACTTTGAAGGAATGTTCATCTTCTCAAAGTGTCTTGCCAGGGAATGAAGTAGGATTTACAAAGTTAGTCTTGCTTTACTGATGCCAGTGATATGCTGCTCTTTGTCATTGGTAGGGCCCTGTACAGCAAGTACTTTGGAGACATTGATTGATACTCAGATCAATACTGTTCTTAGCTGCAGTGCAGTGATTGTACAGTGTGCTGGTTTAATACTGTTTATTGCTTTTTTATCCTTTCTGATGATTGACTTTTCAGCTCACTAAAAGCAGGATGATGGTAAATGAACTTTCTGATCCCAACTGCTCACTTCTGCATCTTTCGTTAGCATGATAGTCTGCACTGCAGGTTTTCACAGTTCGCCTGCAGATAACAAGCTTGCTTTGGAGCTGGGTGGCTAGAGTTCATTTTCCATGCTCCAGTCAAGCAAGATAGTAAAGTTGAAGGATGAATAACCTCAGCTTGTCTTTAGCTGCAAGATTTGAGGAACAGATTGTGATATGTTGTTAAGTGAGCTTCTCTCCATTACTGCTCTGCAACTAACTACACTCCATAATTTCCCCTGTTCCTTTTTCCCATCCTGTTACATTTGAGTGAGTAGATTGGTGCAGGATACAGCTTTCTGCAGAATTGCCATCCACCATCACTGGGAATGAAAGCTGCTGGTTTTTTACACACCACACCTTGTTACTTGGAATCCAGTTAAATCAGGAGGTCCCATTGTTCCCATCGTAGGAAATTCGGCAGCCAATTTGCACACAGCAAGGTCCCACAAACAGCAATGAGATAAATGACCAGATTATTTGTTTTAGTGATGTTAGTTGAGGGATAAATATTGGCCAGGACACTGGCCAAAACTCTCCTGTTCTTCTTTGAAATAGTACCTTGGCATCCGAGGGAACTAGATGGTCCAGCATTCCTTCAGTACTGCACTGGGAGTGTCACCCTGGATTACGTGCTTACGTCTCTGGGACTTGAACCCACAACCTTCTGACTCAGAGGCAGAAGTAACCTGGTGAGTGCTCTCTTCACAAATGGGAGAGTGTTATTCTAAACAGGACAACAGTAACGATCAGAGTGTCTGCAGGCATTTTGTGGTGAGCTTCCTCTTCTAATTATAGCAAAATGTGGAATATGTACACACCCTGTTACTCTCACTGCCTGCATAACAATCTCCATTACTGAATATTGAGTATTGAACTCGATTTTGAAATCTTCATTACCGTGTCAGTTCCTTTTCTCACTTGTGGCATCTGGACAATTCCATGCAGGGACTTGTTGCTTCCGAATAGGGAGAGAGAGAGAACAGTAGCTGCAGAGGCATTTATGAGGGTCTTGCACACATCCTGGTTATACAGCAACACATACAATACTCTGAGACCAGGCTTTGTCCCCTTTCTCTCCCTCCTCCCATCTTGTTTGCATGGGGTTGGTTGTGGGGTGGGGGGGGGGGTGGGGGTGCAATGGGGAGATGGGCTTTTAAAAAAAAAATTGTCAACAATTGTAAGCATGATGCTGATGTGACAGAGATTGGTTTGCATGAGTTCCATTATAAAGATGCTGAGTGCAGGAAATGGAAATGCCATTCTGTAACATATACAAAGTCTTACAAGGTTGAAGTGGAGTCAGGCTGCCAAGTAACTTAATGGGAATTCTACATTGTAAACAAACTAGCACCTGACCTGATAGAATGATACCAGAGCTTAGAGGGTTAAATTATGAGGACAGGTTGTGTAAACCTGTCTTGTATTCCCTTCAGTTTAGAAGATTGAGGAGTGATTTAATCAAGGTGTTCAAAATGATAGAGATTCTAGGGTAAATACAGAGAAACTGTTTCCTCTGGTGGGAGAATCCAGAGCAATGGGACACAGTTTTAAAATTCGAGCCTGGGTGCTCAGGAGTGAAATCAGGAAATACTTTTTCACACAAAGCATGGTGGAAGTCTAGAACTCTCTTCCCCCAAAAGACTGTGGATGATTTCAAGACAGAAAACAATAGTTTTATCTTGGGGGGTGGGGGGGTGGAAATTATCAATGAATAATCAGTGGCGGCGAGAGGATAAAGAGCGGACCTGTGAGGGAGCTAATCAGTCTGTGGATAAAGAGCGGACCTGTGAGGGAGCTAATCAGTCTGTGGACAAAGAGCGGACCTGTGAGGGAGCTAATCAGTCTGTGGATAAAGAGTGGACCTGTGAGGGAGCTAATCAGTCTGTGGATAAAGAGCTAACCAACAGAGTTCTAAAGAAGATCAAGTGTGTCGTCAATGGGAAGCAGGTAAGGGATTGGTTGTCACTGCAGCACATCTGTGATGTTGAGAGCTTCATGGAGAGTACATTTATAGATGTGGTCACCCCACAACTTAAGACTATGCGGGGAGAGAGGGAATGGGTGACCACCCAGTACTCAAGAAGAAACAGGCAGGTAGTGCAGGAGACCCCTGAGTGCATCTCACTCTCCAACAAGTTTTCAGTTCTGAATACTGATGAAAGTGATGGTTCACCTGGGAAGTGCAGCCAGAGCCAAGGCCATGGCACCACAGGTGCCTCGCAGAGGGGCAGAAGGTAGACTTGAAGAGCGATAGTGATAGGAGATTCGATAGGCAGGGGAACAGACAGGCATTTCTGTGGTCGCAGACGTGAATCCAGGATTGTGTGCTGCCTCCCTGGTGCCAGGGTCAAGGATGTCACTGAATGGCTGCAGAGCACTCTGAGGGGGGAGGGTGAACAGCCAGCAGTCGTGGTCCACATTGGTACCAATGACAGAGGTAGGAAGAGGGATGTGGTCCTGCAGAAAGAGTTTCATGAGCTAGGTAAGAAATTAGCAAGCAGGACCTCAAAAGTAGTAATCTCCAGATTGCTCATAGTACCACGCGCAAGTGAGCATAGAAATAGAAGGATAAAGCAAATGAATGCGTGGCTGGAAAGATGGTGCAGGAGGAGGGCTTTAGATTCTTGGGACATTGGGACCGGCTGTCAGGGACCTGTACAGGCTGGACGGGATTGCACCTAAATAGAGCTAGGATTGAGTTCCCTGCAGGATGATTTGCTAGTGCTCTTGGGAGAGTTTAAACTAACTTGGCAGGGGTGTGGAAACCAAGAGGAAATATCAGAGAGGAATACCAAGATGCATAGAATACTGGGAAAGATAGATAGCACTAGAGTAGAGAATAGTAAGTTGTTAGGTGGGGTCAGAGTAAGGGAGAAAGTAATAAAGTCTAAAGCAGGGTTAATGTGTATGTATGTAAATACACGGAGTGTGGTTAATAAGACTGGTGAGGTACAGGTGTAGATTGTCATGTGGAAATATGACGTTGTGGCTATAACAGAGACCTGGCTCAAAGAAGGGTAGTACTGGGTGTTAAATATTCATGGATGCAAGGTGTTTAGGAAAGATAGGAAAGGAATAAAAAAGGTGGGAGGGGTAGCGGTATGGATTAAGGAGAGCATTGCAGTGTTGGAGAAAAAGAGGCCACGGACAGAATCAATTTGGCTAGAGGTAAAGAACAAAAATGTTGCAGTAAAATTGCTCGGTGTTGGCGATAGGGCACCAACTAGTGGCAAGGATGGAAAGGAACAAACTTGCAAGGAAATATCAGAGAGGTGCAAAAATTATAGAGTAGTTATAAGGGGGACCTTAATTATCCAAACATAGACTGGGATAGTAAAGTGTAAAGGGCAGTGAGGGGCAAGAATTCCTGGAGTGTATTCAGGAAATGTTTTCACAGCAGTATGTTTCTGATGAGAAAGTCCAATGAGAAAGCAGACACTGCTAGACCTGATTTATGAGAATGAGCTGAGCCAAGTGGATCAAGTATCAGTCGAATATTTAGGGGACGGTGATCATTGTATCATAAGGTTTTGGCTGACTATGAAAAAGAGCAAAGAACAATCCAGAGTAAGAATAATTAACTGGGGGAAAGCCAACTTCAATGGGATAAGAAGGGATCTGGGATGAATAAATTGGAGTCAAAGGTTGACAGGAAAACCAGTAGCTGAACAATGGGCTACCTACAAAGAAGAGATAGTTCGGGCACAGTCAAGGTGGCCTGGATTTTATTTGGCCGCCGCCGTAATCGGCGTTGGCTCTAAAAGATGGCGGGCCGCACGTGCGGGTTTTACTCCGCGGAGCTGCCATGATATTATGCACGGCGGCTCATTTACATGGCGGGGGCGGATCCCCCCCCCCCCCCCCCAATGACATGGATGGGGCTCACGATCCGTCAATCTGAATTTTTAAAGCTACAGGCAGTATAAAGTTAATGTAAAAAATTTAATAAAAGATTCAAGCCCCTCTCCTGTTCCCCCCCTGCTCCACAACGACTGAGCAATTTATAACTTGCTCTCTCCCCATCAAAGAAACCTACCTTGTGATCCTGACCTTCCCCACCCCCCAGACCCCACCACCAAAGTTTATAAACAATGAACTTCCCATCATTCCCGGCAACATACCTGAATATCACAGCAGGACGGCCGGCGAGAGCAGGTAAGTCATTAATTCAGTAATTTTAATTATTCAACATATTTAAATCCTGCTGTCGAGTGGCGAGGTGCCGCCACAAGGCCTTGCTGTCGCCGGCAATATGGAGCTGGGCCTTCCTGGCGTTGAAGCCTGTGGTGGACCTCTCCCGGAGGCATTTTCCGGACCCCCCCACCACGACCCCCAACATCAGGAACCCAGTAAAATTCACCCTGGTATGTTTGCTCAAAGGGGAAAGGCAGGGTAAACAAATCCAGAGCTCCCTGGATGAGAAAAGAAATAGAGATTAAGAGAAAGAAGAAAAAGGGTGTTTATGACAGATGCCAAGTAGAAAATGCTATTGAAAACCAGACTGAATATAGACATTTCAGAGGGGAAGTGAAAAAGCAAATAAGAGAAGCGAAGAGAGAGCATGAAAAAAGACTGGCAGCAAACATAAAAGGGAATCCCGAAGTTTTCTATGGACATATAAATAGCAAAAGGGTGGTAAAGGGAGGAGTGGGGCCTATTAGGGACCATAAAGGGGATTTTCGCATGGAGGCATAGCTCAGGCATTAAATGAATACTTTGCATCTGTCTTTATCAAGGAAGAAGATACAACCCAGGCAATGGTGAAAGAGGAGGTAATTCAGACATTAGAAAGGTTTAAAATTGATAAGGAGGATGTATTGGATAGGCTGTCAGAACTTAAAGTAGATAAGGCACCAGGATGGATTGAGATGCATCCAAGGATACTGAGGGAAGTAAGAGTGGAAATTGTGGAGGCACTGACCATATTTTTTCGGTCTTTCTTCGACTCAGGAGTGATGCCAGAGGACTGGAGAATTGCAAATGATACAGCCTTGTTCAAAAAGGGTGTAAAGATAATCCCAGCATCTACAGCCCAGTCAGTTTAACATCGGTAGTGGGGAAACTTCTAGAAAGAATAATTTGGGATAAAATTAGTAGTCACATGGACAAATGTGGGTTTATTAAGGAAAGCCAGCATGGATTTCTTAAGGGAAAATGATGTTTAACTAACTTTCTGGAGTGTTTTGAGGAGGTAAGAGAGAGGGTTGATGAGGGCAATGCAATCGATGTGGTGTACATGGACTTTCAAAAGGCATTTGATACAGTGCCACACAGCAGACGTATTGCTCATGGAATAAAAGGGACAGTAGCAACATGAGTATGGGATTGGCTCAGTGACAGGAAACAAACAGTACTGGTGATTTGGATATCTTTTGTGCTCGAGGAAGGTTTGTAGTGGAGCTCCCCAGGGGTCAGTATTGGGACCCTTGCTTTTCCTGATATATATTATTGACCTAGACCATGGTGTACAGGGCACAATTTCAAAGTTTGCAGATAAATCGAAACTTGGAAGCATTGTGAACTATGAGGAGGAAAGTCTAGAACTTGAAAATGACATTGACAAGTTGGTGGAATGGGCGGACAGATGGCGGATGAAGTTCAATGCAGAGAAATGTGAAATGATTCATTTTGGTAGGAAGAACATGGAGAGACAATATAAAATGAAGGGTACAATTCTAAAGGGGGTGCAGGAGCAGAGGGACCTAGGTGTATATGTGCATAAGTCATTGAAGGTGGCAGGACAGGTTGAGAGAACGGTTAATAAAACACACAGTATTCTGGGCTTCATTAAGAGGGGCAGAGAGTACAAGAGCAAGGAAGTTATGTTGAACTTGTATAAGACACTAGTTCGGCCTCAGCTGGAGTATTGCATCCAATTCTGGGCGCTGCACTTTAGGAAAGGTGTGAGGGCATTGGAGAAAGCACAGAAAAAATTCACGAGAATGGTTCCAGTAAAGAGGAACTTCAATTATGAAGCTAGATGGGAGAAGTTAGGACTGTTTTCCTTGGGGAAGAGAAGGCTGAGGGGTGATTTGATAGAGGTATTCAAAATCATGAGGGGTCTGGACAGAGTAGATAGAGAGAAACTGTTCCTACTTGAGAAAGGATCGAGAATGAGAGGGCACAGATTTAAAGTAATTGGAAAAAGAAGCAAAAGTGACATGAGGAAAAACCTTTTCATGCAGCGAATGGTTAATGTCTGGAATGCACTGCCTGAGAGTGTGGTGGAGGCAGGTTCAAGGAGCTTTCAAAAAGGGAATGAGACTGTTATCTGAAAATGAAGAATGTGCAAGATTACGGGGAGAAGGCAGGGGAATGGCACGAAGTGAGTTGCTCATCCGGAGAGCTGGTGCAGACACGATGGGCCGAATGGACTCCTTCTGTGCTGCATCAATTCTGTGATTCTGTGATGTGGAGCAAAGGCGAGTGAAATGAGATGCAGATCAGCCATGATCTAATTGAATAGCGGAGCAAGCTCGAATGGCTGAAAGGCCTGCTCCTGTTCCTGTGTCATGGTTACGTCAGAAGTCTTATGGAAATCCTTTTTAAACTTCAAATTGTGGCATCATAAAGGATGGACATCGATTTTTAGAAGTGAAGGATGTGCTGGGTAAAAGAGGAGTGTTTGAGAGATGTGTATTGTAAGTATTACGATAACCAGTGTGCCAAGTATTCAGGACTCCCTCACAGAATTAAAACTTAATTTTAGACTGTTCTGCATTTTTTACCCAGATAGACACAGGTGGAACACAATGTCTTCAAATACAACAGCAGCAGATGGGTGGGAGAGCCTGGTTTAGTATCTGAATTTTCCATGTAGTGACTTCCTGCTCAGGGAGTGAGGTAAGTTGTTCCTACCCACATTGAGTGGTGGCAGCAAGAGCAACATGGGCAGAGGCCTGGGCACAGCTTCCTGAGTGTCCTGTTTAGTTTAGAGATACAGCACTGAAACAGGCCCTTCGGCCCACCGAGTCTGTGCCGACCATCAACCACCCATCCATACTAATCCTACACTAATTCCATATTCCTACCACATCCCCACCTGTCCCTATATTTCCCTACCACCTACCTATACTAGGGGCAATTTATAATGGCCAATTTACCTATCAACCTGCAAGTCTTTGGCATGTGGGAGGAAACCGGAGCACCCGGAGGAAACCCACGCAGACACAGAGAGAACTTGCAAACTCCACACAGGCAGTACCCGGAATTGAACCCGGGTCGCTGGAGCTGTGAGGCTGCGGTGCTAACCACTGCGCCACTGTGCTGTTGGTTTGAGAATATTAAGGGAATCTGGGTGAGACTCAGCACTGGTGGCAAAGTTTCGCAAAGTACGGCACTAGGAGAGAGAAGCTGGAGGATTTGCTGAGGTGATTTGGAGGCCCATTAAGCCCCTATAACACATTGTGCACAGCAGGATCCCACAAGCAACAATGTGGCTGCTGCGTTATCCACATTAGCATAGTGACTACAATTCAAAAGTATTTCATTGGCTGTGAAGCACTTTGTGATCTGGGGTTATGAAAGGTGCTATAGAAATGAAAGTTTGTTTGTCTTTATTTTCTGTACGAGGGTGGCCACATTACCACACACTCCCCCCTCCTCCAGGAGTGGTTTATGATGTTTTCACTATTCTTCATCTTTATGCAGTCAATGAATTTAACAAAACAAAACAGCCTCCAGGGATTAGGCTTTAGTAGAAACAAAAGAAAGCACCATGTTAAATAAACATACCAATTTTAAACCTAAATGAACACGAGGCAGGCAGCAAAGGACTGCGTATGAATTCAATGCAACACTCAGAAGGTTAAAGATATTTATTTGCTTTTCGCCTCTTCCCCCACCCCTCCCCCACTCAAACTATCCTCTCTCTGTTCATGACATTTAAGAACATAAGAAATAGGAGCAGGACTAGGCCATTCGGCCCCTCGAGCCTGTTCCGCCATTCGGTAAGATCACGGCTGATCTTGTATCACAACGCCACTTTCCCACCCTATCCCTATATCCCTGAGTTCCCTCAGAGTCCAAAAATCTATCAGTCTCGGTCTTTGATGTACTCAATGACTAAGCGTCCACAACGCTCTGGAGTAGAGAATTCCAAAGATTCTCACCCTTCTGAGTGAAGAAATTTCTCCTCATCTCAGTCCTGAATGGCCATCCCTCATCCTGAGAACATGCCCCCTAGTTCTAGACTGCCCAACCAGGAGAAACACCCTCTCAGCATCTACGAGGTTAAACCTGCTAAAAATGTTATATGTTTCAATAAGATCATCTCTCACTCTTTTAAACTCTGGAGAATCTAGACCCATCGAAATCAATCTGTCCTCATAGGACAACCCTCTCATCCCAGCAATTGATCTAATGAGTTTTCCTGGCACCCACTTTAGGGCAGTTATATCCTTCCTTGGTCAAAGCCCGATATAATTGCAGCAAGACTTCCTTACTCTTATGCTCCTATCCCCTTACAATAAAGGCGAGCCTACCATTTGCCTTCCTAAGTGTTTGCTGTACCTGCATGTTAACTTTCTGTGTATAAGAACACCTAAATCACTCTGCCCAACATGTACTAGTTGCTGATAATTTTTTTTTTAAATTGCTTTTCTATTCTTCTTACTAAAGTGGATAATTTCACATTTCCTTACATTACTCCATCTGCTATCTTCTTGCTCAATCACTTGCCTATCTATGTCCTTTCTCAGCCTCTGCGTCGCCTCACAGCTTACTTTCCCATCTAGGTTTGTATCATCAGCAAACTTGGATCTATTAGTTTTGGTCCCCTCACCTAAGTCATTGATATAAATTCTATATATATTCCTATGATCGTGTGATCCGAAATAGCTGAGATCCAAACACAGATCCTTGCAGCATCCAACTTGTTGCAGCTTGCCAACTCGGAAATTATCCATTTATTTTTATTATCTTAACTTATCCATGATTCATTCTAATATATTAACCCCAGCCCCATGAGCCCTAATCTTATATAACAACCTCTTATTTAATATCCTTTAAAAATACAAATATACCACATCCAAGTTCCTCCTTAAAAATAAGAGTTCCCCTTATCTACCTTGCTAGTTATACCCGCAAAAAACTAATTGATTTGTCAAACGCAAGTTCCCCTTCAGAAAATGGTGTTCACTTTGCCTAATCATAGAATAATTTTCTAAATGCTGTGTAACCACATCCCTAACAATAGATTCTATCATTTCCCCTACTACTGATGTCAGGCTAACTGACCTGTAATTTCCTCATTTTCTCTCTCCTTATTAAATAGCAGGGTTATATTTGCTACCTTCCAATCCATGGGGACCATTCTAGAATCTAGGGCATTCTGGAAGATCAGAACCAACGCATCCACTATCTCTATAGCCATGTAGCCACCTCTTTTAAAACCCTAGGATGTAGGCCATCAGGTCCAGGGGATTTTGTTGACTTTTAGTCCCATTAATTTCTCTAGATCTATTTATATACTCCCTCAGTTCCCCATTATTTCTGGTATGTTTTTGGTGTCTTCTAATGTGAGGACAGACACAAAAGGCAGAATTTTCACTTTGGGGGCAGGAAACAGGAACTGGGACTGTTTCCGGGTCCCGAACCTGCCCCGGAGGTGGGGCGGTGGCGGGTTTGGGGGGAAAACAGTCACTCGTTGGAATTTTGATCGCGGCACCTCCTTAATTTGCATGGAGACAGGTTCCCTGTGCAATTAAGGGCGGCAGGCGGATTCTCGATGTTGGGAATGGGGTCGGGAAACCGGCATGCCAGCCAGCCTTGTAACATTTAGGCCCCATCGGCCTCCGTTCCCAACCTTGGAGGGGCCGTCAAATTCAGCCCAAAATATTACTGTCTACCGTTTCCTTATTACCCATTATAATTTCTCCTGTCTTAGCCTCTAAGAGAGTGACGTTTACTTTCCAAACTCCTGAAGAGTTTATAAAATGTGTCTCAAGTAAATATGGTGCATACCTTTGATGTCCTTTGCCAGACCCATCCAGAGCAATACATAGTTTGCATATTTTGCCAAGGTGCTGATATCTGGCAGGGAACGACCTTGATTGTAACCATGCGGGATAAGATCGATTTATTATATTCTGGCTTGTGCAAATTGCCAGCACACTTGTGCACAGCAGACTCCCTGAGCAATACAGTACTTGTACCTTCGAACTGTTACTGTGCAACACTCGGCCTCCGAATGGGACACAGCTCAATGACATAAATTCAACAATATGAGGTTTTCTGTTTTTAAATTATAAAAGGGCACCCTTCTGACCAGCTAAATAAGATAGATAACCTCCCTGTGATTAGGGTAACCAATTCTAGCAGCACATACTGCATCGCAAGACCTCCAATTGCCTCACCCAGTCAAACAGCCCCTTCTCTCCTCCGCCCAACTCCAATATTTAAAATCTGTTCAAAGAAAATGAAGAAAGCACACAATTTGTTGAATACCCCAGTGGTTTTTCTTCCTGGATTTCTTGCGGCACTGTCCTGCAGATTAAGCTTTATCACCCGGAGGGCTGGCAATACCACGGATGATCAAGGTCACACATCACATGTTCAGCCCGTGAGCAACAGCCCGGAGTTAAGCAGCAGCATTGGAAGGGCTGGTGGCCCAAGGGGCACGCCACTTCCCCACCCTGGTTTAAAGCATTTATTTCACCAGCATCATGTCTCGACTGTTATAAAATAAACTCTGGCGCAGGTTTATGCAGGAGGTTTCCTTCATGGAATTTTCTGCGCCGTGCAAGGAAAAATACACCAAAAGACGAAAGCAAACAGTTGATTTTGTGAAGTATGTAGATAACCTACTTATGTTCCAATTTAAGTGGTTGTGTCGCTTGGTCTTTGTTTTCAGGACACTGCAGGTTGCAAAGGATAAAATAGCTATTTACAATAGAAGTTTGCATTTAAAGGGGCAAAATTTTCCTGAAAATTGTGTCCTCAAGCCTCTGGATGTGGAAAGGGAGAGAATGCCTGGGAATGATTTATACCACTCACATGAGGTAGCTGATTCATTTTAACACAACTTGATGTCTACGCACACCCAACATGAGGGAAATAAATATATATCTGAATGGCGCTTTGCGATGGACCGTGCGCCATTAAAGTGTCCAATATAAAGAGTGAGACATGGCTAGGCACCAAAGAGTTAAGTGAAAGGCAAGAATGATCTTCCAGTCACAGTGTTTACTGGGGATAGAAATGACTCATTTAAAATATATACCACACTCCAGACACGAAGGTAATTGCAAGATTTCCCATTTTTGTGCTCAGGATTGGAGCACTTTTCCACTTTTGGCACCTAGGACAAGGACCAGGTTTTTAAAAATTCATTCATGGGATGTGGGCATCGCTGGCTAGGCCAGCATTTATTGCCCATCCCTAATTGCCCTTGAGAAGGTGGTGGTGAGCTGATTTCTTGATCCGCTGCAGTTCTTGGGATATAGGTACAGCCACAGTGCTGTTAAGAAGGGAGTTCCAGGATTTTGACCCAGCGACAGTAAAGGAACGTTGATACAGTTCCAAGTCAGGATGGTGTGTGGCTTGGAAGGGAACTTGCAGGTGGTGGTGTTCCCATGCATTTGCTGCCCTTGTCCTTCTAGTTGGTAGAGGTCGTGGGTTTGGAAGGTGCTGTCAAAGGGGCCTTGCTGCAGTGCATCTTGTAGATGGTGCACACTGCTGCCACTGTGCATCGGTGGTGGAGGGAGTGAATGTTGAAGGTGGTGGGAGGGGTGCCAATCAAGCAGCCTGCTTTATCCCAGATGTTGAGCTTCTTGAGTGTTGTTGGAGCTGCACCCATCCAGGCAAGTGGAGAGTATTCCATCGCACTCTTGACTTGTGCCTTGTAGGTGGTGGACAGGCATTGGGGAGACATGAGGTGAGTTACTTGCTGCAGAATTCCCAGCCTCTGACCTGCTCTTGTAGCCATACCATTTATGTAGCTGGTCCAGTTCAGTTTCTGGTCAATGGTACTCCCCAGGATGTTGATAGTGGGGGATTCAGTGATGGAAATTCCATTGAACGTCAAGGGGAGATGCTTAGATTCTTTCTCGTTTGAAATGGTCATTGCCCGCCACTTGTGTGGCGCAAATGTTACTTGCCACCTATCAGCCTAAGCCTGGATGCTGTCCAGGTCTTTCTGCACATGGGCATGGCCTGCTTCAATATCTGAGGAGTTGCGAATGATGCTGAACATCGTGCAATCATCAGCGAATATCCCCATTTTTGACCTTATGATGAAGCAACTGAAGATAGTTGGGCCTAGGACACGATCCTGAGAACTCCTGCAGTGATGTCCTGGAGCCGAGATGATTGACCTCCAACAACCACAGCCATCTTCCTTTGCACTAGGTATGACTCCAACCCATGGTGAGTTTTCCCCCTGATTCCCATTGATTTCAGTTTTGCTAGGTCTCATTGATGCCATACTCAGTCAAATGCTGTCTTGATGTCAAGGGCAGTCACTCTCACCTTACCTCTGGAGTTCAGTTCTTTTGTCCATGTTTGGACCAAGATTGTAATGAGGTCAGAAGCTGAGTGGCTGTGGCGGGACCCAAACTGAGTGTCACTGAGCAGGTTATTACTGAGCAAGTGCCGGTTGATAGCACTGTGAATGACCCCTTCCATCACTTTTCTGATGATCAAGAGTAGACTGATAGGGCGGTAATTGGCCAGGTTGGATTTGTCCTGCTTTTTGTGAACAGGACATATCTGGGCAATTTTCCACATTGCTGGATAGATGCCAGTGTTATAGCTGTACTGGATCAGCTTGGCTAGGGGCGCGGCTAACTCTGGAATCTTGTCAGGGCCCATAGCCTCCAGTGCCTTCAGCCATTTCTTGATATCAAGTGGAGTGAATCGGATTGGCTGAAGACTGTGATGCTGGGGACCTCAGGAGGAGGCCGAGATGGATCATCCACTCAGCACTTCTGGCTGAAGAAGCAAATGCTTCAGCCTTGTCTTTCGCACTGATGTGCTGGGCTCCTCCATCATTGAGGATGGGGATATTTTTGGAGCCACCTCTTCCTGTTAGTTGTTTAATTGTCCACCAGCATTCACAGCTGGATGTGGCAGGACTGCAGAGCTTAGATCTGGTTATGGGATCGCTTAGCTCTGTCTATTGCATGCTGCTTCCACTGTTTGGCATGCAGGTAATCCTGTGTTGTAACTTCACCAGGTTGACTCCTCAATTTTAGCTATGCCTGGTGCTGTTCCTGGCATACCCTCCTGTACTCTTCATTAACACAAAAATTGGTGGTGTCGTAAATAGTGAGGAGGAAAGCCTTAGATTACAGGACGATATAGATGGGCTGGTAAGATGGGCGGAGCTGTGGCAAATGGAATTTAATTCTGAGAAGTGTGAGGTGATGCATTTTGGGAGGACTAACAAGGCAAGGGAATATGCAATGGATGGTAGGACCCTAGGAATTACAGAGGGCCAGAGGGACCATGGTGTACTTGTCCATAGATCACTGAAGGCAGCAGCACAGGTAGGTAAAGTGATTAGGAAGGCATATGGGATTTATTAACCGAGGCATAGAATATAAGAGCAGGGAGGTTAAGATGCAGCTGTATACAACGTTAGTTAGGCCACAGCTGGAGTACTGTGTACAATTCTGGTCGCCACACTATAGGAAGGATGTGATTGCACTGGAGAAGGTGCAGAGGAGATTCACCAGGATGTTGCCTGGGCTGGAGCATTTCAGCTATGAAGAGAGACTGGATAGGCTCGGGTTATTTTCCTCAGAGCATAGAAGGCTGAGGGGGGACCTGATTGAGGTATACAAAATTATGAGGGGCATAGATAGGGTAGATAGGAAGAAATTTTTCCCTTAGCGGAGGGGTCAATAACCAGGGAGCATAGATCTAAGGTAAGGGGAAGGAAGTTTAAAGTGGATTTGAGGAAAATCTTTTCACCCAGAGGGTGGTTGGAATCTGGAACACACTGCCTGAAGAGGTGGTAGAGGCAGGAACCCTCACAACATTTAAGAAGTATTTAGATGAGCACTTGAAATGCCATAACATACAGGACTATGGGCCAAGTGCTGGAAAATGGGATTAGAATAGATAGGTGCGTGATGGCCAGCTCAGACACGATGGGCTAAAGGGCCTGTTTCAGTGCTGTATAACTCTATGACTCTATGAACCAGGGTTGATCCCCCGGCTTGATGGTAATGGCAGAGTGGGGGATATGTTGGGCCATGAGGTTACAGATTGTGGTTGAGTACAATTCTGTTGCTGATGACCTACAGCGCCTCTTGGATGTTCAGTTTTGCATTGCTATACCTGTTCGAAATCCATCCCATTTAGCACGGTTGTCATGCCACATAACATGATGGTGGGTACCCTCAATATGAAGACTGGACTTCGCCTCCACAAGGACTGTGCGGTGGTCACTCCTACCAATACTGTCATGGACTGGTGCATCTCTGACAGGTGGTTTGGTGAGGACAAGGTGAAGTATGTTATTCCCTCTTGTTGGTTCCCTCATCACCTGCCGCAAACTGAGTCTAGCAGCTATGTCCTTTAGGACTTGGCCAGCTCGATCAGTAATGGTGCGACTGAGCAACTCTTGGTGATGGACATTGAAGTCCCCCTCATGGAGTACATTTTGTGCCCGAACTGCCCTCAATGCTTCACCCATTTGTGTTCAACATGGAGAAGCACTGATTCATCGGTCGAGGGACGGTGGGGTGCACAGTAGGTGGTAAGCAGCAGGAGGTTTCCTTGCCCATGTTTGACCTGATGCCATGAGACATCATGGGATCTGGAATCAATGTTGAGGACTCCCAGGGCAATTCGCTCCCGACTGTATACCACTGTACTGCCACGTCTGTTGTGTCTGTCCTGCCGATGGGACAGTACATACCCGGGGATGGTGATGGTGGTATCCGGGATATTGTAAGGTATGATTCCGTGAGTATGACTATGTCAGGCTGTGGCTTGATTAGTCTGTGGGACAGCTCTCCCAACTTTGGCACAAGTCCCCAGATGTTAGGAAGGAGGACTTTGCAGGGTCGACAGGGCTGGGTTTGACGTTTTCAGTGCTCACATCGATGCTGGGTGGTCCATCCGGTTTCATTCATTCTCTTAGACCTTGTAGTGGTTAGTTGCAACTGAGAGGCTGACTAGGCCATTTCAGGGGGCATTAAGAGTCAACCACATTGCTATGGGTCTGGAGTCAGATGTAGGCCAGACCAGGCAAGGATGGCAGATTTCCTTCCCTAAAGGGTTTTTACGGCAATCAACAATGGCTTCATGGTCACCATTAAACAACTTTTAATTCAGATTTATTAATTGAATTCAAATTCCACCATCTGCTATGGTGGGATTTGAACTCATGTCCCCAGAGCATTAGCCTAGGTCTCTGGGTTACTCGTCTAGTGACATTACCACTGCTCCACCGCCTCCCCGATTTCCCAGATTTGTTGTAAGATAGATTTGACATTGAATTACATAGAATTACAGCACTGAAACTGACCATTCTGCCCAACTGGCAGATGCTGGTTTTTATGCTCCACATCAGCCTCCTCTCACCACTTTTCACATCACCCTATCAACATGTCTTATATACCTTTCTCTCTTATGTGCTTCTCCATAGATGCACCTGTGCTATTTGCCTCCACTGCTCCTAGTGGTAGAGAGTTCCATTTTTAACTGCCCTCCGGGTAAAGAAGTTTCTCCCGAATTCCTTATTGGATCTGATTCTGCCTGGGGCGATGTGCAGAAGGAACCTCCTACCACAAAGGGTAGTGGAAATTTGGAACTCTTCCCCCAAAAAGCTGTTGAGGCTGGGGGTCAATTGAAAATTTCAAAACTGAGATTGATAGACTTTTCTTAGGCAAGAGTATTCAGGATTTTGGAACCAAGGCAATTAGATGGATTAAAGCACAGATCAACCATGAACTAAATGAATAGCAGAACAGGCTTGAGGGGCTGAATGGCCTCCTCCTGTTACTATGTTCTTACTACACCAGAGTGGGATCTTGTGCAGTGGCTATATTTATAGCCTCACTGAGAATGACCGTTCTGAATTCTGGGCAGCCTTGCACTGTGGATTCACCACTAGCAACAATGTCACAACTCTACGGGCAGAGAGGAAACTTTCATTTGAAAGAGGTAAAAGGACAGAATGTGTAGCATGATTACTGAGGTGTGCGGAGCCAATCAGATTCTGGATCTCTCTCTGGTTGAGGCAGAGATCACGTCCTACGAAAGGTGTGTACCACCATGGTGTGTACAAGCACGTAGAAAGTCCTACAAGAGAAGGGGCAGTACTGGATCTAATCCTAGGGAATGAAGCCGGACAAATGGTAGAGGTGTCAGTGGGGGAGAATTTCGGGGAGAGTGACCATAACTCTGCAAGATTTAAGGTAGTTATAGAAAAGGACAAAGAGGGACCGGAAATAAAGGTACTGAATTGGGGGAAGACAGATTTCAATATGATAAATGGGTGGCACAGTGGCGCAGTGGTTAGCACCGCAGCCTCACAGCTCCAGCGACCCGGGTTCAATTCTGGGTACTGCCTGTGTGGAGTTTGCAAGTTCTCCCTGTGTCTGTGTGGGTTTTCTCCGGGTGCTCCGGTTTCCTCCCACAAGCCAAAAAGACTTGCAGGTTGGTAGGTGAATTGGCCATTGTAAATTGCCCCTAGTATAGGTGGGTGGTAGGGAAATATAGGGACGGGTGGGGATGTGGTGGGAGTGTGGGATTAGTATAGATGGATGGTTGATGGTCGGCACAGACTCGGTGGGCCTAAGGGCCTGTTTCAGTGCTGTATCTCTACACTAAAACAAAATCTGGCCAAAGTGGACTGGGAACAGCTACTTGGAGGAAAGTCTACATCAGACCAGAGGGAGTCATTCAAAAAGGAAATAGTGAAAGTTCAGGGCCAACATGTTCCCGTAAAGTTGAAGGGTAGGACCAACAAGTCCAGGGAACCCTGGATGTCAAGGGATATAGAGGATGGGATAAGGGTAAAAAAAGGAGGCTTATGGTAGATTCAAAGCGCTGAAAACAGCGGAGGCCCTAGAGGAGTACAGAGAGCGTGGGGGGGGGGGGGGTAATTAAAAAAGTAATTAGAAGAGTGAAGAGGGGACATGAAAAAACACTGGCGGGCAAGATAAAGGAAAATCCCAAGGTGTTTTATAAGTATATTAAGGGCAAGAGAATAACCAGACAAAGAGTAGGGCCCACTAGGGACCAAAGTGGCAATCTGTGTGTGGAGCCGGAAGACATAGGTGAGGTTTTAAATGATTACTTTTCATCTGTGTTCACTATGGAGAAGGACGATGTAGGTGTCGAGATCAGAGAGGGGGATTGTGATATACTTGAATAAATTAGCATTGAAAGGGAGGAAGTATAAGCTGTTTTAGCAGGCTTAAAAGTGGATAAATCCCCAGGCCCAGATGAGATGTATCCCAGGCTGTTCTGTCAGGCAAGGGAGGAGGAGGCTCTGACACAAATTTTCAAATCCTCTCTGACCACATCAGAGGTACCAGAGGATTGGAGGACAGCGAATGTGGTACCATTATTCAAAAAGGGTAGCAGGGACAAACCAGGTAATTACAGGCCAATGGTAGGGAAACTATTGGAAGAACTTCTGAGGGACAGGATTAATCTCCACTTGGAGAGGCAGGGATTAATCAGCATGGGTTTTCAGGGCGAGATCGTGTCTAACAAACTTGATTGAATTTTTCGAGGAGGTGACTTGCTGTGTAGATGAGGGTAAAGTCGAGGGTTATTTTTGCGATTGGAATCGTGTGACTAGTGGTGTACCACAGGGATCGGTGCTGGGACCTTTGCTGTTTGTAGTGTACATTCATGATTTAGAAGTGAATATAGGAGGTATAAGTTCGCACATGGCACGAAAATTGGTGGTGTCGTAAATAGTGAGGAGGAAAGCCTTAGATTACAGGATGATATAGATGGGCTGGTAAGATGGGTGGAGCAGTGGCAAATAGAATTTAATCCTGAGAAATGTGAGATGATGCATTTTGGGAGGACTAACAAGGCAAGGGAATATACAATGGATGGTAGGACCCTAGGAATTACAGAGGTTCAGAGGGACCTTGGTGTACTTGTCCATAGATCACTGAAGGCAGCAGCACAGGTAGATAAGGTGGTTAGGAAGGCATATCGGATACTTGCCTTTATTAACCGAGGCATAGAATATAAGAGCAGGGAGGTTATGATAGAACTGTATAAAATGCTAGTTAGGCCACAGCTGGAGTACTGTGTACAGTTCTGGCCGCCACACTATAGGAAGGATGTGATTGCATTGGAGAGGGTGCGGAGGAGATTCACCAGGATGTTGCCTGGGCTGGAGCATTTCAGCTATGAAGAGAAACTGGATAGGCTGGGGTTGTTTTCCTTAGAGCAGAGAAGGCTGAGGGGGGACATGATTGAGGTATAAAAAATTATGAGGGGCATTGATAGGATAGATAGGAAGAAACTTTTTCCTTTAGCAAAGGGATCAATAACCAGGGGGCATAGATTTAAGGTAAGGGGCAGGAGGTTTAGAGTGGATTTGAGGAAAAATGTTTTCACACAGAGGGTGGTTGGAATCTGGAACACACTACCTGAAGGGGTACTGGAGGCAGGAACCCTCACAACATTTAAGAAGTATTTAGATGAGCACTTGAAACACCACAGCATACAAGGCTATGGGCCAAGTGCTGGAAAATGGGAGTAGAATAGATAGGTGCTTGATGGCTGGCACGGACATGAAGGGCCTAAGGGCCTGTTTCTGTGCTGTATAACTTTATGACTATAATCTGGGTCAGATTGATGTCCCGATCTAGTTCTGCTGGTCTAGGTGGGTCAGAGAGGGATTTCCCAGATTTTTTTCCCCAATTTGGCCTGGGATTTTATCTGGTCTGTTGCCTCTCCCAGGATGTCACCTGGTTTTGATTGGGGTGGGGAGCTAACTTCAGTGGGTTAAGAATGGAGCTGGGGCGAATAAATTGGAGTCAAAAGTTGGCAGGAAAAGCAGTAGCTGGACAATGGGCTGCCTTCAAACAAGGGATAGTTCGAGCACAGTCAAGGTATGTTCCCTCGAAGGGGAAAGGTAGGAGAAACAAATTTGAGCTCCCTGAATGACAAAAGAGGTAGAGATTAAGATAAAGAAGAAATAGTGTGCTTATGACAGATGCCAGGTAGAAAGTACTATTGAGAACCTGACTGAATTTAGAAGGTCCAGAGGGGAAGTGAAAAAGCAAATAAGAGAAGCAAAGAGAGAGCGTGAAAAGAGACTGGCAGCTCGCATTAAAGGGAATCCCGAAGTTTTATATGGACATATAAAGAGTAAAAGAGTGATAAAAGGAAGAGTGGGGCTGATTAGGGACCAGAAAGGGGATTTACACAGAGGCAGAGGGCATAGCTGAGGTATTAAATGAATACTTTGCATCTGTCTTTACCAAGGAAGAAGATGCAACCCACGCAATGTTGAAAGAGTAGGTAAGTCAGACACTAGAAGGGTTTAAAATTGATAAAGAGGAAGTATTAGATAGGCTGTCTGTACTTAAAGTGGCTAAAGCACCAGGATGGAATGAGATGCATCCAAGGATACTGAGGGATGTGGGAGTGGAAATCGTGGAGATACTGGCCATAATTTTTCGGTCTTCCTTAGACTCAAGGATGATGCCAGAGGACTAGAGAATTGCAAATGTTACACCCTTGTTCAAAAAGGGTGTAAAGATAAGCCCAGCAACTACAGGCCAGTCAGTTTAACTTCGATGGTAGGGAAATGTCTGGAAAAAAATAATTCGGGACAAAATCAATAGTCACATGGACAAATGTGGGTTAATTAAGGAAAGCCAGCACGGATTTCTTAAGGGAAAATGATGTCTAACTAACTTGCTGGAGTTTTTTGAGGAGGTAGCAGAGAGGATTGATGAGGGCAATGCTGTTGGTGTGGTGTACATGGACTTTCAAAAGGCGTTTGATACAGTGCCACACAACAGACTAGTGAACAAAGTTATAATTCATGCAATAAAAGGCACAGTAGCAACATGGATACGAAATTGGCTGAGTGACAGGAAACAAAGAGTAGTGGTTAATGCATATTTTTCAGGCTGGAGGAAGGTTTGTAGTGGAGTTCCCCAAGGGTCAGTGTTAGGACCTTTGCTTTTCCTGTTATATATTAAAAACCTAGACCTTGGTGTACAGGGCACAATTTCAATGTTTGCAGGTGATACGAAGCATTGTGAACTGTGAGGAGGATAGTGTAGAACTGCAAAAGGACATAGACAAGTTGGTAGAATGGGCAGAAAGGTGGCAGATGAAGTTCAATGCAGAGAAATGGGAAGTGATTCATTTTGGTATGAAGAACATGGACAGACAGTATAAAATAAAGGGAACAATTCTAAAGGGGGTGCAGGAGCAGAGGGACCTGGGTGTATATTTGCATTAGTCATTGAAGGTGGCAGGACAGGTTGAGAGCGCGGTTAATAAAGCATACAGTATCCTGGACTTTATTAATAGGGGCATAGAGTACAAGAGCAAGGAGGTTATGTTGAATTTATATAAGGCACTAGTTCGGCCTCAGCTGGAGTATTGCGTCCAGTTCTGGGCGCTTTACTTTAGGAAAGATGTGAGGGCATTGGAGAGAGCACAGAAAAAATTCACGAGAATGGTTCCAGGGATGAGGAATTTCAGTTATGAAGACAGATTGGAGAAGTTAGGACTGTTTTCCTTGGAGAAGTGAAGGCTGAGAGGTGATTTGATAGAGGTATTCAAAATCATGAGGGATCTGCACAGAATAGATAGTGAGAAACTGTTCCCACTCGTGAAAAGATCAACACAAGAGGGCACAGATTTAAAGTAATTGGTAACAGAAACAAAAGTGACATGAGGAAAAACTTTTTCATGCAGTGAGTGGTTAATGTCTGGAATGCACTGCCAGAGAGTGTGATTCAGGTGAGGCAGGTTAAATTGAGGCATTCAAAAGGGAATTAGACTTTATATGAAAAGGAGAAATGTGCAGGGTTACGGGGAGAAGAGAAGGGAATGGAACTGAGTGAATTGCTCTTTCAGAGAGCCGGTCCAGACACAATGGGCCAAATGGCCTCCTTCTGCACTGTAACAATTCTGTGATTTTGTGGGAGTCTATTGTGTCTCCATTGTGTGGGACAGGCTGGATGGACCACAGGGTCTTTTCCTGTCAGTCAATGTTCATATATTTTCTCTTTATTTAGGTGCATATGCATCAAATATTGTTTAACAACACCCCTATTAAGTGCCTTGGGACATTTTTATTATATTAAAGGCACTATATAAATTCAGGTTGCTGTTGTTGCAGCTGATGAGTGTTCATTAGGGGCAACTGAGTAACATAACTTCAAGCCCCACTGATAAAGAAGATGGGCATGTGTTACCACGAAGTGTCCAGTGACTGTCTCGCTCTCATCTCCCTCTTGTCTCTCTCTCTCTAACCAGAATTCTTTAGACCCTTGGAAGTTCCACTGTGTGTGACACAGTGTTTGTACATTTCCAAAAGCCCCACAAACTTGCAATGCTCCAACCCTACAAGATCTGCACCAAACCTTGGTGGGATACTGGAAAATCGACCAAGCCCTCGGGACCATCACTGAATTATCGGGTACATTGTCTCCAACAAGTCCACCATCCCACAGTATCAATTCACTCTCCTATCACAGCTATACTGCCGATAATGTACAATTATATTATCAAATATATGTTTGCACCACTGTTTCTGAAAATTAATTAAAACAGTTGACACATCTGAACCTCAGCTGTGCAGATTAAAATATAATTTCAAAATTTGCCTCCCAATTTTACTGCACACTAGGGCATTTTCCCAGTGCCCACTTGTGACATTTCATCCCTACCTCATGACTATCTGGTCAAAATTGGCAGGTGAGTTCAAGGAAATTAATAGGGTTTAACATTGAATAGATGGCCTTTACTTTCACTTGTCTCAAAACTTAGTTAAAAGTGTAAGATTAAAAGAAGAGGCTTATAATGTTGTGAAGAATAATAGTAAGCCTGAGGATTGTGTTACAACCTCAGTGTGATTGTTAAAACATGAGATATGAACTCCCCAGACCAATTTAAAGAATTACACAACAAGATTTCACGTTTAAAGACTTATTATAACAACTAAATTAAAAATCATCATTAACTAAACAGTACTTTGTCAGTAGCTAATACTCCAAATTATAGAGAAAGGTATTTTCTTCACTTATTAAAATATTTGAAAACCTCACACCACATTTATACATTACATAATATTCCTTGAAGTGAAATCTTTGGAGCCAAAAGTCCCAAACTCCTCCCAGTTGGAATGCGTTGGATGTCCCAGACCTTCTCCAAGTCAATGTCCTCTTTGCTCACTTCTTTTGAGCACTTTCAACCTGGATTTTCGTGAATAAGGCGATTCCTAGTGATCCTGTTGGTCTTTTCCTTCTCCACAAACCTCAGCTTTCAAATCAGGTTCAAGTCTTCACAGCCATTCGCTGTATCAGTGTTCCGAGAGCAGGTGTGCCCTCTTTCTCTCTCCCTCCTGAGGCTGCTACCACTGGTCATTGTCTTCAGATCTTCCTTACAGCCTGCAAATTTCTCAACGTCTGTAGAATTTATCCAGAAACAGAAGGTCAATGGACATTTGTTTTTTCCAGTATGCGGAGCCCACAAGTCTGGCCACAGCTGAACCACCTGGACCTTCCTTTGTTTCCAAGTGTTAGCAATTGCAATTTGTATTTGCATTTTCAGAGCCATTGGCTCCTTGTTTATGATCTGAGGAAAGTGAAACCCGTTGTCTGTCAGACGTTATAACCTTGCATTCTCTGCTTTTCAAAAGGGTCTTTGATCTGGACTCCTTGTTGTCCTGGTAACCAATATTCCTGTCTTGTCTTTAAGCAGAGGTGATTTGAGGTCACATGACTTCTCTGATTACACTATATTAAAAATCAATTTTAAAACATAATCATGCTACAAAGTCAAAACAATTGGGAGAGTTTTAGAAACCAGCAAAGGGCAACCGAAAAGTTGATTAGAAGGAAAAAAGTCGAATATGGGAGTAAACTAAGCAAGAATACAAAACAGATTGTAAGAGCTTTTACAATTATATAAAAAGGAGAGTAGCTAAAGTAAACATTGGTTACTTAGAGGCAGAGACAGTAGAAATTATCATGTGGAATGAGGAAATGGCAGAGACATTGAACAAATATTTTGAATCTTGTCTTTACAGTAGAAGACACAAATTACATACCATAAGTAAAGGGTAACCAGGGGACTAATAAGAGGGAGAAACTTAAAGTAATTAATGTCAGCAGAGAAAAAGTATTAGAGAAACTTAAGGGACTAAAAACTGACAAATCCCCAGGACCTGATAGCCTTCATCCTAGGGTTCTAAAAGAGGTAGTTGGCAGTGATAGTAGATGCACTGGTTATGATTTTCCACAATTCCCTAGATTCTGGAACAGTCCCTGTGGATTGGAAGTTAGCAAGTGTAACACCGCCATTCAAGAAAGTAGGGAGAGAAGATGGGGAACTGCAGGCGAGTTAGCCTAACATCAGTCATTGGGAAAATGCTGGAGTCCATGATTAAGGAAGTCTTAACAATACTCTTAGAAAATCACAATACGATCAGACAGAGCCAATATGGTTTTAAGAAAGGGAAATCGTGTTTGACAAATTTATTCGAGCTTTTTGGGAATGTAACTAGTAGGGTAGATAAAAGGAAGCCAGTAGATGTAGTATTCTTGGATTTCCAAAAGGCATTCGATAAGATGCCACATAAAGGTTAACAGGCAAGATATGTTAGGGGTAATATATTGGCATGGATGGAGGATTGTTTAATGGACAGGAAGCAGAGAGTAGAGATAAATGGGACATTTTCAAGGTGGCAGGCTGTAACTAGTGGAGTGCCGCACGGATCAATGCTGGAGCCTCAGCTGTTTACAATCTATATTAATGATTTAGACCAGGAGACCAAGAATAATGTATCCAAGTTTGCTGATAATAAAAAGCTAAATGAGAATGTAAGCTGTGAGGAGGACACAAAGAGGCTGCAAAGAGATATAAACAGGTTAAGTGAGTGGGCAACAAGGTGGCAGGTGGACTAGAATGTGGCTAAGTGTGAGGTTATTCACTTTGGTAGAAGGAATAGAAAAACAGAATTTTTTTTCAAAAGGTGCGTAACTTTTAAATGTTGATGTTCAAAGGGACCTGGGTATACTTGTATAAGGAACACAGAAAGTTAGCATGTAGGTATAATCAGCAATTAGGAAGGCAAATGGCATGTTGGTTTTTATTGCAAGGAGATTGGAGTACAAGAGTATGGAAGTCTTGCTACAAATTTAGATCTTTGGTAAGACCACACCAGGAGTACTGTATGCAACTGTACATCTAAGGAAGGATATATGCCTTGGTGCTGGTACAGCGAAGGTTCACTAGATTGATTCCTGGGATGAGAGGGGTGTCTTATGATGAGAGGCTGAGTAAATTGGACTATACTCTCTGGAGTTGAGAAGAATGAGGTGATCTCATTGAAACATACAGGATTATAAAGGGGCTTGACAGGGTAGACAGAGAGAGGTTGTTTCCTGTGGCTGGGGAATCTAGAACATGGGGGCACAGTCTCAGGGTAAGGGGTCAATCATTTAAGACTGAGATGAGGTGAAATTTCTTCACTTAGAGGCTTGCAAATCTTTGGAATTCTCTGGCCCAGAGAGGTGTGGATGCTCCATCATTGAGTATTTTCAAGGTTGGGAGAGAGAGATTCTTGGTCTTTCAGGGAATGAAAGGATATGGGGATTGGGCAGGAAAGTCGAGTTGAGGCAGAAGATCAGCCACAATTGTATTGAGTGACGGAGCAGGCCCACGGGAACATATGGTCTACTCCTGCTCCTGTTTCTTATGTACTTAACTTCTCGTTGAAAAGATGGCAGTTCCAACAGTGCAGCACTCCCTCAGCACTGCATGAGAGTGTCAGCATAGATTATGGGCTCAACTATCTGGAGAGGGACTTGAGCCCTCAACCTTCTGACTGAGAGGTGACAATTCTACAATTGAGCCACGGTTAACACCTCAACATAATGGTGCTTGCAGTTCCTGGCATGCTGTGTTCCTAGACGCCTGCACACTGTCATGGGATGAGTATTATGCAGGTCTCCTCGGCTTCTCTCTCTCTCTCTCTCTCGCATTGGCAGAGACTGGAGAGCAGATCTCAAGCCTGTCCTCCTTGGCTGAGGATGGTACGAGGAAATTGAAGGGAAAGAGACTCAGGTGTTTTTTTCTTCCTGCAGCTGTTCCTCGACAACCCCCACAGAAAGGATTTTATTATTTAGCTTTCTCTTGTAGGAGCATTAATATGAATAAGACAAGTAATGATGCAGTTTTATTCCAGTCCATCATATATTCAGGAAGTCTGACTTTGGTTGTTCACATGCTCATTGCTGGTATTAGAATTTAAGTATCACCCCCTTCCCTCTCATGGAAAAGAAACTTGGACATGATGGTGAAAATCTGTTACTAATTCAAATTCTGGGGTCAGGGTGTGGAAAGGGAATTAGCTACAGGCTGCTTTAATTCATTCATCATCTCAGGTATATTGCCAGGTGAGGGAGGTCTGAGCGGTTGGGTAGAGGTCCATCGCTGTTCAGTCATCTTCCTCTTCGTAAATGGCACTGAGAACTTTCTGTGGCAGATTCATGAGTGACCCCAGCTTGACATTTAATGAACTGTCTAGTCAGAGATTCCATCTGATATAAGCGCCTCCCCCCCCTCCCAAGAGACAATCGAGCATGTCGACTTCATACCAGGGTGCACTTACATTGGGGTTGTGTTGTCCTTCAGTCATAAAGGGGACTGATCAGAGGTTCTGAGGAAGGATTCACACCCAAACCACCTCACCTGTTCTCTCCAGGGATGCTACCTGACCTTTGAGTGTTTCCAGCATTTACTGTTTGAAATTTCCAGCATCTACGCACTCGCTTTTTATTTGTTTTGTCTGTTTGCCCATCTGTGCCCCTCTCACTTGATCTGAGTCTCAGGACTCCCTGTGGCGCACCTACATGTTTACACCTTGTTTCCATCACTCTGTGGTTGTTGCCATTGCTTCCCTTGTTGTCCAGCCTGTCTCCTGGTCAGTCTTGTGGATCTCCCAGTTGTTTGTGTGTGTGTCACACAGCATCAGACTCCGTACTCATCCTTACAAATGCAAGTACCTTGTGCAGCGTCGATGGGTGACATTGACATAACACTGAGCACTTCATGGTGGGATTAGTGAGAATGAGTAATGGTCCTCCTTTGACTTTTACTCAGATCCAGGGGATATCTGAAGCACTGAAAGCTTTATTCCCGCCCACTGGCTTGCAAAGTGAATATGTGGCTCAGTGCCAAATGCCCATTTTCCCATTAGAAATTTGAAGCTGTCTATTAAGTGGGCAGAGGAACGCCTACAGGACACTGAGTAAAAGCTTTACAGCTCACTCATGCCTGGCACTGATGACTGAGTCACTACATGTCAGCGTGAAGCAGTTGTAAATGTAGACACTAAATCCGGTAAGTGTCGTGGCCCTGAGAGGTGGTGCTGGTGAGGCAGCGAAATCGAATGGCATTGAAGAAACTTGATGCTGCAATCCAGGCTCAGAATCTAGACTGGACATGACCAGATCATTTCCCTTTCTCCCCCCCACCCCCCAAATATACTACATGGAGCAAAGAGATGTTGTTTCAGCTTTTGTATTTCTGCTAAATGTAAGACAAAGTATCAAGCAGAAGCTCAGAGCTGGTTTCAGTGCTGCACTGAAGGTAACTGCAGCAGGGGAGCCCACAGCTGGGAACTGGAGCCAGCCATGTTGGTGCAGCTCTCCGCTGTGGTCTCCATTGCTACGGCAGCGTTCAGTGTATTACCGAGGGAGTGCTGCACAGTCAGAAGTGTCGCGTTTTAAATGAGATGCTAAACTGAGACCCTGGAGACTCAGGTGGGCACTAAAGATCCTGTGGCACCAAAGAGAAGCAGGTGAGTTTGTCCCTGTGTCCTGGCCAATATTTATCCCTCAATCAACCTCATTAAAAGGAATTTAAGTGACCATTTATCTCATGGCAGTTTGTGGGAGCTTGCTGTATGCAAATTGGCAGCTGTTGTTCCCTACATTACAATGGTAACTACATTAAAGGCCTGCTCGGGTCTGGGAAAAAAACCTCAACCTGAACCCGACAGAACCACATTGGACCGAGCCCGACCCAGCCCGAGTCCGACCATTTTTTCCTGCGCCCGACCCCAACCCAACCCGAGCCCAACCCGACCATATTGCACTCACTGTACTTACCACTTTTGGATGGATGGAACGGAAGGAAGTTGCACTGCTGCAGCATGAGCGCGATGACGTCATAATGATGCTCACTCGCTCACTGCACAGACTCAGAGTCTGTGGAGTACTGTGTGTGTCCCACTTGGACCCGGCCCAACCTGATCTGAGCCCGAAAGCCGGATCCGGATGAGCGACCCGACCTGCCCCAAACCTGACACATGTCGTTGGGTCCCATTGGGTTCGGGTCGGGTAGCAGGCCTTTAACCTACATGTCAGAAGTAATTAATTGGCTGTGAAATGCTTTGGGATGACCTCAAGTTATGTAAGGTCCTATATAAATGCAAGTTCCTTTGGATTCATAAATGTCTTTAATGGAAGAATATTTGAATGAGGGCTTGGGGATAAGGAAGCATGAAGAATCAGCTCTGTAGCTGAACCGACAATCTGATCCAATAAATCAGTAAGACAAAAGATATTTCTGATTAAACATGGGCCTATTAAAATGCCATTAGGCGAGGAAAATGTAGCTGGTCTGATTAGCAAGTTTGCGGACGACACAAAGGTTGGTGGAGTTGCGGATAATGATGAGGATTGTCAGAGGATACAGCAGGATGTAGATCGGTTGGAAACTTGGGTGGAGAAATGGCAGATGGAGTTTAATCTGGACAAATGTGAGGTAATGCATTTTGGAAGGTCTAATGCAGGTGGGAAGTATACAGTAAATGGCAGAACCCTTAGGAGTATTGACAGACAGAGAGACCTGGGCGTACAGGTCCACAGGTCACTGAAAGTGGCAACGCAGGTGGATAAGGTAGTCAAGAAGGCATACGGCATGCTTGCCTTCATCGGTCGGGCATAGAGTATAAAAATTGATAAGTCATGCTGCAGTTGTACAGAACTTTAGTTAGGCCACTCTTAGAATATTGCGTGCAATTCTGGTCGCCACACTATCAGAAGGACGTGGAGGCTTTGGAGAGGGTACAGAAGAGGTTTACCATGATGTTGCCTGGTCTGGAGGGCATTAGCTATGAGGAGAGGTTGGATAAACTCGGAGTGTTTTCACTGGAACGATGGAGGTGGAGGAGCAACATAATAGAGGTTTACAAAGTTATGAGTGGTATGGACAGAGTGGATAGTCAGAAGCTTTTTCCCAGGGTGGAAGAGTCAGTTACTAGGGGACATAGGTTTAAGGTGCGAGGGGCAAAGTTTAGAGGGGATGTGCGAGACAAGTTCTTTACACAGAGGGTGGTGAGTGCCTGGAACTTGCTGCCGGTGGAAGTGGTGGAAGCAGGTACAATAGAGACGTTTAAGAGGCATCTTGACAAATACATGAATAGGATGGGAATAGAGGGATATGGACCCCGGAAGTGCAGAAGGTTTTAGTTTCGGCAGGCATCAAGATCGGCGCAGGCTTGGAGGGCCGAATGGCCTGTTCCTGTGCTGTACTGTTCTTTGTTCTTTGTGAGACACACTCCAGATGCAGTGCTCCTGTTGAGTTTGGATCATGGGAGTCAGGAATCCGTGCACTGGCGCCTCCCTACTTACCCTGCTGACCCTGACTCACTTATCCTCACAGCAAGTGTATGGAAAATGGCTGTCATTCTACCACTTTGAGAGAGGCAGCTTTGGTGGTGTGAATGCAAGGACACATTAACAACGGTCTCCTGCAGGATCAACAAACAGGTGCCAGAGTTGAGGCATTGGGAGCAAAACGTTTGGAAAACCTGTGGTTTAACTGGTCAAATGTCATAACCAGCCCATGTTGTGTCCAGATCATTGTCCAACATGCAATAGATTTCTGTTTTTACCTCATAGCCAGCTACATGGAGTAATTTATATGCTAAGTCATTACTGTCTTGATCTACAGTTCAGGACAACAAGCATATAAGAACTGCTGTAGTTTGAAATATAAAGAATTGCTGGAAATACTCAGCAGGTCTGGCAGCATCTGTGGAGAGAGAAGCAGAGTTAACGTTTCAGGTCATTGACCTTTCATCAGAACTGACGAAGTACTGATGAAACGTTAACTTTGCTTCTCTCTCCACAGATGCTGCCAGACCTGCTGAGTATTTCCAGCATTTCTTGTTTTTATTTCAGATTTCCAGCATCTGCAGTATTTTGCTTTTATTTTAACTGCTGTAGTTTGACATGGCCTCACCATTAAGTCATGGGGCGGGAGACCTCGGCAGCACAGTTGTTGTCTGATGAGGAGGTGAGGGATGACACTTCAATGTCCTCGTACTCCATGGTGAGTTCTGGCTCCCTCCCGTGCGAAGACACCTCTGAGGACATGGTCCTGGTCGGCTGCGAGCAAGCAGCGGTGGCAGTAGTTCAAGGGCGACCCAGCACCATTGACATGGATTGGTCCATATCCTTCGAGCAGATTCTGGCCTCCGTGCTGACCAAGCCAGCCTTGGTCAGATTTTTTGAAAGTGGCATCTCTCTTTTCTGTGTTACCTTATAATAGTCATCCATTTGTGTACGGACGTTAGTTGAATACTGGATTTCTTGCTCAATTCTTTACAAGTTCAGCCTCCGCATGCAAAGTTCCCTCTTTTCCTGTCCCTTGTTTGCTTGTTACAGCTTGGATCATTCTATTTAAGTTTGATCCTTTCTGCTTCTTAAAGTGATCTCTTTCAAAAGAATGCCCGGAGTAAGGCCTCTACATGCAACAACTTCTGGTACCAGGCGGCACAGTAGCGCAGTGGTTAGCACCGCAGCCTCACAGCTCCAGGGACCCGGGTTCGATTCTGGGTACTGCCTGTGTGGAGTTTGCAAGTTCTCCCTGTGACCGCGTGGGTTTTGGCCGGGTGCTCCGGTTTCCTCCCACAGCCAAAGACTTGCAGGTTGATAGGTAAATTGGCCATTGTAAATTGCCCCTAGTGTAATTAGGTGGTAGGGAATATGGGATTACTGTAGGGTTAGTATAAATGGGTGGTTGTTGGTCAGCACAGACTCGGTGGGCCGAAGGGCCTGTTTCAGTGTTGTATCTCTAAGTAAATAAATTAATTAATTAACAGAGTGAAAATGGGATGGGATAGGAGCCAACGGAGGTCAGTGAGGCCAGAGAGATGAGGGGAACAGGATTTAGTGCAGGATGTGGGCACAACGTCACTGGGGTGGAAGGGCTGGACCACATATTAATCATCAAACAGCAATATCGCAATGGTTCCCTCCTTTACTCCCAGCTTTGGATGATGCCCAGTGGCATCTGTCTGTGAAACATGACCTGAAGTTAAAGAGCATGGTAACCCACCACAGAGGGTGCTTCAGAGAAATGATTTTTCTTTACATTGCAGTACATAACCATTCGTCTGGCTCTACTTTCAGCTCCCATTGGTACAAAAAGAGTAATCCAGAATGAAAGAGGTATGGTAGCTTAGTGGTTATGTTACTGGACTAGTAATCCAGAGGCTTAGACTAATGATCCAGAGACAAGAGTTCAAATCCCACCTCAGCAGCTGGGGAATTTAAATTAAATTCAATAAAAATAAAATCTGGAAGAAAAAGCTTGTCTCAGTAATGGTGACCATGAAACTACTAGATTGTAGTTAAAAACCCATTTGGTTCACTGATGTCCTTTCAGGAAGGAAATCTGCTGGTCTGGCCTATATATGACTCCAGACTTGCAGCAACGTGGTTGACTCCTAACTGCCTCAGAAATGGCCTAGCAAGCCAGTCCGTCGTATTTAAGAAGTATGTATGGTTTAACTATTTGGTGTAGATGAAGCGGAGGTGAGGAGGAATCTGCTTCTTGATTCAAAGGCAAAAGCCTACATAATAACATGAACCAGCTTTTTAACGGGACTGCTCTCACCTGAAGGATTCAAACTTAAGTTGCTTTCTTTGTACAACAGTGAAGACATATGTCATTGCGTCAATAAAATAAATCCCATAAATCTCGCTGCCAATTATGCCCCGGAAATACTGCTTCCTACCTCAGATTTCTCACTACCCCACCCCCCCCACCCCCCCGCCCGCCGACTCCCATCCATACCATATACCACAGTGCAGATATCTGACTGACTGGAGAGAATGAACCATCACAAAAGTATCCTTCAAACACAGAAAGACAATGTTACCACTTATTTTATTGCTAAAGGTAGGTGAAAAGACGAAGCCATCAGTGCAAGGCAATACTCCAGTCGAAATGAGTAGGAGGGAAGGCAGTGGGAATTGAGCAGTAATGGTTAGCTGTTCCCAAGCAAGAATGTTAAAAGCTCGTAGCTTGTAGGATGGAGGGAAGTCTGAGGGAGGTGAGGAATTCCAGTTTGGAAGAAGTCAAAAGTCCCTCAGACCCAATCACAATCAGTTATCTGGCCATTTATCCCATAGCTTTCAGTGGCATCTTCTTGTGAGCAAATTCAATGCTGCATTTCCTACAATATAACAGTGACGACACTTCAAAAGTACATATGAACATACGAACATACGAATTAGGAGCAGGAGTAGGCCATTCAGCCCCTTGAGCCTGCTCCTCCATTTGATAAGATCATGGCCAATCTGATTGCGGCCTCAACTCTACTTTCCTGTCTATCTGCTATATAACCTTTGACTCCTTTGTCAATTAAGAATCTGTCTAACTCAGCCTTAAAAATGTTCAATGACCCAGCCTCCACTGCCCTCTGGGGAAGAGAATTCCACAGACTAATGACACTCAAGAGAAAAAAATTTCTCCTCATCTCTGTCTTAAATGGGAGATGCCTAATTTTTAAACTGTGTCCCAGGGTTCCAGTCTCTCCCACAAGGGGAAATATCCTCTCAGCATCCACCCTGTCAAGTCCCCTCAGGATCTTATATGTTTCAATAAGACCTTCTCTCATCCTTCTAAACTCCTATGGATACAGACCCAACCTGTCCAACCTTTCATCATAAGATAACCCCTTCATCCCAGGACTCAGTCAAGTGAACATTCTCTGAACTGCTTCTAATGCAATTATAAAGGAACCTTAAGTGAGGAAACCAAAACTGTACAGTACCCCGGATGTGGTCTCACCAATGCCCTGTACAAAACTTCCCTACTTTTATATTCCATTCCACTTGCAATAAATGACAACATTCCATTTGCCAGTACTTAATTGGCTGTTGAGCACTTTAGGATGTTTAACAGTCATGAAAGGGGCTATATAAATGCGTGTAAACATATAGTCTGTGGCCAGTAACCACAGACACTGGGCACAAATGAGAAAGGCATTGAACAAAGGGGTTTGAAACGCGACTATCCCATGTTGATTCGTATCTTACTGTGAAGCCATGTGTTGTGCCCTTGGACTGGAAACTATTGTAAATGACCTTTTCTAGCCAAGCTTGGTCATCCTGTGTAAACATCTTTTATCGTAAATAGATGGAAAGGAAATGTGAGCTACTGTAAACCGAGCTGTCGCCAGCCAATCCCAGAGCAGTAGCTGCAGAGAAACTCTTGGCCTGTAGCTCCCCCGCTGGCTCGTTGAAGGAGGTCGGCATTGTCGGTATGTGGAAGCAAACACTGTGCAATCCCAACCAAAGAAGCAGTTTCTATTACTGCTGCTGTCTCCCTTGCTTTTGAAGTGGATGCATTGGCACGGCACTACTTGGTAGCAGAGTCTGTAGGACCTGGCTACACACTCCCAATTCACCTTACTGCTTGTCTTGAACATGGTTATCTGAGGCAAAAAGAACCCCCAGAATTATCCCCCAGGAAAATCAGCACACAAAACCCGAGGCCGGCTCGCTCTTTCAAATGAGACATTAAACTAAGGCCTTCTCGGGTGAATGGAAACATCTCATGACACGATTTCAAAGAAGAGTAGGAGAGTTCTCCCCAGTGTTCTGGCCAATAAGACTCCTTAGACAGCACCTTCCAAATCTGCGACCTCTACCAACTAGAAGGACAAGGGCAGCAGATACATGGGAACATCACCACCTGCAAGTTCCCCTCCAAGCCTACACCATCCTGACTTGGAACTATATCGTCGTTCCTTCACTGTCGCTGGGTCAAAATCCTGGAACTCCCATCCTAACAGCACGGTGGGTGTACCTACCCCACATGGACTGCAGCGGTTCAAGAATATACAAACTGGTTGTTTTATTTTAATAAAAAAAATGTCAACAGATGAAACTCACCACCACCTTCTCAAGAGCAATTAGGGATGGGTAATAAATGCTGGCCTGGCCAGCGATGCCCACATCCCATGAACGAATGAAAAAAAAAATTATCCCTCAATCAACATCACTAAAACAGATATAAAAACAAGAAATGCTGGAATCACTCAGCAGGTCTGGCAGCATCTGTGGAAAGAGAAGCAGAGTTAACGTTTCGGGTCAGTGACCCTTCATCGGAACCTGCTGCCAGACCTGCTGAGTGATTCCAGCATTTCTTGTTTTTATTTCAGATTTCCAGCATCCGCAGTATTTTGCTTTTATTTCACTAAAACAGATTATCTGGTCATTATCACATGACTGTGGGAGCTTGCTGCGCACAAATAGGTTGCTGCGTTTGTTACGACAGTGACTACACTTCAAAAATACTTTGTTGGCTGCAAAGTGATTTGGGACATCCTGAGGTCATGAATGATGCTATGTCTTTCTTTTGACTTTCATTTGCACGGCAGCAGCTGGTTCTGGAGCAGATGCCTGAAAACTCTTGACTTGTCTCCTCCTCTCAGAGTTAAAAATGACACGCTGTGCACTGTGGAAGAGCCGCACACGAGAGAGGGGGTGGGGGCAATACAACCTGTATGGAGCAGGTCTGGTTCGAGTTTGTTTTGAGTTCTACTGAAGCTGTAATGGGTAGAATGACTTGGAAAGCAGAAGCGTGAGCTTCCCGGAGTAACGAGAATCATTTGGCAAATTGTTAACTGTGATTGGTTGACTTTAACTCTTAAAGTGCCAATCACTCCATTAGGGTTGCCAACCTTTGACGTACTCCTGGAGGTTTTGTCACATGGCATCCCGTTTCTCGCAATCCCGCTCGGTCTAACAGCCATTTTCCCCATCTCCAATATTTTTTTAAATCATGTGCGAAAAGAGTTCAAAGAAAATTTTTTAAAAAACACACAATTGTTTTAATATCATACAATATCTCCCTGGGTTTGCTTGGAGCAGTGCCCTGGAGATTAATCTTAAATTCCTGGAGCCTCCTGGATAACCCTAGAGGATCGCTAACCCTATATTCCATGCACCCTGTTAATGTAATGGGATGGCTATTACACAGGAAATACAGTACAGTCTATGCTTGGTCTGCAGTCCCTGTTTAAAAGCTGTACTCAAACAAGACTGCTTCATTTCACAGAAATTAAACCTTGCAAAGGGTGCAAAGGAAGTGTTTACTTCCTTCATTAAGAACACACACCTCTTTATTCTTGTGGGACTGTATAATTAGCCTCTGCTAATGTTTGAGACCACACCTTGAAGGATTGATCAATGATATTTACAATGACAGGTCACACTTATTGATCACGCATATACCCTGTTACTCATTCTTGTAATTATGTTAATAATCACATCATTTCAGATGACGGGTTAGCAATTTAAACTGCTGTTTCCAAGGCTACAGAACCTGCTCCACCCCCAGATTGATTCCAGAGTGCCTTCAGAATGATCTGAAAAGTCATCTGATTTCCCCATGCAGCTCGGAGGGAGGGGATTGCAGGAGGCGGCGGGGTGGGTGGGGGGGGGGGCGTGGGAGGTGAGCTAGCAGGTGGGTGACACTGAACTGAAAATCTTGGTGCTGGAAGCAGCTCCTGGAAAATTTGAAACACATCTGATCCTTTTTGGGACTAATGTCTAGTTTCAGATTTACACTGGTAACCATGGTGACTGATGCATCTCACTGCAGGGATAAGGCCCAAGGTCTGCTGAGTTCATCCCAGCACAGGGTGTGAAGCAGAAGAATTTGCCCCGTGGATAAGTTAGGAAACCCAAGACTGAGGCGGTGTAAGTGGCACAAGTGTTTTTAAAGAAAGTGTTTGAATCATTATTGGCTAAAGAATGACCATTCCATCAGACCCACCATATTGGATTTTTGTCTTTTAGAGTTTTATTTTCCTTAGATTCTTTTGCAAGATGACACCACCCCTTTAATTGAACCCAGATTGGCAGGCAAGGAAACTACTACCTCCCTCTTCCCATGTACAGGAGACATATTGCCGGCCAATTCTACTCCTGGGAGTTTTACATTTAAAAGAAAGAATGAATTTGCATTTATTTAGCAGGATGTCCCAAACCGCATTACAGCCAATGAAGTATTTAAAATGTATGCCATTGTTAATTTATAGGGAAACACCACAATCAGTTTTTCCACAGCAATGAGATAATGCCCGGATAATCTGTTTTAGTGATGTTGGTTGAGAGATGAATATTTGCCAGGACACTGGGAGGACTCTCCTGCTCTTCCTAAAATAATGCTGTGGGACCTTTTATATTCACCTGATTAGGGAGATGGGGCCTTGGTTTAACATCTCCTCTGACTGACAGCACTCTCCCAGTACTGCACTGAGGTGTCAGCCTAGATTCTGTGCTCAAGTCTCTGGAGCGGAGATTGGATTTCTGACTCAGATGAGAGTGCCTTGAGCCAAGGCTGACATCATGGGAGACCCACTAACAATATAAAAAATATCCTTCAAATTAGGTTTTCAAAAAGAAAATCTTTTTGCCGTCCTTAATTGAGGAATTCTTTGGAACAATTGAACAAGGAAGGATTTGAAAGCATTAGACAGTGCAGAAAAGATTTCTGAGAATGGTTCCAGGGATGGAGGGACTTCACTAACATAGATAGATTGGAGAAGCTGGGGTTGTTCTCCTTAGAGAAGAGAAGGTTGAGAGGAGATTTAATGGAGAGGTCTGGACAGAGTAGATAGAACCCTTGGCGGAAAAGTCGAGAACAGGAAAACACTGATATAAGATGAAAGGCAAAAGAACCAAAGGTGACATGAGGATTTTTTTTTTCTGCTTTACACAGGAGTGGTTAGGATCTGGAATGCAATGCCTGAGAGTGTGGTGGAGGTAGATTCAATCATGGCTTTTAAAAGGGAATCGGATAAGCACCTGAAGAAAGAAAATTTGCAGGGCCACGGGGAAAGGGTGGAGGAGTGGAACTAGCTGATTTGCTCTTGTAGAGAGCTGCTGGAGACACTATGGGCCAAATGGCCTCCTTTTGTGCTGTAACCATTCTATGATTCTAGGTGCAGCGCACACGGAATACAAACCGAGACAAATCTGTAAGTCATGGCAGCTGTGTCCCACTTGTATGACAACTGTATGCCATATACACCGCCCTTTTATCTCTCTAAAATAAGAGCATAAGAAGAGCAGGAATAGGCCATTCGGTCCTTCAAGCCTGTTCTGCCATTCAATAAGATCATGGCTGATCTGATCTTGGCCTCAACTCCACTTTCCTGCCTGTTCCCCTATAATTCAAGTGTCTGTCTATTTCAGCCTTGAATATATTCGATGACAGCCTCCATAGTTCTCTGGGGTAGAGAATTTCAAAGATTCACGACCCTCTGAGAGAAGAAATTCCTCCTCATCTCTGACTTACGTGGGCGACCCTTTATTCTGAAACTATGCCCCCTAGTTCTAGACTCCCCCATGAAGAATTTCCCGTCGGTGTCTGGTTTCCCACACTGTTGGGAGCCAGTTTAAGTGCCTGGAGGTGGGCACCTGGCAGAAGACTAGGTGTGGGGTAGGGAGGAGGGGGTGGAATGCCATTACTCTAGGTGCGGTTGCAGCCACAGACCATGCTGTAGAAGGATTTCCTCCTGCACAATGGTAGCCTGGCTGCTGATACTGTTTTTTAATTGAGGTTTAAAAATGTTGGAGAGAGGCTGTCTCCATGTTGAAGCGCCCTCTCAGTTACTTACCATCTATTGCAGGCTGCTGTTCCTCTCAAGCTGGAAGGCCTCTGTGTCCTCCTCACAACTTGACTTCCCACCTACCTTTGTATCTGGCTTGATCCAGCTCTTGTATACACTTGATCCCTTCATCTAGATTATTAATATAGATTGTAAGTAGTTGAGGCCCCAGCACTGATCCCTGTGGCACCCCACTAGTTACAGTTTGCCAATCTGAAAATGACCCATTTATCCCCTGCTCTCTGTTTCCTGTTAGCTAACCAGTCTTTTAGCCATGCTAATATGTTACTCCTTACACTATGCGCTCTTATCTTGTACAGTAACCTTTTGTGTGGCACCTTATCGAATGCCTTTTGGAAATCCAAATACGCTACATCTACTGGTTCCCCTTTATCCACCCTGCTTGTTACATCCTCAAAGAACTCTCATAAATTTATCAAACACGATTTCCCTTTTATAAAACCATGTTGACTCTGTCTGATTGTATTATGATTTTCTAAATGTCCTGCTGCTCCTGCCTTAATAATGGACTCTAGCATTTTCCCAATGACAGATGTTAAGCTAACTGGCCTATAGTTTCCTGCTTTCTGTCTCCCTCCTTTCTTGAATAGAGGCGTCACATTTGCTGTTTTTCAATCTGCTGGGACCTGTCCAGAATCTCGGGAATTTTGGAAGATGTTAGACCACAGAGTGGAGTTTACTGCTATTTCTAGCTGGCAGTCTGGCTTCCAGACTACTGCACCCCATCCCCCCCTCCGGGGATCAGCTTTAGCCTCACATTAGTAACTGGAATGGCAAGCTCGATAGTTCAGTCTGTGAAGTGGTGGCAGCACCAGAAATGCATGCAGTTTGTGCTAAATGACATTTTTCTATTGGAAAGAGAGAGACTGACTGGACTGGAAATACTTTCCTCCATTTTATACCTGGAGCTGGAGCATTGCTTGGCTGGGTACAAAGTGGCTCACAGATGGGATAAAGTTCCTTCTGTTACAACACTGGACCTTAAATCTGCCTTAGAAAGGCTTCCAAATGCATGAGGGTGTCATCTTATTTGTTAGACAAGCCAAAAAGTCCCAAATCTACCTTAAATAATTCTTTTATGCCAGTGAGGTTTGGAATTAGAGGTACTCGTTTTGGGTTAGTTACTTTAGTTTTGGGCTATCTCCAGTATTGCTGTAATACTGTGTCTTTCTTTTAACGGGAGTAATTAATTTAACATGAGTGTGATGTCAGAATATTCATGGTTATAGTCCTACCCTGACTTAGAAGGCTTCTTGCTGACAGATTCTGGTATGATTTCTACTTTGAAGTGAGTTCTGTAGTAAACTATAACCCTCTGGATTATCTCAGACCCATTCCGAAACTTGTTCCCTCTGTGCATATTGATTTGCATGCATCTAGTGATCTTATCACGCAAAAATGACCTTATTAATTACCTTTGACCTGTGTAGCTTGTACCTGGGTAACAGAACTACGTCCCACCCTGCTGGACCAGACGGGACTCTCTGTCCGAATTCTCCAACAAACTCTAATCCATATCTCAATACATTGCAGTTACTGCTGTAAACAAATGTGTGTATTGTCCCTTCCTCACTTAACGGAGTCTTTTTAAGAGGAGCCTCTGTGTTGAATGTCAGTAAAAGTTAATTGATTCTAAAAATAAAATATTGATCAGGTGCCCCTTGTGTAAATGTGACAAGCAGAGTATAAGGCGGGTTGCCCAGAGCAGTGATGAATGGAGTGGAATAAAAGACTCCTTCAGTTTACCATTGTCCGCTTCTTCCTGAGTCAGCAGTCTCCTATAGTAAATCAGGCCAGTTTTTCCCAATTGGTGTATTAATGGCAGCAAGTATTTCAGGAGCAATAGGTTTAAAACAATTTGAAAATCAATTTTGTCTAATCCCAGCCAATAATAATCAACAAGCGGAGGATTTCATCAGTTTTCTCTGCAAGTGCCAGGGTGAGATAGTGAGTGTTGACGAGTATGGAAGTGTTGTAGTCATCACCAAAACTAACTGTGTCCAATCGCACTGTACTCAAATAGAGGCCTACACCATCATCATTGATAGTGAAAGGGAACTAGCCTATAATAGCGTGGAGTTAACTCACGTAATGTTAAGTCGCATGGCAGCATTCTGTTGCCACCCAACCGCTACCAGCTAGAAGGACAAGGATAGCAGGTGCATGGGAAGACCAACACCTCCAAGTTTCCTTCCATGTCACACACTATTCTGACAATATTAGTGTTTCTTCATCGTCGCTGTGTCAAAATCCTGGAATTCCCTATCTAAGAGCACTGTGAGAGTACCTTCATCCTCATGCACTGTAGCACTTTAAGAAGGCAGCTCCCCACGACCTTCTCAAAGGCACCTAGGGGTGGGCAATAAATGTCGTCCTTACCCACAATACCCACAATACTGAGAATGAATTTTAAAAAAAACATGGAATAACCAAATAGTTGGTTTCACAGGTTCTGTTTTATATTATCAAAGAAAAGTGGAGCACCTTGGCCATTTTTGTTTTCAAGACACTTTTTTTGAGAGCAATTGTGGGCTGAATTTGCCTTCATTATATTGTCTGAAATTGGGCAGAATTGCAGCAGAAATGGTGAGAAAATTGGGTGGTGAGGACCAGTACTGCTTCCTATTCCCTGACCTTGATTTCCCTTCCCTTGCCTCTGCTGGGACTTCCACTAGTGATTCCTTCCCTGCCCCACTGCATCCAAATGCTTGTGCATGGGGTAGCAGTGGAGGTGGGGTAGCCAAAGCCCATTTCCCTCATGCCTGCACTTGGCATTGCTAACTCGGGCAGGTCATCATATGACCACCTGCCTTCAACCATCCTGCCTAAACAAATGGCCTTGCCCCCCCACCTCAGCACCCCACCCCACCCCGCCCCATGTCTAATATAGTGGTTCAAAGTGAACCATGTGTTCAAAGAAAATGGAAACACTTTGTTTCAATAACCCCATGATGTTTCTACTGGGTTGCTCGCAGCTGCCTCCAGGAGATTAATCACTCATGCTTGGAGATTCCAGGACAATTATGGAGGGTTTGCGATTCTATTCCTACCTGTTACTGTCAATTCCCAGGACCACCTGGCAGTAAATCTGGGGTAATGGCCCCAAAGTGCTTAAGTGGAGGGTGAGTGCTTAGTATCGGGCTCCTCTCCCTCCATACAAGCCCAGAAAATACCTCTTTTGGACCCTTTCTTGGCCAAGGCCTAAAAACAAGTTTCTACCTTTCCTCTTTGAGGCTCACCTGCCCCTTTAACCCACTTCTGCTTCTCCAGGTGTTGCAGCAGCATTGCAAGAATTTCTTGCAGCCACTCCAGTGGGACCAACTCCACACCAACCCCCTCCCCTTTGTTGTGGGAGTCCATTTAGCCATCTATAATTACCATGACACAAGAAAATGAGTCAGAATTGGAGGGGTGAGCTGAGGTCCTGTGCTGCCACTACCAGGACATTGAGCCCTGTATATTTTTGTTGAGCCTTGGTGTCATGCACCATTTACAGGGGGGAGGTTGGATGTGTAGTTATGGTGCACTACAAGGCTGCAACAGTCCAATGACCTGGTAATGTTTTTGCTGTGCATTAGTTGTCCACTATCCTGGAATGTTAAATGATTGTTGAAGAGTGCAAGTGTTACTTCACAGCACAGAATGGGATTGCTGTGTTTGTTTGCTCAGATAATCATTTGCCTTTTTCCATTTAAGAAATTCTACTCTTTCACTTATCCTGTTTCTGGCTTCCCTAAAGTCAAATTCACAGTCAAAAGAAAAAGAGCTGCATTCATATAGCACCTTTCACAATCTCAGGGCGTCCCAGAAAGCACTTCACAGTCAATGAAGTACTTTTGAAGTGCAGTCACTGTAGTGATGTAAGTAACATGGCAGCCAATTTATGCACAGCAAGCTCCCATAAGCACCAGTGAGATAACTTGCTAGATAATCTATTTTAGGTCACAAAAACAAAAATTGCTGGAAATACTCAGCAGGTCAGGCTGCATCTGTGGAGAGAGAAGCAAAGTTAATGTTTCAGCTCAGTGACCTTTCAGCAGAACTGGCAAAGGTTAGAAAAGAATTAGGTTTAAAACAAGTGAAGGGGAGGGGAGGAGTGGTGGGAGAGAGAACAAAGGGCAAGGTGTTTGATAGGGCAGAGGGAGATTAAATAACAAAGCTGTCCTGGGACAAAGGCAAAGTGTGTGTTAATGCTTGTGGTGAAAGACAAAGTCCAGAGGGACTGTTAATAGCGGAATAATGAGCAGCTCTGTCGACATGAAAAGCAGGCACATGGTTAAAAAATAAAATATTTTAAAAAGGCCAGCAAGGCTGTAGAGTGCCTAATTGAAAGATCAGGTGCCTTGAGCTTGTGTTAATGTTCACTGGAACACTGGAGCAGGCCAAAGACAGAAATTTTGCTATGAGAGCAGGGGGGAGTGTTGAAATGGCAAATAACTGGAATCCACCAAATGGATCTTCCCCTCCCCTCCTTCCCAGCATTCCAAAGGGATTATTCCCTCCGCGACACCCTGGTCCACTCCTCCATTAACCCCGACACCTTGTCCCCTTCCCACGGCACCTTCTCACGCAATCGTAGGAGGTGTAATACCTGCCCTTTTACCTCCTCTCTCCTCACTATCCAAGGCCCCAAACACTCCTTTCAGGTGAAGCAGCCATTTACTTGTAGTCCTTTCAATGTAGTATACTGTATTGGCTGCTCACAATGTGGTCTCCTCTACATTGAGGAGACCAAACGCAGATTGGGTGAACGCTTTGCAGAACACCTCTGCTCAGTCCGAAAGCATGACCCCGAGATTCTAGTTGCTTGCCATTTCAACACTCCCCCCTGCTCTCACACCAACATTTCTAACTTTGGCCTGCCCAGTGTTCCAGTGAACATTAACACAAGCTCGAGGAGCAGCACCTGATCTTTCCATTCGGCACTCTACAGCCTTGCTGGCCTTTTTTCAATAGTTTATTTTTTAACCATATGCCTGTTTTTCATGTAGTCAGAGCTGCTCATTATTCCACTATTAACAGTCTCTCTGGACTAATGCTTTGTCTTTCACCACAAGCATTACATACTCTTTGCCTTTGTCCCAGGACAGCTTTGTGATTTAATTTCCCTCTGCCCCTTTGTTCTAACCCCCACCACCCCCCACCTTCACTTGCTTAAAACTTAATTCTTTTCTAACCTTTGCTAGTTCTGCTGAAAGGTCACAGACCTGAAACGTTAACTTTGCTTCTTGCTCCACAGATGCTGCCAGACCTGCTGAGTATATCCAGCACTTTTTGTTTTTGTTTCAGATTTCCAGCATCTGCAGTATTTTGCTTGTATTAATCTGTTTTAGGTGTTGGTTGAGGGATAAATACTGACCAGGACACTGGGGAGAACTCCCCTACTCCTCTTCAAATAGTGTTATGGGATCTTTCACAACTGCCTGAGAGAGTAGGCAGGGTGTCAGTTTAAGGTCTCCTCAGGAGGTTGGCATTTCCAACAGTGCAGCACTCCTTCAGTACTGCACTGAAATGTCAGCCTGGATTATGTGCTCAAATCTATGGAGCGGGATTGGAACCCCCTTCTGCCTCCAAGGTGGGAGTGCTATCACTGAGCCACAGCTGGCACTTGACACATCATTAATGGGATGAGCAACCCCAAAGTGAAAAAAATGCAAAGGATTCTTTCCTTCAACAATTTCACTTTTTCGTATGAGTAAAAAGAAAGAGACTTTATTTAGAGTTTTGAATATTGGGTGAAAGACAGTTCACTCACTGAGCTTCAAGTTACTCGTGGGATACAAAACAGTTGCATGTATTTTCCTTCTATTCTGCCTTTTTGTTTACAAATATATTCAGATGCTGGCAGTACAGAGATTGCTTTCTTATTGCCAGAATTCTGCAACCCATGAATTACAACATTTTATTACTCACTCTGGCTCCCATACTTTACAGCTGAATCACTGAAACTACCAGGATGATAGCAGCGAACATCCTCAAAAGAGCCTCCCATAAAATATTTCCCCTACAAACTTAATTTACCCCACACTGAGACTTTTACCCCTACAGACTACATCTTCTCACATTGAGGAGGCTTTTACCCTTACAGACTGCATCTACCCACACTGAGGGGCTTTTACCCTTTACCCTAGTAACTGTACCCATTGTTGCTTATCCTAATCTATGCAGATCGCCATGGGATACAGCCCATCCGTCCTTTTTCCAGAGGCATTAGAATCGACAAAGTTCCCAACCAGTTCTATAAATTTTTTTTTAAATCTTTCGTGGGATGTGGGCATCGCTGGCTAGGACAGCATTTATTGCCCATCCCTTGAGAAGCTGGTGGTGAGCTGCCTTCATGAACCACTGCAGTCCTTGTGGTGTAGATACACCCACAGTGCTGTAAGGAAGAGAGTTCCAGGATTTTGACCCAGCAACAGTGAAGGAACGGCGATATACTTACAAGTCAGGATGGTGTGTGTGGCTTGGAGGGGAACTTGCAGGTCGCAGTTCCATGCATTTGCTGTCCTTGTCCTTCTAGGTGGTAGAGATAGTGGGTTTGGAAGGTGCTGCCTGAGTAGCCTTGGTGATTTGCTGCAGTGCATCTTGTAGATGGTACACACTGCTGTCATTGTGCACCAGTGGTGGAGGGAGTAAATGTTGAAGGTGGTGGATGGGGTGTCAATCAAGCGGGCTGCTTAGTCCTGGATGGTCTCGAGCTTCTTGAGTGTTGCTGGAACTGCACCCATCCAGGCAAGTGGAGAGTATTCCATCACACTCCTGACTTGTGCCTTGTAGATAATGAACAGGCATTGGGGAGACAATAGATGAGTTACTCACCGCAGAATTCCCTGTCTCTGACCTGCTCTTGTAGCCACACCATTTATGTGGCTGACCCAGTTCGGTTTCTGGTCAATGGTAACCCCAGGATGTTGATAGTGGGGGATTCAGTGATGGTAATGTCATTGAACATCAAGGGGAGATGGTTAGATTCTCTCTTGTTTGAGATGGTCTTTGCCTGGCACTTGTGTGGCATGAATGTAACTTAGTGTTTTATACCAAGAATCGTCATCAAAGTCACTGACCTACAGAGCACAATAAAGATTAAAATAATCAAAACATTTCAGATTTTTATAAACCCTGGACAAAACTCCTTCCCAGTAAATGTAATCAAACCTTCTGTCCAAGGATCTTGTCTGATTGCCAGAATGATCCTACATTTTAAGACTGGCTTGGTGAAGTTACTATAACGTACGCTACATGTTGAAGTGACAGGTGATAGCAACCTTTGGCATGTTATAGCAGGAGATGTAATACCTGCCCATTTACCTCCTCTCTCCTCACTATCCAAGGCCCCAAACACTCCTTTCAGGTGAAGCAGCGATTTACTTGTACTTCTTTCAAAGTAGTATACTGTATTCGCTGCTGACAATGTGGTCTGCTCTACAGTGGGGAGACCAAGCGCAGACTGGGTGACCACTTTGTGGAACACCTCCACTCAGTCCGAAAGCATGATCCCGAGCTTTCGGTTGCTTGCCATTTCAACACCACCCCCCCTGCACTCATGCTCACATCTCTGTCCTGGGATTGCTGCAGTGTTCTAGCGAACATCAACGCAAGCTCGAGTGACAGGATCTCATTTACCGATTAGGCACGCTACAACCTGCCAGACTGAACCTTGAGTTCAATAATTTCAGAGCATGACGGCCCCCCCCCCCCTTTTATTTTTAGTCATTTTTTATTTGTTTATTTTATGTTATTTTGTTTAGTTTGTTTCTACTGTGCCTACCCACTTTTTTTTTAAATGTTTGTGCTTGGAGCCAGGGCTGTTCATTTTACAGTCAATTCACACTCTCTCTGTACTAATGCTTTGTCTTTCAGCACACCATTAACATACCGTTTGTCTTTGTTCCATGACCTTCTGGTCAGTTATTCTCTGTGACCTTGTCCTATCAACACCTCTTTTGTTATTTCTTGCCCCAGCCCCGGTTTACTTGCTTAAAACCTTTTCCATTCCTAACCTTTGCCAGTTCTGATGAAGGGTCACTGACCTGAAACGTTAACTCTGCTTCTCTCTCCACAGATGCTGCCAGTTCTGCTGAGTATTTCCAGCATTTCTTGTTTTTATTTCAGATTTCCAGTATCTACAGTATTTTGCTTTTATATTCGATTATATAATAGTCCCAGTTTTGTTATGACCTAATAAGGCAAATAAGTATAGCTCTTTATGCATTAGTAGCAAGGAATGAGCATCAAAAGTGCTTAAAATGTCTACATTATTACGCAAAGCAATATGTGAGTACCAGGATTACCAGTTATCAAAGGAGAACAGATAACCAACTACCCAGATACCAGAAGTAGGTTCATCTCCAGCAGGGTGCTACCAAGCAGAAATAAATAGTTGGGACACTCAGTTTCTCATCACTAAACTCCAGTGGGAATCAAGTGAATAGAAAAGCCAGCACTATTGGGATCTGAGAACAGCACCTTCTGAATTATAAATATTCCACTGACGTTTTCCTATTGTAGATTTTATGGGGTTAAACTGAACACTTTTGTCGATTAAAATGATAGATTCTGATTTGCTCTTTAGTAATTACTAAAGCCCAGTTGTTTAGTTTTACTATGGTAGTATAATGGGTGCTAATAATTCAGTACAGCAGGCCATTTACTGTGTTATTTTTAAATGAGTCTCAATTGATGGCCAATTAATCAAGTGTGAATAAGTAACACTCACCTGAAATGGCCTGATAGATCATTGGCAATGGTGTAGTGCTGTTAATTCTAGACATTAGACTCTGAGTAAAGTCTAAATGCTCTTCTTAATAACATGTAATCAGCTGAAACCAAAGGACAGTCTTAAGCCTCGCTCTTGGAATCATGGAATGGTTACAGCACAGAAGGAGGCCATTCAGCCTGTCGTGTCCGTGTCAGCTCTCGACAAGAGCAACTCACCTAGTCTCACTCCCCCACCTTTTCCCCGTAGCCCTGAAAATTTTTCTCTTCAGATAATTATCCAACTCTCTTTTGAAAGCCTCCATTGAATCTGCCTCCACCACACTCTCAGACAGTGCATTCCAACTTCTAACTTGCTGTGTAAAAAAGTTTTTGTTCATGCTACCATTGGCTCTTTTGCCAGTCACCTTAATTGGTGTCCTCTGGTTCTGGATCCTTTCACCAATGGAAACAATTTCTCCCTATCTGCTCTGTCCAGACCCCTCAAGATTTTGAACACCAGTCCTAGATCTCCTCTTAATCTCTTCTCCAAGGAGAACAGCCCAGCTTCTCTAACCTATCCACATAACGGAAGTTTCTCATCCCTGGAATCATTCTCCTGAATCTTTTCTGCACCCTCACTAATGCCTTAACATCCTTCCTAAAGTGTGGTGTCCAGAACGGGATGCAAAACTTTAGTTGAGACTGAACCAGTTTTTTTGTACAGGTTTATCATAACTTCCTTGCTCTTGTACTCCGTGCCCCTATTTATAAAGCCTAGGATCCTTTATGCTTTATTTGAGTAATGTGAGGTGTTCTGGAGTTTTCTGGTGACAATCTCTTCCTCCTTACTTCCTATCTATCCGCCTCCCTCCCTCTGTGCACTGCCTCACCCAGTGGTCTCATTGTGAACAGGTTGATGTGCAGCCAACAAAGAGTTTTAGCATTCCATTTATACAACACAACCACATCCCTTTCCAAGCCTGTCCCCCCTGCCGCCCCCTGGATATAGTGCCAGGCAGATTCAGGACCCACAACTATACTAATAACAATTTTGTATGCACAATGTTTATCCTTAGTTGTGCTTGTGACATTACGATTCTGCCCTCAGACTATCCCCTTTGTCCGCACAAACCAACAATGTGAAGCCTACACTGCTGGGCTGTACCGGCAGGTTCATGGAAGAAACAAAATAGTGACAGCAGCAGCTTAATAGCTGAACATCAGGGAAGGATGGTGAAGAAGGGCTCAGGCCCTTCATTATTCACTCTATCCATCAGGTTGTGCAACCTCGTGCTCCGCCCTCCCCAACCATTCACACAACAAAACAGCTGCAGCGAAATGCAGGAACATCTTGGGGCTATTCTTCCCTGACTCCGTCAGGCAATTAAACAAACCTCTGAGTCCATCGTTACCTGGGACGCATTGTATACTTAAATTCCCCCTGCTCCACATTTGCCCTGTTACTTTAGGATGATAGGACTATACAAGGACTGGAAAAGCCCATCTGCAACCATTGGGACAGTCCTAAATATCACTGACTATCAATCTCACTTTACCTCTGATACCCTCCCTGGGGCAGTTACTGCACACATTTACCATGTGTGAAGCAGTTACACATTACTGGCTCCACTGTGTTCCCACTGCGGAGATGTTGTTAACTGGTTCTGAAGTCCTGATGCAATGCCTGATTTGTATTTTAGGTCAGTGCTGTAATATAACTGGGGTGTAGCACTCATTCTTGCGTTTGCAACCCCGTGAGAGTTCAGTGCTGCACTTATAGATGTACCAGACCATAAATATATTCTCATATAACCAGGCCAGTGAGATGGTAAAATGCAGCTGCTGTTACCCTGCCCTACAAGGAATACCAGTCTGCTGGAATATTCCAATGGAATTAGACAGCAACTGTCTGAGGGTTTGGAATATCTTGCATAGAATTTACAGCATGGAAACAGACATTCGGCCAACTGGTCCATGCTGGTGTTTCTGCTACACATGAGCGTCTTCCCACACTACTTCATCTCACCTTATCAACATGTCCTATTTATTTCTCCATCGTGTGCTTATCTAGCTTCCCTTTAAATGCATCTGTGCTGTTTGCCTCACTCACTGCATATGGGTAGCACTCTGCACATTCTAAGTAGTCTTTGAAGAATTTGAAGAATAAAGAAGTTTCTCCTGAATTCCTTATTAGATTTATTAGTGACCATCTTCTATTTATGCCCCCTGGTTTTGGTCTCCCCACAAGAGAAAACAACATCTCTACATCTACTCTATCGAATCCGTTCATAATGTGAAAGGTTCAGCCTTTCCTGAGAGTTATAACCTCTTGTTTCTGGTAGCATCTTTGTAAGTCATTTTTGCACCTTCGCCGCCTGTGTTGTATTTTGCCAGGATTTGATTTTTCAGTATTTTGAACTGTTAAGACAGCTGAAGATGCTGTAAATTTGGAATGTGTGGTGGTAGCGCCAGTGCTGTGACTCAGTAGCTGCTGTTGGGCTGGGATTTGTTTTGATGGAACTCAGAGCGAAAGGTCTGCCAACTCAATTAGACTGTTGGCCAGTTCTATCCTCTGTTATTGATTAAACTGAGGCAAATGAATTACCTGGCTGTACAATTAATTAAACCTACATATCGAACAATGTGACATATTATTGCACAGTGATAGGTAGCATCGTAACAGAAAGGGACTGCGTTCCACAGGCAAGGTCAATGGATTCATTAAATAAAGGAGGTGATCAACTCTCTATTTAATTACTGCTGCATCTGGGCAGTGTTTGCATATAGGGGTATTATGGACAGCATAAGGGTACTGGATGGAATAGTACATATGGGCACTGTTGATGCCCTGTTGCACCTGGGTCGATAGCATCCTGCGCCGACACAATGGGATCTCTTTCTCTCTGTTTCCATCTCTGTCTCTCTTTTTCTTTGTCTCTCTTTCTCTCTCGGTGTTTCTGCCTCCCTCCTCACTCACTCTTTTGCCCCTCTTTTTCTTTCTTTCCTTTACTCTTCTTTTTTTCCCTCATTTTTCTTTCTTTCTTTCTTTCATTCTCACTCTCTCTGCTGGCTGGATGAGTCCTCCAAGAGGTGAGTGTGATAGCATCAACCATATTAATTGTGGCCAGAGGAAGGTCCATCGCTGAATACTTGTTGGTTCCAATTGACATTCTTTCAGTGTGGATTGCTCTGTCCCTGACCTGTGAGTCGTTGGTGTTAGAGGTTAAAAGTGAAAGCTGTTCCATTCCTCAGCATGGAAATTTCTCACTGAGCCCAAAATTCACTTCTTAGATCAGCAGATCAGGAGAAGGAGTTGTGCCTGAGAAAGGGTAGTTGGAGTGTGAGTGGCTGCTGGTGTTTCAGTCATAGTTCTGTTGCTGAAACTGCAGATGAGACTAAAGTTTATTTAACACTGGTGTTGTGTTAATGCAGTGGAATGAACCATCAGGGCCTCGAGCTTTGTGAGCTCCTCACAGCTGCCTCTCCAGCTTATGATGTGATAAGTGGTGTGGTTCAGCTGACTGCGACTTAGCACTTTGAACATTTCAAATTGTGGCTTCACTGTCAGGAGTCTGTATTTATTTTTCTGTGTGTGAATGTGTGTTAGAAGTCATGAGCCTGGGATCTCCTTCAGCTCATGATATCCGGTGAAAGTCTAAAAGTCTGGCTATGTGTGACTGTTGGTGATATTAGTGAGCAAACAGTTAGCGTGTTCACATATCTCTGGCATGAATCCAAAATAGGTTAAAAAAGAAGATATGATAAATGTCATAAGCAACACACCAAGTCTTCATTGACTGTAAAGCAACATCTTGAGGTCACAAAAAGGTTATATGAATTCAGGTATTTTCCTTCTTTAGGTCTTTGCCTTGATGTAACTTGACAGTAGTTTCTAAGCTATAATCACCTGAATGATTGAGGTCTTCTTTAGACATTTTGACAGTCAGGCAACTAGATTATCCAATGTTTTGTGTGAACGCTGTGCAAACAGAATCTGGTGGTTGTGATAAAAGGGTCTGAAATGACGTTGAAACCTTCAGCAGAGATTTTGGATACTGAAGTCTTAACTTTTCTCCAAAGTCGGGAATGAGGAAGAATGCTGTTGTAAAAGATTTGTAATACAGGAACTCCATGAGGTAATTATGGAGTAAGAGGGCATCCAACATAAAGAATAAAATCAGATGGACCTCGGCACCAGAAACAACCTGACCAGTCGACCCTGTAAAGTCCTCCTGACCAACACACAACTTGTGCCAAAATTGGGAGAGCTGTCCCACGAGTAGTGTATCAACAGCCTGACATAGTCATACTCACAGAATCATACCTTGCAGACAATGTCCCAGATACCACCATCACCATCGCTGGGTATGTCCTGTCCCACCGGCAGGACAGACCCACCAGAGGTGGCGACACAAGGTATACAGTCGGGAGGAAGTTGCCCTGGGCGTGCTCAACATTAACTCTGGACCCCATGAAGTCTCATGGCATCAGGTCAAACATGGGTAAGGAAACCTCCTGCTGATTACCACCTACTGCACCCCCCTCAACTGATTAATCAGTGTTACTCCATGTTGAACAACCTTTGGAAGAAGCACTGAGGGTAGCAAGGGCACAAAATGTAGTCTGGGTGGGGGACTTCAATGCCCATCACCAAGAGTGGATCGGTAGCACCACTACTGACTGAGCTGGCCGAGTCCTGAAGGGCATATCTGCCAGACTGGACCTGTGGCAGGTGATGAGAGAACCAACAAGAGGTGTCATTGTCAGTGCTGTCAAGAGGCATTTACATAGCAATAATCTGCTCACCGATGCTCAGTTTGGGTTGTGCCAGGGACACTTGACTCCAGACCTCATTACAACCTTGGTCCAAACATTGACAAAAGAGCTGAATTTCAGAGACAAGATGAGAGTGACTGCCCTTAAAGCAGCTTTTCACCAAGTGTGACATCAAGGAGCCCTAGCAAAATTGAAGTCAATGGGAATCGGGGAGGGGGGGGGTGGGGGAGTGGGGTGGGGGGGGAGCTCTCCACTGTTTGAAGTCATACCGAGCACAAAGGAAGATGGTTGTGGTTGTTGGAGGCCAAACATTTCAGCCCCAGGACAAAGGCTAGGAATCCTGCGGGGAGTAACTCACTTCCTGACTCCCTGTCCACCATCTATTAGATCAGCAACGCCCACATCCCATGAACAAATAAAATAAAATTGCTGCAGGAGTTCCTCAAGGCAGTTCCCTAGGCCATTACCATCCCCCACTATGAACATTCTGGGGGCGTTACCATTGACCAGAAACTCAACTGGACCAGCCATATAAATACTCTGGCCACTAGATCAGGTCAGAGGCTGGGAATTCTGTAGCAGGCGACTTACCTGACTCTCCAAAGCCTGCCCACCATCTACAAGACAGGAGTGTGAGGGAATATTCTCCACTTGCCTGGATGGGTGCAGCTCCAATAACACTGAAGAAGTTCAACATCATCCAGGACAAAGCAGCCCGCTTGATCAGCACCCCATCCACAATCTTAAACATTCACTCATTCCACCACCGAGGTACATTGGCAGCAATGTGTACCTTTTTTTAATTCTTGACTTGGAACTATATCATCGCTCCTTCACTGTCTCTGGGTTAAAATCTTGGAACTCCCTCCCTAACAGCACTGTGTGTGTACCTGCCCACATGGACGGCAGCGGTTCAAGAAGGCAGCTCACCACAACTTTCACTTTAACAAATGCTGGCCTTGCCCACATCCCATGAATGAATTAAAAAAGAATGGTCAGATACTTCCACAATAAACAACTCCAAATGACATAACCCTGGTGTGTTTTTTTGGAGACGGTGGTTCTCTCAATGCACAACACAATGGCTGCTGACACGCACATATGGTCGGTAATCCAGTAATGTTGGAACAGGTCATTAGGGTATACTTGGTGTCATTAGAAATAGTACTTCATCATTACTTAGGTTGACTTCTCGCGGCTGGTCATCTTTCACTTGGCTCTTGTGACTGCATTCAGTACTTTGGAACATGGGCTGGGATTTTGTGTGGCCCCCTGAGGTGGGGTCAGAGGTGGGTGGGGGGGGGGGATGTCAAAGGGCCCATCGCTTACCCGCCCCCAAGCGATTTTCCTGGGGGCAGGATAGGCCTTCCTGCCCAAAGGCCAATTGAGGCCCTTAGGTGGCTTATTAATGGCCAATTAAGGGCCTCTTCCTGCCGCCGCTAGGATCTTACCAGTGGCGGGGTGTGCCTCCGCTGTGCGGGTAGGGTGCCTTCTAACACAAAGTCCTCTCCTTGTAGTCTTGTGGGGGCTGGGGGGGTGGTCCTTCCTCCATGAACAAAATGTGACCCACTGGGTTCCACCGCCAGGAACCAGTTTACCACCCCTGAACCCCCTCCCCTGACAGCACAACCACACCCCCCTCGCCGGGGCCTTCCGGACTGGCCCTGGCGACCCCACCTCACTCACCTTGGGTCCAGGGTTCCAGTACTGTGCCTGGGTCAGAGGCCTCTGCAGTACCAGCAGTGGCCACTGCTCCCAGTGGCACTGCCAATACTGCTGAGCTGCTGGCCCTAAGATTGGCTTTAAAGGAATAGGGATCCTGGCTCCTGAAACTATGATTTAAAAAGACAGGAGGATCACTCCACGGGGTAGGCATGAAAAGGCAGAAGCAGGCTTTCCCCCGCCTTTTAGGCCCAGTGCTGGGAGCCCTGCCTACAGCACAAAATCCAGCCCATCTTGAGTGTTGCTGGAGCTGCACTCATCCAGACAAGTGGAGAGTATTCCATCATGCTTCTGAGATATGTCTTGTAGATGATGGGCAGGCTTTAGGGAGTCAGGAGGTGAGTTAATCACCACAGAATTCCCAGCCTCTGACCTGCTTTTGTAGCCACAGTATTTATTTGGCTTGTCCAGTTAAATTTCTGATCAATGGTGACCAGGATGTTGATAGTGGGAGATTCAGCGATGGTAATGCCATTGAATGTCAAGGGGAGATGGTTAGATTCTCTCTTGTTGGAGATGGTCATTGCCTGGCACTTGTGTAGCACATATATTACTTACCACTTATCAGCCCAACCTGAATGTTGTCCAGGTCTTCATTTCCTGAGGAGTTGTGAATGAAACTGAACACTGTTCCATCAACAATGAACATCCCCACTTCTGACCTTATAATGGAGGGAAGGTCATTGATGTGGTTGGGCCTAGGGCATTACCCTGAGGAACTCCTGCAGCAGTATCCTGGAGCTGTGTTGATTGGCTTTCAACAATCACAACTATGCTCCTTTGTGCTTGGTACCAGCAACCAGCAGAGACATTCCCCCCAATTCCCATTACTTTATTTTTACAAGGGGTCCTTGATGTTACACTTGGTCAAATGCTGCCTTGATGTCAATAGTAGTCATTCTCACCTCACCTCTGGAATTTGTTTGATTTTGAACCAAGGCTGTAATGAGTTCAGGAGCCAAGTGGCCCTGGCGGAACCCAAACTGAGCATCGGTGAGCAGGTTGTTGTTGAGTATGTGTTGCTTGACAGCACTGTCGACGATACCTTCCTTCCCTTTGCTGTTGATTGAGAGTAGACTGATGGGGCAGTAATTGGCCAGATTGGATTTGTCCTGTTTTTTGTGGACCGGACATACCTGGGCAATTTTCCACATTGTTGGGTAAACGCCAGTGTTGCAGCTGTACTGGAACAGCTTGGCTAGGGGCATGGCTAGTTCTGGAACAGAAATCTTCAGCACCACAGCTGAGATGTTGTCAGCGCCAATAGCCTTTACTGTATCCACTGAGTCTAGGGAGGAAAGAATATAGGACCTTTAATGTAAGAAGTTCTTGGTCTGAAATTGGCCTTTCAGTGATGTGAAGATGGAGTGTTCCATCCTTCAGCACGTTCACAGCTATCCATTTGCCTCCATCACAGCACTCACTGTATTCCAAAAAACTAATTTGTCAGCCTTGGCTCAATGGTAGTACTTTCACTTTTGAGTTAAAAGGTGATAGGTTCAAGCCCAACTCCAGAGTCTTGAGCACATCATCAAGGCTGACACTCCAGTGCCGTACTAAGGGAGTGCTGCACTGTCTGAGGTTCTGTCTTTTGGATGAGACAATAAACTGAAGCCTCTGTCTGCCTTTGGAGGTAAAAGACCCTATGGCACTATTGGAAGAAGAGCAGGGAAGATTTCACTGGTGATCTGACCAACATTTATCCCTCAACCAGCATTACTTTAAAAAAAAACAGATCATCTGGTCATTTATCTCATTGTTGTTTGTGGGACTTTGCTGTGTGTGAATTGGCTGCCAGGTTTCTTCCATTACAGCAGTCCAGTATGTGAAGCTCTTTGGCCATTTTGACCCGATTGGGAAGCACTCTGTGTTATCTCATACAAGAATTAATGAGTGAAATCCATTTGGAAATGAAAGTAAGTTCCCACACCAATGAAGCCAAAATCTCTGCAATCAAAGTCCAGATCTGAGCAGTAAATCACAGTGAGTGATTCCATACGCAGTTGACAGGCAGCTTATTTATCCCTGGTTTTTGTGCTGAGGAATGAGGCTCTTTCTCATGCATGCGTTCTAACCCTGATCGAATCAGAAAACATTGCTTTTTTGCTTTGTATATTTATACAAGGTGCTTTTTAGAATAGTGGGGAGAAAATAGGATGTCTGTAATTGCCACATCAAGTGAGCTAATGTCACAGTTGATGTTTGGTCTTGCTCAGTTGCAGCATCTTGTGTATTACTAAGTGTGCAGATGTTAGCAGAAAGGAGTAATCCACAAGACATTCACCTGGTGCCTGTTTACAACAGCACACTCTTAAGAAAAGGCTTCATTTTCCATTGTTGAGCCCTGGCTTTCCTCCTGAAGTAACGCCCAAAACTCTTACATTCATAACCTTGTTGTTACCTCTCACTCCTTATCAGCAACAGTCTGCTTGTACTTGGCTTTTAGTGGAGCACTCTTTTAGGCATTGTTTACAGCATTCCTGAAGGGGCTGGTGGAAATGTTGAGTAACGCTGTTGTTCCTGGGTTTGTTAGTACGTGGTTTTCCCCATAGAGCGTTCCTGATTTCTGACATGCTGCTGAGGCACTGAGAGAAGAGAAACCCAAACACTCTTCGGGATATAAAGATCCTGGGCGGGGTTGGTCTGTGGCTGGAGCAGTGGCAGCAGTGCTGAACATGAGAGTATTAATAAATCAATTTTGCATCATTTATCATTGGGAATCGGGGATAATTTACAAGGAGATTAAATGGGTGGAGTAGATGTCTGTACTAGGGTAGAGTCTGCAGAAGGGCCAAGCTGATGGGCTGGATGGCCATTTCTGGTTTTATGCTTTCTATAGTGCACTTCGCGGGGAATCTGGAGGGTGATGGGACAAAGGAGAAGGGTGAGGAAATAATGCATGACACAAGAAGAATACGGTTCAAAATACTGATTAGTGTTAATGGGGATCTCTTTAAGAAATTAATTCTCTGGTAAAGGGGAGGAACTCACCACGTATGTTTTAACCTGAATCTAATCTCCCTCTTCCTCTCCCACAGATGTTTGTTGTTGATACGGTGGTGGGGGATAACTGCAAACTGCATGAGTTCAACATCAGTGGATCCACCTACGCTCCAGAGGGAGAAGTGTGAGTACTCCCAAAGATCCATGACTGCATTGCTCTTAACATTAGCTGCTCTAAACTCAGTATGGAAGAGAATTTCTAGAAGGCATCATAGGCATCCAGTGGCAATTGGCAAATAATATACCAGCTTTAATTAATGCACCATGTTGATGCCGATGGGTGGGTATCTGATCATGGAGACTGCAATTAATCTCATGATGGTATGACTTACTGGTTGACCTTGAAAACAATTTTCACCCAACTGTGAGCTGTGAGGGGTGCGGCATAGACTGTGGGTGAGGGGCCAGTGTGTGGGATATGGGCTGTGGGTGAGGGGCCAGTGTGTGGGATATGGGCTGTGGGTGAGGGGCCAGTCTGTGGGATATGGGCTGTGGGTAAGAGGACAGTCTGTGGGATATGGGCTGTGGGTGAGAGGACAGTCTGTGGGATATGGTCTGTGGGTGAGAGGACAGTCTGTGGGATATGGGCTGTGGGTGAGAGGACAGTCTGTGGGATATGGGCTGTGGGTGAGAGGACAGTCTGTGGGATATATGGGCTGTGAGTGAGAGGACAGTCTGTGGGATATGGGCTGTGGGTGAGAGGACAGTCTGTGGAATATATGGGCTGTGAGTGAGAGGATAGTCTGTGAGATATGGACTTTGGGTGAGAGGACAGTCTGTGGGTGAGAGGACAGTCTGTGGGATATGGGCTGTGGGTGAGAAGACAGTCTGTGGGATATGGGCTGTGGGTGAGAGGACAGTCTGTGGGATATGGACTGTGGGTGAGAGGACAGTCTGTGGGATATGGGCTGTGGGTGAGAGGACAGTCTGTGGAATATGGGGCTGTGGGTGAGAGGACAGTCTGTGGGATATGGGCTGTGGGTGAGAGGACAGTCTGTGGAATATATGGGCTGTGAGTGAGAGGATAGTCTGTGAGATATGGACTTTGGGTGAGAGGACAGTCTGTGGGTGAGAGGACAGTCTGTGGGATATGGGCTGTGGGTGAGAAGACAGTCTGTGGGATATGGACTGTGGGTGAGAGGACAGTCTGTGGGATATGGGCTGTGGGTGAGAAGACAGTCTGTGGGATATGGACTGTGGGTGAGAGGACAGTCTGTGGGATATGGGCTGTGGGTGAGAGGACAGTCTGTGGAATATGGGGCTGTGGGTGAGAGGACAATCTGTGGGTGAGAGGACAGTCTGTGGGATATGGGCTGTCGGTGAGAGGGCAGTCTGTGGGATATGGACTGTGGGTGAGAGGACAGTCTGTGGGATATGGGCTGTGGTGAGAGGACAGTCTGTGGGATATGGGCTGTGGGTGAGAGGATAGTCTGTGAGATATGGGCTGTGGGTGAGAGGACAGTCTGTGGGATATGGTCTGTGGGTGAGAGGACAGTCTGTGGAATATATGGGCTGTGAGTGAGAGGACAGTCTGTGGGATATGGACTGTGGGTGAGAGGACAGTCTGTGGGATATGGGCTGTGGGTGAGAGGATAGTCTGTGAGATATAGACTGTGGGTGAGAGGACAGTCTGTGGGATATGGGCTGTGGGTGAGAGGACAGTCTGTGGGATATGGTCTGTGGGTGAGAGGACAGTCTGTGGGATATGGTCTGTGGGTGAGAGGACAGTCTGTGGAATATATGGGCTGTGAGTGAGAGGACAGTCTGTGGGATATGGGCTGTGGGTGAGAGGACAGTCTGTGGGATATGGGCTGTGGGTGAGAGGACAGTCTGTGGGATATATGGGCTGTGAGTGAGAGGACAGTCTGTGGAATATGGGGCTGTGGGTGAGAGGACAGTCTGTGGGATATGGGGCTGTGGGTGAGAGGACAGTCTGTGGGATATGGGCTGTCGGTGAGAGGACAGTCTGTGGGATATGGACTGTGGGTGAGAGGACAGTCTGTGGGATATGGACTGTGGGTGAGAGGACAGTCTGTGGGATATGGACTGTGGGTGAGAGGACAGTCTGTGGGATATATGGGCTGTGAGTGAGAGGACAGTCTGTGGAATATGGGGCTGTGGGTGAGAGGACAGTCTGTGGGATATGGGCTGTGGTGAGAGGACAGTCTGTGGGATATGGGCTGTGGGTGAGAGGACAGTCTGTGGGATATGGACTGTGGGTGAGAGGACAGTCTGTGGGATATGGGCTGTGGGTGAGAGGACAGTCTGTGGAATATGGGGCTGTGGGTGAGAGGACAGTCTGTGGGATATGGGCTGTCGGTGAGAGGACAGTCTGTGGGATATGGACTGTGGGTGAGAGGACAGTCTGTGGGATATGGGCTGTGGTGAGAGGACAGTCTGTGGGATATGGGCTGTGGGTGAGAGGACAGTCTGTGGGATATGGACTGTGGGTGAGAGGACAGTCTGTGGGATATGGGCTGTGGTGAGAGGATAGTCTGTGGGATATGGGCTGTGAGTGAGAGGACAGTCTGTGGGATATGGGCTGTGGGTGAGAGGACAGTCTGTGGGATATGGGCTGTGGGTGAGAGGATAGTCTGTGAGATATGGACTATGGGTGAGAGGACAGTCTGTGGGATATGGGCTGTGGGTGAGAGGACAGTCTGTGGGATATGGGCTGTGGGTGAGAGGATAGTCTGTGAGATATGGGCTGTGGGTGAGAGGACAGTCCGTGGGATGTGGGCTGTGGGTGAGAGGATAGTCTGTGAGATATGGACTATGGGTGAGAGGACAGTCTGTGGGATATGGGCTGTGGGTGAGAGGACAGTCTGTGGGATATGGGCTGTGGGTGAGAGGATAGTCTGTGAGATATGGGCTGTGGGTGAGAGGACAGTCTGTGGGATATATGGGCTGTGAGTGAGAGGACAGTCTGTGGGATATGGTCTGTGGGTGAGAGAACAGTCTGTGGAATATATGGGCTGTGAGTGAGAGGACAGTCTGTGGGATATGGGCTGTGGGTGAGAGAACAGTCTGTGGGATATGGGCTGTGGTGAAAGGACAGTCTGTGGGATATGGGCTGTGGGTGAGAGGACAGTCTGTGGAATATGGACTGTGGGTGAGAGGACAGTCTGTGGGATATGGGCTGTGGGTGAGAGGATAGTCTGTGAGATATGGGCTGTGGGTGAGAGGACAGTCTGTGGGATATGGGCTGTGGGTGAGAGGACAGTCTGTGGGATATGGGCTGTGAGTGAGAGGACAGTCTGTGGGATATGGGCTGTGGGTGAGAGGACAGTCTGTGGGATATGGGCTGTGGGTCAGGGAGATATTGGCTGGGATGTAGACTGTGGGTGGGGTAGTTTCATGATGGTTTATTTGATAACACTTTAATGATGTCCGCTCAAAACTGCCGCACCCAGCAATGTGATATGCTGCAATGGTGTGTTGAAGTGGGCTGAGATCTTTGACAGCATATCTGATGCAAAGTAGATTTGTGCTAATTGTTTTGGTTTATGAAAAGTAGAAACCTGTTGGCGATTTGTTATCAGGAATTAGAGTGCTGGCATTGAAACCTCCAGTGAGGAACTCAGAAAAACCTGAGACCAACTGCGAGGAAATGTTAAAGTTAGAAAGAAAATCCCATAAATAAATCCCGTAAATAAATTAAATATATGACGTCTCTGATTTCAGCAGTATCGTTCTGACAGCTCCGAGCTCTGAGCACTCCACTTTTTATTTTTAGTACAATTTGTATTTTCTCCTCCTTCCCCTTCAAGTGAATTGATCCAAACAAAGAAGTAATTTAAACTTTGAAGTTAGTTCATTAAGCTTTGCATTGATGGGATTTGTTTATCTGTTGAGTGGGTGCTGCTTTCCTGAATTCTAATCACCTGGCACTGGGTGCTGGGCTAAGGTTCTCTTGCAACAGGCTGTTACTCTCAGTCGCATTGGTTTTACAAATGTTGTACAGTCTTAGTGAGGTGATTCATTAATTTTGGTAGAAAGAATGAGGAGAGACAATATAAATTAAAGGATACAATTCTAAAGTTGCTGCAGGAAGAGAGGGACCTGGGGGTACATGTGCACAAATCATTGAAGGTTGTAGGGCAGGTTGAGAATGTGGTTAATAAAGCATGTGGAATCCTAGGCTTTATAAATAGGGGCGTAGAGTTCAAAAACAAGTAAGTTATGTTGAAACTGTATAAAACACTGCTTCTGCCTCAACTGGAGGATTTTGCCCAATTCTGGGCACCACACTTTAGGAAGGATGTTAAGGCATTAATGAAGGATGTTAAGGCATTAGATTCATGAGAATGGTTCCAGGGTTGAGGAACTTTCGTTACATTGATAGGCTGGAGAAGCTGGGGTTATTCTCCTTGGAGAAGAGAAAATTAAGAGGCGATTTGATGGAGGAGTTCAAAATCATGAGGTGTCTGCACAGAGTAGAAAGGGAGAAACTATTCTCATTGGCCGAAAGATTCAGAATCAGAGGACACCGATTTGAGGTGATTGTCCAAAGAACCAAAGGCAACATGAACAAAAACGTTTTTACACGGGAGTGGTTAGGATCTGATTGCATTGCCTGAGAGTGTGGTGGAGGCAGATTCAATCGAGGCTTTCAAAAGAGAACTGGATAATTATCTGAAGAGAGAAAACTTGCAGGGCTACAGGAAAAAGGCAAGGGAGTGGAACGAGGTGAGTTGCTCTTGCAGAGAGCTGGCACGGGCACGACGGACCGAATGGCCTCCTTCTGTGCTGTAACCATTCCATGATTCTATGAAATTGAATGGACCAATCTTGGAACATAAAATGTTACAACCCTCTTTATGCAGGCACTGCACACTCTGTGAATCCTCAGCGGGTGTTCAGAGGCTATCTGACAGTATAGCTGTCACCAACTGCACTCCTTTGAAGTTGAAGCTTTTACCCATTGTCTGAGTTGTCAGACATTAAACCTATGAGAGAAGATAGATTAGTCCAGCCTTACTTATTCCTCTACCTCATGTCCTTTCACATTCTTAATTCTTTCTCTCTCCTTTCTTTCTCTGCCTTGCCCTGCTCTCATTTTCATTCTTCTTCTTGCTTTCTCTCTCATTCTCACACTCATTCTTTCTCACTCATTCCTTGTTTTACACTCATTCTCTTTCTCTAGTTCTCTCCCCTTGCTCATTCTTGCCCTTTTAACCTCCCTCCCTCTCTTCTTACTCTCTCTCCATTTCTATCTCTCCTCTTTTCAGTCAATTTCCTTCTCCTTTTCTCTTTCACTTTTTCTGTGATTTTCTCTCATTCTCGTTCCTATTGTCTCATCCTCCCTTTGTGTCCATGTGACTAGATTAAAAAAGACACTGTGATCAATTTTCCAGCACACTTGTTCTCTTGGTGTTGCTGTTTTGACATCTCATGACTCACCGTTACTCCTACTGCTGCTATTTATTTAAAATTCTTGTCTTGTATCTTTTGACAGTTAGGGTGAAAAAATAAGCAAAGTCCTGCAGAAGCTGGAAATCTGAAATACAAACAGAAAATGTTGGCAGCGCTTGGCAGATTAGTCACCATCTATGGAGAGAGCAGAGGAATTAATATTTGATGGGCTGAAATTTGTGCCTGTGTTGAGAGCCCAGCGCCAGGCTGGGGGTGGCCCCACCTCGGTCGCTCGGGGGACACCCCCCACCCCCCCCCAATGCCTTTGTTGGCTCAGGCAGTTAACTGCCTGGCGCTGGAGCTCCCGTCCCTTTAAAAAATGGAACCCAATCTCAAAAGCTGTCGGCTTTTCAGTCTCTGCAGCGGTACTGAAAGAGTGGCCACTGCAGGGGCTGCAGCAGGCCTTGACCAGCCAGTACGGAGGAGGCCCTGGAATGAAGGTATGCATTCAGGCAGGCCCCAGCAGTAGGAGGGTCGGTCGTGAGGGCAGGTGTTCTTTCTGAGGGGTGGCCCTTGCTGCCGGTGGGGGGCCCCCCATGGGACAAGGGGCGCCCGATCAAGAGGGCCTCCCCCACCGAACCCACAGGGAGGCTGCCAGCGTTTACTGGGTGGCCTCCCCATGTGACCTCAACTGGCCTCTGGCTGGAAGGCCATCATTGACCTTCCCCATTCCTGGTAAAATTCAATGGCATTGGGAAGATGACGGGCACACCACCCCCTTACTACCTCGCCATTTTACGGCCCCAACCCCACCGCCTCCCCGACCCCGCATCTGCCTCCCCGTCCCCTGCTCTTGCCTCCCAGCCCGTCCCTAGAGGGCTGGTAAAATCCAGTCCAATGTATGGACCCTTCATCAGAACTCGGCAAAGTCTGGTCTACACCTAAAACATTAGATTTTCAGCCCTTTCTGCAGGTGCTGATTGACCTGCTGAGTGTTGCCAACTTCTCTGTTACTGTTTGAAAGCAAATGTTGTGTTGTGATAATCCATATGCCATAGCACAGTTACGGTAATATGTGGCAGCTCCTCATCATTAACTTTTTTTTTTAGCGCTAATGCTGATATAACACTACCTGTTTATTCCTTGCTGTCTAATAATAAGCCTGTATTAAAGCTGCTATCTGTAACATTGACTCTTTGCAATGCCTTCCATCAATGCTGGCCAACCCATAGGAAGCGCTTGTGCTGATTGAGTGGGCAGCATAGAAATCTACAGCACAGAAATAGGCCACTCAGCCACATGTGTCTGTACCAGCCTAATCCCACTCTCCTGCTTTTGGTCCTTCGCTCTGTAGCTTATCCGTCGCTCTGTAGCTTATGACACTTCAAATGCATATCCATGTACTCTTTATATACGATGAGAGTTTCTGCCTCTACAACCCTTTCAGGCAGTAAGTTTCAGACCCCCACCATCACCTGGGTGAAAAGATTTCTCCTCAACTTCCCTCTAATCCTTCTACCAATTACTTTAAATCTATGCCCCTGGTCACTGACTTCTTTGCTAAAGGAAATAGATCCTTTCTATCCATTCTGTTGAGGCCTCATAATTGTATAGACCTCAAATAATCTCCCCTTAGCAGTTTTTCTGTTCCAAAGAAAACAATCCCAATCTATCCAATTTTACCACATAGCTAAAATTCTTCAGTTCTGGCAACATCCTTGTAAATCTCCTCTGTACCCTCTCTAGGCCAATCACATCCTTCCTGTAATGTGGTGACCTGAACTGTATGCAGTACTCTAGCTGTGGCCCAATTAGTGTTTTATACATTTCTAGTATAATCTCCCTGCTCCTATATTCTGTGCCTTGGCTAATAAAAGAAAGTATCTCATGCCTTTTTACCACGATATTGACCTGTCCTACTACCTTCAGAGATCTGTAGACATGCACTCCAAGGTCCCTCTGTTCCTCTACATTTTTCAGAATCCTTTTTATTATGTATTCCTTTGCCTTGTTTGACCTCCCCAAATGCATTACCTCACAATTCTACGGATTAAATTCCATTTGCCACTTTTCTGTCCACCTGACCAGTCCATTGACATGTTCCTGCAGCCTACAGCTGTCCTCCTCGCTATCAACCACATGGCCAATTTTCAAATCACCTGCAACTTCTTAATCTTGCCTCCTACAAGTCTAAATCATTGATATTCGTACCACGAACAGCAAGGGACCTAGTACTGAACTCTGTGGGACCCCACTGTAAACAACCTTGAGGACACAAAAACACCTGTTGACCACTACCCTTTGCTTTCCTGCCACTGCGGCAGTTTTAGGTCCAAATTGCCACTTTCCTTTGGATCGATGGGCTTTTACTTTTCAGACGAGTCTGCTCCCTGGGACCTTGTCAAAAGCCTTGCTAAAATCCAAGTAGATTATATCAAATGTGTGCTACTCTCTTCAATGCTCCTTGTTATCTCCTCAAATAATTCAGTCAAGTTAGTCAGATGCGATCTTTCCTTAGCAGATCCATGCTGACTGTCCTTGATTAATCTGTGCCTTTCTAAATGACAATTTATACTGTCTGTCAGAATATTTTCCTATAATTTGTCCACTACTGAGGCTGACTGGCCTCTAATTACTCGAGCTATCCCTTCCTTCATTCTTAGACAAAGGTACAATGTTAGCAGTCTTCCAGTCCTCTGGCACCCACGCCTGTCGCCAGAGGATTGGAAAATGATGGTTAGAGCTTCCGCTATTCCTTCCTTGCTTCCCTTAGCAGCCTGTGATACATTTTGTTTGGGCCTGGGGATTTATCCACTTCCTATGATGCTAAAGCACCTTAACATTTCCTTCCTCACTATGTTTATCCTAGCCATTATTTCACACTCCTCCTTAATTACAATGTCTGCTTTGTCCTCTTTGGTGAAAACAGATACAAATGTCAAGGCCTGCCAGTTCTTCTTAGAAGTTCTTTTTCAAGGATACAACTGCTCACATGGTGTAAAACCATAAAATTTTCTTACTCAATGTTAAGATGCAAGATATTCATTAAGAACCATGTCCACATCTTCCGCCTCCACACACAAATTACCTTTTTAGTCTCTAATTAGCCCTACTTTTTCCTTAGTTATTCTCTTGCTTTTTATGTATTTATAATACATCTTTGGGTTATCCTTGATTTTACTTGCCAATATTTTCCTGTGCCCTCTCTTTGCTTTCCTAATTTCCTTTTTAATCTCACCTCTGTACTTTTTATACTCCTCTAAGCTTTCTGCAGTATTGAACTCTTGGCATCTGCAATAAGCTTCTGCTCTTTGCCTTATCCTACCCTGAATACTTTTTGACATCCACGGGGCTCTGGATTTGCTAGTCCCACCCTTTTTCTTTGCGGGAATTTATTTGTTCTGAACCCTCTCGATTTCCTCCTTTGAATGCCTCCCACTGCTCGGACACTGATTTATCTTCAAGTAACTTTATCCATTCCACTTTTGCCAAATCACAGCTCCGTTTAGTAAAAATGGTCTTTCCCCAGTAGAGAACTTTTAGTCCTGATCTGTCTTTGTCCTTTTCCGTCACTACTCTAAATCAAACTGAATTATGATCAGTACTACCAAAATCCTCTCCCACTGATCCCCCTTCCACCTGCGCAGCTTCATTCATTAAAACTAAGTCCGGAGCTCTTGTTGGGCTTGCTTCATACTGGCTAAAGATGTTTTTCTGACTGCATTTTAAAAATTCTGCACCCTCTATATCTTTTACAGTGATTCTATCCCAGTTAAGGTGCCTGCTATTGCTGCCCTTTTGTTTCTGTACTTCTCAGCAATTTGCCTACTTTTATCTCCCTCTGACTGTTTAGGGGTCTATAGAATACTCCCAGCAATGTGATTGACCCTTTTTTGTCCCTCAGTTCAACTCATATGGCCTCATTTGATTATCCTTATTGCATATCATCCCTCCTCACAGCTATAATTGTTTCTTTGACGAATATTGCGACTCCCATCTTTTTTTCTTGCACTGTCTATCTCGTCTGAAACCCTGTAACCAGGAATGTTTAGTTGCCACTCCTGCCCTTCTTTAAGTCACATTCCATGCTACTTTTATTGGCAGTGTTTATTGATACAAATTACACGTCTGAAAACAATTCATTGTAGAAGCGTTTTGAAATGGTGATGAGCTAAATGCAAGTATTTTGTTCTTTACAGCCTAATAGGAGACAAGCTCATTCAGCCCAGTTACTACAGTGGGCTTGTGGAGCTGGCTACTATCTGTGCACTGTGCAATGACTCCTCCCTGGATTACAATGAGGTGAGTAAAGGCTTATTTGTTTGAAGGACAACTCTCACATTCAGCTATAAAAAGCGCCTGCTGCGGGCTTCATCTCCATTGTACCCAGGCATGTTATACTGTCCTGAAAATTATGTGACAGCAACATTCAGTTCTCAGTCACCGTATTCTTTAAATTACACCTCTAAATGTCTGTGGTGTTTTCATTGTATTGAATCCATTCTGGGTGGGTGTGATGGTGTGTGTGTGTGACTTTGTGTGTGTGTAGTGTGTGTATATGTATGTTTGTGTTTGGTGTATGTGTGTGGTGTACGTGTACCAGTGTGCGTAACTGTGTGTGTATGTGTGATTCTGTGTGTGTGTGACTTGATAGGGGGAATTTTATGCTCTCCCCTGCGTCGGGTTTGGAGGCAGGGAGGTGGGGAGAGCATAGAATTGGGTGGGGGGTGGGGTAAGAACCCACTATCATGTCACCGCCACCCAACTTAAGTCTGGGGCAGGAAAGCCTGTGAACCGCCTTCCCACCCACAGCCCCCACCAATTGAGGCCCTTCAGTGGGCAATTAATGCCCACTTAAGGGCCTCATCCCATTGCTGTTAGAATTAGCCCAGCAGCGAGCGGGCCTGTTGCCGGACAGGGAGCATGACGAGCAAACCCGTGCGGGTTGCTTCCCAGCACCGGGGGCGGGGGGGTCCCTCGTGAAAAGGCACTTGGTGCCTGAACAAGGGACCCGGCATGGGGAAGAGGGGCCTGCTGGGAGCCACCCCCTGCCCTTGCTGCCGACCCCCTTACACCCTGTGACCCCACCACCCCCCCCCACCACCCCGCGAAACCTCTCTCGCTGTGACTTACCTGTAGCCTGGTTCCAGCGCTTCTAATGAATCCAGTACTGACAGCAGCTACTGCCTTCACTGTGGCGCTGCTCAGTTAAAGAGCTGCTGATTGGCTTCCATCGCTGGGTCCTTGATCCCGGGGAAGGCCCACTGATGTCCACGTAAGTACCTAATTGGCACTTGATCTGGTGGGCCTTCCCCAGAGGAAGCGACGCAGGGCTCTCGCCGGCACTTTTGCCGCTGGTCGAGACTCCTGTCGCCAAGACAAAATCGCGGTTGGTCTGTGTATGTGTGTGTGACTCTGTGTCTGTTTGACTGTATGTGTGAGAGAGCGAGAGAGAGACACTGTCGGGCTGTGTGTGTATCACTGTGAGGGGTGGTGTGTGTGTGCAGTAGTATGTGATGAGTCAGAAGAAAGTTTCTCAATTAATCTTGTTCTCTATAGCATCAAATGGCGTCCATCATTCCATAAAGAACATAGCCTGAATCTTAACTCCTTAGAACTCTATTACAGATGTGACGAATATTCTTCTCATTCTCCAGTAAATCATGTTTTGATAAATTAAAAAGCTCTTTCAGGCTATTAACCCACTAACTGTCTCTTTGTGAATGTAGTTAACACATTGGATATCTTGACTTCCAGTCTCCATAACAAAATGTCTTAGTGTTACTCATATTGTTTCACTTCCGTTTTTAACTGTCAATTGCATTATATTCACTTTATTGAGAACCAATTATATACTAAAAATCTCACATGCTCACACTTATTGCTCACAAAACCTCACTTCCTGTTTTCACGTTTTTGCCACTCTTTGAGCTTTTTCCCATTAGGAAGTTTCTATTCTAAATGGAAATTATTATGTAAACTTGTCATATAGTAATTACATCCTCCTGCCAATGATGGCGCTGTGGTTGGCATCCTTCCATCTACGAAAGATGATGGACACGCAGCAAACAATCTATTTAGGTGGAGTGTCTTCTCTTGCTGCACCTTTGCTGATGTCTGTGAAGGTCAATCCTTGAGAGGCAGGTTCTGCCACAAATGTTGTATGTGAAGCTGCCAAGTGATGCTGAGTTGTTTTGGTATTGGCACCTGTTGCCAAGCTGCTGTAGCCACTGGTCCTTGTGGTAGTGCACACTAGTCAACAGGATGTGGTGTAGCACCACAGGTTTGTATCTCTCTGCAACTCAGCCTGCATTGTAAAGAAGCTCATATTCTTCTCTCTTTCCCAAATTACACTCATTTTGCTATTTAAATATAAATAATTCACTTACAACTGTACTTTCAAAATCCCAGATGTCTAACTTTGGCTCTCCGTTCACTACAGCATTTCTGCAGCTACTGATTTGCTCAACCACACCCTCACCTCCACCTTTGAGATTGTAATCCCCAATAAAACCATTACTCTATCTCACCCTGGCCATTCCCCCGGTACAGCCCTCATCTCCACTCCCTTAAATTCAAAGGGGCACAGACTTGAAACAATATGGCAGACAACTGGTTTAGCCATCCACTGCCGGATCTGGCTGTACATAAAGCACTATCAGATTCTGCTCTTGTTTATTAAAACTGCTTACTATTCCAGGATCATCCTGGAAGGCAAAAATAACCCCCAGCTTCTTTACTGCAAACAGTCTTCTTAAACCCCCTCTCCCCTGTTCCCTCCACCTCACCCCCAACAATAAGTGTGAGGAGCTCATGGACTTCTTTGTCACGAAGATGGAAACCATCTGATCTGCTGCCTCTGCCGTGTCCCTCCTTTTCACTCGCCCACCTGGCCAAACTTCCCCTGCCGTAGCCCTGACCTCACATCTTTCTCTAGTTTTTCTCCTATCTCCCCTCATACCCTCTCTGAGCTCATCTTGTCCATGAGACCCACCTCCTGTTCCCTCAATCCTACTGCCACTAAACTGTTGTTCACCCAACTTTCCCTCCTGGTCCATGTTTGAATCCCTCCAATCAGGTTTCCATCCCTGGCTCAGTACCGAAACAGCTCTTATCAAAGTCACAAATGACATCCGATGTGACTGTGATAAAGGTAAACATTCCCTCCTCATCCCTCTCGACCCATCTGCAGCCATTGACATGGTTGACCACACCATCCTCCTCCAACACCTCTCCACTCTTGTCCAGCTGAGTGGGACTGTTCTCACCTGGTTCCATTCTTATCTATTTAATCTTATCCAGAGATTCACTTGCAATAGCTTCTCTTCTTGCTCCCGCACCGTTACTTCTGGTGTCCCTCAAGGATCTATCCCTCCTATTTCTTATCGACATGCTACCCGTCAGCGACATCATCCGCAAGCACAACATTAGTTTTCACATTGTACGACATCCAGCTCTACCTCCCCACCACCTTTCTCAACTCCTCCACTGTTGCTAAATTATTAAATATTAGGAAGATTGAAGCCATTGTTTTTGGTCCCCCCTCCAAACTCTGTTCCCTAGCTATCGATTCCAACCCTGCAACTGGCAACTGTCTGAGACTGAACCAGACTGTTCACAACCTTGGTGTCATATTTGACGTCAAGATGAGCTTCTGACCATATATTCACACCATCTCTAAGACCGTCTATTTCCACCTCTGTAATATTGCCCGACTTTACCCCTGTCTCAGCCCATCTGCTACTGAAACCCTCATTCATGCCTTTGTTACCTCTGGACTCAACTATTTCAATGCACTCTTGGCTGGTCTCCCACATTCTATCCTCCATAAACTTGAGGTCATCCAAAACTCTGCTGCCCATATCTTAACTTGCACCAAGTCCCGTTCCCCTATCACCCCTGTGCTCACTGACCTACATTGGTTCCCAGTCAAGCAAAGTCTTGATGTTAAAGTTCTCATAATTGTTTTCAAATCCCTCCATGGCCTTGTGACCCCCCCCCCCCCCCCCCCCCTCCTACCCCATCCCCATCTCTGTAATGTCCTGCAGCCCCACAACTCTCAGATATCTGCGCGGATCTAATTCTGGCCTCTTGTGTGTGCTTGATTTTCATCGCTCCACCACTGTTGGCCATGCCCTCAGTTGCCGAGGCCCTAAGTCCTGGAATTCCTTCCCTACACCTCTCTACCTCTCTGCCTCTCCAACTTGCTTTCCTCCTTCAAGACACACCTTAAAACCTACCTTTTTGACCAATCTTTTGGTCAACTGATTTGATATCTCCTTTTGTGACTTGGTGTCATATTTTATTTGATAAGCTCTTGTGAAGCACCTTGGGATGTTTATTATGTTAAAGCTGCTATAGAATATAAGTTGTTGTTGAAATCAAAGCATGAGGCAAAAATAAGAACATAATAGGTGGAATTTTGTGCTGGTGGCTGGGATCTTGACATCGGGGGAAGTGACAACTCTTGTACAGAAGGCCCACTGGATTTAATGCCAATCAGGAACGTAACTGGACCCCAGTAGGCCTTCCATATGAGTTAGGACCCCATCTCCAGAAGTCCCTGCCTTACAGAGCTGCTGGCCAATCAGAGGCCGTGGCTGCTGCTGGAGCTGCAGCAACCAGACACTGAGGAGCGGCACTGGAACCAGGCTAATGGTAGGACAGGGTGGGAAGCGTCTCACAGGGTTTGGGTGGGGGTGTGGGGAGGGTGGTTGGCAGCAAGGGCAGGGGGTGGTCCTCAGCGGGCTCCCCCCATCCCGATGCCAAGCCCCTCGTTCAGGCACTAAATGCCTTTGAACAAGGGCACCCCTCCCCCCAACCTCTGCAGCTGGGAAGCAGCCCGCATGGTTTTGCGTGCCATGCTTCCCATCGGGCGACAGTGCCTCCCACTGTATGGCTAATTGAGGCTGCGGCGGGGATGAGACGCTTAATTAAGGGTTAATTACCCAGTCATTGGCCTCAATTGACGGCGGGGCACGAAGACCGTTCACAGGCCTTCCCGCCCCGGACTAAATTTCAGCAAAGGCAGGATGGTGACCGGATCAGTGATCCCACCTGCCACCTCCCCTGCCTGCCCCCTCCACCCTGGCCACCATCCCACCTGATTTTATGCTCTCCCTGCCTCTAAACCTGCCATGGGGGAGAACATAAAATTCCACACAATGTGTGACTTCAAAAGGTGACTGAATTAGATCTGTGTAAATCTCCTGCCCTCTAACGGTGCATCACCTGAAGACTACACATGGTCTTGACTCTCGTGAGAGATTAACTAGTACAGTACCTTTGTGAAATGGATCGGAAGGTTTTGCTAGACCTCTGAGCTTTGAATGACCACCAATCTCTTGAGTTTGCCTCATGCAAATATGATCTAAATCATAACAGCATTCCTTGGTATACTTTCTAGAAATGTACAGTGCTTATCCTTTCCCTTTTCCTCTTTTTCTAGGCAAAGGGAGTTTATGAGAAGGTCGGTGAAGCTACAGAAACTGCTCTCACCTGTTTGGTAGAAAAGATGAACGTTTTCGACGCGGATCTCAAAGGCGTCACCAAAGTAGAAAGAGCCACTTATTGCAACAATGTGAGCACATTTTATTGCACCTCCATGATTTCTTCTATGTGGTTATAATATGGAGAAACAATGCTGTTGAGATTGTATCATTTTTACTTGCAGCAGCTCACGTAATAACTTTCAGTAAGTCACAGTAATTCAGGGAACACTCACATGCGCCCATGACTCATTATAATGGGACAAGCTATTGATCGCTTAAACACCACTGGGGTGAGTTTCCACAGATGCCCTCCCATTTGTCTGCTCTAGCATCAGAGGAAGAGCTACTAAAACCCTGGATGAACGGCAGACACATGGGGGGTGGGTGGGGGTCCCCTTCCACCCACTCCCCTCATGGTGTGGAATGAACTTGCATTTCTATAGCACCTGTCACTTCCACAGAAAGTCCCAGAGTGCTTTACAGCCAATGATTTGCTTTTCAACTGTTGCCATTTGTTTTGTTTTTCTAGACAAATGTGGCAGTTTGTGCAAAGAAAGATCCAATAAACAGCAATGAGATAAATTACCAGTTAACTGGTTTTGGTGATGCCTTCTGAGGGGGAACTGTTGGCCTGGACCGTGTAGGGAACGTCCTTCTCTCAAATAGTGCTGTGGGATTTTTTACATCCACCTTGTTTAGCATCTCATCCAAAAGACAGTGCAAGCTGCCTGCAGAACTGCACTGAAGTGATGACCTAGATTTTGTGCTCAATTCCTTGGGTGATTCTTGGACCCTGACCTTCTGACACAGAGGCCAGAGTGCTACCACTGAACCCAGTTGAAGATTTAATGGTTAAATGAAGCAGGCTTGTGCACTTCAACAGTATACTTATTATCCTCAAAATATTTATCAGATTTTGCTGAATCTTTTGCCCATTTAAATAAATGTTTCTGTTCATCATTTTGTTGTAACCTGTCAGCCATGGTTCAATGCCAACACTCTCCCCTCCAAATCAGTGCCAATACTCTCCCCTCCAAATCAGAGGTTTGTGGGTTCAAGTTCCACTCCAGACACTTGATCTTAAAAACTAGGCTGACACTGACACTTCGTCACCTTACCTATGCTTTTTTAAAATTAATTGAAATTCTCAGACTGCCACAAATGGATTTGAGGTCTTGTTCTCTGGAATACTAGTTCAGTAACATAACCACTGCTACTGTACTTGGCTACTCTATGTGATGTGTAGGTCAGATATTCAGTCATAAACACATTCACGGGAGCAGTTCATGGTTTTATTTTGTTGAGCCCTCGCTCATTTATGAAAAGCATGGATAATTCTGAAAGGGTTTGCTTACGCCTGGATTCCTGAAATTCTGCTCGATGGTGTTTACTTGCTTCTTCAAAAGCAAACCTTGTGGTGTTTTGTTTTGAATATTTAGTTGACTCGCGTCACTCTTAGTTGACTCTTGCAGTGTGGCACTTATGAGAGGTTCTTCAGTGGGTCCCATCTGTGGCTGACATCCCTCTCGCCCTTTCGTAGACCATCAAGCAGCTGATGAAGAAGGAAGTGACCCTTGAATTTTCCCGTGATCGCAAGTCCATGTCCGTCTTTTGCTCTCCCACCAAACCCACACTGGGATCAGGAAGCAAGATGTTTGTGAAGGTAAGAGGGCAGCACACTATTACAGAGAGAGTGTCAGTCAGCACTGTTTAATTAGAATATAACTCCTGCCAGTGAGGGTATAAGGAAAGGAGAAAATCAGGTCAATTTGCAGGAGGGGAAAAAACATCAAGCAAATTTGAAGGACACTTTGATGGTGGCAATAACAGAGCCACACTGCAATGAAAAGGTTTGTTCCCATTAGAAAAGACCATTCTGTACAATCTTCAGTCCACTGCTGGCAAATGACTTGCTTCCAGCAATGCTTTATTCACTCTTCAGCTGTTCTTCAGCTGTATTTATCTGCTGCACACATGCTTGCTTTCCAATTATAACACAAGGCTGATGTAGAGGACTAGTGTGGGCAAAGAGGTTTAGATTGGGCAGAGAGGTCCAGAATTTCCATTCAGAGTTATTTTAAGGATGAGCGAAGATGAGTGATTCTCTGCTTAAGTAAGACATTGATTGTGTGTGTGTTTTTTAAAAAACTTTAACCTTGTGAATTTGTGCTGCCATTGGAGGATATCCACAGGAATGGGAACTCGGGTAGGAGATCTGGAAGTCCTGGAGGATTTTTCACCAGTTCATTTTGAAGGTGGGAAAATCCTGCTGGGAGCACTGAATTCCCGATATTCGCACCCAGCAGGCAGGCAGATTCATTGTATGTACTGTGTTTATTAAAGAAGAATTGGCACAGGTCTCGAATCAAAAAGGTTGTGCCCGTGGAGATATTTGCCTAATCGGTATTTAAACTGGATCCATTTTCTCAGCATTCTTCTCATGGTTTCTACCTTGTAAAATGAGGTGGTCTTTGGGAATTGGCCAAATATGGTATATTGCAGTGTAGTCTGTGTTTTGCTGTCAGGTGTTCAGTGGGAGCTGTGCTGGGATTTCATCACAGCCAGATACTGGCAGGAGATGAGACCAGGAATATCATCTGCTATTTTTACAGGAGTAACTGCACATTACAGGAGGTTTAAGACCTTGTTTTAGCAGAGAATAAATCTGCCTCCCACTGGGACATTTATCAAAGCTAATGTTGCTGAACTGAAAGTTGTTTGCTTTCTTTTCCTTTAATCCTCCAGCCCTGGCAGTAGGTGTCCTTGATTTTCTCTTCTGAGTATCTGGATCCCACTTGCATTAAGCTGGCTAATTCCAGGTTCCCCTCTGGTGTTTGAACTGCCCAGTGAAATCCACTATACTCTGAATGACTCCGATCCAGTGAGATTTGGGTTGCATTGTTGGATGCATCAGTCTTGAACCCCCTGCTCCCCGGCACCAGGCCATAGGGAGAGAACAAGGAAAGTGGAGATCCTGCTCTGAGCTGACCCTGTGAAAGATTTTATCTCAAATGCACACACATTAAAACACACAATGTCGCACCTGTTGGCTGCCAGCTGCCAGGCCTGTTGATGAATGGTTTGCAGTCGGGAAAGTCATCTCTCATTGAAGACTTGCAATGAAGAGAAGAACGAGCCTTCATTTCTTCAGCATCTTTCATGACATCAGGGCATCCCAAAGCACCTCACAGCCAACGAAGCACTTTTGAAGTGTAGTCACTGTTGAAATGTATGAAAACAAGGCAGCCAGTTTGCACACAGCATGATATCACAAACAGCATTGATACTGATGATCAAATAATCTGTTATTGGTGATATTGGTTGAGGGATAACAATTGGCCAGGACACTGGCAGAATTCCTCTGCTGTTCTTTAACATAGTACCATGGGATCTTTTACATCCATCTGAACAGGGGGAAAGGAGGTGGGATCATCCACGAGTGTCAGCCTAGATTGTGTGCTCAAGTCTAGGACTAGGGTCCTGAATCTTAGTAAAGGAAACTACGAAGGTATGAGGCACGAGTTGGCTATGATGGATTGGGAAACGTTACTTAAAGGGATGACGTTGGATAGGCAATGGCAAACATTCAAAGAGCAGATGATGAACTGCAACAATTGTTTGTTCCTGTCTGGCACAAAAATAAAATGGGAAAGGTAGCCAAACCATGGCTTACAAGGGAAATTAGAGATAGCATTAGATCCAAGGAAGAGGCGTACAAATTCACCAGAAAAAACAACAGACCTGAGGATTGAGAGCAGTTTAGAATTCAGCAAAGGAGGACCAAGGGATTGATTAACGAGGAGAAAATAGAGTACGAGAGCAAGCTTGCAGTGAACATAAAAACTGACTGTAAAAATTTCTATAGGTATGTGAAGAGAAAAAGATTGGTGAAGAGAAATGTAGGTCCCTTACAGTCAGAAACAGGGGAATTTATTATGGGGAACAAAAAAATGGCAGACCAACTAAATGCATACTTTGGTTCTGTCTTCACAAAGGAGGACACAAATATCATACCAGAAATGTTGGGGAACACAGGGCTTAGTGAGAGAGAGGAATTGTAGGAAATCAGTATTAGTAGAGAAATGGTATTGGGGAAATTGATGGGATTGAAGGCTGATAAATCCCCAGAGCCTGATGGTCTGCATCCCAGAGTACTTAATGAAGTGGCCCTAGAAATAGTGGATGCATTGGTGGTCATCTTCCAAGATTCTATTGACTCTGGAACAGTTCCTACAGATTGGAGGGTAGCTAATGTAACCCCACTATTTAAAAAGGGAGGTAGAGAGAAAACAGGGAATTATAGACCAGTCAGCCTGACGTTGGTAGTGGGAAAAATTTTAGAGTCCATTATCAAAGATTTTATAGCAGAGCACTTGGAAAACAGTGGTAGAATCGGACAGAGTCAGCATGGATTTACGAAAGGGAAATCATGCTTGACAAATCTACTAGAATTCTTTGAGGATGTAACTAGTAGAGTTGATGAGGGGGAGCCAGTGGATGTGGTTTATTTGGACTTTCAGAAGGCTTTCGACAAAGACCCACATAAGAGGTTAGCGTGTAAAATTAAAGCGCATGGGATTGGGGGTAGTGTATTGCGATGGACAGAAAATTGGTTGGCAGACAGGAAACAAAGAGTAGGGATAAATGGGTCTTTTTCCGAATGGCAGGCAGTGACTAGTGGGGTACTGCAGGGATCGGTGCTAGGACCCCAGCTATTCACAATATATATTAATAATTTAGATGAGGGAACTAAATGTAATATCTCCAAATTTGCAGATGACACAAAACTGGGTGGGAAGGTGAGTTGTGAGGAGGATGCAGAGAGGCTTCAGGGTGATTTGGACAAGTTGAGTGAGTGAGCAAATGCATGGCAGATGCAGTATAATGTGGATAAATGTGAGGTTATCCACTTTGGTAGCAAAAACAGGAAGGCAGATTATCTGAGAGGGGAATATGCAACGAGACCGGGGTGTTCTCGTACACCAGTCACTGAAGGTAAACATGCAAGTGCAGCAGGTGGTAAAAAAGGCAAATGGTATGTTGGCCTTCATAGTGAGTGGATTCGAGTACAGGAGCAGGGATGTCTTGCTGCAATTATACAGGGCCTTGGTGAGGCCACACTTGGAATATTGTGTGCAGTTTTGGTCTCCTTATCTGAGGAAGGATGTTCTTGCTATAGAGGGAGTGCAGCAAAGGTTTACCAGACTGATTCCTGGGATGGTGGGACTGACGTATGAGGAGAGACTGAGCCGGTTAGGATTATATTCGCTGGAGTTCAGAAGAGTGAGGGGGGATCTCCTCGAAACCTATAAAATTCTAACAGGACTTGACAGGGTAGATGCAGGAAGGATGTTCCCAATGGTGGGGGAGTCCAGAACCAGGGGTCATAGTCTAAGGATACCATTAAGGACTGAGATGAGGAGTAATTTCTTCACCCTGAGAGTGGTGAGCCTTTGGAATTCGTTACCACAGAAAGCAGTTGAGGCCGAAACATGTATGTTTTCAAGAAGGAGTTAGATATAGCTCTTGGGTTTAAAGGGATCAAAGGGTATGGGGGGAAAGCGGGAACAGGTTACTGAGTTGGATGATCAGCCATGATCATAATGAATGGCGGAGCAGGCTTGAAGGGCTGAATGTTTCTGGAACAGGACCTGAACCAACAACAGCAACTGGAATTTATAGAGGGCCTTTCATTCAATTCAATGTTCTGAGATACTTTACTGGGGCATTTTGGAACAAAATTTGACATCGAGCCACAGAAGGAGATTTTAGGGCAGATGACCAAATGCTTGGTCAAAAAGGTATGTTTTCAATGTGTATCTTAAAGGAGAAAAGAGAAGATGAGAAACTAGAGATATAGGATGGGAATTCCAGAGTGTAGGGCTGGATTTTATGGAGAAGGTGGGGCTCCCGGTGCAAGGCCCAAAAGTGTGGGGGGACGGGGGTGGAAATCCCTGCCTCGGCCTTTTTGTGCCCCACCCCCCCGAGCCGAAGTGTCCCATGCCAGGATCCCCATCCTTTAAAGAGGGGGATCCCTCCTCGAAGAGCTGCCAATCAATCACAGGGCTGGCAACTCGGCAGTATTGGCAGTGCCACTGGGAGTGGTAGCCATTGCCAGTATTGCAAGAGGCCTTAGACCCAGGCCCAGTGCTATAAACCCGGACCTCAGGAAAGTGAGGCGGGGTCGGCGGGGCCAGTCTGGAAGGCCCTGGCGAAGGGGGGGTGGCATGGGAGGGTGGGCGAGAGGTCCGGGGAAGTGGGGGGGTCCATGGAGTTGCAGGTTTTGTCAGCGGCATCCTCTGTGGGCCACGGATTGCCCACGGACGAGGAAACTCAGCCTGCAGGGAGTGTGCCTCATTTTACAAGGTGCCCTCCCTGTGTGGCAAAGGCACACCCCTCCCCTCCCACCCCCACCGCTGATTAGGTCCCAGAGGAGGCTGGAAGAGGACCTTAATTAAGTGGCTCTTAATTGACAAGTTATAGGCCTCAATTGGCCTCTGGGTGGGAAGGCCGTCATCGGCCGATCACGCCTCCGGCAAAATCGTTTGCTGATGGGCCCTACGCTCCCCACCACCCATGGCGATTCTATGGACCCCCACCTCTTACCTCACCTTAGGGGCGTCCATAAAATCCAGCCCACAGCCTCTAAGAGTAAAAGGTAATGATAAACTTGGAGAAGATGGTGGCTCTACCACAGTTAAGAGTATTGGGCAGACTATTGTAGAAAGGACTTCAAACAATAGAAAGTGTGCAGTGTATATTCACCAGGTATGAGAGAAGAATTGAGATATTGCGATTCAGTGAACCTGAAGTAGCTAAGAGTTAATTTACTGGAGCCCTTTTAAATTGAGTGATTTTGACACAGTGAATGGAGAAAGACCATTTCCTTTCCTTCGGAAAGTGATGAGAGGTCATCAGTTTAAGACTACCATGTACAGAGAGGTTCGGAGATATTTCTTTACACATAATGCTTTGCCACAGGGAGTGGTTGAGGCCAAGATCATTGCATTTTTCAGGAAAGGTTGAATGAATATTTAAAGCAGAGGAAGATACAGGGCTACGGGGAGAGAGAGTAAGGCAGTGCGGTAAACTTCTTTTGTAAGCGGAACAACAGCACACAGTTGTGAATAATACAGTTTTGTCACCCATGTAAGCCTCTGTGGTTCATATTTTGGGAGATGAAATGGACTTTGGTTCGAACTGAGCTGTCTAGTTAACCCTGAGCTGCCTTACCCATTTCTACCAGTCATGGTGTGTGCTTAGTGGAGCATTTATATTTTAACAAACTGGAAGCCTGAGAGGAATGTAGACAGAGTGAGTCCAGTTCACCTGGTGATATTAGAATACAATGTGAGGAATTGCAGTAGGTGTAGGCCTTGCAGCCCATCTGCCATTCAATAATCTGAACTTCTACTTCATCTCCACTTTCCTGCTCTATCCCCATATCCCTTCATTCCATTTAGTTCCCAAGAATCTACCTATCTCAAGACTTGAATCTACTCAATAACTGAGCATCCACAGCTCTCTGGGGTAAATAATTCCAAGAATATTTCCTCTGAAAGACAGCAATTAGTTTGTCTGAGTTCTATATTAGATTAAGAACAGCAGTAGGCATACAGTTTTATGCTTCCAGAACCATTACAACCTCTAGTTATCTTGTACCTTGCAGGTAAATAAGTCAGTTTATTCAGCAACAAGCCAATTAATACATGACTCATGTAAGTACTTGTTTCTTAGGGGGCTCCAGAAGGAATCATTGAGCGCTGCAACTATGTCCGTTTCGGTACCTCCAAGGTGCGCCTGACACCTCGTTTGAAGGAAAGTATCCTGAGTGTGATCAAGGAATGGGGAACAGGACGGGACACCCTCCGCTGCCTTGCACTTGCAACCCGTGACAACCCACCCAGGAAGGAGGACATGGATTTGGAGGAGGCGACAAAATTTGTGGAGTATGAGGTGAGAGCTACTTCAATCTGTAGTAAAATGTGGCTATGGAGGAGGCAGCAGTCTGTGAGGGATGGGAGTAAAGCTCCCTTTATTCTGCCTTAACAATGTCCTGTCACCGCCAGCCTCACAAGAGCACTCTGTCCCTGTATCACTGTGTGTTCCCAATCCCACACCAGCTAGGTCTGTTGTGTGGAAGCAAAGAGTTTGGGTCAAATGGGCTTTGGCTCAATTTGGCTGTGGTGTAGCCCAGTGATCAGTTCTGGGTCTGCTGTTGTTCTCATCAAGACCCTAGCATTGAGACGGCCCTGCTCTGATACATACAGAATCCTTACAATCAAGTGAGAAAGAGGAGTTTCACATCATCGTTCCCGACTGGGCTAAACCGCTGCTTCCTGAGTTCAAAGACAACCCCAAATCCGCTATGCAATGTGGTCCCTTGTCACAGAAATGCAATTCATAGATCCTTTTTAAATAGATCCAAAAGGTGACTAAGTGACAAAATGGCAGAGAGATTCAACCTGCAAGAAAACAAATAGCTGATGAAATAATTCCTTTAATAGCTGGGAGCTGGTCTTTAGGTAAAGCCTGATAGACAAGCCTGTTCAATCTGATTACTGAGCCAATAGAAAGATCCATGTGTGGGACAGAGTCTGGGGAGAATGTATACGAAACAAATGACAATTTCTAGCCATTGGCACCTTACTTAGAAGGTATAGAAATTGTAACACTGTGCTTATTTCAAACAAACTGGTTATGACATATAAGAAGCCCCAAGGTATAAAAGTGCACCTCTGGATTCCTATCTTCAGTCCTGGCGTAGACAACAGATTCCATGGTAGAACCAGACTTGCGTCACAATATACAACATCTCATTGTGAAGGTCTATAAAAGGATCTGTTGCATGTCAGATATTGTAACAAAATATTTATTAAAAACATATGTATTAAAAATATATATTAACCCCTCATGGGCTGATTTCATTCTATTTTTTAAGTCGTGCTGCATTAGTACCTTGCTGTGTCCTTTTGTTTCTGTATATTATTTCACATGTTAAGAAACTGAGTAAATAGCTTAGCCTTTATGAATTACTCTGGCAACTTCAAAAGACAGAAGATGAGAGAATGTGGCAGTCATCTCACATATTCTCCAGTAACCAACCTTACAGTGATTGTTAGTCTCTCACTGTGACCTGCAGTCTGTCCCCTGCTCCGCACCCTACCCTGCGCTTCACTCCCGCACCAATCTCCTTGTCATGTACTGCAACCAGCCAGAAAAATTCCCATCACACAGCCCCAATCTCCAATTCCTTTCTGCCAACTAACCAGTTCTCTCACCAGTCACGCCCGCTGCCTTTTGCAATAAACCCAAATACCTATCCCAGAGTCACCTGCTGCATCTATGTGCTCAGCACTTAGTTTGTTGTTATTGAGGCTGAGTCAAATAATTTTGAACTGTAGACACTGTTGTAATATAGGAAACATGGCAGCCAATTTAGCACACATCAGTGTGATTAATAACCAGATAATCTGTCTAAGTGGTGCTGATTGAAGGAGAAATATTGTCCAGGACACCAAGAAAGTTCTTCAAATCACACTCCCTCAGTACTGCACTGGGAGTGTCAGCCAGGATCATGTGCTCAAATCTCTGGATTTGAACCCACAACTTTCTGACTCAGAGGTGAGAGTGCTACTTTTGAGCCAAGTCTAACACCTGAAGCTGAAGGGACTTATTTATTTCCTGAAAAAAAGCAAGTTTTCCACTACAGATTGCTTTTAAATTAATATCTTCCACACAATAAAAATATATCCTTTTCCATCTGCTTCAGTTAAGTGTTGTAACCTGGTAAGTGCCTCTGCACAGAAGCCAGAATTTCCTGCCTTTCATTTGGCTGGATGTCTTCTGTTAAGTATATAATAACACAGTCAATTGCAGTTAAAGACGTACCCAACCCAAGCAGCGAAATTCCAAACCATCAAACCACTTCCCATTCACCCCTACTGTGTGGGATTCCCGCTCCAAGCATAACATTTAAATGCAAAGTCCACTTCCAGGCGTAAAATGTTCCGTGATTTATCTTATTCTTAATTACTTGGCTCACTAAATATAGCCCAGTGATTTACAGATGTAGGAAACAAAATTACGTGGCAGCTTTTATCCGGAGCGAGATAAATTCACATGCAAACTCAAAGTGCCTTAAATAAACTGGTCCTCTGACTCTCGGAGTTCAGGCACACGATTCAAATCCGTGTCTCCTTACAGCAAGGAAATGCAAGCAAGCTGTGGATCAATGGGTTGCACTCTCACCTCTGAGCACAAATAATGTGGGTTTAAGCCCCACACCAGAGACCTGAGCACAAATTCTAGGCTGACATTCCAGTGCAGTACTCAGGGAGTGCTGCACTGTTGGAGGCGTCGTCTTTCAGATGAGATGCTAAACCAGGACCCCATCTGCCTTCTCGGGTGGACATAAAAGATCCCAAGGCACTATTAGAAGAAGAGCAGAGGCATCACTTAGTCCTGGCCAGTATTTATTGCTTGCCCAAAAACACCTTATCTAGTCATTTAAGCCATTGCTGTGCACAAATGGGCTGCCACATTCCCTACGTTACAACAGTGCCTACACTTCAAAGTACAAAGTTGGCTGTAAAGTGCTTTGAGATGTTTTGAAAGGTGTGAATGCAAGTCTGACTTTGCCTCAGCCAGAAAAATTCTTAAACAATGCCGATAGCAGCTTTGTGCCATTTTTGGATGTGATTGTTGCTGGACAGAGGAGGTGTCACACTTTTTAGCGTGGCGACCATTCTTTAAAGCAAGGCTGAGGGATGGTCTGATGATGCTGAAGGACAGTATTTTGTTGCTCTAAATTGTATTAGCCCAGTTGACTCCCGCTCCCTGCAGATCAGTGGGAGTGACAGACACTATAAGGAGTCTATCATGGTCCCAACCATCCACTGGTCAGGTTGAAGATGGGATAGTTCTGTTTCGTAGTGACAGTAAGATCTCAGGTGGGGAATCACTAATGCTTTTCTGCAGTTCAAAAATAAAAAAATTCAAAAAATATAGGTGCAATATCAATAATGAATGAAAGAATTTGCATTTATATAGCACCTTTCATGTCATCAGGACATCCCAGAGCTCTTAACAGCCAATTAATTACTTCTGAAGTACAGTCCCTGTTGGTAGGCAGGCAATTTGTGCATGGCAAGGTCCCATAAACAGCAATGAGATAGATGTTGATGTAGGGGTAAATATTGACCAGGACACCAGGGAGAACTCCCATGCTTCACTTTAAACGAGTGACCTGGGATCTTTTACATCCACCGAGAGAACAGACAGGCCTCAGTTTAACATCTCATCCAAAAGTTGGCATCTCTGACACACTGCAGCACTCCCTCAGTACTGCACTGGAGTATCGGTTAAATTATGTGCTCAAGTCTCTGATAATGCAGATAAATTGATAATGTACTGATGAGATAACTGTTGACCCTGAAAGTTCAGATTAATATAGTGTCATTTTATTGTGCTGCTTTCTGAAATCCACTGTTGAAACACTAATTTATTTTCTTTCTTCCCTTAGACTGACCTTACCTTTGTTGGCTGTGTAGGGATGTTGGACCCACCAAGAAAGGAAGTGGTTGATTCTATTCAGATGTGCGAGAAGGCCGGTATCCGTGTCATCATGATCACCGGCGATAACAAAGGCACAGCCATTGCCATTTGCCGGCGGATTGGAATCTTCCGTGAAAACGAAGATGTGACTGAGAAAGCTTACACCGGTCGGGAGTTCGATGACCTTTCACTGGCGGAGCAGAAAGAGGCCTGCCGATCCACACGCTGCTTCGCTCGCGTTGAGCCTTCACACAAGTCCAAAATCATAGAGTACCTTCAGTCCTTTGACGAGATCACAGCTATGGTGAGTTCAGGTATTCTTGTTCACCTCTCTACCTCACCTTATAACCGACCTCTTTGACCAAGCTTTTAGTCACCTGCCCTAATATCTCCTCAAGCAGCTTGCTGTCGATGGTTATTTGATTATGCTCCTGTGAAACACCTTGAGACATTTTTCTATGTTAATGGCGCGATATAAATAATTTATTTTTATTCTGTTCCTCAAACTAAGACTGAATTTTGCTTTAACGGAAGGTTTAAATTAGTGCAGTAGGTACACAGTTTGATGAACCAGCGTGTTTGCTGTACCATTGATTGGTAATATATGATTTGTGTTTCCTTATGCACCGGCTAGCATTTCGCTGAGTGGAACCATTGACCCCAAAAATGTCTTCTTACCCCACGCTTCGATTCAAAGGTTCTTGCCATAGAATGCTATCTGTGTGTCGTTTCTTGTTACAAATGACCTTTTTGTTGTGAGGTTTTTAAAACCCACAGCCATTTCGGATGGAAATCCAGTGAAAATACTTGACTTCCTGAAATGATTGCTGTTTGAAGGAGATCCTGATAGAGTGGGCAATGCTGTGTGATCCAAGTTCCTATGACTTTCCGTATAAAAGGTTTTCTGTCATATATAGAGTCAGCTCAATTTATTTAGTCAATTTAAGTCCTTCATCTCAGTATATTCAACTTCAATAACTTGGATTTATAAAACACCTTTAACGTAGCAAAATGTGCCAAGTAACTCCACAAGAGCATTATCAAATGTAAATTGACACTGAGTGAAAGAAGGAGATATTAGGAGAGCTAACTAAAAGTCAAAGATCAAAGTTTTAAGGAGGAGAGAGGTGGGGAGATTTAAGGAGGGGATACTAAAACTGAATGCCGATGCAGCTAAAGGCACAGCTGCCAATGGTGGGACTAAGGGAGTAGGGGAGATATAGGCTGTGGTCAATTAGATAAGTTCAGAGGTCAAGCACACAGGGACTTCTCTAGTTGTAAATGCAAATGTCAATCAATTTGCTAGATAGGAAACCATACAGGCATGTGCTGGGTGAAGGAAAGGGCTTGCGTTTTCATAGCATCTTTCACATGCCAGGGACATTTCGAGCTGCTCCAAGTACTTTTGAAATATAGTTACTGTTGATTAGGAAACACAGCAACTAATTTGTATCCAGCAATGAGATAAGTGATCAGCTAATCTGTATTAATGATGATGTGAAGGATAAACATTGGGCAGGACACGGGGAGAACTCCCCAGCTCTTCCTCAAATAACATCTTGAGGTCTTTCATGTCCACCTAAACCGACAGGCTTGGTTTGACCAGTACCTCTGACTTCCTCAGTGTCAACCTGGATTATATGTTTGAGTCCTGGAGCGGGGCTTGAACCCACTACCTTCTGGCCTCAGAGAAATGAGTGCAACTAACAAGCCAAGCTGGCATTTGGTATTAGGAAACTGATGGTTGTGGAAATGGTGAGTTTTAGATGGTTTCACTACTCTGAGCTCGAGGAGATTGATTGACGGTGAGTATCCTTCTGGGAGAAGTATAACAGCAATGAGGGAGAAAGTAGTTACAAGTTCTAATAGCTTTCCTTTCTGTAGACAGGAGATGGTGTGAATGATGCTCCTGCTCTAAAAAAAGCGGAAATTGGGATTGCCATGGGCTCAGGCACTGCTGTGGCTAAGACAGCGGCAGAAATGGTGTTGTCCGATGACAATTTTTCTACCATAGTCTCAGCGGTTGAGGAGGGCCGAGCTATCTACAACAATATGAAGCAGTTTATCCGCTACCTCATCTCCTCCAATGTGGGCGAAGTTGTCTGGTAAGGGACCTTTGTGTCAAGCCAAGGATCGATGAGCACATATCCTAGACTCTTTAGCTGCTACTACTGTATATCTCCTCCTTTGTAGCAACTGCGTTTCTGCTCATCCTTCTCTCAGGGTGATGCTGATGGCAAGGGTGGGTGTGTCTCTGGCCTGGATAAAGTAGATAACTTCAGTTGAAAGAGCTGAATAAATGTAGGGGTAGAAATTGGTATGCATCACGACCATTTTATGTCTGAAAAGGGGGAGCAGAGTATAGAATTTAGCAGTGAGACAGTCTGCACCTAACCTGCGCAGGCATTGGTTCTCCTCATAAATTCCCAGCTGGGTGCCTAAAACAGGCATTAGGCCCCTTGAATACGTTAACGGGCAACCTAAAGCCTGTGGAAGGACCTTTTCCCAAAATTAGTTACGGATGAGTGAGGCTGATGTTTGGCCGTGCTGCTCGGTCAGTCCCAAGTCTGGAGCTGAAAACAGAGCCAAATTAGTCTCTATCCCATAAACCTCCATCTTCAACCCCATGAATAGTCTCTAAAGAGAGAAGATTTCACCACTAATGATTCTGATTTGTTACAATATGAGAGAATTCTGGCCCCTCCCTCCCCCGCTGTAGCCTTCCAAGATGTCGGTACTGCTAGCTGATGTACCCCCCAAAAAAAACAGACTCCAAAAAGGACTTCTGTCAATGTAAACAGTTAGGAAAAAAGCTTGATGGTTATGGGTAAGCAATTGTGATTGGTACTTACCCAGGGTTACCCTCCACCAATGCCTGTGAAATGATCATAAGTGGGAACCAAGAGGTACTGCACAAACTTTACCCTTCACACAAGGGGAGATCCTGAACTGAGATGAAGAGTTGACTCACAGGGAGGGCACTGCAGCACAAGATACTCGTGTGCAGCCTCTCATGATGGGCTCAAGACCAGCATTGGGAGGGGCCTGGGAGCAAGTGTCTCTGCGAGATAGCACGGGAGTTAATTCAGTATCTTAACAGTAAATGTTGCCTCCAGATTAAATTTTAATCACTTCTGTTCCCTCTGGTTTTCCATATAGCATTTTTCTCACAGCTATCTTGGGCTTGCCTGAGGCTTTGATTCCTGTCCAGCTGCTCTGGGTAAACCTGGTAACAGACGGTCTGCCTGCCACAGCACTGGGCTTCAATCCTCCTGACCTGGACATCATGAACAAACCACCTCGCAATCCCAAAGAGTCCCTTATTAGTGGCTGGCTCTTCTTCCGTTACATCGCCATCGGAGGTGAGGATGTTAAAATGTTGCAACTGAAACACTAATTCAGGGCCCATTGGTATTGACTTTGAGATCAAATTAACTAAAGTACTTGAGACTTTTTTCAGTTATACTTGTAATCTCCCCCATTATTTCTTGACAAGGTTCTCTTCCAATGTTTCCATAGCTACCAGGACTCAAAATTAAGTCAAGGTAACCCTAAGGGCAGGAAGATGGACAACCTTTATGTCTGCTGGCAGGAAGTTGATGTCTACCCAGTAACCCTTTTAAAAAAAAAGCTCAATCTCTCAATTACTGGGGAGAAAACATTTGGAGAGTACTCAAAACATCTCGGGCACCCATTTAAAAGATGGACCTACTGCAGGGCTCAGAAAAGGTGGATAGAAAAGCCTCTGTGCTTGGACGGAGCACAGAAATGGTTTCCAGCTGTCTACATTTGTGAAGAGGGAAGGAGGTTTGAAACTGGGCAGCCAAGCAGGGTTGGAACCTTTTGGCTAGTGTCATTGTCCACCACATCTAGCAGGAGATCTTGCCCTGAGTAATCCTCAACCTCAGGTGTCCAAGCCTTTTGTCTTCATTGGGCTGCATAGCTGCTCACTGAGGCTCCTTGGAAGATCTACATACACAGTTGGAATCCATATCCCATTTATTTGCATGTGTCTCAAGCTGCTTGTACTAACAGATCCCATGTTCTGACTGTAAGTTTATCTGCCAATGAGGTAACAAAGCTAGGAATAGCTCTTTGCCATTCACAGGCCTGTGAATGGCAATGTATTTTAGTAGGAAGAATGAGAAGAGGCAATATAAACTAAATGGTACAATTTTAAAGAGAATGCAGAAGGAAGTATGTATACAAATCTTTGAAGGTCGCAAAACAAGTTGAGAAGACTGTTTACAAAAAGCATACAGGGTCCTTGGCTTTATTTTAAAAAGTTATAGAGTACAAAAGCAAGGAAGTTATTTTAAACCTTTATCAATCACTGGCTAGGCCTCAGCTCGAATATTGTGTGCAATTCTGGGCACAATACCTCAGGCTTTGGAGAGAGTACAGATTTACTAAAATGATAACAGGTATAAGAGGCGTCAGTTACATGGAATGAAATTGAGAAGCTGGAATTCTTTTCGTTGCAGTGGAGAAGCTTAAGGGAGACTTAAATGAGCTGTTCAAAATTATGAGCGGTTTCGATAAGAGTAAATAAGAAGAGACTGTTTCCACTGGCAGGAGGGTTGGTAACCAAAGGGGAAAGATATAAAATAATTGTCAAAAGAACTGGGAGGGAAGAGAGAGGAGAATTTTTTTAATGTGAATTGTGTGATCTGGCATGCATTGCCTAACAAGGTGGTAGAAGCAGATTCAATAGTGACTTTCAAAAGAAAATTGTTCATATTCACAAAAATGAAAAATATACTGGACTATGGGGAAAGAGTGGGACTAATTTCGAAGAGCCACACAGACACGATGGGCTGAATAGCCTCCTACTGTGCTGTATAATACTAATTTGAAGTTCCAACAGGGCCAGCCAGAGAGTAGGAAACATAATCGGCAACAGCTGCCTGGGCTGCATGTGGCCCACAGGTTATGGGTTGGATACTAACAGAACATTAACAGAAGAGGTGAAAAATCCAGTGTACATTCACCCGATTAGACTGCTTCCTCACTCAGCGGTTTTGCTTACCCACCCCCACCCTTGCTGATCTCTTTCAGTTTACGTCGGTCTGGCAACGGTTGGGGCAGCCACCTGGTGGTTCATGTACGATGAAGATGGTCCGCAGGTCACCTTCAACCAACTGGTAACGAAGCTTCAATAAAACCCTTTTTCAAAGGAAGGAGAATGTTGTTACAGTTCTAGTAATAGACCATTTGAAAATATACCTTTGGGACTTCTGACAGCTGCTTTTCTATAGAAGTTAAAGTCTCAATCATTAGGATATTATTGGCTATCTATTAGAAGATGTTAATGATTGATTTTACAACAATCTCTGTCCTGATCCAGCAACTGTGTCTAACTGAATCCAAACTAGAAAGAAAACAAATCGTTATAAGTTTACTTAGATGCATTATAGTACTCCAGGTCTGGGCTCTGGCTGTTTGTACATAACAGTCGCTGTGCTTTATTAAAGTACATCATTGTGCAGAGCTCTTTGAGATGGTTTCATGGTGTGATATAGTGCTGTGTAGACACAAGTATTTATGTTTGTAATGGGAGTCTGAGCTCATTGTCAACCTGATCCCAGAGCCAATAAAGGTCAGAATTGACAAGCCTGTAAACAAATGGTAGCAAAATGGGAGGGGCACGGATGAGGGAACTATTAGCTTTTGCACCAAATGAAAACGAGACTACTCAATGCCCCAATTGCACACGCTCACACACCACAAACGCACACACCACTATGAGGCACACATGCACCAACCACATGCCAACATGCATGCACACGCCAGTCTCCCACACACTCATTAAACAAGTGCATACATTGGTACTGTGCACACAGGTCAAGTACACATACGTGTCCCCTCACAGAAACACATGCTACATGCACTGCACCATGTATGCATATCAAATGTAAACCCACACTCTGCTACGCCAATCATACCTTCCATCAGATTTAAATCAGGATCAATCCTAGTCTAGTTTTGATCATCTCTCAGGTTAAAGAAGCATTTCGGAGATTTTTTTCCTAATTGGTCTGGGTTTTCCAGCTCTCCCAGGGCATTACATGGCACTGGGTGTGTGGGGGTATCTGTATCATGGTGCATAAGGCATCGCAACTGTGTGGAACAGGCTAGATGGACTAACTGGTGTTTTTCTGTCTGACTGTTTTGTATGTTCATACTTAAAGATCAGATTTTATTTGAGGGACGACCAGGAGAGGGGCAACCGTACAACGTGAGGTGATGGTGGGAATCCCATTCATGCCATTGTTACATTAGAACAGGAGTAGGCCATTCAGCCCCTCATTCAGTTAGATCATGCCTGATCTGTACCTCACCTCCAAGTACCTGTCACTGTTCCATATCCGTTGATAGCCTTACTTAAATCTATCGATCTCAGTCTTGAAAGCTCCAATTGTTAACATTTCGGGTCGATAACCTTTCATCAGAACTGCTTGGGCATCACCTTGAGCTGGTTCCAACATTTAATTAGATCACGGCTGAATTGCACTTTAACCCCATTTACCATCCATAATCCTTAGGCTTTTACCAAACAAAAGTCTATCTATCCCAGTCTTGAAAATATCAATTAACCCACAGCCTTTAGGGGGAGAATTCCAGATTTCCTGTTTTCATCCCCCTAAACGGCCTAGTTGTAATTTTAAAGCTATGCCGCCTTGTTCTGGGTCCTCCCCAAGAGGAAATAGTTTCCCTCTATCTGCCTGACAACTCCTTTAATCATCTTAAACACCTCAATTATATATTCAAGGAAATACAAACAAAGTTTATGAAACCTGTCCACATAATTTGGCTCAGTATCAATCTGAGCTGCACCCCCTCCAATGCCAATATATCCTTCCTTTCCAAAACTGAACTTAGTACTTCAGATGGTATCTTACCAAAGCTTTGTCTAACTGAAGCATAACTTCCTCCCCTTTGTACTCCGATCCTTTTGAGCAAAAGGCAAACATTCCTTTAGCCTTTAGAACTACCTTTGTTGCCTGGTACTTGACACCTCTTCCTCTCTTCACTGTAGCAAAAGGACCCGTGGCTCAGAGAGGCCCCCCCACGCCACCCCCCCCCCCCCCCCCACCCCACTTCATCAACAAATAGATATAAATTGTTGGTGCGTCGCTGGCTGGTTTTAACCGTGGCTGCTTCTCCTCGAGCTGCAGTCAGCCCACCCAGTCTTGCTGTGCGACAGTGCTGAGCTCTGTCTCTGTGGGTCCGCCCACCAGATCAGGAGATAGGATCATGGGTTTCAGGGGTGAAGGTAAAGGGGGAGGCGGTAAGAGCAAGAAATTAACTGATGGCTTCAGTCCACAACAAATGGAGAATTGGGAATAATGGAAATACAGAGTGAAGGAGATATAACCGAAAGAGAAATACAGACACAAGGAGGAGAAATCAGGAAGAAAAGGGAGAGCTAAACCAGCACGAGGGATGAGTATCAGCTGTGGTGCAATGGGTAGCACTCTCACTTCAGTGTCAGAAGGTTGTGGGTTCAAGTTCCACTCCAGAGACTGGAGCACTGAATTCAGGCTTGCCGTACTGAGGGAGTGCTGCACTGTCGGAGGTGCTGTTTTTCAGATGGGACGTTAAACTGTGATTCTGTCTGTCATCTCAGGTGGATGTAAAAGATCCCATGATACTATTCAAAGAAGAGCACGGGAGTTCTCCCCAGTGTCCTGGCCAATAGTTATCCCTCAATCAACGTCACTAAAACAGATTACCTGGTCTTACTGCTGTTTATGGGAGCTTGCTGTGTGCAAATTGGCTGCCATGTTTCCTACATTACAATAGTGACTACACTTCAAAAGTACTTCATTGGCTGCAAAATGCTTTGGGACATCCTGAATCCATGAAAGGTGCGACATGAATGCAAGTCTTTTTCTTGCTTTTCTTTGTGGCTGCATCTTTTTCTGTTCCACCTCCTTCACTCTATCTCCATTATTCTTAATTCCTCTAATTGCTGTGGATTGAAGCAGTTATTTAATTTCTTGCTCCCTTTACCTTCACCCCAGTAGAGCTGTGGGATCGTTTGCATCCACCTGAAAGGGCAGGCAGGGCCTCGATTTAACTTCTCATTGGATGGCATCTCTGACAGTGCAGCACTCCCTCAGTACTGTATTGAGGAGTGGCAGCCTATGTTTTACACTAAAGTCTTTGGTGTGAGACCTGGCCCTGCTGTGACATTCTGACTCAGGTGAGAGTGTTCCCACGGAGCCAAGACTAACCACACCATAAATAATCGGCATGGACAGCTGAGCGATGATGGGGGCATGTGTGATTATAATCAACTTGCTATTAATAAATCAGTTCATATCTCTCTCTCTCTCTGCTTTCCCAGCGGCATTTCATGCAATGTACACCAGACCACCCACTCTACGAAGGCATTGAGTGTAACATCTTTGAGTCTCGCTTCCCTACAACCATGGCCCTGTCTGTCCTGGTGACCATTGAAATGTGCAATGCATTAAACAGGTGAGTAGGACCTGGAGCTATCCTGAAGACAGCAGCCCAGATAAACTTTCAGCATCAAATTTGTTACTTAAGGGGTGGTGGGGGGGGGGGGCATCCCCAGCCCTGGCAAGCACACAGCTTGTACAAGTAGGTGCCATCCCGTGTGACAAACTCCAGTAGCGGAAGCCTGCATCAACTCTCACTGACACACCACTTCCTTTGCAAAATTAGTTGCTAGCTCAGTTTGTGGTGGAGAGGGAAACACACAATCAAGGGCAGTCCTGGTTTGGAACACCCTCTGTTGTAAAATATTATACTTGAATTCAGGTTCCTTCTTGATCGGGTTCTGGGTATGCAACTTATATCATGTGGCACAGTGGTGCAGTGGTTAGCACCGCAGCCTCACAGCTCCAGCGACATGGGTTCCATTCTGGGTATTGCCTGTGCGGAGTTTGCAAGTTCTCCCTGTGACCGCGTGGGTTTTCGCCGGGTGCTCCGGTTTCCTCCCACTGCCAAAGACTTGCAGGTTGATAGGTAAATTGGCCATTGTAAATTGCCCTTATTATAGGTAGGTGGTAGGGGAATTGTGGGGATGTGGTAGGAATATGGGATTAATGTAGGATTAGTATAAATGGGTGGTTGATGGTCGGCACAGACTTGGTGGACCGAAGGGCCTGTTTCAGTGCTGTATCTCTAAATATAAAAATAAAATAAACTTTTTGATTTACTTTCAAAGTGAATATTTTTACAGAACCCTCCATTAATACCACAGAATGTATTATTCACAGTGTACTTTTCCGTCTATTTTGACATCTTATAAATATATTGCATCAGGCAATCGTAACAGCCAATCACTGTGCGAAGGCTTGTAAATACAGTGAAAGGCGTCTATTCATGGACTGCTATTACATCACCCACATCTGTGGTGAGTACAGAGAGCTGGTCTCTCTGCTTGGGGTACAGTACACTGTATATCTGCATGTGGCTGAGTAAGGGGACTAACACAATGGGCTCAATGTTTGACAGTAAGAGATGTGTTTCTCATGGGTATTACTGTAAGCCCTCCCCCGAACACACACAGTAACCCCACCCCCACACAGTAACCCCTCCCCTGTACACACACAGTAACCCCACCCACACACAATACACCCTCCCCTGAACGCACAGTAACCCCTCCCCTGAACACACACAGTAACCCCACCCCTGAAAACACACAGTAACCCCGCCCCCACACAGTAACCCCTCCCCTGAACACATAGTCACCCCACCCCTGAAAACACACAGTAACCCTGCCCCCATACAGTAACCTCTCCCCCGAACACACACCCCTCCCCTGAACACACACAGTAACCCCTCCCTGCCACACAGTAACCCCCTTCCCCACACAGTAACCCCTCCCTGCCAGACAGTACCCCCTCCCCCCCACAAAGTAACCCCTCCCCCTCACACACAGCTGGATTTTATGGTGCCGGAGGGGCTCCCGGCGCCAGGCAGAAAAGGCGGGTGTAACCCCGCCTTGGCCTTTCCGAGTTCCCCGGCGTAATTTTGCATTCTTCCTGCACTTAAATGTCCAGTGCTGGAATTCCCGTCCCTTTCAAGATGGGGTTCCCGCCTCCAAGAGCTGCTGGCCAATCAGGGCTGGCAGCTCAGTAGTATTGGCAGCGACCCGGGAGTGGTGGCCGCCGGCGGTACAACATAGGCCTTGGACCCAGGCCTAGCGATGGAGACCCGGACCTCAGGTAAGTGAGGCAGGGTTGCTGGGGCCAGTCTGGAAGGGCCTGGGGAGCGGGGTGGGTGGGGGTGGGAGTGTAGTTAAATCCCAGCGGCAAGGAGAAGCTACCCTTAAGCGGCTGTTAATAGGCCACTTACGGGCCTCAGTTGGCCTCTGGGCAGAAAGATCGTCGTCGGCCTATCCTCCCCTGACATAATTGCTTGGCGACGGGGAGGTGACAGGCCCTCCGCCTCCCATCGCAATTCTATGGGCTCCCCCACCTCCGACTCTGCATCAGGGTGTCCCATAAATTCCAGCCCACAGTAAGCCCCTCCCTCACAGAGTAACCCCTGCCCTCATACACACACAGAGTAAGCCCTCCCTACAACACGCTGTAGCCCCTCCCCGCTGCACCTCACACAATGGTTTTAGGCTGCGACAGGAAGAGTTGATTTTTTTTGTGGGTGTGGCAATAGAACTGCTGGTTTGTGTTGTTCCCCTCCCCCAGTCGCTTCCTTTAAATGGTGCTGTTCTCCAGCACCGAGCTAGGCTTTTGAAATTCAAATTGGCCATTTGGGGTCTGGAGATAACGGGCTGTAGTTTATAAATGATTGGAACATGGTGCAGGGCGAGCTGACCTGTGTTTCCCGATTTCATGAGCTTTGCTTTTGCTGTGTGATGCCCAGGGACAGGACCCCAAATTCATTCAAATCTGCTGCAGCACAGCAGTTGACATGTGAAGCAGAAAAGCGAGGTTTACGTTCTCGCATCCGGTTCCACATGTTTGCTGACGATACCCAGCTCTACCTCACCACCTCCTCTCTGAACCCCTCCACCGTCTCTATAGTCAGACTGCCTGTTCAACAAGCAAATTTCCTTCAGCTGAATCTTGCGATGATTGAAGCCTTGGTTCTCAGCCTGTCACATACAGTGTTCCGTAGCCGCTACCTCCATCCCTCTCCCTGGAAACTGTCTGAGATTAAGTTCACCACCTTGGTGTCATATTTGACCCCGAGGTGAGCTTTGGACCACATATCCATGCCATCACTAAGACCGCCTATTTCCACCCGATTCTGCCCCTGCATCAGCTCATCTGCTGCGGAAACCCTGATCCATGCATTTGTTACCTCCATTTGTTACATTACTCCTACATTACAACAGTGACTATGCTTCAAAAGTACTTGGCTGTAAAGTGCTTTGAGATGTCCGGTGGTCATGAAAGGCGCTATATAAGTACAAGTCTGTCTTTCTTGTAGACATGACCATTCCGATGCTGTCCTGCCCGGCCTCCCATCTTCCACCCTCCATAAACTTGAGCTCATCCAAAACTCTGTTGCCCGTATCCTAACTTGCACCAAGTCCCGTTCACTCATCACCTCTGTGCTTGCTGACCTACATTGGCTCCCGGTCAAATAGTACCTCAGTTTTAAAATCCTCATCCTTGTTTTGAGATCCCTCCGTGGCCTCTCTCCTCCCTATCCCTGTAATCTCCTCCAGCCAAACAACCCACCAAAATACCTGCATTGCCTCAATTCTGGCCTCTTGAGCATCCCTGATTTTAATCGCTCCACCATTAGTATGCGTGCCTTTAGTTGCCAAGGCCCTAAGGTCTGGAATTCCCTCCCTAAACCTCTCCACCTCTCTACCCCTCTTTCCTCCTTTAAGATCTTTAATATCTAATGCTTCTGGCACCTGCCCTAATATCTCATTATGTGGGTTGGTGTCATATTTTGTTTGATAACACGCCTGTGAAGCTCCTTGGGACAATTTACTACATTAAAAGTTATGTAAATGCAAATTGTTGTTGTTGTTGTACTCCTTCACCAGTTTCCGATCTACGTTCTGCAAATGCCCCTGAATCCACAGGCCCTGGGTTGCCAACAAACAGCTGAATTAAGAACTCCTGGGACCCCTCTGCAATCTCCCAATCCATTAAAACATAAATATATTGTAAAACACATGAAGAAATGGGCCCATGGATTCAGGCACTGCCTTAATAATAAAGTAAATTGTAACACAATATAGTATCCCTAAATGAATCCATCCAGCAGTTGTATACAGTTTTTCTGCACAATGGTGAGTTTATGACAGGGCCCCAAATTTAGCTGGGACCCCTGGCACAGGCTCCATGGGCCTGTGTGTTAATCCAGCCCCTGAGCACAGGCTCCATGGGCCTGTGTGTTAATCCAGCCCCTGGGCACAGGCTCCGTGGGCCTATGTTAATCCAGCCCCTGGGCACAGGCTTCCTGGGCCTGTGTGTTAATCCAGCCCCTGGGCACAGGCTCCTTGGGCCTGTGTGTTAATCCAGCCCCTGGGCACAGGCTCCGTGGGCCTGTGTTAATCCAGCCCCTGAGCACAGGCATCCTGGGCCTGTGTGTTAATCCTGCCCCTGAGCACAGGCTCCGTGGGCCTGTGTGTTAATCCTGCCCCTGAGCACAGGCTTCCTGGGCCCGGGTGTTAATCCAGCCCCTGGGCACAGGCTCTGTGGGCCTGTGTGTTAATCCTGCCCCTGAGCACAGGCTTCCCGGGCCCGGGTGTTAATCCAGCCCCTGGGCACAGGGTTCCTGGGCCTGTGTGTTAATCCAGTCCCTGGGCACAGGCTTCCTGGACCTGTGTGTTAATCCTGCCCCTGGTCACAGGCTTCCTGGGCCTGCGTGTTAATCCAGCCCCTGGGCACAGGCTTCCTGGGCCTGTGTGTTAATCCTGCCCCTGAGCACAGGCTTCCTGGGCCTGTGTTAATCCAGCCCCTGGGCACAGGCTTCCTGGGCCTGTGTGTTAATCCAGCCCTAGACATCAAATGGTGAACTTTAAACAAATGGAATGAAGCTGAAGCTGCTGCCATTCCACTCACTCAAGTGAGTTTAACTTTTTCCAGTGAGCAATAGTTGGGATTGTCAAACTGTACTCCCACCTAACAGGGCCTGTAAGGTAGCAAATGTGTCCTGGGTTGGTAGATTGGTAGACATCATGGTCACACAAAAGTTTCTCCTTGCTTCATTAACAACTTCATAATAGCACAGTTAACATAAAGAAAATGACCCAAAGGAGTTCTGTAAAAAGTAAAACTGTGGCCAAATCTTTTGTTTGTCCAATGAATATGGTAGCCCAGCATTTAAGTATAAATTATCAAAGCAGCATGAGGCCTTATTGAATTTACACTATGGTATTGATTCGTCCATAGCCATTTTCAAAATTAAACCTGCTCATTTTTTTCTCTTTTGCCCTTTAAACTCCTTGATCTTTTTGCTTCTGCAGCCTGTCTGAAAACCAATCTCTGTTGAGAATGCCCCCATGGATGAATATCTGGCTGCTGGGGACCATCTGCCTGTCCATGTCACTGCATTTCCTGATTCTCTATGTGGAGCCACTGCCTGTGAGTATGAATATGGAATCAGCTATAAGGAGCTAACAAAGGGAACGGAGAGGGTCAGAATATTCCATTCGACTGTGCTCTCAGACCAGTGCCATAGTAGTGTTCCTCTATTTCTGCCATCTTGTAAACAGTATCCATATTTTAACTTGAAGCCCCATCTATTGCTAGATATGTGTCTCTGTGGATGTGACTGTGTGTCAGAGAACGGTGGTGCCCAAATAAGGGGTGCACCACATCTATAGCAAATTGCTATATTGTCCATCTCCTATGGTGCTGCATGTGGGGAACCAAGAGCCAACATAGGCTTTGGATGAACCGGGCTTAGCGATTGGGGATTTTTGCTGTAGTGTACACAAACATAATTTAGTTCCATTTTAAAGTTGCGCATTCCATCTTTATTTTTATATTTCCATTGTAAATTCCTATGCCGGCAGTTATAATGGAAACTACCTGTGTAAACTTGTCACACTGTAATTACACCCTCCTGCCAGTGAGGGCGCTGTAGCAGCGCTACTAGGGAGAGGGTTTAATTACAATGTGTTGCATTTACACAGGCAGTTTCCATTATAAATGGAAATGGACATTGGAATTTACAATGGAAATAGATCATAGAGTTATACAGCACAGAAACAGGCCCTTTGGCCCATCATGTCTGTGCCGGTCATCAAGCACCCAACTATTCTAATCCGATTTTCCAGCACTTGGCCCGTAGCCTTGTATGCTATGGCGTTTCAAGTGCTCATCTAAATACTTCTTAAATGTTGTGAGGGTTCCTGCTTCTACCACCTCTTCAGGCAGTGTGTTCCAGATTCCAACCACCCTCTGAGTGAAAATTTTTTTCCTCAAATCCCCTCTAAACCTCCTGCCCCTTAACTTAAATCTATGCCCCCTGGTTATTGACCCCTCCACTAAGGGAAAAAGTTTCTTCCCATCTACCCTATCAATGCCCCTCATAATTTTGTATACCTCAATCATGTCCCCCCTCAGCCTTCTCTGCTCTAAGGAAAACAACCCTAGCCTTTTCAGTCTCTCTTCATAGCTGAAATGCTCCAGCCCAGGCAACATCCTGGTGAATCTCCTCTGCACCCTCTCCAGGACAATCACATCCTTCCTATAGTGTGGTGCCCTTAACTGTACACAGTACTCCAGCTGTGGCCTAACTAGCATTTTATACAGCTCCATCATAACCTTCCTGCTCTTATATTCTATGCCTCGGCTAATAAAGGCAAGTATCCCATATGCCTTCCTAACCACCTTATCTAGCTGTGCTGCTGCCTTCAGTGATCTATGGACAAGCACACCAAGGTCCCTCTGACCCTCTGTAATTCCTAGGGTCCTACCATCCATTGCATATTCCATTGCCTTGTTAGTCCTCCCAAAATGCATCATCTCACACTTCTCAGGATTAAATTCCATTTGCCACAGCTCCGCCCATCTTACCAGCCCATCTGTATCGTTCTGTAATCTAAGGCTTTCCTCCTCACTATTTACGACACCACCAATTTTCGTGTCATCTGCGAACTTACTGATCATACCTCCTATATTCACGTCTAAGTCATTTAATGTACACTGCAAACAGCAGGGTCCCAGCACCGATCCCTGTGGTACACCACTGGTCACAGGCTTCCACTCACAAAAACAACCCTCGACCATCACCCTCTGCCTCCTGCCACTAAGCCAATTTTGGATCCAATTTGGCAAATTTCCCAGGATCCCATGGGCTCTTACCTTCTTAATCAATCTCCCATGCAGTACCTTATCAAAAGCCTTACTGAAGTCCATATAGACTACATCAACTGCTTTACCCTCATCTACACATCTAGTCACCTCCTTGAAAAATTCAATCAAGTTAGTTAGACACGATCTCCCCCTGACAAAGCTATGCTAACTATCTCTGATTAATCCCTTCCTCTCTAAATGGAGATTAATCCTGTCCCTCAGAATCTTTTCCAATAGTTTTCCTACCACTGATGTTAGACTCACCGGCCTGTTAGTACCTGGTTTGTCCCTGCTACCCTTCTTGAATAAAGGTACCACGTTCACTGTCCTCCAATCCTCTGGTACCTCTCCTGTGGCCAGAGAGGAATTGAAAATTTGTGTCAGAGCCCCTGCTATTTCCTCTCTTGCTTCACATAACAGCTTGAGATACATCTCAGTTGGGCCTGGGGATTTATCCACTTTTAAGCCCGCTAAAACAGCTAATACTTCATCCCTTTCAATGCTAATTTGTTCAAGTATATCACAATCCCCTCCACCCTGATCTCTACACCTACATCGTCCTTATCCATAGTGAACACAGATGAAAAGTAATCATTTAAAACCTCACCTATGTCCTCTGAAACGACACTGATTGCCACTTTGGTCCCTAATGGGTCCTACTCTTTCCTTGGTTTCCTCTTGCCCTTAATATAGTTATAAAACGCCTTGGGATTTTCCTTTATCTTGCCCGCCAGTGTTTTTTCATGTCCGCTCTTTGCTCTCCTAATTATATTTTTAAGTACCCCCCTAAACTTTCTCTACTCCTCTAGTGCCTCCGCTGTTTTCAGCACTCTGAATCTGCCATAAGCCTCCTTTTTCTTCATGATCCAATCCTCTATATCCCTTGACGTTGATAGTTGATGGGAGTGCATGCAGATACAAGACCTTTAATGTATTACGGGTCAGTGTCATCCAATTGAAATTGCTGAACACCACAGGTGTCTCTACAGTGACACTGTTTCAGCTGCATGCACTAATTTAAATGGAAAACATCTTGCATACAATACAGGTAAATGTACTTTACTCTTGTATATTTACTGACCAAACAGCCCCATCAGTAACCAAGGAAGCAAAGCACTCACATCATTCAAAACTATTCACACTCTACTTTCTAGCTTACCAATAAAAATACCAATAACAAAAGTTATCATTCACATGTATGCGACATGCAAATGAGTTCTGAGATTGCATGACTAATGACAATGATTATTACTAATTTTAATTTACTAATCAGAAATGTAATTAGTGATTCATGGGCTGTGGACATCACTGGCAAGGTTGGTATTTATTACCCATCCTTAGTTGTTCTTAACTGAGTGGTTTGCTTGGCCACTTCATAGAGCAGTTAAGAATCAACCATGTTAGTTTGACACAGTTAAGAGGCAACACATGTGGCTGGTGGCTAACCTATTGCACAGCATTGTTGTAGGTAAATGACAAAGCTTTAAGCCAGAATGCATAGAAAATGTTTGCTGAACAGTGATTGTATTTCGGTGATGAGTTTGTAACGTTGTCCTCTTTCTTGTTCAACAGCTGATTTTCCAGGTGACTGCTCTCAACTGGCCTCAGTGGGTCGTGGTCCTGAAGATTTCCCTGCCTGTCATCTTGCTGGACGAAACGCTCAAATTCATGTCCCGTAACTACGTAGAGGGTAAAGACCCTGTTGTAGTTTGTCAGAGCAATAGTGGGCTTCCAGCATGCTTTGGGGACATTTCCTGGCTCTTCGTCTTAGTCTCCGCCCCTCTCATTTGCTGGCTTTACTGTCTGCTTTAACCTCCAAGGACTGCTGCAGCGCTGACCAGAAGGAACTGGTTTCTTGATGCCAGCTTGCTTTTTTTCTCGTGGGACTTGGTTATACTCTATGTCTGTCCTAAAAGGATGCCTTGGGTCCTATTGAATGCGCTTATGTTTGTGGGACTGTGTTGCCAGGAGGAGAGGGCATTCATGGTGATTTCCAGGCCCAGGATTAGCTGCAGGGCTTAGTCAAATGCTATTCCACTGTTGTGTTTATTCATTCATAGAGATACTGAATAGCTCATTGCGAGTAGTCAAGGCAATCCTTTCTCCTTCCAAAATCATACTCAAAGTGTCCAGTAATTAGCCAATTGGAGAGAATGACCCAGTCGCTGCTTCTAGAAGCAAAACCAAATGCTGGAATCCCCAAGAGGTTTGGAATAATATGGTTAACCAGTTGACCCATCACTGGTGTTTAAACATCTAACCCAGCAATCCAATAACTCCTGAATAGTCATGAAACTTGGCTCCTGAAGGAATGGAATGTGTCTGACTCATTCTTTACTGATATCATGGCAATCTTCATTGCTCCGAGTCAATCAGTTCAAATTAAGGCATTTATTTTTTGTGGAATAACATCACAATCCTTTTTTTAAACTGTGCGGGAACAGTTCATTCCAAAAGAAAATCAATGGAACCAGCAATAAAAATCCAACTCACTTCAAATAATCACAATACACATCAATCTTATGGGTTAATAAATCCTTGAGGAACAATGGGTTAAAATGTCATGATCTAAGAATGTTAATTGGTAAGATGTCACTGCTGAATAGCTTAATCACAGCCAAAGCCCTTATCTTATGCTTGAGCCACTGATAGGACAACGCTGTCTACATAGTACATGAAGCCCCAGTGTGTTGGCCTGTTCAGTCCAATCTGGAGAACGAGCTGTTGCACCTGAGGTACTGTATTGTATCAGAGTGGAGGTTATTCCTCTTCACAATGGGGTGAAAGCACTGCTGTTTGACTCAGTATACAACAGTCATGTGAATCCTTTATTTGAGTTGTGGATTGCACCGTACATGCGACACAAAATCAGACACTGGTAAACAGATCATCTGAATATAGATTGCAAATTCTGTGGCACCCATGCAATGTTAGAATGGGTGGGGGGAGGTGGGAATCCTACACGTATCATCACTTCACCTGTCCTGAAATGAATACCAGCTCCTCTGCCACCAACACAGCCTGTCCTGCTCTCAGCTGCCACCTCATCTGCCATAGCGCGTGTATAACTCGCCCAGCACCGGAGATGGCAGAGACAGAGATGTGAGTGAATTTCCAGGACTGGCCTGCTGTGAGGTGCAGAGTGGATCTGCCTTCCCAGGACCGCTCGGTACAATCGAGGTGTTCCTGTAAGGGAACCGATACAATCAATGTGCGACACTGACATTTTGTATTTATGACAGCTCTACTTTCCGGCTTATTTTTGCATGGTAACTATCAGGTTGCTGTCAGGTGAAACACAGTCTATTGAATTTGAGTGCACCTGATGTAATGAAAAAGAGATATTCCCTTCAAGGAAAACCTGCTGTAAGCAACTTGTCAACCCGCCTTACGGTTTGCTTAGTTTTGAATTCTCCCCTCAGCTCTCAGACCTTGCCACTTCGGAGAAGCATTGTGTTTGTCAGCTGACATCCATGGTGATGCACTTTCCAGCAGCAGTCCGAGAATGTGAATACCAATGGTAGTGAGACCCATGCCTGGTCATTCCCCCATCCCTATTTTCTTTATTGAAAACCAATTGTAGGCACCTCCCCCCCCAACCACTATGCCATCTGACGCCAGCCATCCTGGCACAATTTTGCCACATTCGGTGATTAGAGGCAAAATTCTGGTTTGTTGACTATAGCATACCAAGATCATGTCCGTCAGTGGACAAAGATCTGGATAGCAGCTTTACTGTGACTTAAAGTCATCTTTTATTGACACCACAACCACCTGTTAAAAACATAGTGCACTGACCCATGTAAGTGTACCAATTAAGGCCATAAATTACTAGAGAACAATCAGTGCCTCTTAAAGTCACATTCTCACCAGTATCATCCCAGGGAGGGTCACAGTGACTGGCCCGAGAGAGCTCAGTGCTAAGGGAGGGTCACTTTCACTGTCCCGAGGCAGCTTGGTACTGGTGGAGGATTCCTGTCCTGAGAAAGCTCAGTAAGCCATAAAGGAATAGCAAATATCCACAATGACATTTTCCCAGTGCCCACAACACAGGCCATGGAGACCTGAGGATGCAGTGTCGGAATGAACACATTTTGTTGGCTTTAAAACAAGTATTAGAGGTGGACCTGTCTGATGTGGGAATCAGCAGGAGAAATCGAGGGTTTCCTGAGTGCTAAATGCCTTGTGATGACTGAATGAAAGAGTGAATTATGAAGGTCATGCTGAGGATGTCCGATTGGTCCTTGACCCTTTCCTCTTTATACAAAAGGTGAGAGGATGCGTGTGTTTAGAGTGAAACCACAGTTACTTTTATGTGGAAGTTGCGGTTAGTTTTGAATCTGCTTTGGTGTCAGTGGCATGTTGTTGATGTGATAATGCCAGTCTTGGAGAAGTACTCATTTTAATTTTCTTACTGATTAACAAATAATTAGCTAATCCTGAAGGGAATTGATGATGAATTGTGAAACTGTATTAACTGATTGGGCAGCTGTTTTTTAAAGCAGAATCTTATTTTAAAAATTGTAAAATGAGAAGTGGAGGAAAAAAAATTCAGTTGATGGATTGAAGAACATGGAGCTGCAGAAATTGTGAGCGATGTTTTAAAGATTTAAGTTCACATATGGACATGCTCCCTGGGTTTGCGAGAAGAGGTCATTTTTATGTTTTCTCTCCTCAAGTATAGAATTTGTATTAAATACAGGTACTGTACTTCCTGCACTTTGCTGTTTTCTGTGGTGTTCCAGACCCCCTCTCAGATGTTTCCAGAAACCAGCAGCCAGTCGTGCAGTTATGGTGGCTTTGTGTCCAGGAAGCAAGGGTTAAAAGGAAATTTTGTTTGGATTATCAATTGCCTCCCTGAATATTTGAAAACACAGTTCTACCCTAATTCGCCCCTTTCATACCTAAATAGCAGCTCGTGGGCAGTATGCTGCTGTGCATGCGGATAGCACCTAACAGGGCACAACATCGAATTCTTACCAAGGATGAGACTGTCTATGTGAAGGGCATGGTACAGCGCAGCATATTCCCATTCAGCATTAGGGATTTATTCTGTAATTGGGAATTTCTGCCTTGGAAGCCATTAATTTCTATGTATGAGTGTGGACTTTCAAAAAAGCCAAGTGTTGTAGGTCAATGTAGCAGTGCAAAGTGTTGTGCAGTGCAGTGGACGGTTGGGATGTGGGTTTGTGCCCAGATGTTCTTGATGATGGCTTGAGTGTTAGGACAAGGGGAAAGCCAAGGGCTTCTCTACAGGGAGTGAGAGACAAAAAGCAAGGGCTAGCGTGCTTTTGGCCAGTTACAAAGGAGCATCAGCAGAGACCAGTGAACAGTGTGCTCCTTGGAGAGAGCAAATGTACACATAGCCCCAGTAAAATTTATGCATGAAGATGTTGATTTCTGTAGATCACAGTTACTTTATTTGCAGTGTCTCCTTAACATCCCAGCAAGACAACACATAACAGCACAGCACTCTGACTAGAAGCAACGTAAAGCAGGAGATGTATCAGGTGCAGTAGATGGGGAAGCTGACTGCACTGTGGAATATGGCTGCAGTGAAAGATTTCTAGTCATTATGTGTGATGTTTCTGTTGTCTTATATGCAGCATTAGGGCAGCCCAGGTTCCAATCCTGGTTTTGACCAATGCCCATGCTTGGATATCCCTCGTCAAATTAAGTTCTAGCACCTTCTGACCAATCAATAATGCAGACTCACAAATGCTTAAGGGGATTCTGAGGCGCAGGAACCGCTTAATCTACATTGTGATTGGGACTATTAAGTTTCTGGTCGCCAGCGTGGCCCGATTACATGACCTCATGTGTAGAGGAAGACCAGCCCCTGTCTTGAGAAAGGGCGGCTTGTGGCCTGCACTCTGTCTTTAGAAGAATCCTGGAGATCCACATCCTGAGTTGGTCCTTGGTTTCTGTGGTAATGATACGACAAAGTGACTGCAGAGGTTCAGGCTGCTTTTGGGAGCAGCACTGAATATTGGGGAGAGTGGAGAGTTTGTGTTGGGCTGAGGGAATTGGCTTGGTCCTGTGTGGGAGGAAAGGACAACTGCCCTGGGGGAGAGGAGTTGCTCCATTTCTGCTCAAACACACTCCTGATGAGATCAACAAAACAGCACTTGCAGGGTTCTTGGAAACATCTGTGGTCTAGACCATCCTATCTTACTCAACTAGAAGAAATGCTCTGAGTTACTTTTGGAGAATGTAAGACATACTGTGCCATGGTTTTAGCACAGTGGAACTGTTCACTTGCTCCTCTGTGAATGTCTAACTAGATTTAAGATGAGGCTGCACCTGGAAGCACATAACTTGATACAAATACTGTATCTTCTGATTGTTTTTAAGTCCAATTATATTTGGCCTCTGCTAGAAAAGAGAGGTTGTCTCCCTGCTCTGTCTCTGCCCTTTATCTTACCCTGTCCCCCTCTTGTCTCTTTCCTTCTCTCTTCCCTGTCCGTCTCCCTTCTTCCCCTTTTCCTCTGTTTCCCTCTTGCCCCTCACTCTTGCTTCCCTTCCCCGACTCTCCTCAGTATTGTGTGTGGGTTTTTAGCTATGCTGCTGATGTGCATGTGAAACATTACAAAGTGATGCCAACGATGTCTTCTCATAGCAGTGCTATTTTTCTAACAAAAATTAAATTAAACAAAAAGTTTTTTTTTAAAAGAAAGATATTTATTGAAGCCTCGATGCTGTAACCTTTGTTATCACTTTGCATGTGTTGCTTACCTAAAATAAAAGTATTTCCCCCCAAATGTACTCAAGCTTGGTTTAAAATTCTGTCTAATGTGAATTTCTACTTCAATCATTCAGATTCAAGGCAATAATATCTCTTTAACCATAGGCCCCTCACATTTGGACTCTGGGATGGTAAATTTCTGAGACTGCCACCAGACTATTGGCTAGAATAAGACTTTGATTTCCTACTGACCTTCCCTAAAGACAGGAATAGGAGGAGGCAATTCAGCCCCTTGAGCTTGCTTTGCCATTAAATTAGACGATGGCTGACCTGTACCTCAACTCTGCTCCATAACCCTTGACACTCTTACCCAACCAAAATCTACCAATCTTAGTCTTGAAAATTTCAATTGTCCTCCAGTACCCAAAGTCTTTTGGGGCAGAGAGTTCCAGATTTCCACTACCCTTTGTGTCAAAACAAAAGTGCTTCCTGATTTCAATTCTAAATAGCTTGGCTGTAATTTTGGTGGCAACTCACGTGTGTGGCATTTGTGGACATCTTGCTCAAATGGCCATCCTTGATGGCCCAGACAGTGAAGGCATACTACCGCTGAACCTGACCTTGCCCCCATATTGGAATGCACTTACCATCCTTCCGGACTGATTTCTGCCCAATGCTCAATTAGCTGATCTCAAAGCGAGGAGCCTGCTGCTCGTTATGGCCCATTGAGGTTTCAATTATTTTTCAAAGAATTGTCCAGAGGACCTCACGGTCTCAAAATTTACTCCTGCCAAAAATTGGAACTTGGCTAATGGTTGAACCCTTTCAAAAAACAATATCAAAACTATCCATGCGGTGTCAAAAAACAGGTCTTTTTTAAACGTTTCAACAACATTACATACGTTCTCTGATTCTGTGCATTTCATTGGCTAAAAAAATCAACACTGAAACATTCCATTTTAAAACTATTATGGGATATAAAAAAGACTGGCAGATGTTAATTGCCTGAATACAGCCTGCTGTACCCTCTGGGGGTTGCAGATTAGTCATCACCTTTTTTTCACAATGAATTAATGAAGAGAGATACTGTGAGCTTTGTAAATCTGACTATTTCTGAGTTGCTTTCTTCCTTTCACTTGTGGTACTTGGGTATCTGCAACACTGTCCTAATTTGAGTATATCACTGTCAACAGCTGATCAATGGTTTCATTAAATCTGGCTCTTTGTGGATCTTACACACCATACTATTGTTTAGATCGCTATTAGTTTGCCATTTGCTGATGTGCATGTTACAAATTATTAGACACAGCTACACTACTCATTCTATGAGAACTGAAGGCAGTCATTTGGCCTGTTGAACTTCTTTCAAACAGCTGTTCAGTTAGTCCCACTCCCTGGCTCTTTCCCCATCGTCCTGCAAATCTTTCCTTTTGAAGTATTTATCCAATGCCCTTTTGAAAGTTACTGTTGAATATGCTTCAAGACAACGCATTTTGGATCATCATAAAATGCCGCATAAAAAATTTCTCAGCTAATGGGACAATACCAAGAGGTGTAGAGGAAGTGATGGACCTTGGAGTGAATGTCCACAGATCCCTGAAGGTCACAGGACAGGTCGATAAGGTGGTTAAGAGGCATATGGAATCCTTCCCTTTATTAACTGAGGTATAGAATATAAGAGCAGGGAGGTTATTCTGGAACTGTATAACTTATTGGTTAGGCCACAACTTGAGTACTGTGTGCAGTTCTGGTCACCTTATTACAGAAAGGATGTAATTGCACTAGAGAGAGTACAGAGGAGATTTATGAGGATGTTACTAGGACTGGAAAAATGCAGCTATGAGGAAAGATTGGATAGGCTGGGGTTGTTCTCCTTGGAACAGAGAAGGCTGAGGGGAGATCTGATTGAAATGTACAAAAATTTGAGGGGCCTGGATAGAGTGGAGGTGAAGGGTCTATTCACCTTAGCAGAGAGGTCAGTGACAAGGGAGCACAGATTTAAAGTGATTGGTAGAAAAATTAGAGAGGAGATGAGGAAAAACTTTTCACCCAGAGGGTGGTGGGGGTCTGGAACTCACTGCCTGAAAGGGTAGTTGAGGCAGAAACCCTCAACTCATTCAAAAAGAGTCTGGATATTCACCTCAAGTACCGTAATCAACAGGATTACAGACCAAATGCTGGAAGGTGGGATTAGAAGGGGTGGATCATTTTTCGGCTGGCACAGTCATGATGGGCCACATGGCCTCTTTCTGTGCCTTAAACTTTCTATGATTCTATTCCCTCTGGTTCTATTGCCAGTTATCTTACACATGGCACAATTTATTAATTGAACTTTCACCCCTTACTTTCTCTCGGATGTACTGTCCTGTTTAGGCTGTGAGTGTTTAGAGGCTAATTAAAGCTTGCGGTGCATCCTTAGACCTTGACTTCACCTGATGTCTATGGTCACTTTCCAGCAGTAATCAGGGTTGTGACGGCAGATTGCTTTATTTTAATCTCTATAACTTGGGTGCTCATTTTGTTGTGTCAGCTGATATGGGCTAAACCAAGACAGCCTTCAGCATACATCGTTTAGGCAATGCTAACTACAGAAGACAGTGGTGTAGAGGTAGTGCCATTGGTGTAGTAATCTAGAGGCCCAGATGTGAGTTCAAATCCCACCACAGTAGCTGGTGGAATTTAAATTTAATTAATTAAGGAAAACAATCTGGAATTGAAAGCTAGGTTTGGTAATGGTGCCATGAAGCTATCATGGATTGTCATTAAAAGATCTTTTGGTTTGCTAATGTCCTTTAGGGAAGGAAATCTGCTGTCCTTACCTGGTCTGGCCACAGCAATGTGGTTGACTCTTAACTGCCCTCTGAAATGGCCTAACAAGCCGCTCAATTGTCAAGGACAATTAGGGATCGGCAACAAATGCTGGCCTTGCCAGCGACGCCCACATCCCTAATGAAAGAATGAAAAAAAGAATTACTCACAGCACTGCTAAAAACTCAGCACATTTCTGTGAATCGCAGATGGTATTGTTGCACAGGTTCGAAATGTCATTAACTTTCTCTTAACACCCAGATTCACCTACGGTTGCAACTATAAATAACTTACCTCCTTTAAAAAAAAATGAGTGATAAACCTGGAAATATCATTCTGTGTGTTGATCGGGGTTTAACTACCGGTTACTGAAAGTTTCTGAGAGAATTTGTGCCTGCTGGTTTACTCACAGATTTGCTGTTTTCAGTCTGCAGCCTAAGGTGTAGGAAGTGACTCCTGTACATTGGGCCAACCAGTGAGAAGGATTCTAGAACAGCTGTGCTTTGCGATGAAGATAGTTGAAAATTCTGACATAGCACTGGGAAGGTCAAAATGAACTGATAACTCCTGAAATTCCTCTAGCTTTGAGCATTGCCGACAGTGCAATGATTGGTTAGAAGCTGCAAACCCTTCAGTAAGAACTTTCAGAGAGGAGCCACATACTTAAAAGAAGGATTGGCCACACTCCCTTTCCTGTTCCCCTTTCCAAAGTGCTTACTATAGCCAACCAACACACTTAGACCTTTTGGAAGGGAATCATAGGAGTGGTAAGTTAGGTATCACACATTTGAAACAGGCGCTGAGGGACAAAGTCAGGCCAACTCTAGCTGCCAGCGTCATAGACAAAATAAATGACCTGAATTTGATTTGTGCATCATGCTGGTTAATTAATACTTGTCCCAAAAGTTGTCAGGAGCCCAGTGTGAGATGGCAGCAGGTGTAATTGGAGAACTCTATTAAAATGCAGACAGTGATGATTTGGTAATGGTTACTTGGGAGATGAGGTTTGGCCTGTTGAAGAGATGATGGAGCTGTGGACCAGTTTTGAAGGAGGCTCGCATTAGTACCAGTTTTTTTTTTTAGCTCATTCTTGTGACACAGACATTGCTGGAAAGGACAGAATTCATTGCTCGTCCATAGTTGCCCTGAGAAGTAATGGTGGGCCTTCTTGAACTGCTGTAGTCTATGCAGTTTGATTCTGTGTGGTTTGCTAGTTCTCTTTAGAGGGCAGTTAAGAGTTAACCATGTGTAGTGTGGGAGTGAGAACGAGGCCTCTCTTGTGGAGCATGCAACAGACGACAGTTATTCTGGGTGGGAGGGAGGGTTTGTGGGTGTAAGTTGGAACTGTCAACAATTAGTCCAGACATGTGAATTGGTGCTTCAAGATGTGAAAGGAAGCTTGATGACTTTGCATGCAGTGTGAGCTTTGTCGCAGTTGTACTGTGCTCCTGTCTGTGGCTGGTGCCACAGGTATCATGAGCAAGCTGGACCTCCTTGTTACCATTCTTGCACCCTTCATTCTTCTTCATATTAAGATAAGGAAACAGGCATTCAATTAGATGGTGCTGATGGTCACACACAATGCCCCCATTGTGATACAGATGTCCTTCTCAGGTTAAGGTTATATAGGGTACAACATTGTGCAGATATGTCTGAAGGAAATACCTTCGGCCCTATCAGTCTGTCTTGGTATTTTCTGTCCATGTGTGCATATGAAATTGATCATATTTGCATATCACTTTTACCCCCTTTTCCTTCATCAACCTATTCAATACAGTCTTCAGTTTTGACATAGACTGGAATTGTACGTCTTCACCCCCCCGCCCCCCCCCACCCCATCCCAGGAGTGAGCTGGGAGGCAGGGGGTTGCTGTGCACATCGTCTACTTGCCCCCGCTGCTATTTTACCAGTGGTGGGGGAGGTGGCAAACATCCCGCCCACCCCAGGCCAACTGAGACTTAAGGGCCTCCTCCCGCCGCCACTAGTATTATACCATTATGGACGGGCACTTCAGCACCTGTGGAGGCCGCCCAGTAATACCTGGTGGCTTCGTTGTGGGCTGGGGGTAGGGAGCTCTCCTGATCATGCACCCTGTGCCACATGGAGGGTCTCCACAGCAGCACGGGCCACCCCTGCTAAAACTACCCCCCCACCCCCCACTCATCCTACTCCCCCATTCAACCAACCCCCTTCCCACGTCGCCAGGGCACAGCTGATTGTCCCTGGTGAGGTCCAATCCCCAATTACCTGCTCCGAGGCTGGTGTCCATTGTGGCTGCTCTCATTGGGTGCAGTCCCAACAGTAGCCACTGCTCCCTCTGATTGGCTGACAGTTCTTGGAGGTGGGACTTCCTGCCTCAGAGGAGCTGAAGTCCCGACCAAGGCTTATTAAGGGCCTGGGTCACACAAAATAGGAGCTTGGCTTTCAGGCCTGATGGAGGCAGGCTCACCCTTGACTTTTCAGCTGGTGGGCGGGGCCACCACCTTAACGTTAAACTCTGGCCATAGTTTCCACCTCAACCACTAACATGGGAAGTGAATTCCACAGCCTCACAATCCATGTGTGAAGAAAATTCTCCTGCCCTCTGTTCCAACTCTTGCAATTAATATTGTATCAATTGCCCCTCATTCTGGACCCCTCAACCACAGGAAAAGGTCTGCTTCTATCTAGCCTGTGCAATCCTTTATACTGCACACAGTATAAATTTCTATCATATCACCCTCTAATCTATGTTCCAATACCTAACTTTCAAGGTCTTTCTTTGTGTTTGTATTTCCTCATACCAGGCATAATCCTAGTGAATGTGCATTGTACCCTCTCTAATTTCTCAATATCCTTCCTATAATGGAAAGCCCAACACAACACATAGCTCCAATAGCACCATGGATGCAAGCAATGACTCTCCGGACTCTGGGATGTCCAACAGTTGTGCAGAGTCTTGTTGTCTTCTTGTTGTTGCTGTTGGTCAGTGGCAAAAGTGGTGAAGTTGTTGATCCAGTTAAATAATGCTTATGCCCCTCACCCCTACCCCTTCATAAATCTGTGGGCAGCTGCACTGACATTGCGGATGTCCCCTACATCGCCAGGGAGGACTCAACAGCAGACAAATTGAGAGCCAGCATCACTTTGATCCCTGGTCACTGCTCCACATTCTTGATGATTGTCTGCCAATCACCTTCAAACAGATGGCATGGTTCCCTGCTAAACTTGAGCCTCCACAGGCTCTGCTCCCCAGTCACTGCCAGGCAGTTTCATCTGGGCTGTGGATGTGATAGGTGGGATTTTGATGTCATTTGACATCTTTATTGGAGATTGATGTGTATGAGATTAGGGGCAGGAGAGCAAACTGGATTCCAAACTAGATTTGAAGGGAGGAAACAGAGCAGGGGTTAAGGGCAGTTTCTGGGGGTGGTTGGAAATGGGTAGTGGTGTCCCACAGGGATCTGTTCTAGGACCACTTTTGTTCACCGTGGACATCAATGATTTGGATGTAGGGATAGAGAGTGTGGTGTTCAAATGATAGGAGAGTAGGAGGCACAGTAAATAATTCTGAGGACCAAAGGAATCTGCAAGAGGATACTGATAAGATGGTAGAATAGGCAAAAAGTGGCCAGTATTATTAAATGTCAGTAAACGATGGTGGTACATTTAGATGAAAAAATAATTATATTTTGAATGGGGGAAGGCTGGGTGATGTGGAAGAGCAGAGAGAGCTGGGGGCTGAAGTTTATAAGACATTAAAAGCAACAACTCGAGTGGAAAAGGCAATAAAAAAGCTGATGGATTTATAGCAGGAAGTATAGAATATAATAATTGAAATGTAATGCTGAATATATATAAAACTTTAGTAAGATCACAGTACTGTGTGCAGTGTTGGGCTCCATACTATAAGAGAGTAGATTGACCAGGAAATGTAAATACAAAGAAAGACTGGGATGGAAAATTGGGGCTGTTTTCATTAGAACAGTGGAGATTGTAGGATGATGTGAATAGAAGTGTTTAAAATTATCAAGAGTTGGGACACGGACAGTGACTGCATAGTTTAGAACAGGGCACACAGATATAAGATTAAATGTAAGAGATTTAGGATTGAGAACAGGAGAAATGGCTGAGTTATAAATGGAACTATAAATTAATCATTCCGCATCATTTTATTTTAATCCTTATGCGAACAGCTAGAGGTGACAATGATATTTGAAGTCTCTCAGCCATGAGAACTGGTCACAGTAATTACAGTAGAATAATTTGTACGAGGGGCATTGATAGGAGATATAGGAAGGAACTTTTTCCTTTAGCGGAGGGGTCAATAACCAGGGGGCATAGATTTAAGGTAAGGGGCAGGAGATTTAGAGGGGATTTGAGGAAAAAGTTTTTCACCCAAAGGGTGGTTGGAATCTGGAGCATGCTGCCTGAGGCGGTGGTAGAGACAGGAACCCTCATAACATTTCAGAAGTATTTAGATGAGCACTTAAAACACCATAGCATACAAGGCTACGGGCCAAGTGCAGGAAAATGAGATTAGATTGGACGGGTGCTTGATGGCTGGCGCAGGCGCGTCGGGCCGAAGGACCTGCTTCTGTGTTGTATAACTCTATGACTAAGTTGACTTTATGCAGGAACAGTTTTTGCTCATATTGTATTTGTATTAATTTTATTCATTCCTGGGACCTGGGCATCACTGGTGAGGCCAGCATTTATTGCCCGTCCCTAGTTTGCTTTGAGAAGGTGGTGGTGAGCTTCCTTCTAGAACTGTTGCAGTCCATATCGTGTAGGTACGCCACAGTGCCGTTAGGGAGGGAATTCCAGGATTTTGATCCGGTGATGACGAAAGAACGGCAATATAGTTCCAAGTTAGGATGGTGTGTGACTTGGAGGGAAACTTGCAGCTGATGGTGTTCTCATGTACCTGCTGCCCTTGTTCTTCTAGATGGTAGAGATCACGAGTTTGGAAGGTGCTGTCGAAGGAGCCTTGGCGAGTTGCTACAGTGCATTTATAGATGGTACTCATTGCTGCCACTATGCTCCAGTGGTGCAGGGAATGAATGTTTAAGATGGTGGATGGGGTGCCAACCAAGAGGGCTGCTTTACCCGGGATGGTGTCGAGTTTTTTGTGTGCTGTTGGAGCATCACTCATCCAACATTAGTAAAATTATATCTTACTAACACTTTAAAAAAATCACTTATTCTCAGCCAAGTGGAGAATGCTAGCTTGGTAAAGAATGAAAGTAAGGAGGGACAAAGTAAAACTTCTGAATGCTAAAAATCAAGGAGTGTCCATGATGGGCCCATAGATGCTTACATTCAAGACCATATCACCCTTCCAGCTGTGAAGGGGAAGTAGGATCTAAAATTGATAAGGAACTGTATTAAAAAGCCAATTGGGATTCACTTTTAATGACAAAACAATCCAGGTACTTTTGTTTTTGTACATTTCTGCTTAATGAGAAGGGCATAGTTCATCAAATGAAGGAGTTCTAGTGTACATCACGTAATGTATAAAACAGAATCAATACATTAGGCAGCCACATTCCCTTCAAGACTGATAGTCGGGAGCAAGGCTTAGTTTCAGATTTTAATAAACTCTCAGATTTATCTGAAACAAAATTTCGACTCTTGAGATATTGTTTGGAATTCTAAATATTGGAAAAGTCTTTTCAAAATTCAAGAAACTGGCCTTTTCTCCTCTATACCTTGTAATCTGAGAATTATTTCAAATGAATATGTTGTCAAGTACTAACCCCCTAAAAAGAGGGTTCTGGTAAAACCCTTGTTTGCAGTGTGTTCCCTTTTTCTTTGTTCAGTTATTGTTCACAAATTGGCTGAAAATGATCTTTTTGCACAGTTTACGTGGGTGGGAACGGCTGCTTTCTCAGTTGCTCTGCAGTAAATGGGGTTGCCATTGGTTACTGTGCACTTCCTGGAGTTAAAGAATTTCTGGTGAATAGTGAACCCTGTCAGTTGTAACCACACTGTCACAGGTAGAATCACGGACCCCAAAACTTTCTCCATTGTGAAATCGATATGGGGCTGGAAATGCAAACTGTAAAATGGAGAAATAAACTCACAGAAATAGACAAGGTGGCCATTTTAATCCAGCATTCCAACACTACTAGATACATCCACAAAGAAGCCAGAAAATCCAATTTCCCTGCTTTCCCCCCCCCCCCCCCCCCCATGCTGTTTCATTTCTACCTCACATGTTTAATTCCCTCCTTTTAAACAAGAGAAAGGCAAATTTAGGATTGATATCAGGGAGTTATTCACACAGAAAGTGACCAATGTAGGAATTGGGACTCCCAAATAGAATAGTGGAGACAAAAACTCTGCATTCATGCAAGAACCAATTAACTACTACAATGGGGGTTGGGTGGTGGGGGGAGGGAGACAAAGAGACATTAGATTTTCCAGTTGGATGAATGAAGCTGGGCTGAATGGCCTTTCTCATCCGTCACTGGATTTTGAGTTTATGTCTATATTTCCTGGTTGTTATGGAAACAATTTTCATTCTTGACTTTTGAAAATTGCATACAGCAGTTCTGTGTTTTTAGAGACTTTAGAAACGGTTCCTCAAATTCAACATTGCTCTTAAAATAGCCTTCCTCTGAAATATTGTTAACAGGGTTCTTTATTTCTGGTAAGCAGATGTGCTTTCTGCCTCACAGTACTTTTAAATATGTGTTTTTTTTTTATCTTCAGCAGCATAACTTCCTGTTGATTTCCTCCTCAGCCCCTTATCTGTGTACACTATTTCATTAACTATCCGTCTTCAAACAGCACATGGTCGTCGATTGGCCCCAGGCCTCCACGTCAGATCATCTGCCACTTCCTGATCTACTCTGAATCTCTTGCCCAACACCGCCTCCCCCGGTCTTCCCTAAAGGAATTTCCATATTTTGCTGTAAAACTCATTCACTTTACACCAACAGTGTTCTATGTTGCAAACAAAAGCCTGTGGTTTCCCTCAGTTTTGACTAAACATTTGTTTTGATTAAGGAACTAAGGAAAATAGGTGACTAAGAATTGAAGCAAAAAAAGTGATAGATTGCTACCTTTTGCGTTCATGAATGAGCGAACACATAGTACAAGCACTTTGCAACACGATTTCCTGCTGTTCTACAAAACTGCACACAGGCATGTTATGCTTGCTGTGATCATAGAATCATGCAACACTGTAGGAGGCCATTCAGCCCATCATTCCTGTGCTGGCTCTTTGAAAGAGCTATCCAATTAGTCCAACTGCCCTGCTCTTTCCTCATAGCACTTCAGTTTTTTTCCCTTCAAGTATTTATCCACTGACATTTTGAAAGTTAGTACTGATCCAGTTCCCACCACCATTTCAAGCAATGCAATCCAGATCACAACATGAATGAATATTGAAGATCCAATTAACTTTTGAATGTTGATATATGTTTCAAATGCTATGTAACCTAACCCTAGCCTTGCGTTTTGCTGTTAACTGCTTTCTCCCTGCAATCATTTCTCTCTTGAAGTCTGTTGGGACATTGAGATCAGGTAAGAGTGATCTGGTTGTGTACCTTTAAACTGCAACGACCTGTATTACAGGTGATGGTCTGTAAAGTCATCAAACCCGCTTGTGAAGAGATTGTTCTTCAAATGTTTTTATATGCTGGTAGCCCTCTGTGTCCTAGGAGGTGGGAGTGTTGCATTTTATCTTGTGATATCAACATATGTGCAATGATGGACAGGAAAAATACCTCTTGTCCCTCCAGCCTGTCCCACACAACTGTGATGGCTTCATAATTCATACATTCTGCACCCCACCTGAAAGGCCGTATCTTTTGTCCTGAAAGAGGCAAAAAAACGGAATATAAACCCAGGCCGATTTGGAGGAAAAATCTGACCAACCTTAGCAATTAAAACTAGCCCAGGAGATAGTTGTGCCTCTGATCATACTATGCAGTCCCTTCCTTTCATACAAAGTGATCACCACCACAGCCAGAAACTGATCTGGTCCTCACTGGAAGGAATTCAGTGGATCAGCGTTTACCGCTGTTCAACAGGCCCACTCTTCTCTGGGAAAAGAATCACCTCCTGATATCTAACCTAGTTCTGGCCTTACACAATTTGCGATTGTGACCCAGGTCCTCCCTAACCTATTGAGTTACTGTTTACACACTCACAATCTTATCTCTTCTTCATCCTATAAGCCTACATCAGATCACCACTAAGTCTATGCTTCTCTAAAGTGTGGAGTCTAGCTCTTTGAGGCTAACTTGGTTACTACAATACTTTAAATCATGTTTTTTTTAAGTTGACCTCCATCCAACTGCACTCCAGGTCTTCTCCTTGCTAAATGAGTGATGACTTGCTTTAAAGGTCAAATAGCATGACCTTTCACCTCTGATCTGATAAAACATTTAAAAGATAAATAAAGATACATTCCTTTTAAAGAGCTTGCTTTATAGATATCTCTGCTTTCCCCTTAATCTTGGAAAATTTCCTTAATTATCCTTTTGCACTATTAATATAGAAGAGAATTTTCACTCCCTCTATCTGTGTAATATTATTGTGGGTTTTACATATTTCCTAAAATGTTGAACTTTTTGGCTAAAGAAATTCATTGTTGCATACAAATCTGACTAATTCCAATGAAATTAGCTGCACCAGTACAGGCAGGGTGTTACTGACAAATGCTGTCACTTGTTATGGTAGGGTTCAATAGTGTAGATGCAGTGAAGACATTTCCACTTATGGGGCTGACCAAAACCAAAGGCTTTAAACATAAGATAGTCACTCATAAATCCAATAGGAAATTCAGGAGAAACTTCATTACCCAGAGAGTGGTGAGAAAGTGGAACTCACTACCACAGGGAGTGGTTGAGGTGATTAACATAGATGCATTTAAGGGGAAGCTAGATAAACACATGAGGGCAAAAGGAATAGAAGGAAATGCTGATGGAGTGACATGAAGTAAAGTGGGAGGAGGCTTGTCCAGAGCAGAAACACCAGCATGGACTAGGTAGGCCGAATGGCCTGTTTTTGTGCTGTAACCTCTTGTAATTCTGTTTTGTATAGAACAGAAATGCAACTTCAAAATGAGATGTTTCACAATGTGGGAACAAAGGTCCACCACCTTTTCACCACTAAACATGCCAGCAGATTCCCGTTTATTCAGGAACATTTTGAAATACTTCCTTGTTTTAAATACCTTGTTAAACTTTGGATGTGCTCATTAATGCTTTTAAACATTATCATAAAGTTTTTATCACAGAAACGTTCTTCCTTTTCCCCAACTGCGGTCCAATGGCATTCTCTTGTGTTTCTATAGTAACAGGGGGATTAACAGGAGATGGTGCTGCAGATTAGCCGGCCAAGTGTTTGATATTTGCAAGTTATATTTGAATATTGTAGAGATAACAGGTGGTTTTTGCAAGATTTTTTTCTTTACTGTAACTTCATTTAAATTACTAGGCAATGCCTAGACATATAGTAAATTATGTGCTCTAGGTTTGTTCCCCACACCTCTGGGACCTGGGATTAAATGTAGTCCAGTATAATGGGATGAAAGTCTGCTGGCTGTAAAGGTATTCATGAAATAAGTTGCTGAGTGTCAATCGGGTTTCCAGTGGGAATATAGTCACAATACAAAATTGCCCACAAATGTAACATCAAATTGGTAATCTCAATCAGAGAAGCCACAACATGACCAGCATGGGAAATGGGAAATTCTACATTGGAGCAGCAAAGGACACTGTTCTGGGCTTGAAGTTGCGAGCTGACCTGGAAGCGTTTGATGCTAACCCAATGTGCCATAAATAGAAAGTCTTTCATTCTCCAACATATCCCTCACCTTGATGAGCACAGAGTTAACAAACAAAAAGTTTTGTGAGGGTTTCAATAGATGGCACAGTAGGGCTTGCTCAGCCATAGAATCCAGTCTCTTTGAACCAACAGAAAACATTGAAAGAAAGTGCATTTAAAAGACAGTGAAGGTTGTGAGTGCAGGTATATGCCAGGACTTCACTGCAGTGAGATTACCTGTCCATAGCATTTGCACAAAGTGGAGCATTCCTGGTTAAAAGGCCCAGATCAGGAAGTGAGAAATTGCATCTAATCATGTTTTCCTCAGCCATTAGTATAACTTCAGATAGTTGGGCCCTGGGAGCAGAGTGGGGTAGGGAGTGGAAAACTGCCTTTAAATTAAATTTAAGGAGACGGGGCTAATCAAAGGAGATTATCACAACAGGATAACAAAAATTCTCAAGGCCTTTGGAAAAGCTCAAAATATATCTCAAACTGTTATTGATGTCTCCTAACACTAAAGGGACAGGAGACTAAGTAAAAGCCCGAAAGATGAAGGGAAAGGATGTGCAGGGTACAAGCTTCAATGTGCAGGGGAAAAAAGAAAATGGTTAAGAAATGCCTAAAATTGACTTATTTTAAAATTACTATGCCTTTACCTTGACCTTTACTTAACCATCATCATCTATCAATCCATGAGAGTATTACAAGTGAGGGACAATCAGAGGAATAGTACTGAGGGTGGACTGTGAGGAGTATATTACTAAGGAATAATAGTGAGGAATATGATTGATCAGGAAAGAAATACTACTGAGTTACAATGCCAAAAGGAATATTACACAGGGATAATCATGCATGATAATATGAATATATTAGAAAAGTGTCTGTAAACTAAATTGATAACCTAGGACTTGAAGAGGCCTTTTAAAACTGTCTTGTCTCTTAAACACTGAAGAAACCAGACTGAACGGTAAAATATTGGCCTCACAAGTTACTTTAGTATCACCAAAATAAAACTACTTAAATGTAGAGAGATTTACATAAAGTCTGATTCAAACAAGATGTTGTCTGTCTGCTTATAGATTCACTAAACCAAAAATGTGCTGAACAGGATTAATGACATTGTGTGGGGTCTTTCTAATACTGGATCTGCTCTTTTGCTCCTCAGATGAAGAAGAGAACAAGTACATGAAGCGAAGACAGCTGAAGTTCTAGGATCACGCCTGGGAATCTCGCTCCTGGAGTGTCATACATATACATACATATGACTGTCACATGAGCTGACACATCGGGAGTGTATGGGTGAACAGCTTGCATTTTCCAGTTTTGTAGCTTTCCCTGTATATTAGTGTGCAATAACTGGACACCTGGTTTATGATGGAAATGTGAGTGTCTGTGTGACAGTAAAACAAATAACTGGAATAAACTCAGAAAACAGAATGATGGTGACCTTGAGCATTCAGCAGAATGATGTGGTAATTGGTTTAATACTGCCTGCTAGCTTTGCACCATTCCTCCTGACTATGCTTGTCATGTAATGTAGAACATGCAGATATTGTCTTGTAATGCAGAACATGCAGATATCGTCTTGTAATGTAGAATATGCAGATATTATCTTGTAATGTAGAACATGCAGATATTGTCTTGTAATGCAGAACATGCAGATATCGTCTTGTTATGTAGAATATGCAGATATTATCTTGTAATGTAGAACATGCAGATATTGTCTTTTACCGAAGAAGCACTTGAATATGTTCCTTCTGTAAAAGACAATATCTGCATGTTTGAGAAAAGGCACAAATGGTCACTCATCATTAGTTTACTTTTGGTTAGTCTCCCATGGAACCAGGGTGACATCCTTCTCTGTAATGGAAAGGGAATCACTTTACATCACTTCCTATTACATGTCTGCACTCAGTTGAATCCAGGCAAAAGCAAATTCTAACAGTTTTGTGACTTCAGTCTGTCCAAAACTCTTGACTAGTGGAATTGTCCATTTAAGGGCTAATAGGCCATAAATACTAAAGACGAAAAAAGTCAGCAAAGTCAGGTTTTTCTCATTCCAAGTCTTACTGAATACACCAGAGGCTAGAATGTCACAGCATGCACTATGTTCCAACATAATTGCAAACCTGTTGAATAGGAATAGGGAAGGAGTTTCACAATCTCACTCTTGTCTCTGTGCTTGCTGACTTTTATTTGTATACATGTGTGAGTCTGAAGCACAAAGACAGTAATAGCAAGTTCAAAAACATCATAACAAATGATGTAATATTTGAAGGCAGCCAATGATCAAAATTCAAAGCCAAGATCTTTTCAATTCACTGGTCATTTATTAGCTGACTTTGTGTCATCATCTTACAAGATATAAGAGGTGTTTTCCTCTGTGACAATTAGGCTGCTGCACACCCATTTATTACACATTTAGGATTGGGTCCCAATGCAAGGAAGAGCTGCCAAGCCAACCAGAAGGATGTTGCCAAGAAATTTGAGTTATTGACGTGAGCTCAGACAGAATGTATTCGGCTGGATGATTTTTAAGGCCTAACATTTCATTTCCCATTTACAGTAGAAGTTACAGTAGATCTTGAATTTACCCATTGGTTCCACTAAAAGCCCAGTCTTTATGTTCAGCATGCTAACATGGAGTTTCCACAGCTCATTCTGCAGAATTCTCACCTATTAATTTGTACGAGATACCGATTTTTGCATCAAATTTTAAATCATAGCTTGCCGATAGTTAATTATCTAAATACAGTCCAGTATATATTTCCCCATCATTCCTGTCACACACATACCTTTTGTTTTCTACTTTGCCAGGTGAAAATTTCCAGTGGTTTGTTTACTATTAGAATTGCTGGTCTGAGAGGACTCTCCTTCCACAGGATGTGTAAAAACACAGCCCAAAGGACCTCTTGTATCACCAGACCAGTAACAATGCAGAGTTTGTGACTGTATTGAGTTACAGGAGAGAAGAATCGCATGGATTGTTTTTAATGTAATGAACATGTCTCGTATTTAAAGGGTTTTTAATATTTTCTCTGAAATTTTACAAATTACAATGTTTTGGAAAGGTTGACCAAATATGGTCCTGGGAGGATGTTTTTGTTTTTGTTCTACCTACCATGTAGTCCATAGCTCTTTGAATGTAGAGTAGGTGTTTGGGTGGTTGTGGGAGATTGGAGCTTGCTTTGCAGTAATCTTTGCTGAACGAAGCAGGGAAAAAGGTACATTTTCAGGTTTCTTATTTTCATTGTGTGTGACCGGGAACTTCAAACAGCATTGTAGGAACTGGCTGCAAATCCAATACTTAACAACACATTTTGGTCATTCTTACTGCCCTCAGGAATGGTGCACAATTCAATCTGTGTTCTTTTTAACTGAACCAAACAGCAGTGACTTCATTGCAAGGCCTTATATGGGCAGGATAGAAGCCAGCAATCCTGAGAGAAAATTTCCTCTTTTTGCTACATACAGCAACGCTGTTAGCACATCCCTTGTAAATTGGTTTAGGATTGCCTTGTGCACCAAGACAATACCCCAGCCTCCAGTGTCTACGCAGAAAAGGAAATACTTTTCTCACTGCTGCCTAAAGTTGCACTTGCCTCATAAACATACGACATTTTAGTGCGTTTAACCGTTTTACACTCAAATCCTTGTGCAGATTTTCAATATCAGCAAATGTTTCACTCATTTTTCTTCCTGCCCTGGAGTTAGAATCATTGTTTTGCCTGTTGTGGCTGATTGTGTAAAATATGTGTGCAGATCTTTCTTGCCCTTTGATGTTGGCTCTCTGGGTGAGTCGACCTTGGCAGAATCCATATCCAATGGTCAAAGCTTTGGTGAAAATATTTCTGATTGGGGTGTGTTTGTAAATTGTGTTGACGCCACCTAAACATCGACGGAGAGGCACTACAAAACTAATTATACCTGGACACTATTTCTCCCCCTCCCTGCCTCCGCCTTATATCATTTTCTGCAATTTTTATTTTTAATATTTCATTCCTGACAAACGTATATTGTATTAGTTTTGAAGTTTAGTTCATTTTTCATATCCTTTCTCTTTCCTATGCCCTTAGACATGGGTTAGGCACATGCATTTTGCACAAGGCCTGATACTGACTATGAACTATTGATGCCCTCCAGCCAGTGTGAGGGGCCGATCGTTCACATTCACCTCAGTCCCAAGCGAGTCATAGCCTGGTGAGGCACTTTGCTTATCCATATGAGTGCAAGTCTCAGACATAGGACAACATCAAACGAGCTGTAAGTTCGAGGGGATTAGTGCTGCTGAAACAGAATACATTTTCAACATATTTTGTATGCTGTTTATACTGCATTTGTTAAAAAACACATTCCATCACAATGCATCCTAAACACTATGTCAACTTAGAGTATCCTTGGTTTCAAAGACCTTATGGTCTTGTCCTTCCCAATCTCTGTAACATTCTCCAGCCCTACAACTCTCCAAGATCCTTGTGTTCTTCCAATTCTGCCATTGTGTGCATTCCCACTTCCTTCACCTCACCATTGTTGGTCGTGACTTCATTGCCTAGACTCTAAGTGTGGGAATTCCCTCCCGATACCTTCCCTCCTCTCTACCTCTCTCTCCACCTCTCTACCTGTCTTTCCTCCTTTAAAACAATGCTTACACCTACCTCTTTGGCCAAGCTTTCAGTCATCTACCCTAATATCTCCTTCTGTGTTCAGTGTCAACTTTTATTTGATAACACGTTTCACTCTGTTAAAGGCGCTCTATAAATGCAAGTTGTTGTTGTTAAGACTGCAATTGTGAATATTCGGATGAAGGAGTTCTTATATTGGGCTCTGTGGTTCCAGCACAGCCAACAAGAGGAGCTCATTGTTTGACGTGCATCGCTATCCGGAGCATGCCCAGTTGCACTCCTGTGTTGTGGGATCTAGTTTGCCATTTACCTGCATAGAAGCCCAACTTCTCAGGGGCCATTTTAAGTGTTGGGCCAAACCAACAGAGATCATTTGACTGAGACGCAGAGCCTACAGTTAAAGCTTTGGTGGAGATATTTCTGATGGGGGTACATCTGTGCACTGTGTATATCATATAGAACAGTCAATGGAAATCAAAAGGTCACTTTCAATGGAGATGGTTTGCTGGATAGAAACAGGCAGTATCTGCAGTACCAACTACAGTATAAAAAGAAACACCATGTCCATCCATGCTGCTTTGATATTTGCATTGTGCTGTTATGCTCATTTTTATCTATGTTTTTCTAATTTTCCTCCAACTCGGGCAACAGTATAGCCTGTTCTCAGTGCTTCCCCTAGGTAGTTCAGTTGGAACAGGCCGCCTTCAACGTGGTGAAGGCCCAGTGCGATCCCACTATACATTGCACTGACTCCACCAGGACATCCTCCTCTGCTCATTCGGAACTTAAATCTCTGTTTCTGGATAAACATAAGGGGCACAAAGCCAGAGCCAGTTTCTCATTCTCGAGAACTAGTCTGGCCAGGTACCAGGTCCAGAGCAGGACATTCTGTAATGAATCAGAGTATTGTAGTACAAAAGAAAATTTGAAATAAAAACAGAAAATGCTGGAAACACTCTGCAGGTCAGGCTGCACTGTGGAGAGAGAAACAAAGTTAACATTTCAGGTCTGTGATCTCTCATCAGGACAGGAATACAGTAGTGTAGTGGTTACATTATTGGGCTAGAAATCCAGAGAACATGAGTTCAAATCTCACCATGGCAGTTTGCAAATTTGAACTCATGATTAAAAACATGCTATCCTTACCCTGTCTGGCCTTTCTGTGACTCCAGTCCCACACCAACATAGTTGACTCTTTACTCCATGAAGTGGCCTAGGAAGCCACTCAGTTGTATCAAACTGCTACAAAGCATTAACTGCAGTGGTTGGTGAAGGAAACCCATCACTACCTTCTCAGGGCAGTTAGGGATAGCCAGCAAATACCACACTGGCGTAGACCAATTTCACTGCAATGAATCAGAGTTTTAGCCTGGAAAGGAGTTCATTCCTGCAGTGGCCTGACTATAATTCACCAACAGGCATTGTTGCATTAAGTCATAACCAGAGCAGATAATCATTGTCACACTAAAGATCTCCAGATGAGGGCCAACTTTAAAAATGCTAGTACTCCAAACCATAATTTGGCAGTTGACTGTAGTATGTTCCTAATAATATTCAATGTGAATTTATACATTGACGTGCTAATCTTGCCAGCACTCGAACCCCAGAGACACAGAGAAAGGTTATGGAGTTTCTGCCTGAACACAAGTTCAGTGCATAGTGTACATTTTCATTGAACCCATGTTCATTTGTGATCTCTCTAAAGCCCGTACTAAACCCAGAAAAACTCTTTAAAGGCATGCACAGATGGACATTTTGAAGAATGACACACCACTGACAATGTAGTGATGTTTGAGGTTCCCCTATCCTGTTTTTGAATGAAGTAAGCCAAACTTGTTAGAACAGGACATTTACAATGTCAGGCATTTGTCTGAGCAAGGGTTGACTGTAAGATGTCAGCCATGCATGTGCTTTATGTTGGCTCAGTCTGGCTCAACTTACATTCACCCCAGTATACTAGTGCTTTACTGTCCACACATCCTTCAGATTGGAATTCATTATTGTAGGGGGGTGCAAGGTGGGGGTGGGGCAGTTATAATGCACTTCCATCAACAGAAACTCCTTATGGCACAACCCCTTTAAATAGTTGCATGTCCTGTATGTGTCTTGATTTTTGGTACTGATCTCCTTTAAGTACAACCAACAAGACAGTTAGATTGGTGTGCATGTTTCTTCATGGGTGAGCATGCCCTGGTTTGTTTTAAGTGACCATTACTTCAAAAGGCCTTTCCCCAGCACAATCAGTGGCAGTCTAGTTGAGACTTGGTCAGGGCTCTGGACCACTGGGTCAGCAGTAGTAGCCACTGGTTCTTTTCTCTGGGCCTGTTCTGAGCAGCTCATTTTCTCTTTGTTTGATAATGACCATGACTGAAAGACACTACTAGAGTTTTAGATTTTTGCCCCAGAACTAAAATGGAAGACCATGTAAAATAAACTGGTGCTAATCGTTGGCAGTCTTGTTCATTCAAAAGCCACTTCTGTCAAATTTAATGGACATTTATGTTTCGATTTGCATTTGGAAAGCCCATGTTGACCCCTGAGGCAGCCTGGAGTCATCTTGCTTCAACAGGATGTTTCATTGGTGATGGTGGACGTGGGTGAGCAAGAAGTGGGAATCCCAAGAACAAGAGCCAAATAGTGCCTGCACTTTGGAGGAGAAGAAGTGGCTGAGAATCTTTATCTCTACTTCACTAGTGCATTGCCTAGAATCCTGGCAAAGCTTCAAGTTATCTGTCAGACACATGGGGCTGGATTTTGCCGTGGAGGTGGAGGCAGGTTTGGAGGTGGGCGTGGTGGCAATTTCTCACTACTGCTGGCGTGCCAGTCTGCCACCATGTTCCCGCCTCTGGCCTATCTTCAGTGAGGTGGTTTCTGGGGAGTGATGGCTACCCGCCTACCAGGACCAATTAAAGTGTCAATTGAGGGCAGTCTTCACATGCTGTCTGGATCTTTCCAGATGGCGGACAGGTCCCCCAATGAGGCTGCAGCCCATAGCTGGAAGGCTGGCAGCCTCTCGGCGGCAGGCCCCGGAATTACCAGAAGCACGTCATGCAAAGTAGCCCAGCTTGGATCTGCTAGGCTGCGTAGGCCACAGCTGGTGCCGTAGGCCATCCTGTAGAGGAGCTCCCCCTCTGCAATGATAGCCTGGCAGCTGTGACCACAGTTTTTTATTTAGTTGGATGTTCAGTTCTTCAGAGAATGCCTCTGCATTGATGCGCCCTCACGATCACCGACCTCCCTCAGCAGTGCCCACCTCTCCCAGTGGGGTCACCGAGGCTCCAGAGCTGCCGGCCCTCTGATTGGGCTTGCAGCAATGAGATCCTGCCCACTTACCGAAATTGGACGGCAAGCTTGGAGATGGCCATTTCGGAGGCTGCCTTCTGGAAGATCACTGAACCAGTCCCACTGCTGGCAAGTGTGGGCTCGGGACCCCCATTTGGTCCCGAAATCGGGGTCCCGAAGCCTGCGAGAAAATCCAGCCCATGGTGTTAAAGGGCAGGTGTTCAGATCAAGGATAAATGGAGGTGTTAATTCTTGACAGGGGAAATACAGAATCAAAATAGGTTTAAGTGATGTCTTTAAGTTGAGGAATGATGATTTATGACCAACTTATTTAGTATGGGCCTAATGTGGAAACACGAGGCTGCATCTATGTAATCAAGGGAACAATTCAACATTAATATCAGTGACTTTTTTTTATCATTTCTGCTACAGGGTATTCTGTGCTTAAACTACTGTAAATAGCTTGAGGAGTGTGGGGACAATAATGAATTTGTTATATTTATTGTACTGTTCCACTTTGCTAGCTGAATTTTGAAGTGAGATTTTCTACACATAACTATGGCAATAAAGTAACATACTGGACTTCTCCAGCACTCCGTGTCTCTTTTTGAAATTTTGGTTTCCTTCTCCTTTACTTGCCACACCAGGAAACATCTAAAGCAGAAATAAGGAGTAAGGTAAAGGTGGAATTGGGATCTATTCATTGGAACTAATGCTCCTGGGCTGGGACATATAGAGTACTACATTAAAAGAAACGGACTCACCCAGAATTTCTTGAAATGACATAACCAGCAAGTTCCACAGATCTTCACATCTGCAAGTTAAACCAAAATTTCCTGGGAATCTCGTTAGTATATGGCAAAATGTTAAAAACCTGCCGAAAACAAGTGGGAATCGATGTACATATTTGGGGAGGGGGATGTGAGAGAAAATCGGGGAGCGAAGTTATATTAATGAGCAGCACGGGGTTTCCAAGGAGGTTTTGCAGAATCGGTGTAAAAGATCATGGAGATTCAGGCATCATTCTCACCCAAACTTCTCCCTCTTTTGTGCTGAAAATCAACATCACACTGCACTTACACTGTTGTTTCGGAAAGTTCCAGGCCCGCCACCTTTTAGAAATTCCCAGCCATCCTGCTCCAATATGGACTGAAGGCAGATAGGGAACAACCCTAAGTGAAGCAGGTTGATGAGCTGATCTCCTCTCAGACCTCTCTCTAAAACAGTCCGCTCTGGACTGCATGATTGATGTCTTCTTGTAGATCCTGTCTCCTTCCCCATGTGGGGAGGCCTCTGCATAGCGACAGCTTAGTACACAGCTGGCATGAAGACTGAGACGTGTTTGGCAATAAAAGCCTCACTCTCCACCCCTATAACACATTGTCCGTTCTTGGGCTATGATACTGTTCTATGATACTGTACTGAATTCCAAAGTTTTTTTAGTTTCTGTTTTAATTTGATTTGTTTGAGGCACATCAGAATGTAGCAGCCTTCAGTAACTAAGACACAGGGGCTTACTGCACCATCAGCCACCTGGGAGGGGAATTGATGCATCAGCCAATGGCTTAAGCATCAGCACTTCAAGAAGTTGTGCCTTGGTGACTGTAGTCCGCATCCATAGTTTGCCATGTGATCTCATCGCATTGCGGGAAGGTCACATGCCCCCCTCCAGTGTAGGAATGAGCCTTTGGCCTAGTGGTAGTATTCTGCCTCTGAATGTGAAGGTGCTGGGTTTAATCCCTGCTCCACTTGGTCCTGGTGAGTAGATCCCAGAGCTCTGGCCTTGAATTCTGGGTTGAGATCCAGTGGGATACTCACATCAATGGGTGTTGGTTCCCCCAACAACCTCATTTTACAAAATCCTGGTGCCATATAGGCCTAATCACCCTATTGGCTGGTATAAAGATGGTCACTGAATGAGTGTTCAGATTGTGTCCGTCGGTCAGACAGTTAACCAGCCTGTGAATCCTTCCACTACTTCACACTGTTCTCCAAGGTCCAAGGGAAGAGTGTGACAAGATGAAAACAATAATAATAACACCAACCATCATCAGCCGCAAGTACCGAGTGGATGAGCCATCTCAGCCTCCTCCTGAGATCTCCACCATCACAGATGCCAGTCATCAGCCAATTTGATTCACACCATGTGAAATTGAGAAATGGCTGACTGCACTGGATACAACAAAGGCTACGGACCCAAACAACCGAAGAAGGGTCACTGACCCGAAACGTTAACTCTGCTTCTCTTTCCACAGATGCTGCCAGACCTGCTGAGTGGTTCCAGCATTTCCTGTGTTTATATTTTATGACCCAAACAACAGTCTGGCTGTAGTCCTGAAGACATGGACTGCAATGATTCAAGAAGGCAGCTCATCACCACCTTCTCATGGGCAATTAGGGATGGATAATAAATGCTGACCTTGCTAGCAACGCCCACATCCCATGAACAAATAAAAAAAACCCTTACAGTGTATGGGTTAGAGGAACAAAGAAACACTTGCTCATCTCCTGCTCATTGGTTTGAGAGCAACATTGATCTTGAAGCCTGGGGGTGAGATGCTCACTTGGTCAGTTGGTAGAGAAATGTAATATTGAGCATGGAAATTGGAATAACTCAAAATAACAGGTAACAGCACAAACTAGATATAGGGAACAATGCCTGCTCCGAAGCAACTGGGCCTCAGGTGCAACTGATATTGGGCCTCTGGCCTCATGTACACAAGTCTAGAGAGCGGCACGGACCTAATAGGTGTCCACAGCAGCTCAGCGGTGAAGTGGATTTCAAAATCTGGTTGCTGCGTCACAGAAGGAGGCCCTCAGATAGGTCCTGCGACAGGGAAGGAGGGAGGAGGTGATCAGGAGCGACATGTTGAGTGGTGGCTAGCAATTATCTTTGGCACTGTGGTGAAGCTGGGAGGAGCAGGAGTATTCAGGTTAAGTCTTCGATAAAAACCTACCTTTCTTGTAGCGGTCTTCAGTGATCCTGGTATCAGTTGTATTCAGGGCAGTCCAATTTTGCAAACAGTCCTCAGGGTGTTCGAACATCACCACTGCAACCGCCCCACCCCCCAACCCACAACTATTTCCATCTGAAATGTGCCTCGTGCCTGTTTCAAGAGTGGGCCCTGCAGCCTCTTTTTCTGCCTTTACTAATGCCGTGGGTGGAGCACTTCCTGCAGCCTGATAACAGCGATCTCCTCCTCTTATATTGGATGCTTAGGCACAATTTTCCCCGGGAAACAGCCATGCTGCCATCAGATTTCAAGGTCCTACTATCAGCTTGACTCAGTGGCTTCACCCTTGAGAGGGTTGTGGGTTCAAGCCTTAGCCCAAGCTTTGATCACCTAGGATGCCACTTCAGTGTAGTACTGAGGGAGTGCAGCAGTGTCAGAGATGAGACATTAAACCAAGTCTCTGTCTGCCTAAGAACATAAGAATATAAGAAATAAGAGCAGGAGTAGGCCATACAATCCCTTGAGCCTCCTCCACCATTTAATACGATCATGGCTGATTTTTCACCTCATTTCCACTTTCTCACCCAATCTCCATATCCCTTGATTCCCTTTGAGTGCAAAAATCTCTCAATCTCAGCCTTGAATATACTCAATGACTGAGCATCCATAACCCTCTGGGGCAGAAAATTACAAAGATTCACAAACTCAGGGTGAAGAAACTTCTCCTCATCTCAGTCTTAAATAGCCAACCCCCTTACCTTGAGACTATGACACCTAGCTCTAGAGTCTCCAGCAGGGGGAAACAGCCTTTCAACATCTACCCTGTCGACTGCATATAAAGAGTAAAAGGGTCTGTCATGCAGGCCCCCACCTGCCAAGAATGAGGCATATTAATTTTGTCATATGAACATTGATTTTCAACTGTTGCTGGGAAGAAGAGCAGGCCTACTACAAGGGTTGCCAGACACTTAGCTGAACAACATTTGCATACTAACAGACAGTGCTTGTGGAGCACATTCAACCCACAATGGATTTTGATCACCAGACATTGAAGGTGTGAGGGAGAGCATTCCAGAGACTGCTAAGGTGATTCAATCCACAAAAGCCAGGACTGGTTTAATCAGCTGGTCACATGACTAACTGGCTGGTCCAGGGTTTTTTGAACTAGCCACAGAGTTTTTGAACTCAGAAAGACTGTTTGCTCCTGGAGTGAGAAGCCCTCTCCTGTCTGCTCCCTTCTCTTTCTCACAAGCCTCTGAATCCACTGAAGACACATGAACCCCAAGAGAGAAAAGTCTCCTACATTGAACAAGGTTTAAGAAGAATACTGGGACCTAATGAAAAGCAAGAGCTACCTGCAATCAAGGACTTTACAGCAAGCTTGAAGAACACAGAGTGGCACAGTGGTTAGCACCGCAGCCTCACAGCTCCAGCGACCTGGGTTCGATTCTGGGTATTGTCTGTGTGGAGTTTGCAAGTTCTCCCTGTGACCACATGGGTCTCTGTTGGGTGCTGTGGTTTCCTCCCACAGCCAAAGACTTGCAGGTTGATAGGTAATTTGGCCATTGTAAATTGCCCCTAGTATACGTAGGTGGTAGGGAAATTGAGGGACAGTGGGGATGTGGTAAGAATATGGGATTAATGTAGGATTAGCATAAATGGGTGGTTGATTTTCAGCACAGACTCAAAGGGCCTGTTTCAGTGCTGTATCTCTAAATAAACAGTAACCAAAACCATCTTAAGATATTGCCTCAAACTTTTCCACTTTATTTCTTCTGTTCTTTTCTATCTCTATCTGTATGTATGTATCATGTATGCATGCTAGTGTGGGCGCATCCATAAACGTTAACCGAATTAGAGTTTAAGTTTAATAAAGTTCAACCTTTTTTCTTTAAACCTAAGAAAATCTGTTTGGCAAGTTTCTTTGCCTTATAATTGGAAGATAGTGAACAAGGATTCACTAACAGGGAGCTAAAACAAAAGTTTGTTCAAAATTAAACCCTGTTACGGTAAGACCTGATGAAGGCTGAGAGGGAGCCCTGGACCCCTTTCTCACCTGGTTGTAACAGGTGGTAAAAGGAGTGGTGGGGTTAATTAGGCACCAAAAAGAGATTTACGTATGGAGGTATTAAATGAGTACTTTGCATCTGTCTTTACCAAGGAAGAAGATACTGCTAAAGTAGTAGGAAAGAGGAGGTAGTTGAGACAGTGGATGGGCTAAAAAGTGATAAAGAGGAAGTTTTTTCAAAATTCATTCATGGGATGTAGGCGACGCTGGTCAGGCCAGCATTTATTGCCCATCCCTAGTTGCCCTTGAGAAGGTGGTGATGAGCTGCCTTCTTGAACCGCTGCAGTCCATGTGGGGTAGGTACACCCACAGTGCTGTTAGGAAGGGAGTTCCAGGATTTTGACCCAGTGACAGTGAAGGAACAGCGATATAGTTCCAAGTCAGGATGGTGTGTGACTTGGAGGGGAACTTGCAGGTGGCGGTGTTTACATGTATTTGCTGCCCTTGTCCTTCTAGTTGGGAGAGGTCGCGGGTTTGGAAGGTGCTGTCGAAAGAGCCTTGGTGCATTGCTGCAGTGCATCTTGTAGATGGTACACACTGCTGCCACTGTGCATCGGTGGTGGAGGGAGTGAATGTTTGTAGATGGGGTGCCAATCAAGCGGGCTGCTTTGTCCTGGATGGTGTCGAGCTTCTTGAGTGTTGTTGGAGCTGCACCCATCCAGGCAAGTGGTGAGTATTCCATCACACTCCTGACTTGTGCCTTGTAGATGGTGGACAGGCTTTGGGGAGTCAGGAGGTGAGTTACTCGCCTCAGAATTCCTAGCCTCTGACCTGCTCTTGTAGCCACGGTATTTATATGGCTACTTCAGTTCAGTTTCTCGTCAATGGTAGCCCCTAGGATGTTGATAGTGGGGGATTCAGCGATGGTAATGCTGTTGAATGTCAAGGGGAGATGGTTAGATTCTCTCTTGTTGGAGGTGGTCATTGCCTGGCACTTGTGTGGCGTGAATATTATTTGCCACTTATCTGCCCAAACCTGGATATTGTCCAGGTCTTGCTGCATTTCTACACGGACTGCTTCAGTATCTGAGGAGTCGCGAATGGTGCTGAACATTGTGCAATCATCAGCGAACATCCCCACTTCTGACCTTAGGATTGAAGGAAGGTCATTGATGAAGCAGCTGAAGATGGTTGGGCCTAGGACACTACCCTGAGGAACTCCTGCAGTGATGTCCTGGAGCTCAGATGATAGACCTCCAACAAATACAACCATCTTCCTTTGCGCTCGGTATGACTCCAGCCAGTGGAGGGTTTTCCCCCTGATTCCCATTGACTCCAGTTTTGCTAGGGCTCCTTGATGCCATACTCGGTCAAATGCTGCCTTGATGTCAAGGGCAGTCACTCTCACCTCACCTCTTGAGTTCAGCTCTTTTGTCCATGTTTGAACGAAGGCTGTAATGAGGTCAGGAGCTGAGTGGCGCTGGCGGAACCCAAACTGAGCATCACTGAGCAGGTTATTGCTAAGCAAGTGCCGCTTGATGGCGCTGTTGATGACACCTTCCATCACTTTACTGATGATTGAGAGTAGGCTGATGGGGCGGTAATTGGCCGGGTTGGACCTGTCCTACCTTTTGTGTACAGGACATACCTGGGCAATTTTTCACATTGCGGGGTAGATGCCAATGTTGTAGCTGTACTGGAACAGCTTGGCTCAGGGTGCGGCAAGTTCTGGAGAACAGGTCTTCAGTACTATTGCCGGAATATTGTCAGGGCCCATAGCCTTCACCAAGGCTCCATACAATTGCAGCAAGACTTCTTTACTCCTGTACTCAAATCTCCTTGCAATGAAGGCCAACATACCATTTGCTTTCTTAATTGCTTGCTGCACCTGCATACTAGTTTTAGTGACTCATGAACAAGGATGCCCAGGTCCCTTTGGACATCAAAACTTCCCAAACTCTCACCATTTAGGAAATACTCTATCAAAGTAGATCACTTCACACTTATTCACATTATATTACATCTGCCATGTTCTTGCCCATTCACTTAGCCTGTCTAAATCCCCTTGAAGCCTCCTTGCATCCTCCTCACAACTCACATTCCCACTTAGTTTTGTGTCATCAGCAAATTTGGAAATATTACATTTGATCCCCACATCCAAATGATTTATATAGATTGTGAACAGCTCTGGCCCCAGCACTGCTCCTTGTGGTATCCCACTAGCAACAGCCTGTCATCCTGAGAATGACCCGTTTATTCCTACTCTCTGTTTTCTGTCTGTTAACCAATTCTCAGTCCATAGCAGTATATTACCCCCAATCCCATGTGCTCTAATTTTGTTTACTAACCTGCATGGGACCTTATCAAAAGCCTTCTGAAAATCCAAATAGACCACATCCACTGGTTTTCCTTTATGTATGCTCCAATGCATGTTTTTCTCTTTAAATGATTTTCGTTTTCTAAGACTATATTTTACAATGAACTTTGCTGCTTCCCTTTTAATTAAATTTTGCATCGCTCTATTGGACATTTAAGTCATGTGCACATTTGTGCTCCGTGCTTGAGCCTTGTTGAAGATAGATTAGAATTTGAAGGGGTCAGGAAGTGAGCCACTTGCCACAGGATTCTCAGTCTCTGCCTGCTGTTGTAGCCATGATGTTGATAAGGCTGGTCCAGTTATTATGCTGCTGGGAAAAAAAAAAGTTAATCCACTGCTGGTGACCTCAAAGTGTTGATGGTGAGACACTCGGTGGTGTTATTGAATGTTGGGGGAGATGGCTGGGCTTCTTCTTGTCCTACCTGGTTATTATTTGGCATTTACATACGGACATACGAACACATGAATTAGATCTCTTGACAGAGCAGCCATGGGTGGGTGGGGTGGCTGTGCTCCCAGCTACATAAGAATGTGCAAGAACCAACACCGACAAAATGTTAGGATTAATACTAGTATGGAGAAAGATCTACAGTAACAATTCTCAACACTAGATTAGAATGGAGTCCTGAAGGGTTTCTCTTAAAGAGCAGGGACAAACTGGATTGCTCTTTGAAAGAGCCAGCACGGACCTAGTGGCCCGAATGGCTCCCTTCTGTGCTGTACTATTGTATAATTATATGATTCCATGACTTTTTCCTGCATTACAACAGTGATTAGTCTTTAAAAAAGTGCATCATTGGTTGTAAAGCACTTTGAGAAGCCAATGGTCATGAAAGGTGCTATATAAATGCAACTCTTTCTTTTTATATGGAGTGTGTCGAGAACCAGATTAATGCAATATTAAGTTATAGGTTGGATGATTGAGACTGTGCCCCATATTTGCAGGGTGAGTTATTCATGGGCTATTGATGTTGCATTGCAAGCTAGACTAACACAATGCTTCGAAAGCTCCTAAAGACGGTGATGCTTAAATGGTTGCAACAGGTCAATTCGCCCCATTCGATAATCATCGAGTAAACTTAAGGGTGTCTTCACCTCCCTGAAATTTCAGAGTGATTAATCCTCATTCTTTTTATTCTTGTCACCAGAAAAATTCAATCCACCACCAACTGAAGGGTCAGCTAATGAAAGAACATTAATACTGAGTGTTTTGGAGGTAGTTGCAATTATTTTAACTTTATGATTACAAATCCCATGTTGGATCATCTTATACAATGAACACTGTCTGAAGATGGATCGTTGCAGTAAACAAATACCCTGATCAGGTATTATTCCTGACTCTGCTATTTCCTTGATGACATGACTTCGAAGCCTCACTTGCCCTCACTAACTATTACACTGATTAGTACTATACTAGCATGAGGAATGTAGATGGAGTTATTCCAATTGTACTTTGTCCATGTTATATTTTAAAGTGAGTGGAAATTCTGCATGAGGTCAGATTGTGAGACTGATGTCTTTAATAAGCATTTCTTCGTTACAAAAAACAGCACAAGTGCTGTTAAGTTTCAAACCAAGTTCCCAAGTGTTCGCAAGGAACTATCTGTGACGAGAATCACCTGCAGAACAACAAAAAATTAATGCTAGCCCTGTGGGACAAAACACAGTTCCAGCTCAACCCTTCGACGCACCCGAAGATGTTGGTGGACACCATCTTGCAAGAGGTTTGAAGCCATTATTTTTCCCTGTTGGCCAGATACACTTTGTCCTCAACAACAGTTACAAACGCACACATTTTCCAACAGGGGGATAGCAATCAGCAGAGGCAACCATGACTGATTTTTCTGACCTTTATCCTGGGTGACTGGAGACCGATTGTTCATTAGCCACTAACTCAGAAAGACATGGAGCTGGTTTCTATGTGCTGATCACGCTATTTGTTAGGAAATTATTATTGACACCACTGTGTCAGCCAATGAGTGTGAACAGGGGTGGATGTTGTGGGGCAACGTTTCAATGCAACTGACCAGCATGCAGCAGGGAAGGGAGGCTGCTAGTGGGTTTGGAATCCGCTTGTCAAAGAAGCAGGCACATTAACTGAGCCACCCCATTAGAATCCTGCTTCTGGCTTTCCTGACCCACCAGGGAGGGTGGGTGGGATGACGTGCTGAATCTGTCAAAGTAACGATTTTTAACTAAAGGGACCCCGACATGGTTCAGAAAGATTGAACAGGTCATGGATACCTGAGGCTAGAGCAATCATAGCAATGGAGAGGAGCACTGGGAAGGCTACTCTCCAGGTCTCTCACTCTTACCTGGAGGTTCTGCTGTGGGATCTGAGTTTTTTTTTTGATTCGTTCATGGGATGTGGGCATCGCTGTTGAGGCCAGTAGTTATTGCCCATCCCTAATTGTCCTTGAGAAGGTGGTGGTGAGCTGCCTTCTTGAACTGCGGGAATCCTTGGGGTGTAAGCATTAGGAAGGGAGTTCCAGTGACAGTGAAGGAACGGCGATTTTGTTCCAAGTCAGGATGGTATGTGGTTTGGAGGGGAACTAGCAAGTGGTGGTGTTCCCGTGCACCTGCTACTCTTGTCCTTCTACGTGGTAGAGGGTGTGGGTTTGGAAGGTGCTGTCTAAGGAGCCTTGGTGCGTTGCTGCAGTTCATCTTGTAGATGGCACACACTGCTGCCACTGTGCATCGGTGGTGAAGGGAGTGAATGTTGAAAGCGGTAGATGGGGTGCCAATCAAGTGAGCTGCTTTGTCCTGGATGGTGTTGAGCTTCTTGAGTGTTTTTGGAGCTGTACCTATCCAGGCAAATGTAGAGTATTCCATCACACTCCTGACATGTGCTTTGTAGATGGAGGACAGGCTTTGGGGAGTCAGGAGATGAGTTACTCACTGTAGAATTCCCAGCCTCTGACCTGCTCTTGTAGCTGCACTATTTATGTGGCCTGTCCAGTTCAGATTCTGATCAATGGTAGCCCCCAAATGTTGATAGTGTGGGATTCAGCGATGGTAATGCCATTGAACATAAACGGGAGATGGTTAGATTCTTTCTTGTTTGAAATGGTCATTGCCTGCCACTTGTGTGGTGTGAATGTTATTTGCCACTTATCAGCCCAAGCCTGGAAGTTGTCCAGGTCTTGCTGCACATGAGCCTTCAGTATCTGAGGAGTCGCAAATGGTGCTGAACATTGTGCAATCATCAGCGAACATCCCCACTTCTAACCTTATGATGGAGGGAAGGTCATTGATAAAGCAGCTGAAGATCGTTGGGCTCAGGACACTACCCTGAGGAACTCCTGCAGCAATGTCCTGGGACTAAGACGATTGACCTCCAACAACCAAAACCATCTTGCCTTGTGCTGGGCACGACTCCCAACCAGTGGAGAGCTTTCCCCCGATTCCCATTGACTCCAGTTTTGCTCGGGCTCCTTGATGCCATACTTGGTCAAATGCTGCCTTGATGTCGAGGGCAGTCACTCTCGCCTCACCTTTTGAGTTCAGCTCTTTTGTCCATGTTTGGACATGACTGTAATGAGGTCAGGAGCTGAGTGGCCCTGGCGGAACCCAAACTGAGCATCACTGAGCAGGTTATTGCTAAGCAAGTGCTGCTTGATAGCACTGTTGATGACACCTTCCATCACTTTACTGATGATTGAGAGTAGTCTGATAGGGCGATAACTGGCAGGTTCGATTTCTCCTCCTTTTTGTGTACAGGACATACTTGGGCAATTTTCCACATTGCTGGGTAAATGCCAGTATTGTAGCTGTACTGGAACAGCTTGGCTAGGGGCGCAGCTAGTTCTGGAGCACAAGTCTTCAGTACTATTGCCGGAATGTTGTCAGGGCCTTTGCAGTGTCCAGTGCCTGCAAGCCGTTTCTGATAGCACATGGAGTGAATCAGATTGGCTGAAGACTGGCAATTGAAATACTGGGCAGGAGGCCAAGATGGATCATCCACTCAGCACTTGGCTGAAGATGGATGCAAATGCTTCAGCCTTGTCTTTTGCACTGATGTGCTGGGCTCCCCCATCATTGAGGATGGGGATATTTGTGGAGCCTCCTCTTCCTGTTAGATGTTTAGTTGTTCACCAGTATTCACGACTGGATGTGGCAGGGCTGCAGAGCTTAGATCTGATTTGTTGGTTGTGGGATCACGTAGCCCTGTCCATTGCATGCTGATTCCGCTGTTTGGCATGCAAATAATCCTGTGTTGTAGCTTCACCAGGCGTTTTTAGGTATGACTAGTGTTGTTCCTGGCATGCCCGCCTGCACTCTTCATTGAACCAGGGTTGGTCCCCTGGCTTGATGGTAATGGTAGAGTGGGGGATATGCCAGGCCGTGTGGTTACAGATTGTGGTTGAATACAATTCTGCTACTGCTGATGGCCCACAGTGCCTCGTGGATGCCCAGTTTTGCGTTCCTAGATCTGTTCAAAATCTATCTCATTTAGCACGGTGGTAGTGCCACTCAACACGATGGGGGGCATCCTCAATGCGAAGACAGGACTTCATCTCCATAAGAACTGTACGGTGGTCACTCCTACCAATACTGTCACGGACAGATGCATCTGTGACAGGTAAATGGGTGAGGATGAGGTCAAGTCGGTTTTTCCCCACTTTTTGGTTCCCTCACCACCTGCCACAGACCCAGTCTAGCAGCTATGTCCTTTAGGACTCGGCCAGCTTGGTCAGTAATGGTGCTACCGAGCCACTCTTGTTGATGGTCATCGAAGTCCCCCACCCAGAGTACATTCTCCACCCTTGCTACCCTTAACGCTTCTTCCAAAAGTTGTTCAACATGGAGAAGCACTGATTAATCAGCTGAGGGAGGGCGGTAGGTGGTAATCAGTAGGAGGTTACCTTGCCCATGTTTGACCTGATGTCATGAGACGTCATGGGGTCTGGAATTGATGTTGAGGACTCCCAGGGCAACTCCCCACTGACTGTATACCACTGTGTCACCACTTCTGCTGGGTCTGTCCTGCCGGTGGGTCAGGACATACCCGGGGATGTTGATGGTGGTGTCACGGACATTGTCTGTAAGGTATGGTTCTATGAGTATGACTATGTCAGGCTGTTGCTTGACTAGTCTGTGGGACAGTTCTGCCAGTTTTGACAGACGTCCCCAGATGTAAGGAAGAATTTGCAGGGTTAGAGGGCAGGGTTTGCTGTTGCCGTTTCCGTTGCCGAGGTTGATGCCGGGTGGTCCGTCCGGTTTCATTCCGGCAAGTCCATTTCAGTAGGCACGTAAGAGTCAGCCACATTGCTGTGGGTCTGGAGTCACATGTAGACCAGATTGGGTAAGGACAGCAAATTTCCTTCTCCAAAGGACATGAGTGAACCAGATGGGTTTTTACAACAATCGACAATGATTTTCATGGTCACCATTAGACCAACTTTTAATTCATATTTATTAATTAAATTCAAGTTTCTCCATCTGCTGTGGTGGGATTCGAACCCATGTCCCCAGAGCATTAGCCTGGGCCTATGGATTACTAGACTAGTGACAGTTGCAGTGAGGTGAGCTCTCTCAAGGACAGGAGGAAGAGGACAACCTCTCCAGCCAAGCAGCCATGAATGGAAGTGGCCGAGGAAGACAGCATTAGGAGTGTGCTCGCTCTAACCTGGAGATAGTGCACCAAGAGAGTCCATTACCTCAGGAGGGAGGGAAAGTTGAGTGGAAAAACACTTTTTTTTTATTCCTTCATGGGATGTGGGCATCACTGGCTAGCCCAGCATTTATTGCCCATCCCTAATTGCCCTTGAGAAGGTGGTGGTGAGCTGCCTTCTTGAACCGCTGCAGTCCAATGTGGGGTAGGTACACCCACAGTGCTGTTAGGAAGGGAGTTCCAGGATTTTGACCCAGCGGCAGTGAAGGAACGGCGATATAGTTCCAAGTCAGGATGGTGTGTGACTTGGAGGGGAACTTGCAGGTGGTGGTGTTCCCATGCATTTGCTGCCTTTGTCCTTCTAGTTGATAGATGTCGCAGGTTTGGAAGGTGCTGTCTAAGGAGCCTTGGTGCATTGCTGCAGTGCATCTTGTAGATGGTACACACTGCTGCCACTGTGTGTCGGTGGTGGCGGGAGTGAATGTTTGTAGATAGGGTGCCAATCAAGTGGGCTGCTTTGTCCTGGATGGTGTTGAGCTTCTTGAGTGTTGTTGGAGCTGCACCTATCCAGGCAAGTGGAGAGTATTCCATCACACTCCTGACTTGTGCCTTGTAGATGGTGGACAGGCTTTGGGGAGTCAGGAGGTGAGTTACTCGCTGCAGGTTTCCTAGCCTCTGACCTGCTCTTGTAGCCACGGTATTTATATGGCTACTCCAGTTCAGTTTCTGGTCAATGGTAGCCCCGAGGATGTTGATACTGGGGGATTCAGCGATGATAATGCCGTTGAATGTCAAGGGGAGATGGTTGTTGGAGATGGTCATTGCCTGGCACTTGTGTGCCGTGAATGTTACTTGCCACTTATCAGCCCAAACCTGGATATTGTCCAGGTCTTGCTGCATTTCTGCACGGACTGCTTCAGTATCTGAGGAGTCGCAAATGGTGCTGAACATTGTGCAATCATCAGCGAACATCCCCACTTCTGACCTTATGATTGAGGGAAGGTCATTGATGAAGCAGCTGAAGATGGTTGGGCCTAGGACACTACCCTGAGGAACTCCTGCAGTGATGTCCTGGAGCTCAGTTGATTGACCTCCAACAACCACAACCATCTGCCTTCGCGCTCGGTATGACTCCAGCCAGTGGAGGGTTTTCCCCCTGATTCCCATTGACCTCAGTTTTGCTAGGGCTCCTTGATGCCATACTTTGAGATGTCAACCCTCTCACTCTGACTTGCCCAGCATTCCCCTGCACATCACTCCTCAGATCAACAATCCTGGCAGCTCTACTCATTCCTCTCTCTCCTGGCACCTCGTCACATCTTCATCTGAGCAACCAAAACTCACAATCACCTATTGCCTTCATGCACCCAAACCTTACAGTCTCCCTTCACAGATGTTATCCTTCCCTTCTTAGCAGCTATTATTAAAGACGTTATCGCAGGGCTCCGAGAAAAATTCAAGGTAATCAGGCCGAGTCAACATGGTTATGTGAAGGGGAAATCACATTTAAACATTTATTCGAGTTCTTTGAAGAAATAAGTGCTGTGGAGAAAGGGGAACCAGTGGATGTACTGTACTTAGATTTCCAGAAAGCATTTCATAAAGTGTCACATCAAAGGTTATTTGTGGAAAATAAAAGCTCATGTGTAGAGGGTAACATTTTGACATGGATAGAAGATTGGTTAGCTAACAGGAAACAGAGAGTAGGCATAAATGGGTAATTTTCTGGTTGGCAAGATGTAACAAGTGGTGTGCCACAGGGGTCAGTGCTGGGGCCTCAACATTTTACAATTTATTTAAATGACTTGGATGAAGAGACCGAAGGTATAGTTACTAAAATTTGCTGATAACACAAAGGTAGGTAGGAAAGTAAGTTGTGAAGAGGACTTAAGGAGGCTACAAAGGGATATAGATAAATTAAGTGAGTGGGCAAAGATCTGGCAAATGGAGTATAATGTAGGAAAATGTGAAATTGTCCATTTTTAGCAGGAAGAATAAAAAAGCATATCATCTAAATGATGAGAGATTGCAGAGCTCTGAGATGTAGAGGGATCTGGGTGTCCTAGTGCATGAATCACAAAAGGTTAGTATGCAATTACTGCACGTAATTAGGAAAGCTAATAAAATGTTATTGTTTATTGCGAGGGGAATTGAATACAAAATTAGAGAGGTTATGCTTCAGTTATACAGGGCATTGGTGAGATCATATCTGGAGTACTGTGTACAGTATTAGTCCTATTTAAGGAAGGATGTAAATGCATTGGAAGCTGTTTAGAGAAGGTTTACTGGATTAATACCTGGAATGGGCGGGTTGTCTTATGAGGAAAGGTTGGACAGGCTCGGTTTGTATCCGTTGGTGTTTTGGAGAGTAAGAGGAGACTTGACTGAAACATATAAGATCCTGAGGGATCTTGACAGGGTGGATGTGGAAAGGACATTTTCACTTGTGGGTGAATCTAGAATTAGGAGTCACTGTTTAAAAATAAGGGGTTGCCCATTCAGGACAAAGATGAGGAGAAACGTTTTCTCTCAGAGGATCGTGAGTCTTTAGAATTCTCTTCCTCAAAAGGCAGTGGAAGCAGAGTCTTTAAATATTTAAATAAAGGCAGAGGTAGATAGATTCTTGATAAGCAAGGGGGGGGGGGGCGGGGTTGAAAGGTTATTGGGGGTAGGTGGGAATGGGGAGTCGAGGTTACAATCAGATTAGCCATGATTTTATTGAATGGCGATGCAGGCTTGAGAGGCTGAGTGGCCTACACCTGCTCCTAATTTGTATGTTCATATGTCCTCTGAACACAAACCGTTTCAAATGCACAACACTCTCTGCTTTCTCTCCTTGTAGGACAAGAGAGAGCACAACTTTGGGGAAAGGCAGTGAACTCGCAGGTGGGGGGAGGGTGGTGGGCAGAGGGGTGGCCCTCCAATGACAGGCACCTTGACGGCCGCTGGTAACGTGTGCCCACCTGGTCCACTGGGAAGGAGGTCTTATTTCAGAAGGCTGCACATGTCACCAACAATCTACCTTGAAAGCCTGAACCTCCTGAGGCACTGCGATTCAAACATGTTGAGGGACATAATCCTGTGCCTGTAGACCTTGTGTTTGGTGGGGGTGGGGGGGTGGGGGTGTCTCACCTCCTAGGAGCTGAATCTCTGTGTCCATCCCCTCTGCCCTGTAGATTGGGATGTGGCTGAAGAGAAGGCAGCTGGTGCTGCTGCTGCTAGTGTTGCTTCTGGCACTGTTGGTGTTGTTGGTGCTGCTTCTCATGTTGCTTAGCAGAGGTGCTATGGTGGAGTTGCATAAGCTGCTCCCCATGCTGACAGCAGGGCAATGCAGCTGAAGGGGAGTGAAGTGCAAGACAGGTGAACTCACTTCCAAGAAATTGGCAATCATCTGTCAAACAGTGAAAGCACTGTCTGAGAAGGAGTGCTGTGAGCTGCAGTCTCTCACCTGGCCATGGCTGCAGCTCTTCAGTTTCACTGATCAAAGGCTTCCCAGCCTGTCAGTGTCACTGATGAAGCACTCCCCGCTGTGCACTCATTTGGTTGATACTGACAAATTGCTGACAACTCAGGAAATAGGTGCGCTGGTTGTTAAAGCCAGAATGGTTGGTTAAAACAGCAGTTAATGACCTATTTGAATATTTTAATTGCTTCCCTGACTGCTCCAAGAGGGCTCCCTGCTCGGCTGCAAACCCACCTGGGTGAAACCCAGAAGTGGGCAGCATGGCATCAGGATCCTGACCCAACATCACTTTTATGGCATTTAACTCTCTGCCAGTGCCCAAACCTGCCTCCCATTGGCAGTTAAAATTCCCCCATTGTTTCCAAGGATTAGTTTTTAATTTACTCCCCTTCAAGTATGTCCTCTGGTTCCACTGTTCTAGAGAAGATGAAATAGCTTGTCATGGTCTACATTATCTAGTCCCTATAGAATTCTTAAAACAGCAATTGCCTCTCAACCTTCTTTATTCCAGTGAGAATATGCACAATTTACATAATCACTCCTTATAATCCAATCTCTCTATCCCCTCAATCATTCTGGTTGCTTTTTTCTGTATCCTCTCAATAGCTGCAGTAAACTTTTTGTAATGTGCTGATTAGAACTGTACGCAGTATTCGAAGGGTAGACGCAATAATGATTTTTAAAATGACGGGGGTTACTTCACTATTTAGGCTCAATATTGACCTTTGAGCACATCCCGACAACTGATTTGCTTTACTCACACTGAGCAGCATTGCAATAGCTTCAATTTATTGTCAATCAGGACCCCCAGATTGCTTTCATTTTCCATGCACGATATCTGCTCCAGTAAATTATTAGTCCCTTCCTGGATCTTTTGTCCCAATGTGCATTTCATCTCTAAGCTGTCTGCCCAATTCCCGTGTATATACTAATCCTCCTGTAGCTTAACCTGTCCAGCTTTGCAATCTGTCAACTTCATTAAGCTAGCAGTTGTATGATTTTCTCATTTTTAGCTCAGGGCATGGGAAGACCTTCCCAGCAGAGATCTGCTAACTCAGCCTTGTCGATCTGTTCTACAACTGAAGCATCAGGAGAAAGTAACCCTTTACATAGCATCAGATGCCACTGTGACGAACCTCACCAGTAGGTATTGAGAACATCTGACGCATCTTCAAGGATATCCACTGCCAGTTTTTAGAGATGGTCAAGATGTATGGCTTACACATAATTTAACACAACCAGAACAAAACATCCCACACGGTTTCCAATGATTCTCTTCTAAAGTAGGAACTAATCATTTTTTTAAAAATGTGAATAACCCAGTTTTTGATTATGTAGAGAATTGTCTTATCTACAGTTTGGAAACATGCCAAATCTAAAGCAATTTGTATAAAGTCTAAAACTGTGCAGTGTTACAGCAACCTCTCTGAGCTGGAATTGTAGGGTAGGCTACAAAAGTCCTGGTCCCTCTAATTCATTTCTTGCAAATCTATTTAAATAACACATCATGAAATTAATACTATGCCCTAAAGCAAGAAATATATAAATCTTCTAATGAACCTCATTAAAATGTTAATTTGTCTAAAGCTGATGACTCAGCTGGCTAGATTTCCTGTTAAACATAATGTGAGTGTGATGGGAATTAGGTAATGCTGAACAGTAGAGATAAACCATCTTTAGTCTTCACACCGGCTTAGATGGAGGTGTATAGTCCAAACCTCAGAACCACTGCCTGTGGGGTTTTGTGGTACCTTCCAATATATGGAGCATCTGCCTCTCCAATGGGTCATTTAGTTGCATTTAATGTCCAGTCAAGGCAGAGAGACTGGAATGTTAACAGGCCTAACTCCAGGTATAAGCTGGGTGCTAATATTAGCCTCCCCTCCTTAGGCTGGGATGGGCAAGCATTGGCAAAGGTTCCTGACTCAAGATTTACAGCCAATAATGGATGTTGGTGAGAACAGGATCTGACTCTGTTGTGATTCTCACCATAGTGGACTGAAGTTTGAAGATGTGTGTTGGGGGAAGGGAGTCTGCCAGAACCAGAGCAACTGTACCCTTTGTCAATAAGAGCATAGGAACTTAGGAAATAGGAGCAGGAGTTGGCCATTCAGCCCATCGAGCCTCCTCTACCATTCAGCAGATCATGGCTGATCATCTACCTCTATGCCATTTATCCCCACTAGCCCCATATTTCTTGATGTCATTAGCATCCAGAAATCTAAATTTCTGTCTTGAACATGCTCAATGATCGAGCTTCCACAGCCCTCTGGGGTAGAGAATGCCAAAGATTCTTCAGCCTCCGAGGAAAGAAATTCCTCCTCATCTCAGTCTTAAATGACCTGCCCCTTATTCTGAGACTGTGTCCCCTGGTTCTTGACTCCCAGCCGGAGGAAACATCTTATCCACATCTACCCTGTCACACCCTGTAAGAATTTTGTCAGGGTGATACTAGGGAAGTGGGGACTTACCCCTTTGACCAGTAGGGGTGATACTAGGACAGTAGGGACTTACCCCTTTGACCAGTAGGGGTGATACTAGGGAAGTGGGGACTTACCCCTTTGACCAGTAGGGGTGATACTAGGGAAGTGGGGACTTACCCCTTTGACCAGTAGGGGTGATACTAGGGAAGTGGGGACTTACCCCTTTGACCAGTAGGGGTGATACTAGGGAAGTGGGGACTTACCCCTTTGACCAGTAGGGGTGATACTAGGGAAGTGGGGACTTACCCCTCTGACCAGTAGGGGTGATACTGGGACAGTGGGGACTTACCCCTTTGACCAGTAGGGGTGATACTAGGGAAGTGGTGACTTACCCCTTTGACCAGTAGGGGTGATACTAGGGAAGTGGGGACTTACCCCTTTGACCAGTAGGGGTGATACTAGGACAGTGGGTTTGTGCCCCTTTAAGAATTGAGATAAGTGAATCTATTTTTATATAACTGATTGCAAACAGGACTTTTCAGAATGGTACATGCATAGATTGGACTCCTGACTAAGTCGGTTATGTTGTTGCCTGGCAAAATGTACAGGCTCAAAATTGAGCTTTTGTACAGGGAAACCCTGCCCCAAATAGCAGCATCTGCTCTTTTGGGGAAAAACTGGGGCTGAGACAGGAATTCACTGCCCTTTTAAATATTGCACATAATAGGTGTCAGCTGAAGCTTAGTTGGTAGCATTCTCGCTTCTGGGTCAGAAGGTCATAGGTACAAGTTTCATTCCAGAGACTTGAGCACACAGTCCAAGCTCAACTCGATGCAGTACTGAGGGAATGCTGCACTATCGAAGGTGCTGTCTTTTGGATGAAACGTTAAATTGAGGCCCCGTTTACCATCTCAGGTGGATGTAAAAGATCGTATGGCGCTATTTGAAGAAGAGTAGGGGTGTTCTCCTGATGTCCTGGCCAATATTTATCCCTCAACCAACATCACTAAAACAGATTATTTGACCATTATCGTATTGCTCTTTCTGGGAGTTTGCAGATTGGCTGTCATGTTTCCTACATACACAATAACTACACTTCAAAAGCACTTCATTGTCTGTGAAGCGATGTCCTGAGATTGTGAATGATGTTGTAGAAATGCATGTCTTATTTTTTAAAACTAGTAACTGTAAACTAATTGCAATCAGCAATCAAATCTCAAGCGTCTCCCAATGGCTGATTCCCGATTAGACCAGGGTCTCAATTGTTACAACACTCTGTACCTCACTGACTGCTGTCCCCAATCATCAATTTATCAGCAATGCAATTTCTGCAGACTCACTGCATTGGTTATCAGGGAGCAGGGAAAGCTGTTTAATTTGTCGTGAGACTGCCCTTCATTTCGTCATACTCTGGCTATTCTTTGCTGTTTTGCAGACCATGGGAAAACTTTCTTTTGCTAAAAGTCTTGCAAATTCAGGAAAGTAGAATCCAAGGAAATCATTGCCAATTCAGGAAAGATTTTTTATGATGACCATGTGTGAGCAACTGCTGCCAATAATGTGATAGGTATTTCTTAAACCAATCAGTGATAATTTTCTCTAAAGCCGTCTGGATTTCTTTGAAAAAACAGCAGATTTATTGATGACATAGCTGCGATGGAAAGGACTGTGGATTCTAGTAACAATGCTTTGAGTTTTCACAACATCCAATCCCTGAGATTTAGTTTTAACTGCCCATCACAGAGGATCTGAGTCACTCTGTGGCATTGAGAATACCTACTGATCTAACTCATAGTTTACACAGTGGTGTCAGTGGCCACTGAAAAGCAGGATACTTCTCTCTGCTATATTTACACAGGCTGTTATGTTCCAATTAACTGTCAGGAGGATCAGTAACCAGATGACACAGATCTAAGATAATATACAAATCAACCGCGGTGAGAGGAGGAGGATTTCTTATATCACACAGCATCATAAGAAAAATAATGGAATCCCTTCTAAAGGAAAGAATAGTAAAAACATCTAGAAACCTAAAATATAATAATAAATAGTCAGCATGGATTTCAAAGGGAAAGTTTCGCTTGATCAACCTTGTTGAATTCTTTGAAGAGGTAACAGAGAGAGTGGACAAGCATACTACAGTAGGTATAATTTATCTAGCATTCTGAAAGGCCTTTGATAAAGTGGCACGTAATAGACTAATAAATAAGGTCAGAGAAAGTGGAGTCAGGTGACAAGTAGCAGTATGTATAGGTAGCTGGGTACGAGGCAGAAAGCAGAGAGTAGAGGTGAAAGGTGTCTATTTAGGGTGGTAGAAGGTGAAAAGTGGGGTCCTACAAGGACCAGCGCTGGGACCACTGTTGTTCACAATTTATATTAATGATCTAGACTTTGGAATCAAAAACATAATTTTTAAATTTGCAGGCGACACCAAATGGGTTGGGAGAGCAATAGTCAATACCAAGGAGAGCTGCAACAAATTACAAGAAGGCATTTTGAACTTTACAGAATGGGCATATAATTGCCCAATTTCAACAGATAAGTGTGAGGTATTACATTTTGGAAAGAAAACTGAGGTCAGATATTACTTGTAAATAAGGACATCAATAGGGTAGAGGAGAAAAGGAATCGCGAGTACAAATACAATGATGCAGGTTAATAAGGCCATTAAAAAAAACCCTAGGCTTTATTTCTAGAGGGATTGAATTGAAAAGTAGAGAAATTATGCTAAACCTGTATCGAAGCTTGTTGAGATCGTCCTTGCCTGGCACTTATATGGCACGAATGTTATTTGCCACTTATCAGCCCAAACCTGGATGTTGTCCAGGTCTTGCTGCATAAGGACATGGCCTGCTTCAGTATCTGAGGAGTTGTGAATGGTGCTGAACATTGCGCAATCATCAGCGAACATCTCCATTTCTGACCTTATGATGGAGTGAAAGTCATTGATGAAGCAGCTGAAGGTAGTTGAGCCTAGGACACTATCCTGAGGAACTCCTGCATCAATGTCTGGGGGCTGAGTTCATTGACCTCCAACAACCAAAACCATCTTCCTTTGTGCTAGGGATGACTCCAACCAGCAGAGAGTTTCCCCCCTGATTCCCATTGACTCCAGTTTTGCTGGGGCTTCTTGATGCCATACTCAGTCAAATGCTGAATTGATGTCAAGGGCAGTCACTCTTGCCTCACCTCTGCAGTTCAGCTCTTTTGTCCATGTTTGGACCAAGGCTGTAATGAGGTCAGGAGCTGAGTGGCTCTGGTGGAACCCAAACTGAGCATCAATGAGCAGGTTATTGCTAAGCAAGTGCTGCCTGATAGCACTGTTGACAACCCCTTCCATCACATTGCTGACTGATAGGGTGGTAATTCCTGGGTTGGATTTTTCGTGCTTTTTGTGTACAGGACATACCTGGGCATTTTCCACATTACTGGGTAGATGCCAGTGTTGTAGTTGTACTGGAACAGCTTGGCTAGGGATGCGGCAAGTTCTGGAGCACATGTCTTCAGTTATATTGTCAAAATGTTGTCAGGGCCCGCTACTGCAAAGGCTGAGACTGTGTACAGTTCTGCTCGCCATTTCATAAGAAGGATAAAGAGGTGCTGGAGAGGGTGCAAAAAGGATAAACTAAGATAACACCAGAAATGTGAAGTTATATTTATCAGAAAAGGTTGAACAGGTTGGGTTTCTTTTTTCTTGAAAAGAGAAGGCTGAGGGGTGAACTCATAGAGGTCTTTAAAATTATGAAAGATTTTGATAGAGTAGACACAGAGAGAGTGTTTTCACCTGTGGAGAAGATCAAACTTAGAGGCCTGCCATATAAGGAAGTCACCAAGAAATCAACCAGGGAATTCAGAAGAAACTTCTTTACTCAGAAACTGGTGCGAATGTGGAACTCACTGCCACACAGTGTGGTTCAAGTGAATAGTACAGATTCATTTAAGGTATACGAAAGAGAACAGCATAGAGGATTATTCTGATAAAGTTAGATGAGGAAGGATGGGAGGTGGCTTGAGTGGAGCATAGACTGGTTGGGCCAAATGGCTTGTTTCTGGGCTGCATATTCTATGAAATTCTATGAGTTGCAGCATCTAGAATGCCCTGCTTGAAAGTACAGTGACAGAAGATTAAACAACAACTTTCAAATGGGAATTGAGTAAATACTTGAAGGGGAGAAATTTGTAGGGCTGTGGTGAAAGATCTGGAAAGTGGGACTAATTGGATAAAAGCTTCAAAGATCCGGCACGGTCGCATTTAGCCTAATTGCCTCCTGCTGTGCTGTATATTTCTTTGACATTTACAGGGGTGGGTTTCCAAGCCGGTAGATGTTAGGGGAAAGTCGGTGATTTCTGGGGGAGGTTCGGTGATTGCAGGAATGTCGGGGCGATTGGGGGTCAGTCATGATGGGTTGGAGGGACATCATGGCGGTGAAGGAGGCATTTACAGGGTAAGCTTGTTGGGCCAGGAGGATATGCTGCTGCTCCTCTTGCCTACAAGCAGTGCCTCCCTTACCTTATGGATCCAACCCTTTTCACCTCTTTTTAACATAGGTTAAAAATAGAGAGATTGTTCGAGGTGTACAGCCTGCTTAAAAGGTTTGAATGAATGAGCCACATCCTGAGAGCATATTGATCCCCTTCCCCTCATCCTGCCTCCATTAAACAGGAAGTGGGCGGGTTTGAAGCAGGTTGGGTTCCTGTTACTGATTTTCAACATTTTAACTTCCCAGCTGACCCAGACATGCCTGTATTTGGGGATTAAAATTGCGGTCTATAATTCTAAGGCTCCTTTCAGTGGAGCGCTCAGCCTCATTGAAAGAGATGTGTAAAAATGGGCCACTGTCTGGTCTCTGCTCATCACTCAGCCACTGTCAAGCAGCTGAGAAATACTCCTGGTGCAATGGACGACCAATCTAAGTATTTCTGTTGCTCTCACTGCTCCAGAGTGCTTCAGGGGACAACATTGGGAATTTGTGTTCATTTATTAAGTTGTAAAACTGAGTAATGTGAAGAATCAAACGAGACTGTGCCAGTGGTGAATTCCAAGCCGAGGCGTATTACTGTAGCTGCCCTGGCATTTAAATCTCCGCAGTGTTTGACCCCGCCATTCTTTATTGGCAAACTACATGAGTGCGCAGACCGTGAGTGGCCACATTTCAAACTCATTAACCAAGGTATGCTCCCCTAAAATGCTACATAGAGGTAATAAAGATATTAGTCCACTTATAACCTCCTTGAATTTTTGTTCCAGACCTACTGGGTGGCCTGGGAGCAGAGATTTTGGGCTGCTGACAATAATCACCAGGGCGGGTGAAGGCGGGACAGGAATCCCACTCTCATCCCAATTGAAGCCATTAAAAAATGTTTAAAAGCTCATTAAGATCTTGTCAAGGATTTAGCTTTACATTTTTAAAGAGACATTAGTCGCACCTTCAGAAACTGACCAGCTGAAGGGAGGTGGATAAAAAGTGTTGTACCAGCCCTGGATGCTCCAGGGCATCATCCCAGCCCCATAAGAGGGGTGTGGGGCAAAGGGAGACTGGGCACTTGGTGCCTTTGATGCTGTGCAGGTGGAAGGGAGGGTGGGCACCCAAACACCGGGCTTTGAATGGGCTCGGCAACCCATGGTATCACCAGGGCCAAAGAGCAGGGGGAAAAGCTGCCAATGACAATAGGATGGCCACCTGCCCAGAAGGAAGGCACTAGCTGGCAATGGGGAATGACTATCAGATTTTGGACCCAATGATGATGAGGGGCAACACACTCTACAGGATGGGCAGAACCCCGGGAATCAGGAGGACATGGGAGAGGAAAGAGGTGCAGGAGGGCAACGGAGGCCAAATCCTCAGCAAAGGATTGATTACCAAAGACAAAGCCTCCTGGAGATGACCGAGACCTAATGCTGCAGGAGACTGTGACTCTCCAGGTAGCTGGCCACAGACATCTGTGCCCTTGTCGCTGAAGACCTCGAACCTCGCAGCTCTGGTCGCCATGCCCTGCCAATGGCCATCAAAGTCACTGTGGCCTTGAACTTCTTTGCTTCTGGCTCCTTCCAAGGATCAGTTGCAGACTTAGTGGCATCTTGAGAATGGCTGCACAACATTGCATCTCACAGGCCAGAGCTGGATAGCACATTCATTTATTGACAGACACGGCTTCACAGGTTATTACTGTATTCCCCCAGTTGCAGGCCATCAAGACATTCAGCAACCACCCAGTCAGATTCATCAACAGAAAGGGCTTTCATTCTCTCAACATACAACTGGTCTGCAATCACAAGAAGAGCTTCCCCATGTCTGTGTTTGCTTTCCTGGAAGCTGCCATGACTCTTTCATCCTCTGTCACTCCAGGCTGCCTCAGTTCTTCACTCTGACCCCAAAATCTGTGGATAGATCCTAGGGGACAAGAGATAGCCCTTGAAGAGGTGGCTGCTGACCCCTCTACGGGAGCCCCAGACAGAGGCACAGAGGTGTTACAACCAATGCCACCTGCTCACTAGGACAACCATTGAACAGGCCATCGGGCTTCTAAGATGCAATTCTGGTGCCTGGACTGGTTGGATGGTGTCCTCCAATACCCTCCTGCAAGGGTCTCAGTCATTGTGGTGGTCTGCTGCACTCTCTGTTACATGGCCCTGTGGTGAGGTGTAAACCTTGAGGATGGTGAAGGCCTTGAAGGAGACAGCGTATTGGGGGGAGGAGCAGGAGCAGGAGGTGAGAGAGGAGGAGGAAGAAGAGGCAGACGGAGATGACGCTGAACAGAGAGGTGCCCCTGCTGCACAACAAGGTGGCCTCCTCCTGACATCCCCTGTGAAGTGGACCTCGCTCTTCTCCCTCACAGCCTCCAGCATTAGATCCAGGTCGGCATTGATGAAGTGAGGGTCTGCTCTGCCTTGTGACATCTCGCTTCCCTCTGGTGCTGTTGCAGGCTTTGGCACACACCGCAGATCTCTCCCTAAGGACAGACAGCAGCCTCAGTGATGGTTGCCATGGGAGTCTAAATGAGTCCAACACTTCATCTGACCCACCCCCGTTCCCACCCCCAACGACTCAGTGGACAGGAAACCCATGTCCATACCAATTGACAATCTTAACTTTAATCAGTTTCTCACTGGAGGCAACTTTCTGCCCAGAAAACGAACCTACCTCTGTGGCGGAAATTCAGCTATTTGTGTCTCCCCCTGCCAGGTCGAGACAATATCACAAAAGAGGACAATGGAATACGGGTAGGTTATGAATTGATGGGCTGAATTTTATGGGCCCCCTAGAGATGGGAACAGAGGCAGTGGAGCCCATAAAATTGCATGGGAAGTGGGAGGGTGTGAAGTGCTCTTTGCCTTCTCGATGCCTTCCAATTTAGTAAGGCCTTCCCGCCCTAGGCCAATTGGGGCCCTTACGTGACCAGTTAATGGCCACTTAAAGGTCTTCTTCCCACCTCTACCTCAATTTAATGGAAGGCTGAAGGGCCCAACCCCGTGGGGAGACACCGGGCAGCCTCCTAGTGGGGTCGGGGGGTGGGAGGGCTCTCTCCTTCAAGGGAAATCCAGGTCTCCTGGAGGGCTGCCCAGTGGAAATTGCCACCCCCCCTGGGAAGACACTCCCACCACCCTCAACAAGTCACCCCCCAATCCTGTTGCCAGGATCTGCCTGAATGGCCCCAATGACCCCAACCCCACTACCTGTCTTGGGGTCTTCTCCTCTCTTCGGTACTTCCTGCAGTACTAGCAGTGGCCTCTGCTCCCAGTGGTGCTAGATGTGGGAGCTCGTCCTTTAACAGGACTATATCCCCAATGGCGGGAAGTTAATTGACTGTCTGCCGTGGAATTGCAGCAGGGGTCCGATGGAGTGCTGAGGCGAGGTCTCCCCATAACTTCCAGCCAGCCACTGAGACCCTCAGCGCCAGAATGAAATTCAGCCTGATGTTGTCAGTGGGTGGAAATTCATGATGTCTACTATCAGATTGAGCCATGTCCACTTCCAGGTAGTTCTGAAGCATAAAATGAGCAAGTAGGATTGGGGGAGTGAGGGGTGGGGTGTGGCAGTTGATGGGGGTTTGGAAATCAATTAACATGAAAGATTTCCCCTTTAAAAGATTGCTTTGTTCTAGACTTAGGCATTAAGTGTTTGTTGTGGATCAGGCAAAATCCATGAGGTAAAGTAGAATGTCACCTGTGAGAATTTTCTTTTCTCGAGTTAACTAAATAATTAATGGAACCATAATGACAGTGACTTGGGAGTCACATTCAGCAAGTCGTGAGGCCACTTGGAGGAGTGGTCACTCTTGGATTGAGTTAGTCAGCGTCTTCCATATTTTAAAACAAAACAGGATCCAATTAATGTTTTTTAATCATTCCTGGCTTCAGAAGAATTGAGAAAGCCCTTTGAGAAGCCTGGCACAAAAACCTTCCCAATATACTGAAGGATCTCTGCCAAAGATTGCAAATATGTTTTTTTTTAAAGAAATCAAAGGCCCAGACAATAAGAGCCAAATATGACTGAAAACACTTGGAAATGGAAAGTTGGACAAGCATCACATGGACCTTTTATTATTTTTGTTACTGTAGCATTTTCCCTCAGTTCCAGATTCTACTGCTTTCCACCCTCTGCGGTGTCCAACTGGAGTCGATGGGACAGTTTCCCAAGAACAGCTCCTTGGCAACTCAACAACATATCAAACAGCAGGAGGCTTTATCACATCCTCTCAATCTCTCTACTGATGGCTGACTTCACCTTAACTGGGGTTAAGTTGAGCTCGCACGACTGTCAAGTTAACTGAACAGCCTGAGGCTAAACGCAACTTACTACAGAAGATAAAAGGCATAACTTGCATCCTATCAGTTCTTGGAGAGCAGATGGTTTATTTTTCTGTCAGTGTTGCTTTCATTGTCTGCCATGGACAATCCTCTTTATTAACACAATAGCTTTCATCAGTTGCCAAAGCACTCATGGTTCTTCGAAGGGTTCCAGCCCTGACCTGTTCATCTTTGCAGCCCTCCAAATCGTCGGCTTAGATCACTCTGTCCATTTTATCTATACCCCTTCACCCAATTCACTTTCTCTTCACCCTCATCTTTACTTCGGATCTTTTTCTCTTTTCCCCATTTTATTGCTCCACCCTTCCCCACCTATCTACACTCCCTCTTTTCAGGATCTGTCTCTTACACCCTCACCCTACCTCACATTTAAACACCAGAACTGATCTTTAATTCCTGGCCTCTAACTGGCCCATTCCATAAATGAGCTATGTCAGAATTGTTTCCTTCTCACCTAATTTGCTGACAGGCTTCAATGTTAAAATCTTAACTTTAGCAGACAGTTCAATGAAGACAAGAAACAGACTTTTGCCTGTCAGTGAGGAATAATCACACGGATTGGAAATCGAAGTGCTAAGTCTCAAACCCAAAGGCTGAAGCAGTAAAAGACTTGCATTTATATCGTGCCTTTCACGACCTCAGAACATCCCAAAGCGCTTTACAGCAAATTAAGTACTTTTGAAATGTCGTCACTGAGGTATTGTGGGAAACGTGGCAGCTAATTTCCACACACCAAGATCCCATAAACAGCAATGTGATAAGCTCGTTGAGGGATAAATATTGGCCATGTGATCTTTTACATCCACCTTACAGGACTGATGGAGCCTTGGTTTAACACTGCATCTGAAAGAAGACCTGTCTGACAGTGTAACATTCTCTCAGTCTAGGTTTTGTGCTCAAGTCTCTGGAATGAAGCTGAGAGGCAAGAATGTGACCAGTGAGCCATGACTGACTGCGTGTAATAAAATAGTGATGAGTCACCGGGAAACAGATTTCCAGGAGTTTAATGAGCGTAAGTGTGTGTGAGAGCTGAACTAACAGCTGGCAATAGTCACTAACTCAGGCTGCTTCATTAATTGTATCATTCTATTCTGCGTGCTGAATCATCTTTTTCAGAGCTGATCAGCAATATTCACTGCTTAAAAATATTTGCACTTGGAGGGAAAATGAAAATGAGAAACAATAAACATTAGTCATAATCCTTTGCTGCCGCTGAATTCTTTTCAAAGTGATGGTAAATCTAGAACGTTTCTGCACGAAATAGCTGGGAGCAAGTCCCCTATCGGTCCAATGGGAGGGATTGTGTAGACGGTGGTGATGTGGATTGGTGTTGGGTGGGTGACAGTTGTGGTGAAGGGGCCTCCTCAGCATGAATGTTGGTATTTCTATTCTTGCATTTTATTTTCACCCAACTGAGTTACTGTTCCTTGGCCATTCCTCAGCTCTGACATGTCCGCAGTGGTTTGTTTGCCAACATTGGTATAGCAATCAAATTGAAATAGAAACTGAGACCTTGATGATCTGAATTGATTTGTGTTCAATTGTTATTTTTTGAATACATCTTACTTTCACCATCCTGGTCCATCTACCCTCTCACTCCCCTTTTCATCTTTTCACTCTCCTCTTTTGCTTTGCACTCACTTGCTCCTCTCTTTCAACTCCTGCCCTCTCACCATCCTCATTTACTTTTACTACCCTCATCTTCTGTTTTTCAGAGACGGACATGAGGAGAAATTTCTTTACTCAGAGGGTTGCGAGTCTTTGGAATTCTCTACCCCAAAGGGCTGTGGAAGCTCAGTCATTGAGTATGTTTAAAGCAGAGATTGACAGATTTCTAAATACCAAAGACATAAGGGAATATGAGGATAGTGTGGGGAAAAGGCATTGAAGTGGATGATCAGCCATGATCATATTGAGTGGCGGGGCAGGCTCGATGGGCTGAGTGGCCTACTCCTGCTCCTATGTTCCTATTTTTCTCTTCCATTTTTAAAAAAAAACATAAACCCAGCAACAACAGTTTGTGGATTAGCTTTCCATGTCTAATGCTCTTCAATGCCTGGATTTTGCTCAATTAACAGCAAATTAACTGGCTTATAGGACAACTTTATGATTATCAATTTTTCTGGAAATTATTTAAGTTTTTTCAAGCTTTTTGCAAAACTTATCTTATAAATTCTTAAATAAAAACAAGAAATGCTGGAAATACTCAGCAGGTCTGGCAGCATCTGTGTGGAGAGAAGCAGAGTTAACGTTTCAGGTCAGTGACCTTTCATCAGATCTGGCAAAGGTTAGCGATGTAAAAGGTTTTAAGCAAATAAAGAAGGGGTGGAGCAAGAGAGAACAAAAGGGAAGGTGTTGATAGGACAAGGTCACAGAGAATAACTGACCAGAAGGTCATGGAGCAAAGGCAAACAATATGTTAATGGTGTGCTGAAAGACAAAGCATTATTGCAGAGAGGGTATTAATTGACAGAAAAATGAATAGCCCTGGCCCAAAGCACAAACATGAAAAAAAACCAATGGGCAAAAATAAATGAATGATGAAAAGAAATAAAATAAAAATAAAAAAATAAAAATAACTGAAAATAAAAAGGTGGGCTGGTCATGCTCTGAAACGACTGAACTCAATGTTCAGTCCGACAGGCTGTAGTGTGCCTAATCGGTAAATGAGATGCTGTTCCTCGAGCTTGCATTGATGTTCACTGGAACACTGCAGCAAGCCCAGGACAGATAAGTGGGCATGAGAGCAGGGGAAAGTGTTGAAGTGGCAAGCAACCGGAAGCTCGGGGTCATGCTTTCGGTCTGAGCGGAGGTGTTCTGCAAAGCGGTCACCTGATCTGCGTTTGGTCTCCCCAGTGTAGAGGAGACCACATTGTGAGCAGCGAATACAGTATACTAAATTGAAAGAAGTACAAGTAAATCACTGCTTCACCTGAAAGGAGTGTTTGGGGCCTTGGATAGCGAGGAGAGAGGAGGTAAAAGTGCTGAGGCTTAATTACGGCACTCTTACACCTGTCAGAATGTTGTGGTTTCAAGTCTCACTTAAGTGACACTCACTGCAGGCTGACACTCCAGTACAGTACTGAGGAAGTGCTACACTGTTGGAGGGGTTGCCTTTCAGATGAAACCTTAAACCGAGGCTCTGTTTTCCCTCTCAGGTGTCCATGAAAGATCTTATGGCACTACTTCAAAGAAGAGCAGGGGAGTTATCCCAGGTGTCCAGGCCAATATTTATCCCTCAACCAACACCTAAAACAGATTATCTGGCCATTATCACATTGCTGTTTGTGGGATCTTGCTGTGTGCAAATTGACTGTCATATTTCCGACATTATATCACTTCAAAAGTATTTCATTGGCTGTAAAACATATTGGAACATCCTCAGATTGTGAAAGGTGCTATAGAAATAGAGTCATAGAGTTATACAGCACAGAAACAGGTCTTGGGCCCAATGCGTCTGCACCAACCATCAAGCACCCATCCAATCTAATCCCATTTTCTCGCACTTGGCCCGTAGCCTTGTATGTTATGGCGTTTCAAGTGCTCATCTAAATACTTCTTAAATGTTGTGAGGGTTCCTGCCTGTATCACCCCTTCAGGCAGTTTGTTCCAGGTTCCAACCACCCTCCAGATGAAAGAATTTTTCCTCAACTCCCCTCTAAACTTCCTGCCCATTACCTTAAATCTATGCCCCCCTGGTTATTGACCCCTCCGCTAAGGGAACAAGTCTCTTCCTATTTATCCTATCAATGCCCCTCATAATTTTGTATACCTCAATCAGGTCACCCCTCAGCCTTCTCTGCTCTAAGGAAAACAACCCCAGCCTATCCTGTCTCTCTTCATAGCTGAAATGTTCCAGCCCAGGCAACATCCTGGTGAATCTCCTCTGCAGCCTCTCCAGGGCAATCACATCCTTCCTATATGGTGGTGACCAGAACTGTACACAGTACTCCAGCTGTGGCCTAACTAGCATTTTATACAGCTCTAACATAACCTCCCTGCTTTTATAGTCTATGCCTCGGCTAATAAAGGCAAGTATCCCGTATGCCTTCCTAACCACCTTATCTACCTGTGCTGCTGCCTTCAGTGATCTATGGACAAGCACCCCAAGGTCCCTCTGACCCTCTGTACTTCCTGGGTTCCTACCATTCATTGTATATTCCCTTGCCTTGTTAGTCCTCCCAAAGAGCATCACCTCAAACTTCTCAGGATTAAATTCCATCTGCCACTGCTCCGTCCATCTTACCAGCCCATCTATATCATCCTGTAATCTAAGGCTTTCCTCCTCACTGTTTACGACACCACCAATTTTCGTGTCATCTGCGAACTTACTGATCATACCTCCTATATTCAAGTCTAAATCATTAATGTACTCTACAAACAACAAGGGTCTCAGCACCGATCCCTGTGGTACACCACTGGCTACAGGCCTCCATTTGCAAAAACAACCCTCGACCATCACCCTCTGCCTCCTTCTACGAAGACAATTTTGGATCCAATTTGCCAAATTACCCTGGATCCCATGGGCTCTTACCTTCTTGACCAATCTCCCATGCGGACCTTATCAAAAGCCTTATTGAAGTCCATGTAGACTACATCAACTGCTTTACCCTCATCTACACACCTAGTCACCTCCTGGAAAAATTCAATCAAGTTAGTTAGACACGACCTCCCCCTGACAAAGCCATGCTGACTATCCCTGATTAATCCCTGCCTCTCCAAGTGGAGATTAATCTTGTCCCTCAGAATTTTTTCCAATAATTTCCCTACCACAGACGTTAGACTCACAGGCCTATAATTTCCTGGTTTATCCCTGCTCCCCTTCTTGAATAATGGTACTACATTCGCTGTCCTCCAATCCTCTGGTACCTCTCCTGTGGCAAGAGAGGATTTGAAAATTTGTGTCAGAGCCCCTGCTATTTCCTCCCTTGCCTCACATCACAGCCTGGGATACATCTCATCTGGGCCTGCGGATTTATCCACCTTTAAGCCCGCTGAAACAGCTTCCTCCTTTTCAATGCTAATATGTTCAAGTATATCACAAGACCCCTCCTTGATCACTACACCTACGTCGTCCTTCTCCATACTGAACACAAATGAAAGGTAATCATTCAAAACCTCACCTGTGTCCTCCGGCTCCACACACAGATTGCCTCTTTGGTCCCTAATGGGCCCTACTCTTTCCCTGGTTATCCTCTTGCCCTTAATATACTTATAAAATGCCTTGGGATTTTCCTTTATCTTTTCTGGCAGTGTTTTTTCATGCCCTTTCTTCGCTCTCCTAATTACTTTTTTAAGTACCCCTCTACATTTTCTATGCTCCTCTAGGGCCTCTGCTGTTTTCAGCACTCTGAATCTGCCATAAGCTTCTTTTTTTTCCTGATCCAATCCTCTATATCACTTGACATCCAGAGTTCCCTTGACTTGTTGGTCCTACCCTTTACCTTTATGGGAGCATGTTGGACCTGAACCCTCACTATTTCCCTTCTAAATAATTCCCACTGGTCTGATGTAGACTTTCCTACAAGTAGATGCTCCCAGTCCACTTTTGCCAGATCCTGTTTTATCATATTGAAATCGGCCTTCCCCCAATTCAGTACTCTTATTTCCGGTCCCTCTATGTCCTTTTCCATAACTACCTTAAATCTTACAGAGTTACGGTCACTACCCCCTGAAATGCTCCCCCACTGATACTTCTACCTCTTGTCCGGCTTCATTCCCTAGAATTAAGTCCAGTACCATCCCTCCTCTTGTACGACTCTCTACGTGCTGGCTCAAAAAGCTCTCCTGAATGCACTTGAAGAATTCCGTCCCTTTTAAGCCTTTTGCACCAATACTATCCCCTCTAATATAGGGGAAGTTAAAATCCCCTACTATTATTACCCTATTATTATTGCACCTCTCTGAGATTTGCCTACATATCTGCTCCTCTATCTCTCCCTGACTGTTTGGAGGCCTGTAGTACACTCCCAGCCAAGTGACTGCCCCCTTTTTATTTTTAAATTCTACCCATATGACCTCATTAGAGGAACTTTCGAAGATATCATCCCTCCTTACTGCAGTAATTGACTCCTTAATCAACAGTGCAATGCCACCTGCTCTTTTACCCCCTCCCCTATCACGTCTGAAGACTCTATACCCTGGGATATTGAGCTGCCAGTCCTGCCCTTCCCTCAACCATGTCTCAGTGATAGCAATAATATCATATTCCCATGTTTTAATCAATGCCCTCAATTCATCTGCCTTACTAGTAAGACTCCTTGCATTAAAATAGATGCAATCCAGCCTTGCGTTATTTGTTTGAGCCTTAACAGGTCTATATTTACTCTGCCCTCCAGACTCACTTAGCTTCTCTTCTATATTTGATTGTACATCACCCCTGACTGTGCTTCCACTCTCTATCCCATCCCCCTGCCAAATTACTTTAAAGTAAATGTTTTTTTTTTCTTTACCCCAACATTACCAAGTGGGATCACAGCCAAGAATTACAGCAAGATGGATATTTGAATGTATGTTATTGACATGGGACTTTTGAATGGAATGTGTAATGCACTTATCAGATTTAATATAACATAGAGAAATATTCCTTTACCTATGGATTTAATTTCTGTCCCTTATCATTTTAAAGCAGAGGACACAACAAGAGTGCATGCAGCAAGTATCATTTAGATGTTTGCTCTTACTTTAGAGGATCTTTTACTGAGCAATACTGCGGAGGGTTGTAGTGTTTAGCAGCCCTAGGCTGGCAATGGTTTTGTAGAATTGAGGACTGGCCCTGTGGTTTGTCAGCACTGGACTTTGGGTGCTTCATCTGCTACCATTGTGGAGGAGGGGAATTGGAACTGGCATAATTGTGTAGGGTGAACTTTAGATTTTGATGAACTGCGGCAGGGAATGTGGAGTTTGGTTGAGTGGGGTCTGTTAGCAGAGTCGGTGGGGGGGGGTGAGGGGGGGGCGGGGGGTTGCTCGGAGGGTCCTGCTCTGATCACTGAGTGGAGTGAAGGTGACATCAGGTCTGGCAGATCACTGTAAACATTTACTTTCATGTTTTGAGACTGATTCTTCAGAGTCCGTCTCTCTAGAGTTCTCTATCTGTCTATCAATCTTTTGCTCAGCTTGATATGCTTTCTAAAGTAAGAATGAAGAGCCTCCTTTTAAAAGTAGTTGAAAACCTATACAAATTCATTGTCTAGCTTGTGTTCAAACCAGTCCAAAAATTTTGTGCTGAATTTTCAGGTCCCTCTGAAGTCAGGAACGGAGGTGGTGGTGGGAAGGGGTTGGGGGCAGGAAGGCGTGAGGTGTGGGGTGCAGAAAATATCAGCATTGTCCAACCTGTCAGTTTCATGACGCCATTCCCGGCACCGGCAATGTTCACCAGGGTGGGGGAGGGGTGGGAGAAGAATCCTACTCTCCTCCCAATTGAGGACAATTAAATCTGTTAAGAAGCTCGTTAAAATGGATTGGATGTTGAAATTTTTAAAGGGGAGCAGGGGTAACCAGCACCTTCAGAAACAGATGAGCTGAAGAGGGGCAGGTGAAGAGTGGGGTGTCAGCCATAGCTGCTCCAGGGCATCATCCCAGCCCCATAGAACCATAGAAAAATAATGGCACAGAAGGCGGCCATTCCGCCCATCGTGACCGTGCCAGCCGAACAAACTAGCCACCCAATCTAATCCCAACTTCCAGCACCTGGTCCGTAGCCTTGCAGGTTACAGCACTTCAGGTGCATGTCCAGGTGCCTTTTAAAAGAATTGAGGGTTTCTGCCTCCACCACCATCCCTCGCAGTGAATTCCAGACACCCACCACCCTCTGGATAAAAAAGTTTTTCCTCACGTCCCCTCTAATCCTTCTACCAATCACCTCAAATCTGTGCCGCTTGGTAATTGACCTCTATTCCAGGGGAAACAGGTCCTTTCTGTCTATCTAGGCCCCACATAATTTTGTACACCTCAATTAAGTCTCCCCTCAGCCTCCTCTGTTCTAAGGAAAACAACCCTAGCTTATCCAATCTCTCCTCATAGCTGAAACTTTTAAGCCCTAGCAACATTCTTGTAAATCTCCTCTGTACTCTCTCTAGAGTAATTATGCCCTTTCTATAATGTTATGACCAGAACTGTACGCAATTCGTCAGCTGTAGCCTAACCAGTGTTTTATACAGTTCCAGCATTACATCCCTGCTTTTGTATTCTATACCTAGGCCAATAAAGGAAAGCATTCCATATGCCTACTTCACCACTTTGTCTACCTGTCCTGCCACCTTCAGGGACCTGGGGACATGCACTCCAAGGCCTCTCTCTTCTTCTACCCCTCTCAAAATTCCGTTTGTTGTGTATTCCCTTGCTTTATTTGCCCTCCCCAAATGCAATACCTCATACTTCTCTGGATTCAATTCCATTTGCCACTTTTCCGCCCACACAACCAAACCATTGATATCATTCTGGAGTCTACAGCTATCCTCTTCACTATCAACTACACGGCCAATTTTTCTGTCATCAGCAAATTTCCCAATCATTCCTCCCACATTTAAGTCCAAATCATTAATATGTAACACAAACAGCAAGGGACTCAACACTGAGCCCTGTGGAAACCACTGGAAACAGCTTTCCATTCACAAAAACATCTGTCGACTTCTACCCTTTGTTTCCTGTCCCTGAGCTAATTCTGGATCTAACCTGCCACATTCCCCTGTATCCCATGGGCTTTCGTTTTACTGACCAGTCTGCCATGTGGAACCTTGTCATAAGAGGGTCAGCAGGGAAAAGGGGAACTGGGCATTTGGTAATTGGGTGCCCTTGATGCTGTGCAGGTGGCAGGGAGAGGGGACACTCAGCGCTCAGGCATTGAACGGAGTTGGCATCCTCCTCACATCATGGGGCAGCAAAGCAGGGGGCAAGGCTGTGAAGGACAATTGGGTAGTCACCTGTCCAGATGGAAGGATCCAGGGAGCACGATGGTCAGATTTTGTGCCCAGTTGCAATGAGGGGCAACACCCTCTGCAGGAAGGGCAGAACCCCAGGTATTAGGAGGGCACAGGAGAGGAAAGAGGGGCAGGAATGCAATGGAGGCTAAACCCTCAGCACAGGATTTAGCTCCGAAGATGGTGCTACCTGTAGAGGTTCGAGACCCAGTGATGCAGGAGACTGCGACTCTTCTGGTAGATGGTCACAGAGATCTGTACCCTCGTCACCAAAGACCTCGAACCTCACAGCACTGGTTGTCATGCCTGCCAGTAGCTGTCAAAGTCACTGTGGCCTTGAACTTCTTTGCTTCTGGCTCCTTCCAAGGATCAGCTGCAGACTTTGGTGGCATCTCGAAAACAACTGCACACTGCTGCATCTCACTGGTCACTGATGCCCTGTTTGCCAGAACTGGACAGCACATTCATTTCATGATAGACATGGCCTCGCAGTGACAAAGGGCATTGGGTTTCACCTCCATCACTGGATTTCCCCAGGTGCAGGGCATCATAGATAACACTCATGTGGCCATCAGGGCACCCAGCGAACTGCCAGTGAGATCCATCAACAGGAAGAATTTCCACTCCCTTAATGTTTAACTGGTCGGTGACCACCAAAAAACCTTCTTCCATGTGTACAGTCACTTTCCTGACAGCTGCCATGACTCCTACATCCTCCTACAGTCCAGACTGCATCAGATCTTCACTCCAACCCCCAAAGTGCATGGATGGATCTTAGAGGACAAGGGATATCCCTTGAAGACATGGCTACTCACCCCTCTACGGGAGCCCCAGGCAGTGGAGACATAGAGGTGATACAACCAATGCCACCTGCTCAGTAGGAAAACCATTGAGTGGGCTATCGGGCTCTGAAGATGTGATTCCGATGCCTGGACTGGTCGGGTGCCCTCCAATACCCTCCTGCTAGTGTTCCGGTCATTGTGGTGGTCTGCTGCGCTGGATAATGAGGCCCTGGAAGGAGACAGCTCATCGAGGGAGGAAAAGGAGGTGAGAGAGGAAATGGAAGAGGATCTGGAGAGAGATATGGCTGAATGGTGAGATGCCAATGCTGCATGATGAGGTGGCCTCCTCCTGTCACCCTCCAGCAAGTGGATCTCCCTCCTCTCCCTCATGGCCTCCAGCATTAGATCCAGGCTGGCATAGATGAAGCGAGGGCTGCCTTTCCCCAGCTGTCCCCAAGCCTCCAGTACCCCTGTGACATCTCACTTCCCTCTGGTGCAGTGGAAGGCTTTGGCGCAAACTGCAGATCTCTCCTTCAGGACAACCAGCAACCTCAGTGATGCCTGCCATGGGAATTTAAATGAGTCCCACACTTCATTTTACCTGAAAACAAACCCAGCTCCTGTTCCCATCTTCACGGTGGAAATTTAGGTCTTTACCTGGATAAAATTTCCCTCTAGCTGTACAACAAGCTTTCTAGCCAGCCAGCTTGCTTTTCATTGATATATTGCCTACTTCTACAGGTCTGATTGGTTACTTTTAGGCAATTAACAAAGTGTAATGGCAAAATGCTAACAGTATTATAAAATGTAACAAAAATGTTGGCATAGGATGTTTCCATGATAAATGTTGACCTACAAAACATTGCTGCAAAATCAAGAGCTGGGAGGTAAGATTAATGTCTACAGGAAATGCAGGGAACCAATAGCTAGACATTTGTGTAGCCGCAGTGTTTGAAGCCTGCTGCAGCAAACAACTACCCTCCCCAGTCTGATGTGGGCACCAGTTCACCAGATTTTCGTCCAGTGCATTTACAATAAGCATTATGGAGAAACTGGTCGGCTTCAACCGAGGTCAGGTCTGGACACTTGTGAAGTCCCACAGTTGAGCCAACTAAATGTCAGTGGGGCAACTAGAGAAATAAAGCAAGCAAGACCATCTGCCTAAGAGTCCAGGCTCAACTCTATTTACTGCCCTTTGATCTGTATCGCTTAATATTCTTAACTCATAAATATTCATCAATCTCAGTCTGGAAAATTCCAATTGTCTCAGTATCCACATCCTTTAGTGGATACAGTTCCAGATTTCTACTTTTTTGGGAGCAGCTGAGGTCTCTTATTCAAGTAATTAAAGTAAAAACTTTAATTAACTGATTAAAAAGCAACTCAAAGGTCTAGGGGAGAGGGAGGGAGGTAAATCTGAGTCATGAATGATCGTTGGTAAAATTCCTCAATGATTAAATTGGAAGATCTACACTCCTACTAAGAAGACAGCCTGATTTATAATCTTGAAGTAAGCTGAACACTTTAATTTTGCTCTGTTAAATATGCTGGCACAGTAACTTGACTGCACTGCTCAAAGAATAAACAGTCTACTTGAAATTATGGAAGTATATGCTTATCTCTGGGCTGCATCTTTGCCTATTCAGGTATAAAGGGTGCAGTGCATTAAATCTTGTTTGTGCTGATTTTTAAGTGGCACAAAAATGGTCTGAGAGATGATCCTGCATCAAACTAGTTTGAACATTATAGGGTCAACCAAGAATACTTCATTCCCCTTGCTCAGTTACATATATTTATAGCAACTAAAGTTAGCTTTCTAATTGTTTAATCTACGGAAAATCTCGCCAGTGTATTACCTTGGAGATAGATCACATTTACAGTCACCTACTTTAGAAAGGTGGCTCCATCTAACATCAAATTGTAATTTAATTCAGTGGATTAACCTTTGACATTCATGGAGTTGTCAGAAGGTGGTTTTGGTCTGCCCTTTAAGGTGCAAACATCCCCCTTTAGATGAGTCTGAAGGACTGATCTAACTCTCCCTAAAGGAAAGGAACCAGCTGAGAATATTATCGTCTTCCAGACAGCCTTTTTAACAAGTTGCAGCCAGATTATAATAACCTGCATATTATGAGGGCCTCAGTAATGTACCTCCCCATGAAAGAGTGTATGGAGATGGGTTTACAAGTTAGTGATACAGAAGACTAGGTGAGACAATATAATTTCTAAATTATATAAAAGTTTATCAAAGAATCGAACATGCAATTCACAGTTGTTGAGACAGTTAATTGCAACATTCATAGTTCCATGAAGAGAAAGAAAATAAAATCCTATTTCTAATTGAGAATCCAGTTTTTAAATCCAAAACTGTTACAGTGAAATATCCATCAATTATTAAACTAACTGTTATGCCAATGTGTTTTGTTGAATGATAATTTTCTTTATCCACTGACTGGAGATCTGAATTTATATATTTTTTTAAAAGACATTTTTAAAAGACAAGTTGCCAGCAAAGTCATCCTTTCAGCTTAAAATGATCACATAGCTTGCTACAATGTATCCTACACTGCAATGCTTGTGAGGAGAGAGCTGAAATGTCTGCTGATACCCCAGAAAGAATCAAGACCCAGGAAATTTAAAGGAACTACCTGTTCTCTCAGCAAGCAGAGAAATACTGCTAACTGCTATGTTTGAATGACTGAGGGACTGTCATGTGACAAGGCCCTTCCCATCTGTGGTTTTGATCTGGCGTTTTCTCTGCAGCAGAGGAGAAGCAACTGGATTCTGACATGAGCAGACCCTAAGTAGGGGGGGGGGGGGGGGGGGGAGAGGGGGGTCCCGCCCTCTCTCTCTCTGTCTCTTCCCATTCCAGCTTGAAAGCTCCTGCTTGCTGACTGATCTCCCCGCTTTGTAACCTATTTGTTTTTGTGTAAACCTTTAGTGTGTGTGTGTGAGAGTAAAAGTTGGCATGCTGTTTATTATTTTATTAGATCTGTTTAAGTACAATAAACTGAACCTCTTTCTTTGTTAACTCAAGAAAACCTGTCGGATTGGTTTTTGTTATGATCATATCAAGTAAGTAATCAAACACTGAATTAGCCAGTACATCCACTTTAAGAAAGAATTAAACCTGTTGTGGTCAAAGAAGGAGAAAGAAAAGAGGGAAGCCCTTCAACCCCTCCTCACTTGACCATAACAGTAACATTTACCTTAAATCCCCGAGTTGAAGACTACAGAGTTAGTAACATACCTCTTACCCAGTTAAGGGGAGAACTGTCATCGCCTTACTCCAATAGTTATCCCTTTACCATGAGAGATGTTGGAGCGAGTCCAATGAATCTAAAAATCCAATGTGTGCTTCCAATCGTTACACTGTTTTTAAAATTGTATTGATTTCTTACATATGGGGATGTTACCTCAACTGTAAGTAAATCTGCCCCCCTTTATTTCGCAAATAAGCCTGTATAACTGTTAATTTATAGGTGTCATGAGTTTCTTTGTGTTTTCTTAAGCAACACAATGAGGTACATGGATTCCATTTCCTTGAATATCTCTAGAAGGTTTATGAACAGCTAAATGAGTACGTACAATACAGAGCAAACTATATACAGAACCTTTGTTGTCATGCAGAGTGACTATGGCTTCTAGTCACATGACTACATCCTGATATTTAGCTCATTAGCATACTGAATTCTTAAAGGGACATCACTCTTAAAGCAGCCAGACAACATCCCCTTACTTTCCATAGATAAGTCTCGTATGCTACATGTAAAAACACATCAAATTGGACAATATCAAAGTTAGTTATACAGGGGTAGAGATTATAAAATTTACAAGTATAAAGATAGGGATTGTGAAATTTACAAGTGCAGAAGCTTTAGAGTCCAGATATAGTTTTGGTGGTTTTGACAACTCTTCCAGATCTTGTTACAGTATAACCTTCTGGGGATGTGGATTTCACCCTTGGCTGTTCTTGGCCTGCAGGCATGTTGTCAATGTGTTGATTGTTGTCCTGTTGTTCCGTCACTGCATGTTGGTCATGCACCATCTTCATTCTTCCTTGTGTTTCAAGCAGTGTCTCCTGCATCTCGGAGAATTTGTGTCTAAGCTGTTGCTGTTTTTTCTGAAGTTTCTCCCTCTCTGCATTCATTTCTGTTGCTCTGCCTTCACCCTGCTAACATACTCTGTTGCTTTTCACAGGATGACTATTTCTGAGGCTTTGTCATTCTTGGAGAGCTCCGGTACCTCATCTCAAAGAGCCAACAGACAATGTTTCAATTCATTCCTCCTCTGCCTCTCCAGGACATTGTATGTCCTTTGCCTCACCTCATCCTCTGCGTCTGAAGGTCTGGAGCTCAAGGTTGAGGACTTGTTGGGGAACGGGTGCTTGGCCTCATGGAGGTACCTGTTCATTCTGGCTCGTTTTGGTGCTGGCAGTTCTCTGGAGAGCAGATGTGAGGGCGCAGCATAGTTGTGCTGGATTTTCAGACTCCACCATTTGATGCTAGTCCGGTCCTTGCAGATTTCCCCTTGGTAACGCTCCCCACTGGCAGCATTTGCTTCTCAATGGTTACAACGTCAATCTCTTTTTCTGAGTCGCTGGAGCATGAAGAAACACTGCTTGTTGACAAGGAACTTTCATCATCTGAATTTAGATCTTCATTCTCTTGGTGTGGCGTCTTTGAGAAGGGGCTGATACTCTCCAAACCAGAACTACTGAGATCATGGGACAACTGTGATTCAATTTCAGACTTCAGGGGGCTGGATCCAGGGAGTGCATCCTCTCTGAGGTTCAGTATGGCATTGCCTTTGAAATCTCCTTCTGCGCTGAACATGTCCGGGTACATTTGTTGTAAGTCCTGGACTAACTCAATGCGGGTACCCTTGGTCTCTTCTGCTGTAATGGGTACCTTGGTGATCTCATGGATAGTCACAATGTTGAGGTCCTTACACGCTGGTAGTCCTACCAATCTGACCCACTCGTGTCTACCAGGTAAAATATTTGTGGTTTCCGTGCTGACATGCCATAGTTGCATTGTATTGTTAGTGCGGCCACTGCAAGAGATGGGTGACCCAATGTATGAAGTTAATTTTGCAGCTGTTGGTTGTATCATTAATTTCAAATGACCCCGGTACATACCCTTCAAGATTCGGACTGGTAGGATATTTGCACTAGCTCCCATGTCAATCTTAGTCCTGAATGTGTGTTTGCCATCTTTCTTTGGGCACATGATATTAATCATAGCAAAAGCTTCCAGTTGTTTGACTTCATCAGCACAATGTGTCAGGTTCACAATGTGAAATGCCTTCTCATCTTCTGACTGAGAATCGCTCCACTCTCAGACTTGTCTCAGGTCTATTTTGCTGTGGACTTCATGTATCTTCTTGTGTTTATGCAGGTTTCTGGTGCACTCCTTACTGCTGTTGCCATGCTGCTGTGCCTGTCTTCTGTTTATTTGTGTCATATTGTGACTTCTGGCTGCATCTTTGGAGTCAGATTTCTTGCATAGGTGGGCCCAGTGTCCTTTTGCACTACATGCCTTGCAAAGATATTGAAATGAAGGACAACTTTGCGGTCAGTGGGACAAACCTCTCTTACTACACAGCTTGCTTGCTTTTTGTGACCTGGTTATCATGCCGATACTATTAGCTGCACCTAGTGCTGGCAGATACTGTTGCCCGGCTAAAATGACTTCATATTTCCTGCCATCTTCTAGCAGTACATCAATGCTGTGACCTTTCTTTTTCCCCAAATGGTCTCTTTGAAATGCTTCAATAGGTGTCGAGACAATCACCAGCTCCATTATTTGCTCTGATAGCTCACTTTCTGGAAAATTGCCCTTACTATGGCATCTACTGACAAATTGATCTATTGATTCCTGTGGCTGTTGCCTGGAGGACATCAATTTCAGGTGATAAATTCTAAAATTCTTACCTGAAGCTGATCTTCTAGCACTTTCCATATCTTTGTGGGATCTTTCTGTTCCTCTTCAGATAAGACAGAACTACTGATTCTGTATAACCTCTCATTTCCAACTACTATCAGTATTTTCACAGCTTGCTTCTCTGGTTCTGCAACCGCTTGATCTATGAAACATAACTTCATTATTTGTTTAAAAAGTTTGAATTTGGATAGGATATCAATGGCCTTCCAGTTCATGCTGGGAAATTTGATATCCATCCTTATGCTGTTCTTTTGCTTTCTGCTCTATATTTAACTTTGATCAGCTCTGTGTGTGCCTTCAGCACTGTGTTTTCTATTTGTGGCTTCAAACCTATTTTAAAACCTGTTCTATTAACTCTATGCTGTTCCCCCTTTACGAAATTCTTTTTTCCAGGCTAGTTGCTTTGGCAGAGTGTAACAGGTGCTTGACAAGTTCTCTGTTTTTTCACTTTCTGCACTTTGCTTGTACGGTTAGACAGATGTTCGATAGGCAGTTCAAGGGTTTCCCCCCTTTTTTGAACTAACATTTATTTATCGTCTTCAAGCTTGACTGTTTAATGATTTTTTTCAGCTTGACTGCTTTAACGGAGACTCTGCTGTGTTCGGGGTTTCTGTGCTTTTTTTCACTATCGGACTTTTTTTTAGTTTGTGTGCTTTTCTGGGTTTTCCCCTTTTCTTTCTCTGCTCACATGGAGACTTAAGAACATCATTTTTTTTTTAAACTCTTCAAAGGCTTTTTTTTAACTGGGATTTCTCGATCGTCAGCACAATGACTCATCCACTCGCTTGCTTTTCAGCCACGCTTCCGTCTATGGAACTGTTCTCAGTCTTCAAATATGTGTAGCTTTCTTTCAGTCTTTCCAGGTACTTGTTTTAAAGTTTCTTCACTTGTTGCTTCAAATTTTCTCTTCTGTTTTCTGTATAGCTTTTCAATTTTGTTTGTTGTTTTCCCTGTGGTCTTCAAGCTTATATCTTGTCTCTTCACCACCGCTGCCACCATATCATGAGTTTCTTTGTGTTATCGTATGCAACACAATGATGTATGTGCATTCCAGTTCCTTGAAAATCTCTAGAAGGTTTATTAACAGCTAAACAGCTAAATACAATACTGAACAAACTATATACAAAACCTTTTTCCAGGGTGTTGCTGTGCAGAGTGACTGCCTTTTAGTCACATGTCTATATCCTGGTACTTAGTTCATTAACATACTAAGTTCTTAAAGGGACATCACTCTTAAAGGATTCATGCAACACTATGTAAGGTCCATCCTCTTTGATTCCTAAGCAAGGTAAGCTGTGAGCTGTGTGATGGTCAATTTTCCATTCGTCGTCTAACTGTGTTTCAAGATTATAAGTCAGTTTGTGGGTTTGGTTAGCTTTGTCAAAAAGCTCAGTTGACTGTGCTTTAGGGTTATTAGCATAAAACAGTCTTATCAACTATTACATTGTGGTAGCTTTTGTGATGGTTTGTAAAACTATGTTATCAATATTTTATCGTGTGGTGAGTTTTGTGACATTAAGGATTGAATCCTCCTTATCAGAAATTGCCTTTATGGTTCTAAGATGAGTCTAAGAAGATGTAAGCTTTTTCACTGAGGCTTTTAGTATTATGGAGATAGAAACATAGAAAAATAGGAGCAGGAGTAGGCCATTCGGCCCTTCGAGCTTGCACCACCATTCAATATGATCATGGCTGATCATCCAAATTCAGTACCCTGTTCCTGCTTTCTCCCCGTATCCCTTGATCCCTTTAGCCCTAAGAACTATATCTAACTCTTTCTTGAATATATTTAATGACTTGGCCTCAAGTGCTTTCTGTGGTAGAGAATTCCACAGGTTCACCACTCTCTGGGTGAAGAAATCCCTCCTCATCTCAGTCCTAAATGGCTTACCCCTTATCCTTAGATTGTGACCCCTGGTCCTGGACTCCCCCGCCATCGGGAACATCCTTCCTGCATCTAGTCTGTCCAGCCCTGTTAGAATTTTGAAATTTTCTATGAGATCCCCTCTCATTCTTCTAAACTCTAGCAAATACAAGCCTAATCGACCCAATCTCTCTTCATACGTCAGCCCTGCCATCCCAGAAATCAATCTGGTGAACCTTCGCTGCACTCCCTCCATAGCAAGAACATCCTTCCTCAGATAAGGAGACCAAAATTGCACACAATACTCCAGATGTGGTCTCACCAAGGCCTTCTATATTTGCAGCAAGACATCCTTGCTCCTGTACTCGAATCGTCTCGCTATGAAGGCCAACATACCATTCACCTTCTTAACTCCCTGCTGCTGCTGCTTGCTTATTTTCAGTGACTGGTGCACAAAGACACCTAGGTCTCGCTGCACCTCCCCCTTTCCCAATCTATCGCCGTTCAGGTAATAACTTTTTAACCTTTTAAAATTTTTTAATCCCTCATTCATAGGAAAATAATTCTTTTAACCTTATAACCCCTCATTATGGTTGTATTTTCTTCACAGTGGCACCTTCTCTGAAGAATATTACTGAATCAGTTGGATTTTTACAACAATAATGGTCCTCATGCTTAAAATCAACTAGGGTTTTGTCTGTTTCAACATTCTACATTGATTTGGCTTGAAAACTTAACGCAGAGGCAGGGCACCGAAAAAAGTGCTGGGGTGTAAACATCCTTCGTGGGGTAGTATTTGAGCAGAAATGTGGGCTGGATTTTCATCTTGCCAAGCAGGGCTGTAGCTGGTGTCAAGATAAATCTAGTCGGGATGGTGTTCTGGAACAGCTGCTGTTATAAAAACAGCCTATTTTCATTTTCATCGACACAAATGAAAATAACTTCTATAACAGACCACCAATCTGCAAGGTTAGTTTCATGCCCAGCCAGCAAGTTGAAAATTTACCCCACTGTTTCTTGGGCACAAAATATACTTTGTGTATCATTATTGCCATATTGCAATCTCTTCCTTCAGTTAATCACCAATGTCAAACATTACTGCTCAAGTACACAAATGGCAATTAAACCATTAATTGAAGGCAATCGTATCCTACTTCCAGTTCAGAAATGATTTAAAATCGCTTTTCCAAATGCTAAGCACATGTTATAGTAAGGACAGTTTATGTTATTGGTAATGTTACTGGACTAATAATCCACCGACGATGAAGGAATGGTGTTACACGCACAAGTCAGGCTGGTGTGTGACTTGGAGGGGAACTTGCAGGGGTTGGTGTTCCCATGTGCCTGCTGCCCTTGACCTTCAAGGTGGTAGAGGCCATTGAAGAAGCTTTGGCGAATTGCCACTGTACATCTTGTAGATGGTGCACTCTGGTGGAAGGGGTGAATGTTGAAGTGGTGGATGGGGTGCTGATCAAGCGGGCTGCTTTGTCCTGGATGGTGTTGATCTTCCTGAGTGTTGTTGGAGCCACAATCATCCAGGCATGTGGAGAGTATTCCATCACACTCCTGACTTGTGCCTACTAGATGGTGGACAGGCTTTGGGGAGTCAAGAGGTGAGTTACTTGCGACAGAATTCCCAGCCTCTGACCTGCATTTGTAGCCACAACATTTATGTCATAGTCATTTACAGCACAACAGGACGCCATTCGGCCCACCAAGTCCATGTAGCTGGATTAGTTAAGTAACTGGTGATGCTCAGGATGTTGATAGTAGAGGATTCAATAATGGTAATGCCATTGAACGTCAAGGGGAGCTGGTTAGTTTCTCTCTTGTTGCAGACGGTCATTGCCTGCCATTTCTGTCGCACAAATGTTCCTTTCCATTTATCAGCCCAAACCTGAATGTTGTCCAGGTCTTACAGCATGCAGCCTAAAAAAACTGTCTTGAGGAACTCCTGCAGCAATGCCCTGGGGCTGAGATGATTGGCCTCCAACAACTACAACCATCTTCCTTTGTGGTAGCTATGGTAGAGTGGGGGATATACGAACATAGGAACAGGAGTAGGCCATTCTGCCCATCGAGCCTGCTCTGCCATTCAATACGATCGTGGCTGATCATCCACTTCAATGTCTTTTTCCCACACTATCCTCATATCCCCTTATGTCATTTATATTTAGAAATCTGTCAATCTCTGCTTTAAACTGAGCTTCCACTGCCCTCTGGGTAGAGAATTCCAAAGATTCACTGAGTAAAGAAATTTCTCCTATCTCTGTCCTAAGTGGCTTCCCCCTTATTTTGAAATTGTGTCCCCTGGTTCTAGACTCCCTAACCAGGGGAAGCATCTTACCTGCATCTACCCTGTCTATCTCTTTATGTATTTTGTAGGTTTAAATGAGATCTCCTCTCATTCTTCGAAACTCTAGAGAAACAAGCCCAGTTTCCCCAATCTCTCTTCATAGGACAGTCCCGCCATCCCGGAAACAAGTCTGGTGAACTTTCGTTGCAATAACATCCTTCCTAAGGTAAGGGGACCAAAACTGCACACAGTACTCCAGGGTTGGTCTAACCATGGTTCTGTACAATTGAAGCAAGACTTCATTACTCCTGTACTCAAATACTCTTGCGATAAAGGCTAACATACCATTAGCCTTCTTAATTGCTTACTGCATCTGCATGTTAGCTTTCAGTGACTTATTGACAAGGACACCCAGGTCCCTTTGTACACCTACACTTTCTAATCTCTTACCATTTATGAAATACTCTGCACATCTATTCCTCCTACCAAAGTGGATAATCTCATATTTTTACACATTATATTCCATGTGCCACATTCTTGCCCACTCACTATGTCTTTCCAAATCCCCTTGAAGTGCTTTGCATCTTCCTCACAACACACATTCCCACCAAGTTTTGTGTCATCTGCGAACTTGGAAATACTACATTTGGTCCCTACATCCAAATCATTGATATATATTGTGAATAGCTGGGGCCCAAGCACTGATCCCTGCGGTACCCCACTAGTTACAGCCTGCCAATGCAAGAATGACCCTTTTATTCCTACTCTCTGTTTTCTGCCTGTTAATCAAACCTTAATCCATGCCTGGATATTACCTCCTATCCCATGTGCTTTAATTTTGCCAACCAACCTCCTGTGGGGGACTTTATCAAAGGCCATTTGAAAATACAAGTATACCACATCTGCCAACTCCCCGTTATCAATTCTGTTAGTAACATCCTCAAAAAACTCCGAATCAGATTCGGCAAACATGATTTCCCATTCATAAATCCATGTTGACTATGCCCAATCGGATCATTATTATCCAAGTGTCCATTGGTCACATCCTATAGAATAGATTCTAGCATTTTCCCAATGACTGATGTAAGGCTTTGCAATTCCCTGTTTTCTCTCTCCCTCCCTTCTTAAATAGTGGGGTGGCATTTGCGACTTTCCAATCTGCAGGAACTGCTCCAGAATCTACAGAATTTTGGAAGATGCTTATCAATGCATCCACTATCTCCATAGCTACCTCTTTCAACACTCTGGGATGTAGAATATCAGGTCCTGGGGACTTATCAACCTTCAGCCCCATTAATTTCTCCAATACAACCTTCTTACTTCTTAATTTCCTTCAATTCCTCATTCCCCCTAATCCCTTGGATCTCCAAATCTGGGAGATTGCTTGTATCTTCCTCAGTGAAGACAGACACAAAGTAATCATTTAGTTTCTCTGCCATTTCCCTGTTCCCCATCATAAATTTTCCTGACTCTGCCTGTAATGGGCCCACATTTGTCTTGGCCAAACGAATCCTTTTTACGTGCCTGTAGAAGCTTTTACAGTCCGTTTTTATATTTTTTGCTGGCTTACATTCATATTCTATTCTCCTTTTCTTTATCAGTTTGTTCGTCCTCCTTTGCTGTATTCTAAAATCCTCCCAATCCTCAGGTTTACTACTATTTCTGGCAACTTTATAGGCCTTTTCTTTTAATTTTATATAATACTTAACTTCCTTTGTTATCCACAGTTGACTGCCTTTACTTTTGGGGTTTTTGTACCTTGAAGGAATGTATAGTTGCTGTAAACTATGTAATATTTCTTTAAAGACTATCCATTGCCTATGTACAATGTATTTTTAATACCTTTTAATGTATTTTCCCAATCCACCTCAGCCAATTTGTCCCTCATACCTTCATAATTTCCTTTGTTCTAATTTAACACCCTGGCTTCAGATTGAAATACCACACTTTCAAACATAATGCAAAATTCTATCATATTATGGTCACTCATCCCTGAAGGTTCTTTTACAGCAAGATTATTAATTAGCCCTTTCTCATTACATAACATTAGATCTAAAGTAGCCTGCTCTCTAGTCAGTTCTAGAAAACCATCCCTAACACACTCCAGAAACTCACCCTCCACAGTATTAGTGCTCATTAGGTTTACCCAGTCTTTGTGCACATTGAATTCACCCATAATTACTGTTTTACCCATGCTACATGCTTCTGTAATCTCCTGATTAATATCATGTCCCACACTACCATTTCTGTTTGGTGGCCGAGAAGCAACCCTTACCAATGTTTGCTGCCCCTTGCTGTTTCATAGCTCCACCCAAACAGATTCCACATTTTGTTCTTCCGATCTGAGATCCTCCCTTACTCATGTACTGATCCCATCCCTTATTATCAGTGCAACACCGCCTCCTTTTCCTCTTTGCCTGTTCTTCCTAAATATTGAATATCCTTGAATATTCAGTTCCTAGTCTTGGTCACCCTATGGGCACGTTTCCATTATGGCAATTAGATCATACCCATTTACCTCTATTTGGGCCTTTAAGTCATCTACCTTGTTGTGAATGCTGGGACCATTCAGATAGAGTGCCCTTAACCATATCTTCTTGACATTCTGCATTCTAAGCCTCGTTGATGCTTGCCTTTGTTTCATCTGCCTTCTAATGTCATTTGCTACTTTTCTACCTCCTGTTACCAGCTTTACTTCCTTCCAATTTGAGCTACCCCTCAGGTTTCCACCCCCCTGACAAGCTCGTTTAAACCCTCCCCAACAGCACTAGCAAATATCCCTGCATGGATGTTAGTTCTGGTCCTTATGTCGGGCATTGAGGTTACATAATGTGGCAGAATACAATTCTGCTGCTGCTGAAGGCCCACAGCGCCTCATGGATGCCCAGTTTTGAGTTGCTCGATCTGTTTTGAATCTGTCCCATTTAGCACGATGGTAGTGTCCTCAATATGAAGATGGGACTTTGTCTCCACAAGGACTGTGCGGTGGTCACTCCTATCAATATTATCATCGACTGATGCCTCTGTGACAGGTAGATTGGTGAGGACAAGGCCAAGTAGATGTTGATTCTCCCACCATCTGTCGCAAGCCCAGTCTGGCAGATATGTCCTTCAGGACTCGGCTAGCTCAGTCAGTAGTGGTTACTGAGCCACTCTTGGTGGACATTGAAGTCCCTCATTCAGAGTACGTTCTTCGCCCTTGCTACCCTCGGTGCTTCTTCCAACTGGTGGTCAACATGGAGGAGCACTGATTCATCAGCCGAAGGTGGGGGCGGTAGGTTGTAATCTGCAGGAGGTTTCCTTGCCCATGTTTGACCTGATGCCATGGGACCTCGTGGGATCCGAAGTCAATGTTGAGGACTCCCATGGCAGCTCCATCTCGACTGTATACCGCTGTGCCTCTGGTGGGTCTGTCCTGCTGGTGGAACAGGGATGGTGATGAAGGAGTCGGGGACATTGTCTGTAAGATATGATTTGGTGAGTATGACTATGTCAGGCTGTTGCTTGACTCGTCTGTGGGACAGCTCTCTGAATTTTGGTGTAAGTCCCCAGATGTCAGTGAGATTAGATACAGGCTGTCCTGAATTTCATTGTCATTGTAGTCAATAGGTGAGATGCATCATGGGCTGCTGAATTGCTATCACCCATTGTACACTATAGTCCAAAATTAAAATCACCCCCATGTAGTCCATCGTGGTTTGACTGGAAATGATATGCTGGCTTAACCTTTTCGTTTCAATTAATACATTACATAAGGTCCCCTGTGACTTAGCTAATTCCCTTATAAATCCTTCATCTAACACTGGAGATTGGCTTGGTGACCCATCTCTGCACTGCCTCAGGACTTGGATTTTCCTGTAACTCAGTGACCAGAAACGAAGAAGAGATCTAATTTCACTGGATACTGTGAGGAATTCACTGAGTGTATAGAAAAAGGGCAATTAGAGATGGGCAATAAATGCTGGCCTAGCCAGCGATGCCCACATCTCATGTACGAATGAAAAAAAAGGGAATGTAGGGCACATTGTGTATATGGAATTTCAGAAGTTGTTTAATAAGGTGCAACACGGATGTGCGACTAAAGAGAATGTAGCTTCATAGATACGGAGCAAGTTAGGGGGCAGAAAGCAAAGTGTGGGGGTTAATGGATGTTTTCAGATTTTTGGAATGGGGGTCTTGGTGTGAAATAGCGACAACAGAAAATGTTAATTAGATCTGAGGGGCCTGGAAATTTCATGGAGCTGAAACCTCTCCTGTCCTTGCCCAAGGCCAGAGATCCTGTCCCATATTATATGGAGGGGGAAAAGGGGACATCGGAGGAGCATCTGGATTGCCTGGAGCCTTTAGAAGGCCTCAGAGGGACTTATGCCAGGACTCCAATGGCCTGAGGCCTTTCAAGGATGCGAAGGGTGAAATTCCCTTGGAAGCAATTCCAACGAACCCCACCCCCCCACCCCACCCCACCCCACCCCACCCCACCCCACGCCGGACCAGAATTTCAAGATCCAGTCAAAATTGTGCGGAGCTGGGATTCACCACTTTTCCAGCCACCCTCTACCACGCCACCCCCGCACTCCAGGTATAACTACACACTATAAAGCCCCTGGATGGTGCCTTTATGGTGATGGTGATGGTGGTAGTGAAGAGGACTGGCTGAACGTACAGAGACCAATGTAGGGGCATGGAATTGCATTGAGAAATCAGCACGCAGAACGCATCTGTGAGACAGTAAGCAGAATCTCTCTAGTACCTGTACTACTGTAGCTGACTTTACTTGTTTGTTCTTTGGCTCTCTACGATTTCAAACAGATTCAGAAGCATACTGTCCTGGACAATCCTGACTGTAGGGTGAGATTCCACTCTCCAATCAGTTCTCGTGTTCTAAGTAACACCAGACCAATTAACATTTAGAAAATGCAGAAGTAACTAAAATGGCTACTTTGAGCTACATCGAAACACATTAGACTTTACTCAGTGTCTAATGGCTAAGGATCCTGAATGGAGCTGACAAAGTAGGATATTGTCTGGTGGAGACTGAAGCTGGGAGGAGTTTGTGATTAGTCAGGGTGTGACTAGGGAATAATCAGTTTTACTGGAAATCTTCCTAAAGGGAACTGCTCTCATTCCTCAGAATTATCTCCTGAACACAATGTCTTCTCAAAATAGGAAGCACAGATTTAACTTTTAACCCATTCCTACAATTCGTTAAAGGGCATAAACTGTCTCAGCCGAGTTAACACATTCTTCACTGAAATCAAACTTGATTCAACTATAATCAGCACAAATTAACAACTGTTCCTTATAAATTCCAACCTCTGATCAATTAGTCACCCAGTGAATTCCTGATCTTGGATGTCATTCTCCCCAAGGAGGAAGAGAGGGTAAACGGAAGGCATCACTCTCATTGATCCCTGATGGTCAGATGTGCCACAAGTGGAAACACCTTTTCTGCATCTAACCCACCAAACCCCTTCAGAATTTTACAGACCTCCATTAGATCGCCCCTCAGCCTTCTCTTTTCCAGTGAAAAGAGCCCCAGTCTGTTCAGACTTTCGGTGCTCCACCAGAACCACGATTGGCAAATGAGGACAAACAAGAACAGGAAAGGGCTGTCCATCATGTCTAGGTCCCACCAGTATGCAACAGATGGACCATACCAAGCATAATTACCTAGAAATGTGCCTGAGGAAGTTGACACTTTGCAACAAGGTTATGATGCAACTGCACATCATGACTCCAAGACTACCCATCCTTTGACAGCCTCTGGCTGTCAAGGTCACCGATGCCCTCAGTTTTTATGTGTTCCATCCTTCCAGTCTGCCTCTGGGATGCCTGCACTGTAAACTCATTTGATGTCCAAAGATGTATTGAAGAACTACCAGGCATACAGACAACAGCTTCAGCACAGCAATTAGCTTTCTAAGTGTTTTGGGGTAACCAATTATGTTAATATTGTCAGCTGGGCTAGTGGGTACAATGCTGTACCCTATATAAATCATAAAGGGACCTTCTTCTCTTAACCTCCAGTAAGAATTTGTCTGACAACACAAATAATGGAGGGGAATGGCCAGGAGCTCATTTTAAGGTAATCATTAACAATACCCTTGTTCGAAGGTGAAAGCAGATTGGAAGGTAGTTCTTGGGACTCCAAGGCTGTAATCTGGAGCCATGGTTCGTGACAGCCTTGTGCAAACTATAGAGAGAAGCAGAGTGAGGTTGCAACAAAGATCAATCAAGCGGGTATTGAGACATGTTGCTGCATTCTTCACATCATGACTAATCAAAGGGTGCCTTACTAGACTGTCACCTCCCATGACTCATTGTGATCTGCTGCATATATCTTCACCCTATAAAAAATGCTTCAATGTGAAGATCAAATAGGAAGTCCAAATCATGGACGATCAACAGGGTGTGAGTGAGAAACAGGAAATGGCTTCCAAAGCAGAAATACAACAAGGAAGGCTGCTGTACCAGGTATTGATCCAAGTACCTTCCTATAAATGTCAAAGCAAGTCCATCTGTAAGCAGGAATCCACATCTGCAATCCAACTTCTACATTTTTCTGCACAGTTTCTCAAGTGCCATCTATTTCCATCTTTTGCTGAGCTCCTGCTTTATTCAAAGCTAATACATAAATACTCAGTATGGTGTTGAAATCTATTTCAGCACATTCACTGCATGATGTGTGGTGAGGTCCCTTTGTTGTGATAGATGTTGTCTGTTGGGTTTTGAGAGGATGTTATGATATATCCTTACTGTCCTTATATGGAGGTATTATAGGATATTGTTATGAACACTGGACTTTGTAGCATGATTATGTTTTAAAAACTGTGATTCTTAATGTGTAAAAATCGAGTCGGAGAAGTCAGGTGACCTCACATCAACTCTGCTTAAAGACAAGACAGGAATCTTCGTTACCAGGACAACAAGGAATCCAGATCAAAGACACTTTTGAAAAGCAGAGAATGCAAGGTTATAATACCTGACGGACAATGGGTTTCACTTTCCCAGACTCACAGATTGCAAACAAGGAGCCAGTGGCTCTGAAAATGCAAATGCGAATTGCAATTGCTGACACCTGGAAACAAAGGAAGGCCTGGATTGTTCGGTTGTGGCCAGACTTGTAGACTCTGCATTTTGGAAAAAAAACAATTGTCTGTTGACCTTCTGATTCTGGATAAATTCTACAGACTTTGAGAAATCTGCAGGCTGTAAGGAAGACCGGAAGTTAATGACCAGCGGTGGCAGCCTCAGGTGGGAGGGAAGTGGAAACACCTGCTCTTGGAACACTGATAACAGCAAAAAGCTGCCAAGATTTGAACCTGACTTGGAGATTGTGGTTTACTAAGAAGGAAAAGACCAACAGCATCACCAGAAATCACCTTATTCTCGGAAGTCCAGGTTGAAAGTGCTCGGAAGAAGTGAGCAAAGAGGACATTGACTTTGAGAAGGTCTGGGAGATTCGCAGTGGCTCAAATGTAGCTGGCACAGTGAAATGCTGCAAGGTGAAGGCGTCATGACTGCTGCCAGGATACCAGGCATTGACCGGCATCATTCACTGTCTATGGTCACACACCAGCTGGAAGCTGAGGGAGTGGAATCCCTATTGATTCTGGTATAAGGCAGAGTTCACACATAGCACCCCAAAAGTAGTGTTCATGCAGTCAATGGGAAACCTGCAATCCTAGCAAAGCTGTATACCCTCTCCGCCCGCTTGTCTCTGGCAAGAGAGAATGAAATGTTTCAGAGTGAATACAGAGCCTCAGAGACCGCCTTACGCAATACTGGACAGCAAACTATGAGATGATGCTGTCCTTTAACAGCTGCCACACTACTGCCCGTACCATTTGCAACTTGAAACAATTATAGAATGCAACAAACACTTGTAGAATTGAAGCAACATCCAGAAGCAATCAATGTACAACTAATCTGTACATAGTCGATAATCCCATTAAATAGCACTTGTGGGGGGTATGCTTCCTGCTGTTGAATGCCTGCTGAGCTGTGCAAGATTAAGACAGTGTATTGGCTGGAGCATTGAGCTATAAAATGGCACCGCTACACTCAAATGAGCATTGCACACTGATTGGCATCATGATATGCCAACTCTGCATACGTCCAGCGGACGTTCTCTGAGTGCATGCTAGCGGTATCACTAATATTATATTGTCCAGTGCAATTCACTCCACAATGCCATAAATGGTACTTTAGAACTCTAAGGACAATCGTAGCACCCAAAAAATGCACTAATGAGCCCAATTTCCCATCCATATTCTCTTATCTAGACTGGCACAGGGAATTACTTCTTCACACTGCAGTGCTAAAAGCCTCCCTGGCACAGTTGTGCGTCTTTCTGGTGTTTCAACCTATTAACTCTAGCTCAATATTATATACTTTGATACCTAGATATCCTTATAGTGTGGGACATCTAACCTCCAATCTAGACTCTTCTTCAGTGATTCCCTTGTGGAGACAATAAGCTGGCTGCAGGAATCGATTTTTAAAAAATTCTTTCGGGGGATGTGGGCATCGCTGGCCAGGCCAGCATTTATTGCCCTTGAGAAGGTGGTGGTGAGCTGCCTTCTTGAACCGCTGCAGTCCATGGGGTGTAGGTACACAGACAGCGCTGTTAGGAAGGGAGTTCCAGGATTTTGACCCAGCAACAGTGAAGGAATGTCCATATAGTTCCAAGTCAGAAAAGTGTGTGGCTTTGAGGATAATTGGAGGAGGTGGTGTTCCCATGCATTTGCTTCCCTTGTCCTTTGAGGTGGTAGAGGTCGCAGGTTTGGAAGGTGCTGTCGAAGGTGCCTTGGTGAGTTGCTGCAGTGTATCTTGTAGATGGTACACACTGCTGCCGCTGTGTGTCGGTGGTGGAGGGAGTGAATGTTGAAGGTGGTAGATGGGGTGCCAATCAAGTGGGCTGCTTTGTCCTGAATGGTGTCGAGCTTCTTGAGTGTTGTTGCACCCATCCAGGCAAGTGGAGAGTATTCCGTCACACTCCTAACTTGTGCCTTGTAGATGGTGGACAGGCTTTGGGGCGACAGGAGGTGAGTTACTCACCGCAGAATTCCCAGCCTCAGGCCTGCTCTTGTAGCCACCACATTCACCTGGCTGGTCCAGTTCAGTTTCTGGTCAATGGTAACCCCCAGGATGTTGATAGTAGGGGTTTAAGCAATGGTAATGCCATTGAACGTCAAGGAGAGATGGTTGGATTCTCTCTTGTTGGAGATAGTCATTGCCTGGCACTTGTGTGGCGCAAATGTCACTTGCCACTTATCAGCCCAAGCCTGGATGTTTTCCAGGTCTTGCTGCATCTGGACATGGGCTGCTTCAGTATTTGAGGAGTCGCGAATGGAGCTGAACATTGTGCAATCATCAGCGAACATCCCCACTTCTGACCTTACGATGGAGGGAAGGTCATTGATGAAGCAGCTAAAGATGGTTGGGCCGAGGACACTACCCTGAGGAACTCCTGCAATGATGTCTTGGAGCTGAGATGATTGACCTCCAACAACCACAACCATCTTCCTATGCGCTAGGTATGACTCTAACCAGCAGAGAGTTTCCCCCCGATTCCCATTGACTCCAATTTTGCTAGGGCTCTCGGTCAAATACTGCCTTGATGTCAAGGGCAGTCACTCTCAACTTACTTCTAGAGTTCAGCTCTTTTGTCCATGTTTGAACCAAGGCTGTAATGAGGTCAGGAGCAGAATGACCTGGCAGAACCCAAACTGAGCGTCAGAAAGCAGGTTATTGCTGAGCAAGTGCCGCTTGATGGCACTGTTGATGACACCTTCCATCACTTTGCTGATGATCGGGAGTGGTCTGATAGGGTGGTAATAAGCTGGGTTGGATTTGTCCTGCTTTTTGTGCACAGGATATTCCTTAGACTTTGCAGCAGTCTAGCTTTTAATTCCAGATTTATTCATTGAATTCACATGCCACCATTTGTCATGGTGGGATTTGAAACCCATGTCCCAGTGCATTAGCCTGGGGCTCTGGGTTACTAGTCCAGTGACATTGCCACTTATGCCACTGCCTCCATTGACCACCTACTGTAATTCTGGGGCCCTTAATCTCCCTGTTCTGTACCTGTGCCAGCATGTCTGAATTAAAGCACAATGTGCAGCTAGTTTCTGAGCAGAACCTTTACTGGAGATGATGATAAATATTTATTTGCAAATCAGAACAGCACACTCTCAATTTGCTGGACACCAATGTACTGATGAGAACAGTATATCTTCATTGTTGACTAAATCAAGACACTTGATTCTCCGTAGCATCAAAATAAAAAAAAAAATGGTTTTGGGACATGGCTGATGCTGACAAGGTCATTGGCCATCCACAGTTTTCCTGAAAAATGATGGTGAGCCTTTTCCCTGAACCACTGCAGTAGTGAAGTTACCCCATTGTGCTGAGAGGAGCTTGCAGGCAATGTTGTTCCATTTGTCTGTTGCACTTATCCTTATATGTGGTGGAGGTCCTGGGTTTGGAAGTTGCTGTCAAAGGAGCCTTGGTGAGTTGCTGCAGTGCATCTTGTAGACGGTACACCCACTGCACCAATGGTGAAGGTAGTGAATGTTTGAAGTTTTTGACCCGTAATGATGAAGGAATGGTGATAAATAGATCCAAATCTGGATGGTGCCTGACTTGGAGGGAACCTGAAGATGTTGGTATTCCCATGATCTTGTTCCTCTAGACTTTCTTGGTGCTACTGATTGCAAGGTTGGGACATACTGTTGAAATAATCTAGATGAGTTGCTGCCCTGCATCCTGTGGATAGTACACATAATGTGGCCATGCGGATGGATAGTGGCTGTTGAGTCCAGTGGCAGGGATGTCAATCAAGCAAACTTGATCTTGATGAGCTTCTTGAGTGTTAGTGCAGCCACACGTGTGCAGTGTATTCCATCATAGTCTGGGCTTGAGCTTTGTAAATGGTGGAAAAGAGGTTAAGAGATGAGTCACTCGTCGTAGAATACCCAAACTCTTCTTTGCTTTTGTAACCAGAATGTTGATATGACTGATCCAGTTAAGCTTCTGGTCAGTGGTAACCCCCAAGATGATGCAGGTATCTGAGCAACTATTTAAGGTTACAGTGAGTCTTTTCTTGTTGGAGTTGGTGTTACCTTGCATTTAGGTGGCATGAATGTAACTTACCATCTGCCAGCCCAAGTCTGGATGCTATGCAATTCCTACTGTAGGCTGGCATGGACTTCTTCATTATCAGAGGAGAATATTATTGATTAATCCAGTTACCAATCTATTGTTTCTGGTTTCAAATTTCAAGTAAAGTTGCATCATGGACATACCCAGTTAGTGTCGCTTGATTCAAAGACACCTCTACCAGTTCTCCAGAAATTGCTTTTTCATGTCAAGTCTGGCAAGCAAGAAATCTCTGTTGCTGTCTTTGTCAAGAAGGAAAATCCTTGCCTACATACACTACCATTGATAGTCTACCTTCAGCAATATACAGCTTCAATATATTGTCATGCCAACGTGCTTTGTTGAATGACAATTTTCTTTATTCCACTGACTGGAGATCTGAATTTATATTTTTAAAATAAATTTTAAAAAGGAACAGATAAAAGATGACTTTGCTCACAGCTTAAGATGGCCAGCTAATTTGCAACACAGTATCCTACATTGAAAGTCCTGTGAGGTGGAGACAAAATGCCTGCTCATCTCAGCAAGAATCAAGACCAAGGAAGTTTAAGGGAACTGCCTGTTCTTTTTAGCAAGAAGAAATACACTGCTAACTAGCATGCTCGAATCACTAGGTGACTGTCACATGACAAGCCCCTCCCCATCTGTGGTTTTAAACTGGTGTTTCCCTGCAGTAGCAAGGAGAAGCATCTGGACTTTGACACGTGGCAGACCCAAGTGGGGATCCCTCTCTCTCTCTCTCTCTCTTTCTCCATTCCAGCTTACAAGCTTCGAACTCTGCCTGCTGACTGACCACCTTTGCCTACTTTGGCTACAATCAGAAACCCCATTGGAGGAAATCATCCACATCACTGTCTCCAAGAGACCCACCGAATCAGTCATCTACGTCTTCAAACTAAAAGCCTCAGGATCACCGAATTCAGCTTGAAGCCAGCTGAATCACCAAACACCACAGACTGTATCCATCTATTTTCTAAGGACTCTGTAATCTATTTGTGTGTGTGTGAACCTCTGGTGTGTGTGTGCATGTGGAAGTTTGCGCAGTTTATTATTTTAATTAGTTTGGTTTAAGTACAATAAAGTTAACCTCTTTCTTTGTCAAACTCAAGAAAACCTGTCCGATTGGTTCTTGTTATGATCGTAGCAAATAAGTAATCAAACGCCTACTGAATTGGCCAGTACATCCATAGAGTCATAGTGTCGTATAGCATAGAAAAAAGGCTCTTCGGCCCATCGCATCCATGCCAACCATAATCACAGAATCACAGAATAATACAGTGTAGAAGAGGCCCTTTGGCCCATCGAGTCTGCACCGATGCATTAAAGACACCTGACCTGTCTACCTAATCCCACTTGCCAGCACTTGGCCCATAGCCTTGAATGTTATGACGTGCCAAGTGCTCATCCAGGTACTTTTTAAAGGATGTGAGGCAACCCGCCCTCCCAGGCAGGGCATTCCAGACCATCACCACCCTCTCGGTAAAAAAGTTCTTCCTCAGATCCCCCTTAAACCTCCTGCCCCTCACCTTAAACTTATGTCCCCTCGTAACTGACCCTTCAACTAAGGGGAACAGCTGCTCCCTATCCACCCTGTCCATGCCCCTCATAATCTTGTACACCTCGATCAGGTCACCCCTCAGTCTTCTCTGCTCCAGCGTAAACAACCCAAGCCTATCCAACCTCTCTTCATAGCTTAAATGTTCCATCCTAGGCAACATCCTGGTGAATCGCATCTGCACCCGCTCCAGTGCAATCACATCCTTCCTATAATGTGACGACCAGAATTGCCTGCAGTACTCCAGCTGTGGCCTTACCAAAGTTCTATACAACTCCAACAAGACCTCCGAAGAAGGGTCACTGACCCGAAACGTTAACTCTGCTTCTCTTTCCACAGATGCTGCCAGACCTGCTGAGTGATTCCAGCATTTCTTGTTTTGGTCCAACATGACCTCCCTGCTTTTGTAATCGATGCCTCGATTGATAAAGGCAAGTGTCCTATATGCCTTTTTCATCACCCTATTAACCTGCCCTTCTGCCTTCAGAGATCTATGGACAAACACGCCAAGGTCCCTTTGTTCCTCGGAACTTCCCAATGTCAGGCCATTCATTGAATACTTCCGTGTCACATTACTCCTTCCAAAGTGTATCACCTCACACTTTTCAGGGTCAAATTCCATCTGCCACTTTTCTGCCCATTTGACTATCCCGTCTATATCTTCCTGTAACCCAAGACACTCAACCTCACTGTTAACCACTCGGCCAATCTTTGTGTCATCTGCGAACTTACTGATCCTACCCCGCCACATGGTCATCTATGTCGTTTCTTTAAAGGACAAACAATAGGGGACCCAGCACAGATCCCTGTGGTATGCCACTGGACACTGGCTTCCAGTCACTAAAACAGCCGTCTGTCATCACTCTCTGTCTCCTACAGCTAAGCCAATTTTGAATCCACCTTATCAAGTTATCCTGTATCCCATGTGCATTTGCTTTCTTGATAAGTCTCCCATGTGGGACCTTGTCAAAGGCTTTGCTGAAATCCATGTAAACTACATCAACTGCACTACCCTCATCTACACACCTGGTCACATGCTCAAAAAATTCAATCACATTTGTTAGGCATGACCTCCCTCTGACAAAGCCATGCTGACTATTCCCAATCAAATTTTGCCCTCCAAGTGGAGATAGATTCTCTCCTTCAGAATTTTCTCCAATAGTTTCCCGACCACTGACGTGAGACTCACTGGTCTGTAGTTTCCTGGCTTATCTCTACAACTTTTCTTAAATAGTGGGACCACATTAGCTGTTCTTCAGTCCTCTGGCACCTCCCCCGTGGCCAGAGAGGAATTAAAAATTTGGGTCAGAGCCCCTGCAATCTCCACCCTCGCCTCCCACAGCATCCTGGGACACAAATCGTCCGGACCTGGAGATTTGTCCACTTTTAAGCCTGCCAAAACCCCCAATACCTTGTCACTCCCTATGACAATTTTCTCAAGAACCTCACAGTCTCTCTCTCTGAGTTCTATATCTACATCCTCATTCTCTTGGGTGAAGACAGATGTGAAGTATTCGTTCAACACCCTACCAATGTCCTGTGGCTCCACCCACAGATTTCCCCCTTGGTTCCTAATTAGTCCTACTCTTTCCATGGTTATCCTCTTCCCATTGATATACTTATAGAATATCTTGGGATTTTCCCTACTTTTACCAGCCAGAGCTTTCTCATATCCCCTCTTTGCTCTCCTAATTGCTTTCTTAAGCTCCATCCTACACTTTCTGTACTCCACTAATGCTTCCATTGATTTGCTCTTGTATTTGCTAAAAGCCTCTCTTTTCCTTCTCATCGTACCCTGAATGTTTTTGGTCAACCATGGTTCTCTGGGCTTGTTGCTCCTACCTGTTACCCTAGAGGGAACATGTTGGGCCTGTATCCTCCCATTTCCTTTTTGAATACCCCCCACTGCTCTTCTGTAGATTTCCCGACAAGTAACTCTTTCTAGATCTACCTTGGCCAGATCCTCCTTATTTTACTAAAATTCGCTCTCCCCCAATCCAAAACCTTTTTTTGCAACTTGTCTATTTCTTTCTCTGTAACAAGCTTAACTTGTACCATGTTGTGGTCGCTATCACCAAAATGCTCCCCCACCAACACATCAACCACCTGTCCGGCTTCATTCCCCAGAATTAGGTCCAGCACTGCACCCTCCCTTGTTGGATCCTCTACATATTGAGCTAAAAAGTTCTCCTGTATAAATTTTAAGAACTCCACTCCATCTAAGCTCTTAACACGATGACTATCCCAATTTATGTTGGGAAAGTTGAAATCACCTAATATAATTACCCTATTATTATTTTTACACACCTCTGCGAATTGCACACATATTTGCTCCTCAATTTCCCGCTGACTATCTGGGGGTCTATAATAAACACCTAGCAATGTGGCTGTCCCTTTTTTATTCCTAAACGTTACCCATAAAGCTTCATTTGGTGCCCCCTCCAAGATATCATCTCTCCTTACTGCAGTAACTGACTCCTTAACTAATATTGCAATGCCCCCTCCTCTTTTAACCCCTCCTCTGTCTCGTCTGAAGATTCTATATCCCGGGATATTGAGCTGCCAATCCTGCCCCTCCCTCAACCATGTCTCTGTGATGGCTACTATATCGCAATTCCACGTGTCAATCCTTGCCCTTAACCCATCTGTTTTACCTGTAATACCCCTGACATTAATGTTGAGGTCTTCCATCCTGGTCTTACTCCCTTGAAACCTACTTCCGCTGTATTCCCTCTGACTTGTTTGCTTTCCTGTGTTTAGCTGTGTCCCTATTCTGCTAGGAGTCTGCGTCCCCTCCCCCTGCCAAATTAGTTTAAACTCCTCCCAACAGCACTAGCAAACCCGCCAGCAAGGATGTTAGTCCCCCTCTGGTTCAGATGTGGACCGTCCCGCTTGTACAGGTTCCACCTTTCCCCAGAAACGGTCCAGGAATCTAAAACCCTCCCTCCTGCATCAACTCTTAAGCCACGCATTCATCTGTGCTATTCTCCTATTTCTATACTCGCTAGCACGTGGCACTGGGAGTAATCCAGAGATTACAACCCAATAATGCATAATGCTTATCAATAATCCCATCTGCCTGCATTAATTCCATATCCCTCTATGCCTTGCTCATTCAAGTATCTGTCCAGATGCCTCTTAAATGTTGCTATTGTTCCTGCCTCCACCACTTCCTCTGGCAGCTCATTCCAGATACCCACTATTCGTTGTGTGAAAAATTTACCCCTTTGAACCACTTTAAACCTCCTCCCTCTCACCTTAAATCTATGCCCTCTCGTTTTAGTCACCCCTACCATGGGGAACAGACTCTGGCTATCTACCCTCTCAATGCCACTCATAATTTTATATTCCTCTATCATGTCCCCTCTCAGCCTCCTTCGCTCCAGGGAAAACAGACCCAGCCTATCCAATCTCTCTTTATATCCACTTTAAGAAAGAATTAAACTAGTTGTGGTCAAACAAGGAGACGGAAAAAAGAGAACTCCTTCGACCCCTCCGCTCCTGACTGTGACGTTATCAACATCTAATGCTACCGGCCATGAATCCTCTCAAGTATATGACGGTACAGGCAAGTTGAATGGAAGAAAGCTCCAACTACATATCAACAAGTCAATCATATAAAGGTTTAGGGGAGATGTCAGAGGTAGGTTCTTTACACAGAGAGTGGTGGGCGCGTGGAATGCACTGCCAGCGGTGGTAGTAGAAGCAGATACATTAGGGACATTTAAGCGACTCTTGGATAGATACATGGATGATAGTAGAATGAAGGGTATGTAGGTAGTTTGATCTTAGAGTGGGTTAAAGGGTCGGCACAACATCGTGGTCCGAAGGGCCTGTACTGTGCTGTACTGTTCTATGTTCTATGTTCTATTCCTGTTGCTCAACGTAATCATAAGATATTATTTGTTCCATGGAAGTAAACTGCAAAAAAGTCAAAAGAATCAGAAGGTAGTGCTATAATTGAAAACACAGATGGTCCAAAACCTTCGGCTCACTATTTATTGTCTCCAAACTCATTACTATTCAATTAGATGTTGAATGAGGCAAGAATCCAATTAAAATCTCATGACACTGGAGATATTTTAGTGTCCGATTTTCCCATGAGGAATACTCAAATTGGTATTTTTCTTGATTCAAGGCTGTCAGTGGAATTGAAAGGTTTTGAAGTCCCCTCCATGCTATTGTTATACAATGCTACAGGCCAGCCATCAGCTCCTGCACTGTTTGGGTGCTTAAACTGAATCTTGGAGTTTATTGGAATAGCGTAAAAGCACATTAACCTTCAAATGAAACTACTGATTCTGTCCTTGACTGTTTAACACAGGCGTGGTTTTCAGAATAAAAGAAGAATTCCTTGTATTTTTGTGAAAGTTTTGGTAAAATATTAATTTTGTGCTGTTTACTTTCCAGCATTTGCTCAGGGAGGAGCTGATATCTGCACATGCCTTAAAAATAGATTGTAACTGGAAATGAGCCCTCTTACAAAAAGGACCATTCTTCAAAGAATTTGACATCTTCAGCCATTATTCTCGGAAGGTGGGCATCCCTGGCAAGGCAAACATTTATTGCCTATACCTCGATGTCCCTTGAGAGGGTGGTAATAGGCCTTCTATTTGAATCGTTGCAGTCTGTGTGGTGAAGATGCTCCCATAGTGCTGTTAAATGGAGAATTCCATAATATTGGCCTCTCAAAAATGCACCACTCTGTCCCAAAACGTGCCCACACTGGAGAAAATGGGGTCGAAATTTCTTGACCTTGTTTCATCACTGTAACAATCCAAACCTTGACCTGGGATAATTTCCGCAGTACAGCAGGATCATGGAATTTTCCTTTCAACCTTGCCCATTAACTGGAGATCCGTTAATTGCACTATCTTGCCTTCACAGATTTGAGCAAGTACCCCTAAGATGGACATTATCAAATGTCCACACCAGTTTTTCACTCTTGTTTTCTATCTTTGCCGTGGTTAAAGTAAGGGATGGATTTTCCTCAGGAATGCCACCTGTGTTAAGTCCCAGATAGCGAATGTCGGAAAGTGGGAGGAATGGAGACCATCAGCCCAATCGCACATGTAATGGCTGCAGATATTTTCCTCCAGCCCTCTTTGGATTGCATTGCCTGCTGCAAACCTGCACATACATGTTAATGATGGCAAGTCGGGTGGGCTCGATTGTTCTTCCGTCCCATTATACCTCTGTTTTCCCCTTCTCTCCCCCCAAAGTAGATAATGCTTTGGCAGAAGAGGTAATCAGTCTAGTGGTAGGAGGAAAGCGTCCATACTTTGGGCCATTAGTTGCTTCCTGGAAATTGGACAACACAGTGAGCCTGGAAATTAGATCATGTCTGAATGGTGCCAATCTCCTGGTGCAGGCGCATAATGAGTGCTTGAGGAAGGTGATTACAGCTCCCCTGGAACACTGCACAATGGCTGGCAGCACACTTCAGGTGCAGCATGACTGTATGTATGGCACCCGCCATATTGCACATTTAGGCAACCATTTTATGCCTGTAAAAGGGAAGCAGCTCGATCCAATTTCTGGGCCATAATTCTGATTGATTCAATTTCCCCAGGTCCCCTAATGTTATTGAATCTGGTGTTGTTAAATATTTTTATACAAGGTGTGCACCAAGGCCTTGCTTCCCGCCCCTTTTTGACTGGAAACTTTCTGAAAGATCCTTCTCATGTATGAACCTCTCCCAGTAACAGTCATTGTTGGCTGGCTCAATCAAGCTGCTGTCCCAGTCACAGCGCAGTAAGTTCCTCCCACACCAAGGTAGAGTCCTCTGTACTGGGTGAGGTAGACAGTGGGGGATATGATATAGTGTATGCTCGAAAGACTTACATTTATATAGTGGGCTGGAATTTAAAAGCTCGCTGCCGTTCAAAAATGGTCTGCCCGCTTGGACTGCACGTTGCGGAGCCGCGGCGATATTCATTTTAATAGCCGGCACGGACTGCCCCCTCCGATGACATGGGAGGGGGGCCGGCGGTTCGCCCCGGCAACGGTGTCAGGCACCATTGCGCAGGCGCCAATGCCATTTTTCAAGGGCTTCAAGCCCTTCCATTTCATTTAAATATTTAAATATATAGTTAATTAACCATACAATAACCATACAATTCATCCCTTGCCCTCTCCCCCCACCAAAATAATTAGCTTGTGTACCTGACCTTCCCTCCCACAGGTTGTAAACTATGCACTTTACCCCTCCCCACCATCCCGACACCAATTGGATGAGTTTGACCTCACTCACCCTCAACCCCCCATCCCGCACTGAGATACTTACCTGCTCCCCCACCCCCCTGCAACAGTGTCCTGCATCGGATCCCCAGAAGGGTATCCGAAGGCATGGGAATGCTGGCCACAGGCGCCAATATGGCACTGGAACGAACGGCTGCAAATTTGGCACCTGTTGCCGAGCAGTGGGGCGAGGGGGGGGTTGCCACAAGGCCTCGCTGCCGCCGGCAACATAGGGCCGGGCCTTCCCAGCGTCAAGGCCCATGGCGGGCCTCTCCCAGAGGCTTTTGCCGGCCCCCCTCACCGCCACAAGCCCCGATGTCGGTGTGGGGGGTGGGGAGGGTGGTGGGTGGGGTCTGTAAAATTTAGCCTAGCGTCTTTCATGACCACTGGACCTTCTGAAATGCTTTACAGCTGATGAAGTATTTTTGAAGTGTAGTCAGTGTTTGTAATGTAGGAAACATGCATCCAATTTGCACACAGCAAGCTCCCACAAGCAGCAATGTGATAATGACCAGATAATCTTTTCGGTGTGATGTCGATTGACGGATATTTATTGGCCAGGATACTGGGGAGAACTCCACTGCTCTTTGAAATTGTGTCATGGGATCTTTTACTTTCACCTGAGGATCAGTTTAATGGCTCATCTGAGACACAGAACCTTCCACAGTGCAGCAGTCCCTCAGTACTGCATTGGGGTGTCAGCCTTGTTTTCTGTGGGACTTAAACCCACGACCTCTGACTCAGAGGCAAGAGTGCTACCAAGTGAACCAGATCTGGCACATGCTGCTGTGTGTTATAATTGTTGTGATATAAGATTGGGCGCTATGAGATAACTCCACCTTTTACATCTCCAATGATATTCAGTGCAATTCATCTTTCCTTTTGCCAATATTTTGCATTCACTGAACTGTTGTTCACATTGCTCACCATTTCTCTCTTCAGTAAATTCTGGAGAACTCCCCTTGCCCAATTTCACCTCAGCTACCTTGAAACCGGTAAATGTCCAGACAAAATCTGAAAGGTATACAAATCCAGGCTGTAACTGTGCTTCACCAACCAATCTTTGCAAAACAATCCTCTCTCGCCATCCTGTGACAGTCTGAGCTATTACACTCTCAGAGACACCACAGCACAGGATTCAGGGCTGGAGTCTGAACTGAATTGGGAACGATTTTGTGAATATAACGAGGTGTCCTCGTTACTGACAATTATGCCGTGTCCATGACATTATTCTGAAAACTGTTCTCTTGGCTTTTGTTACACAAAATATAATTTCCTCCTTTTGTCAGAATTAATAAGGAGTAGCGGACACATGATCAAAATTAATTCAATATATTAAAAATAACATTTCACGTGTGCAAACTGAACAATTTCCTTACTTTGTGGATACAGATCAGCATTATCCAAGACTATTCCCAGAATGAAGATGAAATTAGAAAGTGGTCTCAATGTTGCGATGCTTAATTCCATCAAAACTCATCAGGACTGCATTATTCTGCATTTCAGCTGAGTGACACAAAGTTACTGCTATGCATTTTGGCTGCTAAATGGCTAAAAATTCCTAGATGTGGTAGATTTATTACAAAAACAGTACAGATCACATTAGCTTTAATGTGTGATTAGAAACTGCTAGTCTCATTGAGAAAAGGGTTACCTCATGATAAAATGCAGGACTGCACTGATGATTGGTTACAGAGGTAACCAGGTATGAATGCGTTGCCAGCAGTAAATGGGCAACAGAAGACAATAGTAAGTTATCCCATTAAAAAGGTTCTGCTGAACCTATACACAAATGGAAATAGAATGCATCCTGCAGTTTACAGTGGGAACCAGATGGTTCTCAGTTCAACAACTCCAATAGCAATGTTACAACTCTATGACTACAATATGATTGTCTGTGTTATTTGTTTGCACTATTGTAGTCTGTCTGTATTGGTGTCATCTGTCTGTATTGGTGCAGTCCGTTTGTCTGTGTTGGTGCAGTCTGTCTATTTCAGGTGGTCCAGTTTGTATTTGTGCAGTCTGTTTGCCTGTATATGTGCAGTCTGTCTGTATGAGAGGTGTGGTCCGCCTGTTGTATTGGTGCAGTCTGTCTGCCTGTATTGATGCAATCTGTCTATCTGCATTGGTGCCATCTGTCTGTCTGTATTATCGCAGTCTGTCTGCCTGTATTGATGCAATCTGTCTATCTGTATTGGTGCAATCTGTCTATCTGTATTGGCGCAGTCTGTCTGCATGTATTGATGCAATTTGTCTATCTGTATTGGTGCCATCTGTCTGCTTGTATTGGTGCAATCTAACTGTCTGTACCGGCCCAGTCTGACTGTATTCATACTGTTTGTCTCTCTGTATTGGTGCAGTGTGCCTGGCTGTATTGATGTAGTTAGACTGTCAGTAATGGTCGAGTGTGTATTAGTGCGGTCTGTCTGTTAGTATTGGTCCTGTCTGCCTGTCTAGATTGGTGTGGTCTGTCTGTATTGCTGCAGTCTGTCTGAATGGGTGCAGTCTGTATTGGTGCAGTATGTCTGTCTGTATTTGTGCAGTCTGTCTGTATTGGTGCAGCTTAAAGTCTGTCTGGGTGCAATGTGTCTGTTATTCTGTATTGGTGCAGTCTGAACATCTGTATGGGTGCAGTCTGACTGTATTGGTGTAGTCTGTTTGTCTGTATGGGTGCAGTCTAACTGTCTGTTCTGGTGCAGTCTGACTGCTTGTATTGATGCAGGTCTGTCTGTCTGTGCTTCTGCAGTCTGACTGTCTGCATTGGTTGAGTCTGCTTGTCTGGATTGGTGCAGTCTGTTTGTATTGGTACAGTCTGTCTGTCTGTATAGGTTCAGTCTGACTGTTTTTAAAAATTCTTTCATGGGATGTGGGCGTCGCAGGCCAGGCCAGCATTTATTGCCCATGAACTGAGTGGCTTACTAGGCCATTTCGAGGGTATGTAAGAGTCAACCACATTGCTGTGGATCTGGAGTCACATGTAGGCCAGACCAGGTAAGGACAGCAGATTTTCTTCCCTAAAGGACATTATTGAACCAGATGGGTTTTTACAACAATCGACAATAGTTTCATGGCCATCATTAGATTAGCTTTAAATTCCAGATTTATTAATTGAATTCAAATTCCACCTTCTACTGTGGTAGGATTCGAACCCATGTCCCCAGAGCAATACCTGGGTCTCTGGGTTACTAGTCCAGTGACAATACCAGTATGCCACCGCTTCCCCTGTTTGTATTCATGCAGTCCGTCTGTCTATATTGATATAGTCTATCTGTATTCAGTTCTGAATACTGAGGAATGTGCTGGTTCATCTGGGGAGTGCAGCCAGAGCCAAGGCCAAGGCAGAAAGCAGTTGAGGCCAATTCATTAAATATATTCAAGAAAGAGTTAGATATAGTTCTTAGGGATAATGGGATCAAGGGATACGGGGAGAAAGCGGGAACAGGGTACTGAGTTTGGATGATCAGCCATGACCGTATTGAATGGCGCTGAAAGCTCAAAAGGCCGAATGGGTGGCTCAGCTGTGCATGGGGCTACAAGGAAGACTTGAAGAGCGATAGTGATAGAAGATGTGATAGTCAGGGGAACAGGCAGGTGCTATGTGCTCGCAGATGTGAATCCAGGTTGGTATGTTGCCTCCCTGGTGCCAGGGCCAAGGCTGTCACTGAATGGCTGCAGAGCACCCTGAGGGGGGAGGGTGAACAGCCAGCCGTCATGGTCCACATTGGCATCAATGACATAGATAGGAAGAGGGATGTGGACCTGCAGAAAGAGTTTAGTGAGCTAGGTAAGAAATTAGCAAGCAGGACCTCAAAAGTGTACAATACTGGTCTGTGTTCTGTTGATGTTAGATGAAGATAGCAGACGTTGGGTCAAAGTAACAGGAGTTTATTTGCAGGGGTCATATCTATAAGGTATCTATATTAACACTGAGCAACAAGAGGTTCAGACTCGTGATATTACATCTTCTGCTGATGCTTAAGGTCCATGTACATAATCTACCCAGCAACAGCTTATACACATTATACTACCTCTCCCCCCAAGTCTCTGACTTCATTCATCAGGTCCGTAACACTGGGGCGTTCTCACAACTCTCCCATAGTGTGTTCTTCCTTTATTTGTTTGGAGTATTGGGGCTTTCGATTCTTCTCCCTCACTTTCCTGTGGGTGAGTGCAACTACTGGATGACTCAGGTTCTCTACTTTCAGTGTTGTCTGGGTGATCTGTTATTGGTTGTATCACCGGTTCATCAGGTCGCTCTGGTAGCTGATTCTCTTGATTTTTTTTCCCATTTGATTTTTCTGTGATAGAAACATAGAAACATAGAAATATAGGAGCAGGAGTAGGCCATTCGGCCCTTCGAGCTTGCAGCGCCATTCAAAACGATCATGGCTGATCATCCAAACTCAGTACCCTGCTCCTGCTTTCTCCCCGTATCCCTTGATCCCATTTCCCTAAGAACTATATCTAACTCTTTCTTGAATATATTTAATGATTTGGCCTCAACTGCTTTCTGTGGTGGAGAATTCCACAGGTTCACCACTCTCTGGGTGAAGAAATCCCTCCTCATCTCAGTCCTAAATGGCTTTACCCTTATCCTTAGAGTGTGATCCCTGTCCTGGACTCCCCCGCCATCGGGAACATCTTTCCTGCATCTAGTCTGTCCAGTCCTGCTAGAATTTTGTAGGTTTCTATGAGATCCCCTCTCATTCTTCTAAACTCTAGTGAATACAAGCCTAATCGACCCAATCTCTCTTTATACGTCAGTAATGATAATAATAATAATAGTGATATCAGTGCCAATGATCTTCTATCCCTCCTTATCCATCCTTGGTCTGTCTGGACTATGTAGGATTGAGGATATAGAGATTTCTCCATCACTTCCCAAATCGAGCCTGATCTTTAATCCAAACAAATAGTAGGTCTGTTTGATTTTTTGCTCTGCAGCATCTATCATGGTTCTCCATTTACTTCTCTTTTTCCTCTCTCATCCTCACCCTTTCCTGATCTTCTGCACTGATTTATGGTTCAAGGGTGCTTGGGAGTGTGGGTAGTTGTGTTCTCAATCTCCTACCCATCAGCAACTCACATGGGGCCAACGCTTTCTGGAGTGACTTTGATGGATAGTTTAATAGTGCCAGCTGAAAATCCTCATTCTTTTTCAGTCGCATTTTCATGGTTTGATCACCTCTGTCCGCTTCTCCATTGCCATGCGGTACCTCGGTGAACTTGTAACATGAGCAAACTCATAAGTTTCTGCAAAATCTTTGAAGGCTTCATTCGCGAATTATGGTCTGTTATTGGAGATAACTCGGTCCAGAATGCCAAGTGCGGCGAAAATTTCTTTTAGTGACTTGATTACGGCTTTAGAACTCTGGCCATGGCCTGGACTTCAGCCCATCTGGAGTAATAGTCAACGACAATAAGGAAATTCTTCCCTTTATGTTCAACCTGGCCCATTCCCAGGTGTTCCCATGGCCTGGACAGAAACAAACACAACATCAGTGGATCTCTAGCGTCTTGTCTGGGACTGGCACATGTGATATACCTGGAAATCATGTCTTTGATCTCCTTGGAAACACCCGGCCACCTTACCAAGTTTCTTGCTCTCATTCTACACTTGGTGATTCCGAAATGCCCTTGGTGTAGTTTCCCTATGATATCTAACCTTAAAGCCCTTGGATTAACCAGTCTTCTGTCGTAGACTAGTAAGTTGTCCACAATAGACAACAGATGGCTTCTTTGCTCATGATATTTCCTTAAAACCAGGTTATTAGGCATATATTCTGGCCAACCTTCTTGGCAAAACTGTCTTACTTTTCCACAGACTTCATCCTTTTTCTGTAGTTTTTTAATTTGAGGCAACCTTTGAGCAGTTGCCGACAAGTCCTTGGTTATGACTAAAGCAAAGACTTCCACTTCCTCCAGGAATGAGACACCACCCACTTTAGGTATAGCAATTGATGCTCTTGATAACGCGTCAGCTGTCACCTGATATTTTCCTGGGATATATTCAGTTATTGTGTCATATCTCATTAGTCGTAGTCGAAATCTCTGAACCCTTTGGGGTAATTTAGCTAACTCCTTTGCATTCAGCAACATCACTAGTGGCTTGTGGTCAGTTTCAATCTTGACCTTGAGGCCCAATACACAGTCCGGAAATGTTTTGCACACCTGTGTTGCTGCTATTGCTTCCTTTACAATCACTGTGAACCGTCGTTCTGTCTCTGACAATGATTGAGAGGCAAACTACACAGGCCTGCTTCGTCCATCTGTTTGAATCTGGAACAGGACTGCACCTAATCCTGTTGACGATGCGTCTGCTGTAATAATAATTACTAGTTCTGGATCATAATGTGCAAATACCTCTGATGAAGTTAACATTTCCTTGATCTTCTCAAAAGAATTTTTCTGGCTGTCTCCCCATAACCAGGCATTGCTGCTCTTTAGCAAGTGACATAAAGCCTTGTTAACAGTAGCTATATTTAGTAGGAATTTCCCTACCTGGTTAACCATACCCATGAATCACTGTAAATCTGTTATGTTCTTTGGCTCTGGGAAATCCTTTATTGCCTTCCTCTTCTGTGGATCTATCTTGATGCCAGATCCATCAATTATGTGGCCAAGGAACCTCACTGTCGACTGTGGAATACACACTTTTCATTTAATGTGAGACCGGCCTCTTGTAATCTGTGTAATACAGCTCTTACCCTTACATCGTGTTCTTCTTGGTTCGGTCCATGACTCAGAACATCAACCATATGGCAGATAATACCTCGAAGTCTTCTAGGATTGTTGACACCGTCCCCTGGAATATCTCTAGTGCCGACGTTATACCGAATGGCCATTTGTTGAAACAGAGGACAGAATTTTACATACCGCAAAAGAGCGGGCTGGTGGCAGTGGGGGGTGCGTAAAATGAAATGGGAGGTGGGGGGGTAGGGGGGGAGGGTTGGGGGGTGGCTGTTCCCAAACCCCTCCCACCCACGCTGCCAATTTATGTGGAGCGGCAATGGCAAGAAATGACCCACCGATCCCAGGCCAATCAAGGCCCTAAGTGGCCAATTAATTCCCACTTAAGAGCCTTTGCCTGCCGCCATGGGGCTTTTATGTTTGGCTGACGGGCAGCTGGGGCCTCAGAAAATCCACATGATAAAACTAGGCAGCCATCTGGTGGGCTGGGGGGGCCCTCCTGATTGAGCACCCTGTTCCCTATGGAGGGTCACCCTCAAAGCCCCAACCGCCCCCAGCGCTCAACACACCCCCTCGTCTCCCCAACCAATGCCCTTGCCTCTCTGGGGCCTGACCATTTGTCTCTGGCGAGGCCCCAAAAACTTACCACTTTTCTGGGGCCAGCCTCCATCTTCATCCTGAGACTGGGTGTAGTAGGCCGATTGGCTGGCAGCTCCATTAGGCGAGATTTCCTGCCTCAATGAGGTGGAAGTCCCGCCCAAGATCAATTAAGGGTCTGGGGACTGTAAAATCCGGTTTGGATCCCAGGCCCCGTGGAGGCAGGATCACCACCGACTTCACAGCCGGATGATTGATCTCCCCGCCCACCGTAAAATCCAGCCCAGAATCTACTGAAGGGTGTGATAAAGCGAGTTAACAATTTAGACTCGGGCAACTGCCAGAATCTGCTATTTGTGTACAATTTGGTGAATTATGGAACTTATTCCCAATTTGGCAAGGTTGTCATCGACTGATGTCATAGGGTGAATCTCTCTCTCTCTACATCTTTATTGAGGTGAGTAAGGTCCACACACATCCTCAAAGACCCATTTGATTTCCTTACTGGAACCATCCCAGAGCACCACCTGGTGGGTTTAGTCACTGCGGAAATGACTCCTTGGTTTAGTATGGCATCGATTTCCTTCTTCACCTTTTCCAGGAGTGGGTGTGGGACCTTTCTCAGTGTGAACAAACATACCGGTTCTGCCTCTTTCAGAGTAATGTGATACTCTGTTTTTCATTTCCCTAAACCTTGAAATAATTTGGGGAATTCAGCTCTAAAATCGCTGAGCTGTTTTTCTTGTCCCTTAATCTTTTCCACACTGAATAACAGCTGTAAGGCTAAGTGAGCTTTTTTACCAAGTAGCAAACAGGTTTGTTCTTTATAATATACAGAGTTTCCAGAATGGTGTTTTTTTGTGTGTGTTAAGGTTGTTTGTATTTCTCCAACAACCTTAAATTGAATCCCTCCTGGCCCGTATAATCTCCTCTTTGTCTTCCTAATCCTTTCCTTCCTCAGCCATAGTGTTTTATCACATAGGACAGAAACTGCTTCTCCTGTATCTATCTTGAAGTTGCTTTTATTTTTCCCCACTAAGATTTCTGCTTCGTTTTTCTCTTGAACTTCACCAAGGACAGGAGTATTGATTGCTTGTTTATCTTTTATTTCATCTTTTTTTTTTGCTGTTCTGCAGTGTTTGTTTCCTGCTGTGACAGACCTGCTGAAAATGTCCCCTTTTCTTGCGGGAACATCCAGCTTCCTGGGCTGAGCAGATTTCCCGCCAGTCCCGCTCCCGGCCACACATTACTACAATTCAATGTTGCTGCCTGAAGATGACTTTCCCGTCTCTTGGGTTTTCTGGTGCCATTGCTCTCTGTCTTCTCTACAGACTCAACTGATTCCAGAATTTGAGAGGTTGGACTCCCCCGATTCCCCCGAACTAATAGTCAATTAAATTTTCGGACCTCTGCCTGCCTGCTCAACAGAATGGCATTTTGCAAAATCAAATCCTCTTTCGACTGAAGCTGATCTGACAACCCTTTGTCTATTACCCCGACTACTATTCTGTCCCGAATCAGTTCATCTCACAAGCTCCAGCAGTCGCAGTCCTCAGCTATTTTATTTAGATCATTTATGAACAAATCGATACCTTTGTTAACCTGTTAATTGTGTACAATTGTTTGATTATATCACTGAGAGTGGTGGAGGGTTTTTGAGTGAGGAGTTACATACTTGATAAATGTGTAATTAAGTAAAGATAGGCTCCAGCATTATCCTCCAATGACAAGCTTTCTGGAGTTCAACATGGTAGCAGAGGATGATTACCTAAAGCTGAAGGTCAGAAACTAGGAATTTCTTTTCCATAGAAAACTAAAATCTCACAGGCTATTGTGGAAAATGGCAGAAAGCAAGTGTAAATTGTTAGGATATGATTACCCTCTGATGCTCTCTAAGTCTGAATCATATGACCAATAGATGAATGAAGTGGATATGAGGACACGGGTTACATCTCTACCAAAGAGGAAACAAGGAATGGCCTTGACATTGTCACTTCCTACCAAAAGTAAAATCAGATGGAAAGTGTTTTGTGAACTGGATGCTTATCAGTCGGATACAATTGGATCTTCTGTTAGAATTGTTGGATGAAATTTACAAGAAAGCTTGTGGGGCCTTTAAACGTATTGTTTTAGTTAGTAAACAGATTAAGTCTGGAATAACTTTAAATCGACAATTCTATTTAGAGAATGTTACTTCCATCTCGGTTAATCGTGTTAGATCATAAGAACATAAGAAATAGAAGCAGGAGGCGGCCATTCGGCCCCTCAAGCTTGCCCCGTCATTCAATAAGATCACGGCTGATCTGCCCCAGACCTCAACTCCTCTTTCATGCCAACTCCTCATAGCCCTCAACTCCCCAATATTTCAAAGATCTGTCTACCTCCTCTTTAAATACTTTCAGTGATCTAGCCTCCACAAATCTCTGGGGTAGAGAATTCCAGACATTCACTACCCTCTGAGAGAAGAAATTCCTTTGCAAGTCAGTTTTAAATGAGTGTCCTCTTATTCTGTAACTAAGTCCCCAAGTTCGAGATTCCCCCACTAGTGGGGACATCTTCTCAACATCTATCCTGTCAAGCCCCCTCAGAATCTTGTACGTTTCAATAAGATCACCTCTCATTCTTCTAAACTCAAATGAATAAAGGCCTAACCTGTTTAGCCATTCTTGATAAGTCAATCCCTTCATCCCAGGAATCAGCCTTGTGAATGTCTTTTGAACTGCCTCCAATGCCAGTATATCCTTTCTTAAATATGAGGACCAAAACTGGCAAGATGGATACAGAACTGGCTCGGTCATAGAAGACAGAAGGTAGTAGTGGATGGGTGCTTTTCTGAATGGAGGGATGTGACTAGTGGTGTTCCGCAGGGATCAGAGCTGGGAACTTTGCTGTTTGTAGTATATATAAATGATTTGGAGGAAAATGTAGCTGATCTCATTAGTAAGTTTGCGGACGACACAAAGGTTGGTGGAGTTGCGGACAGTGATGAGGATTGTCAGAGGATACAGCAGGATATAGATCGGTTGGAGACTTGGGCGGAGAAATGGCAGATGGAGTTTAATTCGGACAAATGTGAGGTAATGCATTTTGGAAGGTCTAATACAGGTGGGAAGTATACAGTAAATGGCAGAACCCTTAGGAGTATTGACAGGCAGAAAGATCTGGGCGTACAGGTCACTGAAAGTGGCAACGCAGGTGGATAAGGTAGTCAAGAAGGTATACGGCATGCTTGCCTTCATCGGTCGGGGCATAGAGTATAAAAATAGACAAGTCATGCTGCAGCTGTACAGAACTTTAGTTAGGCCACACTTAGAATATTGCGTGCAATTCTGGTCGCCACACTACCAGAAGGACGTGGAGGCTTTGGAGAGGGTACAGGTTTACCAGGATGTTGCCTGGTCTGGAGGGCATTAGCTATGAGGAGAGGTTGGATAAACTCGGATTGTTTTCACTGGAACGACGGAGGTGGAGGGGCGACATGATAGAGGTTTATAAAGTTGTAAGTGGCATGGACAGAGTGGATAGTCAGAAGCTTTTTCCCAGGGTAGAAGAGTCAGTTACTAGGGGACATAGGTTTAAGGTGTGAGGGGCAAAGTTTAGAGGGGATGTGCGAGGCAAATTCTTTACACAGAGGGTGGTGAGTGCCTGGAACTTGTTGCTGGGGGAGGTGGTGGAAGCAGGTACCATAGAGACGTTTAAGAGGCATCTTGACAAATACATGAATAGGATGGGAATAGAGGGATACGGACCCCGGAAGTGCAGAAGGTTTTAGTTTAGGCAGGCATCAAGATCGGCGCAGGTTTGGAGGGTCGAATGGCCTGTTCCTGTGCTGTACTGTTCTTTGTTCTTTGTACGCCGTACTCCAGGTGCGGCCTTACCAACACTCTGTGCAGTTGTAATAAGACTTCCCTATTTTAAAATCCAACCCCCAGCAATAAAGGCCAAAATTCCATTTGCCTTCTTAATTACTTGCTGCACCTGCATGCTAACCTTTTGTGTTTCATGCACAAGAACACCCAGATCCCTCTGTGCTGCACTTTTTTGGAGTCTCTCTCCATTTAAGTAATAGTCTGCCTTTTGATACTTCCTACCAAAGTGCATGACCTCACACTTTCCTACATTAAACTCCATCTTCCATGTTTTTGCCCACTCGCTCAATCTATCTATACCTCCTTGCAGATTCATTATGTCCTCATCACAATATGCCCTCCCACCTATTTTTGTATCATCAGCAAATTTGGATATATTACACTCTGCCCCCTCCTCCAAGTCATTAATATAGATAGTAAATAATTGAGGCCCTAGGACTGATCCTTGTGGCACTCCACTAGTTACATCTTTCCAACCTGAAAATGACTCATTAATAATGCCTCTCTGTCTTCTGTGAGTTAACCAAACCTCAATCCATGCTGATGATATATCTAAAGATATATCCAAGATGATGATATATCTAAAACAGAGATTGAGCAATAGCAAAGCTTGATTGGTCAATTAAACTGGTTGTGCTGTCAGACAAGACCTGATGCTAGTTCCCTGTCTGGCCGTGCTGCTGGACCTGACGCAAAACAATTCCTGTTGAATTTTCAAATCCAACAGTTTAGTCTGTCTGTATTGGTGCAGTCTGTCTGTCTGTATTGGTGCAGTCTGTCTGTCTGTATTGGTTCTGTCTGTCTGTATTAGTGCAGTCTATGTGTCTGTCTGGTGCAGTCTGTCTGTCTGTATTGGTGCAGTCTGTCTGTCTGTATTGGTTCTGTCTGTCTGTATTAGTGCAGTCTATGTGTCTGTCTGGTGCAGTCTGTCTGTCTGTATTAGTGCAGTCTATGTGTCTGTCTGGTGCAGTCTGTCTGTATTGGTGCAGTCTGTCTGTCTGTATTAGTGCAGTCTATGTGTCTGTATGGTGCAGTCTGTCTGTATTGGTACAGCCCGTCAGCATTGGTGCAGTCTGTCTATATTGGTACAGTCTCTCTGTATTGGTGCAGTCTGTCTGTATTGGTGCAGTCTGTCTATATTCGTATTGTCTGTCTGTATTGGTGCAGTCTGTATTGATACAGCTGTCTGTCTGTATTGGTGCAGTGTGTCTGTCTGTATTGGTGCAGTCTGTCTGTCTGTATTGGTGCAGTCTGTCTATATTCGTATTGTCTGTCTATATTGGTGCAGTCTGTATTGATACAGCTGTCTGTCTGTATTGGTGCAGTGTGTCTGTCTGTATTGGTGCAGTCTGTCTGTCTGTATTAGTGCAGTCTATGTGTTTGTCTGATGCAGTCTGTCTGTATTGGTACAGCCCGTCAGCATTGGTGCAGTTTGTCTATATTGGTACAGTCTCTCTATATTGGTGCAGTCTGTCTGTATTGGTGCAGTCTGTCTATATTGGTATAGTCTGTCTGTATTGGTGCAGTCTGTATTGGTACAGCTGTCTGTCTGTATTGGTGCAGTGTGTCTGTCTGTATTGATGCAGTCTGTCTGTCTGTATTGGTTGCAGTCTGTCTGTAAGGTGCAGCATCTCTATATTGGTACAGTCCATCAGCATTGGTACAGTCTTTCTGTATTGGTACAGTCTGTCTGTATTGGTGCAGTCTATCTATCTGTATTGGTGCAGTCTGTCTATATTGGTGCAGTCTCTCTGTATTGGTGCAGTCTGTCTGTATTGGTGCAGTCTGTCTGTCTGTATTAGTGCAGTCTATGTGTCTGTCTGGTGCAGTTTGTCTATATTGGTACTGTCTGTCTGTATAGGTGCAGTGTGTTTATATTGGTACAGTCTGTCTGTCTGTATTGGTGCAGTCTGTCGATATTGCTGCAGTCTGTCTGTTTGGTGCAGTCTATCTGTCTGTATTGGTGCAGTCTGTCTGTATTGGTGCAGTTTGTCTATATTGGGACAGTCTGTCTGTATTGGTGCAGTCTGTCTATATTAGTACGGTCTGTCTGACTGTATTGGTGCAGTCTGTCTGTCTGTATTGGTGAAGTCTGTCTGACTGTATTGGTGCAGTCTGTCTGTCTGTATTGGTGCAGTCTGTCTATATCGGTGCAGTCTGTCTGTCTGTATTGGTGCAGTCTGTCTGTCTGTATTGGTGTAGTCTGTCTGTATTGGTGCAGTCTGTCTGTATTGGTGCAGTCTGTCTGTCTGTATTTGTGCAGTCTGTCTGTATTGGTGCAGTTTGTCTATATTGGTACTGTCTGTCTGTCTGTATAGGTGCAGTGTGTTTATATTGGTACAGTCTGTCTGTTTGGTGCAGTCTATCTGTCTGTATTGGTGCAGTCTGTCTATATTGCTGCAGTCTGTCTGTTTGGTGCAGTCTATCTGTCTGTATTGGGGCAGTTTGTCTATATTGGGACAGTCTGTCTGTATTGGTGCAGTCTGTCTATATTAGTACGGTCTGTCTGACTGTATTGGTGCAGTCTGTCTGTCTGTATTGGTGCAGTCTGTCTGACTGTATTGGTGCAGTCTGTCTGACTGTATTGGTGCAGTCTGTCTATATTGGTACAGTCTGTCTGTCTGAATTGGTGCTGTCTGTCTATATCGGTGCAGTCTGTCTGTATTGGTGCAGTCTGTCTGACTGTATTGGTGCAGTCTGTCTATATTGGTTCAGACTGTCTGTCTGAATTGGTGCAGTCTGTCTGTATTGGTGCAGTTTGTCTGACTGTATTGGTGCAGTCTGTCTGTCTGTATTGGTGCAGTCTATCTGTCTGTATTGGTGCAGTCTGTCTGACTGTATTGGTGCAGTCTGTCTGACTGTATTGGTGCAGTCTGTCTGTCTGTATTGATACAGTCTGTCTGTATCAGTGCAGTCCATCTGTCTGTATTGGTGCAGTCTGTCTGTATCGGTGCAGTCTGCCTGTCTGTACTGGTGTAGTCTGTCTGTATTGGTACAGTCTGTCTGTCTATATTGGTGCAGTCTCTCTGTATTGGTGCAGTCTCTCTGTATTGGTGCAGTCTGTCTGTATTGGTGCAGTCTGTCTATATTGGTGCAGCAGTCTGTCTGTATTGGTGCAGTCTGTCTGTGTATCGGTGCAGTCTGTCCATATCGGTGCCGTCTGTCTGTATTGGTGCAGTCTGTCTGTCTGTTTGGTGCAGTCTGTCTATATTGGTACAGTCTGTATGTCCGTTTTGGTGCAGTCACAGAATCACAGAACAATACAGTGCAGAAGAGGCCCTTCGGACCATCGAGTCTGCACCGATGTATTAAAACACCTGACCTGTCTACCTAATCCCATTTGCCAGCACTTGGTCCATAGCCTTGAATGTTATGATGTGCCAAGTGCTCATCCAGGTACTTTTTAAAGGATGTGAGGCAACCCGCCTCTACCACCCTCCCAGGCAGGGCATTCCAGACCGTCACCAACCTCTGGGTAAAAAAGTTCTTCCTCAAATCCCCCTTAAACCTCCCGCCACTCACCTTAAACTTGTGACCCCTTGTAACTGTTCCTTCAACTAAGGGGAATAGCTGCTTCCTATCCACCCTGTCCATGCCCCTCATAATCTTGTACACTTCGATCAGGTCACCCCTCAGTCTTCCCTGCTCCAGCGAAAACAACCCAAGCCTATCGAACCTCTCTTCATAGCTTAAATGTTCCATCCCAGGCAACATCCTGGTGAATCTCCTCTGCACCCCCTCCAGTGCAATCACATCCTTCCTATAATGTGGCGACCTGAGTTGCACACAGTACTTCAGAAGTGGCCTAACCAAAATTCAGTACAACTCCAACATGACCTCCCTGCTTTTGTAATCTATGCCTCGATTGACAAAGGCAAGTGTCCCATATGCCTTTTTCACCACCCTGCCCTTCTGCCTTCAGAGATCTATGGACAAACACACCAAGGTCCCTTTGTTCCTCGGAACTTCCCAATTTCAGGCCATTCATTGAATACTTCCCTGTCACATTATTCCTTCCAAAGTGTATCACCTCACACTTTTCAGGGTTAAATTCCATCTGCCACTTTTCTGCCCATTTGACCATCCCATCTATATCTTCCTGTAACCTAAGACACTCCACCTCACTGATAACCACTCGGCCAATCTTTGTGTCATCCGCGAACTTACTGATCCTACCCCCCACATCGTCATCAATGTCGTTTATATAAGTGACAAACAATAGGGGATCCAGCACAGATCCCTGTGGTACACCACTGGACACTGGCTTCCAGTCACTAAAACAGCCGTCTGTCATCACTCTCTGTCTCCTACAGCTAAGCCAATTTTGAATCCACCTTATCAAGTTACCCTGTATCCCATGTGCATTTGCTTGAAATCCATGTAAACTACATCAACTGCACTACCCTCATCTACACACCTGGTCACATACTCAAAAAATTCAATCACATTTGTTAGGCATGACCTCCGTCTGACAAAGCCATGCTGACTATTCCGAATCAAATTTTGCCTCTCCAAGTGGTGATAGATTCTCTCCTTCAGAATTTTCTCCAATAGTTTCCCTCCCACTGACGTGAGACTCACTGGTCTGTAGTTCCCTGGCTTATCTCCGCAACTTTTCTTAAATAGTGGGACCACATTAGCTGTTCTCCGGCCTCTGGCATCTCCCCCGTGGCCAGAGAGGAATTAAAAATTTGGGTCAGTGCCCCTGCAATCTCCACCCTCACCTCCCACAGCATCCTGGGACACAAATCGTCCAGACCTGGAGATTTGTCCACTTTTAAGCCTTCCAAAACCTCCAATACCCTGTCACTCCCTTTGACAATTTTCTCAAGAACCTCACAGTCTCTCTCTCTGAGTTCCATATCTACATCCTCTTTCTCTTGGGTGAAGACAGATGTGAAATATTCGTTCAACACCCTACCAATGTCCTCTGGCTCCACCCACAAATTTCCCCCTTGGTCCCTAAAGAGTCCTACTCTTTCCCTGGTTATCCTCTTCCCATTGATATACTTATAGAATATCTTGGGATTTTCCCTACTTTTACCAGCCAGAGCTTTCTCATATCCCCTCTTTGCTCTCCTAATTGCTTTCTTAAGCTCCATCCTACACTTTCTGTACTCCACTAATGCTTCCGTTGATTTGCTCTCCTTGTATTTGCTAAAAGCCTCTCTTTTCTTTCTCATCGTACCCTGAATGTTTCTGGTCATCCATGGTTCTCTGGGCTTGTTGCTCCTACCTATTACCCTAGAGGGAACATGTTGGGCCTGTATCCTCCCCACTTCCTTTTTGAATGCCCCCCACTGCTCTTCTGTCGATTTCCCAACAAGTAACTCTTTCCAGTCTACCTTGGCCAGATCCTGCCTTATTTTACTAAAATTCGCTCTCCTCCAATCCAAAACCTTTTTTTGCAACTTGTCTATTTCTTTCTCCATAACAAGCTTAAATTGTACCATGTTGTGGTCGCTATCACCAAAATGCTCCCCCACCAACACATCAACCACCTGTCCAGCTTCGTTCCCCAGAATTAGGTCCAGCACTGCACCCTCCCTTGTTGGATCCTCTACATATTGAGCTAAAAAGTTCTCCTGTATACATTTTAAGAACTCTGCTCCATCTAAGCCCTTAACACGATGACTATCCCAATTACTGTTGGGAAAGTTGAAATCACCTAATATAATTACCCTATTATTTTTACACACCTCTGCAAATTGCGCACATATTTGCTCCTCAATTTCCCGCTGACTATCTGGGGGTCTATAATAAACACCTAGCAATGTGGCTGTCCCTTTTTTATTCCTAAACTCTACCCATAAAGCTTCATTTGATGCCCCCTCCAAGATATCATCTCTCCTTACTGCAGTAACTGACTCCTTAACTAATATTGCAATGCCCCCTCCTCTTTTACCCCCTCCTCTGTCTCGCCTGAAGATTCTATATCCCGGGATATTGAGCTGCCAATCCTGCCCCTCCCTCAACCATGTCTCCGTCATGGCTACTATATCACAATTCCACGTGTCAATCATTGCCCTTAACTCATCCGTTTTACCTGTAATACTCCTGGCATTAAAGTAGAGGTCATCCATCCTGGTCGTACTCCCTTGAAACTTACATAGTCTGTCTATATTACTGCAGTCTGTCTGTATTGGTGCACTCTGTCTGTATTGGTGCACTCTGTCTGTATCAGTGCACTCTGTCTGTATCAGTGTACTCTGTCTGTATCGGTGCACTCTGTCTGTATCGGTGCAGTCTGCCTGTATTGGTGCAGTCTGTCCCTGTCCGTATTGGTGCAGTCTGTCTGTATCGGTGCAGTCTGTCTGTCTGTATTGGTGCAGTCTGTCTGTCTGTATTGGTGTAGTCTGTCTGTATTGGTGCAGTCTGTCTGTCTGTATTGGTGCAGTCTGTCTGTCTGTATTGGTGCAGTCTGTCTCATAAGGCCATAAGGTCATAAGAACTAGGAGCAGGAGTAGGCAATTCAGCCCCTCGAGCCTGCTCCGCCATTCAATACAATCATGGCTGATCTCATCTTGGCCTCAGCTCCACTTTCCTGCCCGTTCTCCATAACCCTTCAACCCATTACTAATTAAAAATCTGTCTATCTCCTCCTTAAATTTACTCAATGTCCCGGCATCCACCGCACTCTGGGGTAGTGAATTCCACAGACTCACGACCCTTTGAAAGAAGTAATTTCTCCTCATCTCTGTTTTAAATCTGCTACCCCTTATCCTAAAAATATGACCTCTCGTTCTAGATTGCCCCACAGGAAACATCCTCTCTACTTCTACTTTGTCAATCTCCTTAATCATCTTTTATACCTCAATTAGATCTCCTCTCATTCTTCTGAACTCTAGAGAGTAAAGGCCTAAACTGCTCAATCTCACTTCATAAGACAAATCCCTCATCCCTAGAATCAATCTATTGAGAACCTTCTCTGAACTGTCTCCAATGTAACTACATCCCTCCTCAAGTAAGGGGACCAAAACTGTAAGCAATACTCCAGGTGCGGTTTCACTAATGCCTTGTACAGTTGCAGCAACACTTCCCTACTTTTATACTCTATTCCTTTAGCAATAAATGCCAAAATTCCATTTGCCTTCCTTATCATTAGGTCGGCGCAACATCGAGGGCCGAAGGGCCTGTACTGCGCTGTAATGTTCTATGTTCTATGTTCTATCACCTGCTGTACCTGCATACTAGCTTTCTGCGATTCATGCATGAGGACACCCAGATCCCTCTGCACTGAAGCACTCTGAAGTTTCTCTCCATTTAGATAATAATTTGCCTTTCTATTCTTCTGACCAAAATGAATAACCTCACACTTATCCACGTTAAACTCCATCTGCCAAATTTTGGCCCATTCACCTTACCATATCCATTTGTAAATTGCTTATTTCTTTATTGCAATATACTATCCCTGCATCCAAGTCATAAATATATATTGTAAATAGTTGGGGCCCAAGGACCGAACCCTGTGGCCCCCCACTAGTTACATCTTGCCAACCAGAAAAAGACCCATTTATCCTGACTCTCTGTTTTCTGTTGGTTAGCCAATCCTCTATCCAAGCTAATAAATTGCCCCAATCCCATGTGATCATACCTTGTGTATTAACCCTTTGTGTGGCACATTATCAAATGCCTTCTGGAAGTCCAGATATACTACATCTACAGGATCCCCATTATCCACTTTGCTTGTCACAGCTTCGAAGAACTCTCGCAAATTAGTTAAACACAATTTACTCTTCATAGAACCATGCTGACTCTGATGGATTGCGTTTTGACTTTCTAAACGTCTGTTATTACTTCCTTAATAATGGATTCTAACAATTTCTGTATTGGTGCAGTCTGCCTGTCTATATTGGTGCAGTCTGTCTGTCTTGGTGCAGTCTGTCTGTCTTGGTGCAGTCTGTCTGTATTGGTGCAGTCTGTCTGTCTTGGTGCAGTCTGTCTATATTGGTGCAGTCTGTCTGTCTTGGTGCAGTCTGTCTGTCTTGGTGCAGTCTGTCTATATTGGTACAGTCTGTCTGTCTTGGTGCAATCTGTCTATATTGGTGCAGTCTGTCTGTCTTGGTGCAGTCTATCTGTCTGTATTGCTGCAATCTGTCTTGGTGCAGTCTGTCTTTATTGGTGCAGTCTGTCAATATTGGTGCACTCTCGCTGTATTGGTGCAGTCTGTCTCTCTGTATTGGTGCAGTCTGTCTGTCTTGGTGCAGTCTGTCTATATTGGTACAGTCTATCTGTATTGGCGCAGTCTGTCCGTCTGCATTGGTGCAGTCTATCTCTCTGTATTGGTGCAGTCTGTCTGTATTGGTGCAATCTGTCTGTATTGGCGCAGTCTGTCCGTCTGCATTGGTGCAGTCTATCTCTCTGTATTGGTGCAGTCTGTCTGTATTGGTGCAGTCTGTCTGTCTGCATTGGTGCAGTCTGTATGAACATTGAGAAATTGAACTGTATCAACACATAAAACATCTCCACTCTGGGTAGTTGAACACTCTACTATGCTCTGGGTATTGATACAGTATTCCGTGCCCCAGTGTGGATTACACAGGCAATGTTCAATGTTCCAGTGTGGATTTACTCTGGGTGTTCACTGTTTTTGTGCAGCCCTATCTCCATGCAACCTTACAGGTTCCCTATAATCTCACTAAATAGACCACTGCCAAAGTAGCTGCAACTTTATATCAGCAGCCATCAATTTTACTGCATTTCTCCTGGATTATCTTTTTCTACTCTGTCCCAAATGAAGTCTCACAGTAAAAGTTGAGGCAAATGCTCAGACTGCATCTGGTGCAGGTATCTACGTGCTTTTGCCATTTTTTCCTTTTAGTTATAGTTACAATGTACTGCATCTCTCATCACCTTCATTGCTCGATGCGAGGAGGAAGTGAGGAGAATAGCTGCTGGATGATATGAAGCTGCCTTGAAGGATGGAGGTAGTGAGTACTTCCTTGTGTGGGGTCAGTAGATGGTCCTACAAGTACAGACATCATGGGTGTTCATTCAGTGGGCTCTATATTATCTGTCATATCTGTTGTCACTTGAGTAGTTGTATTTGGACTTGGTATAATCTGAAGAGACATATCCATACGCAGTCAATTATAATGAATTAGACAAGGGGAACCCTGTCACGGTTCTGGGAGGGAGAGGAAGGGTTGAGGGCAGAGGTACGGGAAATGGGCCGGACACGGTCTCTTGCCCCACCCCCACCTCACTTGCTTATAACCTGTGACATTTTTAATATTTGTCAGTTCCGAAGAAGGGTCACTGACCCGAAACGTTAACTCTGCTTCTCTTTCCACAGATGCTGCCAGACCTGCTGAGTGGTTCCAGCATTTCTTGTTTTTATTATCCATACGCAGCTCTGATTCCCACCATTCCCATGCTGTTTGACATTACCTCAGCCAGGCCAAAGATTGGTAGAGGTGGAGTTCCTGAGCAGCTGTGAGGTTGTTGAAGGTACACATTAGGCTGTTTTAATTTGATTCCCTACGAGGATGAGGATAGACAGGATGGCCTGCTCCAACCTGCAGCACTAGGTCTCCAGAGTCCATGTCAGATGGAAACCATACCTGAGCTTTGGCTTGGGGAGTGTACTGCTGCAGAATGGCCATGTTCTTCATGGTGGCCTGCAGGTTGATCAGGTTTTTTTTAGTTCTTTCATGGTATGTGGGCATCATGGAAGGGCAACATTTGTTGCCCATCCCTAATTGTCCTTGACAACTTGGCTTGCTAGGTCACTTCAGAATCAACCACATTGCTGTGGGTCTGGAGTCATATGTAGGCCAGACCAGGAAAGGATGGCAGACTTCCTTCCCTAAAGGGCATTAGTGAACCAAATAGGTTTTTATGACAATTGATTATAGTTTCATGGCACCATTACGAAGACTAGCTTTCAGTTATGGTGGGATTTGAACCTGTGCCCCCAGGGCATTAGCCTGGGCTACTGGGTTACCAGTTCAGTGACAATACCACACACCACCCTCTCTACCACTCTCCCAATTATAATAAAAATGTTCTCATGGAGATATCTTCACTGATTTCCTCCCTGAGCCAAACCACATCTCATCCTCGGTGGTTTCAATCTCCAGCTCAGCTCATCATGTTCTCCTTCCTCTTTGTTTACTGCCCTCTTACCCTCTTGAAATCTCTCCCTCCATGTAAACTCCCCAGCCCATATTCACGGCCACCCCCTCGGCCTTGCCAACACATGTGGCCCTGCCAGACCCACCATCTCTATCACAGATAAGGCCATCTCTGATCACTTCCTTGAAACATTTTACACCCACACACCCCTTCCATGCCTGAATCTTACCTCCTTCTGTACTGCCCCTGGAAAAAAACTAGACCCTCTGTTGCTTACAGCTGCACTTTCAAAATCCCAACTGTCTAACCTTTGGCCCTCCGCTCACCACAATATTTCTGCAGGTGCTGATTTGCTCACCCACACCCTCACCTCCACTTTTGATGCCCTAGTCCCCAATAAAATCATAATTCCTTCTCACCCTGGCCATTCCCCCAGTATGGCCCTCATCTCCACTCCCTGAAGTTCAAGGAGCGCAGACTTGAAAGGATATGGCAGACAACTGGTTTAGACACTCACCGCCAGATCTTTTTTTAATTGTTTGTTCTTAGGATGTAAGTGTCACTGGCAAGGCCAGCATTTATTGCCCATCCCTAATTGACCTTGAGAAGGTGGTGGTGAGCCATCTCTTGAACTGCTGCAGTCCGTGTGGATCTGGCTGGACCAATTAGAACACTATTGGGTCCTGCTCTCAATTGCTCAAACTGCTCACTATTCCAGGATGATCTTGGAATGCAAAGATAGCCCCAGCTTCTTTTCTCTACTGCCAACCATCTTCTTAAACCCCTCTCCAATGTCTCCTCCACCCTCACCTCCAATAATAAGTGTGATGAGCTCATGAACGTGTTTGCCGCTAAGATCAAGACCATCCGATCAGCTGCCTCTGCCGGGTCCCTCCCTTACACTACCCTACCTGGCTAAACTTCCTTTAAAGCTCCCACACTCCCTAGCCCTGAACTCGCATCTTTTTCTAATTTCTCTCCTATCTCCCCTCATGCCCTCTCTGAACCTCCTGTTCCCTTGATTCTTTTCCCACTAAACTGCTGATCACACAACTTCCCCTCCCACTCCCCATGTTAGCTGATATTGTAAATGGTTCTCTATCTTCAGGTGTTGTCCCTCTCTCCTTTAAATCTGCCGTCATCACCCCTCTCCTCAAAAAAGCCAAGTGTTAACACCTCCCTCCTTTCAAACTACCGTCCCATCTCCAAACTCCCTTTCCTCTCCAACGTTCTTGAATGTGTTGTCATCTCCTTAATCTGTGCACATCTTTTCCAGAACTCTATGTTCGAATCCCTCCAATCAGGTTACCACCGCCCCCCAACTGGCACAGTACCGGAATGGCTCTTACCAGTGTCACAAATGATATCCTATGAGACTGTGATAAAGGTAAACTTTCCCTCCTCGTCCTTCTTGACCTGTCTGCAGCCTTTGACACAGTTGCCCACACCATCCTCCTCCAACACCTCTCCACTGTTAGCCAGCTGGGTGGGACTGCACTCACCTGGTTCCATTCTTATCTATTTAATCGTAGCCAGAGAATCACTTGCAATGGCTTCTCTTCCTGCTCTCGCACCGTTACCTCTGGTGTCCCCCAAGGATCTATCCTTGGCCTCCTCCTATTTCTCATCTACATGTTGCCCCTCAGTGGCATCATCTGAAAGCGCAGCATTGGTTTTCACATGTATGCTGTAGACACCCAGCTCTACACCTCAGACTGCTTATCCAACATCCAATGCTGGATGAGCAGAAATTTCCTCCAATTAAATAGTGGGAAGACTGAAGCCATTGTCTTCGGTTCCCGCTCAAAACTTTGTTCCCTAGCTACCGACCCCATCCCTCTCCCTGGCAATAGTCTGAGATTAAATCAGACTGTTCGCAACATTGGTGTCATATTCGACCCCAAGATGACCTTCCAACCACATATTCGCATCATCACTAAGACCACTAACTTACACCTCCGTAACATCACCTGACTTCACCTCTGCCTCAGCTCATCTGCTGCTGAAACCCTCATTCATACTTTCGTTACCTCGAGACTTGACTAATCCAAAGCAGTCCTGTTTGGTGTCCCAGGGCTGGATTTTATAATCTTGCTGCCGATAAGGCGGCCTGCCCAAATGGGCTGCACGCCATAAAGCTGCCGCATTCTTCCATGCGGCGGCTCATTTGCATCCCCAGGGTGGGAGGCCCCAACCCCCCAATCACGTGGAGTGGGTGGGGTGTCCGTCACCGGCAATGGCATCAGCTGCCTGTACGCAGGTAGTGACGCCATATTTAAAGGGCTGTCAGCCCAACCGGCTTATTCAAATATTTAAAGGTAAATTGAATTAAAATACATCTCTTTTGCTTCTCTCCCACCCCATAACAATTAAATTAATTATTTGCCCTCCCCGCCCCCACAACACTGACCTTTACCATCTGACATTCCCCCTGCAAACTGTACAAACTTTCAACTACAATCCTTCCCATTATCCCCTACACCCATGACGCTAATGATCCCATTCCCCCACCCCACACTGATAAAGTTACCTCCCCCCGCCACCCCCCCCACACATCAGAGTGGTGCCTCTTTTCCTCGGATGGGGATCTGGAAGGCGGGGGAGTGCCAGCTGCCTTGCCGAATATCGCAGCGGGACATCAGGTGGCGATGTGAGCTTAATTAAATCATTCATTTTAATTTATTTAAATATTCAAATTGGGGTCCCATCACCGAGCGGCGGGGGGCCACCACCTGGCCTCACCATCGCCTGTAATATCGAGCCGGACCCTCCCGGCGTTGGGGTGTGTGGTAGCCCTCTCCCGGAGACATTTTCCAGCCCCCGCCACCGTCACAAAACCCGACGTCGGGGAGTCGGTAAAATCCAGCCCCCACATTCTACCCTCCGTAAACTTGAAGTCATCCAAAACTCTGCTGCCTGTGTCCCAACTTGCACGAAGCCCTGTGCACCCAACACCCCTGTGCCCGCTGACCTACTTTGGCTCTGGGTCAATCAATGTCTTGATTTTAAAATTCTCGCCCTTGTTTTCGAAACCCTCCAAGGCGTTGGTCATCTCTATCTTAACAAAAAGAGACATTATAACAGCTTGAGTTCCAGTCAAACCAGAAAGCACGTGCCCTGCTGAAAAAAAATCCAACATCTACATTAAACAGCAGTGAGAGCAACAAGTAAGTCACCGTCTTCAATTGAACCTTCAATCAGGAGAGAAATTGACAATCATCTCAGGCCTACATCCTTCGAGAACTTGATTTCCAAGAGAATTCAACAGGTTTATCATAACCTTTCCCCCCCACTGAGAAACAACTTCCTTTTTCCCTTCTCTAGCCGTCTCTTCGTGTGTGTGTGTGCGTGTGTGTTGTGTGTTTGTGCTTCCAGTTGCGGCAATTTCGGGATAAGGCATATTGATCAATAAATTGATTTTAAGTTTTTAAAACCTACAAGAAAACCTGTCGCTGTCTGTTTACTTGACATTACACTTGAGCAAAGATTCAACTGAAAGATAACAAAGGGATATTATTGTTACACCCCTGGGCTATGTTATTATATAGCTAGATATTGGCTGTCTGACTATATGATACTATAACCCAGAGGTGTAATAAGTAGGGGCATACTCCTGAACGTAAGATGCTCAAATGGCTTTTGGGAGTGACCAATACTACTGTACCCAACAATATCTAAGGTAGACCCAAAGCTTGTAACATGCCGTCCCTCATACAGAAACGTACAGTAGTCTTTGGTGTTTGGCCTTTGGTGCACTGCTTACACAGTTTTAAAATGTGAGACAATAATGTTAATTTACTGAGCTCCTAATATAGTGAAACTCCTGAGTATGAGAGTAAAGAAGTCTTACTGCAATTGTAAAGGTCAGTCCGCATCTGGAGTATTGTGTACAGTAGAATATACTTGTCTTGGAAGGAGTGCAACCAACATTCACCAGACTGATTCATGGAATGAGGGATTGTCCTATGAGGAGAGATTGAGTAGACTAGGCCTATATTTGTTGTGCTTAATTATTAACACATCTCTATTTATACTCTCCTCAAGGCTCTCTAGCTAGTATCCTTCATGCTGCTACTCTACTTCTTCCAAAACCCATTACCACGTGACTATTAGATCATCACCACTACAGTGGGAGGGGTTGCTCTCACTGTCTCTAGCATTAGCCCTTACATGTCCTTATACTACAATATTCCCTAGAGTTTAGAGGAATGAGAGGCGATCTCATTGAAACATATAAAATTCTTAAAGGGTTTGATAGGGCAGATGCTGGGAAGATGTATGCCCTGGCTGGGGAGTCTAGAACTAGGACTCACAATTTCAGGGTAAGGGGGTGGCCATTTAGGACTGAGATGAGGGGGACTTTCTTCACTCAAAGGGTTGTGAATCTTTGGAATTCACTACCCAAAGGGCCACAGATGTTGTGTCATTAAGTATATTCAATTCAGTGATCTTTTGATTTTTGGATGCTAAGGGGATAAAGTGATATGGGGATAGTGCATGAAGGTGGGGGTTGAGGTAGAAGATTAGTGAGGTAGAAGATTAGTGAGGTAGAAGATTAGCCATGATCGTATTGAAGGCAGGGCAGGCTCGAGGGGCCATATGCCTACTCCTGCTCCTATTCTAATGTTCTTAAGTTCTTGCTCGCTGAAACTCCAGATACAGAGAAATACCAACACTACCAGTACTGATGAAAATCATATCTGCCAGACTGGGTCTGCGGCAGGTCATGAGAGAACCAACAAGAGGGACAAACCTATTAGACCTTGTCTTTACCAATCTACCTTTCACAGATGCATCTGCCCATGACAGTATTGGTAAGAGTGACGACCGCACAGTCTTTGTGGAGATGAAATCCTGTCTTCACACTGAGGGCACCCTCCATTGTGTTGTGCGGCACTACCACCGTGCTAGATGGGATAGATTCAGACAGATTTAGCAGCTCAAAACTGGGCTTCCATGAGGTACTGTGGGCCATCAACAACAGCAGAATTGTATTCAATCACAATCTGTAACCTTAACGTCCGGTGTATCCCTCACTCTAACATTACCATCAAGCCAGGGGACCAACCCTGGTTCAATTAGGAGTGTAGGCGAGCAGGCCAGGAGCAGCACCAGGTATACCTAAAAAATCAAGTTCCAACCTTCTGAAGCTGCAACACAGAACTACATGAATTCTGAACAGCAGAAGCAGCATGCTATAGACAGAGCTAAGTGATTCTACAACCAACAGATCAGAGCAAATCTCTGCAGTCCTGCCACATCCAGTTGGGAATGGTGGTAGACAATTAAACAACTAACTGGAGGAGGAGGCTCCATAAACATCCCCATCCTTAATGATGGGAGTCCAGCACATCAGTGCAAAAGACAAGGCTGACGCATTTGAAGCCATCTTCAGCCAGAAGTGCCGAGTGGATGATCCATCTTGGCCTCCTCCTGTGGTCCCCAGCATCACAGATACCAGCCTCAGCCAATTTGATGTCTCTTTAAATTGTTGAATTCAACAGTAGGGCTCAAAGCCCTTTTAAAATGTGTCATCGCCTGTGCACAGCCCCTCCATGGCATTGGTTGGGGGGTGGGGGGGTGGGGGTGGTGGTGCAGCCCACCCCATCTATTTAAATGAACCACCTGTTTAGGATCCTGGTGGTTCCACGACATTGTTTTCACCCACCACTGATTCTCAACAAGTTCTTAAATTCTCAAAAAACTGTTAGATTTCTTGCTGTACCATCAGTAATTACGTGGACCTGAAAACCATTGTCATCTGTTTAAAAGAAAAAAAACAAGGAATTCATGTGGTTCTGCCTCAGAGCCCAATGGATTAATTTGTCCAATCATATCTGTTAATTTAGAAATTAAAAATGTCATAATACCAGTTATGACAACACGATTTGTTGAATGATAGTTTTCTTTAATCCGCTGACTGAAGATTTGAATTTATATTTTTTAAAAGACATTTCAAAAAGACTAGGTAAAAGGATGACTTTGCTGGCAGCTTAAGTTGGCTACCTAATTTTCAATGCTTGTGAGGAGGGAGACAAAATGTCTGCTCAGCCCCCAGCAAGAAACAAGACCCAGGAAGTTTAAAGGAACTACCTGTTCTTTTTAGAAAGAGAGAAATACAGCTAACTGCTATGTTTGAATGACTGAGTCATTGTCACATGACAAGCCCCTCCCCATTCCAGCAGAGCAGGGAGATTATTTTAAGCTTGTGTCTTTCTGCAGCAGAGAAAGGAGAAGCAACTGGACTCTGGCATCTACAGACCAAGTGGGAGTCTCTCTCTTCCATTCCAGCTTGAAAGCTTTCAAACCCTGCCTGTTGACTGACCACCTTTGCATTTTCCGGCTACAATCAGAAATCCCGTTGGAGGAAATCATCCACATCGCTGTCTCCAAGAGATGCAGCGAACCAGTCAACCACCTCTTCAAACTAAAAACCTCAGGACCACCAAATTCAGCTGGAAACCAGCTGAATCACCAAATGCCACAGACTGTATACCCCTTTTTTCTATGGACTCTAACTCAACCAATCTACCTTTCCTCATTCTGTAACCTATTTGTGTGCATGTAAACCTCTAGTGTGCGTGAGAGTGAAAGTTGGTGCGTTGTTTAATGATTGTATTAGTTCGGCTTAGGTACAATAAAGTTAAACTCTTTCTTTGTTAACTCAAGAAAACCTGTCCAATTGGTTCTTGTTATGATCATAGCAAGTAAGTAATCAAACACCGACTGAATTAGCCAGTACATCCACTTTAAGAAAGAATTAAACCTGTTGTGGTCAAACAAGGAGAGGGAAAAGAGGGAAGCCCTTCAACCCCTCCTCACTTGACCATAACAACGGCCAATATATAAATTTGCATTCATCAATGCAAATGCTGTGTGGTGAAAAAAAAACAGCTGTCAGTGCAAAGGGTTAACTTCTCTGCTTGTTTGCATGAGGGTGAAGCAAAACATTACCAGATGCAAGCAATCGTCATTCACAATTTAAAAAAAAAACTTTCCTAATTGAAAAAGAATCAAACTCCATTTTAAACTTCTTTTTTTACCAAGTCTTGGTACTTTATTAAAACTTACATATCCTTAAATCATTAGTAACATTACCAAATTCAAACAGAACATTCTCATCAGGGAACACAGCATTTTAGATTAAACTCCAATTGTTTCCAAACTTTTTTTAGCATTTTTATCAAACCGATTTTCAATCTCTGGTGTTTGCTACTTAACCTTATTTGGAAAAAACTGTCATTAAGAACACCCATGTTTAATTTAAACTACATAAAGCAATAGCAATTTTTTAAACTCTGGTCCAGTCTAAGCAAAATATTTTGAAGAGTTCAAATTGAATGTCTACCAGGCACCCTAGTAAATATGAGTTCAAGGCTAAAGTTTATCTTTAATAAAACACATTTTTTTTGCTGCTGTTCGCATTTGTATAAATAAATTTTGGTCAAAATAATTCCACACCAGTATCTTTAACTTCATTTTTTTTTCTTTTATCCCAATTCTGGGTGTGTAATCTTAAATTAAAATGAACAGACTTAACGACCGCATTCACACTTTTATACTTGCATGCGACTTAGAAATATTGGGCTGAATTTAGTGAACCCGTCAAAGGTCCCGGAAGTGGCGCTGTCAGCACTCATCACATGTGTGGTGGATCCACTGCAATCGTGAGGCGGGCGGGTGGGCAGCCAATTATACTCATGGAGGTGCGGGGCCCAGCCAATTATGCGACAGGGGTGGGATGTGAGGCGCTGAATACTGTGTCAGTTGACTTCAGAGCAGTTCTGGCGCCATATTTAAAGCCCTGCCAGCCCTGCTGCCTTTACTGCCTTTGAGCCATTTGCAGTTTCGTGGTCTCTGCTGAAGTTGTTGTTGGAATGAATGCTGGATCCCCCGCCCATTCCCCTGGTGAAAGATGCCAGAGGATGGCAGAGGCAAGACAAAGCGTAGCCCCATGGTTTAGCAATGGAGATTCTCCTCCAAGCTGCCATGGAAAGGCGGGAGGTGCTATTCTCCAGCGATGGCAAGAAGAGATCCTCCCATCTGACCAAGCAAGCCTGGATAGAGATCACTGAAGAGGTCAGCAGCCGTGGAGTCACCCCTCGAACATGAGTCCAATGCCACAAGAGGGTTAATGACCTCCTTTGTTCTGCCAAGGTGAGTGATCCATACCGCTCTCCTTTTTGGGGATTGCAAGTGGCTACACAGGAGGATGTGTGACATGGGGAGGGAGGCACCACAAAGCCATTGGAAAAGGGGGTTAAGCATCACCACAATCCTGCCAGATGCATGGCTGCATCTTGGCCAAAGGCCACCTTCTCTCACAGCTCACCCCCATGAACCCCCCCGAGAGTTGACATGAGGATGAGCTACGTAGGAAACCCCAGTAGGGGATGAGGGGCTGACACGAGTAGAACTGTCATGTTGATCTCTCTGTGAAGTATGAGTATCTCCCTCTTTCCACTGACAGGTGATGAGGACCAATAACAGCCTCGTGGGAGATCTCGTGGACTGGCAGAGGAATACCAGATATATGGCCTCCCTCGACAGCTGAGGAGCAGGCACTGGAATTAGTGGGAACCCAGGGCGGCCGCTTGCTAGCTGATGGTGAGACTGGAGTCTCCATGTAAGTGAGTGAGCATTGTCTTCAAACGATATATAATTCATTTCTGGAGATCCACATCACACATGTTTGCCACAACGAGATCTGCACTGCCTAAACCACATATGCTTGTGTTCTATCATGCAGGTTGGCCTCCGCAGGAGATTCCAGCAGAGCAGGGAGATTATTCAACCTCTGAGGAGGAGCAGTCAGAGGATGCAGCATCACATGGCTCTCCTGCACCTTCGACCATCATAGGTACTTTCACCTTTATTGGTTTCACCTTGGCTTTAGAAACAGGGTCACCAGCTGGTGAGAGCAACACACACACGCTCGAGCAGCTGACAGAGGCTGTGAGAGCTAAGGTCACTGACAGTTGGAGGACTGTGGGTGGCCAGGCCCATGCTGAGCCCCAGGTTCATGACAAGCCTCTATTGTTGACAGCACAGGGCATGCTGGAGTTGCAGAGAGGAGTAAGGCAACATCTGGCAGAGATGCCAGAGGCAATGTGCAGCCATGAGCAGATGATGGAGGAGCCATCCCTGCCATGAGTGCTGGCATGTCTCAGCACATGGCTTCCTCCATCCAGAAGCTGGAGACCCTCGTGGAGAGCCAGATCCCACAGGTGCACACAGACCCACACACCATCACCATGGCCATGAGCTCAATACAGCAGTGACAAGGCGAGAGAAGGACGAGACCCCTGGAGCCTTCTCCAGCTCCTCATCCTCCTCCAGTGAGCAGGGAGGTTCAAGTGAGCTTTGAAGGGAGGAGGAGAGGCTGACTTCCACAGCTGGGGGCTCTCCCCGGGAGCTCTGAGTGTGGACAGCGGCTCCTCAGCACCTCGGCCAGTGAGCCCAGCTTCAGTAACCACAACGCTTGAGGAGATGCCTGCACCTGTGCAGCAGACCACCACAATACGCGAGACCTTCGCTGGGACATACTGCAGGGCTCCACTCGATTGATCCAGGCAATGGAATCTCATCTTCAGCAGCTCGATGATCGCTCAGGTGGAGCCGTGGCAAGTGTTGTATCTCTCCTCTGCTGCAGTGCGAGGGTTCCTCACTGTTATAAATAGCCTTGTCTTCAATAGGTAGCCCTTGTCCTCAAGAATCCATTCCTGAAGGCGATTGAAAAGCTGTGGCACCTGGGACTGGCAAAGTATGTAGGTATCGTGGCTGCTTCCTATCAGCCCAAATGATCATTGATGGAATGAAGCCCTTCCCGTTGATGAAGACAGCTGGCTGGACCATTGGAGCTTTGATGGTCACAAGCATGAAATCTAGCACGCCATGCATTTGGGGGAAATCCAGTGAAGATTTTGAATCCGATGGCCCTCTCGGCCTGACTGTCAGGGTCAGACCGATAGCGCACATAATCGATGGCTGTCTTGAACAGGGCATTGGTCACCTCCTTGATGTAGCGGTGGGCTGCTGCCTGGTAGAGCCCCCACACGTGTCCCCTGTGGATCATTGGAATGATCCAGACACTTCAAAGTTAAGTGCCATGGTAATCTTAATGGTCAAGGGCATAGGGTGACCACTGAATCCCATTGGTCAAAACATACCCTACTGCATGGGTGCATAAGTCAGTGACAGCCTCACTGGAGAGCTGTAGTCTTCACTGCCAATGCCACTCTGACATTTGGAAGTAGCTAATTATAGTCCAGTGCACTCTTATTACAGCCTTGGTTCAAACATGGACAAAAGAGCTGAACTCAAGAGGTGAGGTGAGAGTGACTGCCCTTGACATCAAGGCAGCATTTGACCGAGTATGGCATCAAGGAGCCCGAGCAAAACTGGAGTCAATGGGAATCAGGGGGAAATCTCTCCCCCATTTGGAGTCATGCTAAGCGCAAAGGCAGATGGTCGTGGTTGTTGGAGGTCAATTATCTCAGCTCCAGGACATCACTGCAAGAGTTCCTCAGGGTAGTGTCCTAGACCCAACCATCTTCAGCTGCTTCATCAATGACCTTCCCTCAATCATAAGGTCAGAAATGGGGATGTTCAGTGATGATTGCACAATGTTCAGCACATTTGCGATCCTCAGATACTGAAGCAGTCCGTGTAGAAATGCAGCAAGACCTGGACAATATCCAGACTTGGGCTGATAATATTTGTGGCAAGTAATATTTGTGCCACACAAGTGCCAGGCAATGGCCATCTCCAACAAGAGAGAATCTAACCATCTCCCCTTGACATTCAATGGCATTAGCATCGCTGAATCCCCCACTATCAACATCCTAGGGGCTACCGTTGACCAGAAACTGAACTGGAGTAGCCATATAAATACCATGGCGACAACAGCAGGTCAGAGGCTAGGAATCCTGTGGCAAGTAACTCACCTCCTGACTCCCCAAAGTCTGTCTAACATCTACAAGGCACAAGTCACGAGTGTGATGGAATACTCTCCACTTGCCTGGATGGGTGCAGCTCCAACAACACTCAAGAAGCTCAACACCGTCCTGCTTGATTGGCACCCTATTCACAACATTCACTCCCTCCATTACTGATGCACAGTGACAGCAGTGTGTCCCATCAACAAGATGCACTGTTGCAACGCACCAAGGCTCCTTAGACAGCACCTTCCAAACCTGCAACCTCTACCAACTAGAAGGACAAAGGCAGAAACTACATGGGACCACCACCACCTGCAAGTTCCCCTCCAAGTCACACACCATCCTGACTTGGAACTATATCGCCGTTCCTTCACTGTCGCTGGGTCAAAATCCTGGAACTCCGTTCCTAACAGCACTGTGAGTGTACCTACCCCACATGGACTGTAGCAATTCAAGAAGGCAGCTCACCACCACCTTCTCAAGGGCAATTAGGGATGGGCAATAAATGCTGGCTTGGCCAGCGACGCCCACATCTGATGAATGAACAAAAAAAATAATCCCAGGCCGGGCGGTGGATGGCTCCCGTTCGCTTAGGGAAAAGTCCCGGCCCTTGTCCCTGGCAGACAAAATCCAGTCAGCCATCTCCAGTCCCTGATCACTTCACTCCTTGTAGGTCAAATGTCCAACAATCCCAAAGGTTCTCTTTCTAAGCTGTGAGGCGATCAGCTACATGTCCCAGTATCCCACTGACACTGAATAACATTTTAAAATAAAACCAAAAACTTATCACTCCTGGCTGGCTTGCCACTTTGTTGAAATTCGGGGTTATAGAGCCAAAATTAACCCTTTATCCCCCTCACTCTCAAGATCTGAAATGATTCACACTGATAACTGTATTGGTGACTGTGGTTAAAGGCCTGCACAGGTCTGCAATTGAAAACCGACCCGAGCCTGACAGAATCACATCCAACCCGAGCCTGACCTGGCCTGAGTCCTTTGATTTTTTTTCCCGCGTCTGACCCGACCCAACCTGACCCAACCCGACCACCGGGATGAAGTTGATAATATTAAAGAGGTTATGCTCTACCTTGGATGGAACCGCTCATTGCAGACTAGTGCGGAGTCCAAAGGCATGTTTCTCGCCTTGACATCCTGGCTGTCACTGTGTCTGACTTGACCCGACCTGATCCGAGCCTGAATGCCAGACCCGGAAGAGCGACCCGGCCTGACCCGAACCCGACATGTTGTTGGACCCGGTCAGTTTCGGGTCAGGTATCCGTGCTCGAACTGTGGTTATATTTTATTCAGTATAAGAAAGACTTGACACATGCTAATGTCTGAGCAGCAGTATCAAAGCACAGCAGCATTACCATTATACCCTTGAGAGAAGTGTGATCTCCACTAAACAATGCCAAATGGCCATAACCCAGGCACCATCATGCCCATCAATACAACACATACACATGGTCCCTTTGCCAGCCTATTCTTCTGTGAGGGCCTGTCTGTGGGATGGTCCCAATTCTTCTCCGGCTGAATACCTCTCCTCTCTGCTCAGGGAATCCCTTCTTATACTTTCTTTACAGAACAAAGCCTAAGGAGATTGATTTAACCCATTCATTATCTTGCTGTTATTTGAATGGCCCAATTACAAAAGATGTCATTTACCCATCTGCCCATCCAGGTCAGAGTCTCACTTCCCATGCTTGGACTCCTTGAAGGAAGTGAGATTGCTGTGAGTTTAAAGAGATGGCTGGGTTTCTTAATGGATATATTAATTAAATCCTAATCAAATGTAATTTGTTTTAAGCTAATGCCTCATTTCGTTCGGGGGCAACTACCCGAACACTTCCAGTGAAGTGGCTGCATTCCTGTTATTTCCCCCATTTTTAATGCATTTGATTTTAGTGGTCGTAAACATTTCAGTGCTAGTGCCTGGCCAAAGCAAGGAAAAGATGGTGTCTCGAACTACATCTGTGCCTCTTGAATTCTGCTAAGGTGTTTATCATTTTGTTCTCACACAGAGTTGGTCTGTTTTCATGCTCTGCTGGATTTCTGCTGAAGTTTACCTTTTTACATTTCAAAACCTTCAGGGTCATAATGAAGGTCCAAACCACAATTCCTGTCAAGTCATCTGCCAACTAGGGGAAATACAAGCAGGAATTAAAAAAAAATCAGTAAAACAATGAAATTAAAGAAGTGTACAGTCAGTCAAAGTACTTACGTTAGTTTTCATTAATTAGCAAGAAAACCTGTTATAGCTATTTCCCAGGATTCTTACAGCACTCCTAGCCAAGCTGTTCCAGTACAGCTACAACACTGGCTTCTACCCGACAATGTGGAAAATTGCCCAGGTATGTCCTGTCCACAAAAAGCAGGATATAACCAACCTGGCCTATTACCATCCCATCAGTCTACTCCCGATCATCAGCAAAGTAATAGAAGGTGTCGTTGACAGTGCTATCAAGCGGCACTAGCTCATTAATAACCTGTTTACTAATGCTCAGTTTGGGTTCCGCCAGGGCCACTCAGCTGCTGACCTCAGTACAGCCTTGGTCCAAACATGGACACAAGAACTAATTATACAGGTGAGGTGAGAGTAACTGCCTTTGACATCAAGGCAGCATTTGACTGAGTATGGCATCAAGGAGCCCTAGTAAAATTGAAGTCAATGGGAATCAGGGAAAACTCTCCACTGGTTGGAGTCATACCTAGCGCAAAGGAAGATTGTTGGAGTTGTTGGAGGCCAATCATCTCAGCTCCAGGACATCACTACAGGAGTTCCTCAGGGTTGTGTCCTAGGCCCAACCATCTTCAGCTGCTTCATCAATGGCCTTCCTTCCATCATATTTACAGCTCCTCAGATACTGAAGCAGTCCATGTCGCATGCAGCAAGACCTGGTCAACATGCCAGGTACATCGAGGTTGTCTCCCAGCAGCTTGGGGGGGCGGGGGTTCTTCTTTTAATGATGTTCGATGGCCCAGTGAGGGACCCCTGGCAGCAATGGCTAGTCTGGACACATTGGGAAACACTTTCCCAGGCTCTACATGAGCACCTCAACATGGAGGTGACCTCTCCTTCTCCCTGCAGCCTCAGCAGCAGACTCCTTTATCAGATCAACACCTCAGAGAGGCAGTCTGCCATCCTTAATGAGATGACGGTTCCAGGGGCGGCCTCTTAATTTGCTGCTAACAGTAAAATCTGCTCCGTGTTCTCGCCGTTCGTCCGCTCAGGCTCAGGACCTGCATTTGGTCCCGGGCGGGACACACAGTGTGGCGGTAAAATTATGGCCACTATGTTTCTAATATAAAAAGTGTTGAAGAGAAAAATGTAAAACATCCTCAGTTGCTGTGCCACACTAGTTATTAGATTGCTAGAACACTTGCCAGAAAATAGCTTGTAAAATAATGCATTTTATATATGACATACAAAGTTTTATTACCTTTACATGCTTTATTCAAATCATCCACACTAATGGTAAGAAAACTGACAAGGAAAAAATATCAATATATGCAGCGTAGAAGTTGTTTCTTTTATCTAAATTTTGCAGTATCCCAATAACATAATGTACATTAAGCACAGCTCCCAGAGCCATCATTATATACCAGGGACGATCGTATGGTGTACTGAGTGCTGTCTTTACAGTGGGGAAATGTGAGAGGTGCCTCTACTCTACCTTACAAAAACACCTCTTTATAATTTGGAACCATAAAACTCTGCAGCTTTTTAAAAGCTGCTACTTGAGAGAAAGTACATTTATAACTTCATTTTGCTGGTGTGGAGGAACCAGACAGCCTGACATTTAAAAGTCACAGTCTTATTTCTTTGTCTGTTTTGTTTGTGGTGTAATTAATGCATTCAATAACTGATCCTATTAATAAAGGTCTGAAATGTCTTGTACTTGGGTTTCACAACTGCCTCTTGTCTCTGTAATGTCCCTCTGAATGGCTATTTCAAGTGTAACATGTGGTTGTGGAGAGGTTCTCTTCAGGATAAAGACTACAGTCTGTGGATTCCATTCACTGTTAAAACTGGCTCCATGTTCCCAAGCACCCACCCACCACCCCCACACACTTTACCCCTCCCTCCAGCCTGCTTTTATCAGCCGGCTTCTCTCGTGCCTGGGCCACCCAACCAGCCACGGGTAAAATCCCCGTGGCTGGTGGCGGAGGCCCTTAAGTGGCCATTAAGTGGCCTGGGGTGGGCGGGCCATTTGGTGGTTTACTTGGTGTTAGTTCAAGACATAGGCTGGAATTTTATACCACCCCCCACCCCCCATGAAGAGCAAGAATGTTGACAGAGTGGGGGTAAAATAGAGTGAGAGGCTCCGGGAGCCCTTCCCGACCTGCTCCCGCCTCCACCGCCACTCTAATGGCCCGCCCATCCCAGGCCAATCAAGGTCCTTAAGCGGCCACTTCGGCATTTTACCCGTGGCTGGTTGGGCGGTCCAGGCCCAAGAGAAGCCGCCTGACAAAAGCAGGTGGCTTTCAAACGGACTTGTGGGGGGGGGGGGCCTCATGATCGGGCACCCTGTGCTCGACGGAGGGCTGCCCTCACTGTCCCAACAACCCCCAGCACCCAACACGTCCTCCGTCCCCCCAATAGGCCACCCTTGCCTCGCCGGGGCCTGACCGATCATCCCCTGCGAGGCACCAAAAACGTACCTTCGTTCCGGGGCCCCCTGACATCTTCTTTCCAATGGCTGGGTTGCAGTCCCAGCAGTGGCCACCGCTCCCAGTGGTGCTGCTGAGTCTAAGAGCTACCAGCCCGCTGATTGGCCGGCAGCTCCATTAGGTGGAACTTATTGCCTCAATGAGGTTGAAGTCCTGCCTCAGACCAATTAAAGGTTTGTGGACTGCCAAATGAGCTCTGGATCCCCAGGCCAGGCGGAGGAGGGTTCGCCACTGACTTTTCAGTCAATGGACGGCTCCCATCTGCTGAGGGAAAAATTCCAGCCATAATAAATATCTCTCTCACACCCCCTCAGCTTCCAACCACATGCCCTACCTCACTTTACACAGGATTTTAAGTTTCAATGAGATCTTTCACCCTGTATCATGGATTTGATAAACACATACCAAACGGGGCTCTGAAACACATACCAGACGGGGCTCTGGGTGCTGATTGTAGGCAGTCCTCACCCAAAGACATTTCCTTTGTGATTTGAGCGATCTCACTCAGCCAGAGTCCTCAGGGCCTTCTCAATTAGCCACATGAAGCTGTGTGTTTTAATACATTTGTATTTCATGGGCCTCAGTATGCCCTTCAGCTTGTGTTTTAAACAGTGCTCCACAGAGCTCTCACCCAGGACTGGGCACATCAGCTCAAGACATGCAGAGCAGAATTATACATAGACAAGAGCAACAAGGTTATATATCAGCAGCTTGGTGCATATTTTACATTATTCTCTTTAGGTCTCCATGCACTGTGCCTAGTTCAAAGGATAATTATCTGCTTCCAAGTTTCTGCATGTTCCTCTATACAGGCTGTTGGGGAATGTCAGTGCGTACCTTGGTGTAACCTGTACCTGATTTCACTGACCTCCACTCAACTCTCCCCATAATCACTGCAACTTTGAAAATTCACAGAAACTGACAGAAAACTCCAAAAAAAAGTCAATATTCAATGAACAACCAATTACTGCCCTGAATAGAGGCCACTGATTTATAGTGACTGAATAAGCTGAATTCTGTTCCAATACATGGGATTCTTGGATTTTTGGAATCACAATTCAAAATTCAAACCAGTGGCCTTTTTGTTATTCATTCTGATGATGTGGCCATTGCTAGGAAGCTGCATTTACTGTCCAGCCCAGTTGTGCTGAGTTTGATAAGACTGAGTGGATGGCTAGGGCAGTTACATTGATGTGGGACTAAGGTCACATATAGGCCAGACTGGGTAAGGATGGGTGAACCAGATGGGTTTTTATGACAATCCAACAGCTTCATGGTCACTTTTATTGTTGTTGTCTTTTTATTTCAAGACTTTTTACACTGAGCTCAAATTCTCAAACTGCACTGATGGGATTTAAACTTCACATTCTCTGGATTACTGCTCCCATAACAACCATGACACTATGATACCCTTGCCACACTCACCAGATCATGCAAATCACAACGGAAATTCCTGTGTGTAGGAATTTGTGTGCCTAAGACATGAAAAGAAGTGGTTATACTGAATGTGCCGTGGGACAGGAGCCATTGTAACTGAGGTCGCAGGTATATCTGATATATCCAACACGAGGGAAACTCTGAAGAGGCAAAGGTTATTTATGTTTATTTTCCATTAATAAGGTGATGCGGTGCTTGTGCCAAGAAATATTGATTTTTGACATTTTTGGTATATTTCCAGCATTTTGGGGTATCCTGATTCAGTCTTTGAAACCAAAATAATTCTATTATGGTCCGATTACAATTATTTTAAATATGCAAACGAAAAGAAAGACTTGCATTTATATAGCACTTTTCACAACTACCAGTTTTCTCAGCCAATGAAGCACTTTTGAAGTCTAGTCACTGTTGCAACGCAGGAAACACATCAACCAATTTGTGCACAGCAAGCTCCCACAAACAGCGATGTGATAATGACCAGATCATGCGTTCTTTTGTGATGTTGACTGAGGGATAAACATTGGCCAAGACACCAGGATAACTCCACTGCTCTTCTTCAAAATAGTGCATAGGATCATTTGCATCCACCTGAGCAGGTAGATGTGGCCTTGTTCAAAAGACAGCACTTCCAACAGTGCAGCACTCCCTCAGTACTGGACTGGAGTGTCAGCCTTGATTTTTGAACTCATAGACTGGAGTGGGACTTAAACTCTGAACCTTGTGATCTAAAGGTATTATCAAATGAGCCACAGCTAACACTTAACAGAACACTTACCACAACTGGTCCTGCTAATATGTATCTCCAAACCCTCCGCCCACCAACACCCCCCTCCCCCCCACCCCCCCCACCCCCAAGCTCCAGTTGGACCTACCACCAGTTCTATAATGTCTCCACTGCTTGAAAACCCCTGCTTTCTGATAAATATAATTTGCAAGTTAATTTTTAACTTAAAATCCTCTTTCATTTATCTTCCCTATTATCTTCTCAACTGTTTTAAAATTACATATCAACATTTAATTCCTCACCATTTCCTCCAGTTTAATTGGAGGGAGATGGTTTGCTGTTCTTTAAGTCATTTTCTTTATCAGATCGGAAAGCCTAATGTTTACACCTGCAATAGTCCCACCAGATGTTTCCTGTCCATTACAATTCACCGCCTGTCATTTGTCCAATTTATGATGATAGCCAGCAATTCCAACAAAACAAACTGGAGGTGAGATGTCAAACGCAAGGTGGGAGGAGATGCAGCTGTCCACACCTGGGGCAGAATGAAGAGTGAGCTCAAGATGACATCCAGCCATCCCATAATTTATACATCGGAGCATCTTGTGGATTGTGGGTACACTTTCTTGGTTCAGGTCTGCAAGCTCAGGGAAGATGCAGACATGTTAAAGAAGCAAAAACCATTTCTGACCACAGTTTGAAATTGTTTATTAGACAATCAAAAATAGTCCTTTCTAATTGGACTGAGACTCCATGGTTCTGTCTATAAGCTTCCTACTCTGTAAACTTTTGATTGAAGAACTATCCAAACCTTACGTTGGCAAAGTAGATTGTCATCTTGTCTGTTTTGGTGAAGCTCTGCTCTGTGACAATGTGCTGGACTGAGACTTCAACCCTCAACCTTCTGGCTCAAAGGTGGGTTTAAAGCCCATCCTTGATCCTCCTCCCCACTATAATGCATTCTCAACAATGAAGATCTGGCTCAAAAAAAGGGCAGGAGTGGGTACTAAATAATCTTGTATACAAGATGTTCATGAATGATAGAGAAGGAAAGAAAGGAGGAGGGGTGGCAGTATTGATTAAGGAGAATATTACAGTGCTGGAGAGAGAGGATGTCTTAGAGGATTCAAGGACAGAAGCCAGCATGAACATGATGGGCTGAATGTCCTCCTTCTGTGCTGTAACAATTTTGTGATTCTGTGATTTGCCTTCTTACAACAGTTCCTCAACTTAACGGCTAATGGTTTTTACATTTGTAGTTAAACACTGCAACCCTGACACATTCACTCTCTTCAATTTTCTTTTCCCTTTTTCTTATTCATTCCTTCCAATCCATCTCCAAATGCCTTAAGGTGTGTTACTCCATGTTCCCCTTTAAATTTACTATTTTACACTGTTTTCTTTATTCTTAGGACTTTCCTGTGCTCGAAGATTATCTCTTCACTCCTCCGCCATACTCTCCCCCACCACGCCCATCTATACACGGTCTTTGAAAGGACATCGATACTAGTTCCATTCATATGAAGTCTGTCCTATGTGTGGAAATTAACTGCTGCCCAGAATAGAACTCTGTGCCCTACCTTGCCTTCTATGCTGTCAAGTCTCAAGTAAATCTTTTTCTAATCTGCTCTCTAAGCACTCTGGAGTTCCTACTTTTTAATTTAACTCCTCAAATCCCCTTTGTAAGGCCTTCATCTTGGTCTTGCCTGTGTCATTGAATCACAACTTCTAGCTGCTCACAGCTTGCTTTACAAAATATTCTCCACCCCTTTCCATTATGTCTTTTACTCTGGCACCCAAGCCATTTGGCTCTGCTGGTTGGTGTTGCAGAAAAGCTTCTCTAAACCTGTATTAGTAGCATTCCCTGTAATCTCCCACTTGCTTATATTTGGCACTATCCTTTCTTCCCCTGGATAACCATTTGTTGCCGTGTTGTGTTGTTGCTTGTATTACCCTTCCCTGAGTCTCTGTGTTTATCTCCATCATATATGTACAACACTGTATATGTATGATAAATAACATGTTTGATGTTGACTATAAACTCATCAATGGTCTAAACTGCCTAACTCCTCTGAGTGTTTGAAACATCCAACATTTCTATTTATATTTAATGAGAAACAAGATCAGGTCCAAGACTGCCAGAAATGGGGATTTGTTTGGATATGTGGATGTGTTTATAGGAGACATAAGCCAAGCTTCTCCATATACCAATTATCATCACGATAATGCAGTCAATCGCATTTTCACCAGATAAACAACAGAGCCCTGTGGAGGGAGATTTATTATTGACCCACATCCAGGAATTGGCTTCTTAATTTGACTTATCTCAACAACTAACAGCTGAGGAGTAGCAGAGGCTGGGGCACAAGGTACGAAGGAGCTGAGATAGTTTGTTGGGAAGTTAGGGTTGTGTGGGAAACGAGGAAGGTAGTGAAGGGGGTGAAAGATGTGGATAGTGGAATATAAGTTGTAATCAGGGATGAAGCAAGCTTTTTGTTAGAATAACCATGTTGAGGTAATAGAAACCAGGAACAGGCCTACAGAGAGCTGTGATGGGAAATAGCAAAGAAATCCAAAGATAGAGGTCAAGTCTGTAGTCAGAAAGCCAGAGGAGGTCTGTGGTCTGTAATGAGGCGGGAGGAGGTCCATGGTCTGTGAGGAAGCTGGAGGAGGTCCATGGCCTTTGAGGAGGCTGCAGGAGGTTCATGGTTTGTGAGGAGGCTGCAGGAGGTTCATGGTTTGTGAGAAGGCTTCAGGAGGTCCATGGCTTCTGAGGAGGCTGCAGGAGGTTCATGGTTTGTGAGGAGGCTGCAGGAGGTTCATGGTTAGTGAGGAGGCTGCAGGAGGTTCATGGCTTGTGAGGAGGCTGCAGGAGGTTCATGGTTTGTGAGGAGGCTGCAGGAGGTTCATGGTTTGTGAGGAGGCTGCAGGAGGTTTATGGTTTGTGAGGAGGCTGCAGGAGGTTTATGATTTGTGAGGAGGCTGCAGGAGGTTTATGATTTGTGAGGCGGCTGCAGGAGGTTTATGGTTTGTGAAGAGGCTGCAGGAGGTTTATGGTTTGTGAGGAGGCTGCAGGAGGTTCATGGTTTGTGAGGAGGCTGCAGGAGGTTTATGGTTTGTGAGGAGGCTGCAGGAGGTTCATGGTTTGTGAGGAGGCTGCAGGAGGTTTATGGTTTGTGAGGAGGCTGCAGGAGGTTCATGGTTTGTGAGGAGGCTGCAGGAGGTTCATGGTTTGTGAGGAGGCTGCAGGAGGTTTATATTTTGTGAGGAGGCTGCAGGAGGTTCATGGTTTGTGAGGAGGCTGCAGGAGGTTTATATTTTGTGAGGAGGCTGCAGGAGTTTCATGGACTGCTAGTACATCAGAGATGGTTCATGATCTCAAGGAGTATGCATGGCTACTTTATTTTGTTTTGAGATTAAATAATGAATACGCATGAACAGCAAGATTGTCACAAGAGATCGAGCTGAAAGGTGTGAAGACTCTTGACAGGAGCAGGTGCTCTTGTCTAATTCTGGTATCCCAGTACTGGTTGCTTGTCCATTTCAACATCTGAATTTGTCCCACATACCAAGCACCATGTATTGTGTATTTTTGCAGCAGTAATTTTGATAGAGCTCCCCTGAAGAGCAAAGCTGAATGCAGTGTGCAGAGGGCATGAATTCACAGCTTTAATTAGGATATTTTATTGGCTAGCTCTCATCAAAGGAAGCCTAGAATCCAGAGTAAAATTGACACCAATTTAGGGTCCTTATGTGTTATGGAACATCACTCTACACGTCCACAGAATCCAGTAAACCTGGAAATTGTAGTCAGGTTTTTTATATTTACAACATGCATGAGAATCATCTTAGTCCAAACATTTTAATTAAATCAAGGAAATAGTTCACTTCACAATACATGATTTCCATTTTACATCCTGGAGTTGTAACTGAAACTGTGCATGAGTTATTGTTGTCAGCTATTGCTTGGCCTGAAAAGCTGTAAAACTGGGCTGAATTTGATGTTTTGAATGGCAGTCCTGCTGTCAGGCATGGAGTCAGCTGTAAGGCACGTTGGAGGATAGAGCAGTGGGGTCATGCGATTCAGCGGTCGCCGGACAATTAAGGTTAATGAGTCGTGAACTCCGGCCAGTTTCGGAGTGGGGCCCAAGTCAGGGAGCACGGCGTTAGGTGATGCTTCAGCAGGGTCTGGAACCATTTTTAAAGGGCAGCCAGCCCTGCGTTGAACTCTGCATTGGGAAGACCTGGAAGAGGAGGAGGTGACATTGCATGATTAGAGATGACTGACAGGAGACCCCGTGCAGCCCCACGCTTTCCTGATGCCTCCCTCCAGGTGTTATTACAGGCTGTCAGGGAGAGAAGGACATCTTGTTCCCAAGGAATCGGGAGGAGGGGACTGGAGGGGATTGGAGAGCCAAACCTAGCAGGCCTGGCTCCAGATTCCTGAGGAGGTCAGCAGCCATGGTGTAACCTCAATCACATGGATACAGTGCTGCAAGAGGCTCAATGACCTCACCTGGGCTGTGAAAGTGAGTATCATTTAATCTCTTCATCCTCTTGGGCCTTGCAGCTGTCGAAGTAGGAAGTTGCTTTGGGACGAGTTTGAACTACCCCCCAGATGTGGACACAGGGACAGGGGATGCAACATGTCCATCAGCGGTCTGTCATGGTGGCCCTGAAAGCAGGCCCCCTGTTATATTTGAATCTCGCAATATCCTTGGGAAGGGAACACGTATAGGAGGCGTCTGTGTGCCCCCATCAGTGGCAACTGCACTGCCAGCAGTCTATGTGTTGGGATGGATGTCACTAGGGGTCCAACATCTCCCTTCCCTCTGTCTGCAGGAGAAGATAGCTCATAATCATAGGCCGTGGGTGAAGACTGACAGTGAGCTGCCATTGCTGCAAGTCCTTACGCCGATGGAGGAGGAGACCATGGAGCTGGCAGACAGCAGGATGGAAGGACAGTTTCAATGGAGAGACAGGGACAGCCTCCCAAGATAGTAAACCCATCATGAGACACAATGCTTTATCTGCAATGATGGAACTTTGCTGCTTATCAGGCATCTGGTGCACACAGGGGTCTGCATTGTGGGGGTGTGTGCCATCGAGAGAGGACAGGCCCTTGGCCCTTACATGCCTTTGTTCTGTCATGCAGGTCAAACTTTACCAAATCGGAGACCAGTTGAATAGGATGCAGATCCTGCCACCTCTGAGGGGGAGGAAGGAGCCGAGGCCTCTGACAGTTGGAGGACTGTGGGAGGCCAGGCCCATGATGAGCCCCAGGCACATGATGTGACTCTGGTTTCAGCAGCAACAAGGGAAATTGGAGTCGCAGCGAGATGTGCAGCAACATCATGCAGAGATGCCAGAGGCATTGCGTGCCCGAGTGTGGTCAATGGAGAAGCCTTGACCTTGACATTGTCATTGTCTCTGACTGGTGCACAAGTGGCCTCCTCTATTGAGAGGTTGGCAGATCTGATGGGGAGCCACATCCAGCAGAGCACTCAGTATCTGCAGACCTCCATACCCTTGTCCTGATCATAGGCAGAAGGCAGCAATGGCAAGGTGAGAGGAGGAAGGGGACCTTGAATTACCATCAGGTCCTCTGTCCTCTCGGGTCAGCAGGGAGGCAGAAGTCTGCCTTGATAGGGAGGAGAAGCGCATACCTCCCGCATCTCCTGCCAAGGTCATCTGTAGCCATGGGGCACCAAGGTCAGCAGGCAGCCTCCACAGGCAGACAACGCAGGGGCAGCACAGCATAGGAGCTCATGTAAGTGAATTCAGAAGTGCACTTAGAATCACTGGGTTTTCACAGGTGAATGTTTGTCTATCATTACACTGTTCACCTCTGTTATTACTGTAAATAAATCTTTACCGTTCAGCATGGACTCCCTCTCTTTTTCCTCCATCAAGGACTTGACCCTTCACTGCATTCCAACCTCTAGTAAGAAGCTGGAGGTGATCGCAGATGCTGCGAGGGCTCAACCCTAGAGCCTCACCAGATCAGCCATATGTGGATGTTCAATAAGACAATGTATCGTTAAGGAAGGAATGGTAAAAGATGGCTACATAAAGGAAAGTCTTTATTGAATAAGGTTTTCTTTCTTTTTCTTTTGGGCCTCCTTATCTCGAGAGACAATGGATACGCGCCTGGAGGTGGTCAGTGGTTTGTGAAGCAGCGCCTGGAGTGGCTATAAAGGCCAATTCTGGAGTGACAGGCTCTTCCACAGGTGCTGCAGAGAAATTTGTTTGTTGGGGCTGTTGCACAGTTGGCTCTCCCCTTGCGCCTCTGTCTTTTTTCCTGCCAACTACTAAGTCTCTTCGACTCGCCACAATTTAGCCCTGTCTTTATGGCTGCCCGCCAGCTCTGGCGAATGCTGGCAACTGACTCCCACGACTTGTGATCAATGTCACACGATTTCATGTCGCGTTTGCAGACGTCTTTATAACGGAGACATGGACGGCCGGTGGGTCTGATACCAGTGGCGAGCTCGCTGTACAATGTGTCTTTGGGGATCCTGCCATCTTCCATGCGGCTCACATGGCCAAGCCATCTCAAGCGCCGCTGACTCAGTAGTGTGTATAAGCTGGGGATGTTGGCCGCTTCAAGGACTTCTGTGTTGGAGATATAGTCCTGCCACCTGATGCCAAGTATTCTCCGAAGGCAGCGAAGATGGAATGAATTGAGACGTCGCTCTTGGCTGGCATACGTTGTCCAGGCCTCGCTGCCATAGAGCAAGGTACTGAGGACACAGGCCTGATACACTCGGACTTTTGTGTTCCGTGTCAGTGCGCCATTTTCCCACACTCTCTTGGCCAGTCTGAACATAGCAGTGGAAGCCTTACCCATGCGCTTGTTGATTTCTGCATCTAGAGACAGGTTACTGGTGATAGTTGAGCCTAGGTAGGTGAACTCTTGAACCACTTCCAGAGCGTGGTCGCCAATATTGATGGATGGAGCATTTCTGACATCCTGCCCCATGATGTTCGTTTTCTTGAGGCTGATGGTTAGGCCAAATTCATTGAATAAGGTACAAGGGCCATAAAGGACTAAATTAAACCTGAATGTATAAGGGCGTCTGTTATGTTGCCCTTGGGTATCTTCATCTGGCCTAGCTTGCCCATCTTCCTGCTTCACATCCTCATTGGCTGAGGAGGCAGTCCGCTCCATACTTTCTTCATTGCTCATTGGCTCCTCCCTCTGCAGGGCCAGGTTGTGCAGCGCACAGCAAACCATGACAATATGGAAGACCCTCACGGGGGCATACTGAATGGCTCCACCAGACCAATCTAGGCACCTGAATCTCATCTTCAGTAGACCAATGTCCTGCTCAATGGTGGCTTGCATTGTCCCTTGGCAAGTTGTACCTCTCCTCTGCATCCACGTGTGGGTCCCTCACAGGCGTCAGCAGCCATCTCCTCAGTGGGTAGCCCTTTGTCCCCAAGGATCCATCCCTGAAGTAGGAGGGAGGCCAGAAAAGTTCAGGCACCTGTGACTGTTTCAAAATATAGACATCAAGACAATTTCCCAGGAAGTGCGCGCAGATCTGCAGGATCCATTTGCAGTCATCGCACACCAGTTGTACATTGAGGGAGTCGAAGCCCTTCCTGTAGACGAAGGCCTCTGGCTGGTGTCCGGAGCCTTGGTGGCCACATGTGTGCAGTCAATGACACCTTGCACCTCAGGGACTGCCTCCTCAGACAATGAGGATGTGAAGCAGGAAGATGGTCTCGAATCCAATGGCGCTCTCTGCTTGTGAGTTAAAATCCGTGCTGAAGTGCACGTAATCTCCAGCCCTCCTGAACAGGGTATTGGTGACCCCCTTGATGCACTGATGTGCCACAGACTGAAAGATTCCACAAATGACCACTATAGACCCTTGGAATAATCTAGTGGCATAGAAGTTCAGTGCCACAGTGACCTTCAGGGCCACTATAGCATTGGATTTCTGCCATGTCCCCTGGGGCACAGCCCATTATGTATCATTGCACATAGGTCGGTGCTGGCCTCCTTGGAGAGCCATGGTCCTCGTTGGCACTACCTCTCGGACATCTGCGGGTAGTTGAGCCTCGACCTGTACACTCAGGAGGGCACCTCGTTCTGCTCCAGCCAACTCCCCCTCTCTCTCTCTCTCCTTTTCGCCCTTCTGCTACATCTGGAGGCCGCTGAGGTCCCTGCTCATAGTCTGCTGCAGTGCCGCTGAAAGTGCCTGGCCCTCCTCTCGCTTAGGTGCACCTTGTCTTCGACGAGGTCCCAGAAGCCTGGGTGTATGAGGACTATGATGCGTAACCTCTCCCTTAAAGGTAGTCTTCCCCTGCCCGTGTCCCCCACTTGATGCCAACACTTTTGACCCTTGCCCAGGTGTCACTTGCCTGTTACCCTCTTGAATTGGCCCCCCTGCAGCGCAGTCAACTTTTCCCTCACCCTTCCACACAAAACTCAGCCCTCCCTTCGTGGCCCTTCCAGGCCCTCGAGGTTTTCCCTTCCGATAGCCTCCTCTTCCAGGCAGCCCTGATCTGCTGCCTCAATGTTGCCTCCATGAAAGAGGAGAGACTCTGAGGCCCCATGAGACCCATGTGCTGTCTATAAAATTGCATCTGACACATAAAATCATTTTCAATTAGTTATTTAACAAGCTGAATTACCTGCTCGCTGCGTCACTGTCGGATCTCCGCCCTCCGTGTTTGCTGCCATGAACAAAATCGGGATGGGATGTCACAACGTCAGACTTCCTGTCCAACGTGTCCTGTCATTTTATGTCACGTCACACTGCCATACTGGTCCACATCATTCCCTTAAAATTCAGCCCATAAAATCATAGAAAATGTATGGCACAGAAGGAGGCCATTTGGTCCATCATGTTTGTACCAGCCAAAAATGAATTATTCAGTCTAATCTCACTTTGCAGCTCTTGGTCTGGAGCGCTGTAGGTTTCGGCACCTCAAGTGCATATCCAAGCACTTTATAAATACGATGACGATTTCTGCCTCTATGACCATTTCAGGGAGTGAGTTCCAGACCCCCACCACCCTTTGGTTGAAAACATTTTAGTCATAGAGTCATACAGCATAGAAACAGGCCCTTCGGCCCACCGCGTCCATGCTGACCATAATGCCCATCCATACTAATCCCACCTGCCTGCATTAATTCCATATCCCTCTATGCCTTGCTCATTCAAGTACCTGTCCAGATGCCTCTTAAATGTCGCTACTGTTCCTGCCTCCACCACCTCCTCTGGCAGCTCATTCCAGATACCCACTATTCTTTGTGTGAAACATTTACCCCTTTGATCCCCATTAAACCTCCTCCCTCTCACCTTATATCTATGCCCTCTAGTTTTAGTCACCCCTACCATGGGAAACAGACTTTGGCTATCTACCCTATCTATGCCTCTCATAATTCTATATACCTCTATCATGTCCCCTCTCAGCCTCCTTCGCTCCAGGGAAAACAGACCCAGCCTATCCAATCTCTCTTTATAACTCAAGCCCTCCAAACCAGGCAACATCCTTGTGAATCTTTTCTGCACCCTCTCTAGCTTAATCACATCCTTCCTGTAGTGCGGTGACCAGTACTCAGAGTGCGGCCTAACCAATGCTATGTACAACTGCAACATGACGTCCCAACTCTTGTACTCAGTGCCTCGGCTGATGAAGGCAAGCATGCCATACGCCTTCTTCACCGCCCTGTCTACCTGTGTTGCTACTTTCAGGGAACTATATCCTTGCACCCCAAGGTCTCTGCTCAACAACACTCCCCAGGGCCCTGCCATTCACTGTATGTGCCCTGCCCTAGTTTAACTTCCCAAAATGCATCACTTCGCCCTTGTCTGTGTTAATTTTCTCCTCAACTCCCCTCTAATCCTTCTATCAATTACTTTAAATCTATGCCTCCTGGTTATTGACCTCTCTGCTAACAGAAATAGGTCCTCCCTATCCACTCTATCTAGGCCCCTCATAATATTATGCACCTTAATTAAATTTCTCCTTAGCCTCCTCTGACACAGTCTATCCATTCTTTCCTCATAGCTAAATTTCTCCAGTCATGGCAACATCCTCATAAATCTCCTTTGTACTGTCTCGGTGGGATCACATCCTCCCTGTAATGTGGTGATAAGAACTGTATGCAGTCTTCGGTCTAACTAATGTTTCATACAATTTTAGCATAATCTCCCTGCTCTTATATTCGATTCTTCAGCTAATAAAGGAAAGTATCCGTAGTCCTTCTTAACCACCTTATCTACCTGTCCTGCTACCTTCAGGGATCAGTGCACTTGGACTCCAAAGTCCCTCTTTTCCTCAACACTTCTCAGAATCTTACCATTTATTGTGTATTCCTTTACATTGTTTTCCTCCCTAAATGCATTACCTCACACTTCTCTGGATTGAATTCCATTTGCCATTTTTCTGTCCACCTGATTGGTCCGTAGACATCTTCCTACAGTCTCCAGATTTCTGCCTCTATCAACCACATGCCAATTTTTGTATCATCTGCAAACTTCTTAATCATACCTGCTACATTCAAGTTTAAATCATTGATATATACCACAAAAAGCAAGGATCTAGTACTGAACACTGTGCAATTATCAGCAAGCATCCCCCACTTCTGACCTCATGTTGAATGGAAAGTCATTGATGAAGTAACTGAAGATGGTTGGGCCTAGGACCCTACCCTGAAGAATTCCTGCAGCAATGTCCAGGGGCTGAGATGATTGGCCTCCAACAACCACAACCATTCATTCTCCTTTGCGTCAGGTATGACTCCAACCAGTGGAAAGTTTTCCCCCGATTCCCAATGACTTCAACTTTGCAAGGCCACATTCAGTCAAATGCTGCCTTGATGTCAAGGGCAGCCACTCTCACCTTATCTCTGGAATTCAGCTCTTTTGTCCATGTTTGAACCAAGGCTGTAAAGAGATCTCGAGCTGAGTGGTCCTGGTGGAACCCAAAATAGGCATCGATAACAGGTTATTGGTGAATAAGTGCCACTTGATAGCACAACACGTTCCATCACTTTGCTGATGTTTCAGAGTAGACTGATGAGGCATATAGGACTGGATTGGAATTGTCCTGCTTTTTATGGACAGGACATACCTGGGCAATTTTCCACATTGTCAGTAGATGCCTGTTTTGTCGCTGTACTGGAACAACTTGGCTTGGGGTATGGCTAGCTCTGGAGCACAAGTCTTCAGCATGACAGCCAGGATGTTGTTGGGGTCCTTTGCTGTATCCAGGTCGCTCAGCCATTTCTTGATGTCGCATGGAGTGAGTCGAATTGGCTGTAGTCAAGCAACTGTGATGGTAGGGTCCTCAGGAGAAGGCTGAGATCGAACAGCGATTCAACAATTCTTGCTGAAGGTGGTGGCAAATGCTTCCATCTTGTCTTTTTTCCATTATTCAGGATGAGGATATTTGTGGAGACTCCTCCTCCTGTTCGTTGTCTAATTGTCCACCACCATTCATGACTTGATGTGGCAAGACTGCAGAGCTTTGATCTTATCCGTTGGTTGTAGGATCACTTAGCTGTCTATAGCATGCTGCTACTGCTGTTAGACATGTATGTAGTCCTAGGTTCTAGCTTCACCAGGTTAGTATCTCACCTTTAGGTATGTAAGATGCTGCTCATGGTATACCCTCTTTCATTCCTCAATGAACATGACTATCCCCTTTTCTTGATGGTAATGGTGGAGTGAGGGATATGCTGGTCTATGAGGTTACAGATTGGGGTTGAATGCAGTTCTGCTGCTCCTGATGGTCCACAGCGCCTCATTGATGCCCAGTTTTGAGCTGCTAGATCTGTTCTGAATCTATTCCATTTAGCACTGTGGTAGTGCCACACAACACAATGTGAAGATGGGACTTTGTCCCTACAAGGATTGTATAGTGGTATTGGTATCGTCTGTCTTTATTGGTGTAGTCTGTCTTTTTTTTTATTTGTTTCATGGGATGTGAGCATTGCTGGCCAGGCCAGCATTTGTTGCCCATCCCTAATTGCCCTTGAGAAGGTGGTGGTGAGCTGCAATCTAGAACCGCTGCAGTCCATCTGGTGCAAGTACACTGTCATGGAGGGAGTTCCAGGACTTGGCTCCAGCGACAGTGAAGGAACAGCGATATAGTTCCAAGTCAGAATGCTGTGTGACTTGGAGGGGAACTTGCAGGTGGTGGTGTTCCCATGCGTCTGCTGCCCTTGTCCTTCTTGTTGGTAGAGGTCGCAGGTTTGGAAGGTGCTGTCTAAGGAGCCTTGGCATGTTGCTGCAGTGCATCTTGTAGATGGTACACACTGCTGCCACTGTGCATTGGTGGTGGACGGAGTGAATGCTTATGGTGGTAGATGGGTGCTGATCAAGTGAGCTACTTTGTCCTGGATGGTGTCGAGCTTCTTGAGTGTTGTTGGAGCTGCACTCATCCAGGCAAGTGGAGAGTATTCCATCGCATTCCTGACTTGTACCTTGTAGATGGTGAGAAGTGGCTAATGAAACAGTTTTAATTTTCTAAAATTCCCTAGATTTGGGGAAGGATCAGATTGGAAAATAGCGAATGTAACTCCTTTATTCAAAAAGGGATGGAGACATAAAGCAGGAAACTACAGGTCAGTTAGCTTAACAGCTGTCTTAGGGAAAATGGTAGAAGCTATTGTTAACGACATTATAGCAGGGCACTTAGAAAAATTCAAGGCAATCAGGCAGAGTCAACATGGTTTTGTGAAAGGGAAAAATGTTGTGAAATTCTCTTCCTCAAAAGGCAGTGGAAGCAGAGTCTTTGAATATTTTTAAGACAGAGGTAGATAGATTCTTGATAAGCAAGGGGTTGGAAGGTTATCAGGAGTAGGTGGAAATGTGGAGTAATCAGTTCAGCCATGATCTTATTGAATGGTGGAGCAGGCTCGAAGGGCCGAGTGGCCAACTCCTGCTCCTAATTCGTATGTTCGTATGTTCGTGAGCCATTCCTTTGAATACCAACAAACTCTGATTGACTCCAGACTACTTTCAGACTCCACCAAGGGTGCCTGGATACACTCACATGACAAGATAAATTATGACTTCCATTTCAGAAAAATTTTAAATCAAAATATTTTACAGTTCAGCGTTGTTTTCAGTCTTGATGCTTCTCAGTAGCATCCTATTTTGAAACTCTTGGCTATGACTACAGCTTGATCAGTGTTCATGCAATTAGTATTGTCTGTCTTTAAATAGCTTTCAAAGATGCAATTTTCATCTATACAGCCCTTATTTAAATGTTCCAGCTAAGTATAATAGAATTCAGCTAAAACACATCTGATCTGTGTATAATTTTGATTTAGGCAAAGGAATACCAACAAACTAAATCACTTTCCTTCACTGCTATTCCATAGAATTTCTCATCAAAGTCTATTATGTAAGACAGACTCTAATTCACAATCCACACGGTTAGCTCACTCGGTGTAATTCATCACTCCCAAATCTCACTTGACAGCAGGGTTGTGTTTCAAAAACAAACTCCTATTTGAAAGAAAGTGATACGGTTAATGTTTGGTTCAGGGTAGATGATTGCTCTGTCTTTAGGTCCAAACCATATATAGCCAATGACCTAGAAATTGGTTATGGGCCATTTTCAAAATGGGCCTTGGGCTCATTTACATTACTTGGATGAGCTGTTGCCCAGTTGTTTACACTGTTGAATATCAGGCAGCTTGCCTTGCCAATAGCAACCCTAAAGTGTGCCCTGGAAGTGAGGGAGAGGGGAAGATGGGCTAGTGGGTGCTGATTGCAAGTACTGTGGAGTTAGGGGGAACGCTCTGTTTCCACAACAATGCTTCTCATTTTTAAAAACCTACCTTTTGGTGGCATTCGCTGTCTAATATTTACTGCACAGAAACTTGCTATTCAGCCCAACTGGTCTATGCCAGTGCCAATACTCCTCATGAGCCTTCTTTCACATTACTTCATTTTACCTTACCAACATATTCTTCTAGTCCTTTTACCGCCATATGTTTATCCAGCTTCCCTTTAAATGCATCCATACTATTCATCTCAGCCACTCCATGTGGTGGGAAGTTTCACATTCCCACCACTGTCTGGGTAAAGAAGTTTCTCCTGACTTCCCAATTGGATTTTTATAATTACTATCTTATATTTATGACCACAAGTTCTGGTCTCCCCCAACAAGTTGAAACAACTTCTCTGCGTCTATCCTATCAAACACTTACATAATTTTATAGATCTCTATCAGGTCACCCTCAGCCTTCTCTTTTCTGGAGATGAAGAGCCCCAGTCTGTTCAATCTTTCCTGACAGTTACAGCCTCTCAGTTCTGGTTTCATCCCTGTAAATCATTTTTGCACCTTCTCCAGTGCTTTTGTAATATGGAGACCAGTACTGTACACAGTACTCCAATTGTGGTCTAATCAAAGTTCTGCATCGCTTTAACGTAACTTCTCTGCTTTTGAATTCTATTCCTCTGTAAATGAGCTGTAGCACTTTGTTTGCATCTTTTATGGCTTTGTAAACCTGTGTTGCTACTTTTAGTGTTTTGAGTATCTGTACCCCTAGATCCCTTTGCTCCTCTAACCCATATAGACTCTTATTTTTCCAAGGAGTGTGTAGCCACCTTGTTCTTCTTACCAAATTGCATCACTTATGTATATTAAAATGAATATGACAAAAGAATAAGTTTGCACCAAACACTTCCAGAGTGACAAGGCACAGTTTGAGACAATGCTAAGCACCCTCTGCTCAGCCCTAACCCCAGGGGATCCCCTCCACTGACCTCCACCTTGCCCCACAGGCGTCAGCTGTGGCTTATTGGGTAGCATGTGCACTTCTGCATCAGAAGATTGCATGTTAAAGCCCCACTGCAGACTTGAGCATTAACTATAGGCTGCTACTCCAGAGCAGGACTGAGGGGGTGCTGTCCTTCAAATAAAACATTAAACGGAGGCCTGCCTGCCCATTTGGCTGGACATAAATGATCCATGCCACTCTCTTGAAGAAGTGTAGGTGAGTTCTCCCTGGTGCCTGGCCAATATTTATCCCTAAAGCTACACAAAATACATATAATTTGGTTATTATATCACTGCTGCTGTGGGAGCTTGCTGTGCACAATTTGGCTGCTGGGTTTCCTAAGTTACAACAGTGGCTCCACTTCAAAAATGCTTCATTGGCTGTAAGTTGCTTTGGTGCAACCTGAGGATGTGAAAAGGTGCTATATAAATGCAAGTCTTACTTGTTTTCTTTTTATTCAACCGGTTCAACATTTCCCACATTAGCCATTCTTTTTGTGGTGAGAATGTGAATTATGTAATATAATTGTAATAGAATCATAAAAAGTTTACTGCACAGAAAGAAGCCACTTGACCCATCGTGTGTGCGCCAGCCAAAAACGAAGAGCCACCCCGCCTAATCCCACTTTCCAGCAGTTGGTCCATAGTCCTGCAGGTTACAGCACTTCAGGTGCACATTCAGGCACTTTTTAAATGAGATGGGTTTTTCTGCCTCTACCACCCTTTCAGGCAGTGAGTTCCAGACCCCCACCACCCTCTGGGTGAAAAAATCTTTTCGTCATCTCCCCTCTAATCCTCCTACCAATCACTTTAAATCTAAGCCCACGAGTCACTAGTCCCTCTGCTGAGGTAAATAGGACCCTCCTATCCACTCTATCCAGGCCCTTCACAATTTTGTACATCTCAATAAAATCTCCCCTCAGCATCCTCTGCTCCAAGGAGAACAACCCCAGACTATGCAATCTTTCTTCATAACTGCAGTTTTCCAGTCCTGGCAACATCCTCATTAATCTCCTCTGTACCCAATCCAGGGCAATTACATCCTTTCTGTAATGAGGTGACCAGAACTGCACACAGTACTCAAGTTGTGGCCTAACTAATGTTTTATATAGTTCCAGCATAACCTCCCTACTCTTACATTCTTTGCCTCGGCTAATAAAGGAAAGGATTCCATGTGCCTTCTTAGCCACCTTATCAACCTGGGCTGCTACCTTCAGGGATCTGTGGACATTCACTCCAAGGTCCCTCACTTCCTCTGCACCTCTCAGTATTCTCCCATTAATCGTGCATTCCTTTGCCTTGTTTGACCTCCTCAAATGCATCACCTCACACTCCTCTGCATTAAATTCCATTTGCCACCTTTTTACTCCTGTGACCAGTCCATTGATATCTTCCTGCAGTCTACAGCTATCCTCCTCGCTATCAACCACATGGCCAATTTTTCTGTTGTCTGAAAACTGCCTGATCATTCCCCCCACATTTGTGTCCAAATCATTAATATATACCATAAAAAGCAGGGGATCCAGTACTGAGCCCTGCGGAACCCCACTGGAAACAGCAGTCAACCATTCCCCTTTGTTTCCTGCCACTGAGCCAATTTTGTATCCAGCTTGCTACATTCCCCTGGATCCCATGGGCTTTTAATTTTGTAATTATTTTTTTAATGTAGCCCCAATACAATACAAAATTATAGAGATTGCACAAATTGCCCTGAAGAAACTCACAAAAAGAGGTGACCCACCATCCCATCTGTCTGGGCTTGATTTGAATGCAGGTGCGTAAGAAAAAAGCCAGTGTTTGATCCACTGCAGCAACCAGTTCCCCTGCACATAGTTATGCTCTACTAGATGTACCGCCTGCTTCTTAAACCTAGGAAAAGATATTATCTTCAGAATTGGAAAAGAATTCCAGTGCACTGCTCTTGTGTACCTGTATTCAGAGAATCTTACAGAACAGAAGGCCATTCGGCCCATCGTGCCTGTACTGGATCTTTGGAAGAGCTATCCAATCAGTCCCACTCCCCTGCTCTTTTCCCATCGCCTTGCAAATCTTTCCTTTTCAAGTATATATCTAGTTCCCTTTTGAAAGTTACTATTGAATCTGCTTCCACCATTCTTTCAGACAGTGTATTCCAGATCATAAGAACTCACTCTGTAAAAGGGTCTTAATGAGAGTGTAGGGGATGCTTAATATCTAAATACGTTAAAGCTTGCATGTTAATTTACTGGGTGAACAATTGACTGTGTTGCTTATTAGGCTGAAATGGACATTGTACGAACTTATGACTGCTGACTGGACCTGTCACCACATTGTGAGACGAGACAGCTTGTGATGCGACATTGGGCCTAAGATGGTGATAGGAGCAGAACTATAGGGAGACGTCTATATGATTAACTAGATGATTAACACTAAACAAGCTGTCCAACTGTGAAGAACTACCTCAGTTCTGGTGTTTCTTTTGCTTATTATCTTAAATCTGTGTCCACTGGTTATCAACCTTCCTGCCAATGGAAACTGTTACTTATTATTTACTCTATCAAAACCCTTCATCATTTTGACACTCTATTAAATCTCTCTTTATCCTTCTCTGTTCAAAAGGAGAACAACCCCAGTTTTTCCAGTCTCTTCACCAATCTTGATGTCCCTCATCCCCTGCGCCATTCCAGTAAATCTCTTCTGCACCCTTTCTAAGACCTTGGCATCCTTCCTGAAGTCCGGTGCCCAGAATTGAACATAATACTTCAGTTGAGGGCTAACCAGTGATTTATAAAGGTTTTGCATAAGTACTTTGCTTTTATACTTGTGTTTATATGTAGAGATGAAACAAATACAGTTGCTGCAGAAAGGCAAAGTGAAGTTGCTGCATTCTTGAGTCATCCTTTTTCAAAGATAAATAGAACTCAATTAAAGATATTTATCAGTGACAGGATGATAAATCACTTAAATAATGGGAAAGCTTGTCAGAAAGGGGTCTGGCACTTTTGAGAAATACTAACATCATTGCAACATACTGACTACTCAGAACACTAGTCCTGCAATGTTGGGATTAATGATCTGTCAGAGTTAAGGGCATTAGTTCGCATGTAGATATGTTTTCAATAAAGAGTACAATAAAGCAGACTGAGGTGTTTAAAAGCCAAAAATATTTGCCATCAAATTCGATGAGAGACATTGATTTAGACTTCTGTCTGTAGTGCCTGGGTGTCAGACCATGGCTGGGCTGAGTGCAAAGAGGATAATCTGACCAAGAGCACTGTACACCAACAACAGAACATCTCCCAATATTCACGGAAGGGAAACAGGGCAGGTTCTGCAAGGAGCTAAAGAGCATGGCTTGCCCCATTACTTTCTAATGCTTGTACGTGTGCTGGAGTCCAGAAGAATGGTCTTGAGAAAGCTAATCATAGTTTGTCAATAGAAACTTATGAAAATGATAGGCAGGATAGGAACAGCAGATCCATCAAGACTGCCCTACACTCACAATGACTGAATTATCCTGACTAAACACTGTTTCTCATCATTTCCCCCACAGTCATGTAATTTCCTGGGAGAGAAAAACCTTGGGCCAATAAGGGAGAAAGAAAATTTCAGGCAATTTCCTTTCCAGCGCCCTCAGGCAGATCAGGAGATCAAGGGTTATTTGTAAACACTTCTGCGTGATGGGTTCTCTGCCCCAGCTCAAAATTCTTATCCTTATCTTCAATTCCCTCCATGTCCTCTCCCCTCCCTATCTCTGTGACCTCCTCTGGCCCTATAACCCTCTGAGATCTCTGCGCTCCTCCAATTTTGACCTCTATTGTATCTTTCACTCCACCACTGGCGACCGTGCCTTCAGATGTCTGGCCCCTAAACAGTCTGGTATTCCCTCCCTCATTCTCTCCTCTTCTCTCTCTTCCTTTAAAACATTCCTTAAAGCCGACTGTTTTGAACAAACTTTTGGTCATCTGTACTAATACCTCCTTATGTGGCTAGGTGCCAATTATTGATTGATAACACTTCTGTGATGCACCTTGAGATGTTTTGCTATGTTAAAGGCACTATATAAATACAAGTTGTTGTTGTGCAAACTGCAAACCATTCCTGCAGGCATGTCCCCAACCCTACCATTCCACTGCCACACAACTTGCCCTAACTGTTTTTTCTTGGGCTCTGTGCCCCTGTCCCCCAGTGTAAGCTTTTCCTGGGCTGCTCCCAATCCATGAGAACAAATGTTAGGCTTCGCCAAAGTCTGCTAAGCCTAAATTCTCCAATTGCATCAAACCTCAGATACTTAGGGGGCCAAAGTTCCTTTGGGACATGCTGAGTATTGACACTGAACAAACACTTCAGTCGGTGGTGATAACTAATTATTGATTAATTTCCTGACCCTCTAGAATCTTCTGTCGAAGAATAACAGAAGAATACAAGAGCAGTATATTTGCGATAATGTCCTCAGATGCATCAGGAGAACATCTAGTCTCCAGTTGACAATGCACAAGTACAATACACATTACAGTGTCAGCTGTGGCTCATGATGCCAATGTTACCCCAAGTCAGAAGGCTGTGGCACCAAATTCCACTCCAGGGACTTGAACGCATAATCTAGACTGATACTTCAGTGCAGTACTGAGGGAGTGCTGCATTGCTGGAGGCATCAACCTTCATGTTAATGAGATATTAAACTGAGGCCCCATCTGCTGTCCCATAGTATTGCAAAAGTTCCAATGGCACTCTTCAAAGAAGAACAAGGAATTCTCCCTCATTTCCTGGCCAATATTTATCCCTCAACCAACATCACTAAAAACAGATTAACTGGTCATTATCTCATTCTGGTTTGTGGGATCTTACTGTGTTCAAATTGGCAGCTGTGTTTCCTACATTACAACAATGATGACACTTCATTGACTGTAAAGCGCTTTGGAATGCCCTGGCATCCTACATGGTGCTATATGAATGCAAGTTCATTCTTTCGTGACGATTTTCTTTGTCAATGCTGTTAATTTTCCCAACTTGAGAACAAAGTTAAATAAATTCAAGTCTCCAGAATGTTTGCGTCCCATGCAGCCTGTCTGTCATCAAAGTGATTTAAGCCGAGAGAAACACAACTTGTATATGCAAAGTTAAGTAGAGAATCCAAATATTTTTTTTAAAGGCTGACTTTAAAGGAAAGAGGAAGGAGCTTAAGTGAATTGATTGAAGGAATTTATTCAACAACACTTTAGCAGAGGACAAGAAAAATAGCTTAATGGGCATAATGTCGAGCCTACAGAATAAACACATACCCAGGATTTACAAGTCATCAATCAATCAAAAGTAAACTGAAGGAGGAAGAAATGGCCTATACAAGTCCTACAGTGAGAAAGGAGAAGGGCTGATTGGAATGAATAGAAGATCTTACAAGAATATAGTAAAAAGGCAGCGAGAGGCAAGAGGGACCTGCAGAAAGAGTATAGCTGCGGACCTGAAATATTAGCAAGTTTGTAATGTGATAGCACAGTATGAGGTCAGTCAGAGAGCGCCTTGACATCTCTGAGTGATATCCCTTTCCCAGCAAACAGAATTCTTGGCCAATGGCGGGACAGCTGCACAATAGGCAGCTTCCACACAGCAGGAGGGAGTAGTGTTAGGCCATGAAACTGTGGTTTCTGGTGTTGTGAAGGGCATCTGGGAGGGAGGACTGAAAAGACTTGGCAGCAGTGGGGCGGGAAGAGAGTGAAGCAATGGGATTAGTTTGGATTGACACAGGGATGTGTGGAGAGAGTGGGGAAGTGGGATTAGTTTGAATTGATAAAGGGGTGTGTGGAGAGAGTGGGGAAGTGGGATTAGTTTGGATTGATAGAGGAGTATAGGGAGAGAGCGGTGCGGTGAGATTAATATGGATTGATACAGGGATTCAGGGAGGGAATGAGGCAATGGGATTAGTTTGGATTGATCCAGGGGTAAAGGGAGAGAGTGAGGCTAGGAGAAAAGATTGGATTGATACAGGGGAATAAGGAGAGAATGATGAAGTTGGATTAGTTTGGATTGATATAAGGGTAAGGGGAGAGAGTGAGGTAGTGAGATTAGTTTGGATTGATGCAGGGGTGTAGGGAGAGAGTGAGGCAGTGGGATTAGTTTGGATTGATGCAGGGGTGTAGGGAGAGAGTGAGGCAGTGGGATTAGTTTGGATTGATGCAGGGGTTTGGGGAGCGAGTGAGGCAGTGAGATAAGTTTTAAATTGATATAGGGGTATAGGGACAGAGTGAGGCAGTGAAATTAGTTTGGATTGATGCAGGGGTAAGGGGAGAGACTGAGGCAGTGAGATTAGTTTGGATTGATGCAGGGGTAAGGGGAGAGAATGAGGCAATTAGATTAGTTTGGATTGATGCAGGGGTATCAGGAGAGAGTGAGGCCGTGAGATTAGTTTGGATTGATGCAGGGGTAAGGGGAGAGACTGAGGCAGTGAGATTAGTTTGGATTGATGCAGGGGTAAGGGGAGAGACTGAGGCAGTGAGATTAGTTTGGATTGATGCAGGGGGAAGGGGAGAGAATGAGGCAATTAGATTAGTTTGGATTGATGCAGGGGTGTCAGGAGAGAGTGAGGCAGTGAGATTAGTTTGGATTGATGCAGGGGTGCAGGGAAAGAGTGAGGCAGTGAGATTAGTTTGGATTGATGCAGGGGTGTCAGGAGAGAGTGGGACAGTGAGATTAGTTGGGATTGATGCAGGGGTGCAGGGAGAGAGTGAGGCAGTGAGATTAGTTTGGATTGATGCAGGGGTATGGGGTGAGAGTGAGGAAGTGAGATTAGCTTGGATTGATGCAGGGGTATGGGGTGAGAGTGAGGAAGTGAGATTAGTTTGGATTGATGCAGGGGTGCAGGGAGAGAGTGAGGCAGTGAGATTAGTTTGGATTGATGCAGGGGTGCAGGGAGAGAGTGAGGCAGTGAGATTAGTTTGGATTGATGCAGGGGTGCAGGGAGAGAGTGAGGCAGTGAGATTAGTTTGGATTGATGCAGGGGTGCAGGGAGAGAATGAGGCAGTGAGATTAGTTTGGATTGATGCAGGGGTGTCAGGAGAGAGTGGGACAGTGAGATTAGTTGGGATTGATGCAGGGGTGCAGGGAGAGAGTGAGGCAGTGAGATTAGTTTGGATTGATGCAGGGGTGCAAGGAGAGAGTGAGGCAGTGAGATTAGTTTGGATTGATGCAGGGGTGTCAGGAGAGAGTGGGACAGTGAGATTAGTTGGGATTGATGCAGGGGTGTCAGGAGAGAGTGGGACAGTGAGATTAGTTTGGATTGATGCAGGGGTGCAGGGAGAGAGTGAGGCAGTGAGATTAGTTTGGATTGATGCAGGGGTGCAGGGAGAGAGTGAGGCAGTGAGATTAGTTTGGATTGATGCAGGGGTGCAGGGAGAGAGTGAGGCAGTGAGATTAGTTGGGATTGATGGAGGGGTGCAGGGAAACAGTGAGGCAGTGAGATTAGTTTGGATTGATGCAGGGGTGCAGGGAGAGAGTGAGGCAGTGAGATTAGTTGGGATTGATGCAGGGGTGTAGGGAAAGAGTGAGGCAGTGAGATTAGTTTGGATTGATGCAGGGGTGTAGGGAAAGAGTGAGGCAGTGAGATTAGTTGGGATTGATGCAGGGGTGTCAGGAGAGAGTGGGACAGTGAGATTAGTTGGGATTGATGCAGGGGTGTAGGGAAAGAGTGAGGCAGTGAGATTAGTTTGGATTGATGCAGGGGTGCAGGGAGAGAGTGAGGCAGTGAGATTAGTTGGGATTGATGGAGGGGTGCAGGGAAAGAGTGAGGCAGTGAGATTAGTTGGGATTGATGGAGGGGTGCAGGGAAAGAGTGAGGCAGTGAGATTAGTTTGGATTGATGCAGGGGTGCAGGGAGAGAGTGAGGCAGTGAGATTAGTTTGGATTGATGCAGGGGTGCAGGGAGAGAGTGAGGCAGTGAGATTAGTTGGGATTGATGGAGGGGTGCAGGGAAAGAGTGAGGCAGTGAGATTAGTTTGGATTCATGCAGGGGTGCAGGGAGAGAGTGAGGCAGTGAGATTAGTTTGGATTGATGCAGGGGTGCAGGGAGAGAGTGAGGCAGTGAGATTAGTTTGGATTCATGCAGGGGTGCAGGGAGAGAGTGAGGCAGTGAGATTAGTTTGGATTCATGCAGGGGTGCAGGGAGAGAGTGAGGCAGTGAGATTAGTTTGGACTCATGCAGGGGTGCAGGGAGAGAGTGAGGCAGTGAGATTAGTTTGGATTGATGCAGGGGTGTAGGGAGAGAGTGAGGCAGTGAGATTAGTTTGGATTCATGCAGGGGTGCAGGGAGAGAGTGAGGCAGTGAGATTAGTTTGGATTCATGCAGGGGTGCAGGGAGAGAGTAAGGCAGTGAGATTAGTTGGGATTGATGCAGGGGTGCAGGGAGAGAGTGAGGCAGTGAGATTAGTTTGGATTCATGCAGGGGTGCAGGGAGAGAGTGAGGCAGTGAGATTAGTTTGGATTCATGCAGGGGTGTAGGGAGAGAGTGAGGCAGTGAGATTAGTTTGGATTGATGCAGGGGTGTAGGGAGAGAGTGAGGCAGTGAGATTAGTTTGGATTGATGCAGGGGTGTAGGGAGAGAGTGAGGCAGTGAGATTAGTTTGGATTGATGCAGGGGTGCAGGGAGAGAGTGAGGCAGTGAGATTAGTTTGGACTCATGCAGGGGTGCAGGGAGAGAGTGAGGCAGTGAGATTAGTTTGGATTGATGCAGGGGTGTAGGGAGAGAGTGAGGCAGTGAGATTAGTTTGGATTCATGCAGGGGTGCAGGGAGAGAGTGAGACAGTGAGATTAGTTTGGATTCATGCAGGGGTGCAGGGAGAGAGTAAGGCAGTGAGATTAGTTGGGATTGATGCAGGGGTGCAGGGAGAGAGTGAGGCAGTGAGATTAGTTTTGATTCATGCAGGGGTGCAGGGAGAGAGTGAGGCAGTGAGATTAGTTGGATTCATGCAGGGGTGTAGGGAGAGAGTGAGGCAGTGAGATTAGTTTGGATTGATGCAGGGGTGTAGGGAGAGAGTGAGGCAGTGAGATTAGTTTGGATTGATGCAGGGGTGTCAGGAGAGAGTGAGGCAGTGAGATTAGTTTGGATTGATGCAGGGGTGCAGGGAGAGAGTGAGGCAGTGAGATTAGTTTGGATTGATGCAGGGGTGTAGGGAGAGAGTGAGGCAGTGAGATTAGTTTGGATTGATGCAGGGGTGTCAGGAGAGAGTGAGGAAGTGAGATTAGTTTGGATTGATGCAGGGGTGTCAGGAGAGAGTGAGGAAGTGAGATTAGTTTGGATTGATGCAGGGGTGCAGGGAGAGAGTGATGCAGTGAGATTAGTTTGGATTGATGCAGGGATGTCAGGAGAGAGTGAGGCAGTGAGATTAGTTTGGATTGATGCAGGGGTGTCAGGAGAGAGTGAGGCAGTGAGATTAGTTTGGATTGATGCAGGGGTGCAGGGAGAGAGTGAGGCAGTGAGATTAGTTAGGATTGATGCAGGGTTGTCAGGAGAGAGTGAGGCAGTGAGATTAGTTTGGATTGATGCAGGGGTGCAGGGAGAGAGTGAGGCAGTGAGATTAGTTAGGATTGATGCAGGGGTGTCAGGAGAGAGTGAGGCAGTGAGATTACATTTGGATTGATGCAGGGGTGTCAGGAGAGAGTGCGGCAGTGAGATTAGTTTGGATTGATGCAGGGGTGCAGGGAGAGAGTGAGGCAGTGAGATTAGTTAGGATTGATGCAGGGGTGTCAGGAGAGAGTGAGGCAGTGAGATTACATTTGGATTGATGCAGGGGTGTCAGGAGAGAGTGAGGCAGTGACATTAGTTTGGATTGATGCAGGGGTGTCAGGAGAGAGTGAGACAGTGAGATTAGTTTGGATTGATGCAGGGGTGCAGGGAGAGAGTGAGGCAGTGAGATTAGTTAGGATTGATGCAGGGTTGTCAGGAGAGAGTGAGGCAGTGAGATTAGTTTGGATTGATGCAGGGGTGCAGGGAGAGAGTGAGGCAGTGAGATTAGTTAGGATTGATGCAGAGGTGTCAGGAGAGAGTGAGGCAGTGAGATTACATTTGGATTGATGCAGGGGTGTCAGGAGAGAGTGCGGCAGTGAGATTAGTTAGGATTGATGCAGGGGTGTCAGGAGAGAGTGAGGCAGTGAGATTAGTTTGGATTGATGCAGGGGTGCAGGGAGAGAGTGAGGCAGTGAGATTAGTTAGGATTGATGCAGGGGTGTCAGGAGAGAGTGAGGCAGTGAGATTACATTTGGATTGATGCAGGGGTGTCAGGAGAGAGTGCGGCAGTGACATTAGTTTGGATTGATGCAGGGGTGTAGGGAGAGAGTGAGGCAGTGACATTAGTTTGGATTGATGCAGGGGTGTCAGGAGAGAGTGAGGCAGTGAGATTAGTTTCGATTGATGCAGGGGTTTAGGGAGAGAGTGAGGCAGTGAGACGAGTTTGCATTGATGCAGGGGTTTCAGGAGAGAGTGAGGCAGTGAGATTAGTTTCGATTGATGCAGGGGTTTAGGGAGAGAGTGAGGCAGTGAGATTAGTTTGGATTGATGCAGGGGTGTCAGGAGAGAGTGAGGCAGTGAGACTAGTTTGGATTGATGCAGGGGTGTCAGGAGAGAGTGAGGCAGTGAGATCAGTTTGGATTGATGCAGGGGTGCAGGGAGAGAGTGAGGCAGAGAGATTAGTTTGGATTGATGCAGGGGTGCAGGGAGAGAGTGAGGCAGAGAGATTAGTTTGGATTGATGCAGGGGTGCAGGGAGAGAGTGAGGCAGTGAGACTAGTTTGGATTGATGCAGGGGTGTCAGGAGAGAGTGAGGCAGTGAGATTAGTTTGGATTGATGCAGGGGTGCAGGGAGAGAGTGAGGCAGAGAGATTAGTTTGGATTGATGCAGGGGTGCAGGGAGAGAGTGAGGCAGTGAGACTAGTTTGGATTGATGCAGGGGTGTCAGGAGAGAGTGAGGCAGTGAGATTAGTTTGGATTGATGCAGAGGTGCAGGGAGAGAGTGAGGCAGTGAGACTACTTTGGATTGATGCAGGGGTGTCAGGAGAGAGTGAGGCAGTGAGATTAGTTTGGATTGATGCAGGGGTTTAGGGAGAGAGTGAGGCAGTGAGACGAGTTTGGATTGATGCAGGGGTGTCAGGAGAGGGTGAGGCAGTGAGATTAGTTTGGATTGATGCAGGGGTGTCAGGAGAGAGTGAGGCAGTGAGATTAGTTTGGATTGATGCAGGGGTTTAGGGAGAGAGTGATGCAGTGAGACGAGTTTGGATTGATGCAGGGGTGTCAGGAGAGAGTGAGGCAGTGAGACTAGTTTGGATTGATGCAGGGGTGTCAGGAGAGAGTGAGGCAGTGAGATCAGTTTGGATTGATGCAGGGGTGTCAGGAGTGAGTGAGGCAGAGAGATTAGTTTGGATTGATGCAGGGGTGCAGGGAGAGAGTGAGGCAGTGAGACTAGGTTGGATTGATGCAGGGGTGCAGGGAGAGGTTGAGGCAGCGAGATTAGTTTGGATTGATGCAGGGGTGTCAGGAGAGAGTGAGGCAGTGAGATTAGTTTGGATTGATGCAGGGGTGTCAGGGGAGAGTGAGGCAGTGAGAGTAGTTTCGATTGATGCATGGGTTTAGGGAGAGAGTGAGGCAGTGAGACTAGTTTGGATTGATGCAGGGGTGTAGGGAGAGAGTGAGGCAGTGAGATTAGTTTGGATTGATGCAGGGGTGTAGGGAGAGAGTGAGGCAGTGAGATTAGTTTGGATTGATGCAGGGGTGCAGGGAGAGAGTGAGGCAGTGAGATTAGTTTGGATTGATGCAGGGGTGTAGGGAGAGAGTGAGGCAGTGAGATTAGTTTGGATTGATGCAGGGGTGTAGGGAGAGAGTGAGGCAGTGAGATTAGTTTGGATTGATGCAGGGGTGTCAGGAGAGAGTGAGGCAGTGAGATTAGTTTGGATTGATGCAGGGGTGCAGGGAGAGAGTGAGGCAGTGAGATTAGTTTGGATTGATGCAGGGGTGTAGGGAGAGAGTGAGGCAGTGAGATTAGTTTGGATTGATGCAGGGGTGTCAGGAGAGAGTGAGGCAGTGAGATTAGTTTGGATTGATGCAGGGGTGTAGGGAGAGAGTGAGGCACTGAGATTAGTTAGGGTTGATGCAGGGGTGTCAGGAGAGAGTGAGGCAGTGAGATTAGTTTGGATTGATGCAGCGGTGTAGGGAGAGAGTGAGGCAGTGAGATTAGTTTGGATTGATGCAGGGGTGTAGGGAGAGAGTGAGGCAGTGAGATTAGTTTGGATTGATGCAGGGGTGCAGGGAGAGAGTGATGCAGTGAGATTAGTTTGGATTGATGCAGGGTTGTCAGGAGAGAGTGAGGCAGTGAGATTAGTTTGGATTGATGCAGGGGTGTCAGGAGAGAGTGAGGCAGTGAGATTAGTTTGGATTGATGCAGGGATGTCAGGAGAGAGTGAGGCAGTGAGATTAGTTTGGATTGATGCAGGGATGTCAGCAGAGAGTGAGGCAGTGAGATTAGTTTGGATTGATGCAGGGGTGTCAGGAGAGAGTGAGGCAGTGAGATTAGTTTGGATTGATGCAGGGGTGCAGGGAGAGAGGGAGGCAGTGAGATTAGTTAGGATTGATGCAGGGGTGTCAGGAGAGAGTGAGGCAGTGAGATTAGTTTGGATTGATGCAGGGGTGCAGGGAGAGAGTGAGGCAGTGAGATTAGTTAGGATTGATGCAGGGGTGTCAGGAGAGAGTGAGGCAGTGAGATTACATTTGGATTGATGCAGGGGTGTCAGGAGAGAGTGCGGCAGCGAGATTAGTTAGGATTGATGCAGGGGTGTCAGGAGAGAGTGAGGCAGTGAGATTACATTTGGATTGATGCAGGGGTGTCAGGAGAGAGTGAGGCAGTGAGATTAGTTTGGATTGATGCAGGGGTGCAGGGAGAGAGTGAGGCAGTGAGATTCGTTAGGATTGATGCAGGGGTGTCAGGAGAGAGTGAGGCAGTGAGATTACATTTGGATTGATGCAGGGGTGTCAGGAGAGAGTGCGGAAGTGACATTACTTTAGATTGATGCAGGGGTGCAGGGAGAGAGTGAGGCAGTGACATTAGTTTGGATTGATGCAGGGGTGTAGGGAGAGAGTGAGGCAGTGAGACGAGTTTGGATTGATGCAGGGGTGTCAGGAGAGAGTGAGGCAGTGAGATTAGTTTGGATTGATGCAGGGGTTTAGGGAGAGAGTGAGGCAGTGAGACGAGTTTGCATTGATGCAGGGGTGTCAGGAGAGAGTGAGGCAGTGAGATTAGTTTGCATTGATGCAGGGGTGTCAGCAGAGAGTGAGGCAGTGAGATTAGTTTCGATTGATGCAGGGGTTTAGGGAGAGAGTGAGGCAGTGAGATTAGTTTGGATTGATGCAGGGGTGTCAGGAGAGAGTGAGGCAGTGAGATCAGTTTGGATTGATGCAGGGGTTTAGGGAGAGAGTGAGGCAGAGAGATTAGTTTGGATTGATGCAGGGGTGCAGGGAGAGAGTGAGGCAGTGAGATTAGTTTGGATTGATGCAGGGGTGTCAGGAGAGAGTGAGGCAGTGAGATTAGTTTGGATTGATGCAGGGGTGTCAGGGGAGAGTGAGGCAGTGAGAGTAGTTTCGATTGATGCATGGGTTTAGGGAGAGAGTGAGGCAGTGAGACTAGTTTGGATTGATGCAGGGGTGTCAGGAGAGAGTGAGGCAGTGAGATTAGTTTGGATTGATGCAGGGGTGTCAGGAGAGAGTGAGGCAGTGAGATTAGTTTGGATTCATGCAGGGGTGCAGGGAGAGAGTGAGGCAGTGAGATTAGTTTGGATTCATGCAGGGGTGCAGGGAGAGAGTGAGGCAGTGTGATTAGTTTGGATTGATGCAGGGGTGTCAGGAGAGAGTGAGGCAGTGAGATTAGTTTGGATTGATGCAGGGGTGTCAGGAGAGAGTGAGGCAGTGAGATTAGTTTGGATTCATGCAGGGGTGTAGGGAGAGAGTGAGGCAGTGAGATTAGTTAGGATTGATGCAGGGGTGTCAGGAGAGAGTGAGGCAGTGAGATTAGTTTGGATTGATGCAGGGGTGTAGGGAGAGAGTGAGGCACTGAGATAAGTTTGGATTGATGCAGGGGTGTCAGGAGAGAGTGAGGCAGTGAGATTAGTTTGGATTGATGCAGGGGTGCAGGGAGAGAGTGATGCAGTGAGATTAGTTTGGATTGATGCAGGGGTGCAGGGAGAGAGTGAGGCAGTGAGATTAGTTTGGATTGATGCAGGGGTGCAGGGAGAGAGTGATGCAGTGAGATTAGGTTGGATTGATGCAGGGGTGTAGGGAGAGTGAGGCAGTGAAACGTGTTTGGATTGATGCAGAGGTGTCAGGAGAGAGTGAGGCAGTGAGATTAGGTTGGATTGATGCAGGGGTGCAGGGAGAGAGTGAGGCAGTGAGATTAGTTTGGATTGATGCAGGGGTGCAGGGAGAGAGTGAGGCAGTGAGATTAGTTTGGATTGATGCAGGGGTGCAGGGAGAGGTTGAGGCAGCGAGATTAGTTTGGATTGATGCAGGGGTGTCAGGAGAGAGTGGGACAGTGAGATTAGTTTGGATTGATGCAGGGGTTTAGGGAGAGAGTGAGGCAGTGAGACGAGTTTGGATTGATGCAGGGGTGTCAGGAGAGAGTGAGGCCGTGAGATAAGTTTGGATTGATGCAGGGGTGTCAGGAGAGAGTGAGGCAGTGAGATTAGTTTGGATTGATGCAGGGGTGCAGGGAGAGAGTGATGCAGTGAGATTAGTTTGGATTGATGCAGGGGTGCAGGGAGAGAGTGAGGCAGTGAGTTTAGTTTGGATTGATGCAGGGGTGCAGGGAGAGAGTGAGGCAGTGAGATTAGGTTGGATTGATGCAGAGGTGTCAGGAGAGAGTGAGGCAGTGAGATTAGGTTGGATTGATGCTGGGGTGCAGGGAGAGAGTGAGGCAGTGAGATTAGTTTGGATTGATGCAGGGGTGCAGGGAGAGAGTGAGGCAGTGAGATTAGGTTGGATTGATGCAGAGGTGTCAGGAGAGAGTGAGGCAGTGAGATTAGGTTGGATTGATGCAGGGGTGCAGGGAGAGAGTGAGGCAGTGAGATTAGTTTGGATTGATGCAGGGGTGCAGGGAGAGAGTGAGGCAGTGAGATTAGTTTGGATTGATGCAGGGGTGCAGGGAGAGGTTGAGGCAGCGAGATTAGTTTGGATTGATGCAGGGGTGTCAGGAGAGAGTGGGACAGTGAGATTAGTTGGGATTGATGGAGGGGTGTCAGGAGAGAGTGTGGCAGTGAGACGAGTTTGGATTGATGCAGGGGTGTCAGGAGAGAGTGAGGCAGTGAGATTAGTTTGCATTGTTGCAGTGGTGTCAGGAGAGAGTGAGGCAGTGAGACTAGTTTGGAATGATGCAGGGGTGTCAGCAGAGAGTGAGGCAGAGAGATTAGTTTGGATTGATGCAGGGGTGTCAGGAGAGAGTGAGGCAGTGAGATTAGTTTGGATTGATGCAGGGGTGCAGGGAGAGAGTGAGGCAGCGAGATTAGTTTGGATTGATGCAGGGGTGCAGGGAGAGAGTGAGGCAGTGTGATTAGTTTGGATTGATGCAGGGGTGCAGGGAGAGAGTGAGGCAGCGAGATTAGTTTGGATTGATGCAGGGGTGCAGGGAGAGAGTGAGGCAGTGTGATTAGTTTGGATTGATGCAGGGGTGTCAGGAGAGAGTGAGGCAGTGTGATTAGTTTGGATAGATGCAGGGGTGTCAGGAGAGAGTGAGGCAGTGAGATCAGTTTGGATTGATGCAGGGGTGTCAGGAGAGAGTGAGGCCCTGAGATTAGTTTGGATTGATGCAGGGGTGTCAGGAGAGAGTGAGGAAGTGAGAGTAGTTTCGATTGATGCAGGGGTGTAGGGAGAGAGTGAGGCAGTGAGATTAGTTTGGATTGATGCAGGGGTGTAGGGAGAGGGTGAGGCAGCGAGATTGGTTTGGATTGCTGCAGGGGTGTCAGGAGAGAGTGCAGCAGTGAAATTTGTTTCAATTGATGCAGGGGTGCAGGGAGAGAGTGAGGCAGTGAGACCAGTTTGGATTGATGCAGGGGTGCAGGGAGAGAGTGAGGCAGTGAGATTAGTTTGGATCGATGCAGGGGTGTCAGGAGAGAGTGAGGCAGTGAGATTAGTTTGGATCGATGCAGGGGTGTCAGGAGAGAGTGAAGCAGTGAGATTAGTTTGGATCGATGCAGGGGTGTCAGGAGAGAGTGAAGCAGTGAGATTAGTTTGGATTGATGCAAGGGTGTAGGGAGAGAGGGAAGCAGTGAGATTAGTTTGGATTGATGCAGGGGTGTCAGGAGAGAGTGAGGCAGTGAAATTTGTTTCAATTGATGCAGGGGTGCAGGGAGAGAGTGAGGCAGTGAGACCAGTTTGGATTGATGCAGGGATGCAGTGAGAGAGTGAGGCAGTGAGATTAGTTTGGATTGATGCAGGGGTGCCGGGAGAGAGTGAGGCAGTGAGATTAGTTTGGATCGATGCAGGGGTGTCAGGAGAGAGTGAGGCACTGAGATTAGTTTGGATTGATGCAAGGGTGCAGGGAGAGAGTGAGGCAGTGAGATTTGTTTCGATTGATGCAGGGGTGCAGGGAGAGAGTGAGGCAGTGAGATTAGTTTGGATTGATGCAGGGTTGCAGGGAGAGGGTGAGGCAGCGAGATTAGTTTGGATTGTTGCAAGGGTGCAGGGAGAGAGTGAGGCAGTGAGATTTGTTTCGATTGATGCAGGGGTGCAGGGAGAGAGTGAGGCAGTGAGATTAGTTTGGATTGCTGCAGGGGTGTCAGGAGAGAGTGAGGCAGTGAGATTAGTTTCGGTTGATGCAGAGGTGTCAGGAGAGAGTGAGGCAGTGAGATTAGTTTCGGTTGATGCAGGGGTGCAGGGAGAGAGTGAGGCAACGAGATTAGTTTGGATTGATGCAGGGGTGCAGGGAGAGAGTGATGCAGTGAGATTATTTTGGATTGATGCAGGGTTGTCAGGAGAGAGTGAGGCTGTGAGATTAGTTTGGATTCATGCAGGGGTGCAGGGAGAGAGTGATGCAGTGAGATTAGTTTGGATTGATGCAGGGGTGTAGGGAGAGTGAGGCAGTGAAATGAGTTTGGATTGATGCAGGGGTGCAGGGAGAGAGTGATGCAGTGAGATTAGTTTGGATTGATGCAGGGGTGCAGGGAGAGAGTGAGGCAGTGAGATTAGTTTGGATTGATGCAGGGATGTCAGGAGAGAGTGAGGCAGTGAGATTAGTTTGGATTGATGCAGGGGTGTCAGGAGAGAGTGAGGCAGTGAGATTAGTTTGGATTGATGCAGGGATGTCAGGAGAGAGTGAGGCAGTGAGATTAGTTTGGATTGATGCAGGGGTGTCAGGAGAGAGTGAGGCAGTGAGATTAGTTTGGATTGATGCAGGGGTGCAGGGAGAGAGTGAGGCAGTGAGATTAGTTTGGATTGATGCAGGGGTGCAGGGAGAGGTTGAGGCAGCGAGATTAGTTTGGATTGATGCAGGGGTGTCAGGAGAGAGTGGGACAGTGAGATTAGTTGGGATTGATGGAGGGGTGTCGGGAGAGAGTGAGGCAGTGAGATTGGTTTGTTTTGATGCAGGGGTGTCAGGGGAGAGTGAGGCTGTGAGATTACCTTGGATTGATGCCGGGGTGTCAGGAGAGAGTGCGGCAGTGAGCTTAGTTTGGATTGATGCAGGTGTGTCGGGAGAGAGTGAGGCAGTGACATTAATTTGCATTGATGCAGGGGTGTCAGGAGAGAGTGAGGCAGTGAGATTAGTTTCGATTGATGCAGGGGTTTAGGGAGAGAGTGAGGCAGTGAGACGAGTTTGGATTGATGCAGGGGTGTCAGGAGAGAGTGAGGCAGTGAGATTAGTTTGGATTGATGCAGGGGTGCAGGGAGAGAGTGAGGCAGAGAGATTAGTTTGGATTGATGCAGGGGTGCAGGGAGAGAGTGAGGCAGTGAGACTAGTTTGGATTGATGCAGGGGTGTCAGGAGAGAGTGAGGCAATGAGAGTAGTTTCGATTGATGCAGGGGTTTAGGGAGAGAGTGAGGCAGTGAGACTAGTTTGGATTGATGCAGGGGTGCAGGGAGAGAGTGAGGCAGCGAGATTAGTTTGGATTGATGCAGGGGTTTAGGGAGAGAGTGAGGCAGTGAGACGAGTTTGGATTGATGCAGGGGTGCAGGGAGAGAGTGAGGCAGTGAGATTAGTTTGGATTGATGGAGGGGTGCAGGGAGAGAGTGAGGCAGTGAGACTAGTTTGGATTGATGCAGGGGTGCAGGGAGAGAGTGAGGCAGTGAGATTAGTTTGGATTGATGCAGGGGTGTCAGGAGAGAGTGAAGCAGTGAGATTTGTTTGGATTGATGCAGGGGTGTAGGGAGGGAGTGAGGCAGTGAGATTAGTTTGGATTGCTGCAGGGGTGTCAGGAGAGAGTGAGGCAGTGAGATTAGTTTGGATTGATGCAGGGGTGTCAGGAGAGAGTGAGGCAGTGAGATTAGTTTGGATTGCTGCAGGGGTGTCAGGAGAGAGTGAGGCAGTGAGATTAGTTTGGATTGATGCAGGGATTTAGGGAGAGAGTGATGCAGTGAGACGAGTTTGGATTGATGCAGGGGTGTCAGGAGAGAGTGAGGCAGTGAGATTAGTTTGGATTGATGCAGGGTTGCAGGGAGAGGGTGAGGCAGCGAGATTAGTTTGGATTGTTGCAAGGGTGCAGGGAGAGAGTGAGGCAGTGAGATTTGTTTCGATTGATGCAGGGGTGCAGGGAGAGAGTGAGGCAGTGAGATTAGTTTGGATTGCTGCAGGGGTGTCAGGAGAGAGTGAGGCAGTGAGATTAGTTTCGGTTGATGCAGAGGTGTCAGGAGAGAGTGAGGCAGTGAGATTAGTTTCGGTTGATGCAGGGGTGCAGGGAGAGAGTGAGGCAACGAGAGTAGTTTGGATTGATGCAGGGGTGCAGGGAGAGAGTGATGCAGTGAGATTATTTTGGATTGATGCAGGGTTGTCAGGAGAGAGTGAGGCTGTGAGATTAGTTTGGATTCATGCAGGGGTGCAGGGAGAGAGTGATGCAGTGAGATTAGTTTGGATTGATGCAGGGGTGTAGGGAGAGTGAGGCAGTGAAATGAGTTTGGATTGATGCAGGGGTGCAGGGAGAGAGTGATGCAGTGAGATTAGTTTGGATTGATGCAGAGGTGTCAGGAGAGAGTGAGGCAGTGAGATTAGGTTGGATTGATGCAGGGGTGCAGGGAGAGAGTGAGGCAGTGAGATTAGTTTGGATTGATGCAGGGGTGTCAGGAGAGAGTGAGGCAGTGAGATTAGTTTGGATTGATGCAGGGGTGCAGGGAGAGGTTGAGGCAGCGAGATTAGTTTGGATTGATGCAGGGGTGTCAGGAGAGAGTGGGACAGTGAGATTAGTTTGGATTGATGCAGGGGTTTAGGGAGAGAGTGAGGCAGTGAGACGAGTTTGGATTGATGCAGGGGTGTCAGGAGAGAGTGAGGCCGTGAGATAAGTTTGGATTGATGCAGGGGTGTCAGGAGAGAGTGAGGCAGTGAGATTAGTTTGGATTGATGCAGGGGTGCAGGGAGAGAGTGATGCAGTGAGATTAGTTTGGATTGATGCAGGGGTGCAGGGAGAGAGTGAGGCAGTGAGTTTAGTTTGGATTGATGCAGGGGTGCAGGGAGAGAGTGAGGCAGTGAGATTAGGTTGGATTGATGCAGAGGTGTCAGGAGAGAGTGAGGCAGTGAGATTAGGTTGGATTGATGCTGGGGTGCAGGGAGAGAGTGAGGCAGTGAGATTAGTTTGGATTGATGCAGGGGTGCAGGGAGAGAGTGAGGCAGTGAGATTAGGTTGGATTGATGCAGAGGTGTCAGGAGAGAGTGAGGCAGTGAGATTAGGTTGGATTGATGCAGGGGTGCAGGGAGAGAGTGAGGCAGTGAGATTAGTTTGGATTGATGCAGGGGTGCAGGGAGAGAGTGAGGCAGTGAGATTAGTTTGGATTGATGCAGGGGTGCAGGGAGAGGTTGAGGCAGCGAGATTAGTTTGGATTGATGCAGGGGTGTCAGGAGAGAGTGGGACAGTGAGATTAGTTGGGATTGATGGAGGGGTGTCAGGAGAGAGTGTGGCAGTGAGACGAGTTTGGATTGATGCAGGGGTGTCAGGAGAGAGTGAGGCAGTGAGATTAGTTTGCATTGTTGCAGTGGTGTCAGGAGAGAGTGAGGCAGTGAGACTAGTTTGGAATGATGCAGGGGTGTCAGCAGAGAGTGAGGCAGAGAGATTAGTTTGGATTGATGCAGGGGTGTCAGGAGAGAGTGAGGCAGTGAGATTAGTTTGGATTGATGCAGGGGTGCAGGGAGAGAGTGAGGCAGCGAGATTAGTTTGGATTGATGCAGGGGTGCAGGGAGAGAGTGAGGCAGTGTGATTAGTTTGGATTGATGCAGGGGTGCAGGGAGAGAGTGAGGCAGCGAGATTAGTTTGGATTGATGCAGGGGTGCAGGGAGAGAGTGAGGCAGTGTGATTAGTTTGGATTGATGCAGGGGTGTCAGGAGAGAGTGAGGCAGTGTGATTAGTTTGGATAGATGCAGGGGTGTCAGGAGAGAGTGAGGCAGTGAGATCAGTTTGGATTGATGCAGGGGTGTCAGGAGAGAGTGAGGCCCTGAGATTAGTTTGGATTGATGCAGGGGTGTCAGGAGAGAGTGAGGAAGTGAGAGTAGTTTCGATTGATGCAGGGGTGTAGGGAGAGAGTGAGGCAGTGAGATTAGTTTGGATTGATGCAGGGGTGTAGGGAGAGGGTGAGGCAGCGAGATTGGTTTGGATTGCTGCAGGGGTGTCAGGAGAGAGTGCAGCAGTGAAATTTGTTTCAATTGATGCAGGGGTGCAGGGAGAGAGTGAGGCAGTGAGACCAGTTTGGATTGATGCAGGGGTGCAGGGAGAGAGTGAGGCAGTGAGATTAGTTTGGATCGATGCAGGGGTGTCAGGAGAGAGTGAGGCAGTGAGATTAGTTTGGATCGATGCAGGGGTGTCAGGAGAGAGTGAAGCAGTGAGATTAGTTTGGATCGATGCAGGGGTGTCAGGAGAGAGTGAAGCAGTGAGATTAGTTTGGATTGATGCAAGGGTGTAGGGAGAGAGGGAAGCAGTGAGATTAGTTTGGATTGATGCAGGGGTGTCAGGAGAGAGTGAGGCAGTGAAATTTGTTTCAATTGATGCAGGGGTGCAGGGAGAGAGTGAGGCAGTGAGACCAGTTTGGATTGATGCAGGGATGCAGTGAGAGAGTGAGGCAGTGAGATTAGTTTGGATTGATGCAGGGGTGCCGGGAGAGAGTGAGGCAGTGAGATTAGTTTGGATCGATGCAGGGGTGTCAGGAGAGAGTGAGGCACTGAGATTAGTTTGGATTGATGCAAGGGTGCAGGGAGAGAGTGAGGCAGTGAGATTTGTTTCGATTGATGCAGGGGTGCAGGGAGAGAGTGAGGCAGTGAGATTAGTTTGGATTGATGCAGGGTTGCAGGGAGAGGGTGAGGCAGCGAGATTAGTTTGGATTGTTGCAAGGGTGCAGGGAGAGAGTGAGGCAGTGAGATTTGTTTCGATTGATGCAGGGGTGCAGGGAGAGAGTGAGGCAGTGAGATTAGTTTGGATTGCTGCAGGGGTGTCAGGAGAGAGTGAGGCAGTGAGATTAGTTTCGGTTGATGCAGAGGTGTCAGGAGAGAGTGAGGCAGTGAGATTAGTTTCGGTTGATGCAGGGGTGCAGGGAGAGAGTGAGGCAACGAGATTAGTTTGGATTGATGCAGGGGTGCAGGGAGAGAGTGATGCAGTGAGATTATTTTGGATTGATGCAGGGTTGTCAGGAGAGAGTGAGGCTGTGAGATTAGTTTGGATTCATGCAGGGGTGCAGGGAGAGAGTGATGCAGTGAGATTAGTTTGGATTGATGCAGGGGTGTAGGGAGAGTGAGGCAGTGAAATGAGTTTGGATTGATGCAGGGGTGCAGGGAGAGAGTGATGCAGTGAGATTAGTTTGGATTGATGCAGGGGTGCAGGGAGAGAGTGAGGCAGTGAGATTAGTTTGGATTGATGCAGGGATGTCAGGAGAGAGTGAGGCAGTGAGATTAGTTTGGATTGATGCAGGGGTGTCAGGAGAGAGTGAGGCAGTGAGATTAGTTTGGATTGATGCAGGGATGTCAGGAGAGAGTGAGGCAGTGAGATTAGTTTGGATTGATGCAGGGGTGTCAGGAGAGAGTGAGGCAGTGAGATTAGTTTGGATTGATGCAGGGGTGCAGGGAGAGAGTGAGGCAGTGAGATTAGTTTGGATTGATGCAGGGGTGCAGGGAGAGGTTGAGGCAGCGAGATTAGTTTGGATTGATGCAGGGGTGTCAGGAGAGAGTGGGACAGTGAGATTAGTTGGGATTGATGGAGGGGTGTCGGGAGAGAGTGAGGCAGTGAGATTGGTTTGTTTTGATGCAGGGGTGTCAGGGGAGAGTGAGGCTGTGAGATTACCTTGGATTGATGCCGGGGTGTCAGGAGAGAGTGCGGCAGTGAGCTTAGTTTGGATTGATGCAGGTGTGTCGGGAGAGAGTGAGGCAGTGACATTAATTTGCATTGATGCAGGGGTGTCAGGAGAGAGTGAGGCAGTGAGATTAGTTTCGATTGATGCAGGGGTTTAGGGAGAGAGTGAGGCAGTGAGACGAGTTTGGATTGATGCAGGGGTGTCAGGAGAGAGTGAGGCAGTGAGATTAGTTTGGATTGATGCAGGGGTGCAGGGAGAGAGTGAGGCAGAGAGATTAGTTTGGATTGATGCAGGGGTGCAGGGAGAGAGTGAGGCAGTGAGACTAGTTTGGATTGATGCAGGGGTGTCAGGAGAGAGTGAGGCAATGAGAGTAGTTTCGATTGATGCAGGGGTTTAGGGAGAGAGTGAGGCAGTGAGACTAGTTTGGATTGATGCAGGGGTGCAGGGAGAGAGTGAGGCAGCGAGATTAGTTTGGATTGATGCAGGGGTTTAGGGAGAGAGTGAGGCAGTGAGACGAGTTTGGATTGATGCAGGGGTGCAGGGAGAGAGTGAGGCAGTGAGATTAGTTTGGATTGATGGAGGGGTGCAGGGAGAGAGTGAGGCAGTGAGACTAGTTTGGATTGATGCAGGGGTGCAGGGAGAGAGTGAGGCAGTGAGATTAGTTTGGATTGATGCAGGGGTGTCAGGAGAGAGTGAAGCAGTGAGATTTGTTTGGATTGATGCAGGGGTGTAGGGAGGGAGTGAGGCAGTGAGATTAGTTTGGATTGCTGCAGGGGTGTCAGGAGAGAGTGAGGCAGTGAGATTAGTTTGGATTGATGCAGGGGTGTCAGGAGAGAGTGAGGCGGTGAGATTAGTTTGGATTGCTGCAGGGGTGTCAGGAGAGAGTGAGGCAGTGAGATTAGTTTGGATTGATGCAGGGGTTTAGGGAGAGAGTGATGCAGTGAGACGAGTTTGGATTGATGCAGGGGTGTCAGGAGAGAGTGAGGCAGTGAGATTAGTTTGGATTGATGCAGGGTTGCAGGGAGAGGGTGAGGCAGCGAGATTAGTTTGGATTGTTGCAAGGGTGCAGGGAGAGAGTGAGGCAGTGAGATTTGTTTCGATTGATGCAGGGGTGCAGGGAGAGAGTGAGGCAGTGAGATTAGTTTGGATTGCTGCAGGGGTGTCAGGAGAGAGTGAGGCAGTGAGATTAGTTTCGGTTGATGCAGAGGTGTCAGGAGAGAGTGAGGCAGTGAGATTAGTTTCGGTTGATGCAGGGGTGCAGGGAGAGAGTGAGGCAACGAGAGTAGTTTGGATTGATGCAGGGGTGCAGGGAGAGAGTGATGCAGTGAGATTATTTTGGATTGATGCAGGGTTGTCAGGAGAGAGTGAGGCTGTGAGATTAGGTTGGATTCATGCAGGGGTGCAGGGAGAGAGTGATGCAGTGAGATTAGTTTGGATTGATGCAGGGGTGTAGGGAGAGTGAGGCAGTGAAATGAGTTTGGATTGATGCAGGGGTGCAGGGAGAGAGTGATGCAGTGAGATTAGTTTGGATTGATGCAGGGGTGCAGGGAGAGAGTGAGGCAGTGAGATTAGTTTGGATTGATGCAGGGATGTCAGGAGAGAGTGAGGCAGTGAGATTAGTTTGGATTGATGCAGGGGTGTCAGGAGAGAGTGAGGCAGTGAGATTAGTTTGGATTGATGCAGGGATGTCAGGAGAGAGTGAGGCAGTGAGATTAGTTTGGATTGATGCAGGGGTGTCAGGAGAGAGTGAGGCAGTGAGATTAGTTTGGATTGATGCAGGGGTGCAGGGAGAGAGTGAGGCAGTGAGATTAGTTTGGATTGATGCAGGGGTGCAGGGAGAGGTTGAGGCAGCGAGATTAGTTTGGATTGATGCAGGGGTGTCAGGAGAGAGTGGGACAGTGAGATTAGTTGGGATTGATGGAGGGGTGTCGGGAGAGAGTGAGGCAGTGAGATTGGTTTGTTTTGATGCAGGGGTGTCAGGGGAGAGTGAGGCTGTGAGATTACCTTGGATTGATGCCGGGGTGTCAGGAGAGAGTGCGGCAGTGAGCTTAGTTTGGATTGATGCAGGTGTGTCGGGAGAGAGTGAGGCAGTGACATTAATTTGCATTGATGCAGGGGTGTCAGGAGAGAGTGAGGCAGTGAGATTAGTTTCGATTGATGCAGGGGTTTAGGGAGAGAGTGAGGCAGTGAGACGAGTTTGGATTGATGCAGGGGTGTCAGGAGAGAGTGAGGCAGTGAGATTAGTTTGGATTGATGCAGGGGTGCAGGGAGAGAGTGAGGCAGAGAGATTAGTTTGGATTGATGCAGGGGTGCAGGGAGAGAGTGAGGCAGTGAGACTAGTTTGGATTGATGCAGGGGTGTCAGGAGAGAGTGAGGCAATGAGAGTAGTTTCGATTGATGCAGGGGTTTAGGGAGAGAGTGAGGCAGTGAGACTAGTTTGGATTGATGCAGGGGTGCAGGGAGAGAGTGAGGCAGCGAGATTAGTTTGGATTGATGCAGGGGTTTAGGGAGAGAGTGAGGCAGTGAGACGAGTTTGGATTGATGCAGGGGTGCAGGGAGAGAGTGAGGCAGTGAGATTAGTTTGGATTGATGGAGGGGTGCAGGGAGAGAGTGAGGCAGTGAGACTAGTTTGGATTGATGCAGGGGTGCAGAGAGAGAGTGAGGCAGTGAAAATAGTTTGGATTGATGCAGGGGTGTCAGGAGAGAGTGAGGCAGTGAGATTACCTTGGATTGATGCAGGGTTGTCAGGAGAGAGTGAGGCTGTGAGATTAGTTTGGATTCATGCAGGGGTGCAGGGAGAGAGTGATGCAGTGAGATTAGTTTGGATTGATGCAGGGGTGTAGGGAGAGTGAGGCAGTGAAATGAGTTTGGATTGATGCAGGGGTGCAGGGAGAGAGTGATGCAGTGAGATTAGTTTGGATTGATGCAGGGGTGCAGGGAGAGAGTGAGGCAGTGAGATTAGTTTGGATTGATGCAGGGATGTCAGGAGAGAGTGAGGCAGTGAGATTAGTTTGGATTGATGCAGGGGTGTCAGGAGAGAGTGAGGCAGTGAGATTAGTTTGGATTGATGCAGGGATGTCAGGAGAGAGTGAGGCAGTGAGATTAGTTTGGATTGATGCAGGGGTGTCAGGAGAGAGTCAGGCAGTGAGATTAGTTTGGATTGATGCAGGGGTGCAGGGAGAGAGTGAGGCAGTGAGATTAGTTTGGATTGATGGAGGGGTGCAGGGAGAGAGTGAGGCAGTGAGACTAGTTTGGATTGATGCAGGGGTGCAGGGAGAGAGTGAGGCAGTGAGATTAGTTTGGATTGATGCAGGGGTGTCAGGAGAGAGTGAAGCAGTGAGATTAGTTTGGATTGATGCAGGGGTGTAGGGAGGGAGTGAGGCAGTGAGATTAGTTTGGATTGCTGCAGGGGTGTCAGGAGAGAGTGAGGCAGTGAGATTAGTTTGGATTGATGCAGGGGTGTCAGGAGAGAGTGAGGCAGTGAGATTAGTTTGGATTGCTGCAGGGGTGTCAGGAGAGAGTGAGGCAGTGAGATTAGTTTGGATTGATGCAGGGGTTTAGGGAGAGAGTGATGCAGTGAGACGAGTTTGGATTGATGCAGGGGTGTCAGGAGAGAGTGAGGCAGTGAGATTAGTTTGGATTGATGCAGGGTTGCAGGGAGAGGGTGAGGCAGCGAGATTAGTTTGGATTGTTGCAAGGGTGCAGGGAGAGAGTGAGGCAGTGAGATTTGTTTCGATTGATGCAGGGGTGCAGGGAGAGAGTGAGGCAGTGAGATTAGTTTGGATTGCTGCAGGGGTGTCAGGAGAGAGTGAGGCAGTGAGATTAGTTTCGGTTGATGCAGAGGTGTCAGGAGAGAGTGAGGCAGTGAGATTAGTTTCGGTTGATGCAGGGGTGCAGGGAGAGAGTGAGGCAACGAGAGTAGTTTGGATTGATGCAGGGGTGCAGGGAGAGAGTGATGCAGTGAGATTATTTTGGATTGATGCAGGGTTGTCAGGAGAGAGTGAGGCAGTGAGATTAGTTTGGATTCATGCAGGGGTGCAGGGAGAGAGTGATGCAGTGAGATTAGTTTGGATTGATGCAGGGGTGCAGGGAGAGAGTGAGGCAGTGAGACTAGTTTGGATTGATGCAGGGGTGTCAGGAGAGAGTGAGGCAATGAGAGTAGTTTCGATTGATGCAGGGGTTTAGGGAGAGAGTGAGGCAGTGAGACTAGTTTGGATTGATGCAGGGGTGCAGGGAGAGAGTGAGGCAGCGAGATTAGTTTGGATTGATGCAGGGGTTTAGGGAGAGAGTGAGGCAGTGAGACGAGTTTGGATTGATGCAGGGGTGCAGGGAGAGAGTGAGGCAGTGAGATTAGTTTGGATTGATGGAGGGGTGCAGGGAGAGAGTGAGGCAGTGAGACTAGTTTGGATTGATGCAGGGGTGCAGGGAGAGAGTGAGGCAGTGAAAATAGTTTGGATTGATGCAGGGGTGTCAGGAGAGAGTGAGGCAGTGAGATTACCTTGGATTGATGCAGGGTTGTCAGGAGAGAGTGAGGCTGTGAGATTAGTTTGGATTCATGCAGGGGTGCAGGGAGAGAGTGATGCAGTGAGATTAGTTTGGATTGATGCAGGGGTGTAGGGAGAGTGAGGCAGTGAAATGAGTTTGGATTGATGCAGGGGTGCAGGGAGAGAGTGATGCAGTGAGATTAGTTTGGATTGATGCAGGGGTGCAGGGAGAGAGTGAGGCAGTGAGATTAGTTTGGATTGATGCAGGGATGTCAGGAGAGAGTGAGGCAGTGAGATTAGTTTGGATTGATGCAGGGGTGTCAGGAGAGAGTGAGGCAGTGAGATTAGTTTGGATTGATGCAGGGATGTCAGGAGAGAGTGAGGCAGTGAGATTAGTTTGGATTGATGCAGGGGTGTCAGGAGAGAGTGAGGCAGTGAGATTAGTTTGGATTGATGCAGGGGTGCAGGGAGAGAGTGAGGCAGTGAGATTAGTTTGGATTGATGCAGGGGTGCAGGGAGAGGTTGAGGCAGCGAGATTAGTTTGGATTGATGCAGGGGTGTCAGGAGAGAGTGGGACAGTGAGATTAGTTGGGATTGATGGAGGGGTGTCGGGAGAGAGTGAGGCAGTGAGATTGGTTTGTTTTGATGCAGGGGTGTCAGGGGAGAGTGAGGCTGTGAGATTACCTTGGATTGATGCCGGGGTGTCAGGAGAGAGTGCGGCAGTGAGCTTAGTTTGGATTGATGCAGGTGTGTCGGGAGAGAGTGAGGCAGTGACATTAATTTGCATTGATGCAGGGGTGTCAGGAGAGAGTGAGGCAGTGAGATTAGTTTCGATTGATGCAGGGGTTTAGGGAGAGAGTGAGGCAGTGAGACGAGTTTGGATTGATGCAGGGGTGTCAGTAGAGAGTGAGGCAGTGAGATTAGTTTGGATTGATGCAAGGGTGCAGGGAGAGAGTGAGGCAGAGAGATTAGTTTGGATTGATGCAGGGGTGCAGGGAGAGAGTGAGGCAGTGAGACTAGTTTGGATTGATGCAGGGGTGTCAGGAGAGAGTGAGGCAATGAGAGTAGTTTCGATTGATGCAGGGGTTTAGGGAGAGAGTGAGGCAGTGAGACTAGTTTGGATTGATGCAGGGGTGCAGGGAGAGAGTGAGGCAGCGAGATTAGTTTGGATTGATGCAGGGGTTTAGGGAGAGAGTGAGGCAGTGAGACGAGTTTGGATTGATGCAGGGGTGCAGGGAGAGAGTGAGGCAGTGAGATTAGTTTGGATTGATGGAGGGGTGCAGGGAGAGAGTGAGGCAGTGAGACTAGTTTGGATTGATGCAGGGGTGCAGGGAGAGAGTGAGGCAGTGAGATTAGTTTGGATTGATGCAGGGGTGTCAGGAGAGAGTGAAGCAGTGAGATTAGTTTGGATTGATGCAGGGGTGTAGGGAGGGAGTGAGGCAGTGAGATTAGTTTGGATTGCTGCAGGGGTGTCAGGAGAGAGTGAGGCAGTGAGATTACTTTGGATTGATGCAGGGGTGTCAGGAGAGAGTGAGGCAGTGAGATTAGTTTGGATTGCTGCAGGGGTGTCAGGAGAGAGTGAGGCAGTGAGATTAGTTTGGATTGATGCAGGGGTGTCAGGAGAGAGTGAGGCAGTGAGATTAGTTTGGATTGATGCAGGGGTGCAGGGAGAGAGTGAGGCAGAGAGATTAGTTTGGATTGATGCAGGGGTGTAGGGAGAGAGTGAGGCAGTGAGATTAGTTTGGATTGATGCAGGGGTGTAGGGAGAGAGTGAGGCAGAGAGATTAGTTTGGATTGATGCAGGGGTGTCAGGAGAGAGTGAGGCAGTGAGATTAGTTTGGATTGATGCAGGGGTGCAGGGAGAGAGTGAGGCAGAGAGATTAGTTTGGATTGATGCAGGGGTGTAGGGAGAGAGTGAGGCAGTGAGATTAGTTTGGATTGATGCAGGGGTGTAGGGAGAGAGTGAGGCAGAGAGATTAGTTTGGATTGATGCAGGGGTGTCAGGAGAGAGTGAGGCAGTGAGATTAGTTTGGATTGATGCAGGGGTGTCAGGAGAGAGTGAGGCAGAGAGATTAGTTTGGATTGATGCAGGGGTGTAGGGAGAGAGTGAGGCAGTGAGATTAGTTTGGATTGATGCAGGGGTGTAGGGAGAGAGTGAGGCAGAGAGATTAGTTTGGATTGATGCAGGGGTGTCAGGAGAGAGTGAGGCAGTGACATTAGTTTGGATTGATGCAGGGGTGCAGGGAGAGAGTGAGGCAGAGAGATTAGTTTGGATTGATGCAGGGGTGCAGGGAGAGAGTGAGGCAGTGAGACTAGTTTGGATTGATGCAGGGGTGCAGGGAGAGAGTGAGGCAGTGAGATTTGTTTGGATTGCTGCAGGGGTGTCAGGAGAAAGTGAGGCAGTGAGATTAGTTTGGATTGATGCAGGGGTGTCAGGAGAGAGTGAAGCAGTGAGATTAGTTTGGATTGATGCAGGGGTGTAGGGAGAGAGTGAGGCAGAGAGATTAGTTTGGATTGATGCAGGGGTGTCAGGAGAGAGTGAAGCAGTGAGATTAGTTTGGATTGATGCAGGGGTGTCAGGAGAGAGTGAAGCAGTGAGATTAGTTTGGATTGATGCAGGGGTGTAGGGAGAGAGTGAGGCAGAGAGATTAGTTTGGATTGATGCAGGGGTGTCAGGAGAAAGTGAGGCAGTGAGATTAGTTTGGATTGATGCAGGGGTGTCAGGAGAGAGTGAAGCAGTGAGATTAGTTTGGATTGATGCAGGGGTGTAGGGAGAGAGGGAAGCAGTGAGATTAGTTTGGATTGATGCAGGGGTATCAGGAGAGAGTGAGGCAGTGAGATTAGTTTGGATTGATGCAGGGTTGCAGGGAGAGAGTGAGGCAGTGAGATTAGTTTTGATTGATGCAGGGGTGTCAGGAGAGAGTGATGCAGTGAAATTTGTTTCAATTGATGCAGGGGTGCAGGGAGAGAGTGAGGCAGTGTGACTAGTTTGGATTGATGCAGGGGTGTAGGGAGAGAGTGAGGCAGTGAGATTAGTTTGGATTGATGCAGGGATGCAGTGAGAGAGTGAGGCAGTGAGATGAGTTTGGATTGATGCAGGGGTGTAGGGAGAGAGTGAGGCAGTGAGATTAGTTTGGATTGATGCAGGGATGCAGTGAGACAGTGAGTCAGTGAGACTCGTTTGGATTGATGCAGGGGTGTCAGGAGAGAGTGAGGCAGTGAGATTAGTTTGGATTCATGCAGGGGTGCAGGGAGAGAGTGATGCAGTGAGATTAGTTTGGATTGATGCAGGGGTGTAGGGAGAGAGTGATGCAGTGAGATTAGTTTGGATTGATGCAGGGGTGCAGGGAGAGAGTGAGGCAGTGAGATTAATTTGGATTGATGCAGGGATGTCAGGAGAGAGTGAGGCAGTGAGATTAGTTTGGATTGATGCAGGGGTGTCAGGAGAGAGTGAGGCAGTGAGATTAGTTTGGATTGATGCAGGGGTGCAGGGGGAGAGTGAGGCAGTGAGATTAGTTTGGATTGATGCAGGGGTGCAGGGAGAGAGTGAGGCAGTGAGATTAGTTAGGATTGATGCAGGGGTGCAGGGAGAGGTTGAGGCAGCGAGATTAGTTTGGATTGATGCAGGGGTGTCAGGAGAGAGTGGGACAGTGAGCTTAGTTTGGATTGATGCAGGTGTGTAGGGAGAGAGTGAGGCAGTGACATTAGTTTGCATTGATGCAGGGGTGTCAGGAGAGAGTGAGGCAGTGAGATTAGTTTCGATTGATGCAGGGGTTTAGGGAGAGAGTGAGGCAGTGAGACGAGTTTGGATTGATGCAGGGGTGTCAGGAGAGAGTAAGGCAGTGAGACTAGTTTGGAATGATGCAGGGGTGCAGGGAGAGAGTGAGGCAGAGAGATTAGTTTGGATTGATTCAGGGGTGCAGGGAGAGAGTGAGGCAGAGAGATTAGTTTGGATTGATGCAGGGGTGCAGGGAGAGAGTCAGGCAGAGAGACTAGTTTGGATTAATGCAGGGGTGCAGGGAGAGAGTGAGGCAGAGAGATTAGTTTGGATTGATGCAGGGGTGCAGGGAGAGAGTGAGGCAGAGAGATTAGTTTGGATTGATGCAGGGGTGCAGGGAGAGAGTGAGGCAGTGAGACTAGTTTGGATTGATGCAGGGGTGTCAGGAGAGAGTGAGGCAGTGAGAGTAGTTTCGATTGATGCAGGGGTTTAGGCAGAGAGTGAGGCAGTGTGATTAGTTTGGATTGATGCAGGGGTGCAGGGAGAGAGTGAGGCAGCGAGATTAGTTTGGATTGATGCAGGGGTTTAGGGAGAGAGTGAGGCAGTGAGACGAGTTTGGATTGATGCAGGGGTGTCAGGAGAGAGTGTGGCAGAGAGATTAGTTTGGATTGATGCAGGGGTGCAGGGAGAGAGTGAGGCAGTGAGATTAGTTTCGATTGATGCAGGGGTGCAGGGAGAGAGTGAGGCAGTGAGACTAGTTTGGATTGATGCAGGGGTGCAGGGAGAGAGTGAGGCAGTGAGATTAGTTTGGATTGATGCAGGGGTGCAGGGAGAGAGTGAGGCAGAGAGATTAGTTTGGATTGATGCAGGGGTGCAGGGAGAGAGTGAGGCAGTGAGATTAGTTTGGATTGATGCAGGGGTGCAGGGAGAGAGTGAGGCAGTGAGACTAGTTTGGATTGATGCAGGGGTGCAGGGAGAGAGTGAGGCAGTGAGACTAGTTTGGATTGATGCAGGGGTGCAGGGAGAGAGTGAGGCTGTGAGACTAGTTTGGATTGATGCAGGGCTGCAGGGAGAGAGTGAGGCAGTGATATTAGTTTGGATTGATGCAGGGGTGCAGGGAGAGAGTGAGGCAGTGAGATTAGTTTGGATTGATGCAGGGGTGCAGGGAGAGAGTGAGGCAGTGAGATTAGTTTGGATTGATGCAGGGGTGCAGGGAGAGAGTGAGGCAGTGAGACTAGTTTGGATTGATGCAGGGGTGCAGGGAGAGTGAGAGGCAGTGAGATTAATTTGGATTGATGCAGGGGTGTCAGGAGAGAGTGAGGCAGTGAAAATAGTTTGGATTGAAGCAGGGATGTCAAGAGAGAGTGAGGCATTGAGATTTCATTTGGATTGATGCTGGGGTGTCAGGAGAGAGGGAAGCAGTGAGATTAGTTTGGATTGATGCAGGGGTGTCAGGAGAGAGTGAGGCAGTGAGATTAGTTTGGATTGATGCAGGGGTGTAGGGAGAGAGTGAGGCAGTGAGATCAGTTCGGATTGATGCAGGGGTGTCAGGAGAGACTGAGGCAGTGAGATTAGTTTGGATTGATGCAGGGGTGTCAGGAGAGAGTGAGGCAGTGAGATTATTTTGGATTGATGCAGGGGTGTAGGGAGAGAGTGAGGCAGTGAGATTATTTTGGATTGATGCAGGGGTGTAGGGAGAGAGTGAGGCAGTGAGATTATTTTGGATTGATGCAGGGGTGTAGGGAGAGAGTGAGGCAATGAGATTAGTTTGGATTGATGCAGGGGTGTCAGGAGAGAGTGAGGCAGTGAGATTAGTTTGGATTGATGCAGGGGTGTCAGGAGAGAGTGAGGCAGTGAGATTAGTTTGGATTGATGCAGGGGTGTCAGGAGAGAGTGAGGCAGTGAGATTATTTTGGATTGATGCAGGGTTGCAGGGAGAGAGTGAGGCAGCGAGATTAGTTTGGATTGATGCAGGGGTGTAGGGAGAGAGTGAGGCAGTGAGATTAGTTTGGATTGATGCAGGGGTGTAGGGAGAGAGTGAGGCAGTGAGATTAGTTTGGATTGATGCAGGGGTGTAGGGAGAGAGTGAGGCAGTGAGATTAGTTTGGATTGATGCAGGGGTGTAGGGAGAGAGTGAGGCAGTGAGATTAGTTTGGATTGATGCAGGGGTGTAGGGAGAGAGTGAGGCAGTGAGATTATTTTGGATTGATGCAGGGGTGTAGGGAGAGAGTGAGGCAGTGAGATTAGTTTGGATTGATGCAGGGGTGTAGGGAGAGAGTGAGGCAGTGAGATTATTTTGGATTGATGTAGGGGTGTAGGGAGAGAGTGAGGCAGTGAGATTAGTTTGGATTGATGCAGGGGTGTCAGGAGAGAGTGAGGCAGTGAGATCAGTTTGGATTGATGCAGGGGTGTAGGGAGAGAGTGAGGCAGTGAGATTATTTTGGATTGATGCAGGGGTGTCAGCAGAGACTGAGGCAGTGAGATCAGTTTGGCTTGATGCAGGGGTGTCAGGAGAGAGTGAGGCAGTGAGATTTGTTTCGGTTGTTGCAGGGGTGCAGGGAGAGAGTGAGGCAGCGAGATTAGTTTGGATTGATGCAGGGGTGTCAGGAGAGAGTGAGGCAGTGAGATTAGTTTGGATTCATGCAGGGGTGCAGGGAGAGAGTGATGCAGTGAGATTAGTTTGGATTGATGCAGGGGTGTAGGGAGAGAGTGATGCAGTGAGATTAGTTTGGATTGATGCAGGGGTGTCAGGAGAGAGGGAAGCAGTGAGATTAGTTTGGATTGATGCAGGGGTGTCAGGAGAGAGTGGGACAGTGAGATTAGTTGGGATTGATGGAGGGGTGTCAGGAGAGAGTGGGACAGTGAGCTTAGTTTGGATTGATGCAGGGGTGTCAGGAGAGAGTGGGACAGTGAGATTAGTTGGGATTGATGGAGGGGTGTCAGCGGAGAGTGAGGCAGTGAGATTACATTTGGATTGATGCAGGGGTGTCAGGAGAGAGTGAAGCAGTGAGATTAGTTTGGATTGATGCAGGTGTGTCGGGAGAGAGTGAGGCAGTGACATTAGTTTGCATTGATGCAGGGGTGTCGGGAGAGAGTGAGGCAGTGAGATTAGTTTGGATTGATGCAGGGGTTTAGGGAGAGAGTGAGGCAGTGAGATTAGTTTCGATTGATGCAGGGGTTTAGGGAGAGAGTGAGGCAGTGAGATTAGTTTGGATTGATGCAGGGGTGTCAGGAGAGAGTGAGGCAGTGAGACTAGTTTGGATTGATGCAGGGGTGCAGGGAGAGAGTGAGGCAGTGAGATTACATTTGGATTGATGCAGGGGTGTCAGGAGAGAGTGAAGCAGTGAGATTAGTTTGGATTGATGCAGGTGTGTCGGGAGAGAGTGAGGCAGTGACATTAGTTTGCATTGATGCAGGGGTGTCGGGAGAGAGTGAGGCAGTGAGATTAGTTTGGATTGATGCAGGGGTTTAGGGAGAGAGTGAGGCAGTGAGATTAGTTTCGATTGATGCAGGGGTTTAGGGAGAGAGTGAGGCAGTGAGATTAGTTTGGATTGATGCAGGGGTGTCAGGAGAGAGTGAGGCAGTGAGACTAGTTTGGATTGATGCAGGGGTGCAGGGAGAGAGTGAGGCAGAGAGATTAGTTTGGATTGATTCAGGGGTGCAGGGAGAGAGTGAGGCAGAGAGATTAGTTTGGATTGATGCAGGGGTGCAGGGAGAGAGTGAGGCAGAGAGACTAGTTTGGATTGATGCAGGGGTGCAGGGAGAGGTTGAGGCAGCGAGATTAGTTTGGATTGATGCAGGGGTGCAGGGAGAGAGTGAGGCAGTGAGACTAGTTTGGATTGATGCAGGGGTGTAGGGAGAGAGTGAGGCAGTGAGATTAGTTTGGATTGATGCAGGGGTGTCAGGAGAGTGTGAGGCAGTGAGATCAGTTCGGATTGATGCAGGGGTGTCAGGAGAGAGTGAGGCAGTGAGATTAGTTTGGATTGATGCAGGGGTGTCAGGAGAGAGTGAGGCAGTGAGATTAGTTTGGATTGATGCAGGGGTGTAGGGAGAGAGTGAGGCAGTGAGATTATTTTAGATTGATGCAGGGGTGTAGGGAGAGAGTAAGGCAGTGAGATTAGTTTCGATTGATGCAGGGGTGCAGGGAGAGAGTGAGGCAGTGAGACTAGTTTGGATTGATGCAGGGGTGCAGGGAGAGAGTGAGGCAGTGAGATTAGTTTGGATTGATGCAGGGGTGCAGGGAGAGAGTGAGGCAGAGAGATTAGTTTGGATTGATGCAGGGGTGCAGGGAGAGAGTGAGGCAGTGAGATTAGTTTGGATTGATGCAGGGGTGCAGGGAGAGAGTGAGGCAGTGAGACTAGTTTGGATTGATGCAGAGGTGCAGGGAGAGAGTGAGGCAGTGAGACTAGTTTGGATTGATGCAGGGGTGCAGGGAGAGAGTGAGGCAGTGAGACTAGTTTGGATTGATGCAGGGGTGCAGGGAGAGAGTGAGGCAGTGATATTAGTTTGGATTGATGCAGGGGTGCAGGGAGAGAGTGAGGCAGTGAGATTAGTTTGGATTGATGCAGGGGTGTCAGGAGAGAGTGAGGCAGTGAGATTAGTTTGGATTGATGCAGGGGTGCAGGGGGAGAGTGAGGCAGTGAGATTAGTTTGGATTGATGCAGGGGTGCAGGGAGAGAGTGAGGCAGTGAGATTAGTTAGGATTGATGCAGGGGTGCAGGGAGAGGTTGAGGCAGCGAGATTAGTTTGGATTGATGCAGGGGTGTCAGGAGAGAGTGAGGCAGTGAGATTAGTTTGGATTGATGCAGGGGTGCAGGGGGAGAGTGAGGCAGTGAGATTAGTTTGGATTGATGCAGGGGTGCAGGGAGAGAGTGAGGCAGTGAGATTAGTTAGGATTGATGCAGGGGTGCAGGGAGAGGTTGAGGCAGCGAGATTAGTTTGGATTGATGCAGGGGTGTCAGGAGAGAGTGGGACAGTGAGCTTAGTTTGGATTGATGCAGGTGTGTAGGGAGAGAGTGAGGCAGTGACATTAGTTTGCATTGATGCAGGGGTGTCAGGAGAGAGTGAGGCAGTGAGATTAGTTTCGATTGATGCAGGGGTTTAGGGAGAGAGTGAGGCAGTGAGACGAGTTTGGATTGATGCAGGGGTGTCAGGAGAGAGTAAGGCAGTGAGACTAGTTTGGAATGATGCAGGGGTGCAGGGAGAGAGTGAGGCAGAGAGATTAGTTTGGATTGATTCAGGGGTGCAGGGAGAGAGTGAGGCAGAGAGATTAGTTTGGATTGATGCAGGGGTGCAGGGAGAGAGTCAGGCAGAGAGACTAGTTTGGATTAATGCAGGGGTGCAGGGAGAGAGTGAGGCAGAGAGATTAGTTTGGATTGATGCAGGGGTGCAGGGAGAGAGTGAGGCAGAGAGATTAGTTTGGATTGATGCAGGGGTGCAGGGAGAGAGTGAGGCAGTGAGACTAGTTTGGATTGATGCAGGGGTGTCAGGAGAGAGTGAGGCAGTGAGAGTAGTTTCGATTGATGCAGGGGTTTAGGCAGAGAGTGAGGCAGTGTGATTAGTTTGGATTGATGCAGGGGTGCAGGGAGAGAGTGAGGCAGCGAGATTAGTTTGGATTGATGCAGGGGTTTAGGGAGAGAGTGAGGCAGTGAGACGAGTTTGGATTGATGCAGGGGTGTCAGGAGAGAGTGAGGCAGAGAGATTAGTTTGGATTGATGCAGGGGTGCAGGGAGAGAGTGAGGCAGTGAGATTAGTTTCGATTGATGCAGGGGTGCAGGGAGAGAGTGAGGCAGTGAGACTAGTTTGGATTGATGCAGGGGTGCAGGGAGAGAGTGAGGCAGTGAGATTAGTTTGGATTGATGCAGGGGTGCAGGGAGAGAGTGAGGCAGAGAGATTAGTTTGGATTGATGCAGGGGTGCAGGGAGAGAGTGAGGCAGTGAGATTAGTTTGGATTGATGCAGGGGTGCAGGGAGAGAGTGAGGCAGTGAGACTAGTTTGGATTGATGCAGGGGTGCAGGGAGAGAGTGAGGCAGTGAGACTAGTTTGGATTGATGCAGGGGTGCAGGGAGAGAGTGAGGCTGTGAGACTAGTTTGGATTGATGCAGGGCTGCAGGGAGAGAGTGAGGCAGTGATATTAGTTTGGATTGATGCAGGGGTGCAGGGAGAGAGTGAGGCAGTGAGATTAGTTTGGATTGATGCAGGGGTGCAGGGAGAGAGTGAGGCAGTGAGATTAGTTTGGATTGATGCAGGGGTGCAGGGAGAGAGTGAGGCAGTGAGACTAGTTTGGATTGATGCAGGGGTGCAGGGAGAGTGAGAGGCAGTGAGATTAATTTGGATTGATGCAGGGGTGTCAGGAGAGAGTGAGGCAGTGAAAATAGTTTGGATTGAAGCAGGGATGTCAAGAGAGAGTGAGGCATTGAGATTTCATTTGGATTGATGCTGGGGTGTCAGGAGAGAGGGAAGCAGTGAGATTAGTTTGGATTGATGCAGGGGTGTCAGGAGAGAGTGAGGCAGTGAGATTAGTTTGGATTGATGCAGGGGTGTAGGGAGAGAGTGAGGCAGTGAGATCAGTTCGGATTGATGCAGGGGTGTCAGGAGAGACTGAGGCAGTGAGATTAGTTTGGATTGATGCAGGGGTGTCAGGAGAGAGTGAGGCAGTGAGATTATTTTGGATTGATGCAGGGGTGTAGGGAGAGAGTGAGGCAGTGAGATTATTTTGGATTGATGCAGGGGTGTAGGGAGAGAGTGAGGCAGTGAGATTATTTTGGATTGATGCAGGGGTGTAGGGAGAGAGTGAGGCAATGAGATTAGTTTGGATTGATGCAGGGGTGTCAGGAGAGAGTGAGGCAGTGAGATTAGTTTGGATTGATGCAGGGGTGTCAGGAGAGAGTGAGGCAGTGAGATTAGTTTGGATTGATGCAGGGGTGTCAGGAGAGAGTGAGGCAGTGAGATTATTTTGGATTGATGCAGGGTTGCAGGGAGAGAGTGAGGCAGCGAGATTAGTTTGGATTGATGCAGGGGTGTAGGGAGAGAGTGAGGCAGTGAGATTAGTTTGGATTGATGCAGGGGTGTAGGGAGAGAGTGAGGCAGTGAGATTAGTTTGGATTGATGCAGGGGTGTAGGGAGAGAGTGAGGCAGTGAGATTAGTTTGGATTGATGCAGGGGTGTAGGGAGAGAGTGAGGCAGTGAGATTAGTTTGGATTGATGCAGGGGTGTAGGGAGAGAGTGAGGCAGTGAGATTATTTTGGATTGATGCAGGGGTGTAGGGAGAGAGTGAGGCAGTGAGATTAGTTTGGATTGATGCAGGGGTGTAGGGAGAGAGTGAGGCAGTGAGATTATTTTGGATTGATGTAGGGGTGTAGGGAGAGAGTGAGGCAGTGAGATTAGTTTGGATTGATGCAGGGGTGTCAGGAGAGAGTGAGGCAGTGAGATCAGTTTGGATTGATGCAGGGGTGTAGGGAGAGAGTGAGGCAGTGAGATTATTTTGGATTGATGCAGGGGTGTCAGCAGAGAGTGAGGCAGTGAGATCAGTTTGGCTTGATGCAGGGGTGTCAGGAGAGAGTGAGGCAGTGAGATTTGTTTCGGTTGTTGCAGGGGTGCAGGGAGAGAGTGAGGCAGCGAGATTAGTTTGGATTGATGCAGGGGTGTCAGGAGAGAGTGAGGCAGTGAGATTAGTTTGGATTCATGCAGGGGTGCAGGGAGAGAGTGATGCAGTGAGATTAGTTTGGATTGATGCAGGGGTGTAGGGAGAGAGTGATGCAGTGAGATTAGTTTGGATTGATGCAGGGGTGTCAGGAGAGAGGGAAGCAGTGAGATTAGTTTGGATTGATGCAGGGGTGTCAGGAGAGAGTGGGACAGTGAGATTAGTTGGGATTGATGGAGGGGTGTCAGGAGAGAGTGGGACAGTGAGCTTAGTTTGGATTGATGCAGGGGTGTCAGGAGAGAGTGGGACAGTGAGATTAGTTGGGATTGATGGAGGGGTGTCAGCGGAGAGTGAGGCAGTGAGATTACATTTGGATTGATGCAGGGGTGTCAGGAGAGAGTGAAGCAGTGAGATTAGTTTGGATTGATGCAGGTGTGTCGGGAGAGAGTGAGGCAGTGACATTAGTTTGCATTGATGCAGGGGTGTCGGGAGAGAGTGAGGCAGTGAGATTAGTTTGGATTGATGCAGGGGTTTAGGGAGAGAGTGAGGCAGTGAGATTAGTTTCGATTGATGCAGGGGTTTAGGGAGAGAGTGAGGCAGTGAGATTAGTTTGGATTGATGCAGGGGTGTCAGGAGAGAGTGAGGCAGTGAGACTAGTTTGGATTGATGCAGGGGTGCAGGGAGAGAGTGAGGCAGTGAGATTACATTTGGATTGATGCAGGGGTGTCAGGAGAGAGTGAAGCAGTGAGATTAGTTTGGATTGATGCAGGTGTGTCGGGAGAGAGTGAGGCAGTGACATTAGTTTGCATTGATGCAGGGGTGTCGGGAGAGAGTGAGGCAGTGAGATTAGTTTGGATTGATGCAGGGGTTTAGGGAGAGAGTGAGGCAGTGAGATTAGTTTGGATTGATGCAGGGGTTTAGGGAGAGAGTGAGGCAGTGAGATTAGTTTGGATTGATGCAGGGGTGTCAGGAGAGAGTGAGGCAGTGAGACTAGTTTGGATTGATGCAGGGGTGCAGGGAGAGAGTGAGGCAGAGAGATTAGTTTGGATTGATTCAGGGGTGCAGGGAGAGAGTGAGGCAGAGAGATTAGTTTGGATTGATGCAGGGGTGCAGGGAGAGAGTGAGGCAGAGAGACTAGTTTGGATTGATGCAGGGGTGCAGGGAGAGGTTGAGGCAGCGAGATTAGTTTGGATTGATGCAGGGGTGCAGGGAGAGAGTGAGGCAGTGAGACTAGTTTGGATTGATGCAGGGGTGTAGGGAGAGAGTGAGGCAGTGAGATTAGTTTGGATTGATGCAGGGGTGTCAGGAGAGTGTGAGGCAGTGAGATCAGTTCGGATTGATGCAGGGGTGTCAGGAGAGAGTGAGGCAGTGAGATTAGTTTGGATTGATGCAGGGGTGTCAGGAGAGAGTGAGGCAGTGAGATTAGTTTGGATTGATGCAGGGGTGTAGGGAGAGAGTGAGGCAGTGAGATTATTTTGGATTGATGCAGGGGTGTAGGGAGAGAGTAAGGCAGTGAGATTAGTTTCGATTGATGCAGGGGTGCAGGGAGAGAGTGAGGCAGTGAGACTAGTTTGGATTGATGCAGGGGTGCAGGGAGAGAGTGAGGCAGTGAGATTAGTTTGGATTGATGCAGGGGTGCAGGGAGAGAGTGAGGCAGAGAGATTAGTTTGGATTGATGCAGGGGTGCAGGGAGAGAGTGAGGCAGTGAGATTAGTTTGGATTGATGCAGGGGTGCAGGGAGAGAGTGAGGCAGTGAGACTAGTTTGGATTGATGCAGAGGTGCAGGGAGAGAGTGAGGCAGTGAGACTAGTTTGGATTGATGCAGGGGTGCAGGGAGAGAGTGAGGCAGTGAGACTAGTTTGGATTGATGCAGGGGTGCAGGGAGAGAGTGAGGCAGTGATATTAGTTTGGATTGATGCAGGGGTGCAGGGAGAGAGTGAGGCAGTGAGATTAGTTTGGATTGATGCAGGGGTGCAGGGAGAGAGTGAGGCAGTGAGATTAGTTTGGATTGATGCAGGGGTGCAGGGAGAGAGTGAGGCTGTGAGACTAGTTTGGATTGATGCAGGGGTGCAGGGAGAGTGAGAGGCAGTGAGATTAATTTGGATTGATGCAGGGGTGTCAGGAGAGAGTGAGGCAGTGAAAATAGTTTGGATTGAAGCAGGGATGTCAAGAGAGAGTGAGGCATTGAGATTTCATTTGGATTGATGCTGGGGTGTCAGGAGAGAGGGAAGCAGTGAGATTAGTTTGGATTGATGCAGGGGTGTCAGGAGAGAGTGAGGCAGTGAGATTAGTTTGGATTGATGCAGGGGTGTCAGGAGAGAGTGAGGCAGTGAGATCAGTTCGGATTGATGCAGGGGTGTCAGGAGAGAGTGAGGCAGTGAGATTAGTTTGGATTGATGAAGGGGTGTCAGGAGAGAGTGAGGCAGTGAGATTATTTTGGATTGATGCAGGGGTGTAGGGAGAGAGTGAGGCAGTGAGATTATTTTGGATTGATGCAGGGGTGTAGGGAGAGAGTGAGGCAGTGAGATTATTTTGGATTGATGCAGGGGTGTAGGGAGAGAGTGAGGCAGTGAGATTAGTTTGGATTGATGCAGGGGTGTCAGGAGAGAGTGAGGCAGTGAGATTAGTTTGGATTGATGCAGGGGTGTCAGGAGAGAGTGAGGCAGTGAGATTAGTTTGGATTGATGCAGGGGTGTCAGGAGAGAGTGAGGCAGTGAGATTATTTTGGATTGATGCAGGGTTGCAGGGAGAGAGTGAGGCAGCGAGATTAGTTTGGATTGATGCAGGGGTGTAGGGAGAGAGTGAGGCAGTGAGATTAGTTTGGATTGATGCAGGGGTGTAGGGAGAGAGTGAGGCAGTGAGATTAGTTTGGATTGATGCAGGGGTGTAGGGAGAGAGTGAGGCAGTGAGATTAGTTTGGATTGATGCAGGGGTGTAGGGAGAGAGTGAGGCAGTGAGATTATTTTGGATTGATGCAGGGGTGTAGGGAGAGAGTGAGGCAGTGAGATTATTTTGGATTGATGCAGGGGTGTAGGGAGAGAGTGAGGCAATGAGATTAGTTTGGATTGATGCAGGGGTGTCAGGAGAGAGTGAGGCAGTGAGATTAGTTTGGATTGATGCAGGGGTGTCAGGAGAGAGTGAGGCAGTGAGATTAGTTTGGATTGATGCAGGGGTGTCAGGAGAGAGTGAGGCAGTGAGATTATTTTGGATTGATGCAGGGTTGCAGGGAGAGAGTGAGGCAGCGAGATTAGTTTGGATTGATGCAGGGGTGTAGGGAGAGAGTGAGGCAGTGAGATTAGTTTGGATTGATGCAGGGGTGTAGGGAGAGAGTGAGGCAGTGAGATTAGTTTGGATTGATGCAGGGGTGTAGGGAGAGAGTGAGGCAGTGAGATTAGTTTGGATTGATGCAGGGGTGTAGGGAGAGAGTGAGGCAGTGAGATTAGTTTGGATTGATGCAGGGGTGTAGGGAGAGAGTGAGGCAGTGAGATTATTTTGGATTGATGCAGGGGTGTAGGGAGAGAGTGAGGCAGTGAGATTAGTTTGGATTGATGCAGGGGTGTAGGGAGAGAGTGAGGCAGTGAGATTATTTTGGATTGATGTAGGGGTGTAGGGAGAGAGTGAGGCAGTGAGATTAGTTTGGATTGATGCAGGGGTGTCAGGAGAGAGTGAGGCAGTGAGATCAGTTTGGATTGATGCAGGGGTGTAGGGAGAGAGTGAGGCAGTGAGATTATTTTGGATTGATGCAGGGGTGTCAGCAGAGAGTGAGGCAGTGAGATCAGTTTGGCTTGATGCAGGGGTGTCAGGAGAGAGTGAGGCAGTGAGATTTGTTTCGGTTGTTGCAGGGGTGCAGGGAGAGAGTGAGGCAGCGAGATTAGTTTGGATTGATGCAGGGGTGTCAGGAGAGAGTGAGGCAGTGAGATTAGTTTGGATTCATGCAGGGGTGCAGGGAGAGAGTGATGCAGTGAGATTAGTTTGGATTGATGCAGGGGTGTAGGGAGAGAGTGATGCAGTGAGATTAGTTTGGATTGATGCAGGGGTGTCAGGAGAGAGGGAAGCAGTGAGATTAGTTTGGATTGATGCAGGGGTGTCAGGAGAGAGTGGGACAGTGAGATTAGTTGGGATTGATGGAGGGGTGTCAGGAGAGAGTGGGACAGTGAGCTTAGTTTGGATTGATGCAGGGGTGTCAGGAGAGAGTGGGACAGTGAGATTAGTTGGGATTGATGGAGGGGTGTCAGCGGAGAGTGAGGCAGTGAGATTACATTTGGATTGATGCAGGGGTGTCAGGAGAGAGTGAAGCAGTGAGATTAGTTTGGATTGATGCAGGTGTGTCGGGAGAGAGTGAGGCAGTGACATTAGTTTGCATTGATGCAGGGGTGTCGGGAGAGAGTGAGGCAGTGAGATTAGTTTGGATTGATGCAGGGGTTTAGGGAGAGAGTGAGGCAGTGAGATTAGTTTCGATTGATGCAGGGGTTTAGGGAGAGAGTGAGGCAGTGAGATTAGTTTGGATTGATGCAGGGGTGTCAGGAGAGAGTGAGGCAGTGAGACTAGTTTGGATTGATGCAGGGGTGCAGGGAGAGAGTGAGGCAGTGAGATTACATTTGGATTGATGCAGGGGTGTCAGGAGAGAGTGAAGCAGTGAGATTAGTTTGGATTGATGCAGGTGTGTCGGGAGAGAGTGAGGCAGTGACATTAGTTTGCATTGATGCAGGGGTGTCGGGAGAGAGTGAGGCAGTGAGATTAGTTTGGATTGATGCAGGGGTTTAGGGAGAGAGTGAGGCAGTGAGATTAGTTTGGATTGATGCAGGGGTTTAGGGAGAGAGTGAGGCAGTGAGATTAGTTTGGATTGATGCAGGGGTGTCAGGAGAGAGTGAGGCAGTGAGACTAGTTTGGATTGATGCAGGGGTGCAGGGAGAGAGTGAGGCAGAGAGATTAGTTTGGATTGATTCAGGGGTGCAGGGAGAGAGTGAGGCAGAGAGATTAGTTTGGATTGATGCAGGGGTGCAGGGAGAGAGTGAGGCAGAGAGACTAGTTTGGATTGATGCAGGGGTGCAGGGAGAGGTTGAGGCAGCGAGATTAGTTTGGATTGATGCAGGGGTGCAGGGAGAGAGTGAGGCAGTGAGACTAGTTTGGATTGATGCAGGGGTGTAGGGAGAGAGTGAGGCAGTGAGATTAGTTTGGATTGATGCAGGGGTGTCAGGAGAGTGTGAGGCAGTGAGATCAGTTCGGATTGATGCAGGGGTGTCAGGAGAGAGTGAGGCAGTGAGATTAGTTTGGATTGATGCAGGGGTGTCAGGAGAGAGTGAGGCAGTGAGATTAGTTTGGATTGATGCAGGGGTGTAGGGAGAGAGTGAGGCAGTGAGATTATTTTGGATTGATGCAGGGGTGTAGGGAGAGAGTAAGGCAGTGAGATTAGTTTCGATTGATGCAGGGGTGCAGGGAGAGAGTGAGGCAGTGAGACTAGTTTGGATTGATGCAGGGGTGCAGGGAGAGAGTGAGGCAGTGAGATTAGTTTGGATTGATGCAGGGGTGCAGGGAGAGAGTGAGGCAGAGAGATTAGTTTGGATTGATGCAGGGGTGCAGGGAGAGAGTGAGGCAGTGAGATTAGTTTGGATTGATGCAGGGGTGCAGGGAGAGAGTGAGGCAGTGAGACTAGTTTGGATTGATGCAGAGGTGCAGGGAGAGAGTGAGGCAGTGAGACTAGTTTGGATTGATGCAGGGGTGCAGGGAGAGAGTGAGGCAGTGAGACTAGTTTGGATTGATGCAGGGGTGCAGGGAGAGAGTGAGGCAGTGATATTAGTTTGGATTGATGCAGGGGTGCAGGGAGAGAGTGAGGCAGTGAGATTAGTTTGGATTGATGCAGGGGTGCAGGGAGAGAGTGAGGCAGTGAGATTAGTTTGGATTGATGCAGGGGTGCAGGGAGAGAGTGAGGCTGTGAGACTAGTTTGGATTGATGCAGGGGTGCAGGGAGAGTGAGAGGCAGTGAGATTAATTTGGATTGATGCAGGGGTGTCAGGAGAGAGTGAGGCAGTGAAAATAGTTTGGATTGAAGCAGGGATGTCAAGAGAGAGTGAGGCATTGAGATTTCATTTGGATTGATGCTGGGGTGTCAGGAGAGAGGGAAGCAGTGAGATTAGTTTGGATTGATGCAGGGGTGTCAGGAGAGAGTGAGGCAGTGAGATTAGTTTGGATTGATGCAGGGGTGTCAGGAGAGAGTGAGGCAGTGAGATCAGTTCGGATTGATGCAGGGGTGTCAGGAGAGAGTGAGGCAGTGAGATTAGTTTGGATTGATGAAGGGGTGTCAGGAGAGAGTGAGGCAGTGAGATTATTTTGGATTGATGCAGGGGTGTAGGGAGAGAGTGAGGCAGTGAGATTATTTTGGATTGATGCAGGGGTGTAGGGAGAGAGTGAGGCAGTGAGATTATTTTGGATTGATGCAGGGGTGTAGGGAGAGAGTGAGGCAGTGAGATTAGTTTGGATTGATGCAGGGGTGTCAGGAGAGAGTGAGGCAGTGAGATTAGTTTGGATTGATGCAGGGGTGTCAGGAGAGAGTGAGGCAGTGAGATTAGTTTGGATTGATGCAGGGGTGTCAGGAGAGAGTGAGGCAGTGAGATTATTTTGGATTGATGCAGGGTTGCAGGGAGAGAGTGAGGCAGCGAGATTAGTTTGGATTGATGCAGGGGTGTAGGGAGAGAGTGAGGCAGTGAGATTAGTTTGGATTGATGCAGGGGTGTAGGGAGAGAGTGAGGCAGTGAGATTAGTTTGGATTGATGCAGGGGTGTAGGGAGAGAGTGAGGCAGTGAGATTAGTTTGGATTGATGCAGGGGTGTAGGGAGAGAGTGAGGCAGTGAGATTAGTTTTGATTGATGCAGGGGTGTAGGGAGAGAGTGAGGCAGTGAGATTATTTTGGATTGATGCAGGGGTGTAGGGAGAGAGTGAGGCAGTGAGCTTAGTTTGGATTGATGCAGGGGTGTCGGGAGAGAGTGAGGCAGTGAGATTATTTTGGATTGATGTAGGGGTGTAGGGAGAGATTGAGGCAGTGAGATTAGTTTGGATTGATGCAGGGGTGTCAGGAGAGAGTGAGGCAGTGAGATCAGTTTGGATTGATGCAGGGGTGTAGGGAGAGAGTGAGGCAGTGAGATTATTTTGGATTGATGCAGGGGTGTCAGCAGAGAGTGAGGCAGTGAGATCAGTTTGGCTTGATGCAGGGGTGTCAGGAGAGAGTGAGGCAGTGAGATTTGTTTCGGTTGATGCAGGGGTGCAGGGAGAGAGTGAGGCAGCGAGATTAGTTTGGATTGATGCAGGGGTGTCAGGAGAGAGTGAGGCAGTGAGATTAGTTTGGATTCATGCAGGGGTGCAGGGAGAGAGTGATGCAGTGAGATTAGTTTGGATTGATGCAGGGGTGTAGGGAGAGAGTGATGCAGTGAGATTAGTTTGGATTGATGCAGGGGTGTCAGGAGAGAGGGAAGCAGTGAGATTAGTTTGGATTGATGCAGGGGTGTCAGGAGAGAGTGGGACAGTGAGATTAGTTGGGATTGATGGAGGGGTGTCAGGAGAGAGTGGGACAGTGAGCTTAGTTTGGATTGATGCAGGGGTGTCAGGAGAGAGTGGGACAGTGAGATTAGTTGGGATTGATGGAGGGGTGTCAGCGGAGAGTGAGGCAGTGAGATTACATTTGGATTGATGCAGGGGTGTCAGGAGAGAGTGAAGCAGTGAGATTAGTTTGGATTGATGCAGGGGTGTAGGGAGAGAGTGAGGCAGTGAGATTAGTTTGGATTGATGCAGGGGTTTAGGGAGAGAGTGAGGCAGTGAGATTAGTTTCGATTGATGCAGGGGTTTAGGGAGAGAGTGAGGCAGTGAGATTAGTTTGGATTGATGCAGGGGTGTCAGGAGAGAGTGAGGCAGTGAGACTAGTTTGGATTGATGCAGGGGTGCAGGGAGAGAGTGAGGCAGAGAGATTAGTTTGGATTGATTCAGGGGTGCAGGGAGAGAGTGAGGCAGAGAGATTAGTTTGGATTGATGCAGGGGTGCAGGGAGAGAGTGAGGCAGAGAGACTAGTTTGGATTGATGCAGGGGTGCAGGGAGAGGTTGAGGCAGCGAGATTAGTTTGGATTGATGCAGGGGTGCAGGGAGAGAGTGAGGCAGTGAGACTAGTTTGGATTGATGCAGGGGTGTAGGGAGAGAGTGAGGCAGTGAGATTAGTTTGGATTGATGCAGGGGTGTCAGGAGAGAGTGAGGCAGTGAGATCAGTTCGGATTGATGCAGGGGTGTCAGGAGAGAGTGAGGCAGTGAGATTAGTTTGGATTGATGCAGGGGTGTCAGGAGAGAGTGAGGCATTGAGATTAGTTTGGATTGATGCAGGGGTGTAGGGAGAGAGTGAGGCAGTGAGATTATTTTGGATTGATGCAGGGGTGTAGGGAGAGAGTGAGGCAGTGAGATTATTTTGGATTGATGCAGGGGTGTCAGGAGAGAGTGAGGCAGTGAGATTAGTTTGGATTGATGCAGGGGTGTAGGGAGAGAGTGAGGCTGTGAGATTATTTTGGATTGATGCAGGGGTGTAGGGAGAGAGTGAGGCAGTGAGATTAGTTTGGATTGATGCAGGGGTGTCAGGAGAGAGTGAGGCAGTGAGATTAGTTTGGATTGATGCAGGGGTGTCAGGAGAGAGTGAGGCAGTGAGATTAGTTTGGATTGATGCAGGGGTGTCAGGAGAGAGTGAGGCAGTGAGATTATTTTGGATTGATGCAGGGTTGCAGGGAGAGAGTGAGGCAGCGAGATTAGTTTGGATTGATGCAGGGGTGTAGGGAGAGAGTGAGGCAGTGAGATTAGTTTGGATTGATGCAGGGGTGTAGGGAGAGAGTGAGGCAGTGAGATTAGTTTGGATTGATGCAGGGGTGTAGGGAGAGAGTGAGGCAGTGAGATTAGTTTGGATTGATGCAGGGGTGTAGGGAGAGAGTGAGGCAGTGAGATTAGTTTGGATTGATGCAGGGGTGTAGGGAGAGAGTGAGGCAGTGAGATTATTTTGGATTGATGCAGGGGTGTAGGGAGAGAGTGAGGCAGTGAGCTTAGTTTGGATTGATGCAGGGGTGTCGGGAGAGAGTGAGGCAGTGAGATTATTTTGGATTGATGTAGGGGTGTAGGGAGAGATTGAGGCAGTGAGATTAGTTTGGATTGATGCAGGGGTGTCAGGAGAGAGTGAGACAGTGAGATCAGTTTGGATTGATGCAGGGGTGTAGGGAGAGAGTGAGGCAGTGAGATTATTTTGGATTGATGCAGGGGTGTCAGCAGAGAGTGAGGCAGTGAGATCAGTTTGGCTTGATGCAGGGGTGTCAGGAGAGAGTGAGGCAGTGAGATTTGTTTCGGTTGATGCAGGGGTGCAGGGAGAGAGTGAGGCAGCGAGATTAGTTTGGATTGATGCAGGGGTGTCAGGAGAGAGTGAGGCAGTGAGATTAGTTTGGATTCATGCAGGGGTGCAGGGAGAGAGTGATGCAGTGAGATTAGTTTGGATTGATGCAGGGGTGTAGGGAGAGAGTGATGCAGTGAGATTAGTTTGGATTGATGCAGGGGTGTCAGGAGAGAGGGAAGCAGTGAGATTAGTTTGGATTGATGCAGGGGTGTCAGGAGAGAGTGGGACAGTGAGATTAGTTGGGATTGAGGGAGGGGTGTCAGGAGAGAGTGGGACAGTGAGCTTAGTTTGGATTGATGCAGGGGTGTCAGGAGAGAGTGGGACAGTGAGATTAGTTGGGATTGATGGAGGGGTGTCAGCGGAGAGTGAGGCAGTGAGATTACATTTGGATTGATGCAGGGGTGTCAGGAGAGAGTGAAGCAGTGAGATTAGTTTGGATTGATGCAGGTGTGTCGGGAGAGAGTGAGGCAGTGACATTAGTTTGCATTGATGCAGGGGTGTAGGGAGAGAGTGAGGCAGTGAGATTAGTTTGGATTGATGCAGGGGTTTAGGGAGAGAGTGAGGCAGTGAGATTAGTTTCGATTGATGCAGGGGTTTAGGGAGAGAGTGAGGCAGTGAGATTAGTTTGGATTGATGCAGGGGTGTCAGGAGAGAGTGAGGCAGTGAGACTAGTTTGGATTGATGCAGGGGTGCAGGGAGAGAGTGAGGCAGAGAGATGAGTTTGGATTGATTCAGGGGTGCAGGGAGAGAGTGAGGCAGAGAGATTAGTTTGGATTGATGCAGGGGTGCAGGGAGAGAGTGAGGCAGAGAGACTAGTTTGGATTGATGCAGGGGTGCAGGGAGAGGTTGAGGCAGCGAGATTAGTTTGGATTGATGCAGGGGTGCAGGGAGAGAGTGAGGCAGTGAGACTAGTTTGGATTGATGCAGGGGTGTAGGGAGAGAGTGAGGCAGTGAGATTAGTTTGGATTGATGCAGGGGTGTCAGGAGAGAGTGAGGCAGTGAGATCAGTTCGGATTGATGCAGGGGTGTCAGGAGAGAGTGAGGCAGTGAGATTAGTTTGGATTGATGCAGGGGTGTCAGGAGAGAGTGAGGCATTGAGATTAGTTTGGATTGATGCAGGGGTGTAGGGAGAGAGTGAGGCAGTGAGATTATTTTGGATTGATGCAGGGGTGTAGGGAGAGAGTGAGGAAGTGAGATTATTTTGGATTGATGCAGGGGTGCAGGGAGAGAGTGAGGCAGTGAGATTAGTTTGGATTGATGCAGGGGTGTAGGGAGAGAGTGAGGCTGTGAGATTATTTTGGATTGATGCAGGGGTGTAGGGAGAGAGTGAGGTAGTGAGATTAGTTTGGATTGATGCAGGGGTGTCAGGAGAGAGTGAGGCAGTGAGATTAGTTTGGATTGATGCAGGGGTGTCAGGAGAGAGTGAGGCAGTGAGATTAGTTTGGATTGATGCAGGGGTGTAGGGAGAGAGTGAGGCAGTGAGATTATTTTGGATTGATGCAGGGGTGTCAGGAGAGAGTGAGGCAGTGAGATTAGTTTGGATTGATGCAGGGGTGCAGGGAGAGAGTGAGGCAACGAGATTAGTTTGGATTGATGCAGGGGTGCAGGGAGAGAGTGAGGCAGTGAGATTAGTTTGGATTGATGCAGGGGTGTAGGGAGAGAGTGAGGCTGTGAGATTATTTTGGATTGATGCAGGGGTGTAGGGAGAGAGTGAGGTAGTGAGATTATTTTGGATTGATGCAGGGGTGTCAGGAGAGAGTGAGGCAGTGAGATTAGTTTGGATTGATGCAGGGGTGTCAGGAGAGAGTGAGGCAGTGAGATTAGTTTGGATTGATGCAGGGGTGTAGGGAGAGAGTGAGGCAGTGAGATTATTTTGGATTGATGCAGGGGTGTCAGGAGAGAGTGAGGCAGTGAGATTAGTTTGGATTGATGCAGGGGTGCAGGGAGAGAGTGAGGCAACGAGATTAGTTTGGATTGATGCAGGGGTGTCAGGAGAGAGTGAGGCAGTGAGATTAGTTTGGATTCATGCAGGGGTGTCAGGAGAGAGTGAGGAAGTGAGATTAGTTTGGATTGATGCAGGGGTGCAGGGAGAGAGTGAGGCTGTGAGATTAGTTTGGATTGATGCAGGGGTGTCAGGAGAGAGTGAGGAAGTGAGATTAGTTTGGATTGATGCAGGGGTGTCAGGAGAGAGTGAGGAAGTGAGATTAGTTTGGATTGATGCAGGATTGCAGGGAGAGGTTGAGGCAGCGAGATTAGTTTGGATTGATGCAGGGGTGTCAGGAGAGAGTTTAACAGTGAGATCAGTTGGGATTGATGGAGGGATGTCAGGGGAGAGTGAGGCAGTGAGATTACATTTGGATTGATGCTGGGGTGCAGGGAGAGAGTGAGGCAGTGAGATTAGTTTGGATTGATGCAGGGGTGCAGGGAGAGAGTGAGGCAGTGAGATTAGTTTGGATTGATGCAGGGGTGTAGGGAGAGAGTGAGGCAGTGAGATTAGTTTGGATTGATGCAGGGGTGTCAGGAGAGAGTGAGGCAGTGAGATTAGTTTGGATTGATGCAGGGGTGCAGGGAGAGAGTGAGGCAGTGAGATCAGTTTGGATTGATGCAGGGGTGCAGGGAGAGAGTGAGGCAGTGAGATTAGTTTGGATTGATGCAGGGGTGTCAGGAGAGAGTGAGACAGTGAGATTAGTTTGGATTGATGCAGGGGTGTAGGGAGAAAGTGAGGCAGTGAGATTAGTTTGGATTGATGCAGGGGTGTCAGGAGAGAGTGAGGCAGTGAGATTAGTTTGGATTGATGCAGGGGTGCAGGGAGAGAGTGAGGCAGTGAGATTAGTTTGGATTGATGCAGGGGTGCAGGGAGAGAGTGAGGCAGTGAGATCAGTTTGGATTGATGCAGGGGTGTCAGGAGAGAGTGAGGCAGTGAGATTAGTTTGGATTGATGCAGGGGTGTCAGGAGAGAGTGAGGCAGTGAGATTAGTTTGGATTGATGCAGGGGTTTAGGGAGAGAGTGAGGCAGTGAGATTAGTTTGGATTGATGCAGGTGTGTCAGGAGAGAGTGAGGCAGTGAGATTACCTTGGATTGATGCCGGGGTGTCAGGAGAGAGTGAGGCAGTGAGATTAGTTTGGATTGATGCAGGGGTTTAGGGAGAGAGTGAGGCAGTGAGATTATTTTGGATTGATGCAAGGGTTTAGGGAGAGAGTGAGGCAGTGAGACGAGTTTGGATTGATGCAGGGGTGTCAGGAGAGAGTGAGGCAGTGAGATTAGTTTGGATTGATGCAGGGGTGTCAGGAGAGAGTGAGGCAGTGAGATTAGTTTGGATTGATGCAGGGGTGTCAGGAGAGTGTGAGGCAGTGAGATTACCTTACATTGATGCCGGGGTGTCAGGAGAGAGTGAGGCAGTGAGATTAGTTTGGATAGATGCAGGGGTGTCAGGAGAGAGTGAGGCAGTGAGATTAGTTTGGATTGATGCAGGGGTGCAGGGAGAGAGTGAGGCAGAGAGATTAGTTTGGATTGATGCAGGGGTGTAGGGAGAGTGTGAGGCAGAGAGATTAGTTTGGATTGATGCAGGGGTGTCAGGAGAGAGTGAGGCAGTGAGATTAGTTTGGATTGATGCAGGGGTGCAGGGAGAGTGAGGCAGTGAGATTAGTTTGGATTGATGCAGGGGTGTCAGGAGAGAGTGAGGCAGTGAGATTAGTTTGGATTGATGCAGGGGTGCAGGGAGAGTGAGGCAGTGAGATTAGTTTGGATTGATGCAGGGGTTTAGGGAGAGAGTGAGGCAGTGAGATTAGTTTGGATTGATGCAGGGGTGTCAGGAGAGAGTGAGGCAGTGAGATTACCTTGGATTGATGCAGGGGTTTAGGGAGAGAGTGAGGCAGTGAGATTAGTTTGGATTGATGCAGGGGTGTCAGGAGAGAGTGAGGCAGTGAGATTACCTTACATTGATGCCGGGGTGTCAGGAGAGAGTGAGGCAGTGAGATTAGTTTGGATAGATGCAGGGGTGTCAGGAGAGAGTGAGGCAGTGAGATTAGTTTGGATTGATGCAGGGGTGCAGGGAGAGAGTGAGGCAGAGAGATTAGTTTGGATTGATGCCGGGGTGTCAGGAGAGAGTGAGGCAGTGAGATTAGTTTGGATTGATGCAGGGGTGCAGGGAGAGTGAGGCAGTGAGATTAGTTTGGATTGATGCAGGGGTGTCAGGAGAGAGTGAGGCAGTGAGATTAGTTTGGATTGATGCAGGGGTGCAGGGAGAGTGAGGCAGTGAGATTAGTTTGGATTGATGCAGGGGTGTCAGGAGAGAGTGAGGCAGTGAGATTAGTTTGGATTGATGCAGGGGTTTAGGGAAAGAGTGAGGCAGTGAGATTAGTTTGGATTGATGCAGGGGTGTCAGGAGAGAGTGAGGCAGTGAGATTACCTTGGATTGATGCCGGGGTGTCAGGAGAGAGTGAAGCAGTGAGATCAGTTTGGATTGATGCAGGGGTGTAGGGAGAGAGTGAGGCAGTGAGATTAGTTTGGATTGATGCAGGGGTGTCAGGAGAGAGTGCGGCAGTGAGATTAGTTTGGATTGATGCAGGGGTGCAGGGAGAGAGTGAGGCAGTGAGATTAGTTTGGATTGATGCAGGGGTGTAGGGAGAAAGTGAGGCAGTGAGATTAGTTTGGATTGATGCAGGGGTGTCAGGAGAGAGTGAGGCAGTGAGATTAGTTTGGATTGATGCAGGGATGCAGTGAGAGAGTGAGGCAGTGAGATTAGTTTGGATTGCTGCAGGGGTGTCAGGAGAGAGTGAGGCAGTGAGATTAGTTTGGATTGATGCAGGGGTTTAGGGAGAGAGTGAGGCAGTGAGATTAGTTTGGATTGATGCAGGGGTGTCAGGAGAGAGTGAGGCAGTGAGATTAGTTTGGAATGATGCAGGGGTGCAGGGAGAGTGAGGCAGTGAGAATAGTTTGGATTGATGCAGGGGTGTCAGGAGAGAGTGAGGCAGTGAGATTAGTTTGTATTGATGCAGGGGTGTCTGGAGAGAGTGAGGCAGTGAGATTAGTTTGGATTGATGCAGGGGTGTCAGGAGAGAGTGAGGCAGTGAGATTAGTTTGGATTGATGCAGGGGTGTCAGGAGAGAGTGAGGCAGTGAGATTAGTTTGGATTGATGCAGGGGTGTCAGGAGAGAGTGAGGCAGTGAGATTAGTTTGGATTGATGCAGGGGTGTCGGGAGAGAGTGAGGCAGTGAGATTAGTTTGGATTGATGCAGGGGTGTCAGGAGAGAGTGAGGCAATGAGATTAGTTTGGATTGATGCAGGGGTGTAGGGAGAGAGTGAGGCAGTGAGATTAGTTTGGATTGATGCAGGAGTGTCAGGAGAGAGTGAGGCAGTGAGATTAGTTTGGATTGATGCAGGGATGCAGTGAGAGAGTGAGGCAGTGAGATTAGTTTGGATTGCTGCAGGGGTGTCAGGAGAGAGTGAGGCAGTGAGATTAGTTTGGATTGATGCAGGGGTTTAGGCAGAGAGTGAGGCAGTGAGATTAGTTTGGATTGATGCAGGGGTGTCAGGAGAGAGTGAGGCAGTGAGATTAGTTTGGATTGCTGCAGGGGTGTCAGGAGATTTTGAGGCAGTGAGATTAGTTTGGATTGATGCAGGGGTTTAGGGAGAGAGTGAGGCAGTGAGATTAGTTTGGATTGATGCAGGGGTTTCAGGAGAGAGTGAGGCAGTGAGACTAGTTTGGATTGATGCAGGGGTGCAGGGAGAGTGTGAGGCAGTGAGATTAGTTTGGATTGATGCAGGGGTTTCAGGAGAGAGTGAGGCAGTTAGATTAGTTTGGATTGATGCAGGGGTGTCAGGAGAGAGTGAGGCAGTGAGATTAGTTTGGATTGCTGCAGGGGTGTCAGGAGAGAGTGAGGCAGTGAGATCAGTTTGGATTGATGCAGGGGTGTCAGGAGAGAGTGAGTCAGTGAGATTAGTTTGGATTGATGCAGGGGTGTCAGGAGAGAGTGAGGCAGTGAGATTAGTTTGGATTGATGCAGGGGTTTAGGGAGAGAGTGAGGCAGTGAGATTAATTTGGATTGATGCAGGGGTTTAGGGAGAGAGTGAGGCAGTGAGATTAGTTTGGATTGATGCAGGGGTGTCAGGAGAGAGTGAGGCAGTGAGATTAGTTTGGATTGATGCAGGGGTGTCAGGAGAGAGTGAGGCAGTGAGATTAGTTTGGATTGATGCAGGGGTGACAGGAGAGAGTGAGGCAGTGAGATTAGTTTGGATTGATGCAGGGGTGCAGGGAGAGAGTGAGGCAATGAGATTACCTTGGATTGATGCCGGGATGTCAGGAGAGAGTGAGGCAGTGAGATTAGTTTGGATTGATGCAGGGGTGTAGGGAGAAAGTGAGGCAGTGAGATTAGTTTGGATTGATGCAGGGGTGTCAGGAGAAGTGAGGCAGTGAGATTAGTTTGGATTGATGCAGGGGTGTCAGGAGAGAGTGAGGCAGTGAGATTAGTTTGGATTGATGCAGGGGTGTAGGGAGAGAGTGAGGCAGTGAGATTAGTTTGGATTGATGCAGGGGTTTAGGGAGAGAGTGAGGCAGTGAGATTAGTTTGGATTGATGCAGGGGTGTCAGGAGAGAGTGAGGCAGTGAGATTAGTTTGGATTGATGCAGTGGTGTCAGGAGAGAGTGAGGCAGTGAGATTAGTTTGGATTGATGCAGGGGTGTAGGGAGAGAGTGAGGCAGTGAGATTAGTTTGGATTGATGCAGGGGTTTAGGGAGAGAGTGAGGCACTGAGATTAGTTTGGATTGATGCAGGGGTGTCAGGAGAGAGTGAGGCAGTGAGATTAGTTTGGATTGATGCAGGGGTGTCAGGAGAGAGTGAGGCAGTGAGATTAGTTTGGATTGATGCAGGGGTGTAGGGAGAGAGTGAGGCAGTGAGATTAGTTTGGATTGATGCCGGGGTTTAGGGAGAGAGTGAGGCAGTGAGATTAGTTTGGATTGATGCAGGGGTGTCAGGAGAGAGTGAGGCAGTGAGATTAGTTTGGATTGATGCAGGGGTGTCAGGAGAGAGTGAGGCAGTGAGATTAGTTTGGATTGATGCAGGGGTGTCAGGAGAGAGTGAGGCAGTGAGATTAGTTTGGATTGATGCAGGGGTGTAGGGAGAGAGTGAGGCAGTGAGATTAGTTTGGATTGATGCAGGGGTTTAGGGAGAGAGTGAGGCAGTGAGATTAGTTTGGATTGATGCAGGGGTGTCAGGAGAGAGTGAGGCAGTGAGATTAGTTTGGATTGATGCAGGGGTTTAGGGAGAGAGTGAGGCAGTGAGATTAGTTTGGATTGATGCAGGGTTTTAGGGAGAGAGTGAGGCAGTGAGATTAGTTTGGATTGATGCAGGGGTGTCAGGAGAGAGTGAGGCAGTGAGATTAGTTTGGATTGATGCAGGGGTGTCAGGAGAGAGTGAGGCAGTGAGATTAGTTTGGATTGATGCAGGGGTGTCAGGAGAGAGTGAGGCAGTGAGATTAGTTTGGATTGATGCAGGGGTGTCAGGAGAGAGTGAGGCAGTGAGATTAGTTTGGATTGATGCAGGGGTTTAGGGAGAGAGTGAGGCAGTGAGATTTGTTTGGATTGATGCAGGGGTGTCAGGAGAGAGTGAGGCAGTGAGATTAGTTTGGATTGATGCAGGGGTGTCAGTAGAGAGTGAGGCAGTGAGATTAGTTTGGATTGATGCAGGGGTTTAGGGAGAGAGTGAGGCAGTGAGATTTGTTTGGATTGATGCAGGGGTGTCAGGAGAGAGTGAGGCAGTGAGATTAGTTTGGATTGATGCAGGGGTGTCAGGAGAGAGTGAGGCAGTGAGATTAGTTTGGATTGATGCAGGGGTGTAGGGAGAGAGTGAGGCAGTGAGATTAGTTTGGATTGATGCAGGGTTTTAGGGAGAGAGTGAGGCAGTGAGATTAGTTTGGATTGATGCAGGGGTGTCAGGAGAGAGTGAGGCAGTGAGATTAGTTTGGATTGATGCAGGGGTGTCAGGAGAGAGTGAGGCAGTGAGATTAGTTTGGATTGATGCAGGGGTGTCAGGAGAGAGTGAGGCAGTGAGATTAGTTTGGATTGATGCAGGGGTGTCAGGAGAGAGTGAGGCAGTGAGATTAGTTTGGATTGATGCAGGGGTGTAGGGAGAGAGTGAGGCAGTGAGATTAGTTTGGATTGATGCCGGGGTTTAGGGAGAGAGTGAGGCAGTGAGATTAGTTTGGATTGATGCAGGGGTGTCAGGAGAGAGTGAGGCAGTGAGATTAGTTTGGATTGATGCAGGGGTGTCAGGAGAGAGTGAGGCAGTGAGATTAGTTTGGATTGATGCAGGGGTGTCAGGAGAGAGTGAGGCAGTGAGATTAGTTTGGATTGATGCAGGGGTGTAGGGAGAGAGTGAGGCAGTGAGATTAGTTTGGATTGATGCAGGGGTTTAGGGAGAGAGTGAGGCAGTGAGATTAGTTTGGATTGATGCAGGGGTGTCAGGAGAGAGTGAGGCAGTGAGATTAGTTTGGATTGATGCAGGGGTTTAGGGAGAGAGTGAGGCAGTGAGATTAGTTTGGATTGATGCAGGGTTTTAGGGAGAGAGTGAGGCAGTGAGATTAGTTTGGATTGATGCAGGGGTGTCAGGAGAGAGTGAGGCAGTGAGATTAGTTTGGATTGATGCAGGGGTGTCAGGAGAGAGTGAGGCAGTGAGATTAGTTTGGATTGATGCAGGGGTGTCAGGAGAGAGTGAGGCAGTGAGATTAGTTTGGATTGATGCAGGGGTGTCAGGAGAGAGTGAGGCAGTGAGATTAGTTTGGATTGATGCAGGGGTTTAGGGAGAGAGTGAGGCAGTGAGATTTGTTTGGATTGATGCAGGGGTGTCAGGAGAGAGTGAGGCAGTGAGATTAGTTTGGATTGATGCAGGGGTGTCAGTAGAGAGTGAGGCAGTGAGATTAGTTTGGATTGATGCAGGGGTTTAGGGAGAGAGTGAGGCAGTGAGATTTGTTTGGATTGATGCAGGGGTGTCAGGAGAGAGTGAGGCAGTGAGATTAGTTTGGATTGATGCAGGGGTGTCAGGAGAGAGTGAGGCAGTGAGATTAGTTTGGATTGATGCAGGGGTGTAGGGAGAGAGTGAGGCAGTGAGATTAGTTTGGATTGATGCAGGGTTTTAGGGAGAGAGTGAGGCAGTGAGATTAGTTTGGATTGATGCAGGGGTGTCAGGAGAGAGTGAGGCAGTGAGATTAGTTTGGATTGATGCAGGGGTGTCAGGAGAGAGTGAGGCAGTGAGATTAGTTTGGATTGATGCAGGGGTGTCAGGAGAGAGTGAGGCAGTGAGATTAGTTTGGATTGATGCAGGGGTGTCAGGAGAGAGTGAGGCAGTGAGATTAGTTTGGATTGATGCAGGGGTGTCAGGAGAGAGTGAGGCAGTGAGATTAGTTTGGATTGATGCAGGGGTGTCAGGAGAGAGTGAGGCAGTGAGATTAGTTTGGATTGATGCAGGGGTGTCAGGAGAGAGTGAGGCAGTGAGATTAGTTTGGATTGATGCAGGGGTGTAGGGAGAGAGTGAGGCAGTGAGATTAGTTTGGATTCATGCAGGGGTTTAGGGAGAGAGTGAGGCAGTGAGATTTGTTTGGATTGATGCAGGTGTGTCAGGAGAGAGTGAGGCAGTGAGATTACCTTGGATTGATGCCGGGGTGTCAGGAGAGAGTGAGGCAGTGAGATTAGTTTGGATTGATGCAGGGGTGTCAGGAGAGAGTGAGGCAGTGAGATTAGTTTGGATTGATGCAGGGGTGCAGGGAGAGTGAGGCAGTGATATTAGTTTGGATTGATGCAGGGGTGCAGGGAGAGTGAGGCAGTGAGATTAGTTTGGATTGATGCAGGGGTGTCAGGAGAGAGTGAGGCAGTGAGATTAGTTTGGATTGATGCAGGGGTGTCAGGAGAGAATGAGGCAGTGAGATTAGTTTGGATTGATGCAGGGGTGTCAGGAGAGAGTGAGGCAGTGAGATTAGTTTGGATTGCTGCAGGGGTGTCAGGAGAGAGTGAGGCAGTGAGATTAGTTTGGATTGATGCAGGGGTGTCAGGAGAGAGTGAGGCAGTGAGATTAGTTTGGATTGATGCAGGGGTTTAGGGAGAGAGTGAGGCAGTGAGATTAGTTTGGATTGATGCCGGGGTGTCAGGAGAGAGTGAGGCAGTGAGATTAGTTTGGATTGATGCAGGGGTGCAGGGAGAGAGTGAGGCAGTGAGACTAGTTTGGATTGATGCAGGGGTGTCAGGAGAGAGTGAGGCAGTGAGATTAGTTTGGAATTATGCCGGGGTGTCAGGAGAGAGGGAAGCAGTGAGATTAGTTTGGATTGATGCAGGGGTGTAGGGAGAGAGTGAGGCAGTGAGATTAGTTTGGATTGATGCAGGGGTGTCAGGAGAGAGTGAGGCAGCGAGATTAGTTTGGATTGATGCAGGGGTGTCAGGAGAGAGTGAGGCAGCGAGATTAGTTTGGATTGATGCAGGGGTGTCAGGAGAGAGTGAGGCAGTGAGATTAGTTTGGATTGATGCAGGGGTTTAGGGAGAGAGTGAGGCAGTGAGATTAGTTTGGATTGATGCAGGGGTGTCAGGAGAGAGTGAGGCAGTGAGATTAGTTTGGATTGATGCAGGGGTGCAGGGAGAGTGTGAGGCAGTGAGATTAGTTTGGATTGATGCAGGGGTTTCGAAGAGAGTGAGGCAGTGAGATTAGTTTGGATTGATGCAGGGGTGCAGGGAGAGAGTGAGGCAGTGAGACTAGTTTGGATTGATGCAGGGGCGTCAGGAAAGAGTGAGGCAGTGAGATTAGTTTGGATTGATGCAGGGGTGTCAGGAGAGAGTGAGGCAGTGAGATCAGTTTGGATTGATGCAGGGGTGTCAGGAGAGAGTGAGGCAGTGAGATTACCTTGGATTGATGCCGGGGTGTCAGGAGAGAGTGAAGCAGTGAGATTAGTTTGGATTGATGCAGGGGTGTCAGGAGAGAGTGAGGCAGTGAGATTAGTTTGGATTGATGCAGGGGTGTCAGGAGAGAGTGAGGCAGTGAGATTACCTTGGATTGATGCCGGGGTGTCAGGAGAGAGTGAGGCAGTGAGATTAGTTTGGATTGATGCAGGGGTGTAGGGAGAGAGTGTGGCAGTGAGATTAGTTTGGATTGATGCCGGGGTGTCAGGAGAGAGTGAGGCAGTGAGATTAGTTTGGATTGATGCAGGGGTGCAGGGAGAGAGTGAGGCAGTGAGACTAGTTTGCATTGATGCAGGGGTGTCAGGAGAGAGTGAGGCAGTGAGATTAGTTTGGATTTATGCCGGGGTGTCAGGAGAGAGGGAAGCAGTGAGATTAGTTTGGATTGATGCAGGGGTGTCAGGAGAGAGTGAGGCAGTGAGATTAGTTTGGATTGATGCAGGGGTGTCAGGAGAGAGTGAGGCAGTGAGATTAGTTTGGATTGATGCAGGGGTGTCAGGAGAGAGTGAGGCAGTGAGATTACCTTGGATTGATGCCGGGGTGTCAGGAGAGAGTGAAGCAGTGAGATTACCTTGGATTGATGCCGGGGTGTCAGGAGAGAGTGAGGCAGTGAGATTAGTTTGGATTGATGCAGGGGTGTCAGGAGAGAGTGAGGCAGTGAGATCAGTTTGGATTGATGCAGGGGTGTCAGGAGAGAGTGAGGCAGTGAGATTACCTTGGATTGATGCCGGGGTGTCAGGAGAGAGTGAAGCCGTGAGCTTAGTTTGGATTGATGCAGGGGTGTCAGGAGAGAGTGAGGCAGTGAGATTAGTTTGGATTGATGCAGGGGTGTCAGGAGAGAGTGAGGCAGTGAGATTACCTTGGATTGATGCCGGGGTGTCAGGAGAGAGTGAGGCAGTGAGATTAGTTTGGATTGATGCAGGGGTGTCAGGAGAGAGTGAGGCAGTGAGATCAGTTTGGATTGATGCAGGGGTGTCAGGATAGAGTGAGGCAGTGAGATTACCTTGGATTGATGCCGGGGTGTCAGGAGAGAGTGAAGCAGTGAGATTAGTTTGGATTGATGCAGGGGTGTCAGGAGAGAGTGAGGCAGTGAGATTAGTTTGGATTGATGCAGGGGTGTCAGGAGAGAGTGAGGCAGTGAGATTACCTTGGATTGATGCCGGGGTGTCAGGAGAGAGTGAGGCAGTGAGATTAGTTTGGATTGATGCCGGGGTGTCAGGAGAGAGTGAGGCAGTGAGATTAGTTTGGATTGATGCAGGGGTGTCAGGAGAGAGTGAGGCATTGAGATTAGTTTGGATTGATGCAGGGGTGTAGGGAGAGAGTGAGGCAGTGAGATTAGTTTGGATTGATGCAGGGGTGTCAGGAGAGAGTGTGGCAGTGAGATTACCTTGGATTGATGCCGGGGTGTCAGGAGAGAGTGAGGCAGTGAGATTACCTTGGATTGATGCCGGGGTGTCAGGAGAGAGTGAGGCATTGAGCTTAGTTTGGATTGATGCAGGGGTGTAGGGAGAGAGGGAAGCAGTGAGATTAGTTTGAATTGATGCAGAGGTGTAGGGAGAGAGGGAAGCAGTGAGATGAGTTTGGATTGATGCCGGTGTGTCAGGAGAGAGTGAGGCAGTGAGATCAGTTTGGATTCATGCATGGGTGTCAGGGGAGAGTGAGGCAGTGAGATCAGTTTGGATTGATGCAGGGGTGCAGGGAGAGAGTGAGGCAGTGAGATTAGTTTGGATTGATGCAGGGGTGTAGGGAGAGAGTGAGGCAGTGAGATTAGTTTGGTTTGATGCAGGGGTGTCAGGAGAGAGTGAGGCATTGAGATTAGTTTGGATTGATGCAGGGGTGCAGGGAGAGTGTGAGGCAGTGAGATTAGTTTGGATTGATGCAGGGGTTTAGGGAGAGAGTGAGGCAGTGAGAGTAGTTTCGATTGATGCAGGGTTGCAGGGAGAGAGTGAGGCAGAGAGATTAGTTTGGATTGATGCAGGGGTGCAGGGAGAGGTTGAGGCAGCGAGATTAGTTTGGATTGATGCAGAGGTGTCAGGAGAGAGTGTAGCAGTGAGATTACCTTGGATTGATGCAGGGGTGTCAGGAGAGAGTGAGGCAGTGAGATTAGTTTGGATTGATGCAGGGGTGTCAGGAGAGAGTGAGGCAGTGAGATTAGTTTGGATTGATGCCGGGGTGTCAGGAGAGAGTGTGGCAGTGAGATTAGTTTGGATTGATGCAGGGGTGTCAGGAGAGAGTGAGGCAGTGAGATTAGTTTGGATTGATGCAGGGGTTTAGGGAGAGAGTGAGGCAGTGAGAGTAGTTTCGATTGATGCAGGGTTGCTGGGAGAGAGTGAGGCAGAGAGATTAGTTTGGATTGATGCAGGGGTTTAGGGAGAGAGTGAGGCAGTGAGATTAGTTTGGATTGATGCAGGGGTGTCAGGAGAGAGTGAGGCAGTGAGATTAGTTTGGATTGATGCAGGGGTTTAAGGAGAGAGTGAGGCAGTGAGAGTAGTTTCGATTGATGCAGGGTTGCAGGGAGAGAGTGAGGCAGAGAGATTAGTTTGGATTGATGCAGGGGTTTAGGGAGAGAGTGAGGCAGTGAGATTAGTTTGGATTGATGCAGGGGTGTCAGGAGAGAGTGAGGCAGTGAGAAAATGTTGGATTGTTGCAGGGATATCAGGAGAGAGTGAGGCAGTGAGATTAGTTTGGATTTATGCCGGGGTGTCAGGAGAGAGTGAGGCAGTGAGATCAGTTTGGATTGATGCCGGGGTGTCAGGGGAGAGTGAGGCAGTGAGATTACCTTGGATTGATGCCGGGGTGTCAGGAGAGAGTGAGGCAGTGAGATTAGTTTGGATTGATGCAAGGGTGTAGGCAGAGAGTGAGGCAGTGAAAATAGTTTGGATTGAAGCAGGTGTGTCAGGAGAGAGTGAGGCAGTGAGATTACCTTGGATTGATGCCGGGGTGTCAGGAGAGAGGGAAGCAGTGAGATTAGTTTGGATTGATGCAGGGGTTTCAGGAGAGAGTGAGGCAGTGAGATTAGTTTGGATTGATGCAGGGGTGTCAGGAGAGTGTGAGGCAGTGAGATCAGTTTGGATTGATGCAGGGGTGTCAGGAGAGAGTGAGGCAGTGAGATTAGTTTGGATTGATGCAGGGGTGTCAGGAAAGAGTGAGGCAGTGAGATTAGTTTGGATTGATGCCGGGGTGTCAGGAGAGAGTGAGGCAGTGAGATCAGTTTGGATTGATGCAGGGGTGTCAGGAGAGAGTGAGGCAGTGAGATCAGTTTTGATTGATGCAGGGGTGTCAGGAAAGAGTGAGGCAGTGAGATTAGTTTGGATTGATGCAGGGGTCCAGGGAGAGAGTGAGGCAGTGAGATTAGTTTGGATTGATGCAGGGGTGTCAGGAGAGAGTGAGGCAGTGAGATTAGTTTGGATTGATGCAGGGGTGTCAGGAAAGAGTGAGGCAGTGAGATTAGTTTTGATTGATGCAGGGGTTCAGGGAAAGAGTGAGGCAGTGAGATTAGTTTGGATTGATGCAGGGGTGCAGGGAGAGAGTGAGGCAGTGAGATTAGTTTGGATTGATGCAGGGGTGTAGGGAGAGAGTGAGGCAGTGATATTAGTTTGGATTGATGCAGGGGTGTCAGGAGAGAGTGAGGCAGTGAGATTTGTTTGGATTGATGCAGGGGTGTCAGGAGAGAGTGAGGCAGTGAGATTACCTTGGATTGATGCCGGGGTGTCAGGAGAGAGTGAAGCAGTGAGATTAGTTTGGATTGATGCAGGTGTGCAGGGAGAGAGTGAGGCAGTGAGATTAGTTTGGATTGATGCAGGGTTGCAGGGAGAGAGTGAGGCAGTGAGATTAGTTTGGATTGATGCAGGGGTGTAGGGAGAGAGTGAGGCAGTGAGATCAGTTTGGATTGATGCAGGGGTGCAGGGAAAGAGTGAGGCAGAGAGATTAGTTTGGATTGATGCAGGGGTGTAGGGAGAGAGTGAGGCAGTGAGATTAGTTTGGATTGATGCAGGGGTGTAGGGAGAGAGTGAGGCAGTGAGATCAGTTTGGATTGATGCAGGGGTGCAGGGAAAGAGTGAGGCAGAGAGATTAGTTTGGATTGATGCAGGGGTGTAGGGAGAGAGTGAGGCAGTGAGACGAGTTTGGATTGATGCAGGGGTGCAGGGAGAGAGTGAGGCAGTGAGATTAGTTTGGATTGATGCAGGGGTGCAGGGCGAGAGTGAGGCAGTGAGATTAGTTTGGATTGATGCAGGGGTGTAGGGAGAGAGTGAGGCAGTGAGATTAGTTTGGATTGATGCAGGGGTGCAGGGAGAGAGTGAGGCAGTGAGATCAGTTTGGATTGATGCAGGGGTGCAGGGAAAGAGTGAGGCAGATAGATTAGTTTGGATTGATGCAGGGGTGTCAGGAGAGAGTGAGGCAGTGAGATTAGTTTGGATTGATGCAGGGGTTTAGGGAGAGAGTGAGGCAGTGAGAGTAGTTTCGATTGATGCAGGGTTGCAGGGAGAGAGTGAGGCAGAGAGATTAGTTTGGATTGATGCAGGGGTGCAGGGAGAGGTTGAGGCAGCGAGATTAGTTTGGATTGATGCAGAGGTGTCAGGAGAGAGTGTGGCAGTGAGATTACCTTGGATTGATGCAGGGGTGTCAGGAGAGAGTGAGGCAGTGAGATTAGTTTGGATTGATGCAGGGGTGTCAGGAGAGAGTGAGGCAGTGAGATTAGTTTGGATTGATGCCGGGGTGTCAGGAGAGAGTGTGGCAGTGAGATTAGTTTGGATTGATGCAGGGGTGTCAGGAGAGAGTGAGGCAGTGAGATTAGTTTGGATTGATGCAGGGGTTTAGGGAGAGAGTGAGGCAGTGAGAGTAGTTTCGATTGATGCAGGGTTGCTGGGAGAGAGTGAGGCAGAGAGATTAGTTTGGATTGATGCAGGGGTTTAGGGAGAGAGTGAGGCAGTGAGATTAGTTTGGATTGATGCAGGGGTGTCAGGAGAGAGTGAGGCAGTGAGATTAGTTTGGATTGATGCAGGGGTTTAAGGAGAGAGTGAGGCAGTGAGAGTAGTTTCGATTGATGCAGGGTTGCAGGGAGAGAGTGAGGCAGAGAGATTAGTTTGGATTGATGCAGGGGTTTAGGGAGAGAGTGAGGCAGTGAGATTAGTTTGGATTGATGCAGGGGTGTCAGGAGAGAGTGAGGCAGTGAGAAAATGTTGGATTGTTGCAGGGATATCAGGAGAGAGTGAGGCAGTGAGATTAGTTTGGATTTATGCCGGGGTGTCAGGAGAGAGTGAGGCAGTGAGATCAGTTTGGATTGATGCCGGGGTGTCAGGGGAGAGTGAGGCAGTGAGATTACCTTGGATTGATGCCGGGGTGTCAGGAGAGAGGGAAGCAGTGAGATCAGTTTGGTTTGATGCAAGGGTGTCAGGAGAGAGTGAGGCAGTGTGATTAGTTTGGATTGATGCAAGGGTGTAGGCAGAGAGTGAGGCAGTGAAAATAGTTTGGATTGAAGCAGGTGTGTCAGGAGAGAGTGAGGCAGTGAGATTACCTTGGATTGATGCCGGGGTGTCAGGAGAGAGGGAAGCAGTGAGATTAGTTTGGATTGATGCAGGGGTTTCAGGAGAGAGTGAGGCAGTGAGATTAGTTTGGATTGATGCAGGGGTGTTAGGAGAGTGTGAGGCAGTGAGATCAGTTTGGATTGATGCAGGGGTGTCAGGAGAGAGTGAGGCAGTGAGATTAGTTTGGATTGATGCAGGGGTGTCAGGAAAGAGTGAGGCAGTGAGATTAGTTTGGATTGATGCCGGGGTGTCAGGAGAGAGTGAGGCAGTGAGATCAGTTTGGATTGATGCAGGGGTGTCAGGAGAGAGTGAGGCAGTGAGATCAGTTTTGATTGATGCAGGGGTGTCAGGAGAGAGTGAGGCAGTGAGATTAGTTTTGATTGATGCAGGGGTGTCAGGAAAGAGTGAGGCAGTGAGATTAGTTTGGATTGATGCAGGGGTCCAGGGAGAGAGTGAGGCAGTGAGATTACTTTGGATTGATGCAGGGGTGTCAGGAGAGAGTGAGGCAGTGAGATTAGTTTGGATTGATGCAGGGGTGTCAGGAAAGAGTGAGGCAGTGAGATTAGTTTTGATTGATGCAGGGGTTCAGGGAAAGAGTGAGGCAGTGAGATTAGTTTGGATTGATGCAGGGGTGCAGGGAGAGAGTGAGGCAGTGAGATTAGTTTGGATTGATGCAGGGGTGTAGGGAGAGAGTGAGGCAGTGATATTAGTTTGGATTGATGCAGGGGTGTCAGGAGAGAGTGAGGCAGTGAGATTTGTTTGGATTGATGCAGGGGTGTCAGGAGAGAGTGAGGCAGTGAGATTACCTTGGATTGATGCCGGGGTGTCAGGAGAGAGTGAAGCAGTGAGATTAGTTTGGATTGATGCAGGTGTGTAGGGAGAGAGTGAGGCAGTGAGATTAGTTTGGATTGATGCAGGGTTGCAGGGAGAGAGTGAGGCAGTGAGATTAGTTTGGATTGATGCAGGGGTGTAGGGAGAGAGTGAGGCAGTGAGATCAGTTTGGATTGATGCAGGGGTGCAGGGAAAGAGTGAGGCAGAGAGATTAGTTTGGATTGATGCAGGGGTGTAGGGAGAGAGTGAGGCAGTGAGATTAGTTTGGATTGATGCAGGGGTGTAGGGAGAGAGTGAGGCAGTGAGATCAGTTTGGATTGATGCAGGGGTGCAGGGAAAGAGTGAGGCAGAGAGATTAGTTTGGATTGATGCAGGGGTGTAGGGAGAGAGTGAGGCAGTGAGACGAGTTTGGATTGATGCAGGGGTGCAGGGAGAGAGTGAGGCAGTGAGATTAGTTTGGATTGATGCAGTGGTGCAGGGCGAGAGTGAGGCAGTGAGATTAGTTTGGATTGATGCAGGGGTGTAGGGAGAGAGTGAGGCAGTGAGATTAGTTTGGATTGATGCAGGGGTGCAGGGAGAGAGTGAGGCAGTGAGATCAGTTTGGATTGATGCAGGGGTGCAGGGAAAGAGTGAGGCAGAGAGATTAGTTTGGATTGATGCAGGGGTGTCAGGAGAGAGTGAGGCAGTGAGATTAGTTTGGATTGATGCAGGGGTGTAGGGAGAGAGTGAGGCAGTGAGATCAGTTTGGATTGATGCAGGGGTGCAGGGAGAGAGTGAGGCAGTGAGATTAGTTTGGATTGATGCAGGGGTGTAGGGAGAGAGTGAGGCAGTGATATTAGTTTGGATTGATGCAGGGGTGTCAGGAGAGAGTGAGGCAGTGAGATTTGTTTGGATTGATGCAGGGGTGTCAGGAGAGAGTGAGGCAGTGAGATTACCTTGGATTGATGCCGGGGTGTCAGGAGAGAGTGAAGCAGTGAGATTAGTTTGGATTGATGCAGGTGTGTAGGGAGAGAGTGAGGCAGTGAGATTAGTTTGGATTGATGCAGGGTTGCAGGGAGAGAGTGAGGCAGTGAGATTAGTTTGGATTGATGCAGGGGTGTAGGGAGAGAGTGAGGCAGTGAGATCAGTTTGGATTGATGCAGGGGTGCAGGGAAAGAGTGAGGCAGAGAGATTAGTTTGGATTGATGCAGGGGTGTAGGGAGAGAGTGAGGCAGTGAGATTAGTTTGGATTGATGCAGGGGTGTAGGGAGAGAGTGAGGCAGTGAGATCAGTTTGGATTGATGCAGGGGTGCAGGGAAAGAGTGAGGCAGAGAAATTAGTTTGGATTGATGCAGGGGTGTAGGGAGAGAGTGAGGCAGTGAGACGAGTTTGGATTGATGCAGGGGTGCAGGGAGAGAGTGAGGCAGTGAGATTAGTTTGGATTGATGCAGTGGTGCAGGGCGAGAGTGAGGCAGTGAGATTAGTTTGGATTGATGCAGGGGTGTAGGGAGAGAGTGAGGCAGTGAGATTAGTTTGGATTGATGCAGGGGTGCAGGGAGAGAGTGAGGCAGTGAGATCAGTTTGGATTGATGCAGGGGTGCAGGGAAAGAGTGAGGCAGAGAGATTAGTTTGGATTGATGCAGGGGTGTCAGGAGAGAGTGAGGCAGTGAGATTAGTTTGGATTGATGCAGGGGTGTAGGGAGAGAGTGAGGCAGTGAGATCAGTTTGGATTGATGCAGGGGTGTAGGGAGAGAGTGAGGCAGTGAGATCAGTTTGGATTGATGCAGGGGTGCAGGGAAAGAGTGAGGCAGAGAGATTAGTTTGGATTGATGCAGGGGTGCAGGGAGAGAGTGAGGCAGTGAGATTAGTTTGGATTGATGCAGGGGTGTAGGGAGAGAGTGAGGCAGTGAGATCAGTTTGGATTGATGCAGGGGTGCAGGGAAAGAGTGAGGCAGAGAGATTAGTTTGGATTGATGCAGGGGTGCAGGGAGAGAGTGAGGCAGTGAGATTAGTTTGGATTGATGCAGGGGTGCAGGGAAAGAGTGAGGAAGAGAGATTAGTTTGGATTGATGCAGGGGTGCAGGGAAAGAGTGAGGCAGTGAGATTAGTTTGGATTGATGCAGGGGTGTAGGGAGAGAGTGAGGCAGTGAGATCAGTTTGGATTGATGCAGGGGTGCAGGGAAAGAGTGAGGCAGAGAGATTAGTTTGGATTGATGCAGGGGTGCAGGGAGAGAGTGAGGCAGTGAGATTAGTTTGGATTGATGCAGGGGTGTCAGGAGGGAGTGAGGCAGTGAGATTAGTTTGGATTGATGCAGGGATGTCAGGAGAGAGTGAGGCAGTGAAATTAGTTTGGATTGATGCAGGGGTGCAGGGAGAGAGTGAGGCAGTGAAATTAGTTTGGATTGATGCAGGGGTGCAGGGAGAGAGTGAGGCAGTGAGATTAGTTGGGATTGATGGAGGGGTGTAGGGAGAGAGTGAGGCAGTGAGATTAGTTTGTTTTGATGCAGGGGTGTCAGGGGAGAGTGAGGCTGTGAGATTACCTTGGATTGATGCCGGGGTGTCAGGAGAGAGTGAGGCAGTGAGCTTAGTTTGGATTGATGCAGGTGTGTATGGAGAGAGTGAGGCAGTGACATCAGTTTGCATTGATGCAGGGGTGTCAGGAGAGAGTGAGGCAGTGAGATTACCTTGGATTGATGCCGGGGTGTCAGGAGAGAGTGAAGCAGTGAGATTAGTTTGGATTGATGCAGGTGTGTAGGGAGAGAGTGAGGCAGTGACATTAGTTTGCATTGATGCAGGGGTGTCAGGAGAGAGTGAGGCAGTGAGATTAGTTTCGATTGATGCAGGGGTTTAGGGAGAGAGTGAGGCAGTGAGACGAGTTTGGATTGATGCAGGGGTGTCAGGAGAGAGTGAGGCAGTGGGATTAGTTTGGATCGATGCAGGGGTGCAGGGAGAGAGTGAGGCAGAGAGATTAGTTTGGATTGATGCAGGGGTGCAGGGAGAGAGTGAGGCAGAGAGATTAGTTTGGATTGATGCAGGGGTGCAGGGAGAGAGTGAGGCAGTGAGATTAGTTTGGATTGATGCAGGGGTGTCAGGAGAGAGTGAGGCAGTGAGATTAGTTTGGATTGATGCAGGTGTGTCAGGAAAGAGTGAGGCAGTGAGATTAGTTTGGATTTATGCCGGGGTGTCAGGAGAGAGTGAGGCAGTGAGATATGTTTGGATTGATGCCGGGGTGTCAGGGGAGAGTGAGGCAGTGAGATTACCTTGGATTGATGCCGGGGTGTCAGGAGAGAGGGAAGCAGTGAGATTAGTTTGGTTTGATGCAAGGGTGTCAGGAGAGAGTCAGGCAGTGAGATTAGTTTGGTTTGATGCAGGGGTGTCAGGGGAGAGTGAGGCAGTGAGATTAGTTTGGATTGATGCAAGGGTGTCAGGAGAGAGTGAGGCAGTGAGATTAGTTTGGTTTGATGCAGGGGTGCCTAGGGAGAGTGAGGCAGTGAGATTAGTTTGGATTGATGCAAGGGTGTCAGGAGAGAGTGAGGCAGTGAGATTAGTTTGGATTGATGCAAGGGTGTAGGCAGAGAGTGAGGCAGTGAAAATAGTTTGGATTGAAGCAGGTGTGTCAGGAGAGAGTGAGGCAGTGAGATTACCTTGGATTGATGCAGGGGTTTCAGGAGAGAGTGAGGCAGTGAGATTAGTTTGGATTGATGCAGGGGTGTCAGGAGAGAGTGAGGCAGTGAGATCAGTTTGGATTGATGCAGGGGTGTCAGGAGAGAGTGAGGCAGTGAGATTAGTTTGGATTGATGCAGCGGTGTCAGGAAAGAGTGAGGCAGTGAGATTAGTTTGGATTGATGCAGGGGTGCAGGGAGAGAGTGAGGCAGTGAGAAATAGTTTGGATTGATGCAGGGGTGTCAGGAGAGAGTGAGGCAGTGAGATTAGTTTGGATTGATGCAGGGGTGTCAGGAAAGAGTGAGGCAGTGAGATTAGTTTGGATTGATGCAGGGGTGCAGGGAGAGAGTGAGGCAGTGAGATTAGTTTGGATTGATGCAGGGGTGTAGGGAGAGAGTGAGGCAGTGAGATTAGTTTGGATTGATGCAGGGGTGCAGGGAAAGAGTGAGGCAGTGAGATTAGTTTGGATTGATGCAGGGGTGTCAGGAGAGAGTGAGGCAGTGAGACTTGTTTGGATTGATGCAGGGGTTTCAGGAGAGAGTGAGGCAGTGAGATTACCTTGGATTGATGCCGGGGTGTCAGGAGAGAGTGAAGCAGTGAGATTAGTTTGGATTGATGCAGGTGTGTAGGGAGAGAGTGAGGCAGTGAGATTAGTTTGGATTGATGCAGGGGTGCAGGGAGAGAGTGAGGCAGTGAGATTAGTTTGGATTGATGCAGGGGTGTAGGGAGAGAGTGAGGCAGTGAGATCAGTTTGGATTGATGCAGGGGTGCAGGGAAAGAGTGAGGCAGAGAGATTAGTTTGGATTGATGCAGGGGTGTAGGGAGAGAGTGAGGCAGTGAGACGAGTTTGGATTGATGCAGGGGTGCAGGGAGAGAGTGAGGCAGTGAGATTAGTTTGGATTGATGCAGGGGTGCAGGGAGAGAGTGAGGCAGTGAGATTAGTTTGGATTGATGCAGGGGTGTAGGGAGAGAGTGAGGCAGTGAGATTAGTTCGGATTGATGCAGGGGTGCAGGGAGAGAGTGAGGCAGTGAGATCAGTTTGGATTGATGCAGGGGTGCAGGGAAAGAGTGAGGCAGAGAGATTATTTTGGATTGATGCAGGGGTGCAGGGAGAGAGTGAGGCAGTGAGATTAGTTTGGATTGATGCAGGGGTGTAGGGAGAGAGTGAGGCAGTGAGATCAGTTTGGATTGATGCAGGGGTGTAGGGAGAGAGTGAGGCAGTGAGATCAGTTTGGATTGATGCAGGGGTGCAGGGAAAGAGTGAGGCAGAGAGATTAGTTTGGATTTATGCAGGGGTGCAGGGAGAGAGTGAGGCAGTGAGATTAGTTTGGATTGATGCAGGGGTGTAGGGAGAGAGTGAGGCAGTGAGATCAGTTTGGATTGATGCAGGGGTGCAGGGAAAGAGTGAGGCAGAGAGATTAGTTTGGATTGATGCAGGGGTGCAGGGAGAGAGTGAGGCAGTGAGATTAGTTTGGATTGATGCAGGGGTGCAGGGAAAGAGTGAGGCAGAGAGATTAGTTTGGATTGATGCAGGGGTGCAGGGAAAGAGTGAGGCAGTGAGATTAGTTTGGATTGATGCAGCGGTGTAGGGAGAGAGTGAGGCAGTGAGATCAGTTTGGATTGATGCAGGGGTGCAGGGAAAGAGTGAGGCAGAGAGATTAGTTTGGATTGATGCAGGGGTGCAGGGAGAGAGTGAGGCAGTGAGATTAGTTTGGATTGATGCAGGGGTGCATGGAAAGAGTGAGGCAGAGAGATTAGTTTGGATTGATGCAGGGGTGCAGGGAGAGAGTGAGGCAGTGAGATTAGTTTGGATTGATGCAGGGGTGTCAGGAGAGAGTGAGGCAGTGAGATTAGTTTGGATTGATGCAGGGGTGTCAGGAGGGAGTGAGGCAGTGAGATTAGTTTGGATTGATGCAGGGATGTCAGGAGAGAGTGAGGCAGTGAGATTAGTTTGGATTGATGCAGGGGTGCAGGGAGAGAGTGAGGCAGTGAAATTAGTTTGGATTGATGCAGGGGTGCAGGGAGAGAGTGAGGCAGTGAGATTAGTTGGGATTGATGGAGGGGTGTAGGGAGAGAGTGAGGCAGTGAGATTAGTTTGTTTTGATGCAGGGGTGTCAGGGGAGAGTGAGGCTGTGAGATTACCTTGGATTGATGCCGGGGTGTCAGGAGAGAGTGCGGCAGTGAGCTTAGTTTGGATTGATGCAGGTGTGTATGGAGAGAGTGAGGCAGTGACATTAGTTTGCATTGATGCAGGGGTGTCAGGAGAGAGTGAGGCAGTGAGATTAGTTTCGATTGATGCAGGGGTTTAGGGAGAGAGTGAGGCAGTGAGACGAGTTTGGATTGATGCAGGGGTGTCAGGAGAGAGTGAGGCAGTGGGATTAGTTTGGATTGATGCAGGGGTGCAGGGAGAGAGTGAGGCAGAGAGATTAGTTTGGATTGATGCAGGGGTGCAGGGAGAGAGTGAGGCAGAGAGATTAGTTTGGATTGATGCAGGGGTGCAGGGAGAGAGTGAGGCAGTGAGACTAGTTTGGATTGATGCAGGGGTGTCAGGAGAGAGTGAGGCAGTGGGATTAGTTTGGATTGATGCAGGGGTGCAGGGAGAGAGTGAGGCAGAGAGATTAGTTTGGATTGATGCAGGGGTGCAGGGAGAGAGTGAGGCAGAGAGATTAGTTTGGATTGATGCAGGGGTGCAGGGAGAGAGTGAGGCAGTGAGACTAGTTTGGATTGATGCAGGGGTGTCAGGAGAGAGTGAGGCAGTGAGATTAGTTTGGATTGATGCAGGGGTGTCAGGAGAAAGTGAGGCAGTGAGATTAGTTTGGATTGCTGCAGGGGTCTCAGGAGAGAGTGAGGCAGTGAGACTAGTTTGGATTGATGCAGGGGTGTAGGCAGAGAGTGAGGCAGTGAAAATAGTTTGGATTGAAGCAGGTGTGTCAGGAGAGAGTGAGGCAGTGAGATTACTTTGGATTGTTGCAGGGGTGCAGGGAGAGGGTGAGGCAGCGAGATTAGTTTGGATTGATGCAGGGGTGAAGGGAGAGGGTGCGGCAGCGAGATTAGTTTGGATTGATGCAGGGGTGTCAGGAGAAAGTGAGGCAGTGAGATTAGTTTGGATTGCTGCAGGGGTCTCAGGAGAGATTGAGGCAGTGAGATTAGTTTCGATTGATGCAGGGGTCTCAGGAGAGATTGAGGCAGTGAGATTAGTTTCGATTGATGCAGGGGTTTAGGGAGAGAGTGAGGCAGTGAGACGAGTTTGGATTGATGCAGGGGTGTCAGGAGAGAGTGAGGCAGTGAGATTAGTTTGGATTGATGCAGGGGTGCAGGGAGAGAGTGAGGCAGTGAGACTAGTTTGGATTGATGCAGGGGTGCAGGGAGAGAGTGAGGCTGAGAGATTAGTTTGGATTGATGCAGGGGTGTCAGGAGAGAGTGATGCAGTGAGATTAGTTTGGATTGATGCAGGGGTGTCAGGAGAGAGTGATGCAGTGAGATTAGTTTGGATTGATGCAGGGGTGCAGGGAGAGAGTGAGGCAGTGAGATTAGTTTGGATTGATGCAGGGGTGCAGGGAGAGAGTGAGGCAGTGAGACTAGTTTGGATTGATGCAGGGGTGCAGGGAGAGAGTGAGGCAGAGAGATTAGTTCGGATTGATGCAGGGGTGCAGGGAGAGAGTGAGGCAGAGAGATTAGTTTGGATTGATGCAGGGGTGCAGGGAGAGAGTGAGGCAGTGACACTAGTTTGGATTGATGCAGGGGTGCAGGGAGAGAGTGAGGCAGAGAGATTAGTTTGGATTGATGCAGGGGTGCAGGGAGAGAGTGAGGCAGTGAGATTAGTTTGGATTGATGCAGGGGTGCAGGGAGAGAGTGAGGCAGTGAGACTAGTTTGGATTGATGCAGGGGTGCAGGGAGAGAGTGAGGCAGAGAGATTAGTTTGGATTGATGCAGGGGTGCAGGGAGAGAGTGAGGCAGAGAGATTAGTTTGGATTGATGCAGGGGTGCAGGGAGAGAGTGAGGCAGTGAGACTAGTTTGGATTGATGCAGGGGTTTAGGGAGAGAGTGAGGCAGTGAAAATAGTTTGGATTGATGCAGGGGTGTCAGGAGAGAGTGAGGCAGTGAAATTACCTTGAATTGATGCCGGGGTGTCAGGAGAGAGGGAAGCAGTGAGATTAGTTTGGATTTATGCAGGGGTGCAGGGAGAGAGTGAGGCAGTGAGATTAGTTTGGATTGATGCAGGGGTGTCAGGAGAGAGTGAGGCAGTGAGATCAGTTTGGATTGATGCAGGGGTGCAGTGAGAGTGTGAGGCAGTGAGATTAGTTTGGTTTGATGCAGGGGTGTCAGGAGAGAGTGAGGCAGTGAGATTAGTTTGGATTGATGCAGGGGTGCAGGGAGAGAGTGAGGCAGTGAGATTAGTTTGGATTTATGCAGGGGTGCAGGGAGAGAGTGAGGCAGTGAGATTAGTTTGGATTGATGCAGGGGTGTCAGGAGAGAGTGAGGCAGTGAGATTAGTTTGGTTTGATGCAGGGGTGTCAGGAGAGAGTGAGGCAGAGAGATTAGTTTGGATTGATGCAGGGGTGCAGTGAGAGTGTGAGGCAGTGAGATTAGTTTGGTTTGATGCAGGGGTGCAGGGAGAGAGTGAGGCAGTGAGATCAGTTTGGATTGATGCAGGGGTGCAGTGAGAGTGTGAGGCAGTGAGATTAGTTTGGTTTGATGCAGGGGTGTCAGGAGAGTGTGAGGCAGTGAGATTAGTTTGGATTGATGCAGGGGTTTAGGGAGAGAGTGAGGCAGTGAGATTAGTTTGGATTGATGCTGGGGTGTCAGGAGAGAGTGAGGCCGTGAGATTAGTTTGGATTGATGCAGGGGTGTCAGGAGAGTGTGAGGCAGTGAGATTAGTTTGGTTTGATGCAGGGGTGCAGGGAGAGAGTGAGGCAGTGAGATCAGTTTGGATTGATGCAGGGGTGCAGTGAGAGTGTGAGGCAGTGAGATTAGTTTGGTTTGATGCAGGGGTGTCAGGAGAGTGTGAGGCAGTGAGATTAGTTTGGATTGATGCAGGGGTTTAGGGAGAGAGTGAGGCAGTGAGATTAGTTATGATTGATGCAGGGGTGTCAGGAGAGAGTGAGGCCGTGAGATTAGTTTGGATTGATGCAGGGGTGTCAGGAGAGAGTGAGGCAGTGAGATTAGTTTGGATTGATGCAGGGGTGTCAGGAGAGAGTGAGGCAGTGAGATTAGTTTGGATTGCTGCAGGGGTGTAGGCAGAGAGTGAGGCAGTGAAAATAGTTTGGATTGAAGCAGGTGTGTCAGGAGAGAGTGAGGCAGTGAGATTACTTTGGATTGTTGCAGGGGTGCAGGGAGAGGGTGAGGCAGCGAGATTAGTTTGGATTGATGCAGGGGTTTAGGGAGAGAGTGAGGCAGTGAGATTAGTTATGATTGATGCAGGGGTGTCAGGAGAGAGTGAGGCCGTGAGATTAGTTTGGATTGATGCAGGGGTGTCAGGAGAGAGTGAGGCAGTGAGATTAGTTTGGATTGATGCAGGGGTGTCAGGAGAGAGTGAGGCAGTGAGATTAGTTTGGATTGATGCAGGGGTGTAGGCAGAGAGTGAGGCAGTGAAAATAGTTTGGATTGAAGCAGGTGTGTCAGGAGAGAGTGAGGCAGTGAGATTACTTTGGATTGTTGCAGGGGTGCAGGGAGAGGGTGAGGCAGCGAGATTAGTTTGGATTGATGCAGGGGTGAAGGGAGAGGGTGCGGCAGCGAGATTAGTTTGGATTGATGCAGGGGTGTCAGGAGAAAGTGAGGCAGTGAGATTAGTTTGGATTGCTGCAGGGGTGCAGGGAGAGGGTGAGGCAGCGAGATTAGTTTGGATTGATGCAGGGGTGAAGGGAGAGGGTGCGGCAGCGAGATTAGTTTGGATTGATGCAGGGGTGTCAGGAGAAAGTGAGGCAGTGAGATTAGTTTGGATTGCTGCAGGGGTCTCAGGAGAGATTGAGGCAGTGAGATTAGTTTCGATTGATGCAGGGGTATCAGGAGAGATTGAGGCAGTGAGATAGTTTCGATTGATGCAGGGGTTTAGGGAGAGAGTGAGGCAGTGAGACGAGTTTGGATTGATGCAGGGGTGTCAGGAGAGAGTGAGGCAGTGAGATTAGTTTGGATTGATGCAGGGGTGCAGGGAGAGAGTGAGGCAGTGAGACTAGTTTGGATTGATGCAGGGGTGCAGGGAGAGAGTGAGGCAGAGAGATTAGTTTGGATTGATGCAGGGGTGTCAGGAGAGAGTGATGCAGTGAGATTAGTTTGGATTGATGCAGGGGTGTCAGGAGAGAGTGATGCAGTGAGACTAGTTTGGATTGATGCAGGAGTGCAGGGAGAGAGTGAGGCAGAGAGATTAGTTTGGATTGATGCAGGGGTGCAGGGAGAGCGTGAGGCAGAGAGATTAGTTTGGATTGATGCAGGGGTGCAGGGAGAGAGTGAGGCAGTGAGACTAGTTTGGATTGATGCAGGGGTGCAGGGAGAGTGTGAGGCAGTGAGATTAGTTTGGTTTGATGCAGGGGTGTCAGGAGAGTGTGAGGCAGTGAGATTAGTTTGGATTGATGCAGGGGTTTAGGGAGAGAGTGAGGCAGTGAGATTAGTTATGATTGATGCAGGGGTGTCAGGAGAGAGTGAGGCCGTGAGATTAGTTTGGATTGATGCAGGGGTGTCAGGAGAGAGTGAGGCAGTGAGATTAGTTTGGATTGATGCAGGGGTGTCAGGAGAGAGTGAGGCAGTGAGATTAGTTTGGATTGCTGCAGGGGTGTAGGCAGAGAGTGAGGCAGTGAAAATAGTTTGGATTGAAGCAGGTGTGTCAGGAGAGAGTGAGGCAGTGAGATTACTTTGGATTGTTGCAGGGGTGCAGGGAGAGGGTGAGGCAGCGAGATTAGTTTGGATTGATGCAGGGGTTTAGGGAGAGAGTGAGGCAGTGAGATTAGTTATGATTGATGCAGGGGTGTCAGGAGAGAGTGAGGCCGTGAGATTAGTTTGGATTGATGCAGGGGTGTCAGGAGAGAGTGAGGCAGTGAGATTAGTTTGGATTGATGCAGGGGTGTCAGGAGAGAGTGAGGCAGTGAGATTAGTTTGGATTGATGCAGGGGTGTAGGCAGAGAGTGAGGCAGTGAAAATAGTTTGGATTGAAGCAGGTGTGTCAGGAGAGAGTGAGGCAGTGAGATTACTTTGGATTGTTGCAGGGGTGCAGGGAGAGGGTGAGGCAGCGAGATTAGTTTGGATTGATGCAGGGGTGAAGGGAGAGGGTGCGGCAGCGAGATTAGTTTGGATTGATGCAGGGGTGTCAGGAGAAAGTGAGGCAGTGAGATTAGTTTGGATTGCTGCAGGGGTGCAGGGAGAGGGTGAGGCAGCGAGATTAGTTTGGATTGATGCAGGGGTGAAGGGAGAGGGTGCGGCAGCGAGATTAGTTTGGATTGATGCAGGGGTGTCAGGAGAAAGTGAGGCAGTGAGATTAGTTTGGATTGCTGCAGGGGTCTCAGGAGAGATTGAGGCAGTGAGATTAGTTTCGATTGATGCAGGGGTATCAGGAGAGATTGAGGCAGTGAGATTAGTTTCGATTGATGCAGGGGTTTAGGGAGAGAGTGAGGCAGTGAGACGAGTTTGGATTGATGCAGGGGTGTCAGGAGAGAGTGAGGCAGTGAGATTAGTTTGGATTGATGCAGGGGTGCAGGGAGAGAGTGAGGCAGTGAGACTAGTTTGGATTGATGCAGGGGTGCAGGGAGAGAGTGAGGCAGAGAGATTAGTTTGGATTGATGCAGGGGTGTCAGGAGAGAGTGATGCAGTGAGATTAGTTTGGATTGATGCAGGGGTGTCAGGAGAGAGTGATGCAGTGAGACTAGTTTGGATTGATGCAGGAGTGCAGGGAGAGAGTGAGGCAGAGAGATTAGTTTGGATTGATGCAGGGGTGCAGGGAGAGCGTGAGGCAGAGAGATTAGTTTGGATTGATGCAGGGGTGCAGGGAGAGAGTGAGGCAGTGAGACTAGTTTGGATTGATGCAGGGGTGCAGGGAGAGAGGGAGGCAGAGAGATTAGTTTGGATTGATGCAGGGGTGCAGGGAGAGAGTGAGGCAGAGAGATTAGTTTGGATTGATGCAGGGGTGCAGGGAGAGAGTGAGGCAGTGACACTAGTTTGGATTGATGCAGGGGTGCAGGGAGAGAGTGAGGCAGAGAGATTAGTTTGGATTGATGCAGGGGTGCAGGGAGAGAGTGAGGCAGTGAGATTAGTTTGGACTGATGCAGGGGTGCAGGGAGAGAGTGAGGCAGTGAGACTAGTTTGGATTGATGCAGGGGTGCAGGGAGAGAGTGAGGCAGAGAGATTAGTTTGGATTGATGCAGGGGTGCAGGGAGAGAGTGAGGCAGAGAGATTAGTTTGGATTGATGCAGGGGTGCAGGGAGAGAGTGAGGCAGTGAGACTAGTTTGGATTGATGCAGCGGTTTAGGGAGAGAGTGAGGCAGTGAGATTAGTTTGGATTGATGCAGGGGTGCAGGGAGAGAGTGAGGCAGTGAGATTAGTTTGGATTGATGCAGGGGTGCAGGGAGAGAGTGAGGCAGTGAGACTAGTTTGGATTGATGCAGGGGTGCAGGGAGAGAGTGAGGCAGAGAGATTAGTTTGGATTGATGCAGGGGTGCAGGGAGAGAGTGAGGCAGAGAGATTAGTTTGGATTGATGCAGGGGTGCAGGGAGAGAGTGAGGCAGTGAGACTAGTTTGGATTGATGCAGGGGTTTAGGGAGAGAGTGAGGCAGTGAAAATAGTTAGGATTGATGCAGGGGTGTCAGGAGAGAGTGAGGCAGTGAGATTACCTTGGATTGATGCCGGGGTGTCAGGAGAGAGGGAAGCAGTGAGATTAGTTTGGATTTATGCAGGGGTGCAGGGAGAGAGTGAGGCAGTGAGATTAGTTTGGATTGATGCAGGGGTGTCAGGAGAGAGTGAGGCAGTGAGATCAGTTTGGATTGATGCAGGGGTGCAGTGAGAGTGTGAGGCAGTGAGATTAGTTTGGTTTGATGCAGGGGTGTCAGGAGAGAGTGAGGCAGTGAGATTAGTTTGGATTGATGCAGGGGTGCAGGGAGAGAGTGAGGCAGTGAGATTAGTTTGGATTTATGCAGGGGTGCAGGGAGAGAGTGAGGCAGTGAGATTAGTTTGGATTGATGCAGGGGTGTCAGGAGAGAGTGAGGCAGTGAGATTAGTTTGGTTTGATGCAGGGGTGTCAGGAGAGAGTGAGGCAGTGAGATTAGTTTGGATTGATGCAGGGGTGCAGTGAGAGTGTGAGGCAGTGAGATTAGTTTGGTTTGATGCAGGGGTGCAGGGAGAGAGTGAGGCAGTGAGATCAGTTTGGATTGATGCAGGGTGCAGTGAGAGTGTGAGGCAGTGAGATTAGTTTGGTTTGATGCAGGGGTGCAGGGAGAGAGTGAGGCAGTGAGATTAGTTTGGATTGATGCAGGGGTTTAGGGAGAGAGTGAGGCAGTGAGATTAGTTTGGATTGATGCAGGGGTGTCAGGAGAGAGTGATGCAGTGAGATTAGTTTGGATTGATGCAGGGGTGTCAGGAGAGAGTGATGCAGTGAGACTAGTTTGGATTGATGCAGGAGTGCAGGGAGAGAGTGAGGCAGAGAGATTAGTTTGGATTGATGCAGGGGTGCAGGGAGAGAGTGAGGCAGAGAGATTAGTTTGGATTGATGCAGGGGTGCAGGGAGAGAGTGAGGCAGTGAGACTAGTTTGGATTGATGCAGGGGTGCAGGGAGAGAGTGAGGCAGAGAGATTAGTTTGGATTGATGCAGGGGTGCAGGGAGAGAGTGAGGCAGAGAGATTAGTTTGGATTGATGCAGGGGTGCAGGGAGAGAGTGAGGCAGTGAGATTAGTTTGGACTGATGCAGGGGTGCAGGGAGAGAGTGAGGCAGTGAGACTAGTTTGGATTGATGCAGGGGTGCAGGGAGAGAGTGAGGCAGAGAGATTAGTTTGGATTGATGCAGGGGTGCAGGGAGAGAGTGAGGCAGAGAGATTAGTTTGGATTGATGCAGGGGTGCAGGGAGAGAGTGAGGCAGTGAGACTAGCTTGGATTGATGCAGGGGTTTAGGGAGAGAGTGAGGCAGTGAGATTAGTTTGGATTGATGTAGGGGTGCAGGGAGAGAGTGAGGCAGTGAGATTAGTTTGGATTGATGCAGGGGTGCAGGGAGAGAGTGAGGCAGTGAGACTAGTTTGGATTGATGCAGGGGTGCAGGGAGAGAGTGAGGCAGAGAGATTAGTTTGGATTGATGCAGGGGTGCAGGGAGAGAGTGAGGCAGAGAGGTTAGTTTGGATTGATGCAGGGGTGCAGGGAGAGAGTGAGGCAGTGAGACTAGTTTGGTTTGATGCAGGGGTTTAGGGAGAGAGTGAGGCAGTGAAAATAGTTTGGATTGATGCAGGGGTGTCAGGAGAGAGTGAGGCAGTGAGATTACCTTGGATTGATGCCGGGGTGTCAGGAGAGAGGGAAGCAGTGAGATTAGTTTGGATTTATGCAGGGGTGCAGGGAGAGAGTGAGGCAGTGAGATTAGTTTGGATTGATGCAGGGGTGTCAGGAGAGAGTGAGGCAGTGAGATCAGTTTGGATTGATGCAGGGGTGCAGTGAGAGTGTGAGGCAGTGAGATTAGTTTGGTTTGATGCAGGGGTGTCAGGAGAGAGTGAGGCTGTGAGATTAGTTTGGATTGATGCAGGGGTGCAGGGAGAGAGTGACGCAGTGAGATTAGTTTGGATTTATGCAGGGGTGCAGGGAGAGAGTGAGGCAGTGAGATTAGTTTGGATTGATGCAGGGGTGTCAGGAGAGAGTGAGGCAGTGAGATTAGTTTGGTTTGATGCAGGGGTGTCAGGAGAGAGTGAGGCAGTGAGATTAGTTTGGATTGATGCAGGGGTGCAGTGAGAGTGTGAGGCAGTGAGATTAGTTTGGTTTGATGCAGGGGTGCAGGGAGAGAGTGAGGCAGTGAGATCAGTTTGGATTGATGCAGGGGTGCAGTGAGAGTGTGAGGCAGTGAGATTAGTTTGGTTTGATGCAGGGGTGTCAGGAGAGAGTGAGGCAGTGAGATTAGTTTGGATTGATGCAGGGGTTTAGGGAGAGAGTCAGGCAGTGAGATTAGTTTGGATTGATGCAGGGGTGTCAGGAGAGAGTGAGGCCGTGAGATTAGTTTGGATTGATGCAGGTGTGTCAGGAGAGTGTGAGGCAGTGAGATTAGTTTGGTTTGATGCAGGGGTGCAGGGAGAGAGTGAGGCAGTGAGATCAGTTTGGATTGATGCAGGGGTGCAGTGAGAGTGTGAGGCAGTGAGATTAGTTTGGTTTGATGCAGGGGTGTCAGGAGAGTGTGAGGCAGTGAGATTAGTTTGGATTGATGCAGGGGTTTAGGGAGAGAGTGAGGCAGTGAGATTAGTTTGGATTGATGCAGGGGTGTCAGGAGAGAGTGAGGCCGTGAGATTAGTTTGGATTGATGCAGGGGTGTCAGGAGAGAGTGAGGCAGTGAGATTAGTTTGGATTGATGCAGGGGTGTCAGGAGAGAGTGAGGCAGTGAGATTAGTTTGGATTGCTGCAGGGGTGTCAGGAGAAAGTGAGGCAGTGAGATTAGTTTGGATTGCTGCAGGGGTCTCAGGAGAGAGTGAGGCAGTGAGATTAGTTTGGATTGATGCAGGGGTGTAGGCAGAGAGTGAGGCAGTGAAAATAGTTTGGATTGAAGCAGGTGTGTCAGGAGAGAGTGAGGCAGTGAGATTACTTTGGATTGTTGCAGGGGTGAAGGGAGAGGGTGCGGCAGCGAGATTAGTTTGGATTGATGCAGGGGTGTCAGGAGAAAGTGAGGCAGTGAGATTAGTTTGGATTGCTGCAGGGGTGCAGGGAGAGGGTGAGGCAGCGAGATTAGTTTGGATTGATGCAGGGGTGAAGGGAGAGGGTGCGGCAGCGAGATTAGTTTGGATTGATGCAGGGGTGTCAGGAGAAAGTGAGGCAGTGAGATTAGTTTGGATTGCTGCAGGGGTCTCAGGAGAGATTGAGGCAGTGAGATTAGTTTCGATTGATGCAGGGGTCTCAGGAGAGATTGAGGCAGTGAGATTAGTTTCGATTGATGCAGGGGTTTAGGGAGAGAGTGAGGCAGTGAGACGAGTTTGGATTGATGCAGGGGTGTCAGGAGAGAGTGAGGCAGTGAGATTAGTTTGGATTGATGCAGGGGTGCAGGGAGAGAGTGAGGCAGTGAGACTAGTTTGGATTGATGCAGGGGTGCAGGGAGAGAGTGAGGCAGAGAGATTAGTTTGGATTGATGCAGGGGTGTCAGGAGAGAGTGATGCAGTGAGATTAGTTTGGATTGATGCAGGGGTGTCAGGAGAGAGTGATGCAGTGAGACTAGTTTGGATTGATGCAGGAGTGCAGGGAGAGAGTGAGGCAGAGAGATTAGTTTGGATTGATGCAGGGGTGCAGGGAGAGAGTGAGGCAGAGAGATTAGTTTGGATTGATGCAGGGGTGCAGGGAGAGAGTGAGGCAGTGAGACTAGTTTGGATTGATGCAGGGGTGCAGGGAGAGAGTGAGGCAGAGAGATTAGTTTGGATTGATGCAGGGGTGCAGGGAGAGAGTGAGGCAGAGAGATTAGTTTGGATTGATGCAGGGGTGCAGGGAGAGAGTGAGGCAGTGACACTAGTTTGGATTGATGCAGGGGTGCAGGGAGAGAGTGAGGCAGAGAGATTAGTTTGGATTGATGCAGGGGTGCAGGGAGAGAGTGAGGCAGAGAGATTAGTTTGGATTGATGCAGGGGTGCAGGGAGAGAGTGAGGCAGTGAGACTAGTTTGGATTGATGCAGGGGTTTAGGGAGAGAGTGAGGCAGTGAAAATTATTTGGATTGATGCAGGGGTGTCAGGAGAGAGTGAGGCAGTGAGATTACCTTGGATTGATGCCGGGGTGTCAGGAGAGAGGGAAGCAGTGAGATTAGTTTGGATTTATGCAGGGGTGTCAGGAGAGTGTGAGGCAGTGAGATTAGTTTGGATTGATGCAGGGGTGTCAGGAGAGAGTGAGGCAGTGAGATTAGTTTGGATTGATGCAGGGGTGTCAGGAGAGAGTGAGGCAGTGAGATCAGTTTGGATTGATGCAGGGGTGCAGTGAGAGTGTGAGGCAGTGAGATTAGTTTGGTTTGATGCAGGGGTGTCAGGAGAGAGTGAGGCAGTGAGATTAGTTTGGATTGATGCAGGGGTGCAGGGAGAGAGTGAGGCAGTGAGATCAGTTTGGATTGATGCAGGGGTGCAGTGAGAGTGTGAGGAAGTGAGATTAGTTTGGTTTGATGCAGGGGTGTCAGGAGAGAGTGAGGCAGTGAGATTAGTTTGGATTGATGCAGGGGTGCAGTGAGAGTGTGAGGCAGTGAGATTAGTTTGGTTTGATGCAGGGGTGCAGGGAGAGAGTGAGGCAGTGAGATCAGTTTGGATTGATGCAGGGCTGCAGTGAGAGTGTGAGGCAGTGAGATTAGTTTGGTTTGATGCAGGGGTGTCAGGAGAGTGTGAGGCAGTGAGATTAGTTTGGATTGATGCAGGGGTGTCAGGAGAGAGTGAGGCAGTGAGATTAGTTTGGATTGATGCAGGGGTGTCAGGAGAGAGTGAGGCAGTGAGATTAGTTTGGATTGCTGCAGGGGTGTCAGGAGAAAGTGAGGCAGTGAGATTAGTTTGGATTGATGCAGGGGTGTAGGCAGAGAGTGAGGCAGTGAAAATAGTTTGGATTGAAGCAGGTGTGTCAGGAGAGAGTGAGGCAGTGAGATTACTTTGGATTGTTGCAGGGGTGAAGGGAGAGGGTGCGGCAGCGAGATTAGTTTGGATTGATGCAGGGGTGTCAGGAGAAAGTGAGGCAGTGAGATTAGTTTGGATTGCTGCAGGGGTCTCAGGAGAGATTGAGGCAGTGAGATTAGTTTCGATTGATGCAGGGGTCTCAGGAGAGATTGAGGCAGTGAGATTAGTTTCGATTGATGCAGGGGTTTAGGGAGAGAGTGAGGCAGTGAGACGAGTTTGGATTGATACAGGGGTGTCAGGAGAGAGTGAGGCAGTGAGATTAGTTTGGATTGATGCAGGGGTGCAGGGAGAGAGTGAGGCAGTGAGACAAGTTTGGATTGATGCAGGGGTGCAGGGAGAGAGTGAGGCAGAGAGATTAGTTTGGATTGATGCAGGGGTGTCAGGAGAGAGTGATGCAGTGAGATTAGTTTGGATTGATGCAGGGGTGTCAGGAGAGAGTGATGCAGTGAGACTAGTTTGGATTGATGCAGGGGTGCAGGGAGAGAGTGAGGCAGAGAGATTAGTTTGGTTGATGCAGGGGTGCAGGGAGAGAGTGAGGCAGAGAGATTAGTTTGGATTGATGCAGGGGTGCAGGGAGAGAGTGAGGCAGTGACACTAGTTTGGATTGATGCAGGGGTGCAGGGAGAGAGTGAGGCAGAGAGATTAGTTTGGATTGATGCAGGGGTGCAGGGAGAGAGTGAGGCAGAGAGATTAGTTTGGATTGATGCAGGGGTGCAGGGAGAGAGTGAGGCAGTGACACTAGTTTGGATTGATGCAGGGGTGCAGGGAGAGAGTGAGGCAGAGAGATTAGTTTGGATTGATGCAGGGGTGCAGGGAGAGAGTGAGGCAGTGAGATTAGTTTGGATTGATGCAGGGGTGCAGGGAGAGAGTGAGGCAGTGAGACTAGTTTGGATTGATGCAGGGGTGCAGGGAGAGAGTGAGGCAGAGAGATTAGTTTGGATTGATGCAGGGGTGCAGGGAGAGAGTGAGGCAGAGAGATTAGTTTGGATTGATGCAGGGGTGCAGGGAGAGAGTGAGGCAGTGAGACTAGTTTGGATTGATGCAGGGGTTTAGGGAGAGAGTGAGGCAGTGAAAATAGTTTGGATTGATGCAGGGGTGTCAGGAGAGAGTGAGGCAGTGAGATTACCTTGGATTGATGCCGGGGTGTCAGGAGAGAGGGAAGCAGTGAGATTAGTTTGGATTTATGCAGGGGTGTCAGGAGAGTGTGAGGCAGTGAGATTAGTTTGGATTGATGCAGGGGTGTCAGGAGAGAGTGAGGCAGTGAGATCAGTTTGGATTGATGCAGGGGTGCAGTGAGAGTGTGAGGCAGTGAGATCAGTTTGGATTGATGCAGGGGTGCAGTGAGAGAGTGAGGCAGTGAGATTAGTTTGGTTTGATGCAGGGGTGTCAGGAGAGAGTGAGGCAGTGAGATTAGTTTGGATTGATGCAGGGGTGCAGGGAGAGAGTGAGGCAGAGAGATTAGTTTGGATTGATGCAGGGGTGCAGGGAGAGAGTGAGGCAGTGAGATCAGTTTGGATTGATGCAGGGGTGCAGTGAGAGTGTGAGGCAGTGAGATTAGTTTGGTTTCATGCAGGGGTGACAGGAGAGTGTGAGGCAGTGACATTAGTTTGGTTTGATGCAGGGGTGCAGGGAGAGAGTGAGGCAGTGAGATCAGTTTGGATTGATGCAGGGGTGCAGTGAGAGTGTGAGGCAGTGAGATTAGTTTGGTTTGATGCAGGGGTGTCAGGAGAGTGTGAGGCAGTGAGATTAGTTTGGATTGATGCAGGGGTTTAGGGAGAGAGTGAGGCAGTGAGATTAGTTTGGATTGATGCAGGGGTGTCAGGAGAGAGTGAGGCCGTGACATTAGTTTGGATTGATGCAGGGGTGTCAGGAGAGTGTGAGGCAGTGAGATTAGTTTGGATTGATGCAGGGGTTTAGGGAGAGAGTGAGGCAGTGAGATTAGTTTGGTATGATGCAGGGGTGTCAGGAGAGAGTGAGGCAGTGGGATTAGTTTGGATTGATGCAGGGGTGTCAGGAGAGAGTGAGGCATTGAGATTACATTTGGATTGATGCAGGGGTGTCAGGAGAGAGTGAGGCAGTGAGATTACCTTGGATTGATGCTGGGGTGTCAGGAGAGAGTGAAGCAGTGAGATTAGTTTGGATTGATGCAGGCATGTCAGGAGAGAGTGAGGCAGTGAGATTAGTTTGCATTGATGCAGGGGTGCAGGGAGAGGGTGAGGCAGTGAGATTAGTTTGGATTGATGCTGGGGTGTCAGGAGAGAGTGAGGCAGTGAGATTAGTTTGCATTGATGCAGGGGTGTAGGGAGAGAGTGAGGCAGTGAGATTAGTTTGCATTGATGCAGGGGTGCAGGGAGAGGGTGAGGCAGCGAGATTAGTTTGGATGGTTGCAGGGGTGCAGGGAGAGAGTGAGGCAGCGAGACTAGTTTGGATTGATGCAGGGGTGTCAGGAGAGAATGAGGCAGTGAGATTAGATTGTTTTGATGCAGGGATGTCAGGAGAGAGTGAGGCAGTGAGATTAGTTTGGATTGATGCAGGGGTGTCAGGAGAGAGTGAGGCAGTGAGATTAGTTTGGATTGATGCAGGGGTGCAGGGAGAGGGTGAGGCAGTGAGATTAGTTTGGATCGATGCAGGGGTGTCAGGAGAGAGTGAGGCAGTGAGATTAGTTTGCATTGATGCAGGGGTGTCAGGAGAGTGTGAGGCAGTGAGATTAGTTTGGATTGTTGCAGGGGTGCAGGGAGAGAGTGAGGCAGTGAGAATAGTTTGGATTGATGCAGGGGTGCAGGGAAAGGGTGAGGCAGCGAGATTAGTTTGGATTACTGCAGGGGTGTCAGGAGAAAGTGAGGCAGTGAGATAAGTTTGGATTGATGCAGGGGTGCAGGGAGAGAGTGAGGCAGTGAGATTAGTTTGGATAGATGCAGGGGTGCAGTGAGAGTGTGAGGCAGTGAGATTAGTTTGGATTGATGCAGGGGTGCAGTGAGAGTGTGAGGCAGAGAGATTAGTTTGGATTGATGCAGGGGTGCAGGGAGAGAGTGAGGCAGAGAGATTAGTTTGGATTGATGCAGGGGTGCAGGGAGAGAGTGAGGCAGTGAGACTAGTTTGGATTGATGCAGGGGTTTAGGGAGAGAGTGAGGCAGTGAAAATAGTTTGGATTGATGCAGGGGTGTCAGGAGAGAGTGAGGCAGTGAGATTACCTTGGATTGATGCCGGGGTGTCAGGAGAGAGGGAAGCAGTGAGATTAGTTTGGATTTATGCAGGGGTGTCAGGAGAGTGTGAGGCAGTGAGATTAGTTTGGATTGATGCAGGGGTGTCAGGAGAGAGTGAGGCAGTGAGATTAGTTTGGATTGATGCAGGGGTGTCAGGAGAGAGTGAGGCAGTGAGATCAGTTTGGATTGATGCAGGGGTGCAGTGAGAGTGTGAGGCAGTGAGATTAGTTTGGTTTGATGCAGGGGTGTCAGGAGAGAGTGAGGCAGTGAGATTAGTTTGGATTGATGCAGGGGTGCAGGGAGAGAGTGAGGCAGTGAGATCAGTTTGGATTGATGCAGGGGTGCAGTGAGAGTGTGAGGAAGTGAGATTAGTTTGGTTTGATGCAGGGGTGTCAGGAGAGAGTGAGGCAGTGAGATTAGTTTGGATTGATGCAGGGGTGCAGTGAGAGTGTGAGGCAGTGAGATTAGTTTGGTTTGATGCAGGGGTGCAGGGAGAGAGTGAGGCAGTGAGATCAGTTTGGATTGATGCAGGGCTGCAGTGAGAGTGTGAGGCAGTGAGATTAGTTTGGTTTGATGCAGGGGTGTCAGGAGAGTGTGAGGCAGTGAGATTAGTTTGGATTGATGCAGGGGTGCAGGGAGAGAGTGAGGCAGTGAGATTAGTTTGGATTGATGCAGGGGTGTCAGGAGAGTGTGAGGCAGTGAGATTAGTTTGGATTGATGCAGGGGTGTCAGGAGAGAGTGAGGCAGTGAGATTAGTTTGGATTGATGCAGGGGTGTCAGGAGAGAGTGAGGCAGTGAGATTAGTTTGGATTGCTGCAGGGGTGTCAGGAGAAAGTGAGGCAGTGAGATTAGTTTGGATTGATGCAGGGGTGTAGGCAGAGAGTGAGGCAGTGAAAATAGTTTGGATTGAAGCAGGTGTGTCAGGAGAGAGTGAGTCAGTGAGATTACTTTGGATTGTTGCAGGGGTGAAGGGAGAGGGTGCGGCAGCGAGATTAGTTTGGATTGATGCAGGGGTGTCAGGAGAAAGTGAGGCAGTGAGATTAGTTTGGATTGCTGCAGGGGTCTCAGGAGAGATTGAGGCAGTGAGATTAGTTTCGATTGATGCAGGGGTCTCAGGAGAGATTGAGGCAGTGAGATTAGTTTCGATTGATGCAGGGGTTTAGGGAGAGAGTGAGGCAGTGAGACGAGTTTGGATTGATGCAGGGGTGTCAGGAGCGAGTGAGGCAGTGAGATTAGTTTGGATTGATGCAGGGGTGCAGGGAGAGAGTGAGGCAGTGAGACAAGTTTGGATTGATGCAGGGGTGCAGGGAGAGAGTGAGGCAGAGAGATTAGTTTGGATTGATGCAGGGGTGTCAGGAGAGAGTGATGCAGTGAGATTAGTTTGGATTGATGCAGGGGTGTCAGGAGAGAGTGATGCAGTGAGACTAGTTTGGATTGATGCAGGGGTGCAGGGAGAGAGTGAGGCAGAGAGATTAGTTTGGATTGATGCAGGGGTGCAGGGAGAGAGTGAGGCAGAGAGATCAGTTTGGATTGATGCAGGGGTGCAGGGAGAGAGTGAGGCAGTGAGACTAGTTTGGATTGATGCAGGGGTGCAGGGAGAGAGTGAGGCAGAGAGATTAGTTTGGATTGATGCAGGGGTGCAGGGAGAGAGTGAGGCAGAGAGATTAGTTTGGATTGATGCAGGGGTGCAGGGAGAGAGTGAGGCAGTGACACTAGTTTGGATTGATGCAGGGGTGCAGGGAGAGAGTGAGGCAGAGAGATTAGTTTGGATTGATGCAGGGGTGCAGGGAGAGAGTGAGGCAGTGAGATTAGTTTGGATTGATGCAGGGGTGCAGGGAGAGAGTGAGGCAGTGAGACTAGTTTGGATTGATGCAGGGGTGCAGGGAGAGAGTGAGGCAGTGAGATTAGTTTGGATTGATGCAGGGGTGTCAGGAGAGAGTGAGGCAGTGAGATTAGTTTGGATTGCTGCAGGGGTGTCAGGAGAAAGTGAGGCAGTGAGATTAGTTTGGATTGATGCAGGGGTGTAGGCAGAGAGTGAGGCAGTGAAAATAGTTTGGATTGAAGCAGGTGTGTCAGGAGAGAGTGAGGCAGTGAGATTACTTTGGATTGTTGCAGGGGTGAAGGGAGAGGGTGCGGCAGCGAGATTAGTTTGGATTGATGCAGGGGTGTCAGGAGAAAGTGAGGCAGTGAGATTAGTTTGGATTGCTGCAGGGGTCTCAGGAGAGATTGAGGCAAAGAGATTAGTTTCGATTGATGCAGGGGTCTCAGGAGAGATTGAGGCAGTGAGATTAGTTTCGATTGATGCAGGGGTTTAGGGAGAGAGTGAGGCAGTGAGACGAGTTTGGATTGATGCAGGGGTGTCAGGAGAGAGTGAGGCAGTGAGATTAGATTGGATTGATGCAGGGGTGCAGGGAGAGAGTGAGGCAGTGAGACAAGTTTGGATTGATGCAGGGGTGCAGGGAGAGAGTGAGGCAGAGAGATTAGTTTGGATTGATGCAGGGGTGTCAGGAGAGAGTGATGCAGTGAGATTAGTTTGGATTGATGCAGGGGTGTCAGGAGAGAGTGATGCAGTGAGACTAGTTTGGATTGATGCAGGGGTGCAGGGAGAGAGTGAGGCAGAGAGATTAGTTTGGATTGATGCAGGGGTGCAGGGAGAGAGTGAGGCAGAGAGATTAGTTTGGATTGATGCAGGGGTGCAGGGAGAGAGTGAGGCAGTGAGACTAGTTTGGATTGATGCAGGGGTGCAGGGAGAGAGTGAGGCAGAGAGATTAGTTTGGATTGATGCAGGGGTGCAGGGAGAGAGTGAGGCAGAGAGATTAGTTTGGATTGATGCAGGGGTGCAGGGAGAGAGTGAGGCAGTGACACTAGTTTGGATTGATGCAGGGGTGCAGGGAGAGAGTGAGGCAGAGAGATTAGTTTGGATTGATGCAGGGGTGCAGGGAGAGAGTGAGGCAGTGAGATTAGTTTGGATTGATGCAGGGGTGCAGGGAGAGAGTGAGGCAGTGAGACTAGTTTGGATTGATGCAGGGGTGCAGGGAGAGAGTGAGGCAGAGAGATTAGTTTGGATTGATGCAGGGGTGCAGGGAGAGAGTGAGGCAGAGAGATTAGTTTGGATTGATGCAGGGGTGCAGGGAGAGAGTGAGGCAGTGAGACTAGTTTGGATTGATGCAGGGGTTTAGGGAGAGAGTGAGGCAGTGAAAATAGTTTGGATTGATGCAGGGGTGTCAGGAGAGAGTGAGGCAGTGAGATTACCTTGGATTGATGCCGGGGTGTCAGGAGAGAGGGAAGCAGTGAGATTAGTTTGGATTTATGCAGGGGTGTCAGGAGAGTGTGAGGCAGTGAGATTAGTTTGGATTGATGCAGGGGTGTCAGGAGAGAGTGAGGCAGTGAGATCAGTTTGGATTGATGCAGGGGTGCAGTGAGAGTGTGAGGCAGTGAGATCAGTTTGGATTGATGCAGGGGTGCAGTGAGAGAGTGAGGCAGTGAGATTAGTTTGGTTTGATGCAGGGGTGTCAGGAGAGAGTGAGGCAGTGAGATTAGTTTGGATTGATGCAGGGGTGCAGGGAGAGAGTGAGGCAGTGAGATCAGTTTGGATTGATGCAGGGGTGCAGTGAGATTGTGAGGCAGTGAGATTAGTTTGGTTTGATGCAGGGGTGACAGGAGAGTGTGAGGCAGTGACATTAGTTTGGTTTGATGCAGGGGTGCAGGGAGAGAGTGAGGCAGTGAGATCAGTTTGGATTGATGCAGGGGTGCAGTGAGAGTGTGAGGCAGTGAGATTAGTTTGGATTGATGCAGGGGTTTAGGGAGAGAGTGAGGCAGTGAGATTAGTTTGGATTGATGCAGGGGTTTCAGGAGAGAGTGAGGCCGTGACATTAGTTTGGATTGATGCAGGGGTGTCAGGAGAGTGTGAGGCAGTGAGATTAGTTTGGATTGATGCAGGGGTTTAGGGAGAGAGTGAGGCAGTGAGATTAGTTTGGTTTGATGCAGGGGTGTCAGGAGAGAGTGAGGCAGTGAGATTAGTTTGGATTGATGCAGGGGTGCAGTGAGAGAGTGAGGCAGAGAGATTAGTTTGGATTGATGCAGGGGTGCAGGGAGAGAGTGAGGCAGTGAGACTAGTTTGGATTGATGCAGGGGTTTAGGGAGAGAGTGAGGCAGTGAAAATAGTTTGGATTGATGCAGGGGTGTCAGGAGAGAGTGAGGCAGTGAGATTACCTTGGATTGATGCCGGGGTGTCAGGAGAGAGGGAAGCAGTGAGATTAGTTTGGATTTATGCAGGGGTGTCAGGAGAGTGTGAGGCAGTGAGATTAGTTTGGATTGATGCAGGGGTGTCAGGAGAGAGTGAGGCAGTGAGATCAGTTTGGATTGATGCAGGGGTGCAGTGAGAGTGTGAGGCAGTGAGATCAGTTTGGATTGATGCAGGGGTGCAGTGAGAGAGTGAGGCAGTGAGATTAGTTTGGTTTGATGCAGGGGTGTCAGGAGAGAGTGAGGCAGTGAGATTAGTTTGGATTGATGCAGGGGTGCAGGGAGAGAGTGAGGCAGTGAGATCAGTTTGGATTGATGCAGGGGTGCAGTGAGATTGTGAGGCAGTGAGATTAGTTTGGTTTGATGCAGGGGTGACAGGAGAGTGTGAGGCAGTGACATTAGTTTGGTTTGATGCAGGGGTGCAGGGAGAGAGTGAGGCAGTGAGATCAGTTTGGATTGATGCAGGGGTGCAGTGAGAGTGTGAGGCAGTGAGATTAGTTTGGATTGATGCAGGGGTTTAGGGAGAGAGTGAGGCAGTGAGATTAGTTTGGATTGATGCAGGGGTTTCAGGAGAGAGTGAGGCCGTGACATTAGTTTGGATTGATGCAGGGGTGTCAGGAGAGTGTGAGGCAGTGAGATTAGTTTGGATTGATGCAGGGGTTTAGGGAGAGAGTGAGGCAGTGAGATTAGTTTGGTTTGATGCAGGGGTGTCAGGAGAGAGTGAGGCAGTGAGATTAGTTTGGATTGATGCAGGGGTGTCAGGAGAGAGTGAGGCATTGAGATTACATTTGGATTGATGCAGGGGTGTCAGGAGAGAGTGAGGCAGTGAGATTACCTTGGATTGATGCTGGGGTGTCAGGAGAGAGTGAAGCAGTGAGATTAGTTTGGATTGATGCAGGCATGTCAGGAGAGAGTGAGGCAGTGAGATTAGTTTGCATTGATGCAGGGGTGCAGGGAGAGGGTGAGGCAGTGAGATTAGTTTGGATTGATGCTGGGGTGTCAGGAGAGAGTGAGGCAGTGAGATTAGTTTGCATTGATGCAGGGGTGTCAGGAGAGAGTGAGGCAGTGAGATTAGTTTGCATTGATGCAGGGGTGCAGGGAGAGGGTGAGGCAGCGAGATTAGTTTGGATTGTTGCAGGGGTGCAGGGAGAGAGTGAGGCAGCGAGACTAGTTTGGATTGATGCAGGGGTGTCAGGAGAGAGTGAGGCAGTGAGATTAGATTGTTTTGATGCAGGGATGTCAGGAGAGAGTGAGGCAGTGAGATTAGTTTGGATTGATGCAGGGGTGTCAGGAGAGAGTGAGGCAGTGAGATTAGTTTGGATTGATGCAGGGGTGCAGGGAGAGGGTGAGGCAGTGAGATTAGTTTGGATCGATGCAGGGGTGTCAGGAGAGAGTGAGGCAGTGAGATTAGTTTGCATTGATGCAGGGGTGTCAGGAGAGAGTGAGGCAGTGAGATTAGTTTGGATTGTTGCAGGGGTGCAGGGAGAGAGTGAGGCAGTGAGAATAGTTTGGATTGATGCAGGGGTGCAGGGAGAGGGTGAGGCAGCGAGATTAGTTTGGATTACTGCAGGGGTGTCAGGAGAAAGTGAGGCAGTGAGATAAGTTTGGATTGATGCAGGGGTGCAGGGAGAGAGTGAGGAAGTGAGATCAGTTTGGATTGATGCAGGGGTGCAGTGAGAGTGTGAGGCAGTGAGATTAGTTTGCTTTGATGCAGGGGTGTCAGGAGAGAGTGAGGCAGTGAGATTAGTTTGGATTGATGCAGGGGTGCAGTGAGAGTGTGAGGCAGTGAGATTAGTTTGGTTTGATGCAGGGGTGTCAGGAGAGTGTGAGGCAGTGACTTTAGTTTGGTTTGATGCAGGGGTGTCAGGAGAGAGTGATGCAGTGAGATTAGTTTGGATTGATGCAGGGGTGTCAGGAGAGAGTGAGGCAGTGAGATTAGTTTGGATTGATGCAGGGGTGTCAGGAGAGAGTGAGGCAGTGAGATTAGTTTGCTTTGATGCAGGGGTGTCAGGAGAGTGTGAGGCAGTGAGATTAGTTTGGATTGATGCAGGGGTTTAGGGAGAGAGTGAGGCAGTGAGATTAGTTTGGATTGATGCAGGGGTGTCAGGAGAGAGTGAGGCAGTGAGATTAGTTTGGATTGATGCAGGGGTGTCAGGAGAGAGTGAGGCATTGAGATTACATTTGGATTGATGCAGGGGTGTCAGGAGAGAGTGAGGCAGTGAGATTACCTTGGATTGATGCCGGGGTGTCAGGAGAGAGTGAGGCAGTGAGATTAGTTTGGATTGATGCTGGGGTGTCAGGAGAGAGTGAGGCAGTGAGATTAGTTTGCATTGATGCAGGGGTGTCAGGAGAGAGTGAGGCAGTGAGATTAGTTTGGATTGATGCTGGGGTGTCAGGAGAGAGTGAGGCAGTGAGATTAGTTTGCATTGATGCAGGGGTGTCAGGAGAGAGTGAGGCAGTGAGATTAGTTTGCACTGATGCAGGGGTGTAGGGAGAGAGTGAGGCAGTGACATTAGATTGTTTTGATGCAGGGATGTCAGGAGAGAGTGAGGCAGTGAGATTAGTTTGGATTGATGCAGGGGTGCAGGGAGAGGGTGAGGCAGTGAGATTAGTTTGCATTGATGCAGGGGTGCAGGGAGAGGGTGAGGCAGTGAGATTAGTTTGGATCGATGCAGGGGTGTCAGGAGAGAGTGAGGCAGTGAGATTAGTTTGCATTGATGCAGGGGTGTCAGGAGAGAGTGAGGCAGTGAGATTAGTTTGGATTGATGCAGGGGTGTAGGGAGAGAGTGAGGCAGTGAGATTAGTTTGGATTGTTGCAGGGGTGTCAGGAGAAAGTGAGGCAGTGAGACAAGTTTGGATTGATGCAGGGGTGCAGGGAGAGGGTGAGGCAGCGAGATTAGTTTGGATTACTGCAGGGGTGTCAGGAGAAAGTGAGGCAGTGAGATAAGTTTGGATTGTTGCAGGGGTGCAGGGAGAGGGAAGCAGTGAGATTAGTTTGGATTGATGCCGGGTTGTCAGGAGAGAGTGTGGCAGTGAGATCAGTTTGGATTGATGCCGGGGTGTCAGGAGAGAGGGAAGCAGTGCGATCAGTTTGGATTGAAGCAGGGGTGTCAGGACAGAGTGAGGCAGTGAGATTACCTTGGATTGATGCAGGGGTGTCAGGGGAGAGTGAGGCAGTGAGATCAGTTTGGATTGATGCAGGGGTGCAGGGAAAGAGTGAGGCAGAGAGATTAGTTTTGATTGATGCAGGGGTGCAGTGAGAGTGTGAGGCAGTGAGATTAGTTTGGTTTGATGCAGGGGTGTCAGGAGAGAGTGAGGCATTGAGATTAGTTTGGATTGATGCAGGGGTGCAGGGAGCGTGTGAGGCAGTGAGATTAGTTTCGATTGATGCAGGGTTGCAGGGAGAGAGTGAGGCAGAGAGATTAGTTTGGATTGATGCAGGGGTGTCAGGAGAGAGTGAGGCAGTGAGATTAGTTTGGATTGATGCAGGGGTGTCAGGAGAGAGTGAGGCAGTGAGATTAGTTTGGATTGATGCAGGGGTTTAGGGAGAGAGTGAGGCAGTGAGAGTAGTTTGGATTTATGCAGGGTTGCAGGGAGAGAGTGAGATTTGTTTGGATTGATGCAGGGGTGTCAGGAGAGAGTGAGGCAGTGAGATTAGTTTGGATGATGCAGGGGTTTAGGGAGAGAGTGAGGCAGTGAGAGTAGTTTCGATTGATGCAGGGGTGTCAGGAGAGAGTGAGGCAGTTAGAAAATGTTGGATTGTTGCAGGGATATCAGGAGAGAGTGAGGCAGTGAGATTACCTTGGATTGATGCCGGCGTGTCAGGAGAGAGGGAAGCAGTGAGATTAGTTTGGATTGATGCAGGGGTGCAGGGAGAGTGAGGCAGTGAGATTAGTTTGGATTGATGCAGGGGTGTCAGGAGAGAGTGAGGCAGTGAGATTAGTTTGGATTTATGCCGGGGTGTCAGGAGAGATTGAGGCAGTGAGATTAGTTTGGATTGATGCAGGGGTGTCAGGAGAGAGTGAGGCAGTGAGATTAGTTTGGATTGATGCAGGGGTGTCAGGAGAGAGTGAGGCAGTGAGATTAGTTTGGATTGATGCCGGGTTGTCAGGAGAGAGTGAGGTAGTGAGATTAGTTTGGATTTATGCAGGGGTGTCAGGAGAGAGTGAGGCAGTGAGATTAGTTTGGATTGATGCAGGGGTTTAGGGAGAGAGTGAGGCAGTGAGATTAGTTTGGATTGATGCAGGGGTGTCAGGAGAGAGTGAGGCAGTGAGATTAGTTTGGATTGATGCAGGGGTGTCAGGAGAGAGTGAGGCATTGAGATTACATTTGGATTGATGCAGGGGTGTCAGGAGAGAGTGAGGCAGTGAGATTACCTTGGATTGATGCCGGGGTGTCAGGAGAGAGTGAGGCAGTGAGATTAGTTTGGATTGATGCTGGGGTGTCAGGAGAGAGTGAGGCAGTGAGATTAGTTTGCATTGATGCAGGGGTGTCAGGAGAGAGTGAGGCAGTGAGATTAGTTTGGATTGATGCTGGGGTGTCAGGAGAGAGTGAGACAGTGAGATTAGTTTGCATTGATGCAGGCGTGTCAGGAGAGAGTGAGGCAGTGAGATTAGTTTGCACTGATGCAGGGGTGTAGGGAGAGAGTGAGGCAGTGACATTAGATTGTTTTGATGCAGGGATGTCAGGAGAGAGTGAGGCAGTGAGATTAGTTTGGATTGATGCAGGGGTGCAGGGAGAGGGTGAGGCAGTGAGATTAGTTTGCATTGATGCAGGGGTGCAGGGAGAGGGTGAGGCAGTGAGATTGGTTTGGATCGATGCAGGGGTGTCAGGAGAGAGTGAGGCAGTGAGATTAGTTTGCATTGATGCAGGGGTGTCAGGAGAGAGTGAGGCAGTGAGATTAGTTTGGATTGATGCAGGGGTGTAGGGAGAGAGTGAGGCAGTGAGATTAGTTTGGATTGTTGCAGGGGTGTCAGGAGAAAGTGAGGCAGTGAGACAAGTTTGGATTGATGCAGGGGTGCAGGGAGAGGGTGAGGCAGCGAGATTAGTTTGGATTACTGCAGGGGTGTCAGGAGAAAGTGAGGCAGTGAGATAAATTTGGATTGTTGCAGGGGTGCAGGGAGAGGGAAGCAGTGAGATTAGTTTGGATTGAAGCCGGGTTGTCAGGAGAGAGTGAGGCAGTGAGATCAGTTTGGATTGATGCCGGGGTGTCAGGAGAGAGGGAAGCAGTGCGATCAGTTTGGATTGAAGCAGGGGTGTCAGGACAGAGTGAGGCAGTGAGATTACCTTGGATTGATGCAGGGGTGTCAGGGGAGAGTGAGGCAGTGAGATCAGTTTGGATTGATGCAGGGGTGCAGGGAAAGAGTGAGGCAGAGAGATTAGTTTTGATTGATGCAGGGGTGCAGTGAGAGTGTGAGGCAGTGAGATTAGTTTGGTTTGATGCAGGGGTGTCAGGAGAGAGTGAGGCATTGAGATTAGTTTGGATTGATGCAGGGGTGCAGGGAGAGTGTGAGGCAGTGAGATTAGTTTCGATTGATGCAGGGTTGCAGGGAGAGAGTGAGGCAGAGAGATTAGTTTGGATTGATGCAGGGGTGTCAGGAGAGAGTGAGGCAGTGAGATTAGTTTGGATTGATGCAGGGGTGTCAGGAGAGAGTGAGGCAGTGAGATTAGTTTGGATTGATGCAGGGGTTTAGGGAGAGAGTGAGGCAGTGAGAGTAGTTTGGATTTATGCAGGGTTGAAGGGAGAGAGTGAGGCAGTGAGATTTGTTTGGATTGATGCAGGGGTGTCAGGAGAGAGTGAGGCAGTGAGATTAGTTTGGATTGATGCAGGGGTTTAGGGAGAGAGTGAGGCAGTGAGAGTAGTTTCGATTGATGCAGGGGTGTCATGAGAGAGTGAGGCAGTTAGAAAATGTTGGATTGTTGCAGGGATATCAGGAGAGAGTGAGGCAGTGAGATTACCTTGGATTGATGCCGGGGTGTCAGGAGAGAGGGAAGCAGTGAGATTAGTTTGGATTTATGCCGGGGTGTCAGGAGAGAGTGAGGCAGTGAGATTAGTTTGGATTGATGCAGGGGTGCAGGGAGAGTGAGGCAGTGAGATTAGTTTGGATTGATGCAGGGGTGTCAGGAGAGAGTGAGGCAGTGAGATTAGTTTGGATTTATGCCGGGGTGTCAGGAGAGAGTGAGGCAGTGAGATTAGTTTGGATTGATGCAGGGGTGTCAGGAGAGAGTGAGGCAGTGAGATTAGTTTGGATTGATGCAGGGGTGTCAGGAGAGAGTGAGGCAGTGAGATTAGTTTGGATTGATGCCGGGTTGTCAGGAGAGAGTGAGGTAGTGAGATTAGTTTGGATTGATGCAGGGGTGTCAGGAGAGAGTGAGGCAGTGAGATTAGTTTGGATTGATGCAGGGGTCGAGGCAGAGAGTGAGGCAGAGAGATTAGTTTGGTTTGATGCAGGGGTGTCAGGAGAGAGTGAGGCAGTGAGATTAGTTTGGATTGATGCAGGGGTGTCAGGAGAGAGTGAGGCAGTGAGACTAGTTTGGATTGATGCAGGGGTGTAGGCAGAGAGTGAGGCAGTGAAAATAGTTTGGATTGATGCAGGGGTGTCAGGAGAGAGTGAGGCAGTGAGATTATCTTGGATTGATGCCGGGGTGTCAGGAGAGAGGGAAGCAGTGAGATTAGTTTGGATTTATGCAGGGGTGTCAGGAGAGAGTGAGGCAGTGAGATTAGTTTGCATTGATGCAGGGGTGTCAGGAGAGAGTGAGGCAGTGAGATTAGTTTGGATTGATGCAGGGGTGTCAGGAGAGAGTGAGGCAGTGAGATTAGTTTGCATTGATGCAGGGGTGTCAGGAGAGGGTGAGGCAGTGAGATTAGTTTGGATTGATGCTGGGGTGTCAGGAGAGAGTGAGGCAGTGAGATTAGTTTGCATTGATGCAGGGGTGCAGGGAGAGGGTGAGGCAGCGAGATTAGTTTGGATTGTTGCAGGGGTGCAGGGAGAGAGTGAGGCAGCGAGACTAGTTTGGATTGATGCAGGGGTGTCAGGAGAGAGTGAGGCAGTGAGATTAGATTGTTTTGATGCAGGGATGTCAGGAGAGAGTGAGGCAGTGAGATTAGTTTGGATTGATGCAGGGGTGTCAGGAGAGAGTGAGGCAGTGAGATTAGTTTGCATTGATGCAGGGGTGCAGGGAGATGGTGAGGCAGTGAGATTAGTTTGGATCGATGCAGGGGTGTCAGGAGAGAGTGAGGCAGTGAGACTAGTTTGCATTGATGCAGGGGTGTCAGGAGAGAGTGAGGCAGTGAGATTAGTTTGGATTGTTGCAGGGGTGCAGGGAGAGAGTGAGGCAGTGAGACTAGTTTGGATTGATGCAGGGGTGCAGGGAGAGGGTGAGGCAGCGAGATTAGTTTGGATTGATGCAGGGGTTTCAGGAGAAAGTGAGGCAGTGAGATAAGTTTGGATTGTTGCAGGGGTGCAGGGAGAGTGTGAGGCAGTGAGATTAGTTTGGATTAATGCAGGGGTGCAGGGAGAGAGTGAGGCAGAGAGATTAGTTTGGATTGATGCAGGGGTGTCAGGAGAGAGTGAGGCAGTGAGATTAGTTTGGATTGATGCAGGGGTGTCAGGAGAGAGTGAGGCAGTGAGATTAGTTTGGATTGATGCAGGGGTTTATGGAGAGAGTGAGGCAGTGAGAGTAGTTTCGATTTATGCAGGGTTGCAGGGAGAGAGTGAGGCAGTGAGATTTGTTTGGATTGATGCAGGGGTGTCAGGAGAGAGTGAGGCAGTGAGATTAGTTTGGATTGATGCAGGGGTTTAGGGAGAGAGTGAGGCAGTGAGAGTAGTTTCGATTGATGCAGGGATATCAGGAGAGAGTGAGGCAGTGAGATTACCTTGGATTGATGCCGGGGTGTCAGGAGAAAGTGAGGCAGTGAAAATAGTTTGGATTGAAGCAGGGATGTCAGCAGAGAGTGAGGCAGTGAGAAAATGTTGGATTGTTGCAGGGATATCAGGAGAGAGTGAGGCAGTGAGATTACCTTGGATTGATGCCGGGGTGTCAGGAGAGAGGGAAGCAGTGAGATTAGTTTGGATTTATGCCGGGGTGTCAGGAGAGAGTGAGGCAGTGAGATTAGTTTGGATTGATGCAGGGGTGTCAGGAGAGAGTGAGGCAGTGAGATTAGTTTGGATTGATGCCGGGGTGTCAGGAGAGAGTGAGGCAGTGAGATTAGTTTGGATTGATGCAGGGGTGTCAGGAGAGAGTGAGGCAGTGAGATTAGTTAGGATTGATGCAGGGGTGTCAGGAGAGAGTGAGGCAGTGAGATTACCTTGGATTGATGCCGGGGTGTCAGGAGAGAGTGAGGCAGTGAGATTAGTTTGGATTGATGCAGGGGTCGAGGCAGAGAGTGAGGCAGAGAGATTAGTTTGGATTGATGCAGGGGTGTCAGGAGAGAGTGAGGCAGTGAGATTAGTTTGGATTGATGCCGGGTTGTCAGGAGAGAGTGAGGTAGTGAGATTAGTTTGGATTGATGCAGGGGTCGAGGCAGAGAGTGAGGCAGAGAGATTAGTTTGGTTTGATGCAGGGGTGTCAGGAGAGAGTGAGGCAGTGAGATTAGTTTGGATTGATGCAGGGGTGTCAGGAGAGAGTGAGGCAGTGAGATTAGTTTGGATTGATGCAGGGGTGTCAGGAGAGAGTGAGGCAGTGAGACTAGTTTGGATTGATGCAGGGGTGTAGGCAGAGAGTGAGGCAGTGAAAATAGTTTGGATTGATGCAGGGGTGTCAGGAGAGAGTGAGGCAGTGAGATTACCTTGGATTGATGCCGGGGTGTCAGGAGAGAGGGAAGCAGTGAGATTAGTTTGGATTTATGCAGGGGTGTCAGGAGAGAGTGAGGCAGTGAGATTAGTTTGCATTGATGCAGGGGTCTCAGGAGAGAGTGAGGCAGTGAGATTAGTTTGGATTGATGCAGGGGTGTCAGGAGAGAGTGAGGCAGTGAGATTAGTTTGCATTGATGCAGGGGTGCAGGGAGAGGGTGAGGCAGTGAGATTAGTTTGGATTGATGCTGGGGTGTCAGGAGAGAGTGAGGCAGTGAGATTAGTTTGCATTGATGCAGGGGTGCAGGGAGAGGGTGAGGCAGCGAGATTAGTTTGGATTGTTGCAGGGGTGCAGGGAGAGAGTGAGGCAGCGAGACTAGTTTGGATTGATGCAGGGGTGTCAGGAGAGAGTGAGGCAGTGAGATTAGATTGTTTTGATGCAGGGATGTCAGGAGAGAGTGAGGCAGTGAGATTAGTTTGGATTGATGCAGGGGTGTCAGGAGAGAGTGAGGCAGTGAGATTAGTTTGCATTGATGCAGGGGTGCAGGGAGAGGGTGAGGCAGTGAGATTAGTTTGGATCGATGCAGGGGTGTCAGGAGAGAGTGAGGCAGTGAGATTAGTTTGCATTGATGCAGGGGTGTCAGGAGAGAGTGAGGCAGTGAGATTAGTTTGGATTGTTGCAGGGGTGCAGGGAGAGAGTGAGGCAGTGAGACTAGTTTGGATTGATGCAGGGGTGCAGGGAGAGGGTGAGGCAGCGAGATTAGTTTGGATTGATGCAGGGGTGTCAGGAGAAAGTGAGGCAGTGAGATAAGTTTGGATTGTTGCAGGGGTGCAGGGAGAGTGTGAGGCAGTGAGATTAGTTTGGATTGATGCAGGGGTGCAGGGAGAGAGTGAGGCAGAGAGATTAGTTTGGATTGATGCAGGGGTGTCAGGAGAGAGTGAGGCAGTGAGATTAGTTTGGATTGATGCAGGGGTGTCAGGAGAGAGTGAGGCAGTGAGATTAGTTTGGATTGATGCAGGGGTTTAGGGAGAGAGTGAGGCAGTGAGAGTAGTTTCGATTTATGCAGGGTTGCAGGGAGAGAGTGAGGCAGTGAGATTTGTTTGGATTGATGCAGGGGTGTCAGGAGAGAGTGAGGCAGTGAGATTAGTTTGGATTGATGCAGGGGTTTAGGGAGAGAGTGAGGCAGTGAGAGTAGTTTCGATTGATGCAGGGATATCAGGAGAGAGTGAGGCAGTGAGATTACCTTGGATTGATGCCGGGGTGTCAGGAGAAAGTGAGGCAGTGAAAATAGTTTGGATTGAAGCAGGGATGTCAGCAGAGAGTGAGGCAGTGAGAAAATGTTGGATTGTTGCAGGGATATCAGGAGAGAGTGAGGCAGTGAGATTACCTTGGATTGATGCCGGGGTGTCAGGAGAGAGGGAAGCAGTGAGATTAGTTTGGATTTATGCCGGGGTGTCAGGAGAGAGTGAGGCAGTGAGATTAGTTTGGATTGATGCAGGGGTGTCAGGAGAGAGTGAGGCAGTGAGATTAGTTTGGATTGATGCCGGGGTGTCAGGAGAGAGTGAGGCAGTGAGATTAGTTTGGATTGATGCAGGGGTGTCAGGAGAGAGTGAGGCAGTGAGATTAGTTAGGATTGATGCAGGGGTGTCAGGAGAGAGTGAGGCAGTGAGATTACCTTGGATTGATGCCGGGGTGTCAGGAGAGAGTGAGGCAGTGAGATTAGTTTGGATTGATGCAGGGGTCGAGGCAGAGAGTGAGGCAGAGAGATTAGTTTGGATTGATGCAGGGGTGTCAGGAGAGAGTGAGGCAGTGAGATTAGTTTGGATTGATGCCGGGTTGTCAGGAGAGAGTGAGGTAGTGAGATTAGTTTGGATTGATGCAGGGGTCGAGGCAGAGAGTGAGGCAGAGAGATTAGTTTGGTTTGATGCAGGGGTGTCAGGAGAGAGTGAGGCAGTGAGATTAGTTTGGATTGATGCAGGGGTGTCAGGAGAGAGTGAGGCAGTGAGACTAGTTTGGATTGATGCAGGGGTGTAGGCAGAGAGTGAGGCAGTGAAAATAGTTTGGATTGATGCAGGGGTGTCAGGAGAGAGTGAGGCAGTGAGATCAGTTTGGATTGATGCAGGGGTGTCAGGAGAGAGTGAGGCAGTGAGATCAGTTTGGATTGATGCAGGGGTGTCAGGAGAGAGTGAGGCAGTGAGATTACCTTGGATTGATGCCGGGGTGTCAGGAGAGAGTGAGGCAGTGAGATTAGTTTGGTTTGATGCAGGGGTGTCAGGAGAGAGTGAGGCAGTGAGATTAGTTTGGATTGATGCAGGGGTGCAGGGAGAGAGGGAAGCAGTGAGATTAGTTTGGATTTATGCAGGGGTGTCAGGAGAGAGTGAGGCAGTGAGATTAGTTTGGATTGATGCAGGGGTGTCAGGAGAGAGTGAGGCAGTGAGATTAGTTTGGATTGATGCAGGGGTGTCAGGAGAGAGTGAGGCAGTGAGATCAGTTTGGATTGATGCAGGGGTGCAGTGAGAGTGTGAGGCAGTGAGATTAGTTTGGTTTGATGCAGGGGTGTCAGGAGAGAGTGAGGCAGTGAGATTAGTTTGGATTGATGCAGGGGTGCAGTGAGAGTGTGAGGCAGTGAGATTAGTTTGGTTTGATGCAGGGGTGCAGGGAGAGAGTGAGGCATTGAGATCAGTTTGGATTGATGCAGGGGTGCAGTGAGAGTGTGAGGCAGTGAGATTAGTTTGGTTTGATGCAGGGGTGCAGGGAGAGTGTGAGGCAGTGAGATTAGTTTGGTTTGATGCAGGGGTGCAGGGAGAGTGTGAGGCAGTGAGATTAGTTTGGTTTGATGCAGGGGTGCAGGGAGAGTGTGAGGCAGTGAGATTAGTTTGGATTGATGCAGGGGTGCAGTGAGAGTCTGAGGCAGTGAGATTAGTTTGGTTTGATGCAGGGGTGCAGGGAGAGTGTGAGGCAGTGAGATTAGTTTGGATTGATGCAGGGGTTTAGGGAGAGAGTGAGGCAGTGAGATTAGTTTGGATGGATGCAGGGGTGCAGGGAGAGTGTGAGGCAGTGAGATTAGTTTGGATTGATGCAGGGGTTTAGGGAGAGAGTGAGGCAGTGAGATTAGTTTGGATTGATGCAGGGGTGCAGTGAGAGTGTGAGGCAGTGAGATTAGTTTGGATTGATGCAGGGGTGTCAGGAGAGAGTGAGGCCGTAAGATTAGTTTGGATTGATGCAGGGGTGTCAGGAGAGTGTGAGGCAGTGAGATTAGTTTGGATTGATGCAGGGGTTTAGGGAGAGAGTGAGGCAGTGAGATTAGTTTGGTTTGATGCAGGGGTGCAGGGAGAGAGTGAGGCAGTGAGATTAGTTTGGATTGATGCAGGGGTGTCAGGAGAGAGTGAGGCATTGAGATTACATTTGGATTGATGCAGGGGTGTCAGGAGAGAGTGAGGCAGTGAGATTACCTTGGATTGATGCCGGGGTGTCAGGAGAGAGTGAAGCAGTGAGATTAGTTTGGATTGATGCAGGGGTGTCAGGAGAGAGTGAGGCAGTGAGATTAGTTTGCATTGATGCAGGGGTGCAGGGAGAGGGTGAGGCAGTGAGATTAGTTTGGATTGATGCAGGGGTGTCAGGTGAGAGTGAGGCAGTGAGATTAGTTTGCATTGATGCAGGGGTGCAGGGAGAGGGTGAGGCAGCGAGATTAGTTTGGATTGTTGCAGGGGTGCAGGGAGAGAGTGAGGCAGCGAGACTAGTTTGGATTGATGCAGGGGTGTCAGGAGAGAGTGAGGCAGTGAGATTAGATTGTTTTGATGCAGGGATGTCAGGAGAGAGTGAGGCAGTGAGATTAGTTTGGATTGATGCAGGGGTGTCAGGAGAGAGTGAGGCAGTGAGATTAGTTTGCATTGATGCAGGGGTGCAGGGAGAGGGTGAGGCAGTGAGATTAGTTTGGATTGATGCAGTGGTGTCAGGTGAGAGTGAGGCAGTGAGATTAGTTTGCATTGATGCAGGGGTGTCAGGAGAGAGTGAGGCAGTGAGATTAGTTTGGATTGTTGCAGGGGTGCAGGGAGAGAGTGAGGCAGTGAGACTAGTTTGGATTGATGCAGGGGTGCAGGGAGAGGGTGAGGCAGCGAGATTAGTTTGGATTGCTGCAGGGGTGTCAGGAGAAAGTGAGGCAGTGAGATAAGTTTGGATTGTTGCAGGGGTGCAGGGAGAAAGTGAGGCAGTGAGATCAGTTTGGATTGAAGCAGGGGTGTCAGGAGAGAGTGAGGCAGTGAGATTACCTTGGATTGATGCCGGGGTGTGAGGAGAGAGTGTGGCAGTGAGATCAGTTTGGATTGATGCCGGGGTGTCAGGAGAGAGGGAAGCAGTGCGATCAGTTTGGATTGAAGCAGGGGTGTCAGTAGAGAGTGAGGCAGTGAGAAAATGTTGGATTGTTGCAGGGATATCAGGAGAGAGTGAGGCAGTGAGATTACCTTGGATTGATGCAGGGGTGTCAGGAGAGAGTGAGGCAGTGAGATTAGTTTGGATTGATGCAGGGGTGTCAGGAGAGAGTGAGGCAGTGAGATTAGTTTGGATTGATGCAGGGGTGTCAGGAGAGAGTGAGGCAGAGAGATTAGTTTGGTTTGATGAAGGGGTGTCAGGAGAGAGTGAGGCAGTGAGATTAGTTTGGATTGATGCAGGGGTGTCAGGAGAGAGTGAGGCAGTGAGATTAGTTTGGTTTGATGCAGGGGTGTCAGGAGAGAGTGAGGCAGTGAGATTAGTTTGGTTTGATGCAGGGGTGCAGGGAGAGAGTGAGGCAGTGAGATTAGTTTGGATTGATGCAGGGGTGTCAGGAGAGAGTGAGGCATTGAGATTACATTTGGATTGATGCAGGGGTGTCAGGAGAGAGTGAGGCAGTGAGATTACCTTGGATTGATGCCGGGGTGTCAGGAGAGAGTGAAGCAGTGAGATTAGTTTGGATTGATGCAGGGGTGTCAGGAGAGAGTGAGGCAGTGAGATTAGTTTGCATTGATGCAGGGGTGCAGGGAGAGGGTGAGGCAGTGAGATTAGTTTGGATTGATGCAGGGGTGTCAGGTGAGAGTGAGGCAGTGAGATTAGTTTGCATTGATGCAGGGGTGCAGGGAGAGGGTGAGGCAGCGAGATTAGTTTGGATTGTTGCAGGGGTGCAGGGAGAGAGTGAGGCAGCGAGACTAGTTTGGATTGATGCAGGGGTGTCAGGAGAGAGTGAGGCAGTGAGATTAGATTGTTTTGATGCAGGGATGTCAGGAGAGAGTGAGGCAGTGAGATTAGTTTGGATTGATGCAGGGGTGTCAGGAGAGAGTGAGGCAGTGAGATTAGTTTGCATTGATGCAGGGGTGCAGGGAGAGGGTGAGGCAGCGAGATTAGTTTGGATTGCTGCAGGGGTGTCAGGAGAAAGTGAGGCAGTGAGATAAGTTTGGATTGTTGCAGGGGTGCAGGGAGAAAGTGAGGCAGTGAGATCAGTTTGGATTGAAGCAGGGGTGTCAGGAGAGAGTGAGGCAGTGAGATTACCTTGGATTGATGCCGGGGTGTGAGGAGAGAGTGTGGCAGTGAGATCAGTTTGGATTGATGCCGGGGTGTCAGGAGAGAGGGAAGCAGAGCGATCAGTTTGGATTGAAGCAGGGTGTCAGGAGAGAGTGAGGCAGTGAGAAAATGTTGGATTGTTGCAGGGATATCAGGAGAGAGTGAGGCAGTGAGATTACCTTGGATTGATGCAGGGGTGTCAGGAGAGAGTGAGGCAGTGAGATTAGTTTGGATTGATGTAGGGGTGTCAGGAGAGAGTGAGGCAGTGAGATTAGTTTGGATTGATGCAGGGGTGTCAGGAGAGAGTGAGGCAGAGAGATTAGTTTGGTTTGATGAAGGGGTGTCAGGAGAGAGTGAGGCAGTGAGATTAGTTTGGATTGATGCAGGGGTGTCAGGAGAGAGTGAGGCAGTGAGATTAGTTTGGTTTGATGCAGGGGTGTCAGGAGAGAGTGAGGCAGTGAGATTAGTTTGGATTGATGCAAGGGTGTCAGGAGAGAGTGAGGCAGTGAGATTAGTTTGGATTGAAGCAGGTGTGTCAGGAGAGAGTGAGGCAGTGAGATTACCTTGGATTGATGCCGGGGTGTAGGGAGAGAGGGAAGCAGTGAGATGAGTTTGGTTTGATGCAGGGGTGTCAGGAGAGAGTGAGGCAGTGAGATTAGTTTGGATTGATGCAGGGGTGCAGGGAGAGAGTGAGGCAGAGAGATTAGTTTGGATTGATGCAGGGGTGCAGGGAGAGAGTGAGGCAGTGAGATTAGTTTGGATTGATGCAGGGGTGTCAGGAGAGTGTGAGGCAGTGAGATTAGTTTGGATTGATGCAGGGGTGCAGGGAGAGAGTGAGGCAGAGAGATTAGTTTGGATTGATGCAGGGGTGCAGGGAGAGAGTGAGGCAGTGAGATTAGTTGGGATTGATGCCGGGGTGTCAGGAGAGAGTGAGGCAGTGAGATCAGTTTGGATTGATGCAGGGGTGTCAGGGGAGAGTGAGGCAGTGAGATTAGTTTGGATTGATGCAGGGGTGTCAGGAGAGAGTGAGGCAGTGAGATTAGTTTGGATTGAAGCAGGGGTGCAGGCAGAGAGTGCGGCAGTGAGATTAGTTTGGATTGATGCAGGGGTGCAGGGAGAGAGTGATGCAGTGAGATTAGTTTGGATTGATGCAGGGGTGCAGGGAGAGAGTGAGGCAGTGAGATTAGTTTGGATTGATGCAGGGGTGTCAGGAGAGAGTGAGGCAGTGAGATTAGTTTGGATTGATGCAGGGGTGTAGGGAGAGAGTGAGGCAGTGAGATTAGTTTGGATTGATGCAGGGGTGTAGGGAGAAAGTGAGGCTGTGAGATTAGTTTGGATTGATGCAGGGGTGTAGGGAGAGAGTGAGGCAGTGAGATTAGTTTGGATTGAAGCAGGGGTGTCAGGAGAGAGTGAGGCAGTGAGATTAGTTTGGATTGAAGCAGGGGTGTCAGGAGTTAGTGAGGCAGTGAGATTAGTTTGGATTGAAGCAGGGGTGTCAGGAGAGAGTGAGGCAGTGAGATTAGTTTGGATTGAAGCAGGGGTGTCAGGAGAGAGTGAGGCAGTGAGATTAGTTTGGATTGATGCAGGGGTTTCAGGAGAGAGTGAGGCAGTGAGATTATTTTGGATTGATGCAGGGGTGTCATGAGAAAGTGAGGCAGTGAAAATAGTTTGGGTTGATGCAGGGGTGCAGGGAAAGAGTGAGGCAGAGAGATTAGTTTGGATTGATGCAGGGGTGCAAGGAAAGAGTGAGGCAGAGAGATTAGTTTGGATTGATGCAGGGGTGCAGGGAGAGAGTGAGGCAGTGAGATTAGTTTGGATTGATGCAGGGGTGCAGGGAAAGAGTGAGGCAGTGAGATTAGTTTCGATTGATGCAGGGGTGCAGGGAGAGAGTGAGGCAGTGAGATTAGTTTGGATTGATGCAGGGGTGTAGGGAGAGAGTGAGGCTGTGAGATTAGTTTGGATTGATGCAGGGGTGCAGGGAGAGAGTGAGGCAGTGAGATTAGTTTGGATTGATGCAGGGGTGTCAGGAGAGAGTGAGGCAGTGAGATTAGTTTGGATTGATGCAGGGGTGCAGGGAAAGAGTGAGGCAGAGAGATTAGTTTCGATTGATGCAGGGGTGTCAGGAGAGAGTGAGGCAGTGAGATTAGTTTGGATTGATGCAGGGGTGCAGGGAGAGAGTGAGGCAGTGAGATTAGTTTGGATTGATGCAGGGGTGTCAGGAGAGAGTGAGGCAGTGAGATTAGTTTGGATTGATGCAGGGGTGCAGGGAAAGAGTGAGGCAGAGAGATTAGTTTGGATTGATTCAGGGGTGCAGGGAGAGGTTGAGGCAGAGAGATTAGTTTGGATTGATGCAGGGGTGTCAGGAGAGTGTGAGGCAGTGAGATTAGTTTGGATTGATGCAGGGGTGTCAGGAGAGAGTGAGGCAGTGAGATTAGTTTGGATTGATGCAGGGGTGTCAGGAGAGAGTGAGGCAGTGAGATTAGTTTGGATTGATGCAGGGGTGTCAGGGAAAGAGTGAGGCAGTGAGATTAGTTTGGATTGATGCAGGGGTGTCAGGAGAGAGTGAGGCAGTGAGATCAGTTTGGATTGATGCAGGGGTGTAGGGAGAGTGTGAGGCAGCGAGATTAGTTTGGATTGATGCAGGGGTGTGAGGAGAGAGTGAGGCAGCGAGATTAGTTTGGATTGATGTAGGGGTGTAGGGAGAGAGTGAGGCAGTGAGATTAGTTTGGATTGATGCAGGGGTGTAGGGAGAGAGTGAGGCAGTGAGATTAGTTTGGATTGATGCAGGGGTGTCAGGAGAGAGTGAGGAAGTGAGATTAGTTTGGATTGATGCAGGGGAGTCAGGAGAGAGTGAGGCAGTGAGATTAGTTTGGATTGATGCAGGGGTGTAGGGAGAGAGTGAGGCAGTGAGATTAGTTTGGATTGATGCAGGGGTGTAGGGAGAGAGTGAGGCAGTGAGATTAGTTTGGATTGATGCAGGGGTGTAGGGAGAGAGTGAGGCAGTGAGATTAGTTTGGATTGATGCAGGGGTGTAGGGAGAGAGTGAGGCAGTGAGATTAGTTTGGATTGATGCAGGGGTGTAGGGAGAGAGTGAGGCAGTGAGATTAGTTTGGATTGATGCAGGGGTGTCAGGAGAGAGTGAGGAAGTGAGATTAGTTTGGATTGATGCAGGGGTGTCAGGAGAGAGTGAGGCAGTGAGATTAGTTTGGATTGATGCAGGGGTGTAGGGAGAGAGTGAGGCAGTGAGATTAGTTTGGATTGATGCAGGGGTGTCAGGAGAGAGTGAGGCAGTGAGATTAGTTTGGATTGATGCAGGGGTGTAGGGAGAGAGTGAGGCAGTGAGATTAGTTTGGATTGATGCAGGGGTGTCAGGAGAGAGTGAGGCAGTGAGATTAGTTTGGATTGATGCAGGGGTGTAGGGAGAGAGTGAGGCAGTGAGATTAGTTTGGATTGATGCAGGGGTGTAGGGAGAGAGTGAGGCAGTGAGATTAGTTTGGATTGATGCAGGGGTGTAGGGAGAGAGTGAGGCAGTGAGATTAGTTTGGATTGATGCAGGGGTGTAGGGAGAGAGTGAGGCAGTGAGATTAGTTTGGATTGATGCAGGGGTATCAGGAGAGAGTGAGGCAGTGAGATTAGTTTGGATTGATGCAGGGGTGTAGGGAGAGAGTGAGGCAGTGAGATTAGTTTGGATTGATGCAGGGGTGTAGGGAGAGAGTGAGGCAGTGAGATTAGTTTGGATTGATGCAGGGGTGTAGGGAGAGAGTGAGGCAGTGAGATTAGTTTGGATTGATGCAGGGGTGTAGGGAGAGAGTGAGGCAGTGAGATTAGTTTGGATTGATGCAGGGGTGTAGGGAGAGAGTGAGGCAGTGAGATTAGTTTGGATTGATGCAGGGGTGTAGGGAGAGAGTGAGGCAGTGAGATTAGTTTGGATTGATGCAGGGGTGTCAGGAGAGAGTGAGGCAGTGAGATTAGTTTGGATTGATGCAGGTGTGTAGGGAGAGAGTGAGGCAGTGAGATTAGTTTGGATTGATGCAGGGGTGTAGGGAGAGAGTGAGGCAGTGAGATTAGTTTGGATTGATGCCGGGTTGTCAGGAGAGAGTGAGGCAGTGAGATTAGTTTGGATTGTTGCAGGGGTGTCATGAGAAAGTGAGGCAGTGAAAATAGTTTGGGTTGATGCAGGGGTGCAGGGAAAGAGTGAGGCAGAGAGATTAGTTTCGATTGATGCAGGGGTGTCAGGAGAGAGTGAGGCAGTGAGATTAGTTTGGATTGATGCAGGGGTGCAGGGAGAGAGTGAGGCAGTGAGATTAGTTTGGATTGATGCCGGGTTGTCAGGAGAGAGTGAGGCAGTGAGATTAGTTTGGATTGTTGCAGGGGTGTCATGAGAAAGTGAGGCAGTCAAAATAGTTTGGGTTGATGCAGGGGTGCAGGGAAAGAGTGAGGCAGAGAGATTAGTTTCGATTGATGCAGGGGTGTCAGGAGAGAGTGAGGCAGTGAGATTAGTTTCGATTGATGCAGGGGTGCAGGGAGAGAGTGAGGCAGGGAGATTAGTTTGGATTGATGCAGGGGTGCAGGGAAAGAGTGAGGCAGAGAGATTAGTTTGGATTGATGCAGGGGTGTCAGGAGAGAGTGAGGCAGTGAGATTAGTTTGGATTGATGCAGGGGTGTCAGGAGAGAGTGAGGCAGTGAGATTAGTTTGGATTGATGCAGGGGTGTCAGGAGAGAGTGAGGCAGTGAGATTAGTTTGGATTGATGCAGGGGTGTCAGGAGAGAGTGAGGCAGTGAGATTAGTTTGGATTGATGCAGGGGTGTCAGGGAAAGAGTGAGGCAGTGAGATTAGTTTGGATTGATGCAGGGGTGTCAGGAGAGAGTGAGGCAGTGAGATTAGTTTGGATTGATGCAGGGGTGTCAGGGAAAGATTGAGGCAGTGAGATTAGTTTGGATTGATGCAGGGGTGTAGGGAGAGAGTGAGGCAGTGAGATTAGTTTGGATTGATGCAGGGGTGTCAGGAGAGAGTGAGGCAGTGAGATTAGTTTGGATTGATGCAGGGGTGTCAGGAGAGAGTGAGGCAGTGAGATTAGTTTGGATTGATGCAGGGGTGTCAGGAGAGAGTGAGGCAGTGAGATTAGTTTGGATTGATGCAGGGGTGTCAGGAGAGAGTGAGGCAGTGAGATTTGTTTGGATTGATGCAGGGGTGTAGGGAGAGAGTGAGGCAGTGAGATTAGTTTGGATTGATGCAGGGGTGTCAGGAGAGAGTGAGGCAGTGAGATTAGTTTGGATTGATGCAGGGGTGTCAGGAGAGAGTGAGGCAGTGAGATTAGTTTGGATTGATGCAGGGGTGTCAGGGAAAGAGTGAGGCAGTGAGATTAGTTTGGATTGATGCAGGGGTGTAGGGAGAGAGTGAGGCAGTGAGATTAGTTTGGATTGATGCAGGGGTGTAGGGAGAGAGTGAGGCAGTGAGATTAGTTTGGATTGATGCAGGGGTGTAGGGAGAGAGTGAGGCAGTGAGATTAGTTTGGATTGATGCAGGGGTGTAGGGAGAGAGTGAGGCAGTGAGATTAGTTTGGATTGATGCAGGGGTGTCAGGGAAAGAGTGAGGCAGTGAGATTAGTTTGGATTGATGCAGGGGTGTCAGGAGAGAGTGAGGCAGTGAGATTAGTTTGGATTGATGCAGGGGTGTCAGGAGAGAGTGAGGCAGTGAGATTAGTTTGGATTGATGCAGGGGTGTCAGGAGAGAGTGAGGCAGTGAGATTAGTTTGGATTGATGCAGGGGTGCAGGGAGAGAGTGAGGCAGTGAGATTAGTTTGGATTGATGCAGGGGTGTAGGGTGTGAGTGAGGCAGTGAGATTAGTTTGGATTGAAGCAGGGGTGCAGGGAGAGAGTGAGGCAGTGAGATTAGTTTGGATTGATGCAGGGGTGTCAGGAGAGAGTGAGGCAGTGAGATTAGTTTGGATTGATGCAGGGGTGTCAGGAGAAAGTGTGGCAGTGAGATTAGTTTGGATTGATGCAGGGGTGTCAGGGGAGAGTGAGGCAGTGAGATTAGTTTGGATTGATGCAGGGGTGCAGGGAGAGAGTGAGGCAGTGAGATTAGTTTGGATTGATGCAGGGGTGCAGGGAGAGAGTGAGGCAGTGAGATTAGTTTGGATTGATGCAGGGGTGCAGGGAGAGAGTGAGGCAGTGAGATTAGTTTGGATTGATGCAGGGGTGTCAGGAGAGAGTGAGGCAGTGAGATCAGTTTGGATTGATGCAGGGGTGTCAGGAGAGAGTGAGGCAGTGAGATTAGTTTGGATTGATGCAGGGGTGCAGGGAGAGAGTGAGGCAGTGAGATCAGTTTGGATTGATGCAGGGGTGTCTGGAGAGAGTGAGGCAGTGAGATTAGTTTGGATTGATGCAGGGGTGCAGGGAGAGAGTGAGGCAGTGAGATCAGTTTGGATTGATGCAGGGGTGCAGGGAGAGAGTGAGGCAGTGAGATTAGTTTGGATTGATGCAGGGGTGCAGGGAGAGAGTGAGGCAGTGAGATCAGTTTGGATTGATGCAGGGGTGCAGGGAGAGAGTGAGGCAGTGAGATCAGTTTGGATTGATTCAGGGGTGTCAGGAGAGAGTGAGGCAGTGAGATTAGTTTGGATTGATGCAGGGGTGTCTGGAGAGAGTGAGGCAGTGAGATTAGTTTGGATTGATGCAGGGGTGCAGGGAGAGAGTGAGGCAGTGAGATCAGTTTGGATTGATGCAGGGGTGCAGGGAGAGAGTGAGGCAGTGAGATTAGTTTGGATTGATGCAGGGGTGCAGGGAGAGAGTGAGGCAGTGAGATCAGTTTGGATTGATGCAGGGGTGTCAGGAGAGAGTGAGGCAGTGAGATTAGTTTGGATTGATGCAGGGGTGCAGGGAGAGAGTGAGGCAGTGAGATCAGTTTGGATTGATGCAGGGGTGCAGGGAGAGAGTGAGGCAGTGAGATTAGTTTGGATTGATGCAGGGGTGCAGGGAGAGAGTGAGGCAGTGAGATCAGTTTGGATTGATGCAGGGGTGCAGGGAGAGAGTGAGGCAGTGAGATTAGTTTGGATTGATGCAGGGGTGCAGGGAGAGAGTGAGGCAGTGAGATCAGTTTGGATTGATGCAGGGGTGCAGGGAGAGAGTGAGGCAGTGAGATTAGTTTGGATTGATGCAGGGGTGTCAGGAGAAAGTGTGGCAGTGAGATTAGTTTGGATTGATGCAGGGGTGTCAGGGGAGAGTGAGGCAGTGAGATTAGTTTGGATTGATGTAGGGGTGTCAGGGGAGAGTGAGGCAGTGAGATTAGTTTGGATTGATGCAGGGGTGCAGGGAGAGAGTGAGGCAGTGAGATTAGTTTGGATTGATGCAGGGGTGCAGGGAGAGAGTGAGGCAGTGAGATTAGTTTGGATTGATGCAGGGGTGTCAGGAGAGAGTGAGGCAGTGAGATCAGTTTGGATTGATGCAGGGTGTAGGGAGAGTGTGAGGCAGTGAGATTAGTTTGGATTGATGCAGGGGTGCTGGGAGAGAGTGCGGCAGTGAGATCAGTTTGGATTGATGCAGGGGTGTCAGGAGAGAGTGAGGCAGTGAGATCAGTTTGGACTGATGCAGGGGTGTAGGGAGAGTGTGAGGCAGTGAGATTAGTTTGGATTGATGCAGGGGTGCAGGGAGAGAGTGAGGCAGTGAGATTAGTTTGGATTGATGCAGGGGTGCAGGGAGAGAGTGAGGCAGTGAGATCAGTTTGGATTGATGCAGGGGTGTAGGGAAAGAGTGAGGCAGTGAGATTAGTTTGGATTGATGCAGGAGTGCAGGGAGAGTGTGAGGCAGTGAGATTAGTTTGGATTGATGCAGGAGTGCAGGGAGATTGTGAGGCAGTGAGATTAGTTTGGATTGATGCAGGGGTGTCAGGAGAGAGTGAGGCAGTGAGATTAGTTTGGATTGATGCAGGGGTGTCAGGAGAGAGTGAGGCAGTGAGATTAGTTTGGATTGATGCAGGAGTGTCAGGAGAGAGTGAGGCAGTGAGATTAGTTTGGATTGATGCAGGAGTGTCAGGAGAGTGTGATGCAGTGAGATTAGTTTGGATTGATGCAGGGGTGTCAGGAGAGTGTGATGCAGTGAGATTAGTTTGGATTGATGCAGGGGTGCAGGGAGAGAGTGAGGCAGTGAGACTAGTTTGGATTGATGCAGGGGTGTCAGGAGAGAGTGAGGCAGTGATATTAGTTTGGATTGATGCAGGGGTGTCAGGAGAGTGTGATGCAGTGAGATTAGTTTGGATTGATGCAGGAGTGTCAGGAGAGAGTGAGGCAGTGAGATCAGTTTGGATTGATGCAGGGGTGTCAGGAGAGAGTGAGGCAGTGAGATCAGTTTGGATTGATGCAGGGGTGTCAGGAGAGAGTGAGGCAGTGAGATTAGTTTGGATTGATGCAGGGGTGTCAGGAGAGAGTGAGGCAGTGAGATTAGTTTGGATTGATGCAGGGGTGTCAGGAGAGAGTGAGGCAGTGAGATTAGTTTGGATTGATGCAGGGGTGTCAGGAGAGAGTGGGGCAGTGAGATTAGTTTGGATTGATGCAGGGGTGTAGGGAGAAAGTGAGGCAGTGAGATTAGTTTGGATTGATGCAGGGGTGTCAGGAGAGAGTGAGGCAGTGAGATTAGTTTGGATTGATGCAGGGGTGTAGGGAGAGAGTGAGGCAGTGAGACTAGTTTGGATTGATGCAGGGGTGTCAGGGAGAGGTTGAGGCAGCGAGATTAGTTTGGATTAATGTAGGGGTGTCAGGAGAGAGTGAGGCAGTGAGATTAGTTTGGATTGAAGCAGGGGTGACAGGACAGAGTGAGGCAGTGAGATTAGTTTGGATTGATGCAGGGGTGTCAGGAGCGAGTGAGGCAGTGAGATTCGTTTGGATTGATGCAGGGGTGTAGGGAGAGAGTGAGGCAGTGAGATTAGTTTGGATTGATGCAGGGGTGTAGGGAGAGAGTGAGGCAGTGAGATTAGTTTGGATTGATGCAGGGGTGTAGGGAGAGAGTGAGGCAGTGAGATTAGTTAGGATTGATGCAGGGGTGACAGGACAGAGTGAGGCAGTGAGATTCGTTTGGATTGATGCAGGGGTGTAGGGAGAGAGTGAGGCAGTGAGATTAGTTTGGATTGATGCAGGGGTGCAGGGAGAGAGTGAGGCAGTGAGATTAGTTTGGATTGATGCAGGTGAATGGGGTAAGAGTGAGGCAGTGAGATTACTTTGAATTGATACAGGGGTATTGGGAGAGAGTGAGGCAGTGAGATTAGTTTGGTTTGATACAGGTGTATGGGGAAAGAGTGAGTTAGTGAGATTAGTTTGGATTGATACAGGGGTATAGGGAAATGGTATTGCAGTGAGATTAGTTTGTATTGATTCAAAGGTATTGGGAAAGAATCTGGCAGTGTGATTAGTTTGCATTGAGACAGGGGTATGGGGAGAAAATGAGGCAGAGAGATTAATTTGGACTGTTGCAAGGTATAGTGAGAGAATGGTGCAGTGGGATTAACATAGAAAAATAGAAACATAGATAATAGGAGCAGGAGTAGGCCATTCGGCCCTTCAAATCTGCTCCATCATTCATTATGATTGTGGCTGATCATCCAACTCAGTAACCTGTTCCCGCTTTCCACACATATCCTTTGATCCCTTTCGCCCCACTGCCTAATCTAACTCCTTTTTGAAAACATAATGTTTTGGCCTCAACTGCTTTCTGTGGTAGCGAATTCCATAGACTCACCACTCTCTGGGTGAAGAAATTTCTCCTCATCTCGGTCCTGAAAGGTTTACCCCGTATCCTTAGACTATGACCCCTGGTTCTGGACTCCCCCACCATCGGGAACATCCTTGCTGCATCTACCCTGTCAAGTCCTGTTAGAATTTAATAGGTTTCTATGAGGTCTCCCCTCACTCTTCTGAACCCCAGTGAATATAATCCTAACCGACTCAATCTCTCCTCATACATCAGTCCCACTATCCCAGGAATCAGTCTGATAAACCTTCACTGCACTCCCTCCAAAGCAAGAACATCCTTCCTCAGATAAGGAGACCAAAACTGCACACAATATTCCAGGTGTGGCCTCACCAAGGCCCTGTATAATTGCAGCAAGACATCCCTGCTCCTGTACTCGAATCCTCTCGCTATGAAGGCCAATATACCATTTGCCTTTTTTACCACCTGTTGCACCTGCATGTTTACCTTCTGCGACTGGTGTACGAGAACACCCAGGTCTCGTTGCATATTCCCCTCTCTCAGTTTATAGTTGTTCAGATAATAATCTGCCTTCCTGTTTTTGCTACCAAAGTGGATAACCTCACATTTATCCACATTATACTGCATCTGCCATGCATTAGCCCACTCACTCAACTTGTCCAAATCACCCTGAAGCCTCTCTGCATCCTCCTCACAACTCACCCTCCCACCCAGTTTTGTGTCACCTGCAAATTTGGAGATACTACATTTAGTTCCCTCGTCTAAATCATTAATATATATTGTGAATAGCTGGGGTCCTAGCACTGATCCCTGCGGTACCCCACTCATCACTGCCTGCCATTCGGAAATAGACCCATTTATGCCTACTCTTTGTTTCCTCTCCGCCAACCAATTTTCTATCCATCGCAATTCATTACCCCCATTCCCATGCGCTTTAATTTTACATGCTAAACTGTTATGTGGGACTTTGTCGAAAGCCTTCTGAAAGTCCAAATAAACCACATCTACTGGTTCCTCCTCGAAGAATTCTAGCAGATTTGATTTAGGGGGAGAAGGGAGAGAGTGAGGCAGTGAGATAAATCTGGATTAATTCAGGGGTATGGGGAGAGAGTGAGGCAGTGGGATTAGTTTGGAATGATGCAGGGGTATGGGGAGAGAGTGATGCAGTTAAATTAGTTTGAATTGATTCGGGGGTATAGGGAGAAAGTGAGTTAGTGAGATTAGTTCTGAATTGATACAGGCATGCAGGAGAGAGCATTGCAGTGGGATTAGTTTCGATTGATACAGGGATATCGGGAGACAGTGTGGCAGTGAGATTAGTTTGGATTGATGCAGGGATATGGGGAGAGAGTGAGGTAGTGAGATTAATGTTGAATTGATACAGCAAAGAGACAGACACAATGGACAGAATGGTTTACTTCTGTGCTGGAAATTTCCATGGTTCTGTGACAACACATATTTATTCACTGTTATTTATTTATTGACGTGTAATGGTATGATATTTGTATTTGTGCTGTTATGTAAGCCTGCTAAATAGAGTCTTGTACAAGCATATGGCCTGCAGATTAGAGCCGTTATATGTCAGTTTATTTCCTTAAACTAATAGCTTCTTCGGTAACCAGAATAAAGAACAGGCCAACAAACACTATCAAAATGGACCATAACATGACAACTAAGTTGCAAAATAAACAGTGACAAATAGAAACATCGAAATATAAATACCCCTGTGTCTTGTGTAGATTCAATGCTTACAGTCATATAGGATCACAGAATCAAAAAATCAGAAAATTGTTACAGTGCAGAAGGAGGCCATTCAGCCCATCGTGTCTGCCCCGGTCTCCAAATAAGCATTTCACCGAGTGCCATTTCTCCACCTTTTCCACATAACCCTGCACATTCTTCCTTTTCAGATAACAGTCTAATTCCCTTTTGAATGCTTCAATAACTCTGCCTCTCAAGCAGTGAATTCCATACCTTAACTGCTGTCTGTGTGAAAAAGTTTTTCCCCATGTCACTTTTGCCTCCTTTAACCAATCCTGTGCCCTCTCATTCATGATCCTTTCACAAAGTGGGACCAGTTTCTCCCTGCTGGAGCACGCCCAAAACCAGACAGAGGGAAAGGTATAAAAGCAAAATACTGCGGATGCTGGAAATCTGAAATAAAAACAAGAAATGCTGGAAATACTCAGCAGGTCTGGCAGCATCTGTGGAAAGAGAAGCAGAGTTAACGTTTCGGGTCAGTGACCCTTCTTCGGAACTGGCAAATATTAGAAATGTCACAGGTTATAAGCAAGTGAGGCGGGGGTGGGGCAAGAGATAACAAAGGAGAAGGTGTAGGTAGGACAAGGCCACGGAATAGCTGACCAAAAGGTCATGGAGCAAAGGCAAACAATATGTTAATGGTGTGTTGAATGGCGTGCGGCACAGTGGCGCAGTGGTTAGCAGTGGCGCAGTGGAGCCTCACAGCTCCAGCGACCCGGGTTCAATTCTGGGTACTGCCTGTGTGGAGTTTGCAAGTTCTCCCTGTGTTTGCGTGGGTTTCGTCCGGGTGCTCCGGTTTCCTCCCACAGCCAAAAGACTTGCAGGTTGATAGGTAAATTGGCCATTAGCAATTGCCCCTAGTATAGGTAGGTGGTAGGGAAATATAGGGACAGGTGGGGATGTGGTAGGAATATGGAATTAGTGTAGGATTAGTATAAATGGGTGGTTGATGGTCGGCACAGACTCGGTGGGCCAAAGGGCCTGTTTCAGTGCTGTATCTCTAAAACTAAAACTAAAACAAAGCATTAGTACAGATAGGGTGTTAACGGACTGAAGATTGAACAGCAGCAAGTACAAACATGATAAAAAACAGTGGGTAAGCAAACTGAACAAAATAAGATTAAATGAAATATACACAAAAAAATTGTAAAAAATTTAAAAAATAAAATAATAACTAAAAATAAAAGTAAAATGGGGGGCCCGTCATGCTCTGAAATTATTGAACTCAATGTTCAGTCTGGCAGGCTGTAGTGTGCCTCATCGGTAAATGAGATGCTGTTCCTGGAGCTTGCATTGATGTTCACTGGAACACTGCAGCAATCCCAGGATAGAGATGTGAGCATGAGAGTAGGGGGGAGTGTTGAAATGGCAAGCAACCAGAAGCTCAGGGTCATGCTTGAGGACTGAGCGGTCCCTCTGGACCATGACCCCACCACCGAACATCAAGCCACTGTCCACAGGACTGTCACTGATCTCATCTCATCTGGAGATCTTCCCTCTACAGCTTCCAACTTCATCGTCCCGCAACCCCGGACAGCCCGCTTCTACCTCCTTCCCAAAATCCACAAACGGGACTGTCCCAGCAGACCCATTGTGTCAGCCTGCTCCTGCCGCACTGAACTTATTTCTTCCTATCTTGACTCTATCTTTTCTCCGCTGGTCCAGCCTCTTCCCACCTACATTCATGACTCTTCTGACGTCCTACGTCATTTTGACAATTTCCAGTTTCCTGGTCCCAACCGCCTCCTCTTCACCATGGACGTCCAATCTCTCTACACCTCCACCCCCCACCAGGATGGTTTAAGGGCTCTCCGCTTCTTCCTTGAACAGACGCCCAACCAGTCCCCATCCACCACCACCCTCCTCCGCCTGGCTGAACTGGTTCTCACCTTGAACAACTTCTCCTTCAACTCCACTCACTTCCTTCAAGTAAAAGGTGTCGCTATGGGTACTCGCATGGGTCCTAGTTATGCCTGTCTTTTTGTGGGATATGTCGAGCATTCTTTGTTCCAGTCCTACTCAGGCCCCCTCCCCCAGCTCTTTTTCTGGTACATTGATGACTGTATCGGTGCCGTTTCCTGCTCCCGCCCCGCACTGGAAAATGTATCAACTTTGCTTCCAATTTCCACCCTTCTCGTTACCTCCGCGACACCCTGGTCCACTCCTCCATTACCCCCACCACCTTGTCCCCATCCCATGGCACCTTCCCCTGCAATCGCAGGAGGTGTAATACCTGCCCATTTACCTCCTCTCTCCTCACTATCCAAGGCCCCAAACACTCCTCTCAGGTGAAGCAGTGATTTACTTGTACTTCTTTCAATGTGGTATACTGTATTCGCTGCTCACAGTGTGGTCTCCTCTACATTGGGGAGACCAAGCGCAGAATGGGTGACCGCTTTGCGGAACATCTCCGCTCAGTCCGCAAGCAGGACCTTCAGCTTCCGGTTGCTTGCCATTTCAACACTCCCCCCTGCTCTCATGCTCACATCTCTGTCCTGGGATTGCTGCAGTGTTCCAGTGAACATCAACGCAAGCTCGAGGAACAGCATCTCATCTACCGATTAGGCACACTACAGCCTGCCGGACTGAACATTGAGTTCAATAATTTCAGAGCATGACAGCCCCCCATTTTACTTTCATTTTTAGTTATTTTTTCTTCCTTTTTTTTACATTCTTTTTTACATTTTTTACTATCTTTTTTTGCATTGATTTCATTTCATCTTAGTTTGTTCAGTTTGCTTACCCACTGTTTTTTTCAGGTTGTTTTTCAGGTTTGCACTTGCTGCTGTTCAATATTCAGTGTATTCACACCTAATCTGTACTAATGCTTTGTCTTTCAACACACCATTAACATATTGTTTGCCTTTGCTCCGTGACCTTATGGTCAGCTATGTGGCCAGGTCCAATCTGCACCTTCTCCTTTGTTATCTCTTGCCCCACCCCCACCTCACTTGCTTATAATCTGTGACTTTTCTAATATTTGTCAGTTCCGAAGAAGGGTCACTGACCCGAAACGTTAACTCTGCTTCTCTTTCCACAGATGCTGCCAGACCTGCTGAGTGATTCCAGCATTTCTTGTTTTTGTTTCAGATTTCCAGCATCCGCAGTATTTTGCTTTTATATGGGTATTAAGCTCTGTATCTACATCTCTCCTGTCCTTGGGAAACTCCACTGAGTCCCAGAGAATCAACTTTATGATTTTCATCCTCACTCCTATATCTGTGTACAGTGTTGCTCTCCCTTTCTCCAGTCTTCAAACAATGGCTTATTTCTTATTTAGCATTCTCTCTGCTCTACCACTGCAGCAGAAGCTTTAGGCCCATTTCCTTCATCCTCTGCAACCCCTTTCCTTCATCCCTCTCCCTTCTTTTAGAAGTCTCGGTACAATACCATTCTTCAGCTGTGTTTTTGGAAAAAGATGGCCAAGGAAAGACAAAGGGTGGCCCCATGGTTCAGTGATGCCTCCCTGTAGCCTCCCTGCAAGTTCCCCTCCAAGCCACACACCATCCTGACTTGGAACTATATCGCCGTTTCTTCACTGTTGTTGGGTCCAAATCCAGGAGCTCTCTTCCTAACAGCACTGTGGGTATACCTACCCCACATGGACTGCAGTGGTTCAAGAAGGCAACTCACCACCACCTTCTCAAGGGCAAGTAGGGATGGGCAATAAATGTTGGCCATGCTAGTGATGCCCACATCCCACGAATGAATTAAAAAAAATTCTCCTCCAGACTGCAAGGGAAAAATGGAGCTTCTCTTGCCTACCGATAGTAAGAAGAGGTCCTCCCGCCTGGCCAAGCAAGCCTGGATGGAGATCGCAAAGGAGGTTAGCAGCCAATGAGACTGGGTCCAGTGCAGGAAGAGGGACAGTGACCTACTGCGTCTGCCAAGGTGAGTGCTCCATACCACTCACCTTTCTGAACATTGCATGTGACTACGCAGGAGGTTGCAGGACATGGGGAGGGTAGCAGCACTGCGGCACTGGCTGAGTGGCTAGGTTTTCATCTTTTCCTGACAGATACATGGCTGCCTCGCATCACGATGATCCCAACAAGGACAACATTCTCGAAGTAGATGTTTCGCAAAGAGTCCTGGAAGCATGTTTGTTGCCAGACGAACGTCCAATAGCTTTCGGATCTAAAATCTTATCCCTCATACAGGCCAGCTATTCCAATATAGAAAGGGAAACACGAGCACGTGTTCGGAATCATAAGACTTCACACTTACCTCTTCTGGAAACTCATTGCAGTCGAAACTGATCATAAGCCATCAGCGATGAACTGGCAGAAGCCGCGCACAATCGCGCCCCCACCGCCACCGCCCCCCCCCCCCCCCCCACCCCGGTTGCAAAGCCTGTTGATAAAAGTGCAAGGATATGACTGTGAGGTCAAATATAAGCCAGGGAATCTCATGGTGACCTCTGACCTCTGATTGCCTAATCCCAGGGTGTGAAGATGTTTCGCTAGACGACAAGGTTGCTGAAGTTGACGTCGAGCTACAGCAAGTATTCCAGATCGATTTGATGCATTTCGGGCAGAAGAAGTGTGAAGAATTACGGGAAGAAACCTTAAAATACCCAGTCTTGAAGATGCTTTGGAAACTCATTATTAAAGGATGGCCTGACAGCATACAAGAGGTTCCTGAGGAACTCAGAACTTTCTGGGCATACTGGGATGAGTTGGGACTTTCTAGCAGTGTTATGTTCAAAGGCAGACAGGTAATAATTCCACAGATGCTTCGCCCTGACATTCTCTCACAGTTACATGTCAACTATATGGGTGTTGAGAAGTCTAGAAGATTGGTACGCGATACAATCTACCAGCAGGGTATGAACAGTGATATTGAATGAGTGGTAAAGTCATGTGACACTAGCCAACAGCACCAACCATGCCGCCATGTGACAAAGATTAGGTCCAGTCAGTGCCTACCTGTACGGGTTAGGCACACTTGATTAAACAACATTAGAGTCAATGCATGTGCAAGTATTTTTCAAAGTCATTTAATTGCATTATATACATAATTTATCTGTTGTGAATTTCCGTTTTATGAAAGGGGGATGTTGTGATATCGCTTTAACAATGTAAGAACGCCACATAGTATCACAGGAAGTGATGTCATTCAGCATGTGATCAGTTGGTTGGAATTGAGCAAGACACCTCGTCACACATGTGAGACAGATCCTTTGTAAATGTGTTGATAAAGAACCTGCAGTTTATGACCACTCAAATTCAGCTTGTTTGGTATTGTAAAAGCAATAATGCAACACCCAACACAAACAACAGTAGCAGCCACTAAATCCACATGCTGTTACAAGACCAGGGCACAGCTCCATCAGGGAACTGCTCTTCCTTTTGAAATTCCATGCAGGGTACCTGACAAGCGCAACACACTATGCAGTTGTCCTCTGCCTGCATGGGTTTGTTCTGCTGAAATTTGCAGGGCCACCCCCCTTAGAGCGTTGTGTTGGTACTGGGGGAGGGGGATGTGGAGGCAGGAGCACATTTGCGGCCCTTGGCTTTTGGCATCATGGCCTTCTAGCTGCTGGTGGAGGGAAATGGAGATTGTGTTTGATGGAGCCGACAGTGCTAGGGGAATATGTATATGCTGCCTTTAAACTTCTTCAGATTGTTCCTGCAAGCCTGCTGGTTTGTGAAGGAACGCTCAAACAGCGCAGCATGTTTGGGAGGCCTAGCACTGAGGGTAGGATAGTGCTGGCAGGCACAGAGGTAGAAGATGGTGAATCTGTGCCACCACTGGTTGAATAGTAGCTAGTAAATTTATACTGTGCAGTGTTGTTATCTCTGAGATCCATGTGTTAGGAGTTGACAATACTGCAATTATGATAATGTGCCTTTAAAAGAGTAGGCACGCATGTGCTCAATCTAAGTGCACTTTGAGAACTGATAATGAATCTAATTCTTTTAAATGCAAAGGAACTGATCCTTTGAGGTGCATAGGTGATTAGTCAATGTTGCAGGGTAGGGTATCATCAAGATTCCATTGTAAAATAGCTTAGTTATGGGCAAATGACGATTGCTACGTCTCACTTACTCTTCCAAATCTTCCATCGGGTTTCTTTATTTTAATTCTTTCATGGGATGTGGACATCACTGGCAAGGCCAGCATTTGTTGCCCATCCCTAATTGCCTCTGAGAGGTGGTGGTGAGCTGCCTTCTTGAACCACTGCAGTCCATCTGGTGGGGGTACACCCACAGTGCCATTCGGGAGTTCCAGGATTTTGATCGAGTGACAGTGAAGGAATGGCGATATATTTCCAAGTCAGGATGTTGTGTGACTTGGAGGGGAGCCTGCTGATGGTGGTATTCCCATGTGTCTGCTGTGCTTGTCCTTCTAGATGGTAGAAGTTGCGGGTTTGGAAGGTGCTGTTGAAGGAGCCTTGGTGAGTTGCTGCAGTGCATCTTATAGATGGTACACACTGCTGCTACTGTGCATCGATTGTAAAGGGAGTGAGTTTTTAAGGTGGTGGATGATTGCTGATCAAGTGGGCTGCTTTGTCCTGGATGCTGTCGAACTTCCTGAGTGTTGTTGGAGCCACACCCATCCAGGAAAGTGCAGAGTATTCCATCACACTCCTAACCAGGGCAGTCACTCTCACCTCACCGCTTGAGTTCAGCTTTTTTTCTCCATGTTTGGACCAAGGCTGTAATGAGGTCAGGAGCTGAGTGGCCCTGGTGGAACCCAAACTGGGCATTGATGAAGAGGTTATTGCTGTTTAACTGGTGCCTGATAGCATTGTCTATGACACTTTCCATCATTTTGCTGATGACCAGGAGTAGACTGATGGGGCAGTAATTGGCCAGATTGTATTTGTCCTGCTTTTTGTGCATAGGACATGCTTGGGCAATTTTCCACATTTTCAGGTAGATGCCAGTGTTGTAACTGTACTGGAACAGCTTGGCGAAGGGCATACCTCGTCCTACAGCACAAACCTTCAGTACTACAGCTGGGATGCTGTCAGGACCCATAGCCTTTACAGTATCCAGTGTCTTCAGCCGTTTCTTGATATCATGTTGTGTGAATCGGATTGTCTGAAGACTGGCATCTGTGATGCTGAGGACCTCACAAGGAGGCCCGAGACGAATCATCCGCTTGGCACTTCTGGCTGAAGATTGTTGTAAATGCTTCAGACTTGTCTTTTGCACTGATGTGCTGGGCTCCCCCATCATTGAGGATGGGGATATTTGTGGAGCCTCCTCCTCCTGTTAGGTGTTTAATTATCCACCACCATTCACTACTGGATGTGGCAGGACTGCAGAGCTTTGATCTGATCTGTTGGTTATGGGATTGCTTAGCTCTGTCTATCACATGCTGCTTCCACTGTTCGACATGCAAGTGATCCTGTGTGTAGCTTCATCGGGTTGAAGCTTCATCGGGTTGACACTTCATTTTTAGGTATGCCCGGTGCTGCTCCTGGCATACTCTTCCTGCACTCCTCATTGAACTAGGGGTGGTCTCCTGGCTTGATGGTAATGGTAGAGTGGGGGATCTGCCAGGCTATGAGGTTACAGATTGTGGTTGAGTACAATTCTGCTGCTGCTGATGGTCCACAACACCTCATGGATACCCAGTTTTGTGCTGCTAGATCTGTTCTGAATCTATCCCGTTTAGCACAGTGATAGTGCCACACAACACGATGGACAGTATCCTCAATGTGAAGACAGGTCTACATTTTCACAAAGACTGTGCGGTGGTCACTCCTACCAATACTGTCATGGACAGATGCATCTGCAACAGGTAGATTGGTAAGGACGAGGTCCAATAAGGTTTTTTTCTCTTGTTGGTTCCCTCATCACCCGCTGCAGACCCAGTCTGGCAGATATGTCCCTCAGGACTTGACCCACTCCGTCATTAATGGTGCTACTGCATTGAAGTTCCCCCATCTAGAGTACATTCTGTGCCCTTGCCCTCCTCAGTGCTTCTTCCAAATGGTGTTCAACATGGAGAAATACTGATACATCAGCTGAATGGGGTGTGCGGGGGGGTGGTGTGGGGGGGTTAGTAATTCCACTAGCTGCCATGGTGGGATTTGAACCTGTATCCCCAGAATATTAACAAAAACAAGAAATGCTGGAATCACTCAGCAGGTCTGGCAGCATCTGTGGAAAGAGAAGCAGAGTTAACGTTTCGGGTCAGTGACCCTTCTTCGGAACTGACAAATATTAGAAAAGTCACAGATTATAAACAAGTGAGGTGGGGGTGGGGCAAGAGATAACAAAGGAGAAGGTGCAGATTGGACCAGGCCACATAGCTGACCATAAGGTCACGGAGCAAAGGCAAACAATATGTTAATGGTGTGTTGAAAGACAAAGCATTAGTACAGAATAGGTGTGAATACACTGAATATTGAACAGCAGCAAGTGCAAACCTGAAGAAAAACAACCTGAAAAAAACAGTGGGTAAGCAAACTGAACAAACTAAGATGAAATGAAATAAATGCAAAAAAAGATTGTAAAAAATGTACGTGGACCCCTCCCCCTGGCCGCTTACCCGCTCTTGATCTCTTCATTGAAAACTGTCGGCGAGACATTGGTCGTCTCAATTTCTCTGCCCCCCTCACTCACTCTAACCTGTCCCCCTCTGAACTTGAGGCACTCCGTTCTCTCAGGTCTAACCCCGACATGGTCATCAAACCTGCAGACAAGGGTGGTGCTGTTGTTGTATGGCGTACCGACCTCTACCTTGCAGAAGCTCAACGCCAACTCACAGACACCTCTTCCTACCTCCCTCTGGACCATGACCCCACCACCGAACATCAAGCCACCGTCCAAAGGACTGTCACTGACCTCATCTCCTCTGGAGATCTTCCCTCTACGGCTTCCAACCTCATAGTCCCACAACCCCGGACAGCCCGCTTCGACCTCCTTCCCAAAATCCACAAACGGGACTGTCCCGGCAGACCCATTGTGTCAGCCTGCTCCTGCCCCACTGAACTTATTTCTTCCTATCTTGACTATATCTTTTCTCCGCTGGTCCAGTCTCTTCCCACCTACATCCGTGACTCTTCTGATGCCCTACGTCATTTTGACAATTTCCAGTTTCCTGGTCCCAACCGCCTCCTCTTCACTATGGACGTCCAATCGCTCTGCACCTCCATCCCCCACCAGGATGGTTTGAGGGCTCTCCGCTTCTTCCTGGAACAGAGGCCCAACCAATCCCCATCCACCAACACCCTCCTCCGCCTGGCTGAACTTGTTCTCACATTGAACAACTTCTCCTTCAACTCCATGCACTTCCTTCAAGTAAAAGGTGTCGCTATGGGTACCCGCATGGGTCCTAGTTATGCCTGTCTTTTTGTGGGATATGTCGAGCATTCTTTGTTCCAGTCCTACTCAGGCCCCCTCCCCCAACTCTTTTTCCGGTACATTGATGACTGTATCGGTGCCGTTTCCTGCTCCCGCCCCGAACTAGAAAACTTTATCAACTTTGCTTCCAATTTCCACCCTTCTCTCACCTTTACATGGTCCATCTCTGACACTTCCCTTCCCTTCCTCGACTTCTCTGTCTCCATCTCTGGGGATAGGTTGTCTACCAATATCCATTATAAGCCCACTGACTCCCACAGCTACCTCGACTACACTTCTTCACACCCTACCTCCTGTAAGGACTCCATTCCATTCTCCCAGTTTCTCCGTCTCCGACGCATCTGCTCTGATGATGCTACCTTCCATGGCGGTGCTTCTGATATGACCTCCTTTTTCCTCAACCGAGGATTTCCCCCCACTGTGGTTGACAGGGCCCTCAACCGTGTCCGACCCATTCCCCGCACCTCTACCCTCACCCCTTCCCCTCCCTCCCAGAACCGTGACAGGGTTCCCCTTGTCTTCACTTTTCATCCCACCAGCCTCCATATCCAAAGGATCATCCTCCGCCATTTTCGCCACCTCCAGCGTGATGCCACTACCAGTCGCATCTTCCCCTCCCTTCCCCTGTTAGCATTCCGAAGGGATCGTTCCCTCCGCGACACCCTGGTCCACTCCTCCATTACCCCCACCACCTCGTCCCCGTCCCAGGGCACCTTCCCCTGCAATCGCAGGAGGTGTAATACCTGCCCATTTACCTCCTCTCTCCTCACTATCCCAGGCCCCAAACACTCCTCTCAGGTGAAGCAGCGATTTACTTGTACTTCTTTCAATGTAGTATACTGTATTCGCTGCTCACAGTGTGGTCTCCTCTACATTGGGGAGACCAAGCGCAGACTGGGTGACCGCTTTGCGGAACATCTCCGCTCAGTCCGCAAGCAGGACCCTGAGCTTCCGGTTGCTTACCATTTCAACACTCCCCCCTGCTCTCATGCTCACATCTCTGTCCTGGGATTGCTGCAGTGTTCCAGTGAACATCAACGCAAGCTCGAGGAACAGCATCTCATCTACCGATTAGGCACACTACAGCCTGCTGGACTGAACATTGAGTTCAATAATTTCAGAGCATGACAGCCCCCCATTTTACTTTCATTTTTAGTTATTTTTTCTTCCTTTTTTTTTACATTCCTTTTTACATTTTTTACAATCTTTTTTTGCATTTATTTCATTTCATCTTAGTTTGTTCAGTTTGCTTACCCACTGTTTTTTTCAGGTTGTTTTTCTTCAGGTTTGCACTTGCTGCTGTTCAATATTCAGTATATTCACACCTATTCTGTACTAATGCTTTGTCTTTCAACACACCATTAACATATTGTTTGCCTTTGCTCTGAGACCTTTTGGTCAGCTATGTGGCCTTGTCCAATCTGCACCTTCTCCTTTGTTATCTCTTGCCCCACCCCCACCTCACTTGTTTATAATCTGTGACTTTTCTAATATTTGTCAGTTCCGAAGAAGGGTCACTGACCCGAAACGTTAACTCTGCTTCTCTTTCCACAGATGCTGCCAGACCTGCTGAGTGATTCCAGCATTTCTTGTTTTTGTTTCAGATTTCCAGCATCCGCAGTATTTTGCTTTTATCCCCAGAATATTAGCCTGGGTTTGTGCATTACTACTCTGGTGACATTATCACTGCACCACCATCTCCCCTTACTTGACTGAGAATAGCAGGAGGAAATAGTAAACTTAGTGTCATCTATCTTGGGATTTAAAGGCCTGTTGAATGTATGATAAAGGGGAGGCCAAAAGATGTAGAAGTTTCTCTGTTTGAAGGTTTGATGGGGCTTGGTTTCAGAACAGTGAGGTAACTAAATTGGAGGACTATATAGGTGGGGTTTCGAAAAAAATTAGAGGGGAAAATTCGTAGTAATATTGATTAAATATGGACACAATAATGCAAATTGGAATCAGCATATTTTTTGACCAAAAGGATTGTTCAGATGAAGGGAACATGTCCCTCACTGTAGGATGATGGTGTGAAATTGGTGTTCAGCAGCAGTGCAAAACAGCTGAGAGTGAATCCCGTGTTACTCCCTGTCCCAGTGGCCTTGTTTCATTATCATCTGATTTGCACTCCTACTTGAAACGAATCTCACCTCCAATGCCTTTGAAAAGCTCCTGCGGCCTCTCAGAGTTATATTGTTGGGCCTTTAATACAAAACAAGGCAGCAATAAATAGATCCTCTGTAAGTGGGAGAGGCTGCGAGCCCGGACATTCTCACACAAAAACATGAACCGATCTTTGCATATAGCAAGTACTCTGCAATATAAACAGAAATTAGCAGACCCTGAATTCACTCAGTACAACAGGATGGGCATGTTACTAAAAGCATACACTCACTTTCAAGTCTAATTAAAGCTGATAAATCTTTGACATGATTCCGTTCACTGTCCTCTTCAGTGAAGTGGTTCGAGTCAGATTCTTGAGAACATTGAACAAAGGCAGAGTTTTTGAAATAAAAACAGAAAATGCTGGAAACACTCAACAGATTAGGGAGCATCTGAGGAGAGAAAAACAGGGTTGACGCTTCAGGTCGATGACTGATTTCATGACAGAAAACAAAGATTGCATTTCTGTGGCACCTTCCACGACCTCAAACGTCCCACGATTTTTTTTTTCCAAAATATACTTTATTCATAAAAATCTGTAAAAATTACATTCCCAAACAGTTTAAAACAGCATCAAGTCAAAAAATACAAACAGTGCAAAGGTGATCAGTTTCCTTCTATACAATTATGAGTTGCCTCACAACCCTTCCATTTCACATTTGTCCTGCCAGATACATTTTTACAGAAATTTTCCCGATACAGTTCGAGGGGTTTCCCATGGATCCAGCCCCTCAGTTCAGCTTGGTGGGGGGACCTTACACTGTGGTCTTTCCCCATTGAGCCTTTGCTGCGGCTGTCCCAAGCTTTAGTGCGTCCCTCAGCACGTAGTCCTGGACCTTGGAATGCGCCAGTCTGCAACATTCAGTGGTGGACAACTCTTTGCGCTGGAAGACCAGCAAGTTTCGGGCAGACCAAAGGGCGTCTTTCACCGAATTGATAGTCCTCCAGCAGCAGTTGATGTTTGTCTCGGTGTGTGTCCCTGGGAACAGCCCGTAGAGCACAGACTCCTGTGTTACAGAGCTGCTTGGGATGAACCTTGACAAAACCCACTGCATCTCTTTCCACACCTGCTTTGCAAAGGCACATTCCAGGAGGAGGTGGGCGACCGTCTCTTCCCCACCACAGCCAACGTGGGGGCATTGTGCGGAGGGGGCGAGACTTCGGGTGTGCATGAAGGATCTGACGGGGAGGGCCCTTCTCACCACCAGCCAAGCTACGTCTTGGTGCTTGTTTGAAAGTTCTGGTGATGAGGCATTCCGCCAAATGACTTTGACGGTCTGCTCGGGGAACCACCCGACATGATCCACCGTTTCCTTTTCCCGTAGGGCCTTGAGGACATTCCGTGCAGACCACTGCCTGACGGATCGGTGGTCAAAAGTGTTTTCCCGCAGAAACTGCTGCACGAAGGATAGGTGGTAAGGCACCGCCCAACTGCATGGAGCGTTCCGCGGCAATGTGACCAGGCCCATCCTTCGCAACACCGGGGACAGATAGAACCTCAGCACGTAGTGACACTTGGAGTTTGCGTACTGGGGATCTACACACAGCTTGATGCAGCCGCTCAAACGTCCCACGATGCTTTAGACGTTTGAAGTGTAGTCAATGTTGTAATGTAGAAAATGCTGCAACCAATTTGTGCACATCAATCTCCCACAAAGCAATGTGATAATGACCAGATAATGGCCGCCAAATTGAGCTCTGTGGCACTGCTATGAAAGCCCCGAAGTACAAAAATGGCGCACGATGCGTTTTTGGCTACTTCTGCTACAGCCCGTATGATGTCCCATCCTGGGAAGGGTGCTAATGCTCACGTGATATGCGTGCACTGCAAGTGATAGGATTGGAGGATTGTTTGGCTCATGACATCAAACTGCTTTGATGCATATTACAAAGCACAGGCCCAGTGTATACATTTGCTAATCACTCTCAACTAAGCATGAATTTAAGTCTGCAACAGGTATGGGGGCTGTAGTTTGCAGTGTCTCTGGATCTGCATTATGACTGACAAATGGAGCTCAGGCTGCAGAGAGAGGAGATTGCGGGGGGCTCGCCACAGAAGGATCTACTAACATCAGTTTTGAAAGAGCACTTCTCATACCTCCACCTCAGTCAGGAGCAATACCTGAGGTGACTCAGATTCTACGAGGAGGTGGTCACAGAACTGGGTCACTTCCTTCAAGCGGACGTGTAGCCTCACAACATGGCAAGGATGACGTTGCCAGTGGCCGTAAAGGTCACAGTCGCATTAATCTTCTATGCGACCAGATCACTCCAGATAGGAGCGGGTGCCATGTCCCAGTATGATGTCCATAAATTCATCCTGGACATAGGCCCTATATACGAGGGGAAGTGATTTTGTTGTGTTCTCTCAAAGCAGAGAGAAGTAGGTTGAGCAGGATGAAAGGACATGTGGATTTGCCAGGATAGTGGGATTCCCAATGGCTCAGGGATCCATTTACTGCACATATATGGCTCTGCAGTCCCCCTCATGTCAACAGGGAGAGGTATAGGAACTGCAAGGGCTACCATGCCATTAATGTGCAGTTGGTGTGTAACCAGGCACAAACTGTTATTTCGATGAATGCCGACTATCCTGGCAGCAGCCACAAAGCCATCATTCTGAGGCAGTCTGCCATTCCTGACGTCGTGGGGCCTCCAAGGAGAAACAAAGGATGGTTGCTTGGAGACAAGGGATACCCTCTACACTTGGCTGATGACCCTCCTCCACCACCCAAGTACTGAAGAACAATGCCTTGTATAATGAAAGCTCCACAGCCACCAGAGGCATTGTGGAGCAGATCAACAGTGTTCTCAAGCATTGATTCCACTGCCTGGACTGCTCAGGGGGATCTCTACAACACTCGCCAAAGCATGTTTCCGAGCTCGTGGTGGTCTGCTGCATCCTCCACAACATCGCCATCATGAGGATGCGGTTATTGTCACGCTGCAGGAATCTGGAGACCGTCTCGGGAGGTCGGGAGGGGGTGCGGGAAATGAGGAGGAAGCAAAGGTGGCAGTGAGGATACTACCAGGACCCTTTTGCTCAGGATGGGTTGTCTGAGAATGCGTCCATTTCAGGCATCCCCTTGACCAAGATCTTGAAATAAAAGCCACCACCATTAACATTTCCATCACATCTTTAACCAGAAACACATCACTTATACAAACTAAAATGAACTATTCACACTTGTGCCTTCTTGCGGTGCCTTTGCCTGTCCTAGTGCTCCTCACAGTGTTACCCCAGTGGCTGCAGCATGGCTGGTGGAAGGCTGCTGACTTTCACTGGGGGAGACTGCAGATGGCCTTGCAGGATGACCACAAGAAGCCCTGGGCCTTGAAGGCCCAGTTTAGTTTGGCATGGACAGCAGCAGACTGGACTGGCAGCAGACTGGACTGGCAGCAGAGAGGCAACAGCAAGGGCATTGGCGGAGTGGCAGTGGTGGGATGATGAATGCTGACATCCTGAGAGAGGATAGCAGGCTCCTCCTCCATGGAGTCACTGCCACTCCCACAGGACAGCACCTCAACAATCCGAGTAATCTGTTGGAGTGCAGAGTGTTGTGAGAACCTGCATGGTCCTTTGAGCACTGAGCAGCAGTCTAAGCCTGTATGGCAGCAAATATGGATCACATGGCCCTGGTCTGAGGTTCCACTGTAGCAGTGGGACATTGGGTGGCTTCCACCTGTGCCGCAGTGGAAGCTGAGAAAGCGACCACCAGACGCTGCATCACGGCTGGGTCCTCTAATGCTGTCGTGAGTTGGCCACCACTTCCACGGTGGAAAGAATGGGCTCCAAGCGGTGCACGATGGCTTCCCACGTTGGTGCCAGGCACCTCCATTCACCTAGACAGTGACAGGGCTGCCACTACCCCAAGCATCTCAGTATGCATACGCACCACCGTTTCCTGTATCCCATTCTGTTGAAGTCTTCATCTAAGTCCTCATCAGCAGAACCCATCTGCCGCCTCACCCTCTGGTGAGCTGGCATGTAAGCTACCCTTTCCCCCTGGCCTGGCTACAGCCCACTCATGCCAGGTTGCTCAGAAAATGCTGAACCTGACTCTATAGTAGCCTCTAACTTTGCATAGTGCCAGCATCTGAGCTGGTGGCTGATGTCAGATCAAGTCATGGAGCTTCCTCATCAATGGTGTGTTGTTGCTCGTTTTTCTGTATCTGAAAGTCAGAAACTCAGAAGGGGAAGGTCAGTGTGAGGGAAGCGGGTGTGGGGTGGGAAGAAAGAGGTCCATGGTTACACCATCAGCAGCTTGCTCTTCATAGGAAATCCCAGGATGAGGGGGAGGTGAGAGTTGTGAAGGGGCACAAGGCAGGAACATACCATCATCCTCTATGTTCTCAGTGATGCTGAATGCAAAGGGTTCTGTCGCAGTTGGACACATGATGCAGTGAACCATCTTCTCCGAAGGGCTCCAGAGATGCAGGCGTCTTTGTCCCAGCTCTGCTCCCTTCTGTTTTGTGTCACCCTGTCCTGCGAGAGAGAGGGAAGAATGTCAGTAATTGTGTTGCTCTGTGTTTGGGTGATGTGCCTGTCATGGGTGAATAGCTGGAGACACGTGGTGGCAGCAAGAGGTGGCTGTGAGGCTGGCAGCATTGGTGAGTGTGTGAAGATGAGGTGGAGTATCGGATGTTAGGTCTGAGTCCTGCGTGCCAGGGACTGCTGATGGGTGAATAATGAGGATATAGTGCATTGAGCAGTGTGAGATGTTGGTGTCCTGGTGGGTAGGGGATATCAGTGTGAAAATGCATTCACTGACCTTGACCACCTGCGTGAGGTCATGGGACTTTTTCTGGCACTGGTGCCAGATCCCCATGGCTATATCCTTGCACTAAACTTCCTTGCCACCTGCTCCCTTTGGAGGGTGTTCCTTGATGGCCTCCTGGCTCCCCACAGAAACATGGCCTCCCTCCTCCTGTCAACCTCCATGACTAAGGCCATCAGCACTGCATCCGTGAACTTGGGAGCCCTTTCTCTGCCCCAGTGCTCCATTTGCTTTGATCCAATTGCAGGTGATTGCAGTTCCAACAGTCAGCAGCAGCTTCATTTCATTCAGTGCAGCTCCCCTTTAAGAGGGACAGACTGTCTTTAAGAGCTGCAGGCTAGCTGGGACATATGCTAACCTCACACACTGTTGGACGTATAGCCAGTCAGCAACACGAGTTGCACTGGCCTGACTGCTAAAATCAGACAAATGAGAATGCGGCAGGAAGTTTTCCTCTTTAACCCCTCTTTTTCCTCACCTAGATGTTGCTCCTCATGTGATTGGCTCTCATACTTTTGCTAATGACACCCAACTCTACTTGGTTGCCATCACATGGACTCCAAACCAGCACTGAGCCATCCATTTTCTTGTGGAAGAGTAAAAGATTCCTCCAACTTCCTATTGACAGAAATGGCACTGTCCTGTTCAGTTATCACCAAAAATGCCTGCACCCTAGTTCCTGATTCCATCCTGCTGTCTCAGCTGTTTACTCAACCTCAGTAACCTATGTGATGCTGAGTTAGGTTTCAAACTCCACTTCCTAACCATCAGTCATTTCCCCCTCTACAAAATCAACCAGCTCTGGCATTATCTCAGCGTTGACCCTCCTCCATGTCTGTGGCACTTCAGTACTTTCTTCCCAAGAGACTGCACCTTGATGTGACTGGAAGGCTCCTATGATCCTGAGAGCTATGCTGGTAGGGATATAATTCCTGGTAGGATCACCCAAGCCAGACAGATTAAAAAGTACATCACCCTCCTGTTAAGGACACCCGAGTCAAGTTAATGACGTTTCAGGTAAAAATGTGGTTCATTATGCAAATAATCCAGAGGCACGACAGTAAATGGAAATATGAAATGTTGTGAACCAACATCTGCAAGGTGAAGGGCAAGGTGACACTCTGATGAGATTCAAAAATCTCACTATGGACAAACAGCAGTGGACGAAATGGGTTTCCCATGTACCGGTAGGCACAGGAGACTCTAATTAACTACCTCGTTAACTAACAAATTAATTATCTAACACCTCCACAACTAACACTTTCCTTTCTTTTTATCTGACATATTGCTCCTCTTCGGCTTACTCTTTTTTTTATTCATTCATGGGATGTGGGCGTCGCTGGCAAGGCCAGCATTTATTGCCCATCCCTATTTGCCCATGAGAAGGTGGTGATGAGCTGCTTTCTTGAACCGCTGCAGTCCATGTGGGGTAAGTACACCCACAGTGCTGTTAGGAAGGGAGTTCCAGGACTTTGACCCTGTGACAGTGAAGAACAGTGATATCGTTCCAAGTCAGGATGGTGTGTGGCTTGGAGGGAAACTTGCAGGTGGTACTGTTCCCATGCATCTGATGCCCTTATCCTTCTAGGTGGTAGAGGTCGTGGATTTGGAAGGTGCTGTCTAAGGAGACGAGGTGAGTTGCTGCAGTGCACCTCGTAGATGGTACACACTGCTGCCACTGTGCATTGTTGGTGGAGGGAATGAATGTTGAGGGTGGTGGATGGGGCACCAATCAAGCAGGTTGTTTTGTCCTGGATGGTATTGAGCTTCATGAGTGATGTGGCAGCTGCACCCATCCAGGCAAGTGGAGAATATTCCATCACACTCCTGACTTGTGCCTTGTAGATGGTGGACAGGCTTTGGGGAGTCAGGAGGTGAGTTACTCGCCACAGGGTTCCTAGCCTCTGACCTGCTCTTGCAGTCACGGTATTTATATGGCTACTCCAGTTCAGTTTCTGGTCAATGGTAACCCCCAAGATGTTGATAGTGGGTGATTCAGCGATGGTAATGCCATTGAATGTCAAGGGGAGATGGTTAGATTCTTTCTTGTTTGAGATAGTCATTGCCTAGCATTTATGTGGCGTGAATGTTACTTGCCACTTATCAGCCCAAACCTGGATGTTGTCCAGGTCTTGGTAGTTTAGTTTAGAGATACAGCACTGAAACAGGCCCTTCGGCCCACCGAGTCTGTGCCGACCATCAACCACCCATTTATACTAATCCTACACTAATCCCATATTCCTACCACATCCCCACCTGTCGCTATATATTTCCCTACCACCTACCTATACTAGGGGCAATTTATGATGGCCAATTAACCTATCAACCTGCAAGTCTTTGGCATTTCTACGCAGACTGCTTTAGTATCTGAGGAGTCGTGAATGGTGCTGAACATTGTGCGATCATCAGCAAACATCCCCACTTCTGACCTTATGATTGAAGGAAGGTCATTGATGAAGCAGTTGAAGATGGTTCAGTCTAGGACACTACCCTGAGGAACTCCTGCAGTGATGTCCTGGAGCTGAGATGATTGACCTCCAACAACCACAACCATCTTCCTTTGTGATAGGTATGACTCCAGCCAGCGGAGAGTTTTCCCTCTGATTCCCATTGACTTCAGTTTTGCTAGGGCTCCTAGATGCCATACTCAGTCAAATGCTGCCTTGATGTCAAGGGCAGTAACTCACACCTCACCTTGAGCTTCCTTCAATCCTCCAATCTGTAGGATCCTAGTGCAACCCCCACCATCATATTTTTGGGGTGCCCTGTGATTGCCTCCCCATAGTGTAGAAAATAAAGGCAGAGGTTTGGGAATGGCCAGTCCCACCTTAGTTCTTCAGCAACATTGGGCCTGTGTCTATTGCAAGTACAAGCTTTGAGCCTGTCATTGGGAATGCCCCAGGAATAGAAGGACAACGTAGAGGGAGTGGAGGCCTCAGTCCCCACTTCCTGTCAATGGCATTTGTACACTGAGTCTTTCCTAGGCACTGTGATGAAGAACATTCACCCTTAGATCTCATCCAAGAGTCATCCCATCCTGCACAAATTTCCACTTCCCAGTCAACCCTCTCCTTGTCACCTTCATATCCTCCAATGCATTGAATTCAACATACTTGTTCTCATTCACAACCCCTTCCGTCACCTTGTCCCTCACTCTCTCTTGAACATCTTCAAGGCCCTCATGCTGGCACATGCCCTTTACTCTTTTGACCCTTGTGCAATGCCCCCTCCTTCTGCTCCACCAAGCTGCAGGCTGTGCTGACTCATTCTTAAGAAGTCTCTCCCAAAACTCTCTGCCTCACTGTCATCCTCCCTGTCTTTAAACGCCTCCAAAACGTACCTCTTTGGCCATGTCTTCATTCAGCTCCTCTAACTTTTCTCTGAATACTGCATAGCTTCTATTTTCACCTCTGGTTTGTTTATCTGTATTGAAGATACTTGTAACTGGATGTTGGGTTTTCTTGTAAACTTCATTCCTGAACCAGCGATTTAATTCCAATCCCTGGCCACTGTCTCAGGCTGAACCAGACTATTTGCAACCTCAGCGTCCTATTTGACCCTGAGCTGTGCTTCTGACCCCATATCCAGTCCATACCCAAGACTGTCAACTTCCGTCTCCTCAACATTACCCGTCTCTGCCCCTGCCTCAGCCATCTACTGCTGAAACCCTCAGCCATAGCTCCAGACTCCACTATTGAAATGGGCTTCTGGCCATCCTCCAATCTTCCACCCTCCATTAACTCAGTTCATCCAAAGTCCCATTCACCCATTACCCCTGTGCTCACTGCCCTACATTGGTTCTTGTTCTGGCCATGCTTCACTTCTCATCCTTTTGGTCAAATATTCTTTGACCTCACCCCCTCCCCATCTTTGTAACCTCCTCCAGCCCTACACCCTCCAACAACTTGTACATTCTCCACTTGCTTTACCCCATCATTGGCTTCCATGCTTTCAGCCTTCAATGCCCTAAGCTCTGGAATTCCCTCCCTGAACTTTTCCATCACTCCACCTCAATCTCCTCCTTTAAGAAGCTGTAATAGATTCAGAGGTGGCACCAAAATTAGTACAATGGTTCTTTATTGTAAAGACAAGCAAACTCTAAAGCATATTGCTGTGCTCAGTTGGCAGCACTTTCACCTCTAAGGCAAACGGTTGTGTGTTCAAGTTCTACTGCTGGATTTCAGCACAATAATCCAGGCTGACACTCCAGTGCAGTACTGAGGGAGTGCTTCACTGTTGGATAAGATGTTAACTTGAGGTCCTGTCTGCTCTTTCAGGTGGACAAAAAGGATCCCTGGCACTATTTCAAAGAAGGGCAGGGGAGTTATCCCCAATGTTTAGCCCCCAGTCAACATCATAAAAACTGATTATCACATTGCTGTTTGTGGGAGCTTGATGTGTGTAAACTGGTTGCTGCATTTCCTACATTCTAACACTTAAAGCTCTCTAGGACGTCTGGTAGTGGTGCAAGGTGCTATATAAATGCAAGCTTTTTTAATTTCAATATGTAAGCTGTCATTTATAGAGAAGTAAAATAGTGTTACCCCCTTTCTCCACTGGGTCGAAGCTCATAGTTTAGACAGTCTTCATATTTTGCTCGATGGTCACTCTACTACTTGTTACTGCACAGTGTCCTTCCTTCATACACTGTTTTTGGATTAATAAACAACCCTGATTGATGTATTATCGTGTGATAGAAGTTGTTGCTCACAAGAGCTCCAGAACTGAGGTAGTTCTTCACAGGACTCCAGTTGGCCAGCTTGTTTAACTTCAGTCACTTGGTTGATTATGTAGACGTCTCGGTATGGTTCTGCTCCTATCACTATTTTAGGCCCATTGTCTCACAACAAGACTGTCTCATCTCACAATGTGGCGACAAGACCCATTCAGCAGGCACACACATGTTAGTGAATTTCCATTTCAGCACAATAAGCAGCAGTCAGTTAAATTGTGCACTTGGCCCTTTACGCACCAGCTTTAACTTATTTATACATTAAGGGCATCATACACCTTTATTACCCCACGCCTTCATTAATCCCCCTTTAAATGCTTGTTAAAACCTACCTTTTTTAACAATTTTTTAGTCATCTGGGAGGAGGATCAGTTTTGGGAGAAACTGTTCATATCAGAGGGGGAACTTGATTGAGGGGTGGTAAAACTCCCACAGTAGGAGTTTCCTTGAACCAGCCCTGGGATATGCCACGAAGCTGAGAGAAACAAACATTTACTGACCTGGTTTGGAAGGTCCATACCTGTATCCTGGATTGGAGGTACAAGGAGGCTGACCTCACAAGTGGACTGTTCTGACCTGGGGACCGAGGGGCCCCGCCTGATCACAATAGTGCTGAGGATGGGGCTTCTGCTGCCTGTGTGAATGCCTGACCCCAGCCTCGTGTTCCTGGTCCCCCTCTTCATTACGGCTGACCACCAGAGGTTCAATTATAGAGGTCCGGGCACCATCCTGGATTGACGCATTTCAATACTTACTCCAGTACAGAGTTTTGTAACCCAGATTTATCAAACAGTTTGTAGTGCATTTGCCAGCAATCTGCTGACAATTGTCAGATTGGGTGTGAAAGCACATGCATCATGGGATACTACATACCTGCAGGTTGTAGATCACTGTCATCCTTATTGCTTTTTAAACAACACCACGCTTCCCCTCTGCCATCGTTATCTGTAATTGTTTGACAATAAAATGCCTAGAAGTGAAGAGTATGCAAGGTTTATAATGCCAGCAGGAACAGTCAACTGGTTTACTGCCTCTGTTGAATAACCTAGCCGGTCACTCGCTATCTCTAGTCACTTTTTATTATAGAGCATAACTAAAGGACAAACACAGAAGTCTTGAATTTGTATCGAACTATTGGTTCTTTGCCCAATCATCTTGGCAACTTTCAGGAAGGAGTATTTTAGGATCCAGTATATGAGTACTTTGAGACATGACTTACAGTAAGTGTAAAATGCTTGGGAGGAACAAGTGACTTTGGACCTATGATTCCCTAAGCTCTCCACCACTGGGGTTGTCCTTATGTTACTTCTGGATCTTTACTAGACGAATTGATAGACATTGATCTCTATCATTACTCAACAACTCCATTATTGTTACATCACGTGAATACCAGGAAGTTAGAAGGCAATCTAGGATATTTTTCATCTAATATTCCTAGTTCCCTAAATACATAACAGCAAATATAGAGCAAGCTGAGGCTCTTAGAAGATTGAGGAGACCTGACAGAGGTATTTAAAAAAAAAAGGTTTCAAAAAAGTGGACAAGCAGAAACTGTTTTCATTCACTGGGGCATCCAGAACAAAGCAGCATAAATATAAGATGGTCATTAACAAATCAAATAAAGAACTTGGGAGGAAATGTCTTTACACAGAGAGTGGTGGCAATGTGGATCTCATTTCTCATGGAGTGCTTGAGGAAGATGGCACTGATGCATTTGATGTATTTATGAGGGAGAAGAAAGGGAGGGTAGGAAGAGGTGATTAGAGTGGGAGGAGGCTTGTGTGGAGTGTAAACACCGGCATAGACCAGTTGGGCTGAGTGGCCTGTTTCTGTGCTCCAGGTCCTATGTAATACAATATGTAATAATTTTACTTTGAAAGCAATGTGGTCTGCAGCCACTGCTGGCTGTACCTCTGGAGGATGCTCCTGGACAGTTTGGCCACACCTTTCACTGTTCAGAGATATAGTGTCTGTGGTGGAGGGCAGGTGGGCAGTGACAGTACACCTGGTATTTATTGCTACCCTGAGGGATGGCAGGTCAGGCAGCTGCAATTCCTTGGTGTCTGTTGGAGAAATTTTCTTAGCTTTGCTAATTATTTCTTAACTTTGCAGAAGCAGAAAAACAGGACACAGCTTGTAGCTAATCTAACCACAACCAACGGTCATAAATTGTCGACAGAGCAGCTAACCACAATCAGACATTACGGCCAGATATGGTGTCTGGAGTGGGCATTGAATTAAGGAACTAGCTTGTTATTGTTGAAACTGATGTTTCGCTGATCTCGGACCCTGCATGGTGCACCGTTACATAGGCAGTCTTGTGGGTGCTTATCTAATTGTGAAACTGTTAGCTCTGCCTTTTTTATACTATATAAGTCCACGGCGATCTGTAGCTCTTCGGGAGTAGCACTGGACCGCATTTAGGTAAGGTGTGCTCCCCCATGATATCATGCAATAAAGTGTTTGTTCTCAACGTCTGAGTCCGGAGAATTTGTTCAACAATTGGGCAGAATCTGGATTTTCTCCAACAGTGTCTTAGTCCTCACCAGCATCTTCACCAGGTTATTCCTCCTCCTGTGCCACCCTCCTGTTCCAGTGGTCAGTCTACAGGAAGATGGGGTACAGGTTAAGAATGGGTAAACCATTACCCACTTGCGATTAAGCAGCTGGAGAAGGGGGTGGAAGGTTGTGGCTGTGTAGTGCTTTGCAGGAATGCTAGGACGTTATGTAAATGCTCAATGGGTCACCTGGCACCAGCAAGATGCCACATGCGTCAGCATCTCCCACAGCAGAGCTGAGTGCCAGCCCTCAAGTTGCAGGGCCTTCCACTCAAAGTAGGTGAGGAGTTTGAATCTGGAGAACCTACTTCTCCTTCGGTGGTCTGCCTTTGATGGAGACTGCATGTTGAATTGTCCTAAGTGAGGGTGAAGCTGGCAGTTTAGAAACGTGACCCATATGGTATGGGAGATGTGAAGTAATATAAATGAGGGTGTGAGTGTGTTAAGGTATGATGGGGTTGCACATGGCGGTAGTGGAGTTGTGTAGCCATAGAGCTGGATAGGAGCTGAACATGACCGTAATTAGACTGCTTAGTTGTGGAATTGCCACTTTAAGAAGGTGAAGGGTGTGTTGGTGTCCAGGGTGAGCAAGAAAGGGAAAGAAGAAGTGTGGCAATATTCAGTCCAGGAGTTGCCAGTCAGTGCCAATGCCCATCTCTCCCCAGGTGTGACAAGTGATAATTGTGTGTGATTTTGTGGCACCACATCCTGCCCTCAATGCCCACCACCCATTCCCCCCCCCCCCCCCACCCCAGAGGGTTTGGAGATCTGTAGATTGAAGTTGTTCATTCTTCTCCTGTGGTTTGATGCCTTGCCCTGCTGCCCTCTAGGAATAGATGGTACTCAAATATTCACATCTCAGAACATAACATCAATAAAACACAAAACAATTTGAGACAGAAATGAATGAGTGAAACACTTTTCCTTCCTTATCTTCTTGTCTCCCAGTCTTCTTTTATGTCCACCCAAGAGGCCAGATTTGGTTGAACTACTCATCTGATAGGTGGCACCTCAGAGAGTGCAGCTCTTCCTCAGTACTGAGGTGCCAACCTAAATTATGTGATCAAGCTTTTGAAATGGGACGTGAACCCCCAACTTTGTGAGATTACTACCCCCTGACTGAAGACCCTGGCCCTATCAGCTCATGTCAACTCTGCAGCCGGTATCCTTTCCGACACTAAGTCCCGCTCATCCATTTCCCCTGCTTTTGCTGTCCTGCATTAACTCCTGGTCCTCCAAAGCTTTCGATTAAAACTTCTCATCCTTAATTGCCTGCATGACCTTGCCCTATCTCTGTAACCTCCTCCAGCTCGAAAACTGTTTGACAACTCTGTGTTCCTTCGATTCTAGACTGTTGTGCATTGTCCCTCCCTTCACCCTCAGAATTGTTGTCCATAACTTTGGCTGCTGAGGCCCTAAGCTCTGCATCAATCTCTCTCCCGCACTCTCCGCCTTTTACTCTTTAAAACCAACCCTTCACAACCAGGTTTTTGTTCACATCTGCTAATATCTGTGACTCTGCGTCAATTTGTTCTGATTACATTTCTGTGAAATGCCTTGGGATATTTTCTGTTGTTAAAGATGCTATATAAAAGCAAGTTGTTGTTGGATGAGACAAGAGTCTAAATTTGAAAATAATCTGATGCGTGAGGCTAGTGTAGTAAACAAGGATTCACTAAGGGGGAGCTGAAAAAAATGGGGTGTTTAAAATTAAACCCTGTTACGGTAAGACCAGGTGAAGACTGAGAGGGGACCCTAGACCCCTTTCTCACCTGGTCGTAACAAGCTGAACTACCAGGAAAGTTCTGTGCAGTCTATAAAACACAAGTTCAGCTGCACACTATAAACATATGAAGTGGTGTTACTCACAGTGAGTTGGAGGATGCTTGACGTAAACACTGGGCCCAAATGGGAGAAAGATGAGCCCTCTACTAGATCCTAACCCTTCATTCCCTGACACTAAGGCCATAATTGCTGCTTCCCGCAGCCTAGATCACTTCCAGACTGGCAGCCGGAAAGCAGTGGTAAATGGGATGTCAGGAAAATTTGTGAGGGAATTAAACCCTTCCCGTTTCCTGTTGCCATTTGTATATAGCCAGTGACCGTCCTGGTGGGGAGGTGAAAGGAGGAAAATCCAGGTATGGCAGATGAGGTACCAGTAGGCCTCACCCTGGAATTCTCCCTCATTTTCAGCCATTATCCTGCTTAAAATCAGGTGGGATCACAGATCCAGTTTCCCTCCACCTCCAGCTCCCAAATGTGTAATCCCACAGGCTAGTAACTACAAATATATTTAATATCTTATTTACTGTCTGCAAAATCCTTTTTTCATGCTTGTGCCAACTTTTTCCAATTATAATTCCCTATATCTGCATTTATAATGGAAACTTCCTATGTAAACTTGTTATGCTATAATTTCACCCTTCCAACAGTGAGTGACACTGTAGAACCTCAGATAAAAACAGAACGTGCTGGAAATACTCAGCAGGTCAGGCAGCATCTGTGGAGAGAGAAACAAAGTTAATGTTTCAGGTCAGTGGCCTTTCATCAGAACAGACCTGAAACGTTAACTCTGCTTCTGTCTCCACAGATGTTGCCTGACCTGCTGAGTATGTCCAGCACTTTCTGTTTTTATTGCAGATTTCCAGCATCTGCAGTATTTTGCTTTTATATTACTGTAGAACCTCAGTTTTGCACCTTCCAGCTCCTCGAGCTATACTGCAGAGAAACTCGTATCTGTGGAGAGAGAAGCAGAGTTAACGTTTCAGGTCAGTGACCCTTCATCAGAACTGGCAAAGGTTAGAAATACAATAGGTTTTAAGCAAATAAAGCGGGGGTGGGGCAAGAGACAACAAAAGTGAAGGTGTTGATAGGACAAGGTCACAGACCCTTCCTCAGACATGCTAGCCATCTAGCCAACTGAGCTACCCAGTACCCGCGTTCCCACTAGTGGAGTGATTAAAATTGGTGATGTTTAAAAGATCAGATTTAGAGAGTGCAGATATCTTGGAGGGTTGTGGAGGTGCAGGAGGTTAGGGAGATAGGAAGGTGTGAGGGATTTGAAACAAGGACAAGAATTTTAAAATCCAGGCATTGCTTAACCAGGAGCCAATGTCGGTCAGCGAGCACAGGGGCGAAAGGGGAATGGGACTTGGTGTGTGTTAGGACACAGGCTGAGTTTTGAATGGCCTCAAGTTTACGGAGGGTAGAGAGTGGGAGGCAGGCCAGGAGTGCATTGGAATAGTCAAGTCTAGAAGTAGCAAAGGCATGAATGAGGGTTTCAGCAGCTAGATGAACTGAGACAAGTGAAATTGGGCAAAGTTACAGAGGTGGAAATAGACAATCTTAGTGATGGCGCAAATACACGGTGGGAAGCTCACCTCGGGGTCAAATATGACATCAAAGTTGTGAGAAGACTGGCTCAGCCTGAGACACTTGCCAATTGGTCTTGCCAATATTTAGTTTGAGGAAATCTCTGCTCATCCAGTACCGGATGTTGAACAAGCAGTCTGATAATTTCGCAACAGTGGAGAGGTGATGGTTAGGTCAGGCTGGATTATAACGGTAAATCATAAAATGTGACTCCTCTCTTGCTTGTTTCTCTTTCCTTCATGTTGCTGTTTCTACTCTTCAGCTTTCTCTGTTCCTTAAATCTTCCAGTTGATTTTCTCTATGACCTCTTCTGTTTCTCTTGCTAGCTCTTTATTCTTTCCTTGGAATGGGACGTGGTGAGTAACAGGATGTGAGGTGCCAGGATTGGGAGCCATTAGTGTTGCCAGCTACATTTGAGATGTGGGTTACAGGGAAGTTTGGGCCCTCAGCAGCTCCGACCCCCGAGCACACATCCCTCCCCTTACCGAACCCTTATTCCTATCACATCCCCGAACAGTTCGCCCTCACACAACCACTTTGCCTTGCCACCACTCCCTCTCTCCCATGTAAGACCTCACTCCTGCAGTCTGCAGGTTTATGATTGTTTTACTTGAGATTTATGAGAAATTACACAGGGCACACAAGTTCCATTTTAATCTGTCTTCAAGATAGATTCAAAACTATCGCTACCACACAATCTAAAGTCAGTTATAAAAAAACTACAATGTGAGCAGTACACCAATAATATTACAAGAGATACCATACATGCAATGACCAACGGATGATCGGTCCTTGTTGATTGTAGGTCCTTGTGAAGAGACAACTGGTCAGCTCACTTCCTGACTGCAATAGAAAGTGCTCTTTTGGCAATATCTTTTATACCCTTGTTACGACCAGGTGAGAAAGTGGTCTAGGGTTCCCTTTCAGTCTTCACCTGGTCTTACTGTAACAGGGTTTAACTTTAAACACACCATGTTTTTAGCTCCCTCTTGGTGAATCCTTGTTCACCACTTTCCAATTATAAGGCAAAGAAACCAGCACACCAGGTTTTCTTAGGTTTAAAGAAGAAAAGTGAAATTTTATTAAACCTCAATTTAAACTCTAATTCAGTTAACGCCTATGGATACACGACTCACCCAGGCTAGCATGCACACGGGATACACACATGCAAATAGAGACAGAAAAGAGGAGAAGAAAAATAAAGTGAAAAAGTTTGAGGCAATCTCTGAAGTGGATTTGTTACTGTGCGTCGAGCTCACTGTAGAGTTCTTGTTTGTAGGTGGATCTTGCTTCTCATTGGGGCCCAGTATTCTTCTTAAACTTTGTTCACTGTAGGAGACTTTTCTCTCTTGGGGTTCACGTGTCTTCAGTGGGTTTCAGTTCCATGAGAACGAGATAGGAGCAGGCAGAAGAGAGGTCTTCTCAGTCCAGGAGCAAACAGTTTTCTGCCAGTTCAAACGCTGTCTCTACAATTTAAAACTCTCCAAATTGGCCAGCAGGGTAGTCACGTGACTGGTATAACCACTTCTGGCTTTGTGTATTGGGTGGGTCAGGGAATGGTCCTTTGTCTACAGATACTTTGTTAATATGCAAAAATGTCTTTCCAGCCAGGGGGCTTGGCAACCCCTTGTATCAGGTCTTCTCTTCTTCCCAGTAACAATTTGAAATTTAATGTCCATGTGGCAAAGTTAATATGCCTCATTCTTGGCAGGTGGGGGCCTAGCATGACACCTCCACACCCAGCGGAATGAAATGCGATTTGAAAAAATGGCGCATTTCATTCAAAAAGTTGGGAGAAATATACATATAAGATACAGAAAACAATGCATTTCTCTCATTTCCATTCATTCATGAATCCTAAAACTTACAAAACTGTCTTTTCTGGGTGCCAGTGCTGCTTTAAGTTCCTCTTTTTGGCATCCCAGTAACCATGTGGTTCTTTGGGGAAGTTTTTCTTCATCTTGCCCATTGCCAGGACTGCCGAGGGTCTCAGTTCCTGTGGAGGTAATTTTTATTTTCAGGAAAGTTAGTACTGGGCGGGTCTAAGCTGAATTCTCTTTAAGTGCTTTGCTGAGTCAGGCAAAGGCTTTTGACTTCAGGGGATGGGTGGTTCCTTTTTCCTCTGACTGTGGGGGAGGATTCTTTGTTAATCTCCCCTTTGATCTCTGGGACATTCCTGCCTGCAGGTATGTGTGCAGACCCTATTGCACTCCCCTGTGACATTTCGACAAGGTGAGGCATCACTTTCACGCTTTTTCCACCCCCTAGAGGTCTTTCTTTGTCTCTGCAGGTTCCTGTAAATGCTGTTAGCAACTCTGGTGGCGTGCTTCTAGAGTCTGCATTCATGTAGGAGGATGTGGGGTCTAACTTTTCACATTTTTCGGGGTTGGCTGACTGGACAGTAGGGGTTTTTATCCAGGATTCCTCCTGGACTTCCTTCAATCTGCCCGCTTGGTCTCTTTTTCCCCTTCCCTGTCTAAATTTTTGGCAGCCTTGTGCCTGCCTGTCCCTTTTTGTTCTCGCCGGGGGTCCCTTACAGTTCACCAGTCCTCTGCTGGAGGGTTGTCCTTACACTGGTACAGGACTTAGGGGTGCAGGTTTCACTGTAAGTTGGGGTTTCCCCTCAACCTGGCACATGTATCAACTCTTGCAGTACTCCACCACATCTTTGTGGAGTTTTGGCCAGTCAAACTGTTGTCTTATGTGGGCTTTGCTCTTTCATATTCTTGTGTAGATTACAAAACTGTAGTCTTGTGGGCCTTTCTTAATATTTCTCTGCGGTACCGCTGTAGCACCATGAACTGGTCCACTCCTTGCTCTCAGGTCTGTGAGGAGCACTCCATTTCCTCATCAGTACTTCATTCTTTAAATAGTAGCAATCAGGAACTCCCTCTGTTTCACTTTCAGATTGGGCAGCCTGTGCTAACTCTCTCAATACTGGGTCAGCTCGCTGAGCCTCAGCTAGGAAATATCCATTTAATTCATTCCCTGGATCTCCTAACTTTCCAAAGGAAGTTTTGGACAGGCAGACCTCATGGTCATCTGCCTACAGTGCCAATGCAGTCTCCTCTGGGGGAACTGGCTTGATCATGGCCTGACACAGTACACATTCAGGGACTCTGCAGGGGACCGTCTCCTGCCACGGCCCTGTTTCTCTGACTTCCTGTAGTCTTTCTTTCACTACTGGGGGGGCTACCATCTTCACCCCCGCCAGATCATTACCTAGCAGCAGGTCAACCCCATCCACAGATAAACTAGGGACAATCCTACAGTCACTGGTACCGAAACTAGGTCACACTCCAGGAGCACCCGATGTACAGGTACAAGCATACACTGCCCTCCAATACCATTCACCACCATTTTGGTGTTTACTGCACTCTCAGGGGAATAGGTCAGGCTTTTTCCCAGTAAAAGGGATCTAGTGGCCCCTGTGTCCCTGAGAATCACTATGGGCTTGCTGACCCCACTCGAGGGGTATGGGGTTACTCTCCCTTCAGACACAAAACTCTGAAAACCTTCAGGAATCTTATTAAATTTTCCTGCACTTGCAGCTGTAAGCTTCCTGGGTTGCACTCTTACTGCAGTTAAAGTCACAGCTTTTTCTGCTGTGCTTTCCATCAGGTTCCTGTCTTCACTGAGCTGAGTGTGCCCTGATTAACCCTACAGATTTTCCCTTTAGTTTCCAGCAGTCAGCTTTTAAATGCCCCGCTTTATTACAATGGAAGCAGACAGGTCTCCTGGTCTCACTCTTGCTCACAGCATTTTCCTTTTTGGCTGGAGGAGGGCCCCCTGTGTCTCCTACTTTCCTTTCTTCTTGAGGACTGCCTGGGTGGATATCACCTTCCCAGCTTTATCTTTTTCGGATTTGTGGTGGTGATTAGGAAAGGTTCTTCCCTGGGAAACCGACTTATAAAATAAAGCAAGCTCATCAGCTAGAACGGCCGCTTACCGGACTCTCTGAACCCACTGCTCCCCTACATGGGTCTTTATTGAGAATGGGAGAGAGTGATTAAATTCCTCTAACAGAATTACTTCCCTGAGATTCTCATAGCTGAGCTGAACTTTAAGAGCCCTCAGTCACTGGTCAAAAGCCAGCTGCTTACTTCTTTCAAACTCCAGATAAGTTTGATGAGCTTGCTTCTTCAGGGTTCTAAACTTTTGGCGATAAGCTTCGGGTACTAATTCATATGCCCTGAGGATAGCATTTTTGGTCAGTTCATGATTTGATGAACTCTCATCTGGCAACAAGGAATAAAGCATTTGGGCTTTTCCAGTTAGGTTGCTTTATAGTAAAAGTGACCAGGTCTCAGCTGGCCATTTTAGCTGCCTTTCCAATTTCTCAAAAGACATAAAAAATCCTTCCACATCTTCCTCATTGAATTTTGGAATTAGTTGAGCTAGTTTTAACAATTCTGTACCCAGCCCTGAATTACCCTCCTTCATATTGGCCATGCTTTCACTGGGGTTACTCTGATGCCCCCGAGTTAACTCAAGCCACTTCAACTCTCTTTCTTCACATTCTTTCTGGAATATTCTTTCTCTCTCTCGCTCCTCTCTCTCTTGTTCCTTCTCCTGTCTTTCATTTTCTTCACGTTCTTTCTGGAAGACTTTCTCATTCCCCCTCTCCTGCCTCTCTCTCTCTTTTTCCTGTCTCTCCCTTTCTATTTCCTGTCTCTCCCTTCCTCTTTCTCTTTCCCTGTCTGCTAATTCAAGTTTCCTTTGTTCCAATTGTATCTTTGCGAGCAGTACCCTGTCTGGGTCTGCTTCTAACACTGCTTCTGCTTCTTCAGATTCAAGGGAAAAATGGTTGGCCACCAGCATTAGGAGTTCAGATTTCCTAAGTTTTGCCACGTACACTGATCCCACACTGCTCAGCCATTTTCCTCAACTCCTCCATTGACAATGCTTTTAACTTATCCCAAGTTACTTCACCCTGGCTTGGAGAGCTACTCGCTTCAGTTGCAGACATGTTTGTATACAAGCACACACAACCACAAGAAAACCGGTATTGAAATCTTGCTCCTTTTGATTGGGAACAATTTGGCTTCCCACTTCCAATTTCTCTCATTTGTCTGTGGGTCAATCCCGGACACTAGCACCCAAATTTCTGTTACGACCAGGTGAGAAAGAAGTCTAGAATTCACCTGGTCTTACTGTATTAGGGCTTAATTTTAAACACACCATGTTTTTAGCTCCCTCTTGGTGAATTCATATTCACCACTTTCCAATTATAAGGCAAAGAAACCAGCCCACTAGTTTTTTTTTTAGAGATACAGCACTGAAACAGGCCCTTCGGCCCACTGAGTCTGTGCCGCCTTAGGTTTAAAGAAGAAAAGTGAAATTTTATGATTAGTTTTATTGACTCCGTTGTAACGTCCCATCCCTGGCCTTCAAACCAACCTTCAGGGGTTTCATTGTTTACGTTGGCATGTTATCAGTTATTTATGTTCAGGGCTGTTCGTTATGGTTATTCAATCCAGCTGTTCACATTTCTTATCAAACTATTTAAACATAAGCTTTTCACTAAGACCGACACACTAATTTACTTTTACATTCCAGCAAGCATTTCTTAAATAGGCACGCTTTACCTGACAGACTTAACACAGTGTTGAAGTGTGATTATATATTGTGGTAAACTCTTTTTTATAAAAGTGGGTCTCAAAAGTGTTGTTTCCTGTCGTAGTCCAGTGGTTCTTGTTTATCAGTAAAAGAGCAGCCTGCAGGTTTTAGGAGGTTACTTTACTTCGTAAAGTCTCTTGGCCTTGCCAAGCATGCTGGTAAGATTTGGTTAAGTTATATCAAATCTGTATCCTTAACACCCGCCACTACCATTTACTTCTTCCCTTTTGAGCTTTCTGCTCATCAACTGTTTCCCAGTTCCCTTTCTCATCTCCCCATACCAAAATCCTATTCATTCCCTCTAACAAGGATAGTGAGAGTCCAGAAGGTTGGAGTCATACCTAGCACAAAGGAAGATGGTTGTGGTTGCTGGAGGTCAATCATTTCAGTCCCAGGACATCACTGCAGGAGTTCCTCAGGGTAGTGTCCTAGGCCCAACCATCTTCAGCCACTTCATCAATGATCTTCCCTCCATCATAAGGTCAGAAGTGGGGATGTTCGCTGATGATTGTACGGTGTTCAGCACCATTCGCGACTCCATTGATACTGTCCGCATGCAGCAAGACCTGGATAACATTCAGGCTGAGGCTGATAAGTGGCAATTGGCATTCATGCCACACAAGTGCCAGGCAATGACCATCTCCAACAACAGCAAATTTAATCATCTCCCCAATGGCATTACCATCACTATATTCCCCACTCTCAACATCTTGGGGGTTTGTATTCACCAGAAACTGAACTGGAGCAGCCATATAAATACAGTGGCTACAAGAGCAGGTCAGAGGCTAGGAATCCTGAGGCGAGTAACTCACCTCCTGACTCCCCAAAGCCTGTCCACCATCTACAAGGCACAAGTCAGAAGTGTGATGGAATTCTCTCCACTTGCCTGGATGGGTGCAGCTCCAACAGCACTCAAGAAGCTCGACACTATCCAAAACAAAGCAGCCCGCTTGATTGGCACACCATCTACAAACATTCACTCCCTTCACCACCGAAGCACAGTAGCAGCAGTGTGTACCATCTACAAGCAGCACTGCAGCAACGCACCAAGGCTCCTTCTAAATCCATGACCTCTACCAACCAAGAAGGACAAAGGCAGCAGATACATGGGAACACCACCATCTGCAAGTTCCCCTCCAAGTCACATGCCATGCTGACTTGGAACTATATCGCTGTTCCTTTACTGTCGCTGGGTCAAAATCCCGGAACTCCCTTCCTAACAGCACTGTGGGTGTACCTACACCATAAGGACTGCAGCGGTTCAAGAAGACGGCTCACCACCACCTTTTCAAGGACAATTAGGGATGGGCAATAAATGCTGGCCTGGCCAGTGATGCCCACATCCCATAAACAAAAAAAAAACAACCATCTTACGCTCGCCTGTTTCCTTCCTTTACCCTCCTCTTTCTTCATATCCATTTCCGGGCAAAAAAGACTTGGTTTGCTTTCAAAATACAACTAACTGTTTTCAAAGAAATCAGATGATAGGATCAACACAAAGGGAGGCCATTTGGCCTATTGTGCCAGTGCCAGTGCCAGTGCCAGTGCCAGTGCCAGTGCCAGCTTTTTGAAACATCTATCCTATTGGTCCCACTTTTCTGCTCTTTCCCATTGCCTTGAAAATGTTTCGCCTTCACGTATTTCTTCAATTCCCTTTCGCATGTTACTATCGAATCTGTTTCCACCAGCCTTTCAAGCAGAGCATTCTCGATCACAGCAATTCAATGTGTGAAAAAAATTGTTTCCTCATGTTGCCGATTATCTTAAACCTGTGTCCTCTGGATAATGACCCTTCTACCATCGAAAACAGTTTCTCCTCATCCATTCTATCAAAACCATGCATGATTTTCAACATCTCTATCCAATCTCCCTGTAACCTTCTCTGCTCTGCATTCCCTGTCTCCCTCTCCCCCAAATAGCCATTCCCCATTCTCCCTCTCCACCCCCCAGTTCCCACTCCCCAGTCTCCCCCTCTCCCTCCGAGTTCCCATTCCCCAGTCTGCCCCTCTGAGTTCCCATTCCCCAGTCTCCCTCTCCACCCCCCAGTCTCCATTTCCCAGTCTCTCTCTCCACCCTCCCAAGTTTCCATTCCCCAGTCTCTCTCTCCACCCCCCCCCCCCCCGAGTTCCCATTCCCCAGTCTCCCTCTCCACCCCCCCCCCCGAGTTCCCATTCCCCAGTCTCCCTCTCCACTCCCCCGAGTTCCCATTCCCCAGTCTCCCTCTCCACTCCCCCGAGATCCCATTCCCCAGTCTCTCTCTCCACTCCCCTGAGTTCCCATTCCCCAGTCTCCCTCTCCACTCCCCCGAGTTCCCATTCCCCAGTCTCCCTCTCCACTCCCCCGAGTTCCCATTCCCCAGTCTCCCTCTCCACTCCCCCGAGTTCCCATTCCCCACTCTCCCTCTCCACCCCTCAGTCCCCATTTCCCAGTCTCCCTCTCTCACCCCGAGTTCCTATTCCCCAGTTTCCCCCTCTCACCCTGAGTTTCCATTCCCCAGTCTCCCCCTCTCCCACCGAGTTCCCATTCCGCAGTCTCCCCCTGTCCTCCGAGTTCCCATTCCCCAGTCTCCCCCTGTCCGCCGAATTCCCATTCCCCAGTCTCCCCCTGTCCGCCGAGTTCCCATTCCCCAGTCTCCCCCTGTCCGCCGAGTTCCCATTCCCCAGTCTCCCCCTGTCCGCCGAGTTCCCATTCCCCAGTCTCCCCCTGTCCGCTGAGTTCCCATTCCCCATTCTCCCCCTGTCCGCCGAGTTCCCATTCCCCAGTCTCCCCCTGTCCGCCGAGTTCCCATTCCCCAGTCTCCCACTGTCCGCCGAATTCCCATTCCCCAGTCTCCCCCTGCCCACCGAATTCCCATTCCCCAGTCTCCCCCTGTCCGCTGAGTTCCCATTCCCCAGTCTCCCCCTGTCCGCCGAGTTCCCATTCCAAAGTTTCCCTCTCCCCCCGAATTCCCAAACCCCAGTCTCCCTCTCCCCCACAAGTTCCCATTCCTCACCTCCCTCTCTCCCCGAGCTCCCATTCCCCAGTCTGCTTGTGCAGCAGCTGGTAATGAACTCTGTGGGAATGGCTGAGACTTGACTCTATTTAAAATTAATGCAGTTTAATCAAGGCACCGAGGCTCCTTAGACAGCACCTTCCAAATCCGCAACCTCTACCAACAAGAAGGGCAAGGGCAGCAAATGCATGGGAACACCACCACCTACAAGTTCCCCTCCAAGCCACACACCATCCTGACTTGGAACTATATCACCGTTCCTTCACTGTCGCTGGGTCAAAATCCTGGAACTCCCTTCCTAACAGCACAGTGGATGTACCTACCCCACATGGACTGCAGCGGTTCAAGAAGGCAGCTCACCACCACCTTCTCAAGGGCAATTAAGGATGGGCAATAAATGCCGGCCTGGCCAGCGACGCCCACATCCCTGAATGAATTTTTAAAAAATCACTTTCTGACTTGTGATGCCAGGCTAACAGTTCAGTCATTATTTACAGTGCCTCACACAGTGTTTGTTGTTCAAGTGGATGCACTGAGGCAGGAAATTTAAATTGCTGATCTCACAGGATGCTGAATCCTCAATTCCAGGAAACTCCCGACCATTCCAGCAAGATTGAGAACCCTATGTTAGGGCACAGGGAAAGAAAGAAAGAACTGCATTTATATAGCACCAGTCACAATCTCAGGTCATCCAAAGCACGAAACAAGCATTGTGCTTTTGAAGTCTAGTCACTGTTGTGATGCAGGAAACATAGCAGCCAATTTTCGCACAGCAAGATCCCACACACGGCAATGTGATGATGACCAAATAATGTCTTAGTGATGTTGGTTGAGGGATAAATATTGGTCAGGGCTCCCTTGCTCTTCTTCAAAATGTGCCATGAAATCTTTTACATTCACCTGAAAAAGCAGATGGCAGCTCGGTTTCACAGCTCACATGAAAGATGGCACATTCGACAGTGATGCAGTCCCTCAGTACTGCATTGATGTGCCAGCCTGGATTACATCCCTTGAATTGGACTAGAATCCACAACCTTCTGACTCAGAGATAAGAATGCAACCATAGAGATGGTGATGGTTGGGTTTTCAGGACACTGCAGGGTGTAGGGGGTGGTGGGGTTGTGTGAGGAGCATTGGTGCCTTGACTGCTTGGACATGGAGAGAGTGAGAATAACAACTTGAATTTATATGGCGCCTGTAATGTAAGAGAAAACATTGCAACTCCGTCTACAGGAGCTAATGGAACAAAGTTTGACACTGAGCCACATAAAGAGATATGAAGCCAGACGATCAAAAGTTTGGTCAAAGCGGTAGGATTTATGGAGCGTCTTAGAGGGGGAAAAAGAGTTTTGAGGAGGAGACATTTAGGGAGGGAATTCCAGAGCTTATGGTCCAGGCAGCTGAATGTACAGCTGCCGATGTTAGTTTAGTTTAGAGATACAGCACTGAAACAGGCCCTTCGGCCCACCGAGTCTGTGCCGACCATCAAGCACCCATTTATACTAATCCTACACTAATTCCATATTCCTACCACATCCCCACCTGTCCCTATATTTCCCTACCACCTACCTATACTAGGGGCAATTTATAATGGCCAATTAACCTATCAACCTGCAAGTCTTTGGCATGTGGGAGGAAACCGGAGCACCCGGAGGAAACCCACGCAGACACAGGGAGAACTTGCAAACTCCACACAGGCAGTACCCAGAATTGAACCTGGGTCGCTGGAGCTGTGAGGCTGCGGTGCTAACCACTGCGCCACTGTGCCGCCCCTGTTGCAGTGATTAAAATAGAGAATGCTTAAGAGGCCAGAATTGATGAAGTGCAGAGGTCTGGGTGGATTGTAGGGCTGAAGGAGATGACAGAGTGTTGGATCTCAATTTTCTGTTCTCATTGGTTACACCAAAAAGAGACAAAGTCCGACTGTAGCTTTGAGAAACTTTATTGAAGTACTTAGTGGTTACATCATCAGCAAAGCGAACAACAACAACACCTGGGCTCTCCTCCCTCTTCCGTGCTGGAGGAGGGAATTCAAGCCTTTCTTATAGTACTTCTTACAAATCAGTGACACCCCCTTTATGTTCCCAATTGGTTTACAAACTCTGCAGTTTCTTGGTGTGAGGGCCTGATTGGGGCACTGCCTTGTCACCTCTCCCTCAAGCAGTTTCTTATTCCCTTATCTTCCTGGAACGTTGGGCTGATTGTCATACAAAGGGTTAGTCTTCAACAGCTGCCGCTGTCCTGCTCGGTTTTAGCTGGTTAGTCTATTTCTACTGATAAGCTGTCCCTACAGCACTGAATAGGCTACTATGAATTTCTGATAAGCTGTCTGCTGAAGCTCTAAAGCTATGAAGTCATTACTGATAAGCTGTCTCTGCAGCTCCGCGGTTAGTTTGTTAGTAATACATGATTGATTAATTATTTCATCTTAAATGTCCCCATATTATTCTGTTCTTAAAAATTCTGTTCTCACAGTCCCCCCTTTGATTCTTCAAAACACTTTTAAGAATCATTCCCTTGATCCCACCTAGGTGCCTTTAATGGTCTCTACTTGTTTAGAAACAGCCTTCAACACCCGGAGGGGTCACAATACGTTGCCTGCTTGTGCCACAGAAGGGGCCCGCGGGAACTCTGTAAAATCATAAGTTTTGCAGGGGCTTCCGTTACTTGTTTACAACAGTACTTAATAAGCAAAAACATCAAATACAGAATTACAACTATAACTAGAAATAGGACCAAACCCTGTACCACTGAAGTCTCTATCGAGCCCAGCCAACTGGTCGCCCAACCCCACGAGGTGGAAGCTGGGGGTTGCTTTAGCTTTTCCACTTCCTTTCGGATGTGTGCTGCCAGATTGGAAATTTCTTCGGAGCTATCTGGAATGTAGGTACAGCACTCGGGTCCTATCAGGGCACTTTTCTGCTAGGACAAAATCTAAGGCCATTCGGTTCTGGAGTGCTACGGTGCGGATAGCTACCATTTCTGCATTTATTTTATCAAGGGCTTCGGTTGTGTCATTGGCCACTTTTTCTAGGACCGAAGCGACATTGATGGATTCCCTGGCTAACTTGTCGGTCCCGTACCACGGGAACATGATTGAGAAAAATCTCTCAGTCTCAGTGATAGCTCGTCTCCTTCTTCATCCCTGAGGTGGCTTATACAGGGAGGTCAAATGATGGATATAAGGTGTAACATAACCTAAGTAACATGACCCTGTCCAGAATTTCGGTAACCAGGGATAGGCTTTGTTGCCGCAAATAAAGTAAGTACCATTGCAGGCAATGGGGTTTCTGGCTGTTTCGGGGTCCACCCACGTCCCGATCCTTTAGTTCCTCAAGGTCCCGCAGGAGAATAGATTTAGCGCCTGGAGTCACATTGAAATAGTGGGAGCAGTTACTTCGTCCCACTTCTCGCCCACCCTTTTGGTCTCTAACCAGGCATATGAATCCCTGTGGTCTTCCCACACCTGAGGTGTTAGTAAGGACCAAGAACGGAGGTTCTTGGGTCCGATTGTAATGGGGCCGGTACCACCCCATGAAGGCTCGTCTGCTCCGAGACCCTTTTGCGATCCATTCCGCCGTCTCTGATGCATTAAATGTAATGGGACGTAATGGGATGCCTCCCCTAGAGTGGATAGGCACGTGTGCACATATCCAACAGCGGGAGAGGTTCGCTTCTTTGGCATAAGTATAGGTCATGTAAAGGAAAGAGTTAACATGTAATTCTCTGGACACTCGATTAGTTTCCCCATGTGGACAGGTTTGGTTAGACAAAAATGAACAACTACTTACAATACACGCAAAGAAGATAATACAAATTTTAAACATGGTAGCAATTAATAATTCAGCATTTAATCATGGGTCACTCGTTTTACGTGAGAGGCGTGTATCCAGGCTTTCTTTCCTTCGACTTTAACTGCTGACTGGGTGGTCAGTAGCACTTGGAAAGGTCCCTCCCACTTGGTGCCCAAAGGTTCTTTGTGTATTTTCTTCACATAGACCCAGATTCCCGGGACGATGTCGTGCCCTCCTTCTGGTGGGTCACCCCAAGCTGCCGATACCTGCGAGGAAGCAGAACTGATAGCATTTGTTAAGTTCTTGCAATGTTCTAGTAAAGCGTCACTCATCAAGTGACAATCAGCTTTACGCAGATCAATTGTTCCCGGCAAAGACATGGGTCTTCCTGTTATTACTTCAAATGGGCTCAAGCCTGTAGTTCTGTTCGGGGTCACTCTGATACTACACAGAACTATCGGCAACGCCTGAGGCCACTTTATTCCTTCCTGGTGATACTTGGATAGTTGCTGTTTTAGCGTCTGATTCATTTGTTCCACTTGACCTGATGACTGTGGGTGATGAGGACAGTGTAAATACCACGTAATGTTTAGCAGTCGACTGACTTCCTGACAGACCGCGCCTGTGAAATGAGTTCCTTGATCAGAGTCAATGCTGACCGGTACTCCCCATCTGGGGATGTAATCCTTACACAGGACCTTCGCGGTGTGATTGGCTGTGGCTTTTCTGGCTGGGACGGCTTCTACCCATCTAGAAAATTTGTCGACAATGACTAAAATCCCGGAATATCCTTGGCAAGGTGGAAGAGTGATATAGTCAACTTGTAAGCACTGGAAGGGTCCGGCTGGAGCAGGGGCTCTTAGTTGAGGCATTATTGTAGTGGGTCCTGGATTGTTTCTCTGACAGACCACACAGCGGTCAGCCACCAGCTGTGCGTGTTTTTTAAACCCTCGACCCCACCAGCTTTTCTGGAACCGTGCTGTCATCTGTTGTGGGGCCAGGTGTCCCCAGGAGTGAATGTGTTGGGCTAAAAAGGGCATCAGCGCCTGTGGTGCGATGGGTTTCTCGGTGTCCCTTTGTCTCCAAATGCCATCATCACATAACTTAGTCCCTGCTTCCATCCAGGTCCATTTTTCCTCTTTGGAGCATTCACTCTGCATCACTTGTAGGTCTTGTGTCAGATGGGACGCATTCAGTTTACATATTTGCGTCCGTGCGTCCGGGGGATCACCCTGCGAGGCGGCTTCCTTGGCTGCCTTGTCGGCTAGGGCATTCCCCTTTGCTTCCATAGTGTTGTCTTTTGTATGGGCTTTACATTTCAAAGTAGATACCTTTTGTGGCAATTGCATCACCTCTAGCAAGTCTCGAACTTCTTTCCCATTTCGAATAGGTGTACCAGCCGCAGTGAGAAATCCTCTTTTGCGCCACAACTGACCAAAGTCGTGAGCGACTCCAAAAGCATACCGTGAGTCTGTGTAAACATTAGCTGTCTTCCCCTCTGCTATTCGACATGCTTCCGACAGGGCTCGCAGTTCGGCTTGTTGGGCCGACGTTCCTGGAGACAGACGTCCCACTTTCATAACTTCATGTTGGGTTGTAACTGCCCATCCTGCTTTCCGTGTACCGTTGTCAACAAAGGAGGATCCGTCGGTGAATAGGATTAAATCTAGGTTGAGCAATGCTTCCTCTGCCACTAGGGCTGTCTCCTCTGTTTCTTCCATAATCTCTACACAATCATGTTCTTCTTCCTCTATCTCCTCAGACCACGGGAGCATAGTCGCCGGATTTACCGGGCTGGCCCGGACGATGTGGAGATTGGGAGCCTCTAGGACTGTTGTCCATCGGGTCCATCTAGCTGCGGTCACTTGGGATACTCTGTTCATGGATAGCAAAGTGTGGACTGTGTGCGGACACTTAACGGTTAACTTTTAATCTAACACCAGACCTGCAGTAGCCATTACTGCTTGGCATGTAGCTTCCATAACTCTTAAACAACTGCCCCATCCTAGGGCGACGATGTCCAGTTTTTTCGAATAGTATCCAATAGGTCTCTGTTTGTCCCCGTGCTCCTGTGTCAGTATGGCAGTCATATATCCCTCTTTTTCGTGTACAAACAGGGTGAACGGTTTTCCATTGTCGGGGATTCCCAGGGCTGACGCTGAGCACAAAGCCCTCTTTAAATTTTCAAAAGCTTCTTGTTGTTCTTTGGTTAGAGTCACTGATTCTTTCGAGGCCCGCTTTCCCTTTAAGAGATCGGTTAATGGTTGAGCCAGCTGTGTGTAGGAATCGATCCAGTTTCTGTTGAAGTTGCACAAACCCAAAAAAGACCTAAGCTCCTGGATAGTAGTTGGCTGTTTGGCAGCTCGAATAGCGGCGGTCCTGTCCTGGGTGGGTTCTCTCTTTCCCTTCGAAGTCTTTTGCCCCAGGTACACAACCTCTCCTTGAGCTATTTGCGCTTTGTCGATACTGGCCTTGAGTCCTCTCTGATGAAGGTGGTCTAATAGAGTACGCAGATCTTGTCCGTGTTGTCCTTCCACTTCAGAGGCTAACAGAATGTCGTCCACGTACTGGATGACCGTGGAGTACATGGAAGGTAACTCCCTCAAATGGTTTTGTAGGGCCATATGAAATACCGTAGGGCAGTTGTGGAAACCCTGTGGCAGTCGTGTCCAGGTGTACTGTTGTTGTTGTACAGTAAAGGCGAACCACGGTTGGACCTCGGGTGCCAGTGGCACCGACCAGAATCCATTAGCCATATCGATAACAGAAAACCATTCATGTTCCGGCTTCAGGGCATTGAATATCATAGAGGGGTCAGCTACCAGAGGGGCCTTTTTGGTCAATACACTGGTTGGCTTTCCTATAGTCGACAGTAAGCCGCCAAGTCCCGTTTGGTTTCAGTACTGGCCACACAGGGCTGTTGGACGTACTGTGTGTTTTAACCAGCACACCTCACTCTTCTAACTGTTCGATTACGGGTAGGATTCCTGCAACGGAGGTTAGAGTAATGGGATATTGTTTGGTACAGGGCGGAGCAGACCCCGTAAATGTTGCCGGTTCCATTTGAAGTAGCCCACAATCGTTCTTATCCTGGGCCCATATTTGGTGTTCCCTTAGCTCCTCTTTCTTCAAACTTCTGATAGACCAAATTACCTGACCGCCTTTAAAATGTAACGAAGAGTTCAGTTGGGTAAGAATGTCCATACCGAGAAGGGCTTGGTACACCGGACCTATCCAAATTGGTGTTATCAATTCGTGCGGACCAAAACCAATACGTACGGGCTGAGTCTTCCTGATTACTAACTTATTGCCCCCTGCTCCGTGAGCTGTTTTAGTCTTACCGTCCATTAGTATGGGGTTTCCGTATTGTTGGGGTATGCATGTTAATTCGGCTCCGGTATCCAATAAAAGTCAATATCTTGGTCGCCCACCCTCGCAGTTATACACAATCCATCTTTTCTATTTTTCAATAGCGCCTGGAGAGGCACCGAAACGACGAGGGGGGGCTCCTCTAGTTTTTTGTCACACTAAGAAAAGATGATAACTCCTTCTGTTGCTGGGGTGTTAACTGAATAGGCTGTTTAAGCTTCTCTAAGAGGTCGTTATCATCTGGAGATGGACCTGGTTTGGGTTCCGGGTTATGTCCCGGGTGTCCTCTGCCTCGTCCTTTCACTTTGCACCTCTTAGCCCAATGGCCTTCCTTCCCACAACAGTACCATTTACCGGGTCGCTGACCTTGCCCTTTGTCAGGCTCTTTCGGTATCTGACCTGTCTGCATAACTTGGAGTTTTGCTCCCATGTCCCTGTCCAGCTAACTGCATCGATCAATTGACTGCATGTACTTTACTCCTGCGCCTTCCCACTCTGGTAAGGTTACCTTCAACATCTTAGATAATTCTGGTTTTAGTCCAGTAATAAAGGCAGATGTCAAGGGCACAAAACTGGTATCGTCCAGATCCTCTGGAGCAATGTCCGTTATCCCCGAGTGTTCCAGCCAAACAGATCGAAATCTCTCTTCATACTCCCGCACCTCTTCGGTACCTTTTTGCTGACAGGCTGTGATTTTATTCCAATCCGTCTTTGCAGGACAGAATGCTCGCAACCACTGGCTAATTGCAATCCATCCGGCATCTAGTTTTTGTTCGTCCACGCCCAAAGCAGCTTTGACCTCTCTGTTCAGTTTTTCTCGCTGCTCTCCCGGGCACCATCACAGTCAGAATCTGTACCCCGTCCCACGGGTGGAGGTGGTAAATTCCCTTCAGACGTTCCAGTTGTTCCCACGTCTTCTGACCCTCCTTCTTTGGGTCAGGCAACTCTTTGGACCACTTATCAATCTTCTCAATATCCGCCAGGATATGCGACCTGTAGGTGTTGTGCTGGGCCGTTGTGACCTCGTTACCGTCCACAGTCTTCTTTTCCTGCTTAACCTTAATGCGTTTCTGTTTGAGGGGAGCCAGTCGCGGGAAAGGCAAACCATCATCATCAGTGTCACTTTCTTCACTGGAGGACTCGTCAGCCGAAAGGCAGCTGATGCCCCTGTTGTCCAGCCATGGAGATCATTCTGAAATGCCAAAAACCTCAATGCATATGTTGCATTCTTTAAACATGCAAGGTCATATCTCCTCTCCAAGCCATAAGCGACACAAGAATAGTGATAGCCTAGGCGCCCTGGCCCAGTATGGGGACGATTCTTCAGATGAGGAGGAAGACCGGCATAAGCGAGGTGGGAGATACCGAGCTTCTGGAAACATGTCACGCAATATGTATCATCCCTACTTTCAGCATTCTATCCAGCACCAGCATCATCATCATCATCCTCACCACCACCAGCAACATGGGTTACCAAGGCCCCAAAATTCTATGCCCTTCTGGATGGCACCCAACTAATATTGCGTCAGACCTGCATCACGCAGTTGCAGTAGGTGTTGTTCTTTTTGTAACGTCTTCAAACTCGGATATATGTTAGTCGGTGGTGGTGGTTGGGGGGGTCCATAAAGCGGTCCCTTTGATTGGAACGCTCGTTCGTCCTGTAGTGTCTTTTAAGTTCTTTATTTCCAATTTCTAACTTTTTATGGGCAGCTTCTAGCTGTTCCACTTTAAGCTTTTCCTTTTTCAATTGTTCGCAGATCGCCTTCAATTGGTCCTTCGCATTAGTTAGGTCGCGGTCGTGTTGAGCTTGTTGGGTAATTTCATTACGCTGTCTGATATGTCCCATGACGACTAGGGACCATTGGGTCCATTCTTTATCCTTCAAACAGGTTGTTTTTCCCCAGACTCTCTTTATATCATCAAGCGACCACTGTCCCGTTGTGGTGCCATATTTTTGCCCAATGTCTGTGTATGTTTTAGCCAAATTAAACTGTTGCTCTACATATTCTTTTAACTGCCGAAGTATTTCATCTTCGGGAACGTCAGGTGGAGCCCGCCCACCTTTGACGGTAGTTGGTAACTGTCGGTTGTTGTCGTTGGTCATTTTATCAATGCCGTAGGGTCGGTATAACCAGATATTTCTACAGATATACTCAAGCCGATGGAGCTTCCTTCGAAGCCCGTGGGCCGGTATTACGCCGAATACCACCGAATCAGGCGCCTAAATATGGGGTTTCCGTCTTCCGTACTCCCCCCGAATGAACTCGAGTTACTGAACAAAAAGGTTCGGGATCGCGTGGTGGAGTACCGAGCTTAGACAACCGCCAAGGACTTTTAAAACAAAGAGGAGTCCTTACCTCTAGGGCCCGATAATGGCCCGATGTCCAGTGCATTGGTTTCTATCCTCCAGCGATCCTGCCGACTACGCCAAGTTGTTGGATCTCAATTTTCCTGTTCTCATTGGTTACACCAAAAAGAGACAAAGTCCGACTGTAGCTTTAAGAAACTTTATTGAAGTACTTAGTGGTTACATCATCAGCAAAGCGTACAACAACAACACCTGGGCTCTCCTCCCTCTTCCTCCGTGTTGGAGGAGGGAATTCAAGCCTTTCTTATAGTTCTTCTTACAAATCAGTGACACCCACTTTATGTTCCCAATTGGTTTACAAACTCTGCAGTTTCTTGGTGTTAGGGCCTGATTGGGGCACTGCCTTGTCACCTCTCCCTCAAGCAGTTTCTTATTCCCTTATCTTCCTGGAACGTTGGGCTGATTGTCATACAAAGGGTTAGTCTTCAACAGCTGCCGCTGTCCTGCTAGGTTTTAGCTGGTTAGTCTATTTCTACTGATAAGCTGTCCCTACAGCACTGAATATGAATTTCTGATAAGCTGGTCTGCTGAAGCTCTAAAGCTATGAAGTCATTACTGTTAAGCTGTCTCTGCAGCTCCGCGGTTAGTTTGTTAGTAATACATGATTGATTAATTATTTCATCTTAAATGTCCCCATATTATTCTGTTCTTAAAAATTCTGTTCTCACACAGAGATAGGGAGCAGTGAGGCCATGGAGGGGTTTGAAAACAAGGATGACAATTTTAACATTGAGGCGTTGCTTGGCCATGAGGTTTTGTTTTAAAAACAATGCAAATTCCCTTCAGTGCCTTTTCCAATGGGTCCGTTGTTGCTTGAATGTAGGTCAGGCCACTTTATGGGATGGCCACTCTCATTGACATTAAAGTTGAGGGTGGAATGTACCTGATGCAAGGTTCCCAGCTCTCTTATTGTTCCCGTAACATCAGACTACCAATGGACAATTTTCAGATTCCCACCATCAATTCATTAAAGAAACTGCCAAGCAGGAGCTGAAATCAGGGACTTGACAATTCAGCCCAAAACAACCCAGTTCAGATCATATCAGTTTGAGATTTCAGTTCATCTTTCTCATCCATTTCACACAGTCCATTTGATGCTGAATGAATTCTCCAGGTGATGTCCAATAGTAGCTGGTCCTTGCTTGCTCTGGAGCAGAAATGTCACTGCAGTTAACAAAGAGTTAAAAAAAAATTGTTTGCTTCTGATCGTTTTTTTTTTGCATACATGTGGTAGGTTCCAGATGCTCTCAGACCATAAGTGGAAATGCTCGATGTTACTATAGAAAGAGCTTTGTTAACAGGCTCCTCCCACCAGGGTTAAGTAAGTTATCAGTGGTGAAATAAAGATCAGTTTGCAGATGCCCCAGTGAAGCTTCCAGCACTGCACTTACTAGTGAAGATTAGAGTCTTTACGTTGTGTAGAATCAGCCTCTCCAGAAATGAAGACAATTGACAATCTGGCCACAAATGTTTCCGACTTCTTTTTTGAGTATGAAACCCCTCGGATGGTAACCATAAGGAACAAAAGAATTGGAATAATTTTCCGATCAATCCAGCTGGCAGTACTTGTCTACATTATTGGGTAAGAGAATGTTTGTTTACCTCTTTACTCAGTGCACTAAGTGAGGCAGAAGTATTTATCACCTGGACAGGTTGCTTTGGGATCATGAGGTGCAAATAAAGTTCATGCTCTGGCTCTCGGCCAGGACATTAGGGGAAGGAGAGAGTCAACACTGAGACTGCCCTAGTCTGATCTGCAACTGTCACTATAGTCTCCAATGTTGAAATTACACCGTGTACTGATTAATATTGAAGGATGAATGTTAAATTCCTTTGTCTGTTATTCTCGCAGTGTAAATTTAATCACTGCATATCGACCAACTTTCCTGGTAGATTGCTCCAGACGTCAATCACCCTTTATGTGAAGACATTCTTTCTGCCATCTGCTCTGAGTTTATTTCTCTCTAGTTTCTCTATATAAGGGCTAGTTTTGCAACAGTTCCTCTGCTGGTCAGGCATCTTGAGAACCAGTTGTCGCAATGCCTCGAAATTCCAGGGGCAGGAAATTGAGGGGCAGTGAGTCCGTGATTGACTGATATCACACATTAGGTTGCGTGTTAATATGGCATGTTCAATAAATTTGACACTATGCGTCTTGGCCTACTAGCCAGTTCAACGTTCTTCAGCGCGTGCCTTGTCTAAGCCCTCAGCGAGCTGTCTGCTTCGCTGTCTTCTCCATGGGCTGTGGAGATTGAGGGGTGGAAATTCATCTTGGGCAATGGCGCAGAGCGCGAGGTATCGGATTAGCTGCCCCTGTTACACAGTGCCTGAAATTCCATTGTATTGTAGTCAATGGAATTATAATGGGCTGCTGATCCAATATTGCCTATTTCAAACCACCACCCAAGATGAAAATCCAGCCCCGAGTCTTTTAACCTATCCCTGTAGGTGATGACCTCTTACACTTGAAATTGTATAGATTTCACCTGCCACTTCAAATCGAAACCCTGCACACAGTCACACTTATGGTCTGGCTGGTATATTCTTGTTTCAGCATAGCCTCAATCAATTAATGTGACTGTTGTGGTTTTACATGTATGATCAACTCACCTCATTGTCTACATGTTGACAGAGACAAGTCCATATTTCTTCCAGGTGCTTTTGTAAGCTGCTCTGTGCTGATTTTGTGTTCATGGCACACATTATTTCATCCAACACTTTGTGTTTATCAGTATTAAATTACATCTTACATCTGTCAGCCCATTTGTATAAATGATACAAATAAGTAGCAAAATCCTCAGATTTGACTACACTTCCCCTTCAGTGTCAACCGTGAAGTTGCAATCCTGAAGGTTGGTTTCACAGTCATATGAGAAACAACAGTGCGAACACGAACCCCTGCGGAAATTCACTCACTCCTCCCCCCACCCCCCCGCCCCAATTCAGCAAAACAGCTGTCATGAGTAATAGCACTAGAAACTGCTGGAAATACTCAGCAGGTCAGGCAGCATCTGTGGAGAGAAGAAACAAAGTTTATGTTTCACGTATAAGCCCTTTGCCAGAACAGCTATGTCTCCTCCTGTCCTTTTTGTCAGCTTCATAGCCAGTCCAATTCTCCAGTTACCAACTAGTTAGGAGTTTCTCATGCAGAAGCTTATCAAAGGCCTTTTGAGAGTGTGAGTCCAAAGGAATGCAGGATGTGGAGAACTCCAGCATTAAAATTCAAGATAATCAGATGCGGAATAAGTTGACTGGGCAAGTGGGGACAGGGAAACTGAACTTTAAAGCTCAGATAACCTGGGAATTTTGTTAAAACAGGGTATTTCCACTTCTTGATCACACCTGCAACCTGGTGGTCCCAGTCCAGGAGTGTTGAAACTGGAGCTCTCTAACAGGTGCAGGCTGTGCCTCCACACACTCTGTGGCAGATAGGTCCTGGAGAAAACAGGATGTGAAGCCATTTGCAGCTGGCACATGTATTTTTATTTTGTTCTTGGAATTTGGACACCAGTTACACCAAATGCACGAAAGAGTCAACCACATGAGCCAGCCAGGGTAAGAGGCAGTAAGTTCCCATCACTGAAGATAATTACTGAACCAGCTGGGTTTTTACAGAGAGAAACAGAGTTAACATTTCAGGTCTGCGACCCTTCATCAGAACTGGCAGAAGTTAGAAACGTAACAGTCTTTGAGCGAGTGAAAGGGAGGGGCGGGGGGAGGTGGTCGAAGAAGAACAAGAAGGAAGGACTGTGATGGGACGGGGAGGTGGGGGTGGTGGGTGAGAGGAGAGGTTAAATAACGGATGTCATGGAACAGAATGCAAATGGAGTGCTAAATAGATGTAGTGAAAGAGAAAGCATGAGTCCAGAGAGAGCGCTAATGGCAGAATAATGAACAACTACGTCCAAAAGCAAAAACATGAAAAACAAGTTTAAGACTAGCACATGGTTAAAAAATAAATAATTAAAAAAGAAAGAAATATATAGAAAATATAAAAAAAATAAACAAAAAATAATGAGACCCATGCTCTGAAATTGTTGAACTCAATATTGAGTCCAGAAGGCTGTAGAGTGCCTAATTGGAAGATGAGGTGCTGTTCCTCGAGCTTGTGTTGATGTTCACTGGCAGAGTGGTGAATTAAAATGGCAAGCAACCGGAAGCTTGGGATCAAGCTGGCAGACAGAGTGGAGATGTTCTGCAAAGCAGTCGCCCAATCTACGTTTGGTCTCCCCACTGTAGGGGAGACTGTAGTGTGAGCGTTTTGTTCAACAAACACCACACTGTGTTGTTTTTCAATATATATATTCTTTTTATAATTATTTATTTTTTAACAATGTGCTAGTCTTAAACTTGTTTTTTATGTTTTTGCTTTCAGACAGAGCTATTCATTATTCTGCCATTAGCACTCTCTCTGGACTCGTGTTTTGTCTTTTGCTGGAAGTATTTAGCACTCCATTTACATTCTGTTCCATGACATCTCTGTCATGTAATCTCTCTCCCCTCTGTCCTATCACAGTCCTTCCTTCTTGTTCTTCTTCCCCCCTCCCACATGCTCAAAGACTGTCCCATTTCTAACTTTTGCCAGTTCTGATGAAGGGGTCACAGACCTAAAATGTTAACTCTGCTTCCTTGCTACACAGATGCTGCCAGACCTGCTGAGTATTTCCAGCACTTTCTGTTCTCATTTCAGAATTCCAGCATCCACAGTATTTTGCTCTTATTTTAGGGTTTTTGCAGTGATTGTCAAGCTCACAAATCAAGAGATTTCACAACTTGTCAATGGTGGGATTTGAACTCATACGCTCAGAGTTGTTAGTCCAGTACCGGAAGCACGAGGCTACCGAACCCTGGTCAGAGTCAGCTTGTTAAGTAGATGGTGCTACCTCTGTGTGTATCACAGTGAGCATCTCTTTCTGGGGCTTTCACCATTAAAGATCTGATATATTATGAACCAGTCATCAGCAGCAACTTCTATTGAATTAGCCTTTGAGGGCAAAATAGAACTGGAGTATTTTGTAACGTAATATCATTTTTGTCTTTTCTATTTGGCATTTTTGGAGTTACTATAGGTTCTCTGAAAAATAATTCCGTTTGGGGGGTTATACCTTTCATCAAGCCTGTTAATTTATTCTGAGTGTCAGACCGGCTGCGGAAGACTGCAACAAGACTACAAGATGATGAGGAAATTGGACGTTAAAATAAAACAAAGCATAAAAAAGAGGTTTATGATAAATGGTGGGCACAGAACACAGTTGAAAACCAGGCAGAATGCAGGGAATGCAGGGGGAAATTGAAAGAAGATATAAGAAGAGCAAAGAGTGAGTGAGAAAAGATTAGTGAGCAACCTAACAATGAACTCCAAAAAGTAAAAGGATAGGCAAAGGAATGATGGGGACAATTAGGGACGAGAAAGGAAATCTCCTTATGGTGTTGGTGGGCGAGACTGAGGTAATGAATTGGGAATTTACATCTGGCTTCACAAATGAGGAGAAATTACTTGTCTCAAAGGGTCGTGAGTCTGTTGAATTCACTACCCCAGAGTGCGGTGGATGCCGGGACATTGAGTAAATTTAAGGCGGAGGTAGACAGATTTTTAACTAGTAATGGGTTGAAGGGTTATGGAGAACAGGCAGGAAAGTGGAGTTGAGGCCGAGATGAGATCAGCCATGATGGTATTGAACGACGGAGCAGGCTCGAGGGGCTGATTTGCCTACTCCTGCTCCTAGTTCTTTTGTTCTTATGTTCATATGAAAAGGATGAAATTAATGTCGCAGTACAGGAGAGGGAGTAGAAATATTGGACAAGATAGATAGAAAGGACATGCTAAATAGGCTGGTATCATCTAAAGCTAACAAGTCACCCAATCAAGATGGGATGCATCCTTGGTTGCTGAGGGAAGCTAGTGGGGAAATAGCAGAAGCTCTGACCACAATCTTTCAATAGTCCTTGGATATGGGAGTGGTGTCAGAGGAATGGAGGATTGCAAATGTTGCACCTCTGTTATAAAGAAGGGAAGAGGGATAATAACCTGGTAACTACAGGTGTCAGTCTAACGTCAGTGTTGGGAAGACTACTAAAAGCTATTGTCAAGGACAAAATTAATTCTCACTTGGAGAAGAATGGACAGCCAACATGGATTTTGGCAAGTAAACTCAAGGAAAACCCAAAGATTTTTTTTAAATTCATAAAGAGCAAGAGGATAACTTAAGAAAGAGTAGCGTGAAAGTGGAAGATGTTGGTATGCTTCTTAATGAATACTTTGTGTCTGTTTTCTCTAAAGAGAGGATGATACAGATATTGCAATCAGGGAGGAGGAGTGTGAAATATTCGATGAAAATAACATCGTGAGACAGAAGGTATTAAGGGGTTTGACATCTTTGAAAGTGGATAAATCCCGAGGCTGGAAGAAATGAAGTAACAGGGAGGATTAATGAGAGTACAGCAGTAGATGTGTATATGGAATTTCAAAGGCATTTGATAAAGCACCACATAAAAGACTTATTTGGAAGATAAAAGCACATGGTGTTAAAGGGACTGTGGCAGTTTGGGTTTGTAACTGGATGAGGGATAGGATGCAGAGAGTAGTGATGAACAGGTGCTTTTCTGACTGGAGAGAGGTATGCAGTGGAGACCCTGGAGTCAGTATTAGAATTATTACTTTTATTATTATATATATATGACCTGGACTTGGGTCTAGGGAGTACAATTTTGAAGTTTGTGGTTGATAAAAAAACATGGCAATGTGGTAAATAGTGAGCAGGATAGTAGCAGTCCAGGAGGACATGAACAGATTGGTGAATTAGGCCGACAAATGGCAGATGCAATTTAATATGGATAATTGTGTCCTTTGGACAAAACAACATGAAGAGGCAGTAGAGTCTAAATAATACTATTTTGGAAGGGGTGCAAGAGCAGAGGAACCAAAAGTGCACATTCATTCATGGGATGTGGGTGTCACTGGCTGCGCCAGCATAAATTGCCCATCCCTAATTACCCTTGAGAAGGTGGTGGTGAGCTGCCTTCTTGAACCGCTGCAGTCCATTTGGGGTAGGTACACCCACAGTGCTGTTAGGAAGGGAATTCCAGGATTTTGACCCAGCGACAGTGAAGGAATGGCGATATAGTTCCAAGTCAGGATGGTGTGTGGCTTGGAGGGGAACTTGCAGGTGGTGGTGTTCCCATGCATCTGCTGCCTTTGTCCTTCAAGTTGGTAGAGGTCGCGGGTTTGGCAGGTGTTGTCTAAGGAGCATTGGTACACACTGCTGCCACTGTGCATTGGTGGTGGAGGGAGTGAATGTTTGTAGATGGGGTGCCAGTCAAGCAGGCTGCTTTGTCCTGGACGGTGTCGAGCTTCTTGAGTGTTGTTGGAGCTGCACCCATCCAGGCAAGTGGAGAGTATTCCATGACTTGTGCCTTGTAGATGGTGAACAGGCTTTGGGGAGTCAGGAGGTGAGTTACTGACTGCAGGATTCCTAGCCTCTGACCTGCTCTTGTAGCCAGGGTATTTATATGGCTACTCCAATTCAGATTAGGGTTGATTCTTATAACAGGTGCTCCGCCTCGAGAGGCTCCAAGCTGGGAGTGGGACCTTGCAAAATGAAACATAAAGTACTGTCAGTACATTTGTGTGATTGCAACTTTGTTTACCAGGTCACGCAAGTGAGCAATGAAGAAATGTCTTTGTCTATCCAGGTGTTAGAAACAAATATCTTCAGTAGTAGGAAGGAAGCAAGCCTGCTGATACAAAAAGCCATGTGTTTCCATGGCAGCAGGCAATCTATGCTTCCAATGCTGATTGTTGAAGATACTTTATTGACTTCCTGTTTTCACTATTCCTGAGGAGTTTGGTAAGTTCAAATTTAGCCTCTTATTGTTGTTAATACCATGGTAACTAGCTTTCCAGCCAACATCCCCAACAGTTGACAAGAGTTATTTAGCTCACGCTGAAGAACAAGCGTATGTCCTTTACATTTCTGCGATTTTGACCTCTAGTAACCACTAGAAAAACACAGAGACCAATCCCGTAGCTCCTTGCTGTAGGATAGGAGCCCTGTGTGAATATTAATAACTAAAACAGATATTTAACATACACTGTTGAAAGGGTCTCTGCAATGATGAGTTCTTACCTCTGCCCGCCTGGGGAGACGTAGACTATTGCCCAACAGTAAATCTATATGATGCCACTGTTGTACCTAGATTCTGCTGTAAGCAGAGACAACTGTGGCGGCTGGATTTTAAAAGCTTGCCACCAGGACTGCATGTCGCGCAGCCACCACGGTATTAAACAGCGTGGATGCCAATGACGTGGAGCGAGTGGGCGGTCTGGCCCCGGCAACAGTGTCAGGCACCAATTTGCAGGCTCTGCATCATTTTTAAAGGGCTCCGAACTCTTCCATTTAATTCTAATTTTTAAAGAGATAGTGCATTAAAATTGATTCAAAAAATTAAATAAATGTGTCTAGCTCCTCTCCCACAAGCCCAATAACCATAAAATTAATTCTTTGCCCTCTCCCCCCCCAAAATAATTAGCTTGTGCACCTGACCATTCCCCCCCACCAAAGTTTATAAACTTTCCCCCTTTGCACCATCCCCTACATTAATCGGATGAGTTTCACCCCGCTCCCTGCGCTCCCTCATCACTGAAATACCCGCTCCCCCCTCCCCATCAGTGTTACACCTTGGATCTCTAGACGGAGATCCGAAGGTGCGGGGGAGGTGCCGCCATGAGGCCTCGCCACCGCTGGCAATATCAGGCCGAGCATTCCTGCCATCGAGGCCCAGGATTTTGAAGATTCCTGTCAAGGATAGCCTCTGTCTCTTCCAGTCTTAATTCAACTCACACTCAGATAAGAATGAGGAAAGAACTGTTTTTGTCTACCTTCTCATACAGTCAATACATTTCTCATTTTATAGAACACAAAACGAAAGCTCCAATGTGAACATAGAAATGGGCACAAAGACATGCATATAGTTTCTTGGTCTTTTTATAACTAACAATAAATATGAATTTTACTTTAATAAAGCTTTTGAAATTTGCTCTAGCTTTTCTTAAAGTAACTTCGACAAAAAAAAAACTGAATGGGAATTGCTTGAAGCTGAAGAGAAAGATTCTATCAGTATAAGTTAGCTGAATAATGCTGATGCAGCCTAAGAAATTAGGAGTGCTGGGTGTTAATTGTATATAAATTGGGTGTTTAATTGCATTTAGATGGTGGGTATTTATTGGGGAGTCAGATGCGCTCATATATATTGGAACAGGCTGAAACTGTGATGGTTGGATTGGAGGTGCACAATATGTAATGTGTCTCTGTCAATAAAAGCTTGTGAGTGTATAAAGACAAGGTTCCAGTTCTATTCTTCACCACCTGGATGTCTGAGTTCTAATACACTGCACATGCTGAAGCCATACAATCCAAATTCAGCTCACAGAGTCACAGCTCCGTACACAAATATTAACCCTGAGCCAAGTCCTTTCAGGAGTTAAACATACCTAAGCATGCAGGTGTGTGTTTTATGTGTGTGTGGCATGTGTGAGTGGGAGTAGGTGTTGTGTGAACATGTGCTGTGTATGTTTTGTGTGTGTGAGCGAATGTGTGATTGTGAGTGTGTGGGTGTGAATGTATGAGTGTATATGTGTTCTTTGTGTATATGTTCTGTATATTGTGAGTGTGTGTGTGTGTGAATGTGTGTGTGAGGGTATGTGTGAGTACGTGCTGTTTGTGTGTGAGTGAGCATGTGAGTGAGTATTTGTTGTATGAGCGTGTGAGTGTGTATGATGTGTGTAAGTATGTGCTTGAGCGTGAATGGGCTGAATTTAGGCCCCGGCAGTTAACCCCGAAGTGGGCGCCATCGCCAGTTGTCACATGTGCGGCTGGCCCATTTGAATGCAGGAGGCTCGGGGCCAGTCTCAATGGAAGACAGGGTCGGTCGTGAAACACCGATGGCGTTGTCAGTGGAGATGAACGCAGGAGCTGACGCTATATTTAAAGCACTGCCAGACCTGCTGAAACTGCTGCTTCAATGACTGACTTTGATGCTGCTGTACTGCTGACCCTCCTACCCGGAGTCCCTGTGCTGCTGACCAAGGCCTCAAAAGGCCAGGAGCTCTCCAGAAGCCAAGAGGGAACATGTCGGGCAGAAGACACCAAATGGTCCCAGAGTTCAGCGATGCCTCGCAGGAGATTCTCATCCAGGTTGCAAGTAAAATGCAGAAGGGTCTCGTTCCAGGGGATGGCAAGAAGAGGTCCTCCCACCTGACCAAGCGAGCCTGGATGGAGATCACAGCAGAGGTCAGCAGCTGTGGGGTCACCCAAAGACTGGGTCCAGTGCAGGAAGAGAGTCAATGAGCAACTTTGATCTACCAAGGTGAGTGCTGCATACCTCTCTCTTCCCTTACATATCCTTTCTCTTCCTGATATATATTAACATAGTGACTCCTGACAACACAGAGCATATGCAGCGCCATTGCTGACATCACCAGTGTGTGAGAACATTTGCCAGCTTGCCAGTATGAATGTGCACATGTGCTCACATGACATCACCATGCAATGATGTCCTCACCCCTCAACAGCTGTGATTGCTGCTTCCATTGCCCTGAACAGTACCCCACTCCCTACTGCCATATCTGCTTCAATTGCCACTTCCTCCCCCCAGTCACTCACTCACTCCCCCCCCACCCCCTGGCCGCTTCCCCCCCTCAGCCGCTCATTCCAGGCCTTGCAACTTCCCTGCTTCCCCTGGAGGGGGGGAAAACAGCAAGTCTGGGAGCGCGTGGCTGAGGGAAGTCAGCAGTGAGCAGACGGGTGCAGGAAGCAGTGGAGAAGAGAAGTGCGATAACAGGAGTGAGTGGGATACTGTTGGGGTGGGATGGAGGTGGCGATTGCAACCATTGAGGGGATTTGGGTTTAATTTGTTGTTTGTGATAAATTGAGCAACGCCATCTTTATTACTGGCAGAGGCCTGAACGTCGCAGACACTGATGTTTCAGTGGAATAGGCTGCATTTGTGCATGTCCCAGTACTGCACCACCTAGTGGCTGCGTTGTCAGCAAACGCGGCCTTATATTAATCACCTAGACCTTGGTGTACAGGGCACAATTTCACAATTTGTGGACGATATGAAACTTGGAAGCATTGTGAACTGTGAGGAGGATGGTGTAGAACTTCAAAAGGACATAGACAAGTCGGTGGAATGGGCAGACAAATGGCAGATGAATTTCAATATGGAGAAATGTAAAGTGATTCATTTTGTTTGGAAGAACATGGAGAGATAATATAACATAAAGGGTACAACTCTAAACGGTGTGCAGGAGCAGAGGGACCTGGGTGTAAATGTGCATAAGTCATTGAAGGTGGCAGGACAGGTTGAGAGAGCAGTTAATAAAGCATACAGTGCTTTATTAATAGGGGCACAGGGTACAAGAGCAAGGAAGTTATGCTGAACTTGTATAAGACACTAGCACAGCCTCAGCTGGAGTATTGTGTCCAGTTCTGGGCGCTAGGCTGTAGGAAGATGTGAAGGCATTAGAGAGAGCGCAGAAAATATTCACGAGAGTGATTCCAGTGATGAGGAGTTTCAGTTATGAAGGTAGATTGGAGAAGTTAGGACTGTTTTCCTTGGAGAAGAGAAGGGTGAGAGGTGATTTGATAGAGGTATTCAAAATCATGAGGTGCCTGGACAGAGTAGATAGAGAGAAACTGTTCCTACTCATGAAAGGGTCGAGAACGAGAAGGCACAGATTTAATGTGGTTGGTAAGAGAAGCAAAAGTGACATGAGGAAAAACCTTTTCATGCAGTGAGTGGTGAGCATCTGGAATGCACTGCCTGAGAGTGTGGTGGAGGCTGGTTCAATCAAGGCATTCAAAAGGGAATTAGATTGTTATCTGAAAAGGAAGAATTTGCAGGATTACGGGGAGAAGGAGGAAGAATGGCTCTAAGTGAATTGCTCTGCCCTCCTTCTGTGCTGTAACAATTCTGTCATTCTGTCATTCTCTCCTCTTTGGGGCTTGCATGTGGCTATGCAGAAGGCAGCACAACATGGGAGGGAGTCACCACAAAGGCACTGACAAGAGGGTTAGGCATCACCACCTCCTGGCAGATGCTTGGCTGCATCTCGGCAACAGGCTACTTTCTTTCACAGCTGACCCCAATGATGTCCCCTCAGAGAGGATGTGGGGAGGAGCTGTGTAGGAGACCCCATCCGGGGATGAGAAGCTGCCACTAGCAGAACTGCTCTCTTGCTCTTCCTGTGAAGTCTTACTATGTCCCTCTTTCCACTTGTCGGTCAAAGAGGTCCATAACGCCAGGGAGACCTCACGGTCTGGCGGAGGAATAGTCAATATCCAACCTCTTTTCATGATTGAGGGGAAGGCACTGGAGCTAGCGGGGGCCCAACGCTGTCCCAAAATAGTGGATGGTGAGATTGGAGACACTGCACAAGAGAGTGAGGATTGTCTTCATTCAACCTCCACCACACTTCTGGAGATCCACATCATGCATTGTTAGTATGACGAGATCTAGACAGCCTAACCAACAGATGTTTGTGTTCTCTCATGCAGGTCATTGTCCACAGGAGGGTCCAGCAGAAGGGGGACAGCCATCATCCTCTGAGGAGAAGCAGTCAGAGGAGGGACCGTCACGTGACTCTTCTGCACCTTCCACCTGTGCAGATACGTTTACCTCGGTATGCCTCTGTTCAGCCTTAGAATCAGTGTTACTAGCTGGTGAGAGCAGCTGGCGGAGGCTGAGAAAGGTAATGCCTCTGACAGTCAGAGGACTGTGGGTTGCCAGGCCTATGTTGAGCCCCGGCTGATGACGAACCTTTGGTGTCGACAGCACAGGGCATGCTGAAGTTGCAGGGAGAAGTAAGGCAACAGTAAGGCGACCCTCATGGAGAGCCAGATCCTATAGATGTGCACAGACCTGCACACCATCGCCTTGGCCATGAGCTCAATGCAGGAGTCTTCTCCAGCTCCTTGTCCTTCTCTGGTGAGCAGGGAGGTTCAAGTGAGCCTTGAAGGGGAGGAGGAGAGGCTGACCTCCACAGCTGGGGCCTTCCCTCAAGGGGCGGCAAGAGTGGACAGTGGCTGCTCAGCCCGTCTGCCAGTGAGCCTAGCTCCTGCAGCCACGATGCCTGAGGAGAGTCCCGCACCAGTGCAGGAAACACTCAGCCAGCCAGTACCCTCCAGGCCTTAGGCAGCCAGAGGATAACCACCAAAATCATCACAGGCCAAGGGGCAGCCTGATCAGCAGATGCCTTCAGTCCAGCTGCTAGCACAGGGATCACACCTCATAGAAGCACTCAGAAAAGTATTTTGAAATACACCTCGAGACACAAGAGTGTTTGACATTTGCCATTGGTGATGCTTAATAAAGTTCAATCGATATTACAGTTTACATTCACTGTTGAAAAATGCTTATTCGAGCATGCCTTAATTGTGAGGCCTCCGGTGCAAGAGGTTCAACATTCAGTGCTGCCTGTTCATTAGCCTCCTGCATATCCACCTCATCGGTTGAGGAGTGGGTAAATCATGTCCTCATCATGCAAGGCCTCCCCGCTCTGCAGCTCTGGATTGTGCACGATACGCAAGATCCTCGCTGGGGCATACTGCAGGGCTCCACCAGATTGATCCAGGCAGTGGAATCTCATCTTCGCAGCCCAATGACCTGCTTGATGGTCGCTCAGGTAGAGCCATGTCAGGTGTTGTACCTCTCCTGCGCTGCAGTGCGAGGGTTCTTCACAGGCGTCAGTAGCAATATCTTCAGTGGATAGCCCTTGTCCCTGAGAATCCATCCCTGAAGGCAAATGGTCAGGGGGGTGGTGGTGGGGGGTGGTGGTGTGGGGGGTGCTCAAAAGCTCGGGGAAGTGGGCACACACCTGCAGGAAATGCTTGTCGCAGACTAGGTGAATATTGATGGAATAGAAGCCCTTCCTGTTGATGAAGGCAGCTGATTGGTCCATTGGAGTCTTGATGGCCACATGCATACAGTCTATCACATCTTGCACTGAGGGAATCCATTGATGGTCTCGAATACAATGACCCTCTCGGCTTGACTGTCTGGGTAGATCCGGTACTGCACATTGTCGCTGGCCCTCTTGAATAGGGTATTGGTCACTTTCTTTATGCAGCAGTGGGCTGCTGCCTGGGAGACACCACACATGTGCCTGGCACATCCTGGAAAGATCCAGACATGTAAAAGTTGAGTGCCACTGTGATCTTCAGGGCCATTGGGATAGGGTGACTATCGAATCCCGTAGGTCACAACTCATCCTGCAGCATGGCGCATAAGTTGGTGATGGTCTCCCTGGAGAGCCGCAATCTTTGTTGACAGCGCGCTTGGACATTTGGAGGTAGCTGATTCGAGTCCGGTACACTCTCTGGCGCAGGCATGGTCAGCACTGTTGATCTTGTCATGGAGCTTCATAGGCAAGCGCGGCTGCCTCCTGGCCCTCCCTGTGTCAGAGACGCTGCATCATGCCAAGCGTTTCACAAAGACAGGGTGTACGAGGCCCATGCTAGCTGATCAGTAGGCCTCCAGAGCACTGTCTTTGCAGAGACAAAGTTGTCTTGGCAGCCCAGCACCCATTACTATGGTCACTCAGTAGTATGGCCACTCGGTACTGCCACCCGAGACCATGCCCACCATGTGCAGAGTGCAAAGCTGTGTAGACTGACATTGGCCTCCTTCCCCCCTCTTCCCCTATCCAGTGGTTATCATGGCTGCCTTCCCATCGCGGCACTGAGGCCTCGTCTTGGTGCCGCCACCTTTCAACTGCCGGGAATCCAAAGGCACACGAAGCCCACCCTCCATTCACTTAATTCCAAACCCCCCATTGAATTGTGATCAATTGCATACTAATGTATTACAACAACCTGTTCACCAATTTAAATGGCAGTCCCATCACATCGTGGTGTCGACGCTGCCCTGCAGCTTTCCTGCAGCTGATTAAATCCAGAACCGATGTTAAGACGTCAGACTTCCAAGTGGGAGCGTCTGGTGCTATTCTCCTGCCTCCTACACTTCCACTCTCATACCAGCAGCCTCACTAAATTCCACCGAGAGCGTGAGTGTAAATGTATGAGTGTATGTGTGTGTTTTGTGTGTGAATGCGATTGTGTATGAGTGTGTGTTGTGGATGTGTGTGTGCTTTGTATGTGAGTGCGACTGTGAGTATGAGTGTGTGTGTGAGCGTTTGTGTGAGTGTCAGAGTGTGTGTGTGTGTGTGTGTGTCTGTGAGCATCTGTTGTTTATGTGTGTGTGTGTTTTGAGTGTGTGTGTGTGTGCTTTGTATGACTGTTGTGTTGCATGAGTGTATGTTGTGTGAAGTGTGGGAGTGTGTGTGAGTGTGAGTAAATGTGCATGAGTGCACGTGTATGTGTTGCATGAGTGTGTTTGTGAGCAGGTGTGAGTGAGCATGTGTGCATGAGTGTATGTGTTATGTGAGTCTGTGTTGTGTGAATGTGTCTGAATGTGTGACTGTTTGTGTTGCATGTGTCTCTGTATGTATAGAGTCATAGAGTTTTACAGCACAGAAACAGGCCCTTCGGCCCAACGCGCCTGCGCCGACCATCAAACTATTCCCATTTCCCCGCACTTGGCCCGTAGCCATGTATGCTATGGCATTTCAAGTGCTCATCTAAATACTTCTTGAATGTCGTGAGGGTTCCTGCCTCTACCACCTCTTCAGGCAGTGTGTTCCAGATTCCAACCACCCTCTGGGTGAAAACATTCTTCCTCAACTCCCCTCTAAACCTCCTGCCCATTACCGTAAATCTATGCCCCCTAGTTATTGACGTCTCCGCTAAGGGAAGAAGTTTCTTCCTATTTAACCTATCAATGCCCCTCATAATTTTGCATACCTCAATCAGGTACCCCCTCAGCCTTCTCCGCTCCAAGGAAAAATGTGTGTTGCTGTTATATGATACTCCTTCCCACATTTTGTACAGACTGTGAATTCACAGTTGGTGTTATGCCCTCTCATAGTAGGCACTCTGGCTTTCTCTATGCTGTACTGACATACATATTTCCCGTCAACCTAAGGAACACAGGGACATGGAACTAAAATGCATACCGGATTCTAGTGCATTGTTTGTTCTGTGTATTCTGGTATTTTCTCAAAATTACAACAATGACTACATTTCAATAGTATTCGATTGGCTGTAAAGCACTTTGGACACCCTGAGATTGTTAACGGTGCGATATAAATGCAAGTCTTTCTTTCTGCCACAGATGAACTGTTGAATGTCTGGTTAGTCTAGCTAGGAGAGATTACTGAGTCATCGGTAGGTTTTACCAATAACTAGTTTATTACAAATTAGAGAACTATATACAGCTTTATACAAGTATATCTGACTCCACTGAAGCCATGCTGCTTCTCCTTCAAGTCTCTGACTCTCGTGTGATCTCTTACATCATCATAGTGGGAGGTATTACTCACACTGTCCCAAACATTAACCTTTTCAAACCCTCATAATGCATGAACTTGCTTGCTCTTCACTTTATATTTTTCAAGTGAAGTCTCACAAATATTTTTCAATCAACATCTGCGGTCCAGACATCTGTTATATCTAACCTTAGAAATTTCTTTCTTTTGGGCCTCCTTATCTCGAGAGACAATGGATACGCGCCTGGAGGTGGTCAGTGGTTTGTAAGGAGTGACCTCTCCATGGCGCATGCCTGGGCAAATTTATGGAGGTTGAGAGTTGCCCAGTCGTCAAAACCCCCCTCTCGGCCTTTCTGGTGGGGTCCAAAGGAGTGCAGGACACGACGTTTGGCACCAGTATGGCTGCAGGAACTGCCGGAAACATGCCAAAGGTGACACATGACCGCCTACGGGGTTCCGCTCCGGATTTTCTGTTAGGGTTTACTCCCTTAGCCTTGGTCTCTCCCGAGACGCCCACAAGGCAGTGGGGTTGTTGAGGCCCCTACACAGGTGTAGGATGGTGCCGGTGGGAGGAGGGGATGCAAGGGGGAGGGGTAGAGGGAGGGGGTGGGGGGGGGGTGCAGGGGAAGGGGGAGCGGGGTGAAGATGGTGCGGGGGGGAACCTTAGAAATAATTTACTATAAAGAACAATTCTTGATCTAATTATAAATCTGTTAGCAGGAGCCTTATACACAAAGAACAGAGAAAAGTCAAGCCCAATCTTCGCTTTTGTGTATATTTCTGAATGAAAAGATACCACAAGTGCCTATTCATTCTTTACTTAGTGAATGCTGCCACAGTATGCTGTGGCTCATGTGAAAAAGGCGCAATTGTCCACTCAGTAAAGGAGAGCACAGTCCTACAAATTGTGATACTGATGCATTATTGACCCAGTATGCTGTAGAATAAAGAAATGACTTGGTTAAGAATTAGTTACAGCTATAAAAGCAGCTGATTCCCTGCAATGCCATTCCCCGTCCATAACGTGTACACTGTTGGAGCTGGCATACTTGCCTGGCACATTGCTCAGCTATAAGATGCAGTATCATGGCAATGCAGGCAATTGGCACAGAGGAAGTATACTGTTCGAAAAGCTATCATACTGGCTGGGTATGGCTGAGGAATAAACGCCAGTTCCTTTGTAAGTCTCAGGTAGATGTTACCTGAACAGAGGTGAGACAGAGGATACCCAACGTGTCTCGTCTTGGGATTCTTGACCAAGATAGACCTGCATGGTACATACATACAGACTTTAATCAAGTCAGCGAGTTTATCAAGTTCAACAAAGATTTACAAAGTTAATACTTAACAACAGCAATAAGTATACAGCTGCAACTCAGCTCTGACGGTTCCTGCTTCTGAGTCCATTGGGGTAGAGGCTTCTCTCCTTCTTCTCTTGTTGTGTTCTGTTGACTGTGGTCTACCTTCTTCTTCTAAGTGTGCCGACGATGTTCTGTTGACCCCCTCTCTCAGTGTGCCAACCATGTCCCAAACTCTGCACTTTTTATCCCTCTTAGGGGGTCTCTGTCTTGCCATAATAGGCCATGATCTAATTCAGGAAACAGGATTAGTTTAAGACTACATCATTGTTTGTCTCTAGTGTCATTGATAGCTTAGCACATAGACCATCACAAATTATGTCTGTTTTCACCCTTTCCAGATACCTAAAGTTCCCCTTTTTCCTGGGACAGCTCTATTCTGCAGCTTTGCGGTTTTAATGACTAGAATCTTAGACCTTTTTCTATCCTTGTTCTTACACAGGGGCAGAAAAACATGTTTTCCAGTCTCTACAAATGTTAATTCAGCTTTAATCAGCTACACATTGACCTATTTCAGTCAAGCCTGCCCATCATTACAGTTCTTGCACAAAGAGTATTATTAAGTTATCCACAAAAGTAAGCCATGAAAATACTCTAAACCTTACACCTTTAACATTCGCCTTGATTGTGATGTCTGGCATGGGGCATGTGCACTTTGACTGATTAGTGGCACACATAATCATGGTTGGCACAGAGTGCGATGGATTAGGCGGGAGTGAGCTGGCATTTTACCTGGTGTGTATATTAGAGCATTTCCACCAAATCAACAATAACATAATTGGTGTGCTTTTGAATCCCAGGACAGAATTCTTTTATTTATTCCTGGGGATAGGGTGTTGCTGGCAAGGGCAGCATTTATTAACCATCCCTTATTTCCCTTGAGAAAGTGACAGGGAAAGGCCAACGACAACCTTCCTGCCCAGAGGCCAATTGAGGCCCTTAAGTGGCCTATTAATGGCCAATTAAGAGCCTCTTCCCACCTGGCTGGGATCTTACTCACGGCGGGGGTCCTCTGGCGTGTGGGTAGGATGCCTTGTAAAATGAGGTGCCTTCCCCGTGGGCTTGGGATGTGTCCCTCCTCTGTGGGCAATGTTTGGCCCACGGAGGACCTCCACTGGAACAACTGTACCCCCCGGGATCCCCTCCCCCTAAACCGAACAACCACTCCCCCCACCCCCCTGGTCGGGGTTTTCTGGACTGGCCCTGGTGACCCCATCTCACCTCCCTCAGGTCCGGGGTTCCAACGCTGGGCCTGGGTGCGAGGCTTCTGCAGTACCGGCAGTGACCCACCACTTCCGGTGGCTCTGGCGATACTGCTGAGCTGCCGGCCATCTGATTGGCTCGCAGCTCTTGGAGGCGAGAACCCCATTCCCATAAAGTCTTTAAAGGGACAGGGATCCCGCCTCCTAAAACTTTGACCCCAAAAGACCAGAGGATCTCTCCGGGGGGCTATAAAAATGCATAGGCGGGGTTCCCCCCGGCATTTTGGCTCCGGGACCCCTTCCTCCCGCACAAAATCCAGTCCATAGACTGGGCTGCATAAACCAAAACACTGCTGGCACTACTGAGGAAGTGATTGCTTAGTAATCAACAACAGAAATAATACAACACATTCAGAAATATAAATGGTCCTAGACAAATAGATTTCACAAATTCTCAAATCATCACAGATAACAAAACAGGTTAACAAAACCTGTTAACAAAACAAAATTAAAAAATGCTAACAAAGCACTGAGGTTCATTTCAAGAGCAATTGCATTGAAAAGCAGAGAAGTTATGTTAAACATATATAGAACCTTGGTTAGACCACACTCGCAGTATTGTGCACAGTTTTGGTCTTCATATTATGAAAAGAATGTAGAGGCATTGAAGAAGGTGCAAAAAGAAAGGGTTTACCAGAATGATACCAGAACTGAGAGATTATAAACTATCAGGAAAGACTGAGCAGGCATTTATATAGAAAAGAGAAGGCTGAGTTGTGATCCAATAGAGGTCTTTAAAATTCTGAAGGGGTTTGTTTGGGTAGACATAGAAAAAATGTTTGTACTTGCTGGGCAGTCCAAAACTAGGGGCCATAAATTTAAAACAGTCAATAAATCTAATAAAGAACTCTGTATAGTCTTCAGTCAGTAATTGGATATAATCCAGTTATATATATATTACAAATATACATACCACAGCAGTGTACATTCCAAAACAACATTGTCAGTGTATAATACAAAAATATAATGGCTCAGAAATTCAAAAATGCAATGCCCATTCTTCCTGCACTAAACATCCTCCTAAACCCCCAAGGCAGGAAGAAAGTAGGGTCCTGTGCTTCTTGGAGGACCTTTACCCATTTTGGTCTGCCCCAGCCCTTGAACTTGCTCAGCAACTCACGGTGCTAACAGGCAGGAAGGACCCCTCACCAGTGCTATTTGAAGGCATAATGTTGAACTTACATGTTAGTTGCTGCCTTTTCATTTCTGGCTTCTGGTTAATTACTCAACATTTCTTGGTGTGTTTTTATCACTCTCGAAAGTTCAGTTTTCCTGCACAGGAATAGATTTTGCTGGTGTTGCACTGTTATCATCTGCCTCAGGAATGGTTTGGCTGCAGCGAGGGATGGTCTGGTGTGCTGTCTTTGGAGCTGGAGAATGAGGGGGAGCAGCAGGAAGACAGCAGAGAGCAGGAACATCTGTCACAAGAGGGGGAAAGAGGAGGGCACTGTACAGGAGGCCACATTCACAGCAGGTATTCATGTTGCACTTCTCCTGTATGAACTTCACTGAGGAGTAATGTATGAGGCACAGTAGCTTCACCATGGAAACTGACACCAAGCTATGTCAGCTGCCTCAGCCACAACTTGAGCCTAGCACCAGGGCATGGACAGCTTTGCCTGTGGCTATCAAGCTCACTGTGGCCCTGAACTTGTATGTCATGGGGTCCTTCCAGGCCGCAGCAAGAGACACCAGCAACATGTCCCAATGTGCAGTCCAACGAAGTGTCAGTGAGGTCAGCAAGGCTCTCGACAACATAATAAAGTTTAAGATAATGATTGAGAGAGACCAATGCAATAGATCGGAGAAAAGCTAGTTGTGATGGGATGAGAACAGAATTAAGGAATTTAAACGGGAAAAAAAATTGACAGACGTGGAACAGCAGTGGGAAATATTTAAAAGGTGATTGACCGATTTTAACATTCTGTTAGGGGCAGCACAGTGGTGCAGTGGATAGCACCGTAGCCTCACAGCTCCAGCAACCTGGGTTCGATTCTGGGTACTGCCTGTGTGGAGTTTGCAAGTTCTCTCTGTGACTGCGTGGGTTTCCTCCGGGTGCTCCGGTTTCCTCCCACAGCCAAAGACTTGCAGGCTGATAGGTAAATTGGCCATTGTAAATTGCCCCTAGTGTAGGAAGGTGGTAGGAGAATTGAGGGAAGGTGGGGATATGGTAGGAAATGTGGGGTTAGTGTAGGATTAGTATAAAAATGGGTGGCTGATGGTCAGCACAGACTTGGTGGGCCAAAGGGTCTGTTTCACTGCTGTATCTCTCTAAAGAACAAGAACATTCAAGTCAATAATAAAACACCATGAAATAATGAGGAGGTAAAAGTAAATAGCATGTATGAAATGCATAGACAATAAAGAGGAGAATGGCCAAAGAAGTTAGGAAACAAGATAAAAATAAATAGAAAGGCAAAGAGTAGCTATAAAGATAAATTATCAAAGAATGTAGAAAGTAACAGTGAAGTATTTTACAGACAAATAAACAGCAAAAGGAAAATTAAGGTAGGTATAGGAACACTAAAGGATGCCCAAGATAAAATTGCAGAAATATTAAACAATGACTTTGCTTCAGTATTGACCGTGGAGACTAACAAGGTGAACATAACATTAGAAGGTCATAAAAGATATCAAGACATTTACGATTGAAAGGAGGGAGATTATTAATAAACTAGACAAACTTAGAAGGATAAAATAAAAGCAAAATACTGCGGATGCTGGAAATCTGAAATAGAAACAAGAAATGCTGGAAATATGGGGTAGGCGGTGGCGTAGTGGTATTATCACAGGACTAGTAACCCAGAGACCCAGGGTATTTCTTTGGGGACATGGTTTCGAATCCCACCACAGCAGAAGGTGGAATTTGAATTCAATTAATAAAAATCTGGAATTAAAAGCTAGTCGAATGATGGCCATGAAACCATTGTCGATTGTTGTAAAAACCCATCTGGTTCACTATTGTCCTTTAGGGAAGGAAATCTGCTGTCTTTACCTGGTCTGGCCTACATGTGACTCCAGATCCACAGCAATGTGGTTAACTCTTACGTGCCCTCTGAAATGGCCAAGCAAGCCACTCAGTTGTATCTAACCGCGACAAAGTCAATAAAAAGGAATGAAACCAGACGGACCACCCGGCATCGACCGAGGCACCGGAAACGACAACGGCATACCCAGCCCTGTCGACCCTGCAAAGTCCTCTGGGAGCTTGTGCCAAAGTTGGGAGAGCTGTCCCACAGATTAGTCAAGCAACTGCCTGACCTGGTCATACTCACGGAATCATACCTTACAGACAATGTCCCAGACACTGCCATCACCATCCCCGGGTATGTCCTGTCCCACTGGCAAGACAGACCCAGCAGAGGTGGTGGCACAGTGGTATACAGTAGGGAGGAAGTTGCCCTGGGAGTCCTCAACATCGACTCCGGACCCCATGAAGTCTCATGGCATCAGGTCAAACATGGGCAAGGTAACCTCCTACTGATTACCACCTACCGCCCTCCCTCAGCTGATGACTCAGTACTCCACCATGTTGAACACTACTTGGAGGAAGCACTGAGGGTGGCAAGGGCACAAAATGTACTCTGGGTGGGGGACTTCAATGTCCATCACCAAGACTGGCTCGGTAGCACCACTACTGACCGAGCTGGCCGAGTCCGAAAGGACATAGCTGCTAGACTGGGTCTGCAGCAGTTGGTGAGGGAACCAACACGAGGGAAAACATACTTGACCTCGTCCTCACCAATCTGCCTGCTGCAGATGCTTCTGTCCATGACTGTATTGGGAGGAGTGACCACCGCACAGTCCTTGTGGAGATGAAGTCCCGCCTTCACATTGAGGATACCGTCCATCATGTTGTGTGGCACTATCACCGTTCTAAATGGGATATATTTCGAACAGATCTAGCAATGCAAAACTGGGCACTCAACCACAATCTGTAACTTCATGGCCCGGCATATCCCCCACTCTACCATTACCATCAAGCCAGGAGACCAACCCTGGTTCAATGAAGAGTGCAAGAGGGCATGCCAGGAGCAGCACCAGGCATACCTCAAAATGAGGTGTCAACCTGGTGAAGCTACAACACAGGACTATCTGCATGCCAAGCTGCATAAGCAGCATGCGATAGACAGAGCTAAGCGATCCCATAACCAATGGATCAGATCGAAGCTCTGCAGTCCTGCCACATCCAGCCATGAATGGTGGTAGACAATTAAACAACTAACTGGAGGAGGTGGCTTCACAATTATCCCCCTCCCCAATGATGGGGGAGCCCAGCATATCAGTGCAAAACATAAGGCTGAAGCATTTGCAACAATCTTCAGCCAGAAGTGCCGAGTTGATGATCCATCTCGGCCTCCTCCTGAAGTCCCCAGCATCACAGATGCCAGACTTCAGCCAATTCGATTCACTCCGCGTGATATCAAGAAACGACTGAAGGCACTGGATACTGCAAAGGCTATGGGTCCTGACAATATTCCGGCAATAGTACTGAAGACCTGTTCTCCAGAACTTGCCGCACCCTGAGCCAAGCTGTTCCAGTACAGCTACAACACTGGCATCTACCCTGCAATGTGGAAAATTGCCCAGGTATGTCCTGTACACAAAAAGCAGGACAAGTCCAACCCAGCCAATTACCGCCCCATCAGCCTACTCTCAATCATCAGTAAAGTGATGGAAGGTGTCATCAACAGTGTCATCAAGTGGCACTTGCTTAGCAATAACCTGCTTAGTGACACTCAGTTTGGGTTCCGCCAGGGCCACTCAGCTCCTGACCTCATTACAGCCTTCGTTCAAACATGGACAAAAGAGCTGAACTCAAGAGGTGAGGTGAGAGTGACTGTCCTTGACATCAAGGCAGCATTTGACCGAGTATGGCATCAAGGAGCCCGAGCAAAACTGAGGTCAATGGGAATCAGGGGGAAAACGCTCCGCTGGCTGGAGTTATACCTAGTGGTTGTTGGAAGTCAATCATCTGGGCTCCAGAACATCACTGCAGGAGTTCCTCAGGGTAGTGTCCTAGGCCCAACCATCTTCAGCTGCTTCATTAATGACCTTCCTTCAATCATAAAGTCAGAAGTGGGGATGTTCGCTGATGATTGCACAATGTTCAGCACCATTCGTGACTCCTCAGATACTGAAGCAGTCTGTGTAGAAATGCAGTAAGACCTGGACAATATCCAGGCTTGGGCTGATAAATGCCAAGTAACATTCGCGCCACACAAGTGCCAGGCAATGACCATCTTCAACAAGAGAGAATCTAACCATCTTCCATTGACATTCAACAGCATTACCATCGCTGAATCCCCCACTATCAACATCCTAGGGTCTACCATTGACCAGAAATTGAACTGAAGTAGCCATATAAATACCGTGGCTACAAGAGCAGGTCAGAGGCTCGGAATTCTGAGGCGAGTAACTCACTTCCTGACTCCCCAAAGCCTGTCCACCATCTACAAGGCATAAGTCAGGAGTGTGATGGAATACTCTCCACTTGCCTGGATGGGTGCAGTTCCAACAACACTCAAGAAGCTCGACACCATCCAGGACAAAGCAGCCCGCTTGATTGGCACCCCATCTACAAACATTCACTCCCTCCACCACCGACGCACAGTGGCAGCAGTGTGTGCCATCTACAAGATGCACTGCAGCATTGCACCAAGTCTCCTTAGACAGCACCTTCCAAACCCGCGACCTCTACCAACTAGAAGGACAAGGGCAGCAAATACATGGGAACACCGCCACCTGCAAGTTCACCTCCAAGTCACACACCATCCTGACTTGGAACTATATCGCCGTTCCTTCACTGTCGCTGGGTCAAAATCCTGGAAATCCCTTCCTAACAGCACTGTGGGTATACCTACCCCAAATGGACTGCAGTGGTTCAAGAAGGCAGCTCACCACCACCTTCTCAAGGGCAATTAGGGATGGGCAATAAATGCTGGCCTGGCCAGCGACACCCACATCCCATGAATGAATAAAAAAAAAACTCAGCAGGTCTGGCAGCATGTGTGAAGAGAGAAGCAGAGTTAACGTTTCAGGTAAGTGACCCTTCTTCAGAACTAGAAGGATAAAACCCAGTGTCCAGATGGATTGCATCTGCACATTGTCGAAGAAGTTAGGGAAGAGAGCAGAAACACTATAATAGTTATAAATATATATTCAATAGAAAAGGGAATAATACCTGAAGACTGGCCGACAGCTAATGTTATTCCTGCATTTAAAAAGGGAGATAGGCAAATCCAGGAAACTATAGCCCAGTTAGCTTAATATCAGTAAGGAAAGAAAATGGAATATTTACTCAAAGGTGTAACAGAAAAGCATTTAGAGACCAAAAATATACTAAAAAGTAGTCAGCAGCAATTTCAAAAGGGAAGGTCATGTTTAACCAACCTTATTGAATTCTTTGAAGAAGTGATAGATAGGCTGGTGGAACTGGTGGACAATTGGCAGATAAAATTTAATGCAAAAAAGTGTGAAGTGAAACATTTTGGAAGGAAGAATGAGGAAAGGCAATAGAAAATAAGGTTACAATTTAAAAGGGCTGCTGGAACAAAGGGACCTGAGGGTATATGAGCACAAATCATTGAAGGTGACAGGGCAGGTTGAGAAAGTGGTTAAAAAGGCAGATGGAATCCTAGGCTCTACAAATAGAGGCTTAGAGTACAAAAGAAAGGAAGTTATGATGAACATTTATAATCCACTGGTCCGACCTCAACTGTAGTATTGTGTTCCATTCTGGGCACCACACTTTAGGAAGGATGTGAAGGCTGTAGAGATGTTGCAGAAAAGATTGACGAGGGTTCCAGGGATGAGAGACTTCAGTTACATGGATAGTTTGGAGAAGCTGGGATTGTTCTTCTTGGAGAAGAGATGGTTGAGCGGAGATTTGATAAAAGTGTTTAAAAGCATGAGGAGTCTGGATAGAGTAGACAGAGAGAAACTGTTCCCACTGGCGGAATGGCCAATGACTAGAGGACGTTGACTTAAGGTGATTGGCAAAAGAACCTATGATGACATGAGGAAAGACTGTTTTGCACAGCGTATGGTAACAGTCCGGAATGCACTGCCTGAGAGTGTAGTGGAGGCAGGTTCAATCGTGGGTATCAAAAGGGAACTGGATAAATACCTGAAGCAATAGAATTTGCAGGGTCAGCACAGACATGACAGGCCGAATGGCCAACTTCTGTGTGGTAAATATTCTATTATTCTAAATTAATGAATGAATAGTCAAGGGGAATGCAATGGATGTAAGAATCATGGACTGCAAAAGGACTTTGATAGGGGACTCCGTTCCCAGCAACACCTTTTACACTGGTCCACTCCCGGTCTCTCCTTTAACACTGCACCACCCCCGGCCTCTCCTTTTACACTGCTCCACCCCCGGTCTCTCCTATTACACTGCTCCACTCCCGGTCTCTCCTTTAACACTGCTCCATTCCCGGTCTCTCCTTTTACACTGCTCCACTCCCGGTCTCTCCTTTAACACTGCTCCATTCCCGGTCTCTCCTTTTACACTGCTCAACTCCCGGTCTCTCCTTTAACACTGCTCCATTCCCGGTCTCTCCTTTTACACTGCCCCACTCCCGGTCTCTCCTTTAACACTGCTCCATTCCCGGTCTCTCCTATTACACTGCTCCATTCCCGGTCTCTCCTTTTACACTGCTCCACCTCAGGTCTCTCCTATTACACTGCTCCATTCCCGGTCTCTCCTTTTACACTGCTCCACACCCGGTGTCTCCTTTTACACTGCTCCACTCCCGGTCTCTCCTTTTCCACTGCTCCACTCCCGGTCTCTCCTTTTACTCTGCTCCACTCCCGGTCTCTCCTTTTACACTGCTCCACTCCTGGGCTCTCCTTTTACACAGCTCCACTCCTGGGCTCTCCTTTTACACTGCTGCACACCTGGCCACTCCTTCTACACTGCTCCACACCCGGTCTCTCCTTTTACACTGCTCCACTCCCGGTCTCTCCTTTTACACTGCTCCACTCCCGGTCTCTCCTTTTACACTGCTCCACACCCGGTATCTCCTTTTACTGTGCTCCACTCCCGGTCTCTCCTTTTACACTGCTCCACTCCTGGTCTCTCCTTTTACTCTGCTCCACTCCCGGCCTCTCCTTTTACACTGCTCCACTCCCGGTCTCTCCTTTTACACTGCTCCACTCCCTGTCTCTCCTTTTACTCTGCTCCACTCCCGGCCTCTCCTTTTACACTGCTCCACACCCGGTCTCTCCTTTTACACTGCTCCACTCCCGGTCTCTCCTTTTACACTGCTCCACTCCCGGTCTCTCCTTTTACACTGCTCCACACCCGGTATCTCCTTTTACTCTGCTCCACTCCCGGTCTCTCCTTTTACACTGCTCCACTCCTGGTCTCTCCTTTTACTCTGCTCCACTCCCGGTCTCTCCTTTTACTCTGCTCCACTCCCGGTCTTTCCTTTTACACTGCTCCACTCCCGGTCTCTCCTTTTACACTGCTCCACTCCCGGTCTCTCCTTTTACACTGCTCCACTCCCGGTCTCTCCTTTTACTCTGCTCCACTCCCGGTCTCTCCTTTCACTCTGCTCCACTCGCGGTATCTCCTTTTACACTGCTCCACTCCCGGTCTCTCCTTTTACTCTGCTCCACTCCTGGTCTCTCCTTCTACTCTGCTCCACTCCCGGTCTCTCCTTTTACACTGCTCCACTCCCGGTCTCTCCTTTTACACTGCTCCACTCCCGGTCTCTCCTTTAACACTGCTCCATTCCCGGTCTCTCCTTTTACACTGCTCAACTCCCGGTCTCTCCTTTAACACTGCTCCATTCCCGGTGTCTCCTATTACACTGCTCCATTCCCGGTCTCTCCTTTTACACTGCCCCACTCCCGGTCTCTCCTTTAACACTGCTCCATTCCCAGTCTCTCCTATTACACTGCTCCATTCCCGGTCTCTCCTTTTACACTGCTCCACCTCAGGTCTCTCCTATTACACTGCTCCATTCCCGGTCTCTCCTTTTACACTGCCCCACTCTTGGCTCTCCTTTTACACTGCTCCACTCCCGGCCTCTCCTTTTACACTGCTCCACTCTTGGCTCTCATTTTACACTGCTCCACTCCCGGCCTCTCCTTTTCCACTCCCGGTCTCTCCATTTACACTGCTCCACTCCCGGTGTCTCCTTTTACACTGCTCCACTCCCGGTCTCTCCTTTTACTCTGCTCCACTCCCGGTCTCTCCTTTTACACTGCTCCACTCCCGGCCTCTCCTTTTACACTGCTCCACAGCCGGTGTCTCCTTTTACACTGCTCCACTCCCGGTCTCTCCTTTTCCACTGCTCCACTCCCGGTCTCTCCATTTACTCTGCTCCACTCCCGGTCTCTCCTTTTACACTGCTGCACTCCCGGCCACTCCTTTTACACTGCTCCACACCCGGTCTCTCCTTTTACACTGCTCCACTCCCGGTCTCTCCTTTTACACTGCTCCACTCCCGGCCTCTCCTTTTACATTGCTCCACACCCGGTATCTCCTTTTACTCTGCTCCACTCCCGGTCTCTCCTTTTACACTGCTCCACTCCTGGTCTCTCCTTTTACTCTGCTCCACTCCCGGCCTCTCCTTTTACACTGCTCCACTCCTGGGCTCTCCTTTTACACAGCTCCACTCCTGGGCTCTCCTTTTACTCTGCTGCACTCCCGGTCTCTCCTTTTACACTGCTCCACTCCCGGTCTCTCCTTTTACACTGCTCCACTCCCGGTCTCTCCTTTTACTCTGCTCCACTCCCGGTCTTTCCTTTTACACTGCTCCACTCCCGGTCTCTCATTTTACACTGCTCCACTCCCGGTCTCTCCTTTTACACTGCTCCACTCCCGGTCTCTCCTTTTACTCTGCTCCACTCCCGGTCTCTCCTTTTACTCTGCTCCACTCCCGGTCTCTCCTTTTACTCTGCTCCACTCGCGGTATCGCCTTTTACACTGCTCCACTCCTGGTCTCTCCTTTTACTCTGCTCCACTCCCGGTCTCTCCTTCTACTCTGCTCCACTCCCAGTCTCTCCTTTTACACTGCTCCACTCCCGGTCTCTCCTTTTACACTGCTCCACTCCCGGTCACTCCTTTTACACTGCTCCACTCCCGGTCTCTCCTTTTACACTGCTCCACTCCCGGTCTCTCCTTTTACACTGCTCCACTCCCGGTCGCTGCTTTTACTCTGCTCCACTCCCGGTCTCTCCTTTTACACTGCTCCAGGCCAGGTCTCTCCTTTTACACTGCTCCACTCCCGGTCTCTCCTTTTACACTGCTCCACTCCCGGTCTCTCCTTTTACACTGCTCCACTCCCGGTCTCTCCTTTTACACTGCCCCACTCTCGGTCTCTCCTTTTACACTGCTCCACTCCCGGTCTCTCCTTTTACTCTGCTCCACTCCCGGTCTCTCCTTTTACTCTGCTCCACTCCCGGTCTCTCCTTTTACACTGCTCCACTCCCGGTCTCTCCTTTTACTCTGCTGCACTCCCGGCCTCTCCTTTTACACTGCTCCACTCCTGGGCTCTCGTTTTACACTGCTCCACTCCCGGTCTCTCCTTTAACACTGCTCCATTCCCGGTCTCTCCTATGACACTGCTCCACTCCCGGTCTCTCCTTTAACACTGCTCCATTCCCGGTCTCTCCTTTTGCACTGCTCCACTCCCGGTCTCTCCTTTTACACTGCTCCACTCCCGGTCTCTCCTTTTACTCTGCTCCACTCCCGGTCTTTCCTTTTACACTGCTCCACTCCCGGTCTTTCCTTTTACACTGCTCCACTCCCGGTCTCTCCTTTTACTCTGCTCCACTCCCGGTCTCTCCTTTTACTCTGTCCACTCCCGGTCTCTCCTTTTACTCTGCTCCACTCCCGGTCTCTCCTTTTACTCTGCTCCACTCCCGGTCTCTCCTTTTACTCTGCTCCACTCCCGGACTCTCCTTTTACTCTGCTCCACTCCCGGTCTCTCCTTTTACTCTGGTCCACTCCCGGTCTCTACTTTTACTCTGCTCCACGCCCGGTCTCTCCTTTTACTCTGCTTCACTGCCGGTCTCTCCTTTTACACTGCTCCAGTCCAGGTCTCTCCTTATACACTGTTCCACTCCCGGACTCTCCTTTTACACTGCTCCACTCCCGGTCACTCCTTTTACACTGCTCCACTCCCGGTCTCTCCTTTTACACTGCTCCACTCTCGGTCTCTCCTTTTACACTGCTCCACTCCCGGTCTCTCCTTTTACTCTGCTCCACTCCCGGTCTCTCCTTTTACTCTGCTCCACTCCCGGTCTCTCCTTTTACACTGCTCCACTCCCGGTCTCTCTTTTACTCTGCTCCACTCCCGCCCTCTCCTTTTACACTGCTCCACTCCTGGGCTCTCCTTTTACACAGCTCCACTCCAGGGCACTCCTTTTACACTGCTCCACTCCCGGTCTCTCCTTTTTCTCTGCTCCACTCAAGGTCTCTGCATTTACTCTGCTCCACTCCCGGTCTCTCCTTTTTCTCTGCTCCACTCAAGGTCTCTGCATTTACTCTGCTCCACTCCCGGTCACTCCTTTTACACTGCTCCACTCCCGGTCTCTCCTTTTACACTGCTCCACTCCCGGTCTCTCCTTTTACTCTGCTGCACTCCCGGCCTCTCCTATGACACTGCTCCACTCCCGGTCTCTCCTTTTGCACTGCTCCACTCCCGGTCTCTCCTTTTACACTGCTCCACTCCCGGTCTCTCCTTTTACTCTGCTCCACTCCCGGTCTTTCCTTTTACACTGCTCCACTCCCGGTCTTTCCTTTTACACTGCTCCACTCCCGGTCTCTCCTTTTACTCTGCTCCACTCCCGGTCTCTCCTTTTACTCTGTCCACTCCCGGTCTCTCCTTTTACTCTGCTCCACTCCCGGTCTCTCCTTTTACTCTGCTCCACTCCTGGTCTCTCCTTTTACTCTGCTCCACTCCCGGACTCTCCTTTTACTCTGCTCCACTCCCGGTCTCTCCTTTTACTCTGGTCCACTCCCGGTCTCTACTTTTACTCTGCTCCACGCCCGGTCTCTCCTTTTACACTGCTCCAGTCCAGGTCTCTCCTTTTACACTGTTCCACTCCCGGACTCTCCTTTTACACTGCTCCACTCCCGGTCACTCCTTTTACACTGCTCCCGTCCAGGTCTCTCCTTTTACACTGCTCCACTCCAGGTCTCTCCTTTCACACTGCTCCACTCCCGCTCTCTCCTTTTACACTGCTCCACTCCCGGTCTCTCCTTTTACACTGCTCCACTCCCGGTCTCTCCTTTTACTCTGCTCCACTCCCGGTCTCTCCTTTTACTCTGCTCCACTCCCGGTCTCTCCTTTTACAGTGCTCCACTCCCGGTCTCTCTTTTACTCTGCTCCACTCCCGCCCTCTCCTTTTACACTGCTCCACTCCTGGGCTCTCCTTTTACACAGCTCCACTCCAGGGCACTCCTTTTACACTGCTCCACTCCCGGTCTCTCCTTTTTCTCTGCTCCACTCAAGGTCTCTGCATTTACTCTGCTCCACTCCCGGTCTCTCCTTTTTCTCTGCTCCACTCAAGGTCTCTGCATTTACTCTGCTCCACTCCCGGTCACTCCTTTTACACTGCTCCACTCCCGGTCTCTCCTTTTACACTGCTCCACTCCCGGTCTCTCCTTTTACTCTGCTGCACTCCCGGCCTCTCCTATGACACTGCTCCACTCCCGGTCTCTCCTTTTGCACTGCTCCACTCCCGGTCTCTCCTTTTACACTGCTCCACTCCCGGTCTCTCCTTTTACTCTGCTCCACTCCCGGTCTTTCCTTTTACACTGCTCCACTCCCGGTCTCTCCTTTTACACTGCTCCACTCCCGGTCTCTCCTTTTACTCTGCTCCACTCCCGGTCTCTCCTTTTACTCTGCTCCACTCCCGGTCTCTCCTTTTACTCTGCTCCACTCCCGGTCTCTCCTTTTACTCTGGTCCACTCCCGGTCTCTACTTTTACTCTGCTACAGTCCAGGTCTCTCCTTTTACATTGTTCCACTCCCGGACTCTCCTTTTACACTGCTCCACTCCCGGTCACTCCTTTTACACTGCTCCCGTCCAGGTCTCTCCTTTTACACTGCTCCACTCCAGGTCTCTCCTTTCACACTGCTCCACTCCCGGTCTCTCCTTTTACACTGCTCCACTCCCGGTCTCTCCTTTTACACTGCTCCACTCCCGGTCTCTCCTTTTACACTGCTCCACTCCCGGTCTCTCCTTTTACACTGCTCCACTCCCGGTCTCTCCTTTTACACTGCTCCACTCCCGGTCTCTCCTTTTACTCTGCTCCACTCCCGGTCTCTCCTTTTACACTGCTCCACTCAAGGTCTCTGCATTTACTCTGCTCCACTCCCGGACTCTCCTTTTACACTGCTCCACTCCCGGTCACTCCTTTTACACTGGTCCACTCCCGGTCTCTCCTTTTTCTCTGCTCCACTCAAGGTCTCTGCATTTACTCTGCTCCACTCCCGGACTCTCCTTTTACACTGCTCCACTCCCGGTCACTCCTTTTACACTGGTCCACTCCCGGTCTCTCCTTTTACACTGCTCCACTCCCGGTCTCTCCTTTTACACTGCTCCACTCCCGGTCTCTCCTTTTACACTGCTCCACTCCCGGTCTCTCCTTTTACACTGCTCCACTCCCGGTCTCTCCTTTTACTCTGCTCCGCTCCCGGTCTCTCCTTTTACTCTGCTCCACTCCCGGTCTCTATTTACTCTGCTCCACTCCCGGTCTCTCCTTTTACACTGCTCCAGTCCAGGTCTCTCCTTTTAAACTGCTCCACTCCCGTTCTCTCCTTTTACTCTGCTCCACTCGCTGTCTCTCCTTTTACACTGCTCCACTCCCGGTCTCTCCTTTTACACTCCTCCACTCCTGGGCTCTCCTTTTACTCTGCTCCACTCCTGGTCTCTCCTTTTACTCTGCTCCACTCCCGGTCTCTCCTTTTACTCTGTTCCACTCCCGGTCTCTCCTTTTACTCTGCTCCACTCCCGGTCTCTCCTTTTACACTGCTCCACTCCCGGTCTCTCCTTTTACTCTGCTCCACTCCCGGTCTCTCCTTTTACTCTGCTCCACTCCCGGTCTCTCCTTTTACTCTGTTCCACTCCCGGTCTCTCCTTTTACTCTGCTCCACTCCCGGTCTCTCCTTTTACTCTGCTCCACTCCCGGTCTCTCCTTTTACACTGCTCCCGTCCAGGTCTCTCCTTTTGCACTGCTCCACTCCCGGTCTCTCCTTTTACACTGCTCCACTCGCATTCTCTCCTTTTACACTGCTCCACTCCCGGTCTCTCCTTTTAAACTGCTCCACTCCTGGGCTCTCCTTTTACTCTGCTCCACTCCCGGTCTCTCCTTTTACTCTGCTCCACTCCCGGTCTCTCCTTTTACTCTGCTCCACTCCCGGTCTCTCCTTTTACTCTGCTCCACTCCCGGTCTCTCCTTTTACTCTGCTCCACTCCCGGTCTCTCCTTTTACTCTGTTCCACTCCCGGTCTCTCCTTTTACTCTGCTCCACTCCCGGTCTCTCCTTTTACACTGCTCCAGTCCAGGTCTCTCCTTTTACTCTGCTCCACTCCCGGTCTCTCCTTTTACACTGCTCCAGTCCCGGTCTCTCCTTTTACTCTGTTCCACTCCCGGTCTCTCCTTTTACACTGCTCCACTCCTGGGCTCTCCTTTTACTCTGCTCCACTCCCGGTCTCTCCTTTTACTCTGCTCCACTCCCGGTCTCTCCTTTTACTATGTTCCACTCCCGGTCTCTCCTTTTACTCTGCTCCACTCCCGGTCTCTCCTTTTACACTGCTCCAGTCCAGGTCTCTCCTTTTACACTGCTCCACTCCCGGTCTCTCCTTTTACACTGCTCCACTCCCGGTCTCTCCTTTTACACTGCTCCACTCCCGGTCTCTCCTTTTACTCTGCTCCACTCGCAGTCTCTCCTTTTACACTGCACCACTCCCGGTCTCTCCTTTTACTCTGCTCCACTCCCGGTCTCTCCTTTTACACTGCTCCACTCCCGGTCTCTCCTTTTACTCTGCTCCACTCGCAGTCTCTCCTTTTACACTGCACCACTCCCGGTCTCTCCTTTTACACTGCTCAACTCCCGGTCTCTCCTTTAACACTGCTCCATTCCCGGTCTCTCCTATTGCACTGCTCCATTCCCGAAATCTCCTTTTACACTGCCCCACTCCCGGTCTCTCCTTTAACACTGCTCCATTCCCGGTCTCTCCTTTTACACTGCCCCACTCCCGGCCTCTCCTTTTACACTGCTCCACTCCCGGCCTCTCCTTTTACACTGCTCCACTCCCGGCCTCTCCTTTTACACTGCTCCACTCCCGGCCTCTCCTTTTACACTGCTCCATTCCCGGCCTCTCCTTTTCCACTCCCGGTCTCTCCATTTACACTGCTCCACTCCCGGTCTCTCCTTTTAAACTGCTCCACTCCTGGGCTCTCCTTTTAGTCTGCTCCACTCGCAGTCTCTCCTTTTACACTGCTCCACTCACGGTCTCTCCTTTTACTCTGCTCCACTCCCGGTCTCTCCTTTTACTCTGTTCCACTCCCGGTCTCTCCTTTTACACTGCTCCACTCCCGGTCTCTCCTTTTACTCTGCTCCACTCCCGGTCTCTCCTTTTACTCTGTTCCACTCCCGGTCTCTCCTTTTACTCTGCTCCACTCCCGGTCTCTCCTTTTACACTGCTCCACTCCCGGTCTCTCCTTTTACTCTGCTCCACTCGCAGTCTCTCCTTTTACACTGCTCCACTCCCAGTCTCTCCTTTTAAACTGCTCCACTCCTGGGCTCTCCTTTTACTCTGCTCCACTCCCGGTCTCTCCTTTTACTCTGCTCCACTCCCGGTCTCTCCTTTTACTCTGCTCCACTCCCGGTCTCTCCTTTTACTCTGCTCCACTCACGGCCTCTCCTTTTACTCTGTTCCACTCCCGGTCTCTCCTTTTACTCTGCTCCACTCCCGGTCTCTCCTTTTACACTGCTCCAGTCCAGGTCTCTCCTTTTACACTGCTCCAGTCCAGGTCTCTCCTTTTACACTGCTCCACTCCCGGTCTCTCCTTTTACACTGCTCCACTCCCGGTCTCTCCTTTTACTCTGCTCCACTCCCGGTCTCTCCTTTTACTCTGCTCCACTCCCGGTCTCTCCTTTTACTCTGCTCCACTCCCGGCCTCTCCTTTTACTCTGTTCCACTCCCGGTCTCTCCTTTTACTCTGCTCCACTCCCGGTCTCTCCTTTTACACTGCTCCAGTCCAGGTCTCTCCTTTTACACAGCTCCATTCCCGGTCTCTCCTTTTACACTGCTCAACTCCCGGTCTCTCCTTTAACACTGCTCCATTCCCGGTCTCTCCTATTGCACTGCTCCATTTCCGAAATCTCCTTTTACACTGCCCCACTCCCGGTCTCTCCTTTAACACTGCTCCATTCCCGGTCTCTCCTTTTACACTGCCCCACTCCCGGCCTCTCCTTTTACACTGCTCCACTCCCGGCCTCTCCTTTTACACTGCTCCACTCCCGGCCTCTCCTTTTACACTGCTCCACTCCCGGCCTCTCCTTTTACACTGCTCCACTCCCGGCCTCTCCTTTTCCACTCCCGGTCTCTCCATTTACACTGCTCCACTCCCGGTCTCTCCTTTTACACTGCTCCACTCCCGGTCTCTCCTTTTACTCTGCTCCACTCCCGGTCTCTCCTTTTACACTTCTCCACTCCCGGCCTCTCCTTTTACACTGCTCCACACCCGGTGTCTCCTTTTACACTGCTCCACTCCCGGTCTCTCCTTTTCCTCTGCTCCACTCCCGGTCTCTCCTTTTACTCTGCTCCACTCCCGGTCTCTCCTTTTACACTGCTCCACTCCCGGCCTCTCCTTTTACACTGCTCCACTCCTGGGCTCTCCTTTTACACTGCTGCACTCCCGGCCACTCCTTTTACACTGCTCCACACCCGGTCTCTCCTTTTACACTGCTCCACTCCCGGTCTCTCCTTTTACACTGCTCCACTCCCGGTCTCTCCTTTTACACTGCTCCACTCCTGGTCTCTCCTTTTACTCTGCTCCACTCCCGGCCTCTCCTTTTACACTGCTCCACTCCTGGGCTCTCCTTTTACTCTGCTCCACTCCCGGTCTCTCCTTTTACACTGCTCCACTCCCGGTCTCTCCTTTTACACTGCTCCACTCCCGGTCTCTCCTTTTACTCTGCTCCACTCCCGGTCTCTCCTTTTACACTTCTCCACTCCCGGCCTCTCCTTTTACACTGCTCCACACCCGGTGTCTCCTTTTACACTGCTCCACTCCCGGTCTCTCCTTTTCCTCTGCTCCACTCCCGGTCTCTCCTTTTACTCTGCTCCACTCCCGGTCTCTCCTTTTACACTGCTCCACTCCCGGCCTCTCCTTTTACACTGCTCCACTCCTGGGCTCTCCTTTTACACTGCTGCACTCCCGGCCACTCCTTTTACACTGCTCCACACCCGGTCTCTCCTTTTACACTGCTCCACTCCCGGTCTCTCCTTTTACACTGCTCCACTCCTGGTCTCTCCTTTTACTCTGCTCCACTCCCGGCCTCTCCTTTTACACTGCTCCACTCCTGGGCTCTCCTTTTACTCTGCTCCACTCCCGGTCTCTCCTTTTACACTGCTCCACTCCCGGTCTCTCCTTTTACACTGCTCCACTCCCGGTCTCTCCTTTTACTCTGCTCCACTCCCGGTCTTTCCTTTTACACTGCTCCACTCCCGGTCTCTCCTTTTACACTGCTCCACTCCCGGTCTCTCCTTTTACACTGCTCCACTCCCGGTCTCTCCTTTTACTCTGCTCCACTCCCGGTCTCTCCTTTTACTCTGCTCCACTCCCGGTCTCTCCTTTTACACTGCTCCACTCCCGGTCTCTCCTTTTACACTGCTCCACTCCCGGTCTCTCCTTTTACTCTGCTCCACTCCCCGTCTCTCCTTTTACTCTGCTCCACTCCCGGTCTCTCCTTTTACACTGCTCCACTCCCGGTCTCTCCTTTTACACTGCTCCACTCCCGGTCTCTCCTTTTACACTGCTCCACTCCTGGGCTCTCCTTTTACTCTGCTCCACTCCCGGTCTCTCCTTTTACACTGCTCCACTCCCGGTCTCTCCTTTTACACTGCTCCACTCCCGGTCTCTCCTTTTACTCTGCTCCACTCCCGGTCTTTCCTTTTACACTGCTCCACTCCCGGTCTCTCCTTTTACACTGCTCCACTCCCGGTCTCTCCTTTTACACTGCTCCACTCCCGGTCTCTCCTTTTACACTGCTCCACTCCCGGTCTCTCCTTTTACACTGCTCCACTCCCGGTCTCTACTTTTACTCTGCTCCACTCGCGGTATCTCCTTTTACACTGCTCCACTCCCGGTCTCTCCTTTTACTCTGCTCCACTGCCCGTCTCTCCTTCTACTCTGCTCCAATCCCTGTCTCTCCTTTTACACTGCTCCACTCCCGGTCTCTCCTTTTACACTGCTCCACTCCCGGTCACTCCTTTTACACTGCTCCACTCCCGGTCTCTCCTTTTACACTGCTCCACTCCCGGTCTCTCCTTTTACACTGCTGCACTCCCGGTCTCTGCTTTTACTCTGCTCCACTCCCGGTCTCTCCTTTTACACTGCTCCAGGCCAGGTCTCTCCTTTTACACTGCTCCACTCCCGGTCTCTCCTTTTACACTGCTCCACTCCCGGTCTCTCCTTTTACACTGCTCCACTCCCGGTCTCTCCCTTTACACTGCTCCACTCTCGGTCTCTCCTTTTACATTGCTCCACTCCCGGTCCCTCCTTTTACTCTGCTCCACTCCCGGTCTCTCCTTTTACACTGCTCCACTCCCGGTCTCTCCTTTTACTCTGCTCAACTCCCGGCCTCTCCTTTTACACTGCTCCACTCCTGGGCTCTCCTTTTACACTGCTCCACTCCCGATCTCTCGTTTAATACTGCTCCATTCCCGGTCTCTCCTTTTACACTGCTCCACTCCCGGTCTCTCCTTTAACACTGCTCCATTCCCGGTCTCTCCTTTTACTCTGCTCCACTCCCGGTCTCTCCTTTTACTCTGCTCCACTCCCGGTCTCTCCTTTTACTCTGCTCCACTCCCGGTCTCTCCTTTTACTCTGCTCCACTCCCGGTCTCTCCTTTTACTCTGCTCCACTCCCGGTCTCTCCTTTTACACTGCTCCACTCCCGGTCTCTCCTTTTACTCTGCTCCACTCCCGGTCTCTCCTTTTACTCTGCTCCACTCCCGGTCTCTCCTTTTACTCTGCTCCACTCCCGGTCTCTCCTTTTACTCTGCTCCACTCCCGGTCTCTCCTTTTACTCTGCTCCACTCCCGACCTCTCCTTTTACTCTGTTCCACTCCCGGTCTCTCCTTTTACTCTGCTCCACTCCAGGTCTCTCCTTTTACACTGCTCCACTCCCGGCCACTCCTTTTACACTGCTCCACTCCCGGTCTCTCCTTTTACACTGCTCCACTCCCGGTCTCTCCTTTTACACTGCTCCACTCCTGGGTTCTCCTTTTACACTGCTCCACTCCCGGCCACTCCTTTTACACTGCTCCACTCCCGGTCTCTCCTTTTACACTGCTCCACTCCCGGCCTCTCCTTTTACTCTGCTCCACTCCCGGTCTCTCCTTTTACTCTGCTCCACTCCAGGTCTCTCCTTTTACACTGCTCCACTCCCGGCCACTCCTTTTACACTGCTCCACACCCGGTCTCTCCTTTTACACTGCTCCACTCCTGGGTTCTCCTTTTACACTGCTCCACTCCCGGTCTCTCCTTTTACACTGCTCCACTCCCGGCCTCTCCTTTTACACTGCTCCACTCCTGGGTTCTCCTTTTACTCTGCTCCACTCCCGGTCTCTCCTTTTACACTGCTCCACTCCCGGTCTCTCCTTTTACACTGCTCCACTCCCGGTCTCTCCTTTTACTCTGCTCCACTCCCGGTCTTTCCTTTTACACTGCTCCACTCCCGGTCTCTCCTTTTACACTGCTCCACTCCCGGTCTCTCCTTTTACTCTGCTCCACTCCCGGTCTTTCCTTTTACACTGCTCCACTCCCGGTCTCTCCTTTTACTCTGCTCCACTCCCGGTCTCTCCTTTTACTCTGCTCCACTCCCGGTCTCTCCTTTTACTCTGCTCCACTCCCGGTCTCAACTTTTACTCTGCTCCACTCGCGGTATCTCCTTTTACACTGCTCCACTCCCGGTCTCTCCTTTTACTCTGCTCCAATCCCGGTCTCTCCTTTTACACTGCTCCACTCCCGGTCTCTCCTTTTACACTGCTCCACTCCCGGTCTCTCCTTTTACACTGCTCCACTCCCGGTCACTCCTTTTACACTGCTCCACTCCCGGTCTCTCCTTTTACACTGCTCCACTCCCGGTCTCTCCTTTTACACTGCTCCAGGCCAGGTCTCTCCTTTTACACTGCTCCACTCCCGGTCTCTCCTTTTACACTGCTCCACTCCCGGTCTCTCCTTTTACACTGCTCCACTCCCGGTCTCTCCTTTTACACTGCTCCACTCTCGGTCTCTCCTTTTACACTGCTCCACTCCCGGTCTCTCCTTTTACTCTGCTCCACTCCCGGTCTCTCCTTTTACACTGCTCCACTCTCGGTCTCTCCTTTTACACTGCTCCACTCCCGGTCTCTCCTTTTACACTGCTCCACTCCCGGTCTCTCCTTTTACTCTGCTCCACTCCCGGTCTTTCCTTTTACACTGCTCCACTCCCGGTCTCTCCTTTTACACTGCTCCACTCCCGGTCTCTCCTTTTACTCTGCTCCACTCCCGGTCTCTCCTTTTACTCTGCTCCACTCCCGGTCTCTCCTTTTACACTGCTCCACTCTCGGTCTCTCCTTTTACACTGCTCCACTCCCGGTCTCTCCTTTTACTCTGCTCCACTCCCGGTCTCTCCTTTTACACTGCTCCACTCCCGGTCTCTCCTTTTACTCTGCTCCACTCCCGGTCTCTCCTTTTACACTGCTCCACTCCCGGTCTCTCCTTTTACACTGCTCCACTCCCGGTCTCTCCTTTTACTCTGCTCCACTCCCGGTCTCTCCTTTTACACTGCTCCACTCTCGGTCTCTCCTTTTACACTGCTCCACTCCTGGGCTCTCCTTTTACACTGCTCCACTCCCGATCTCTCCTTTAACACTGCTCCATTCCCGGTCTCTCCTATGACACTGCTCCACTCCCGGTCTCTCCTTTAACACTGCTCCATTCCCGGTCTCTCCTTTTACACTGCTCCACTCCCGGTCTCTCCTTTTACTCTGCGCCACTCCCGGTCTCTCCTTTTACTCTGCTCCACTCCCGGTCTCTCCTTTTACTCTGCTCCACTCGCAGTCTCTCCTTTTACACTGCTCCACTCCCGGTCTCTCCTTTTACTCTGCTCCACTCCCGGTCTCTCCTTTTACACTGCTCCACTCCCGGTCTCTCCTTTTACTCTGCGCCACTCCCGGTCTCTCCTTTTACTCTGCTCCACTCCCGGTCTCTCCTTTTACTCTGCTCCACTCGCAGTCTCTCCTTTTACACTGCTCCACTCCCGGTCTCTCCTTTTACTCTGTTCCACTCCCGGTCTCTCCTTTTACGCTGTTCCACTCCCGGTCTCTCCTTTTACACTGCTCCACTCCCGGTCTCTCCTTTTACTCTGCTCAACTCCCGGTCTCTCCTTTTACACTGCTCCACTCCCGGTCTCTCCTTTTACACTGCTCACGTCCAGGTCTCTCCTTTTACACTGCTCCACTCCCGGTCTCTCCTTTTACTCTGCTCCACTCGCAGTCTCTCCTTTTACACTGCTCCACTCCCGGTCTCTCCTTTTACACTGCTCCACTCCTGGGCTCTCCTTTTACTCTGCTCCACTCCCGGTCTCTCCTTTTACACTGCTCCACTCCTGGGCTCTCCTTTTACTCTGCTCCACTCCCGGTCTCTCCTTTTACACTGCTCCACTCCTGGGCTCTCCTTTTACTCTGCTCCACTCCCGGTCTCTCCTTTTACACTGCTCCACTCCTGGGCTCTCCTTTTACTCTGCTCCACTCCAGGTCTCTCCTTTTACACTGCTCCACTCCTGGGCTCTCCTTTTACTCTGCTCCACTCCCGGTCTCTCCTTTTACTCTGTTCCACTCCCGGTCTCTCCTTTTACACTGCTCCACTCCCGACCTCTCCTTTTACACTGCTCCACTCCCGGTCTCTCCTTTTACACTGCTCCACTCCCGGTCTCTAGTTTTACACTGCTCCACTCCCGGTCGCTCCTTTTACTCTGCTCCACTCCCGGTCCCTCCTTTTACACTGCTCCACTCCCGGTCGCTCCTTTTACACTGCTGCACTCCCGGTCTCTCCTTTTACACTGCTCCACTCCCGGCCTCTCCTTTTACACTGCTCCACTCCCGGTCGCTCCTTTTACACTGCTCCACTCCCGGTCGCTCCTTTTACACTGCTGCACTCCCGGTCGCTCCTTTTACACTGCTCCACTCTCGGTCTCTCCTTTTACACTGCTCCACTCCCGGTCTCTCCTTTTACTCTGCTCCACTGCCCGTCTCTCCTTCTACTCTGCTCCAATCCCGGTCTCTCCTTTTACACTGCTCCACTCCCGGTCTCTCCTTTTACACTGCTCCACTCCCGGTCACTCCTTTTACACTGCTCCACTCCCGGTCTCTCCTTTTACACTGCTCCACTCCCGGTCTCTCCTTTTACACTGCTGCACTCCCGGTCTCTGCTTTTACTCTGCTCCACTCCCGGTCTCTCCTTTTACACTGCTCCAGGCCAGGTCTCTCCTTTTACACTGCTCCACTCCCGGTCTCTCCTTTTACACTGCTCCACTCCCGGTCTCTCCTTTTACACTGCTCCACTCCCGGTCTCTCCCTTTACACTGCTCCACTCTCGTCTCTCCTTTTACACTGCTCCACTCCCGGTCCCTCCTTTTACTCTGCTCCACTCCCGGTCTCTCCTTTTACACTGCTCCACTCCCGGTCTCTCCTTTTACTCTGCTCAACTCCCGGCCTCTCCTTTTACACTGCTCCACTCCTGGGCTCTCCTTTTACACTGCTCCACTCCCGATCTCTCGTTTAATACTGCTCCATTCCCGGTCTCTCCTTTTACACTGCTCCACTCCCGGTCTCTCCTTTAACACTGCTCCATTCCCGGTCTCTCCTTTTACTCTGCTCCACTCCCGGTCTCTCCTTTTACTCTGCTCCACTCCCGGTCTCTCCTTTTACTCTGCTCCACTCCCGGTCTCTCCTTTTACTCTGCTCCACTCCCGGTCTCTCCTTTTACTCTGCTCCACTCCCGGTCTCTCCTTTTACACTGCTCCACTCCCGGTCTCTCCTTTTACTCTGCTCCACTCCCGGTCTCTCCTTTTACTCTGCTCCACTCCCGGTCTCTCCTTTTACTCTGCTCCACTCCCGGTCTCTCCTTTTACTCTGCTCCACTCCCGGTCTCTCCTTTTACTCTGCTCCACTCCCGACCTCTCCTTTTACTCTGTTCCACTCCCGGTCTCTCCTTTTACTCTGCTCCACTCCAGGTCTCTCCTTTTACACTGCTCCACTCCCGGCCACTCCTTTTACACTGCTCCACTCCCGGTCTCTCCTTTTACACTGCTCCACTCCCGGTCTCTCCTTTTACACTGCTCCACTCCTGGGTTCTCCTTTTACACTGCTCCACTCCCGGCCACTCCTTTTACACTGCTCCACTCCCGGTCTCTCCTTTTACACTGCTCCACTCCCGGCCTCTCCTTTTACTCTGCTCCACTCCCGGTCTCTCCTTTTACTCTGCTCCACTCCAGGTCTCTCCTTTTACACTGCTCCACTCCCGGCCACTCCTTTTACACTGCTCCACACCCGGTCTCTCCTTTTACACTGCTCCACTCCTGGGTTCTCCTTTTACACTGCTCCACTCCCGGTCTCTCCTTTTACACTGCTCCACTCCCGGCCTCTCCTTTTACACTGCTCCACTCCTGGGTTCTCCTTTTACTCTGCTCCACTCCCGGTCTCTCCTTTTACACTGCTCCACTCCCGGTCTCTCCTTTTACACTGCTCCACTCCCGGTCTCTCCTTTTACTCTGCTCCACTCCCGGTCTTTCCTTTTACACTGCTCCACTCCCGGTCTCTCCTTTTACACTGCTCCACTCCCGGTCTCTCCTTTTACTCTGCTCCACTCCCGGTCTTTCCTTTTACACTGCTCCACTCCCGGTCTCTCCTTTTACTCTGCTCCACTCCCGGTCTCTCCTTTTACTCTGCTCCACTCCCGGTCTCTCCTTTTACTCTGCTCCACTCCCGGTCTCAACTTTTACTCTGCTCCACTCGCGGTATCTCCTTTTACACTGCTCCACTCCCGGTCTCTCCTTTTACTCTGCTCCAATCCCGGTCTCTCCTTTTACACTGCTCCACTCCCGGTCTCTCCTTTTACACTGCTCCACTCCCGGTCTCTCCTTTTACACTGCTCCACTCCCGGTCACTCCTTTTACACTGCTCCACTCCCGGTCTCTCCTTTTACACTGCTCCACTCCCGGTCTCTCCTTTTACACTGCTCCAGGCCAGGTCTCTCCTTTTACACTGCTCCACTCCCGGTCTCTCCTTTTACACTGCTCCACTCCCGGTCTCTCCTTTTACACTGCTCCACTCCCGGTCTCTCCTTTTACACTGCTCCACTCTCGGTCTCTCCTTTTACACTGCTCCACTCCCGGTCTCTCCTTTTACTCTGCTCCACTCCCGGTCTCTCCTTTTACACTGCTCCACTCTCGGTCTCTCCTTTTACACTGCTCCACTCCCGGTCTCTCCTTTTACACTGCTCCACTCCCGGTCTCTCCTTTTACTCTGCTCCACTCCCGGTCTTTCCTTTTACACTGCTCCACTCCCGGTCTCTCCTTTTACACTGCTCCACTCCCGGTCTCTCCTTTTACTCTGCTCCACTCCCGGTCTCTCCTTTTACTCTGCTCCACTCCCGGTCTCTCCTTTTACACTGCTCCACTCTCGGTCTCTCCTTTTACACTGCTCCACTCCCGGTCTCTCCTTTTACTCTGCTCCACTCCCGGTCTCTCCTTTTACACTGCTCCACTCCCGGTCTCTCCTTTTACTCTGCTCCACTCCCGGTCTCTCCTTTTACACTGCTCCACTCCCGGTCTCTCCTTTTACACTGCTCCACTCCCGGTCTCTCCTTTTACTCTGCTCCACTCCCGGTCTCTCCTTTTACACTGCTCCACTCTCGGTCTCTCCTTTTACACTGCTCCACTCCTGGGCTCTCCTTTTACACTGCTCCACTCCCGATCTCTCCTTTAACACTGCTCCATTCCCGGTCTCTCCTATGACACTGCTCCACTCCCGGTCTCTCCTTTAACACTGCTCCATTCCCGGTCTCTCCTTTTACACTGCTCCACTCCCGGTCTCTCCTTTTACTCTGCGCCACTCCCGGTCTCTCCTTTTACTCTGCTCCACTCCCGGTCTCTCCTTTTACTCTGCTCCACTCGCAGTCTCTCCTTTTACACTGCTCCACTCCCGGTCTCTCCTTTTACTCTGCTCCACTCCCGGTCTCTCCTTTTACACTGCTCCACTCCCGGTCTCTCCTTTTACTCTGCGCCACTCCCGGTCTCTCCTTTTACTCTGCTCCACTCCCGGTCTCTCCTTTTACTCTGCTCCACTCGCAGTCTCTCCTTTTACACTGCTCCACTCCCGGTCTCTCCTTTTACTCTGTTCCACTCCCGGTCTCTCCTTTTACGCTGTTCCACTCCCGGTCTCTCCTTTTACACTGCTCCACTCCCGGTCTCTCCTTTTACTCTGCTCCACTCCCGGTCTCTCCTTTTACACTGCTCCACTCCCGGTCTCTCCTTTTACTCTGCTCCACTCCCGGTCTCTCCTTTTACACTGCTCACGTCCAGGTCTCTCCTTTTACACTGCTCCACTCCCGGTCTCTCCTTTTACTCTGCTCCACTCGCAGTCTCTCCTTTTACACTGCTCCACTCCCGGTCTCTCCTTTTACACTGCTCCACTCCTGGGCTCTCCTTTTACTCTGCTCCACTCCCGGTCTCTCCTTTTACACTGCTCCACTCCTGGGCTCTCCTTTTACTCTGCTCCACTCCCGGTCTCTCCTTTTACACTGCTCCACTCCTGGGCTCTCCTTTTACTCTGCTCCACTCCCGGTCTCTCCTTTTACACTGCTCCACTCCTGGGCTCTCCTTTTACTCTGCTCCACTCCAGGTCTCTCCTTTTACACTGCTCCACTCCTGGGCTCTCCTTTTACTCTGCTCCACTCCCGGTCTCTCCTTTTACTCTGTTCCACTCCCGGTCTCTCCTTTTACACTGCTCCACTCCCGACCTCTCCTTTTACACTGCTCCACTCCCGGTCTCTCCTTTTACACTGCTCCACTCCCGGTCTCTAGTTTTACACTGCTCCACTCCCGGTCGCTCCTTTTACTCTGCTCCACTCCCGGTCCCTCCTTTTACACTGCTCCACTCCCGGTCGCTCCTTTTACACTGCTGCACTCCCGGTCTCTCCTTTTACACTGCTCCACTCCCGGCCTCTCCTTTTACACTGCTCCACTCCCGGTCGCTCCTTTTACACTGCTCCACTCCCGGTCGCTCCTTTTACACTGCTGCACTCCCGGTCGCTCCTTTTACACTGCTCCACTCTCGGTCTCTCCTTTTACACTGCTCCACTCCCGGTCTCTCCTTTTACTCTGCTCCACTCCCGGTCTCTCCTTTTACACTGCTCCACTCTCGGTCTCTCCTTTTACACTGCTCCACTCCCGGTCTCTCCTTTTACACTGCTCCACTCCCGGTCTCTCCTTTTACTCTGCTCCACTCCCGGTCTTTCCTTTTACACTGCTCCACTCCCGGTCTCTCCTTTTACACTGCTCCACTCCCGGTCTCTCCTTTTACTCTGCTCCACTCCCGGTCTCTCCTTTTACTCTGCTCCACTCCCGGTCTCTCCTTTTACACTGCTCCACTCTCGGTCTCTCCTTTTACACTGCTCCACTCCCGGTCTCTCCTTTTACTCTGCTCCACTCCCGGTCTCTCCTTTTACACTGCTCCACTCCCGGTCTCTCCTTTTACTCTGCTCCACTCCCGGTCTCTCCTTTTACACTGCTCCACTCCCGGTCTCTCCTTTTACACTGCTCCACTCCCGGTCTCTCCTTTTACTCTGCTCCACTCCCGGTCTCTCCTTTTACACTGCTCCACTCTCGGTCTCTCCTTTTACACTGCTCCACTCCTGGGCTCTCCTTTTACACTGCTCCACTCCCGATCTCTCCTTTAACACTGCTCCATTCCCGGTCTCTCCTATGACACTGCTCCACTCCCGGTCTCTCCTTTAACACTGCTCCATTCCCGGTCTCTCCTTTTACACTGCTCCACTCCCGGTCTCTCCTTTTACTCTGCGCCACTCCCGGTCTCTCCTTTTACTCTGCTCCACTCCCGGTCTCTCCTTTTACTCTGCTCCACTCGCAGTCTCTCCTTTTACACTGCTCCACTCCCGGTCTCTCCTTTTACTCTGCTCCACTCCCGGTCTCTCCTTTTACACTGCTCCACTCCCGGTCTCTCCTTTTACTCTGCGCCACTCCCGGTCTCTCCTTTTACTCTGCTCCACTCCCGGTCTCTCCTTTTACTCTGCTCCACTCGCAGTCTCTCCTTTTACACTGCTCCACTCCCGGTCTCTCCTTTTACTCTGTTCCACTCCCGGTCTCTCCTTTTACGCTGTTCCACTCCCGGTCTCTCCTTTTACACTGCTCCACTCCCGGTCTCTCCTTTTACTCTGCTCCACTCCCGGTCTCTCCTTTTACACTGCTCCACTCCCGGTCTCTCCTTTTACTCTGCTCCACTCCCGGTCTCTCCTTTTACACTGCTCACGTCCAGGTCTCTCCTTTTACACTGCTCCACTCCCGGTCTCTCCTTTTACTCTGCTCCACTCGCAGTCTCTCCTTTTACACTGCTCCACTCCCGGTCTCTCCTTTTACACTGCTGCACTCCTGGGCTCTCCTTTTACTCTGCTCCACTCCCGGTCTCTCCTTTTACACTGCTCCACTCCTGGGCTCTCCTTTTACTCTGCTCCACTCCCGGTCTCTCCTTTTACACTGCTCCACTCCTGGGCTCTCCTTTTACTCTGCTCCACTCCCGGTCTCTCCTTTTACACTGCTCCACTCCTGGGCTCTCCTTTTACTCTGCTCCACTCCAGGTCTCTCCTTTTACACTGCTCCACTCCTGGGCTCTCCTTTTACTCTGCTCCACTCCCGGTCTCTCCTTTTACTCTGTTCCACTCCCGGTCTCTCCTTTTACACTGCTCCACTCCCGACCTCTCCTTTTACACTGCTCCACTCCCGGTCTCTCCTTTTACACTGCTCCACTCCCGGTCTCTAGTTTTACACTGCTCCACTCCCGGTCGCTCCTTTTACTCTGCTCCACTCCCGGTCCCTCCTTTTACACTGCTCCACTCCCGGTCGCTCCTTTTACACTGCTGCACTCCCGGTCTCTCCTTTTACACTGCTCCACTCCCGGCCTCTCCTTTTACACTGCTCCACTCCCGGTCGCTCCTTTTACACTGCTCCACTCCCGGTCGCTCCTTTTACACTGCTGCACTCCCGGTCGCTCCTTTTACACTGCTGCACTCCCCGTCTCTCCTTTTACACTGCTCCACTCCCGGTCAATCCTTCTACACTGCTCCACTCCCGGTCTCTCCTTCTACACTGCTCCACTCCCGGTCTCTCCTTTTACACTGCTCCACTCCCGGTCGCTCCTTTTACTCTGCTCCACTCCCGGTCTCTCCTTTTACACTGCTCCACTCCCGGTCGCTCCTTTTACACTGCTCCACCCCCGGTCTCTCCTTTTCCTCTGCTCCACTCCCGACCTCTCCTTTTACATTGCTCCACTCCCGGTCGCTCCTTTTACACTGCTCCACTCCCTGTCTCTCCTTTTACACTGCTCCACTCCCGGTCTCTCCTTTTACACTGCTCCACTCCCGGTCGCTCCTTTTACACTGCTCCACTCCCGGTCTCTCCTTTTCCACAGCTCCACTCCCGGCCTCTCCTTTTACACTGCTCCACTCCCGGTCTCTCCTTTTACACTGCTCCTCTCCCAGTCTCTCCTTTTACACTGCTCCACTCCCGGCCTCTCCTTGTACACTGCTCCACTCCCGGTCTCTCCTTCTACACTGCTCCACTCCCGGTCTCTCCTTTTACACAGCTCCACTCCCGGTCGCTCCTTTTACTCTGCTCCACTCCCGGTCTCTCCTTTTACACTGCTCCACTCCCGGTCGCTCCTTTTACACTGTTCCACTCCCGGTCTCTCCTCTTACACTGCTCCAGTCCCGGTCGCTCCTTTGACTCTGCTCCACTCCCGGTCTCTCCTTTTGCTCTGCTCCACTCCCGGTCGCTCCTTTTGCACTGCTCCACTCCCGGTCTCTCCTTTTACACAGCTCCACTCCCGGCCTCTCCTTTTCACTGCTCCACTCCCGTTCTCTCCTTTTACACTGCTCCACTCCCGGTCTCTCCTTTTACTTTGCTCCACCCCCGGTCTCTCCTTTTACTCTGCTCCACTCCCGGTCACTCCTTTTACAGTGCTCCACTCCCGGTCTCTCCCTTGACTCTGCACCACTCCCGGTCTCTCCTTTGACAGTGCTCCAATCCCGGTCTCTCCTTTTACTCTGCTCCACTCCCGGTCTCTCCTTTTACTCTGCTCCACTCCCGCTCTCTCCTTTTACAGTGCTCCACTCACGGTCTCTCCTTTTACTCTGCTCCACTCCCCGTCTCTCCTTTTACTCTGCTCCACTCCCGGTCTCTCCTTTTACACTGCTCCACTCCCCGTCTCTCCTTTTACTCTGCTCCACTCCCTGTCTCTCCTTTTACTCTGCTCCAACCCCGGTCTCTCCTTTTACTCTATTCCACTCCCTGTCTCTCCTTTTACTCTGCTCCACTCCCGGTCTCTCCTTTTACTCTGCTCCACTCCCGGTCTCTCCTTTTACACTGCTCCAACCCCGGTCTCTCCTTTTACTCTATTCCACTCCCTGTCTCTCCTTTTACTCTGCTCCACTCCCGGTCTCTCCTTTTACTCTGCTCCACTCCCGGTCTCTCCTTTTACTCTGCTCCACTCCCGGTCTCTCCTTTTACTCTGCTCCACTCCCGGTCTCTCCTTTTACTCTGCTCCACTCCCGGTCTCTCCTTTTACTCTGCTCCACTCCCGGTCTCTCCTTTTACTCTGCTCCACTCCCGGTCTCTCCTTTTACACTGCTCCACTCCCGGTCTCTCCTTTTACACTGCTCCACTCCCCGTCTCTCCTTTTACTCTGCTCCACTCCCTCTCTCTCCTTTTACTCTGCTCCACTCCCGGTCTCTCCTTTTACTCTGCTCCACTCCCGGTCTCTCCTTTTACTCTGCTCCACTCCCGGTCTCTCCTTTTGCTCTGCTCCACTCCCGCTCGCTCCTTTTACACTGCTCCACTCCCGGTCTCTCCTTTTAATCTGCTCCACTCCCGGTCTCTCCTTTTGCTCTGCTCCACTCCCGCTCGCTCCTTTTACACTGCTCCACTCCCGGTCTCTCCTTTTACTCTGCTCCACTCCCGGTCTCTCCTTTTACTCTGCTCCACTCCCGGTCTCTCCTTTTACTCTGCTCCACTCCCGGTCTCTCCTTTTACTCTGCTCCACTCCCGGTCTCTCCTTTTACACTGCTCCAACCCCGGTCTCTCCTTTTACTCTATTCCACTCCCGGTCTCTCCTTTTGCAGTGCTCCACTCCCGGTCTCTCCTTTTACACTGCTCCACTCCCGGTCTCTCCTTTTACAGTGCTCCACTCCCGGTCTCTCCTTTTACTCTGCTCCACTCCCGGTCTCTCCTTTGAAAGTGCTCCACTCCCGGTCTCTCCTTTTACTTTGCTCCACCCCCGGTCTCTCCTTTTACTCTGCTCCACTCCCGGTCACTCCTTTTACAGTGCTCCACTCCCGGTCTCTCCCTTGACTCTGCACCACTCCCGGTCTCTCCTTTGACAGTGCTCCAATCCCGGTCTCTCCTTTTACTCTGCTCCACTCCCGGTCTCTCCTTTTACTCTGCTCCACTCCCGCTCTCTCCTTTTACAGTGCTCCACTCACGGTCTCTCCTTTTACTCTGCTCCACTCCCCGTCTCTCCTTTTACTCTGCTCCACTCCCGGTCTCTCCTTTTACACTGCTCCACTCCCCGTCTCTCCTTTTACTCTGCTCCACTCCCTGTCTCTCCTTTTACTCTGCTCCAACCCCGGTCTCTCCTTTTACTCTATTCCACTCCCTGTCTCTCCTTTTACTCTGCTCCACTCCCGGTCTCTCCTTTTACTCTGCTCCACTCCCGGTCTCTCCTTTTACACTGCTCCAACCCCGGTCTCTCCTTTTACTCTATTCCACTCCCTGTCTCTCCTTTTACTCTGCTCCACTCCCGGTCTCTCCTTTTACTCTGCTCCACTCCCGGTCTCTCCTTTTACTCTGCTCCACTCCCGGTCTCTCCTTTTACTCTGCTCCACTCCCGGTCTCTCCTTTTACTCTGCTCCACTCCCGGTCTCTCCTTTTACTCTGCTCCACTCCCGGTCTCTCCTTTTACTCTGCTCCACTCCCGGTCTCTCCTTTTACACTGCTCCACTCCCGGTCTCTCCTTTTACACTGCTCCACTCCCCGTCTCTCCTTTTACTCTGCTCCACTCCCTCTCTCTCCTTTTACTCTGCTCCACTCCCGGTCTCTCCTTTTACTCTGCTCCACTCCCGGTCTCTCCTTTTACTCTGCTCCACTCCCGGTCTCTCCTTTTGCTCTGCTCCACTCCCGCTCGCTCCTTTTACACTGCTCCACTCCCGGTCTCTCCTTTTAATCTGCTCCACTCCCGGTCTCTCCTTTTGCTCTGCTCCACTCCCGCTCGCTCCTTTTACACTGCTCCACTCCCGGTCTCTCCTTTTACTCTGCTCCACTCCCGGTCTCTCCTTTTACTCTGCTCCACTCCCGGTCTCTCCTTTTACTCTGCTCCACTCCCGGTCTCTCCTTTTACTCTGCTCCACTCCCGGTCTCTCCTTTTACACTGCTCCAACCCCGGTCTCTCCTTTTACTCTATTCCACTCCCGGTCTCTCCTTTTGCAGTGCTCCACTCCCGGTCTCTCCTTTTACACTGCTCCACTCCCGGTCTCTCCTTTTACAGTGCTCCACTCCCGGTCTCTCCTTTTACACTGCTCCACTCCCCGTCTCTCCTTTTACTCTGCTCCACTCCCTCTCTCTCCTTTTACTCTGCTCCACTCCCGGTCTCTCCTTTTACTCTGCTCCACTCCCGGTCTCTCCTTTTACTCTGCTCCACTCCCGGTCTCTCCTTTTGCTCTGCTCCACTCCCGCTCGCTCCTTTAACACTGCTCCACTCCCGGTCTCTCCTTTTAATCTGCTCCACTCCCGGTCTCTCCTTTTGCTCTGCTCCACTCCCGCTCGCTCCTTTTACACTGCTCCACTCCCGGTCTCTCCTTTTACTCTGCTCCACTCCCGGTCTCTCCTTTTACTCTGCTCCACTCCCGGTCTCTCCTTTTACTCTGCTCCACTCCCGGTCTCTCCTTTTACTCTGCTCCACTCCCGGTCTCTCCTTTTACACTGCTCCAACCCCGGTCTCTCCTTTTACTCTATTCCACTCCCGGTCTCTCCTTTTGCAGTGCTCCACTCCCGGTCTCTCCTTTTACACTGCTCCACTCCCGGTCTCTCCTTTTACAGTGCTCCACTCCCGGTCTCTCCTTTTACTCTGCTCCACTCCCGGTCTCTCCTTTGAAAGTGCTCCACTCCCGGTCTCTCCTTTTACTGTGCTCCACTCCCTGTCTCTCCTTTTACAGTGCTCCACTCCCGGTCTCTCCTTTTACTCTGCTCCACTCCCGGTCTCTCCTTTTACTCTGCTCCACTCCCGTTCTCTCCTTTTACACTGCTCCACGCCCGGTCTGTCCTTTTACTCTGCTCCACTCCCGGTCGCTCCTTTTACACTGTGCACTCCCGCTCTCTCCTTTTACTCTGCGCCACTCCCGGTCTCTCCTTTTACTCTGCTCCACTCCCGGTCTCTCCTTTTTCAGTGCTCCACTCCCGTTCTCCCCGTTTACTCTGCTCCACTCCCGGTCTCTCCTTTTACAGTGCTCCACTCCCGGTCTCTCCTTTTACACTGCTCCACTCCCGGTCGCTCCTTTTACACTGCTCCAATCCCGGTCTCTCCTTTTACACTGCTCCACTCCCGGTCGCTCCTTTTACACTGCTCCACTCCCGGTCTCTCCTTTTACACTGCTGCACTCCCGGTCTCTCCTTTTACACAGCTCCACTCCCGGCCTCTCCTTTTACACTGCTCCAATCCCGGTCTCTCCTTTTACACTGCTCCACTCCCGGTCTCTCCTTTTACACTGCTCCACTCCCGGTCGCTCCTATTACACTGCTCCACTCCCGGTCTCTCCTTTTACACAGCTCCACTCCTGGCCTCTCCTTTTACTCTGCTCCACTCCTGGTCTCTCCTTTTACACTGCTCCACCCCCGGTCTCTCCTTTTCCTCTGCTCCACTCCCGACCTCTCCTTTTACACTGCTCCACTCCCGGTCTCTCCTTTTACACTGCTCCACTCCCGGTCTCTCCTTTTACACTGCACCACTCCCGGTCGCTCCTTTTACTCTGCTCCACTCCCGGTCTCTCCTTTTACACTGCTCCACTCCCTGTCTCTCCTTTTACTCTGCTCCACTCCTGGTCTCTCCTTTTACACTGCTCCACTCCCGGTCTCTCCTTTGACTCTGCTCCACTCCCGGTCTCTCCTTTTGCTCTGCTCCACTCCCGGTCGCTCCTTTTGCACTGCTCCACTCCCGGTCTCTCCTTTTACAGAGCTCCACTCCCGGCCTCTCCTTTTCCACTGCTCCACTCCCGTTCTCTCCTTTTACACTGCTCCACTCCCGGTCTCTCCTTTTACTTTGCTCCACCCCCGGTCTCTCCTTTTACTCTGCTCCACTCCCGGTCACTCCTTTTACAGTGCTCCACTCCCGGTCTCTCCCTTGACTCTGCACCACTCCCGGTCTCTCCTTTGACAGTGCTCCAATCCCGGTCTCTCCTTTTACTCTGCTCCACTCCCGGTCTCTCCTTTTACTCTGCTCCACTCCCGCTCTCTCCTTTTACAGTGCTCCACTCACGGTCTCTCCTTTTACTCTGCTCCACTCCCCGTCTCTCCTTTTACTCTGCTCCACTCCCGGTCTCTCCTTTTACACTGCTCCACTGCCGGTCTCTCCTTTTACACTGCTCCACTCCCCGTCTCTCCTTTTACTCTGCTCCACTCCCTGTCTCTCCTTTTACTCTGCTCCACTCCCGGTCTCTCCTTTTACTCTGCTCCACTCCCGGTCTCTCCTTTTAATCTGCTCCACTCCCGGTCTCTCCTTTTACTCTGCTCCACTCCCGGTCGCTCCTTTTACACTGCTCCACTCCCGGTCTCTCCTTTTAATCTGCTCCACTCCCGGTCTCTCCTTTTGCACTGTTCCACTCCCGGTCTCTCCTTTTTCAGTGCTGTACTTCTGGTCTCTCCTTTTACACTGCTCCACTCCCGGTCTCTCCTTTTACTCTGCCCCACTCCCGGTCTCTCCTTTTACTCTGCTCCACTCCCGGTCTCTCCTTTTACTCTGCTCCACTCCCGGTCTCTCCTTTTACTCTGCTCCACTCCCGGTCTCTCCTTTTACACTGCTCCAACCCCGGTCTCTCCTTTTACTCTATTCCACTCCCGGTCTCTCCTTTTGCAGTGCTCCACTCCCGGTCTCTCCTTTTTCTCTGCTCCACTGCCGGTCTCTCCTTTTACACTTCTGCACTCCTGGTCTCTCCTTTTTCAGTGCTCCACTCCCGGTCTCTCCTTTTACTCTGCTCCACTCCCGGTCTCTCCTTTTACTCTGCTCCACTCCCGGTCTCTCCTTTACTCTGCTCCACTCCCGGTCTCTCCTTTTACAGTGCTCCACTCCCGGTCTCTCCTTTTACTCTGCTGCACTCCCTGTCTCTCCTTTGAAAGTGCTCCACTCCCGGTCTCTCCTTTTACTCTGCTCCACTCCCTGTCTCTCCTTTTACAGTGCTCCACTCCCGGTCTCTCCTTTTACTCTTCTCCACTCCCGTTCTCTCCTTTTACACTGCTCCACGCCCGGTCTCTCCTTTTACACTGCTGCACTCCCGCTCTCTCCTTTTACTCTGCTCCACTCCCGGTCTCTCCTTTTACTCTGCTCCACTCCCGGTCTCTCCTTTTTCAGTGTTCCACTCCCGTTCTCTCCGTTTACTCTGCTCCACTCCCGGTCTCTCCTTTTACAGTGCTCCACTCCCGGTCTCTCCTTTTACACTGCTCCACTCCCGGTCGCTCCTTTTACACTGCTCCACTCCCGGTCTCTCCTTTTACACTGCTCCACTCCCGGTCGCTCCTTTTACACTGCTCCACTCCCGGTCTCTCCTTTTACACTGCTCCACTCCCGGTCTCTCCTTTTACACTGCTCCACTCCCGGTCGCTCCTTTTACACTGCTCCACTCCCGGTCTCTCCTTTTACACTGCTCCACTCCCGGTCTCTCCTTTTACACTGCTGCACTCCCGGTCTCTCCTTTTACACAGCTCCACTCCCGGTCTCTCCTTTTACACTGCTCCACTCCCGGTCTCTCCTTTTACACTGCTCCACTCCCGGTCGCTCCTATTACACTGCTCCACTCCCGGTCTCTCCTTTTACACAGCTCCACTCCTGGCCTCTCCTTTTACTCTGCTCCACTCCTGGTCTCTCCTTTTACACTGCTCCACCCCCGGTCTCTCCTTTTCCTCTGCTCCACTCCCGACCTCTCCTTTTACACTGCTCCACTCCCGGTCTCTCCTTTTACACTGCTCCACTCCCGGTCTCTCCTTTTACACTGCACCACTCCCGGTCGCTCCTTTTACTCTGCTCCGCTCCCGGTCTCTCATTTTACACTGCTCCACTCCCGGTCGCTCCTTTTACACTGCTCCACTCCCGGTCTCTCCTTTTACACTGCTCCACCCCCGGTCTCTCCTTTTACACTGTTCCACTCCCGGTCTCTCCTTTTTCTCTGCTCCACTCCCGGTCACTCCTTTCTCTCTGCTCCACTCCCGGTCTCTCCTTTTACTCTGCTCCACTCCCGGTCTCTCCTTTTACACTGCTCCACTCCCGGTCTCTCCTTTTACACTGCTCCACTCCCGGTCTCTCCTTTTACACTGCTCCACTCCCGGTCTCTCCTTTTACACTGCTCCACTCCTGGCTCTCCTTTTCCACTGCTCCACTCCCGGTCTCTCCTTTTACACTGCTCCACTCCCGGTCTCTCCTTTTACTCTGCTCCACTCCCGGTCTCTCCTTTTACTCTGGTCCACTCCCGGTATCTCCTTTTACTCTGCTCCACTCCCGTTCTCTCCTTTTACTCTGCTCCACTCCCGGTCTCTCCTTTAACTCTGCTCTGCTCCCGGTCTCTCCTTTGAATCTGCTCCACTCCTGGTCTCTCCTTTTACACTGCTCCACTCCTGGTCTCTCTTTTTACTCTGCTCCACTCCCGGTCTCTCCTTTTACACTGCTCCACTCCCGGTCTCTCCTTTTACACTGCTCCACTCCCGGTCTCTCCTTTTACACTTTTCAACTCCTCGCCTCTTCTTTTACACTGCTCCACTACCGGTCTCTCCTTTTACACTTTTCAACTCCCTGCCACTCCTTTTACACTGCTCCACTCCCGGTCTCTCCCTTTTCACTGCTCCACTGCCGGTCTCTCCTTTTACTCTGCTCCACTCCCGGTCTCTTCTTTTATTCTGCTCCACTCCCGGTCTCTCCTTTTACTTTGCTCCACTCCCGGTCTCTCCTTTTACTCTGCTCCACTCCCAGTCTCTCCTTTTACTCTGCTCCACTCCCGGTCACTCCTTTTACAGTGCTCCACTCCCGGTCTCTCCTTTTACTCTGCTCCACTCCCGGTCTCTCCTTTTACACTTCTCCACTCCCGGCCTCTCCTTTTACACTGCTCCACTCCCGGTCTCTCCTTTTACACTGCACCACTCCCGGTCGCTCCTTTTACTCTGCTCCACTCCCGGTCTCTCCTTTTACACTGCTCCACTCCCTGTCTCTCCTTTTACTCTGCTCCACTCCTGGTCTCTCCTTTTACACTGCTCCACTCCCGGTCTCTCCTTTGACTCTGCTCCACTCCCGGTCTCTCCTTTTGCTCTGCTCCACTCCCGGTCGCTCCTTTTGCACTGCTCCACTCCCGGTCTCTCCTTTTACAGAGCTCCACTCCCGGCCTCTCCTTTTCCACTGCTCCACTCCCGTTCTCTCCTTTTACACTGCTCCACTCCCGGTCTCTCCTTTTACTTTGCTCCACCCCCGGTCTCTCCTTTTACTCTGCTCCACTCCCGGTCACTCCTTTTACAGTGCTCCACTCCCGGTCTCTCCCTTGACTCTGCACCACTCCCGGTCTCTCCTTTGACAGTGCTCCAATCCCGGTCTCTCCTTTTACTCTGCTCCACTCCCGGTCTCTCCTTTTACTCTGCTCCACTCCCGCTCTCTCCTTTTACAGTGCTCCACTCACGGTCTCTCCTTTTACTCTGCTCCACTCCCCGTCTCTCCTTTTACTCTGCTCCACTCCCGGTCTCTCCTTTTACACTGCTCCACTGCCGGTCTCTCCTTTTACACTGCTCCACTCCCCGTCTCTCCTTTTACTCTGCTCCACTCCCTGTCTCTCCTTTTACTCTGCTCCACTCCCGGTCTCTCCTTTTACTCTGCTCCACTCCCGGTCTCTCCTTTTACTCTGCTCCACTCCCGGTCTCTCCTTTTACTCTGCTCCACTCCCGGTCGCTCCTTTTACACTGCTCCACTCCCGGTCTCTCCTTTTAATCTGCTCCACTCCCGGTCTCTCCTTTTGCACTGTTCCACTCCCGGTCTCTCCTTTTTCAGTGCTGTACTTCTGGTCTCTCCTTTTACACTGCTCCACTCCCGGTCTCTCCTTTTACTCTGCCCCACTCCCGGTCTCTCCTTTTACTCTGCTCCACTCCCGGTCTCTCCTTTTACTCTGCTCCACTCCCGGTCTCTCCTTTTACTCTGCTCCACTCCCGGTCTCTCCTTTTACACTGCTCCAACCCCGGTCTCTCCTTTTACTCTATTCCACTCCCGGTCTCTCCTTTTGCAGTGCTCCACTCCCGGTCTCTCCTTTTTCTCTGCTCCACTGCCGGTCTCTCCTTTTACACTTCTGCACTCCTGGTCTCTCCTTTTTCAGTGCTCCACTCCCGGTCTCTCCTTTTACTCTGCTCCACTCCCGGTCTCTCCTTTTACTCTGCTCCACTCCCGGTCTCTCCTTTACTCTGCTCCACTCCCGGTCTCTCCTTTTACAGTGCTCCACTCCCGGTCTCTCCTTTTACTCTGCTGCACTCCCTGTCTCTCCTTTGAAAGTGCTCCACTCCCGGTCTCTCCTTTTACTCTGCTCCACTCCCTGTCTCTCCTTTTACAGTGCTCCACTCCCGGTCTCTCCTTTTACTCTTCTCCACTCCCGTTCTCTCCTTTTACACTGCTCCACGCCCGGTCTCTCCTTTTACACTGCTGCACTCCCGCTCTCTCCTTTTACTCTGCTCCACTCCCGGTCTCTCCTTTTACTCTGCTCCACTCCCGGTCTCTCCTTTTTCAGTGTTCCACTTCCGTTCTCTCCGTTTACTCTGCTCCACTCCCGGTCTCTCCTTTTACAGTGCTCCACTCCCGGTCTCTCCTTTTACACTGCTCCACTCCCGGTCGCTCCTTTTACACTGCTCCACTCCCGGTCTCTCCTTTTACACTGCTCCACTCCCGGTCGCTCCTTTTACACTGCTCCACTCCCGGTCTCTCCTTTTACACTGCTCCACTCCCGGTCTCTCCTTTTACACTGCTCCACTCCCGGTCGCTCCTTTTACACTGCTCCACTCCCGGTCTCTCCTTTTACACTGCTCCACTCCCGGTCTCTCCTTTTACACTGCTGCACTCCCGGTCTCTCCTTTTACACAGCTCCACTCCCGGTCTCTCCTTTTACACTGCTCCACTCCCGGTCTCTCCTTTTACACTGCTCCACTCCCGGTCGCTCCTATTACACTGCTCCACTCCCGGTCTCTCCTTTTACACAGCTCCACTCCTGGCCTCTCCTTTTACTCTGCTCCACTCCTGGTCTCTCCTTTTACACTGCTCCACCCCCGGTCTCTCCTTTTCCTCTGCTCCACTCCCGACCTCTCCTTTTACACTGCTCCACTCCCGGTCTCTCCTTTTACACTGCTCCACTCCCGGTCTCTCCTTTTACACTGCACCACTCCCGGTCGCTCCTTTTACTCTGCTCCGCTCCCGGTCTCTCATTTTACACTGCTCCACTCCCGGTCGCTCCTTTTACACTGCTCCACTCCCGGTCTCTCCTTTTACACTGCTCCACCCCCGGTCTCTCCTTTTACACTGTTCCACTCCCGGTCTCTCCTTTTTCTCTGCTCCACTCCCGGTCACTCCTTTCTCTCTGCTCCACTCCCGGTCTCTCCTTTTACTCTGCTCCACTCCCGGTCTCTCCTTTTACACTGCTCCACTCCCGGTCTCCCCTTTTACACTGCTCCACTCCCGGTCTCTCCTTTTACACTGCTCCACTCCCGGTCTCTCCTTTTACACTGCTCCACTCCTGGCTCTCCTTTTCCACTGCTCCACTCCCGGTCTCTCCTTTTACACTGCTCCACTCCCGGTCTCTCCTTTTACTCTGCTCCACTCCCGGTCTCTCCTTTTACTCTGGTCCACTCCCGGTATCTCCTTTTACTCTGCTCCACTCCCGTTCTCTCCTTTTACTCTGCTCCACTCCCGGTCTCTCCTTTAACTCTGCTCTGCTCCCGGTCTCTCCTTTGAATCTGCTCCACTCCTGGTCTCTCCTTTTACACTGCTCCACTCCTGGTCTCTCTTTTTACTCTGCTCCACTCCCGGTCTCTCCTTTTACACTGCTCCACTCCCGGTCTCTCCTTTTACACTGCTCCACTCCCGGTCTCTCCTTTTACACTTTTCAACTCCTCGCCTCTTCTTTTACACTGCTCCACTACCGGTCTCTCCTTTTACACTTTTCAACTCCCTGCCACTCCTTTTACACTGCTCCACTCCCGGTCTCTCCCTTTTCACTGCTCCACTGCCGGTCTCTCCTTTTACTCTGCTCCACTCCCGGTCTCTTCTTTTATTCTGCTCCACTCCCGGTCTCTCCTTTTACTTTGCTCCACTCCCGGTCTCTCCTTTTACTCTGCTCCACTCCCAGTCTCTCCTTTTACTCTGCTCCACTCCCGGTCACTCCTTTTACAGTGCTCCACTCCCGGTCTCTCCTTTTACTCTGCTCCACTCCCGGTCTCTCCTTTTACACTTCTCCACTCCCGGCCTCTCCTTTTACACTGCTCCACTCCCGGTCTCTCCTTTTACACTGCTCCACTCCCGGTCTCTCCTTTTACACTGCTCCACTCCCGGTCTCTCCTTTTACAGTGCTCCACTCCCGGTCTCTCCTTTTACTCTGCTCATCTCCCGGTCTCTCCTTTTACACTGCTCCACTCCCGGTCTCTCCTTTTACACTGCGCCACTCCCGGTTTCTTCTTTTACTCTGCTCCACTCCCGGTCTCTCCTTTTACTCTGCTCCACTCCCGGTCTCTCCTTTTACACTGCTCCACTCCCGGTCTCTCCTTTTATTCTGCTCCACTCCTGGTCTCTCCTTTTACACTGCTCCACTCCCGGTCTCTCCTTTTACTCTGCTCCACTCCCGGTCTCTCATTTTACACTGCTCCACTCCCGGTCTCTCCTTTTACACTGCTCCACTGCCGGTCTCTCCTTTTGCACTGCTCCTCTCCCGGTCTCTCCTTTTACTCTGCTCCACTCCCGGTCTCTCCTTTTACACTGCTCCACTCGCGGTATCTCCTTTTACACTGCTCCACTCAAGGTCTCTCCTTTTACACTGCTCCACTCAAGGTCTCTCCTTTTACACTGCTCCACTCCCGGTCTCTCCTTTTACGCTGCTCCACTCGCGTTATCTCCTTTTACACTGCTCCACTCAAGGTCTCTCCTTTTACACTGCTCCACTCAAGGTCTCTCCTTTTACACTGCTCCACTCCCGGTCTCTCCTTTTACGCTGCTCCACTCGTGTTATCTCCTTTTACTCTGCTCCTCTCCCGGTCTCTCCTTTTACTCTGCTCCACTCAAGGTCTCTCCTTTTACACTGCTCCACTCCCGGTCTCTCCTTTTACTCTGCTCCACTCCCGGTCTCTCCTTTTTCTCTGCTCCACTCAAGGTCTCTCCTTTTACACTGCTCCTCTCCCGGTCTCTCCTTTTTCTCTGCTCCACTCCCGGTCTCTCCTTTTTCTCTGCTCCACTCAAGGTCTCTCCTTTTACACTGCTCCACTCCCGGTCTCTCCTTTTTCTGTGCTCCACTCCCGGTCCCTCCTTTTTCTCTGCTCCACTCAAGGTCTCTCCTTTTACACTGCTCCACTCAAGGTCTCTCCTTTTACACTGCTCCACTCCCGGTCTCTCCTTTTACTCTGCTCCTCTCCCGGTCTCTCCTTTTACTCTGCTCCACTCCCGTTCTGTCCTTTTTCTCTGCTCCACTCAAGGTCTCTGCTTTTACACTGCTCCACTCCCGGTCTCTCCTTTTGCACTGCTCCTCTCCCGGTCTCTCCTTTTACTCTGCTCCACTCCCGGTCTCTCCTTTTTCTCTGCTCCACTCAAGGTCTCTGCTTTTACACTGCTCCACTCGCGGTATCTCCTTTTACACTGCTCCACTCAAGGTCTCTCCTTTTACACTGCTCCACTCAAGGTCTCTCCTTTTACACTGCTCCACTCCCGGTCTCTCCTTTTACGCTGCTCCACTCGTGTTATCTCCTTTTACTCTGCTCCTCTCCCGGTCTCTCCTTTTACTCTGCTCCACTCAAGGTCTCTCCTTTTACACTGCTCCACTCCCGGTCTCTCCTTTTACTCTGCTCCACTCCCGGTCTCTCCTTTTTCTCTGCTCCACTCCCGGTCTCTCCTTTTACGCTGCTCCACTCGCGTTATCTCCTTTTACACTGCTCCACTCAAGGTCTCTCCTTTTACACTGCTCCACTCCCGGTCTCTCCTTTTACACTGCTCCACTCAAGGTCTCTCCTTTTTCTCTGCTCCACTCAAGGTCTCTCCTTTTACACTGCTCCACTCCCGGTCTCTCCTTTTACTCTGCTCCACTCCCGGTCTCTCCTTTTTCTCTGCTCCACTCAAGGTCTCTCCTTTTACACTGCTCCACTCCCGGTCTCTCCTTTTACTCTGCTCCTCTCCCGGTCTCTCCTTTTACTCTGCTCCACTCCCGGTCTCTCCTTTTTCTCTGCTCCACTCAAGGTCTCTCCTTTTACACTGCTCCACTCCCGGTCTCTCCTTTTACTCTGCTCCACTCCCGGTCTCTCCTTTTTCTCTGCTCCACTCAAGGTCTCTGCTTTTACACTGCTCCACTCCCGGTCTCTCCTTTTTCTGTGCTCCACTCCCGGTCCCTCCTTTTTCTCTGCTCCACTCAAGGTCTCTCCTTTTACACTGCTCCACTCAAGGTCTCTCCTTTTACACTGCTCCACTCCCGGTCTCTCCTTTTACTCTGCTCCTCTCCCGGTCTCTCCTTTTACTCTGCTCCACTCCCGTTCTGTCCTTTTTCTCTGCTCCACTCAAGGTCTCTGCTTTTACACTGCTCCACTCCCGGTCTCTCCTTTTACACTGCTCCTCTCCCGGTCTCTCCTTTTACTCTGCTCCACTCCCGGTCTCTCCTTTTTCTCTGCTCCACTCAAGGTCTCTGCTTTTACACTGCTCCACTCCCGGTCTCTCCTTTTACACTGCTCCACTCCCGGTCTCTCCTTTTACACTGCTCCACCCCCGGTCTCTCCTTTTACACTGTTCCACTCCCGGTCTCTCCTTTTTCTCTGCTCCACTCCCGGTCACTCCTTTCTCTCTGCTCCACTCCCGGTCTCTCCTTTTACTCTGCTCCGCTCCCGGTCTCTCCTTTTACACTGCTCCACTCCCGGTCTCTCCTTTTACACTGCTCCACTCCCGGTCTCTCCTTTTACACTGCTCCACTCCCGGTCTCTCCTTTTACTCTGCTCCACTCCCGGTCTCTCCTTTTACTCTGGTCCACTCCCGGTATCTCCTTTTACTCTGCTCCACTCCCGTTCTCTCCTTTTACTCTGCTCCACTCCCGGTCTCTCCTTTAACTCTGCTCTGCTCCCGGTCTCTCCTTTAAATCTGCTCCACTCCTGGTCTCTCCTTTTACACTGCTCCACTCCCGGACTCTCTTTTTACTCTGCTCCACTCCCGGTCTCTCCTTTTACACTGCTCCACTCCCGGTCTCACCTTTTACACTTTTCAACTCCTCGCCTCTTCTTTTACACTGCTCCGCTCCCGGTCTCTCCTTTTACAATGCTCCACTCCCTGCCACTCCTTTTACACTGCTACACTCCCGGTCTCTCCTTTTACACTTTTCCACTCCTCGCCTCTTCTTTTACTCTGCTCCACTCCCAGTCTCTCCTTTTACACTGCTCCACTCCCGGTCTCTCCTTTTACACTTTTCAACTCCTCGCCTCTTCTTTTCCACTGCTCCACTCCCGGTCTCTTCTTTTATTCTGCTCCACTCCCGGTCTCTCCTTTTACAGTGCTCCACTCCCGGTCTCTCCTTTTACTCTGCTCCACTCCCGGTCTCTCCTTTTACACTGCTCCACTCCCGGCCTCTCCTTTTACACTGCTCCACTCCCGGTCTCTCCTTTTACACTGCTCCACTCCCGGTCTCTCCTTTTACTCTGCTCCACTCCCGGTCTCTCCTTTTACACTGCTCCACTCCCGGCCTCTCCTTTTACACTGCTCCACTCCCGTTCTCTCCTTTTACAGTGCTCCACTCCCGGTCTCTCCTTTTACTCTGCTCCACTCCCGGTCTCTCCTTTTACACTGCTCCACTCCCGGTCTCTCCTTTTACACTGCTCCACTCCTGGTCTCTTCTTTTACACTGCTCCACTCCCGGTCTCGTCTTTTACTCTGCGTCACTCCCGGTTTCTTCTTTTACTCTGCTCCACTCCCGGTCTCTCCTTTTACTCTGCTCCACTCCCGGTCTCTGCTTTTACTCTGCTCCACTCCCGGTCTCTCCTTTTACACTGCTCCACTCCCGGTCTCTCCTTTTACACTGCTCCACTCCCGGTCTCTCCTTTTATTCTGCTCCACTCCTGGTCTCTCCTTCTACACTGCTCCACTCCCGGTCTCTCCTTTTACACTGCTCCACTCCCGGTCTCTCCTTTTATTCTGCTCCACTCCTGGTCTCTCCTTCTACACTGCTCCACTCCCGGTCTCTCCTTTTACACTGCTCCACTCCCGGTCTCTCCTTTTATTCTGCTCCACTCCTGGTCTCTCCTTCTACACTGCTCCACTCCCGGTCTCTCCTTTTACTCTGCTCCACTCCCGGTCTCTGCTTTTACTCTGCTCCACTCCCGGTCTCTCCTTTTACACTGCTCCACTCCCGGTCTCTCCTTTTATTCTGCTCCACTCCTGGTCTCTCCTTCTACACTGCTCCACTCCCGGTCTCTCCTTTTACACTGCTCCACTCCCGGTCTCTCCTTTTATTCTGCTCCACTCCCGGTCTCTCCTTTTATTCTGCTCCACTCCTGGTCTCTCCTTCTACACTGCTCCACTCCCGGTCTCTCCTTTTACACTGCTCCACTCCCGGTCTCTTCTTTTATTCTGCTCCACTCCCGGTCTCTCCTTTTACTTTGCTCCACACCCGGTCTCTCCTTTTACTCTGCTCCACTCGCGGTCTCTCCTTTTACACTGCTCCACTCCGGGTCTCTCCTTTTTCTCTGCTCCACTCAAGGTCTCTCCTTTTACACTGCTCCACTCGCGGTATCTCCTTTTTCTCTGCTCCACTCAAGGTCTCTCCTTTTACACTGCTCCACTCCCGGTCTCTCCTTTTACTCTGCTCCACTCCCGTTCTCTCCTTTTACGTTGCTCCACTCCCGGTCTCTCCTTTTACTCTGCTCCACTCCCGGTCTCTCCTTTTACTCTGCTCCACTCCCGGTCACTCCTTTTACACTGCTCCACTCCGGGTCTCTCCTTTTTCTCTGCTCCACTCAAGGTCTCTCCTTTTACACTGCTCCACTCGCGGTATCTCCTTTTTCTCTGCTCCACTCAAGGTCTCTCCTTTTACACTGCTCCACTCCCGGTCTCTCCTTTTACTCTGCTCCACTCCCGGTCTCTCCTTTTACGTTGCTCCACTCCCGGTCTCTCCTTTTACTCTGCTCCACTCCCGGTCTCTCCTTTTACTCTGCTCCACTCCCGGTCTCTCCTTTTACTCTGCTCCACTCCCGGTCTCTCCTTTTACGTTGCTCCACTCCCGGTCTCTCCTTTTACTCTGCTCCACTCCCGGTCTCTCCTTTTACACTGCTCCACTCCCGGTCTCTCCTTTTACTCTGCTCCACTCCCGGTCTCTCCTTTTACGTTGCTCCACTCCCGGTCTCTCCTTTTACTCTGCTCCACTCCCGGTCTCTCCTTTTACTCTGCTCCACTCCCGGTCTCTCCTTTTACACTGCTCCACTCCCGGTCTCTCCTTTTACGTTGCTCCACTCCCGGTCTCTCCTTTTACTCTGCTCCACTCCCGGTCTCTCCTTTTACTCTGCTCCACTCCCGGTCTCTCCTTTTACGTTGCTCCACTCCCAGTCTCTCCTTTTACACTGCTCCACTCCCGGTCTCTCCTTTTCCTCTGCTCCACTCCCGGTCTCACCTTTTACACTGCTGCACTCCCGGTCTCTCCTTTTTCAGTGCTCCACTCCCGGTCTCTCCTTTTACACTGCTGCACTCCCGGTCTCTCCTTTTTCAGTGCTCCACTCCCGGTCTCTCCTTTTACAGTGCTCCACTCCCAGTCTCTCCTTTTACACTGCTCCACTCCCGGTCTCTCCTTTTCCTCTGCTCCACTCCCGGTCTCACCTTTTACACTGCTCCACTCCCGGTCTCTCCTTTTTCAGTGCTCCACTCCCGGTCTCTCCTTTTATTCTGCTCCACTCCCGGTCTCTCCTTTTACAGTGCTCCACTCCCGGTCTCTCCTTTTACTCTGCTCCACTCCCGGTCTTTCCTTTACTCTGCTCCACTCCCGGTCTCTCCTTTTACAGTGCTCCACTCCCGGTCTCTCCTTTTACTCTGCTTCACTCCCGGTCTCTCCTTTTACTCTGCTGCACTCCCGGTCTCTCCTTTGACAGTGCTCCACTCCCGGTCTCTCCGTTTACTGTGCTCCACTCCCGGTCTCTCCTTTTACTCTGCTCCACTCCCGGTCTCTCCTTTGAAAAGTGCTCCACTCCCGGTCTCTCCTTTTACAGTGCTCCACTCCCAGTATCTCCTTTTACACTGCTCCACTCCCGGTCTCTCCTTTTACACTTTTCCACTCCTCGCCTCTTCTTTTACACTGCTCCACTCCCGGTCTCTTCTTTTATTCTGCTCCACTCCCGGTCTCTCCTTTTACTTTGCTCCACACCCGGTCTCTCCTTTCACTCTGCTCCACTCGCGGTCTCTCCTTTTACACTGCTCCACTCCCGGTCACTCCTTTTACACTGCTCCACTCCGGGTCTCTCCTTTTACTCTGCTCCACTCGCGGTCTCTCCTTTTACACTGCTCCTCTCCCGGTCTCTCCTTTTACACTGCTCCACTCAAGGTCTCTCCTTTTACACTGCTCCACTCCCGGTCTCTCCTTTTACTGTGCTCCACTCCCGGTCTCTCCTTTTACACTGCTCCACTCCCGGTCTCTCCTTTTACTTTGCTCCACTCCCGGTCTCTCCTTTTACTCTGCTCCACTCCCGGTCTCTCCTTTTACACTGCTCCACTCCCAGTCTCTCCTTTTACACTGCTCCACTCCCGGTCTCTCCTTTTCCTCTGCTCCACTCCCGGTCTCTCCTTTTACACTGCTGCACTCCCGGTCTCTCCTTTTTCAGTGCTCCACTCCCGGTCTCTCCTTTTACAGTGCTCCACTCCCGGTCTCTCCTTTTACTCTGCTCCACTCCCGGTCTTTCCTTTACTCTGCTCCACTCCCGGTCTCTCCTTTTACAGTGCTCCACTCCCGGTCTCTCCTTTTACTCTGCTCCACTCCCGGTCTCTCCTTTTACTCTGCTGCACTCCCGGTCTCTCCTTTGACAGTGCTCCTCTCCCGGTCTCTCCTTTTACTGTGCTCCACTCCCGGTCTCTCCTTTTACTCTGCTCCACTCCCGGTCTCTCCTTTTCCAGTGCTCCACTCCCGGTCTCTCCTTTTACACTTCTGCACTCCCGGTCTCTCCTTTGAAAGTGTTTCACTCCCGGTCTCTCCTTTTACTCTGCTCCACTCCCGGTCTCTCCTTTTACAGTGCTCCACTCCCGGTCTCTCCTCTTACTCTGCTCCACTCCCGGTCTCTCCTTTTATTCTGCTCCACTCCCGGTCTCTCCTTTTACTCTGGTCCACTCCCGGTCTCTCCTTTTACACTGCTCCACGCGCGGTCTCTCCTTTTACTCTGCTCCACTCCCGGTCGCTCCTTTTACACTGCTCCACTCCCGGTCTCTCCTTTAACTCTGCTCCACTCCCTGTCTCTCCTTTTACTCTGCTCCACTCCCGGTCTCTCCTTTTTCAGTGCTCCACTCCCGTTCTCTCTGTTTACTCTGCTCCACTCCCGGCCTCTCCTTTTACACTGCTCCACCCCCGGTCTCTCCTTTTCCTGTGCTGCACTCCCGACCTCTCCTTTTACACTGCTCCTCTCCCGGTCGCTCCTTTTACACTGCTCCACCCCCGGTCTCTCCTTTTCCTCTGCTCCACTCCCGACCTCTCCTTTTACACTGCTCCACTCCCGGTCTCTCCTTTTACACTGCTCCACTCCCGGTCTCTCCTTTTACACTGCTCCACTCCCGGTCGCTCCTTTTACTCTGCTCCACTCCCGGTCTCTCCTTTTACAGTGCTCCACTCCCGGTCTCTCCTTTTACACTGCTCCACTCCCGGTCGCTCCTTTTACACTGCTCCACTCCCGGTCTCTCCTTTTACACTGCTCCACCCCCGGTCGCTCCTTTTACACTGCTCCACTCCCGGTCTCTCCTTTTACACTGCTCCACTCCCGGTCGCTCCTTTTACTCTGCTCCACTCCCGGTCTCTCCTTTTACAGTGCTCCACTCCCGGTCTCTCCTTTTACACTGCTCCACTCCCGGTCGCTCCTTTTACACTGCTCCACTCCCGGTCTCTCCTTTTACACTGCTCCACCCCCGGTCGCTCCTTTTACACTGCTGCACTCCCGGTCTCTCCTTTTACACTGCTCCACTACCGGCCTCTCCTTTTACACTGCTCCACTCCCGGTCGCTCCTTTTACACTGCTCCACTCCCGGTCGCTCCTTTTACACTGCTGCACTCCCGGTCGCTCCTTTTACACTGCTGCACTCCCCGTCTCTCCTTTTACACTGCTCCACTCCCGGTCAATCCTTCTACACTGCTCCACTCCCGGTCTCTCCTTCTACACTGCTCCACTCCCGGTCTCTCCTTTTACACTGCTCCACTCCCGGTCTCTCCTTTTACTCTGCTCCACTCCCGGTCGCTCCTTTTACACTGCTCCACCCCCGGTCTCTCCTTTTCCTCTGCTCCACTCCCGACCTCTCCTTTTACATTGCTCCACTCCCGGTCGCTCCTTTTACACTGCTCCACTCCCTGTCTCTCCTTTTACACTGCTCCACTCCCGGTCTCTCCTTTTACACTGCTCCACTCCTGGTCGCTTCTTTTACACTGCTCCACTCCCGGTCTCTCCTTTTCCACAGCTCCACTCCCGGCCTCTCCTTTTACACTGCTCCACTCCCGGTCTCTCCTTTTACACTGCTCCTCTCCCAGTCTCTCCTTTTACACTGCTCCACTCCCGGCCTCTCCTTGTACACTGCTCCACTCCCGGTCTCTCCTTCTACACTGCTCCACTCCCGGTCTCTCCTTTTACACAGCTCCACTCCCGGTCGCTCCTTTTACTCTGCTCCACTCCCGGTCTCTCCTTTTACACTGCTCCACTCCCGGTCGCTCCTTTTACACTGCTCCACTCCCGGTCTCTCCTCTTACACTGCTCCAGTCCCGGTCGCTCCTTTGACTCTGCTCCACTCCCGGTCTCTCCTTTTGCTCTGCTCCACTCCCGGTCGCTCCTTTTGCACTGCTCCACTCCCGGTCTCTCCTTTTACACAGCTCCACTCCCGGCCTCTCCTTTTCCACTGCTCCACTCCCGTTCTCTCCTTTTACACTGCTCCACTCCCGGTCTCTCCTTTTACTTTGCTCCACCCCCGGTCTCTCCTTTTACTCTGCTCCACTCCCGGTCACTCCTTTTACAGTGCTCCACTCCCGGTCTCTCCCTTGACTCTGCACCACTCCCGGTCTCTCCTTTGACAGTGCTCCAATCCCGGTCTCTCCTTTTACTCTGCTCCACTCCCGGTCTCTCCTTTTACTCTGCTCCACTCCCGCTCTCTCCTTTTACAGTGCTCCACTCACGGTCTCTCCTTTTACTCTGCTCCACTCCCCGTCTCTCCTTTTACTTTGCTCCACTCCCGGTCTCTCCTTTTACACTGCTCCACTCCCGGTCTCTCCTTTTACACTGCTCCACTCCCCGTCTCTCCTTTTACTCTGCTCCACTCCCTGTCTCTCCTTTTACTCTGCTCCACTCCCGGTCTCTCCTTTTACTCTGCTCCACTCCCGGTCTCTCCTTTTACTCTGCTCCACTCCCGGTCTCTCCTTTTACTCTGCTCCACTCCCGGTCTCTCCTTTTACACTGCTCCACTCCCCGTCCCTCCTTTTACTCTGCTCCACTCCCGGTCTCTCCTTTTGCTCTGCTCCACTCCCGGTCGCTCCTTTTACACTGCTCCACTCCCGGTCTCTCCTTTTAATCTGCTCCACTCCCGGTCTCTCCTTTTGCACTGTTCCACTCCCGGTCTTTCCTTTTTCAGTGCTGTACTTCTGGTCTCTCCGTTTACTCTGCTCCACTCCCGGTCTCTCCTTTTACTCTGCCCCACTCCCGGTCTCTCCTTTTACTCTGCTCCACTCCCGGTCTCTCCTTTTACTCTGCTCCACTCCCGGTCTCTCCTTTCACTCTGCTCCACTCCCGGTCTCTCCTTTTACACTGCTCCAACCCCGGTCTCTCCTTTTACTCTATTCCACTCCCGGTCTCTCCTTTTGCAGTGCTCCACTCCCGGTCTCTCCTTTTTCTCTGCTCCACTCCCGGTCTCTCCTTTTACACTTCTGCACTCCTGGTCTCTCCTTTTTCAGTGCTCCACTCCCGGTCTCTCCTTTTACACTGCTCCACTCCCGGTCTCTCCTTTTACAGTGCTCCACTCCCGGTCTCTCCTTTTCCTCTGCTCCACTCCCGGTCTCTCCTTTACTCTGCTCCACTCCCGGTCTCTCCTTTTACTCTGCTGCACTCCCGGTCTCTCCTTTGAAAGAGCTCCACTCCCGGTCTCTCCTTTTACTCTATTCCACTCCCGGTCTCTCCTTTTGCAGTGCTCCACTCCCGGTCTCTCCTTTTTCTCTGCTCCACTCCCGGTCTCTCCTTTTACACTTCTGCACTCCTGGTCTCTCCTTTTTCAGTGCTCCACTCCCGGTCTCTCCTTTTACACTGCTCCACTCCCGGTCTCTCCTTTTACAGTGCTCCACTCCCGGTCTCTCCTTTTCCTCTGCTCCACTCCCGGTCTCTCCTTTACTCTGCTCCACTCCCGGTCTCTCCTTTTACTCTGCTGCACTCCCGGTCTCTCCTTTGAAAGTGCTCCACTCCCGGTCTCTCCTTTTACTCTGCTCCACTCCCTGTCTCTCCTTTTACAGTGCTCCACTCCCGGTCTCTCCTTTTACTCTGCTCCACTCCCGGTCTCTCCTTTTATTCTGCTCCACTCCCGGTCTCTCCTTTTACTCTGCTCCACTCCCGTTCTCTCCTTTTACACTGCTCCACGCCCGGTCTCTCCTTTTACTCTGCTCCACTCCCGGTCGCTCCTTTTACACTGCTGCACTCCCGCTCTCTCCTTTTACTCTGCTCCACTCCCGGTCTCTCCTTTTACTCTGCTCCACTCCCGGTCTCTCCTTTTTCAGTGCTCCACTCCCGTTCTCTCCGTTTACTCTGCTCCACTCCCGGTCTCTCCTTTTACAGTGCTCCACTCCCGGTCTCTCCTTTTACACTGCTCCACTCCCGGTCGCTCCTTTTACACTGCTCCACTCCCGGTCTCTCCTTTTACACTGCTCCACTCCCGGTCGCTCCTTTTACACTGCTCCACTCCCGGTCTCTCCTTTTACACTACTCCACTCCCGGTCGCTCCTTTTACACTGCTCCACTCCCGGTCTCTCCTTTTACACTGCTCCACTCCCGGTCTCTCCTTTTACACTGCTCCACTCCCGGTCGCTCCTATTACACTGCTCCACTCCCGGTCTCTCCTTTTACACAGCTCCACTCCTGGCCTCTCCTTTTACTCTGCTCCACTCCCGGTCTCTCCTTTTACTCTACTCCACTCCAGGTCTCTCCTTTTACACAGCTCCACTCCCGGTCTCTCCTTTTACACTGCTCCACTCCCGGTCTCTCCTTTTACACTGCACCACTCACGGTCGCTCCTTTTACTCTGCTCCACTCCCGGTCTCTCCTTTTACACTGCTCCACTCCCGGTCGCTGCTTTTACACTCCTCCACTCCCGGTCTCTCCTTTTACACAGCTCCACTCCCGGCCTCTCCTTTTACTCTGCTCCACTCCCGGTCTCTCCTTTTACTCTGCTCCACTCCCGGTCGCTCCTTTTACACTGCTCCACTCCCGGTCTCTCCTTTTACACAGCTCCACTCCCGGCCTCTCCTTTTACACAGCTCCACTCCCGGTCTCTCCTTTTACACTGCTCCACTCCCGGTCTCTCCTTTTACACTGCACCACTCCCGGTCGCTCCTTTTACTCTGCTCCACTCCCGGTCTCTCCTTTTACACTGCTCCACTCCCGGTCGCTGCTTTTACACTCCTCCACTCCCGGTCTCTCCTTTTACACAGCTCCACTCCCGGCCTCTCCTTTTACTCTGCTCCACTCCCGGTCTCTCCTTTTACTCTGCTCCACTCCCGGTCGCTCCTTTTACACTGCTCCACTCCCGGTCTCTCCTTTTACACAGCTCCACTCCCGGCCTCTCCTTTTACTCTGCTCCACTCCTGGTCTCTCCTCTTACACTGCTCCAGTCCCGGTCGCTCCTTTGACTCTGCTCCACTCCCGGTCTCTCCTTTTGCTCTGCTCCACTCCCGGTCGCTCCTTTTGCACTGCTCCACTCCCGGTCTCTCCTTTTACACAGCTCCACTCCCGGCCTCTCCTTTTCCACTGCTCCACTCCCGTTCTCTCCTTTTACACTGCTCCACTCCCGGTCTCTCCTTTTACTTTGCTCCACCCCCGGTCTCTCCTTTTACTCTGCTCCACTCCCGGTCACTCCTTTTACAGTGCTCCACTCCCGGTCTCTCCCTTGACTCTGCACCACTCCCGGTCTCTCCTTTGACAGTGCTCCAATCCCGGTCTCTCCTTTTACTCTGCTCCACTCCCGGTCTCTCCTTTTACTCTGCTCCACTCCCGCTCTCTCCTTTTACAGTGCTCCACTCACGGTCTCTCCTTTTACTCTGCTCCACTCCCCGTCTCTCCTTTTACTTTGCTCCACTCCCGGTCTCTCCTTTTACACTGCTCCACTCCCGGTCTCTCCTTTTACACTGCTCCACTCCCCGTCTCTCCTTTTACTCTGCTCCACTCCCTGTCTCTCCTTTTACTCTGCTCCACTCCCGGTCTCTCCTTTTACTCTGCTCCACTCCCGGTCTCTCCTTTTACTCTGCTCCACTCCCGGTCTCTCCTTTTACTCTGCTCCACTCCCGGTCTCTCCTTTTACACTGCTCCACTCCCCGTCCCTCCTTTTACTCTGCTCCACTCCCGGTCTCTCCTTTTGCTCTGCTCCACTCCCGGTCGCTCCTTTTACACTGCTCCACTCCCGGTCTCTCCTTTTAATCTGCTCCACTCCCGGTCTCTCCTTTTGCACTGTTCCACTCCCGGTCTCTCCTTTTTCAGTGCTGTACTTCTGGTCTCTCCGTTTACTCTGCTCCACTCCCGGTCTCTCCTTTTACTCTGCCCCACTCCCGGTCTCTCCTTTTACTCTGCTCCACTCCCGGTCTCTCCTTTTACTCTGCTCCACTCCCGGTCTCTCCTTTCACTCTGCTCCACTCCCGGTCTCTCCTTTTACACTGCTCCAACCCCGGTCTCTCCTTTTACTCTATTCCACTCCCGGTCTCTCCTTTTGCAGTGCTCCACTCCCGGTCTCTCCTTTTTCTCTGCTCCACTCCCGGTCTCTCCTTTTACACTTCTGCACTCCTGGTCTCTCCTTTTTCAGTGCTCCACTCCCGGTCTCTCCTTTTACACTGCTCCACTCCCGGTCTCTCCTTTTACAGTGCTCCACTCCCGGTCTCTCCTTTTCCTCTGCTCCACTCCCGGTCTCTCCTTTACTCTGCTCCACTCCCGGTCTCTCCTTTTACTCTGCTGCACTCCCGGTCTCTCCTTTGAAAGTGCTCCACTCCCGGTCTCTCCTTTTACTCTATTCCACTCCCGGTCTCTCCTTTTGCAGTGCTCCACTCCCGGTCTCTCCTTTTTCTCTGCTCCACTCCCGGTCTCTCCTTTTACACTTCTGCACTCCTGGTCTCTCCTTTTTCAGTGCTCCACTCCCGGTCTCTCCTTTTACACTGCTCCACTCCCGGTCTCTCCTTTTACAGTGCTCCACTCCCGGTCTCTCCTTTTCCTCTGCTCCACTCCCGGTCTCTCCTTTACTCTGCTCCACTCCCGGTCTCTCCTTTTACTCTGCTGCACTCCCGGTCTCTCCTTTGAAAGTGCTCCACTCCCGGTCTCTCCTTTTACTCTGCTCCACTCCCTGTCTCTCCTTTTACAGTGCTCCACTCCCGGTCTCTCCTTTTACTCTGCTCCACTCCCGGTCTCTCCTTTTATTCTGCTCCACTCCCGGTCTCTCCTTTTACTCTGCTCCACTCCCGTTCTCTCCTTTTACACTGCTCCACGCCCGGTCTCTCCTTTTACTCTGCTCCACTCCCGGTTGCTCCTTTTACACTGCTGCACTCCCGCTCTCTCCTTTTACTCTGCTCCACTCCCGGTCTCTCCTTTTACTCTGCTCCACTCCCGGTCTCTCCTTTTTCAGTGCTCCACTCCCGTTCTCTCCGTTTACTCTGCTCCACTCCCGGTCTCTCCTTTTACAGTGCTCCACTCCCGGTCTCTCCTTTTACACTGCTCCACTCCCGGTCGCTCCTTTTACACTGCTCCACTCCCGGTCTCTCCTTTTACACTGCTCCACTCCCGGTCTCTCCTTTTACACTGCTCCACTCCCGGTCGCTCCTATTACACTGCTCCACTCCCGGTCTCTCCTTTTACACAGCTCCACTCCTGGCCTCTCCTTTTACTCTGCTCCACTCCCGGTCTCTCCTTTTACTCTACTCCACTCCAGGTCTCTCCTTTTACACAGCTCCACTCCCGGTCTCTCCTTTTACACTGCTCCACTCCCGGTCTCTCCTTTTACACTGCACCACTCCCGGTCGCTCCTTTTACTCTGCTCCACTCCCGGTCTCTCCTTTTACACTGCTCCACTCCCGGTCGCTGCTTTTACACTCCTCCACTCCCGGTCTCTCCTTTTACACAGCTCCACTCCCGGCCTCTCCTTTTACTCTGCTCCACTCCCGGTCTCTCCTTTTACTCTGCTCCACTCCCGGTCGCTACTTTTACACTGCTCCACTCCCGGTCTCTCCTTTTACACAGCTCCACTCCCGGCCTCTCCTTTTACTCTGCTCCACTCCTGGTCTCTCCTTTTACACTGCTCCACTCCCGGTCTCTCCTTTGACTCTGCTCCACTCCCGGTCTCTCCTTTTGCTCTGCTCCACTCCCGGTCGCTCCTTTTGCACTGCTCCACTCCCGGTCTCTCCTTTTACACAGCTCCACTCCCGGCCTCTCCTTTTCCACTGCTCCACTCCCGGTCTCTCCTTTTACTCTGCTCCACTCCCGGTCTCTCCTTTTACTTTGCTCCACCCCCGGTCTCTCCTTTTACTCTGCTCCACTCCCGGTCACTCCTTTTACAGTGCTCCACTCCCGGTCTCTCCCTTGACTCTGCACCACTCCCGGTCTCTCCTTTGACAGTGCTCCAATCCCGGTCTCTCCTTTTACTCTGCTCCACTCCCGGTCTCTCCTTTTACTTTGCTCCACTCCCGGTCACTCCTTTTACAGTGCTCCACTCCCGGTCTCTCCTTTTACTTTGCTCCACCCCCGGTCTCTCCTTTTACTCTGCTCCACTCCCGGTCACTCCTTTTACAGTGCTCCACTCCCGGTCTCTCCTTTTACTTTGCTCCACCCCCGGTCTCTCCTTTTACTCTGCTCCACTCCCGGTCACTCCTTTTACAGTGCTCCACTCCCGGTCTCTCCCTTGACTCTGCACCACTCCCGGTCTCTCCTTTGACAGTGCTCCAATCCCGGTCTCTCCTTTTACTCTGCTCCACTCCCGGTCTCTCCTTTTACACTGCTCCACTCACGGTCTCTCCTTTTACTCTGCTCCACTCCACGTCTCTCCTTTTACTCTGCTCCACTACCGGTCTCTCCTTTTACACTGCTCCACTCCCGGTCTCTCCTTTTACACTGCTCCACTCCCCATCTCTCCTTTTACTCTGCTCCACTCCCTGTCTCTCCTTTTACTCTGCTCCACTCCCTGTCTCTCCTTTTACTCTGCTCCACTCCCGGTCTCTCCTTTTACTCTGCTCCACTCCCGGTCTCTCCTTTTACACTGCTCCACTCCCGGTCTCTCCTTTTACACTGCTCCACTCCCCGTCTCTCCTTTTACTCTGCTCCACTCCCGGTCTCTCCTTTTGCTCTGCTCCACTCCCGGTCGCTCCTTTTACACTGCTCCACTCCCGGTCTCTCCTTTTAATCTGCTCCACTCCCGGTCTCTCCTTTTGCACTGTTCCACTCCCGGTCTCTCCTTTTTCAGTGCTGTACTTCTGGTCTCTCCGTTTACTCTGCTCCACTCCCGGTCTCTCCTTTTACTCTGCCCCACTCCCGGTCTCTCCTTTTACTCTGCTCCACTCCCGGTCTCTCCTTTTACTCTGCTCCACTCCCGGTCTCTCCTTTTACTCTGCTCCACTCCCGGTCTCTCCTTTTACACTGCTCCAACCCCGGTCTCTCCTTTTACTCTATTCCACTCCCGGTCTCTCCTTTTGCAGTGCTCCACTCCCGGTCTCTCCTTTTTCTCTGCTCCACTCCCGGTCTCTCCTTTTACACTTATGCACTCCTGGTCTCTCCTTTTTCAGTGCTCCACTCCCGGTCTCTCCTTTTACACTGCTCCACTCCCGGTCGCTCCTTTTACACTGCTGCACTCCCGGTCGCTCCTTTTACACTGCTGCACTCCCCGTCTCTCCTTTTACACTGCTCCACTCCCGGTCAATCCTTCTACACTGCTCCACTCCCGGTCTCTCCTTCTACACTGCTCCACTCCCGGTCTCTCCTTTTACACTGCTCCACTCCCGGTCGCTCCTTTTACTCTGCTCCACTCCGGGTCTCTCCTTTTACACTGCTCCAGTCCCGGTCGCTCCTTTTACACTGCTCCACCCCCGGTCTCTCCTTTTCCTCTGCTCCACTCCCGACCTCTCCTTTTACATTGCTCCACTCCCGGTCGCTCCTTTTACACTGCTCCACTCCCTGTCTCTCCTTTTACACTGCTCCACTCCCGGTCGCTCCTTTTACACTGCTCCACTCCCGGCCTCTCCTTTTACACTGCTCCACTCCCGGTCTCTCCTTTTACACTGCTCCTCTCCCAGTCTCTCCTTTTACACTGCTCCACTCCCGGCCTCTCCTTGTACACTGCTCCACTCCCGGTCTCTCCTTCTACACTGCTCCACTCCCGGTCTCTCCTTTTACACAGCTCCACTCCCGGTCGCTCCTTTTACTCTGCTCCACTCCCGGTCTCTCCTTTTACACTGCTGCACTCCCGGTCGCACCTTTTACACTGCTCCACTCCCGGTCTCTCCTCTTACACTGCTCCAGTCCCGGTCGCTCCTTTGACTCTGCTCCACTCCCGGTCTCTCCTTTTGCTCTGCTCCACTCCCGGTCGCTCCTTTTGCACTGCTCCACTCCCGGTCTCTCCTTTTACACAGCTCCACTCCCGGCCTCTCCTTTTCCACTGCTCCACTCCCGTTCTCTCCTTTTACACTGCTCCACTCCCAGTCTCTCCTTTTACTTTGCTCCACCCCCGGTCTCTCCTTTTACTCTGCTCCACTCCCGGTCACTCCTTTTACAGTGCTCCACTCCCGGTCTCTCCCTTGACTCTGCACCACTCCCGGTCTCTCCTTTGACAGTGCTCCAATCCCGGTCTCTCCTTTTACTCTGCTCCACTCCCGGTCTCTCCTTTTACTCTGCTCCACTCCCGCTCTCTCCTTTTACAGTGCTCCACTCACGGTCTCTCCATTTACTCTGCTCCACTCCCCGTCTCTCCTTTTACTCTGCTCCACTCCCGGTCTCTCCTTTTACACTGCTCCACTCCCGGTCTCTCCTTTTACACTGCTCCACTCCCCGTCTCTCCTTTTACTCTGCTCCACTCCCTGTCTCTCCTTTTACTCTGCTCCACTCCCGGTCTCTCCTTTTACTCTGCTCCACTCCCGGTCTCTCCTTTTACTCTGCTCCACTCCCGGTCTCTCCTTTTACTCTGCTCCACTCCCGGTCTCTCCTTTTACACTGCTCCACTCCCCGTCTCTCCTTTTACTCTGCTCCACTCCCGGTCTCTCCTTTTGCTCTGCTCCACTCCCGGTCTCTCCTTTTACACTGCTCCACTCCCGGTCTCTCCTTTTAATCTGCTCCACTCCCGGTCTCTCCTTTTGCACTGTTCCACTCCCGGTCTCTCCTTTTTCAGTGCTGTACTTCTGGTCTCTCCGTTTACTCTGCTCCACTCCCGGTCTCTCCTTTTACTCTGCCCCACTCCCGGTCTCTCCTTTTACTCTGCTCCACTCCCGGTCTCTCCTTTTACTCTGCTCCACTCCCGGTCTCTCCTTTTACTCTGCTCCACTCCCGGTCTCTCCTTTTACACTGCTCCAACCCCGGTCTCTCCTTTTACTCTATTCCACTCCCGGTCTCTCCTTTTGCAGTGCTCCACTCCCGGTCTCTCCTTTTTCTCTGCTCCACTCCCGGTCTCTCCTTTTACACTTCTGCACTCCTGGTCTCTCCTTTTTCAGTGCTCCACTCCCGGTCTCTCCTTTTACACTGCTCCACTCCCGGTCTCTCCTTTTACAGTGCTCCACTCCCGGTCTCTCCTTTTACTCTGCTCCACTCCCGGTCTCTCCTTTACTCTGCTCCACTCCCGGTCTCTCCTTTTACAGTGCTCCACTCCCGGTCTCTCCTTTTACTCTGCTGCACTCCCGGTCTCTCCTTTGAAAGTGCTCCACTCCCGGTCTCTCCTTTTACTCTGCTCCACTCCCTGTCTCTCCTTTTACAGTGCTCCACTCCCGGTCTCTCCTTTTACTCTGCTCCACTCCCGTTCTCTCCTTTTACACTGCTCCACGCCCGGTCTCTCCTTTTACTCTGCTCCACTCCCGGTCTCTCCTTTTACTCTGCTCCACTCCCGGTCTCTCCTTTTATTCTGCTCCACTCCCGGTCTCTCCTTATACTCTGCTCCACTCCCGTTCTCTCCTTTTACACTGCTCCACTCCCGGTCTCTCCTTTTACTCTGCTCCACTCCCGGTCTCTCCTTTTATTCTGCTCCACTCCCGGTCTCTCCTTATAATCTGCTCCACTCCCGTTCTCTCCTTTTACACTGCTCCACGCCCGGTCTCTCCTTTTACTCTGCTCCACTCCCGGTCTCTCCTTTTACTCTGCTCCACTCCCGGTCTCTCCTTTTTCAGTGCTCCACTCCCGTTCTCTCCGTTTACTCTGCTCCACTCCCGGTCTCTCCTTTTACACTGCTCCACTCCCGGTCTCTCCTTTTACACTGCTCCACTCCCGGTCGCTCCTATTACACTGCTCCACTCCCGGTCTCTCCTTTTACACAGCTCCACTCCTGGCCTCTCCTTTTACTCTGCTCCACTCCTGGTCTCTCCTTTTACACTGCTCCACCCCCGGTCTCTCCTTTTCCTCTGCTCCACTCCCGACCTCTCCTTTTACACTGCTCCACTCCCGGTCTCTCCTTTTACACTGCACCACTCCCGGTCGCTCCTTTTACTCTGCTCCACTCCCGGTCTCTCATTTTACACTGCTCCACTCCCGGTCGCTCCTTTTACACTGCTCCACTCCCGGTCTCTCCTTTTACACAGCTCCACTCCCGGCCTCTCCTTTTACTCTGCTCCACTCCTGGTCTCTCCTTTTACACTGCTCCACTCCCGGTCTCTCCTTTGACTCTGCTCCACTCCCGGTCTCTCCTTTTGCTCTGCTCCACTCCCGGTCGCTCCTTTTGCACTGCTCCACTCCCGGTCTCTCCTTTTACACTGCTCCACTCCCGGCCTCTCCTTTTACACTGCTCCACTCCCGGTCGCTCCTTTTACACTGCTCCACTCCCGGCCTCTCCTTTTCCTCTGCTCCACTCCCGACCTCTCCTTTTACACTGCTCCACTCCCGGTCTCTCCTTTTACACTGCTCCACTCCCGGTCTCTCCTTTTACACTGCACCACTCCCGGTCGCTCCTTTTACTCTGCTCCACTCCCGGTCTCTCATTTTACACTGCTCCACTCCCGGTCGCTCCTTTTACACTGCTCCACTCCCGGTCTCTCCTTTTACACAGCTCCACTCCCGGCCTCTCCTTTTACTCTGCTCCACTCCTGGTCTCTCCTTTTACACTGCTCCACTCCCGGTCTCTCCTTTGACTGTGCTCCACTCCCGGTCTCTCCTTTTGCTCTGCTCCACTCCCGGTCGCTCCTTTTGCACTGCTCCACTCCCGGTCTCTCCTTTTACACAGCTCCACTCCCGGCCTCTCCTTTTCCACTGCTCCACTCCCGTTCTCTCCTTTTACACTGCTCCACCCCCGGTCTCTCCTTTTACTCTGCTCCACTCCCGGTCACTCCTTTTACAGTGCTCCACTCCCGGTCTCTCCCTTGACTCTGCACCACTCCCGGTCTCTCCTTTGACAGTGCTCCAATCCCGGTCTCTCCTTTTACTCTGCTCCACTCCCGGTCTCTCCTTTTACTCTGCTCCACTCCCGCTCTCTCCTTTTACACTGCTCCACTCCCGGTCTCTCCTTTTGCTCTGCTCCACTCCCGCTCTCTCCTTTTACAGTGCTCCACTCACGGTCTCTCCTTTTACTCTGCTCCACTCCCCGTCTCTCCTTTTACTCTGCTCCACTCCCGGTCTCTCCTTTTACACTGCTCCACTCCCGGTCTCTCCTTTTACACTGCTCCACTCCCCGTCTCTCCTTTTACTCTGCTCCACTCCCTGTCTCTCCTTTTACTCTGCTCCACTCCCGGTCTCTCCTTTTACTCTGCTCCACTCACGGTCTCTCCTTTTACTCTGCTCCACTCCCGGTCTCTCCTTTTACTCTGCTCCACTCCCGGTCTCTCCTTTTACACTGCTCCACTCTCCGTCTCTCCATTTACTCTGCTCCACTCCCGGTCTCTCCTTTTGCTCTGCTCCACTCCCGGTCGCTCCTTTTACACTGCTCCACTCCCGGTCTCTCCTTTTAATCTGCTCCACTCCCGGTCTCTCCTTTTGCACTGTTCCACTCCCGGTCTCTCCTTTTTCAGTGCTGTACTTCTGGTCTCTCCGTTTACTCTGCTCCACTCCCGGTCTCTCCTTTTACTCTGCCCCACTCCCGGTCTCTCCTTTTACTCTGCTCCACTCCCGGTCTCTCCTTTTACTCTGCTCCACTCCCGGTCTCTCCTTTTACTCTGCTCCACTCCCGGTCTCTCCTTTTACTCTGCTCCACTCCCGGTCTCTCCTTTTACTCTGCTCCACTCCCGGTCTTTCCTTTTACTCTGCTCCACTCCCGGTCTCTCCTTTTACTCTGCCCCACTCCCGGTCTCTCCTTTTACTCTGCTCCACTCCCGGTCTCTCCTTTTACTCTGCTCCACTCCCGGTCTCTCCTTTTACTCTGCTCCACTCCCGGTCTCTCCTTTTACACTGCTCCAACCCCTGTCTCTCCTTTTACTCTATTCCACTCCCGGTCTCTCCTTTTGCAGTGCTCCACTCCCGGTCTCTCCTTTTTCTCTGCTCCACTCCCGGTCTCTCCTTTTACACTTCTGCACTCCTGGTCTCTCCTTTTTCAGTGCTCCACTCCCGGTCTCTCCTTTTACACTGCTCCACTCCCGGTCTCTCCTTTTACAGTGCTCCACTCCCGGTCTCTCCTTTTACTCTGCTCCACTCCCGGTCTCTCCTTTACTCTGCTCCACTCCCGGTCTCTCCTTTTACAGTGCTCCACTCCCGGTCTCTCCTTTTACTCTGCTGCACTCCCGGTCTCTCCTTTGAAAGTGCTCCACTCCCGGTCTCTCCTTTTACTCTGCTCCACTCCCTGTCTCTCCTTTTACAGTGCTCCACTCCCGGTCTCTCCTTTTACTCTGCTCCACTCCCGTTCTCTCCTTTTACACTGCTCCACGCCCGGTCTCTCCTTTTACTCTGCTCCACTCCCGGTCTCTCCTTTTACTCTGCTCCACTCCCGGTCTCTCCTTTTATTCTGCTCCACTCCCGGTCTCTCCTTATACTCTGCTCCACTCCCGTTCTCTCCTTTTACACTGCTCCACTCCCGGTCTCTCCTTTTACTCTGCTCCACTCCCGGTCTCTCCTTTTATTCTGCTCCACTCCCGGTCTCTCCTTATACTCTGCTCCACTCCCGTTCTCTCCTTTTACACTGCTCCACGCCCGGTCTCTCCTTTTACTCTGCTCCACTCCCGGTCTCTCCTTTTACTCTGCTCCACTCCCGGTCTCTCCTTTTTCAGTGCTCCACTCCCGTTCTCTCCGTTTACTCTGCTCCACTCCCGGTCTCTCCTTTTACACTGCTCCACTCCCGGTCTCTCCTTTTACACTGCTCCACTCCCGGTCGCTCCTATTACACTGCTCCACTCCCGGTCTCTCCTTTTACACAGCTCCACTCCTGGCCTCTCCTTTTACTCTGCTCCACTCCTGGTCTCTCCTTTTACACTGCTCCACCCCCGGTCTCTCCTTTTCCTCTGCTCCACTCCCGACCTCTCCTTTTACACTGCTCCACTCCCGGTCTCTCCTTTTACACTGCACCACTCCCGGTCGCTCCTTTTACTCTGCTCCACTCCCGGTCTCTCATTTTACACTGCTCCACTCCCGGTCGCTCCTTTTACACTGCTCCACTCCCGGTCTCTCCTTTTACACAGCTCCACTCCCGGCCTCTCCTTTTACTCTGCTCCACTCCTGGTCTCTCCTTTTACACTGCTCCACTCCCGGTCTCTCCTTTGACTCTGCTCCACTCCCGGTCTCTCCTTTTGCTCTGCTCCACTCCCGGTCGCTCCTTTTGCACTGCTCCACTCCCGGTCTCTCCTTTTACACTGCTCCACTCCCGGCCTCTCCTTTTACACTGCTCCACTCCCGGTCGCTCCTTTTACACTGCTCCACTCCCGGCCTCTCCTTTTCCTCTGCTCCACTCCCGACCTCTCCTTTTACACTGCTCCACTCCCGGTCTCTCCTTTTACACTGCTCCACTCCCGGTCTCTCCTTTTACACTGCACCACTCCCGGTCGCTCCTTTTACTCTGCTCCACTCCCGGTCTCTCATTTTACACTGCTCCACTCCCGGTCGCTCCTTTTACACTGCTCCACTCCCGGTCTCTCCTTTTACACAGCTCCACTCCCGGCCTCTCCTTTTACTCTGCTCCACTCCTGGTCTCTCCTTTTACACTGCTCCACTCCCGGTCTCTCCTTTGACTCTGCTCCACTCCCGGTCTCTCCTTTTGCTCTGCTCCACTCCCGGTCGCTCCTTTTGCACTGCTCCACTCCCGGTCTCTCCTTTTACACAGCTCCACTCCCGGCCTCTCCTTTTCCACTGCTCCACTCCCGTTCTCTCCTTTTACACTGCTCCACCCCCGGTCTCTCCTTTTACTCTGCTCCACTCCCGGTCACTCCTTTTACAGTGCTCCACTCCCGGTCTCTCCCTTGACTCTGCACCACTCCCGGTCTCTCCTTTGACAGTGCTCCAATCCCGGTCTCTCCTTTTACTCTGCTCCACTCCCGGTCTCTCCTTTTACTCTGCTCCACTCCCGCTCTCTCCTTTTACACTGCTCCACTCCCGGTCTCTCCTTTTGCTCTGCTCCACTCCCGCTCTCTCCTTTTACAGTGCTCCACTCACGGTCTCTCCTTTTACTCTGCTCCACTCCCCGTCTCTCCTTTTACTCTGCTCCACTCCCGGTCTCTCCTTTTACACTGCTCCACTCCCGGTCTCTCCTTTTACACTGCTGCACTCCCCGTCTCTCCTTTTACTCTGCTCCACTCCCTGTCTCTCCTTTTACTCTGCTCCACTCCCGGTCTCTCCTTTTACTCTGCTCCACTCACGGTCTCTCCTTTTACTCTGCTCCACTCCCGGTCTCTCCTTTTACTCTGCTCCACTCCCGGTCTCTCCTTTTACACTGCTCCACTCCCCGTCTCTCCATTTACTCTGCTCCACTCCCGGTCTCTCCTTTTGCTCTGCTCCACTCCCGGTCGCTCCTTTTACACTGCTCCACTCCCGGTCTCTCCTTTTAATCTGCTCCACTCCCGGTCTCTCCTTTTGCACTGTTCCACTCCCGGTCTCTCCTTTTTCAGTGCTGTACTTCTGGTCTCTCCGTTTACTCTGCTCCACTCCCGGTCTCTCCTTTTACACTGCTCCAACCCCTGTCTCTCCTTTTACTCTATTCCACTCCCGGTCTCTCCTTTTGCAGTGCTCCACTCCCGGTCTCTCCTTTTTCTCTGCTCCACTCCCGGTCTCTCCTTTTACACTTCTGCACTCCTGGTCTCTCCTTTTTCAGTGCTCCACTCCCGGTCTCTCCTTTTACACTGCTCCACTCCCGGTCTCTCCTTTTACAGTGCTCCACTCCCGGTCTCTCCTTTTACTCTGCTCCACTCCCGGTCTCTCCTTTACTCTGCTCCACTCCCGGTCTCTCCTTTTACAGTGCTCCACTCCCGGTCTCTCCTTTTACTCTGCTGCACTCCCGGTCTCTCCTTTGAAAGTGCTCCACTCCCGGTCTCTCCTTTTACTCTGCTCCACTCCCTGTCTCTCCTTTTACAGTGCTCCACTCCCGGTCTCTCCTTTTACTCTGCTCCACTCCCGTTCTCTCCTTTTACACTGCTCCACGCCCGGTCTCTCCTTTTACTCTGCTCCACTCCCGGTCTCTCCTTTTACTCTGCTCCACTCCCGGTCTCTCCTTTTATTCTGCTCCACTCCCGGTCTCTCCTTATACTCTGCTCCACTCCCGTTCTCTCCTTTTACACTGCTCCACTCCCGGTCTCTCCTTTTACTCTGCTCCACTCCCGGTCTCTCCTTTTATTCTGCTCCACTCCCGGTCTCTCCTTATACTCTGCTCCACTCCCGTTCTCTCCTTTTACACTGCTCCACGCCCGGTCTCTCCTTTTACTCTGCTCCACTCCCGGTCTCTCCTTTTACTCTGCTCCACTCCCGGTCTCTCCTTTTTCAGTGCTCCACTCCCGTTCTCTCCGTTTACTCTGCTCCACTCCCGGTCTCTCCTTTTACACTGCTCCACTCCCGGTCTCTCCTTTTACACTGCTCCACTCCCGGTCGCTCCTATTACACTGCTCCACTCCCGGTCTCTCCTTTTACACAGCTCCACTCCTGGCCTCTCCTTTTACTCTGCTCCACTCCTGGTCTCTCCTTTTACACTGCTCCACCCCCGGTCTCTCCTTTTCCTCTGCTCCACTCCCGACCTCTCCTTTTACACTGCTCCACTCCCGGTCTCTCCTTTTACACTGCACCACTCCCGGTCGCTCCTTTTACTCTGCTCCACTCCCGGTCTCTCATTTTACACTGCTCCACTCCCGGTCGCTCCTTTTACACTGCTCCACTCCCGGTCTCTCCTTTTACACAGCTCCACTCCCGGCCTCTCCTTTTACTCTGCTCCACTCCTGGTCTCTCCTTTTACACTGCTCCACTCCCGGTCTCTCCTTTGACTCTGCTCCACTCCCGGTCTCTCCTTTTGCTCTGCTCCACTCCCGGTCGCTCCTTTTGCACTGCTCCACTCCCGGTCTCTCCTTTTACACTGCTCCACTCCCGGCCTCTCCTTTTACACTGCTCCACTCCCGGTCGCTCCTTTTACACTGCTCCACTCCCGGCCTCTCCTTTTCCTCTGCTCCACTCCCGACCTCTCCTTTTACACTGCTCCACTCCCGGTCTCTCCTTTTACACTGCTCCACTCCCGGTCTCTCCTTTTACACTGCACCACTCCCGGTCGCTCCTTTTACTCTGCTCCACTCCCGGTCTCTCATTTTACACTGCTCCACTCCCGGTCGCTCCTTTTACACTGCTCCACTCCCGGTCTCTCCTTTTACACAGCTCCACTCCCGGCCTCTCCTTTTACTCTGCTCCACTCCTGGTCTCTCCTTTTACACTGCTCCACTCCCGGTCTCTCCTTTGACTCTGCTCCACTCCCGGTCTCTCCTTTTGCTCTGCTCCACTCCCGGTCGCTCCTTTTGCACTGCTCCACTCCCGGTCTCTCCTTTTACACAGCTCCACTCCCGGCCTCTCCTTTTCCACTGCTCCACTCCCGTTCTCTCCTTTTACACTGCTCCACCCCCGGTCTCTCCTTTTACTCTGCTCCACTCCCGGTCACTCCTTTTACAGTGCTCCACTCCCGGTCTCTCCCTTGACTCTGCACCACTCCCGGTCTCTCCTTTGACAGTGCTCCAATCCCGGTCTCTCCTTTTACTCTGCTCCACTCCCGGTCTCTCCTTTTACTCTGCTCCACTCCCGCTCTCTCCTTTTACACTGCTCCACTCCCGGTCTCTCCTTTTGCTCTGCTCCACTCCCGCTCTCTCCTTTTACAGTGCTCCACTCACGGTCTCTCCTTTTACTCTGCTCCACTCCCCGTCTCTCCTTTTACTCTGCTCCACTCCCGGTCTCTCCTTTTACACTGCTCCACTCCCGGTCTCTCCTTTTACACTGCTGCACTCCCCGTCTCTCCTTTTACTCTGCTCCACTCCCTGTCTCTCCTTTTACTCTGCTCCACTCCCGGTCTCTCCTTTTACTCTGCTCCACTCACGGTCTCTCCTTTTACTCTGCTCCACTCCCGGTCTCTCCTTTTACTCTGCTCCACTCCCGGTCTCTCCTTTTACACTGCTCCACTCCCCGTCTCTCCATTTACTCTGCTCCACTCCCGGTCTCTCCTTTTGCTCTGCTCCACTCCCGGTCGCTCCTTTTACACTGCTCCACTCCCGGTCTCTCCTTTTAATCTGCTCCACTCCCGGTCTCTCCTTTTGCACTGTTCCACTCCCGGTCTCTCCTTTTTCAGTGCTGTACTTCTGGTCTCTCCGTTTACTCTGCTCCACTCCCGGTCTCTCCTTTTACTCTGCCCCACTCCCGGTCTCTCCTTTTACTCTGCTCCACTCCCGGTCTCTCCTTTTACTCTGCTCCACTCCCGGTCTCTCCTTTTACTCTGCTCCACTCCCGGTCTCTCCTTTTACTCTGCTCCACTCCCGGTCTCTCCTTTTACTCTGCTCCACTCCCGGTCTTTCCTTTTACTCTGCTCCACTCCCGGTCTCTCCTTTTACTCTGCTCCACTCCCGGTCTCTCCTTTTACTCTGCTCCACTCCCGGTCTCTCCTTTTACACTGCTCCAACCCCGGTCTCTCCTTTTACTCTATTCCACTCCCGGTCTCTCCTTTTGCAGTGCTCCACTCCCGGTCTCTCCTTTTTCTCTGCTCCACTCCCGGTCTCTCCTTTTACACTTATGCACTCCTGGTCTCTCCTTTTTCAGTGCTCCACTCCCGGTCTCTCCTTTTACACTGCTCCACTCCCGGTCTCTCCTTTTACAGTGCTCCACTCCCGGTCTCTCCTTTTACTCTGCTCCACTCCCGGTCTCTCCTTTACTCTGCTCCACTCCCGGTCTCTCCTTTTACAGTGCTCCACTCCCGGTCTCTCCTTTTACTCTGCTGCACTCCGGGTCTCTCCTTTGAAAGTGCTCCACTCCCGGTCTCTCCTTTTACTCTGCTCCACTCCCTGTCTCTCCTTTTACACTGCTCCACTCCCGGTCTCTCCTTTTACTCTGCTGCACTCCGGGTCTCTCCTTTGAAAGTGCTCCACTCCCGGTCTCTCCTTTTTCTCTGCTCCACTCCCGGTCTCTCCTTTTACTCTGCTCCACTCCCGGTCTCTCCTTTTATTCTGCTCCACTCCCGGTCTCTCCTTTTACTCTGCTCCACTCCCGTTCTCTCCTTTTACACTGCTCCACGCCCGGTCTCTCCTTTTACTCTGCTCCACTCCCGTTCGCTCCTTTTACACTGCTGCACTCCCGCTCTCTCCTTTTACACTGCTGCACTCCCGGTCTCTCCGTTTACTCTGCTCCACTCCCGGTCTCTCCTTTTACACTGCTCCACTCCCGGTCTCTCCTTTTACACTGCTGCACTCCCGGTCTCTCCGTTTACTCTGCTCCACTCCCGGTCTCTCCTTTTACACTGCTCCACTCCCGGTCTCTCCTTTTACACTGCTCCACTCCCGGTCGCTCCTTTTACACTGCTCCACTCCCGGTCTCTCCTTTTACACTGCTCCACTCCCGGTCTCTCCTTTTACACTGCTGCACTCCCGGTCTCTCCTTTTACACAGCTCCACTCCCGGCCTCTCCTTTTACACTGCTCCACTCCCGGTCTCTCCTTTTACACTGCTCCACTCCCGGTCTCTCCTTTTACACTGCTCCACTCCCGGTCTCTCCTTTTACACTGCTCCACTCCCGGTCTCTCCTTTTACACTGCTCCACTCCCGGTCTCTCCTTTTACACTGCTGCACTCCCGGTCTCTCCTTTTACACAGCTCCACTCCCGGCCTCTCCTTTTACACTGCTCCACTCCCGGTCTCTCCTTTTACACTGCTGCACTCCCGGTCTCTCCTTTTACACTGCTCCACTCCCGGTCGCTCCTATTACACTGCTCCACTCCCGGTCTCTCCTTTTACACAGCTCCACTCCTGGCCTCTCCTTTTACTCTGCTCCACTCCTGGTCTCTCCTTTTATACTGCTCCACCCCCGGTCTCTCCTTTTCCTCTGCTCCACTCCCGACCTCTCCTTTTACACTGCTCCACTCCCGGTCTCTCCTTTTACACTGCTCCACTCCTGGTCTCTCCTTTTACACTGCTCCACTCCCGGTCTCTCCTTTTACACTGCTCCACTCCCGACCTCTCCTTTTACACTGCTCCACTCCCGGTCTCTCCTTTTACACTGCTCCACTCCCGGTCTCTCCTTTTACACTGCACCACTCCCGGTCGCTCCTTTTACTCTGCTCCACTCCCGGTCTCTCATTTTACACTGCTCCACTCCCGGTCGCTCCTTTTACACTGCTCCACTCCCGGTCTCTCCTTTTACACAGCTCCACTCGCGGCCTCTCCTTTTACTCTGCTCCACTCCTGGTCTCTCCTTTTACACTGCTCCACTCCCGGTCTCTCCTTTTACACTGCTCTACTCCCGGTCTCTCCTTTTACACTGCTCCACTCCCGGTCTCTCCTTTTACACTGCTCCACTCCCGGTCTCTCCTTTTACACTGCTCCACTCCCTGTCTCTCCTTTTACACTGCTCCACTCCCGGTCGCTCCTTTTACACTGCTGCACTCCCGGTCTCTCCTTTTACACAGCTCCACTCCCGGCCTCTCCTTTTACACTGCTCCACTCCCGGTCTCTCCTTTTACACTGCTCCACTCCCGGTCTCTCCTTTTACACTGCTCCACTCCCGGTCTCTCCTTTTACACAGCTCCACTCCTGGCCGCTCCTTTTACTCTGCGCCACTCCTGGTCTCTCCTTTTACACTGCTCCACCCCCGGTCTCTACCTTTTCCTCTGCTCCACTCCCTGTCTCTCCTTTTACACTGCTCCACTCCCTGTCTCTCCTTTTACACTGCTCCACTCCCGGTCTCTCCTTTTACACTGCTCCACTCCCGGTCGCTCCTTTTACTCTGCTCCACTCCCGGTCTCTCCTTTTACACTGCTCCACTCCCGGTCGCTCCTTTTACACTGCTCCACTCCCGGTCTCTCCTTTTACACTGCTCCACTCCCGGTCGCTCCTTTTACTCTGCTCCACTCCCGGTCTCTCCTTTTACACTGCTCCACTCCCGGTCTCTCCTTTTACACAGCTCCACTCCCGGCCTCTCCTTCTACTCTGCTCCACTTCCGGTCTCTCCTTTTACACTGCTCCACCCCCGGTCTCTACCTTTTACTCTGCTCCACTCCCGGTCTCTCCTTTTACACTGCTTCACCCCCGGTCTCTACCTTTTCCTCTGCTCCACTCCCTGTCTCTCCTTTTACACTGCTCCACTCCCGGTCTCTCCTTTTACACTGCTCCACTCCCGGTCGCTCCTTTTACTCTGCTCCACTCCCGGTCTCTCCTTTTACACTGCTCCACTCCCGGTCTCTCCTTTTACACTGCTCCACTCCCGGTCTCTCCTTTTACACTGCTCCACTCCCGGTCGCTCCTTTTACTCTGCTCCACTCCCGGTCTCTCCTTTTACACAGCTCCACTCCCGGCCTCTCCTTTTCCTCTGCTCCACTCCTGGTCTCTCCTTTTACACTGCTCCACTCCCGGTCTCTCCTTTTACACTGCTCCACTCCTGGTCTCTCCTTTTACACTGCTCCACTCCCGGTCTCTCCTTTTACACTGCTCCACTCCCGGTCTCTCCTTTTACTCTGCTCCACTCCTGGTCTCTCCTTTTACACTGCTCCACTCCCGGTCTCTCCTTTTACACTGCTCCACTCCCGGTCTCTCCTTTTACACTGCTCCACTCCCTGTCTCTCCTTTTACACTGCTCCACTCCCGGTCGCTCCTTTTACACTGCTCCACTCCCGGTCTCTCCTTTTCCACAGCTCCACTCCCGGCCTCTCCTTTTACACTGCTCCACTCCCGGTCTCTCCTTTCACACTGCTCCACTCCCGGTCTCTCGTTTTACACTGCTCCACTCCCCGTCTCTCCTTTTCCACAGCTCCACTCCCGGTCTCTCCTTTTCCACAGCTCCACTCCCGGTCTCTCCTTTTACTCTGCTCCACTCCCGGCCTCTCCTTTTACAGTGCTCCACTCCCGGTCTCTCGTTTTACACTGCTCCACTCCCCGTCTCTCCTTTTACACTGCTCCACTCCCGGTCTCTCCTTTCACACTGCTCCACTCCCGGTCTCTCGTTTTACACTGCTCCACTCCCCGTCTCTCCTTTTACTCAGCTCCACTCCCGGTCTCTCCTTTTCCACAGCTCCACTCCCGGTCTCTCCTTTTCCACAGCTCCACTCCCGGTCTCTCCTTTTACTCTGCTCCACTCCCGGCCTCTCCTTTTACAGTGCTCCACTCCCGGTCTCTCGTTTTACACTGCTCCACTCCCCGTCTCTCCTTTTACAGTGCTCCACTCCCGGTCTCTCGTTTTACACTGCTCCACTCCCCGTCTCTCCTTTTACACTGCTCCACCCCCGGTCTCTACCTTTTACTCTGCTCCACTCCCGGTCTCTCCTTTTACACTGCTTCACCCCCGGTCTCTACCTTTTCCTCTGCTCCACTCCCTGTCTCTCCTTTTACACTGCTCCACTCCCGGTCTCTCCTTTTACACTGCTCCACTCCCGGTCGCTCCTTTTACTCTGCTCCACTCCCGGTCTCTCCTTTTACACTGCTCCACTCCCGGTCTCTCCTTTTACACTGCTCCACTCCCGGTCTCTCCTTTTACACTGCTCCACTCCCGGTCGCTCCTTTTACTCTGCTCCACTCCCGGTCTCTCCTTTTACACAGCTCCACTCCCGGCCTCTCCTTTTCCTCTGCTCCACTCCTGGTCTCTCCTTTTACACTGCTCCACTCCCGGTCTCTCCTTTTACACTGCTCCACTCCTGGTCTCTCCTTTTACACTGCTCCACTCCCGGTCTCTCCTTTTACACTGCTCCACTCCCGGTCTCTCCTTTTACTCTGCTCCACTCCTGGTCTCTCCTTTTACACTGCTCCACTCCCGGTCTCTCCTTTTACACTGCTCCACTCCCGGTCTCTCCTTTTACACTGCTCCACTCCCTGTCTCTCCTTTTACACTGCTCCACTCCCGGTCGCTCCTTTTACACTGCTCCACTCCCGGTCTCTCCTTTTCCACAGCTCCACTCCCGGCCTCTCCTTTTACACTGCTCCACTCCCGGTCTCTCCTTTCACACTGCTCCACTCCCGGTCTCTCGTTTTACACTGCTCCACTCCCCGTCTCTCCTTTTCCACAGCTCCACTCCCGGTCTCTCCTTTTCCACAGCTCCACTCCCGGTCTCTCCTTTTACTCTGCTCCACTCCCGGCCTCTCCTTTTACAGTGCTCCACTCCCGGTCTCTCGTTTTACACTGCTCCACTCCCCGTCTCTCCTTTTACACTGCTCCACTCCCGGCCTCTCCTTTTACAGTGCTCCACTCCCGCTCTCTCCTTTTACACTGCTCCACTCCAGGTCTCTCGTTTTACACTGCTCCACTCCCCGTCTCTCCTTTTACACTGCTCCACTCCCGGTCTCTCCTTTCACACTGCTCCACTCCCGGTCTCTCGTTTTACACTGCTCCACTCCCCGTCTCTCCTGTTACTCAGCTCCACTCCCGGTCTCTCCTTTTCCACAGCTCCACTCCCGGTCTCTCCTTTTCCACAGCTCCACTCCCGGTCTCTCCTTTTACTCTGCTCCACTCCCGGCCTCTCCTTTTACAGTGCTCCACTCCCGGTCTCTCGTTTTACACTGCTCCACTCCCCGTCTCTCCTTTTACAGTGCTCCACTCCCGGTCTCTCGTTTTACACTGCTCCACTCCCCGTCTCTCCTTTTACTCTGCTCCACTCCCGGCCTCTCCTTTTACAGTGCTCCACTCCCGGTCTCTCGTTTTACACTGCTCCACTCCCCGTCTCTCCTTTTACTCTGCTCCACTCCCGCTCTCTCCTTTTACACTGCTCCACTCCCGGTCTCTCCTTTCACACTGCTCCACTCCAGGTCTCTCGTTTTACACTGCTCCACTCCCCGTCTCTCCTTTTACACTGCTCCACTCCCCGTCTCTCCTTTTACACTGCTCCACTCCCGGCCTCTCCTTTTACACTGCTCCACTCCCGGTCTCTCCTTTTGCACTGCTCCACTCCCGGTCTCTCCTTTTACTCTGCCCCACTCCCGGTCGCTCCTTTTACACTGCTCCACTCCCGGTCGCTCCTTTTACACTGCTCCACTCCCGGTCTCTCCTTTTCCTCTGCTCCTCTCCCGACCTCTCCTTTTACAGTGCTCCACTCCCGGTCTCTCCTTTTACACTGCTCCACTCCCGGTCTCTCCTTTTACACTGCTCCACTCCCGGTCTCTCCTTTTACACTGCTCCACTCCCGGTCACTCCTTTTACACTGCTCCACTCCCTGTCTCTCCTTTTACACTGCTCCACTCCCGGTCGCTCCTTTTACACAGCTCCACTCCCGGTCTCTCCTTTTACACTGCTCCACTCCCGGTCTCTCCTTTTCCACAGCTCCACTCCCGGCCTCTCCTTTTACTCTGCTCCACTCCCGGTCTCTCCTTTTCCACAGCTCCACTCCCGGCCTCTCCTTTTACACTGCTCCACTCCCGGTCTCTCCTTTCACACTGCTCCACTCCCGGTCTCTCGTTTTACTCTGCTCCACTCCCTGTCTCTCCTTTTACTCTGCTCCACTCCCTGTCTCTCCTTTTACTCTGCTCCACTCCCGGTCTCTCCTTTTACTCTGCTCCACTCCCGGTCTCTCCTTTTCCACAGCTCCACTCCCGGCCTCTCCTTTTACACTGCTCCACTCCCGGTCTCTCCTTTTACACTGCTCCACTCCCTGTCTCTCCTTTTACTCTGCTCCACTCCCTGTCTCTCCTTTTACTCTGCTCCACTCCCGGTCTCTCCTTTTACTCTGCTCCACTCCCGGTCGCTCCTTTTACACTGCTCCACTCCCGGTCTCTCCTTTTAATCTGCTCCACTCCCGGTCTCTCCTTTTGCACTGCTCCACTCCCGGTCTCTCCTTTTACTCTGCCCCACTCCCGGTCGCTCCTTTTACACTGCTCCACTCCCGGTCGCTCCTTTTACACTGCTCCACTCCCAGTCTCTCCTTTTCCTCTGCTCCTCTCCCGACCTCTCCTTTTACAGTGCTCCACTCCCGGTCTCTCCTTTTACACTGCTCCTCTCCCGACCTCTCCTTTTACAGTGCTCCACTCCCGGTCTCTCCTTTTACACTGCTCCACTCCCGGTCTCTCCTTTTACACTGCTCCACTCCCGGTCTCTCATTTTACACTGCTCCACTCCCGGTCTCTCCTTTTACACTGCTCCACTCCCGGTCGCACCTTTTACTCTGCTCCACTCCCGGTCTCTCCTTTTACACTGCTCCACTCCCGGTCTCTCCTTTTACACTGCTCCACTCCCGGTCTCTCCTTTTACACTGCTCCACTCCCGGTCTCTCCTTTTACACTGCTCCACTCCCGGTCGCACCTTTTACACTGCTCCACTCCCTGTCTCTCCTTTTACACTGCTCCACTCCCGGTCTCTCCTTTTACACTGCTCCACTCCCGGTCGCACCTTTTACACTGCTCCACTCCCTGTCTCTCCTTTTCCACAGCTCCACTACCGGCCTCTCCTTTTACACTGCTCCACTCCCGGTCTCTCCTTTTACACTGCTCCACTCCCGGTCTCTCCTTTTACACTGCTCCACTCCCGGTCGCTCCTTTTACACTGCTCCACTCCCGGTCTCTCCTTTTACACTGCTCCACTCCCGGTCTCTCCTTTTCCTCTGCTCCTCTCCCGACTTCTCCTTTTACACTGCTCCACTCCCGGTCTCTCCTTTTACACTGCTCCACTCCCGGTCTCTCCTTTTACACTGCTCCACTCCCGGTCGCTCCTTTTACACTGCTCCACTCCCGGTCGCTCCTTTTACACGGCTCCACTCCCGGTCTCTCCTTTTACACAGCTCCACTCCCGGCCTCTCCTTTTACTCTGCTCCACTCCTGGTCTCTCCTTTTACACTGCTCCACACCCGGTCTCTCCTTTTACACTGCTCCACTCCCGGTCTCTCCTTTTACACTGCTCCACTCCCGGTCTCTCCTTTTACACTGCTCCACTCCCTGTCTCTCCTTTTACACTGCTCCACTCCCGGTCGCTCCTTTTACACTGCTCCACTCCCGGTCGCTCCTTTTACACGGCTCCACTCCCGGTCTCTCCTTTTACACAGCTCCACTCCCGGCCTCTCCTTTTACTCTGCTCCACTCCTGGTCTCTCCTTTTACACTGCTCCACTCCCGGTCTCTCCTTTTACTCTGCTCCACTCCCGGTCTCTCCTTTTACACTGCTCCACTCCCTGTCTCTCCTTTTACACTGCTCCACTCCCGGTCTCTCCTTTTACTCTGCTCCACTCCCGGTCTCTCCTTTTACACTGCTCCACTCCCGGCCTCTCCTTTTACACTGCTCCACTCCCGGTCTCTCCTTTCACTCTGCTCCTCTCCCGACCTCTCCTTTTACAGTGCTCCACTCCCGGTCTCTCCTTTTACACTGCTCCTCTCCCGACCTCTCCTTTTACAGTGCTCCACTCCCGGTCTCTCCTTTTACACTGCTCCACTCCCGGTCTCTCCTTTTACACTGCTCCACTCCCGGTCTCTCATTTTACACTGCTCCACTCCCGGTCTCTCCTTTTACACTGCTCCACTCCCGGTCGCACCTTTTACTCTGCTCCACTCCCGGTCTCTCCTTTTACACTGCTCCACTCCCGGTCTCTCCTTTTACACTGCTCCACTCCCGGTCTCTCCTTTTACACTGCTCCACTCCCGGTCTCTCCTTTTACACTGCTCCACTCCCGGTCGCACCTTTTACACTGCTCCACTCCCTGTCTCTCCTTTTACACTGCTCCACTCCCGGTCTCTCCTTTTACACTGCTCCACTCCCGGTCGCACCTTTTACACTGCTCCACTCCCTGTCTCTCCTTTTCCACAGCTCCACTACCGGCCTCTCCTTTTACACTGCTCCACTCCCGGTCTCTCCTTTTACACTGCTCCACTCCCGGTCTCTCCTTTTACACTGCTCCACTCCCGGTCGCTCCTTTTACACTGCTCCACTCCCGGTCTCTCCTTTTACACTGCTCCACTCCCGGTCTCTCCTTTTCCTCTGCTCCTCTCCCGACTTCTCCTTTTACACTGCTCCACTCCCGGTCTCTCCTTTTACACTGCTCCACTCCCGGTCTCTCCTTTTACACTGCTCCACTCCCGGTCGCTCCTTTTACACTGCTCCACTCCCGGTCGCTCCTTTTACACGGCTCCACTCCCGGTCTCTCCTTTTACACAGCTCCACTCCCGGCCTCTCCTTTTACTCTGCTCCACTCCTGGTCTCTCCTTTTACACTGCTCCACACCCGGTCTCTCCTTTTACACTGCTCCACTCCCGGTCTCTCCTTTTACACTGCTCCACTCCCGGTCTCTCCTTTTACACTGCTCCACTCCCTGTCTCTCCTTTTACACTGCTCCACTCCCGGTCGCTCCTTTTACACTGCTCCACTCCCGGTCGCTCCTTTTACACGGCTCCACTCCCGGTCTCTCCTTTTACACAGCTCCACTCCCGGCCTCTCCTTTTACTCTGCTCCACTCCTGGTCTCTCCTTTTACACTGCTCCACTCCCGGTCTCTCCTTTTACTCTGCTCCACTCCCGGTCTCTCCTTTTACACTGCTCCACTCCCTGTCTCTCCTTTTACACTGCTCCACTCCCGGTCTCTCCTTTTACTCTGCTCCACTCCCGGTCTCTCCTTTTACACTGCTCCACTCCCGGCCTCTCCTTTTACACTGCTCCACTCCCGGTCTCTCCTTTCACTCTGCTCCACTCCCGGTCTCTCCTTTTACACTGCTCCACTCCCGGTCGCTCCTTTTACACTGCTCCACTCCCGGTCTCTCCTTTTACACTGCTCCACTCCCGGTCTCTCCTTTTACACTGATCCACTCCCGGTCTCTCCTTTTGCACTGCTCCACTCCCGGCCTCTCCTTTTACACTGCTCCACTCCCGGTCTCTCCTTTTACACTGCTCCACTCCCGGCCTCTCCTTTTACACTGCTCCACTCCCGGTCTCTCCTTTTGCACTGCTCCACTCCCGGCCTCTCCTTTTACACTGCTCCACTCCCGGTCTCTCCTTTTACACTGCTCCACTCCCGGTCTCTCCTTTTGCACTGCTCCACTCCCGGCCTCTCCTTTTACACTGCTCCACTCCCGGTCTCTCCTTTTACACTGCTCCACTCCCGGTCTCTCCTTTTACACTGCTCCACTCCCGGTCTCTCCTTTTACTCTGCTCCACCCCCGGTCTCTCCTTTTACTCTGCTCCACTCCCGGTCTCTCCTTTTACTGTGCTCCTCTAACGGTTTCTCCTTTTACTCTGCTTCACTCCCGGTCTCTCCTTTACTCTGCTCCACTCCCGGTCTCTCCTTTTACTCTGCTCCACTCCCGGTCTCTCCTTTTACTCTGCTCCACTCCCGGTCTCTCCTTTTACTCTGCTCCACTCCCTGTCTCTCCTTTTACTCTGCTCCACTCCCGGTCTCTCCTTTTACACTGCTCCACACCCGGTCTCTCCTTTTACTCTGCTCCACTCCCGGTCTCTCCTTTTACACTGCTCCACTCCCCGTCTCTCCTTTTACTCTGCTCCACTCCCTGTCTCTCCTTTTACTCTGCTCCACTCCCGGTCTCTCCTTTTACACTGCTCCACTCCCCGTCTCTCCTTTTACTCTGCTCCACTCCCGGTCTCTCCTTTTACTCTGCTCCAGTCCCGGTCTCTCCTTTTACTCTGCTCCACACCCGGTCTCTCCTTTTACACTGCTCCACTCCCGGTCTCTCCTTTTACTCTGCTCCACTCCCGGTCTCTCCTTTTACTCTGCTCCACTCCCTGTCTCTCCTTTTACTCTGCTCCACTCCCGGTCTCTCCTTTTACACTCCTCCAACCCCGGTCTCTCCTTTTACTCCGTTCCACTCCCTGTCTCTCCTTTTACAGTGCTCCACTCCCGGTCTCTCCTTTTACTCTGCTCCACTCCCGGTCTCTCCTTTACTCTGCTCCACTCCCGGTCTCTCCTTTTACAGTGCTCCACTCCCGGTCTCTCCTTTTACAGTGCTCCGCTCCCGGTCTCTCCTTTTACTCTGCTCCACGCCCGGTCTCTCCTTTACTCTGCTCCACTCCCGGTCTCTCCTTTGAAAGTGCTCCACTCCCGGTTTCTCCTTTTACTCTGCTCCACTCCCGGTCTCTCCTTTTCCAGTGCTCCACTCCCGGTCTCTCCTTTTACTCTGCTTCACTCCCGGTCTCTCCTTTTATTCTGCTCCACTCCCGGTCTCTCCTTTTACTCTGCTCCACTCCCGGTCTCTCCTTTTCCAGTGCTCCACTCCCGGTCTCTCCTTTTACTCTGCTTCACTCCCGGTCTCTCCTTTTATTCTGCTCCACTCCCGGTCGCTCCTTTTACTCTGCTCCACTCCCGGTCTCTCCTTTTACACTGCTCCACTCCCGGTCGCTCCTTTTACACTGCTCTACTCCCGGTCTCTCCTTTTACACAGCTCCACTCCCGGCCTCTCCTTTTACTCTGCTCCACTCCTGGTCTCTCCTTTTACACTGCTCCACTCCCGGTCTCTCCTTTTACACTGCTCCACTCCCGGTCTCTCCTTTGACACTGCTCCACTCCCGGTCTCTCCTTTGACACTGCTCCACTCCCGGTCTCTCCTTTTACACTGCTCCACTCCCGGTCTCTCCTTTTACACTGCTCCACTCCCGGTCTCTCCTTTTACACTGCTCCACTCCCGGTCTCTCCTTTTACACTGCTCCACTCCCTGTCTCTCCTTTTACACTGCTCCACTCCCGGTCGCTCCTTTTACACTGCTCCACTCCCGGTCTCTCCTTTTCCACAGCTCCACTCCCGGCCTCTCCTTTTACACTGCTCCACTCCCGGTCTCTCCTTTCACACTGCTCCACTCCCGGTCTCTCCTTTTACACTGCTCCACTCCCGGTCTCTCCTTTTACACTGCTCCACTCCCGGTCGCTCCTTTTACTCTGCTCCACTCCCGGTCTCTCCTTTTACACTGCTCCACTCCCGGTCGCTCCTTTTACACTGCTCCACTCCCGGTCTCTCCTTTTACACAGCTCCTCTCCCGGACTCTCCTTTTACTCTGCTCCACTCCTGGTCTCTCCTTTTACACTGCTCCACTCCCGGTCTCTCCTTTTACACTGCTCCACTCCCGGTCTCTCCTTTTACACTGCTCCACTCCCGGTCTCTCCTTTTACACTGCTCCACTCCCTGTCTCTCCTTTTACACTGCTCCACTCCCGGTCGCTCCTTTTACACTGCTCCACTCCCGGTCTCTCCTTTTCCACAGCTCCACTCCCGGCCTCTCCTTTTACACTGCTCCACTCCCGGTCTCTCCTTTCACACTGCTCCACTCCCGGTCTCTCCTTTTACACTGCTCCACTCCCGGTCTCTCCTTTTACACTGCTCCACTCCCGGTCACTCCTTTTACACTGCTCCACTCCCGGTCTCTCCTTTTACACTGCTCCACTCCCGGTCTCTCCTTTTACACTGCTCCACTCCCGGTCTCTCCTTTTGCACTGCTCCACTCCCGGTCTCTCCTTTTGCACTGCTCCACTCCCGGCCTCTCCTTTTACACTGCTCCACTCCCGGTCTCTCCTTTTACACTGCTCCACTCCCGGTCTCTCCTTTTACTCTGCTCCACCCCCGGTCTCTCCTTTTACTGTGCTCCTCTACCGGTTTCTCCTTTTACTCTGCTTCACTCCCGGTCTCTCCTTTACTCTGCTCCACTCCCGGCCTCTCCTTTTACAGTGCTCCACTCCCGGTCTCTCCTTTTACTCTGCTCCACTTCCGGTCCCTCCTTTTACTCTACTCCACTCCCGGTCTCTCCTTTAACTCTGCTCCACTCCCTCTCTCTCCCTTTACAGTGCTCCACTCCCGGTCTCTCCTTTTACTCTGCTCCACTCCCAGTCTCTCCTTTTACTCTGCTCCATTCCCGGTCTCTCCGTTTACACTGCTCCACTCCCCGTATCTCCATTTACTCTGCTCCACTCCCGGTCTCTCCTTTTACACTGCTCCACTCCCGGTCTCTCCTTTTACACTGCTCCACTCCCCGTCTCTCCTTTTACTCTGCTCCACTCCCTGTCTCTCCTTTTACTCTGCTCCACACCCGGTCTCTCCTTTTACTCTGCTCCACTCCCGGTCTCTCCTTTTATTCTGCTCCACTCCCGGTCTCTCCTTTTACTCTGCTCCACTCCCGGTCTCTCCTTTTACACTGCTCCAATCCCCGTCTCTCCTTTTACTCTGTTCCACTCCCGGTCTCTCCTTTTATTCTGCTCCACTCCCGGTCTCTCCTTTTACTCTGCTCCACTCCCGGTCTCTCCTTTTACACTGCTCCAATCCCCGTCTCTCCTTTTACTCTGCTCCACTCCCGGTCGCTCCTTTTACACTGCTCCACTCCCGGTCTCTCCTTTTATTCTGCTCCACTCCCGGTCTCTCCTTTTAGTCTGCTCCACTCCCGGTCTCTCCTTTTACTCTGCTCCACTCCCGGTCTCTCCTTTTACTCTGCTCCACTCCCGGTCTCTCCTTTTACTCTGCTCCACTCCCGCTCTTTCCTTTTACAGTGCTCCACTCCCGGTCTCTCCTTTTACTCTGCTCCACTCCCGGTCTCTCCTTTTACTCTGCTCCACTCCCGGTCTCTCCTTTTACACTGCTCCACTCCCGGTCTCTCCTTTTACTCTGCTCCACTCCCGGTCTCTCCTTTTACACTGCTCCACTCCCGGTCTCTCCTTTTACACTGCTCCACTCCCGGTCTCTCGTTTTACACTGCTCCACTCCCCGTCTCTCCTTTTACTCTGCTCCACTCCCTGTCTCTCCTTTTACTCTGCTGCAATCCCGGTCGCTCCTTTTACTCTGCTCCACTCCCGGTCTCTCCTTTTACTCTGCTCCACTCCCGGTCTCTCCTTTTACTCTGCTCCACTCCCGGTCTCTCCTTTTACACTGCTCCACTCCCCGTCTCTCCTTTTACTCTGCTCCACTCCCGGTCTCTCCTTTTACTCTGCTCCACTCCCGGTCTCTCCTTTTACACTGCTCCACTCCCCGTCTCTCCTTTTACTCTGCTCCACTCCCGGTCTCTCCTTTTACTCTGCTCCACTCCCGGTCTCTCCTTTAACTCTGCTCCACTCCCGGTCTCCCCTTTTACAGTGCTCCACTCCCGGTCTCTCCTTTTACTCTGCTCCACTCCCGGTCTCTCCTTTTACACTGCTCCACTCCCGGTCTCTCCTTTTACTCTGCTCCACTCCCGGTCGCTGCTTTTACACTGCTCCACTCCCGGTCTCTCCTTTTACACTGCTCCACTCCCGGTCTCTCCTTTTACACTGCTCCACTCCCGGTCGCTCCTTTTACTCTGCTCCACTCCCGGTCTCTCCTTTTACACTGCTCCACTCCCGGTCTCTCCTTTTACACTGCTCCACTCCCGGTCGCTCCTTTTACTCTGCTCCACTCCCGGTCTCTCCTTTTACACTGCTCCACTCCCGGTCGCTGCTTTTACACTGCTCCACTCCCGGTCTCTCCTTTTACACTGCTCCACTCCCGGTCTCTCCTTTTACACTGCTCCACTCCCGGTCTCTCCTTTTACACTGCTCCACTCCCGGTCTCTCCTTTTACACTGCTCCACTCCCGGTCGCTGCTTTTACACTGCTCCACTCCCGGTCTCTCCTTTTACACTGCTCCACTCCCGGTCTCTCCTTTTACACTGCTCCACTCCCGGTCGCTCCTTTTACTCTGCTCCACTCCCGGTCTCTCCTTTTACACTGCTCCACTCCCGGTCTCTCCTTTTACACTGCTCCACTCCCGGTCTCTCCTTTTACACTGCTCCACTCCCGGTCGCTCCTTTTACTCTGCTCCACTCCCGGTCTCTCCTTTTACTCTGCTCCATTCCCGGTCTCTCCTTTTACACAGCTCCTCTCCCGGACTCTCCTTTTACTCTGCTCCACTCCTGGTCTCTCCTTTTACACTGCTCCACTCCCGGTCTCTCCTTTTACTCTGCTCCACTCCCTGTCTTCTCCTTTTACACTGCTCCACTCCCGGTCTCTCCTTTTACACTGCTCCACTCCCGGTCTCTCCTTTTACACTGCTCCACTCCCGGTCTCTCCTTTTACACTGCTCCACTCCCTGTCTCTCCTTTTACACTGCTCCACTCCCGGTCGCTCCTTTTACACTGCTCCACTCCCGGTCTCTCCTTTTCCACAGCTCCACTCCCGTCCTCTCCTTTTACACTGCTCCACTCCCGGTCTCTCCTTTCACACTGCTCCACTCCCGGTCTCTCCTTTTACACTGCTCCACTCCCGGTCTCTCCTTTTACACTGCTCCACTCCCGGTCTCTCCTTTTACACTGCTCCACTCCCGGTCTCTCCTTTTACACTGCTCCACTCCCGGTCTCTCCTTTTGCACTGCTCCACTCCCGGTCTCTCCTTTTGCACTGCTCCACTCCCGGTCGCTCCTTTTACACTGCTCCACTCCCGGCCTCTCCTTTTACACTGCTCCACTCCCGGTCTCTCCTTTTACTCTGCTCCACTCCCGGTCTCTCCTTTTACACTGCTCCACTCCCGGTCTCTCCTTTTACACTGCTCCACTCCCGGTCTCTCCTTTTACACAGCTCCACTCCCGGCCTCTCCTTTTACACTGCTCCACTCCCGGTCTCTCCTTTTACACTGCTCCACTCCCGGTCTCTCCTTTTACTCTGCTCCACCCCCGGTCTCTCCTTTTACTCTGCTCCACTCCCGGTCACTCCTTTTACTGTGCTCCTCTACCGGTTTCTCCTTTTACTCTGCTTCACTCCCGGTCTCTCCTTTACTCTGCTCCACTCCCGGCCTCTCCTTTTACAGTGCTCCACTCCCGATCTCTCCTTTTACTCTGCTCCACTTCCGATCCCTTCTTTTACTCTACTCCACTCCCGGTCTCTCCTTTAACTCTGCTCCACTCCCGCTCTCTCCCTTTACAGTGCTCCACTCCCGGTCTCTCCTTTAACTCTGCTCCACTCCCGCTCTCTCCCTTTACAGTGCTCCACTCCCGGTCGCTCCTTTTACTCTGCTCCACTCCCGGTCTCTCCGTTTACACTGCTCCACTCCCCGTATCTCCTTTTACTCTGCTCCACTCCCGGTCTCTCCTTTTACACTGCTCCACTCCCGGTCTCTCCTTTTACACTGCTCCACTCCCCGTCTCTCCTTTTACTCTGCTCCACTCCCTGTCTCTCCTTTTACTCTGCTCCACTCCCGGTCTCTCCTTTTACTCTGCTCCACTCCCGGTCTCTCCTTTTATTCTGCTCCACTCCCGGTCTCTCCTTTTACTCTGCTCCACTCCCGGTCTCTCCTTTTACACTGCTCCAATCCCCGTCTCTCCTTTTACTCTGTTCCACTCCCGGTCTCTCCTTTTACTCTGCTCCACTCCCGGTCTCTCCTTTTACTCTGCTCCACTCCCGGTCTCTCCTTTTATTCTGCTCCACTCCCGGTCTCTCCTTTTACTCTGCTCCACTCCCGGTCTCTCCTTTTATTCTGCTCCACTCCCGGTCTCTCCTTTTACTCTGCTCCACTCCCGGTCTCTCCTTTTATTCTGCTCCACTCCCGGTCTCTCCTTTTAGTCTGCTCCACTCCCGGTCTCTCCTTTTACTCTGCTCCACTCCCGGTCTCTCCTTTTACTCTGCTCCACTCCCTGTCTCTCCTTTTACTCTGCTCCACTCCCGGTCTCTCCTTTTACTCTGCTCCACTCCCGGTCTCTCCTTTTACTCTGCTCCACTCCCGGTCTCTCCTTTTACTCTGCTCCACTCCCTGTCTCTCCTTTTACTCTGCTCCAATCCCGGTCTCTCCTTTTACTCTGCTCCACTCCCGGTCTCTCCTTTTACTCTGCTCCACTCCCGGTCTCTCCTTTTCCTCTGCTCCACTCCCGGTCTCTCCTTTTACTCTGCTCCACTCCCTGTCTCTCCTTTTACTCTGCTCCAATCCCGGTCTCTCCTTTTACTCTGCTCCACTCCCGGTCTCTCCTTTTACTCTGCTCCACTCCCGGTCTCTCCTTTTCCTCTGCTCCACTCCCGGTCTCTCCTTTTACACTGCTCCACTCCCCGTCTCTCCTTTTACTCTGCTCCACTCCCGGTCTCTCCTTTTACTCTGCTCCACTCCCGGTCGCTCCTTTTACACTGCTCCACTCCCGGTCTCTCCTTTTACTCTGCTCCACTCCCGGTCTCTCCTTTTATTCTGCTCCACTCCCGGTCTCTCCTTTTACTCTGCTCCACTCCCGGTCTCTCCTTTTACACTGCTCCAATCCCCGTCTCTCCTTTTACACTGCTCCACTCCCGGTCGCTCCTTTTACACTGCTCCACTCCCGGTCTCTCCTTTTATTCTGCTCCACTCCCAGTCTCTCCTTTTAGTCTGCTCCACTCCCGGTCTCTCCTTTTACTCTGCTCCACTCCCGGTCTCTCCTTTTACTCTGCTCCACTCCCGGTCTCTCCTTTTACTCTGCTCCACTCCCGCTCTCTCCTTTTACAGTGCTCCACCCCCGGTCTCTCCTTTTACTCTGCTCCACTCCCGGTCTCTCCTTTTACTCTGCTCCACTCCCGGTCTCTCCTTTTACACTGCTCCACTCCCCGTCTCTCCTTTTACTTTGCTCCACTCCCGGTCTCTCCTTTTACACTGCTCCACTCCCGGTCTCTCCTTTTACTCTGCTCCACTCCCGGTCTCTCCTTTTACACTGCTCCACTCCCCGTCTCTCCTTTTACTCTGCTCCACTCCCGGTCGCTCCTTTTACACTGCTCCACTCCCGGTCTCTCCTTTTACTCTGCTCCACTCCCGGTCTCTCCTTTTATTCTGCTCCACTCCCGGTCTCTCCTTTTACTCTGCTCCACTCCCGGTCTCTCCTTTTACACTGCTCCAATCCCCGTCTCTCCTTTTACACTGCTCCACTCCCGGTCGCTCCTTTTACACTGCTCCACTCCCGGTCTCTCCTTTTACACTGCTCCACTCCCGGTCTCTCCTTTTATTCTGCTCCACTCCCAGTCTCTCCTTTTAGTCTGCTCCACTCCCGGTCTCTCCTTTTACTCTGCTCCACTCCCGCTCTCTCCTTTTACTCTGCTCCACTCCCGGTCTCTCCTTTTACTCTGCTCCACTCCCGGTCTCTCCTTTTACACTGCTCCACTCCCGGTCTCTCCTTTTACACTGCTCCACTCCCGGTCTCTCCTTTTACTCTGCTCCACTCCCGGTCTCTCCTTTTACACTGCTCCACTCCAGGTCTCTCCTTTTACACTGCTCCACTCCCCGTCTCTCCTTTTACTCTGCTCCACTCCCGGTCTCTCCTTTTACACTGCTCCACTCCCGGTCTCTCCTTTTACTCTGCTCCACTCCCGGTCTCTCCTTTTACTCTGCTCCACTCCCGGTCTCTCCTTTTACACTGCTCCACTCCCGGTCTCTCCTTTTACTCTGCTCCACTCCCGGTCTCTTTTTTTACACTGCTCCACTCCCGGTCTCTCCTTTTACTCTGCTCCACTCCCGGTCTCTCCTTTTACTCTGCTCCACTCCCGGTCTCTCCTTTTACACTGCTCCACTCCCGGTCTCTCCTTTTACACTGCTCCACTCCCGGTCTCTCCTTTTACTCTGCTCCACTCCCGGTCTCTCCTTTTACTCTGCTCCACTCCCCGTCTCTCCTTTTACTCTGCTCCACTCCCGGTCTCTCATTTTACTCTGCTCCACTCCCGGTCGCTCCTTTTACACTGCTCCACTCCCGGTCTCTCCTTTTACTCTGCTCCACCCCCGGTCTCTCCTTTTCCTCTGCTCCTCTCCCGACCTCTCCTTTTACACTGCTCCACTCCCGGTCTCTCCTTTTACACTGCTCCACTCCCGGTCGCTCCTTTTACTCTGCTCCACTCCCGGTCTCTCCTTTTACACTGCTCCACTCCCGGTCTCTCCTTTAACACTGCTCCACTCCTGGTCTCTCCTTTTACACTGCTCCACTCCCGGTCTCTCCTTTAACACTGCTCCACTCCTGGTCTCTCCTTTTACACTGCTCCTGTCCAGGTCTCTCCTTTTACACTGTTCCAATCCCGGACTCTCCTTTTACACTGCTCCACTCCCGGTCTCTCCTTTTACACTGCTCCACTCCAGGTCTCTCCTTTCACACTGCTCCACTCCTGGTCTCTCCTTTTACACTGCTCCACTCCCGGTCTCTCCTTTTACTCTGCTCCACTCCCGGTCTCTCCTTTTACTCTGCTCCACTTCCGGTGTCTCCTTTTACACTGCTCCTCTCCCGGTCTCTCCTTTTACACTGCACCACTCCCGGTCGCTCCTTTTACACTGCTCCACTCCCGGTCTCTCCTTTTACACTGCTCCACTCCCGGTCGCTCCTTTTACACTGCTCCACTCCCGGTCTCTCCTTTTACACTGCTCCACTCCCGGTCTCTCCTTTTACACTGCACCACTCCCGGTCGCTCCTTTTACACTGCTCCACTCCCGGTCTCTCCTTTTACACTGCTCCACTCCCGGTCGCTCCTTTTACACTGCTCCACTCCCGGTCTCTCCTTTTCCACTGCTCCACTCCCGGTCTCTCCTTTTACACTGCTCCACTCCCGGTCTCTCCTTTTACACAGCTCCACTCCCGGCCTCTCCTTTTACACTGCTCCACTCCTGGCCTCTCCTTTTACTCTGCTCCACTCCTGGTCTCTCCTTTTACACTGCTCCACTCCCGTTCGCTCCTTTTACACTGCTCCACTCCCGGTCTCTCCTTTTACACAGCTCCACTCCCGGTCTCTCCTTTTACACTGCTCCACTCCCGGTCTTTCCTTTTACTCTGCTCCACTCCCGGTCTCTCCTTTTACTCTGCTCCACTCCCGGTCGCTCCTTTTACTCTGCTCCACTCCCGGTCTCTCCTTTTACACTGCTCCACTCCCGGTCTCTCCTTTTACACAGCTCCACTCCCGGTCTCTCCTTTTACACTGCTCCACTCCCGGTCTCTCCTTTTACACTGCTCCACTCCCGGTCGCTCCTTTTACACTGCTCCACTCCCGGTCTCTCCTTTTACACAGCTCCACTCCCGGCCTCTCCTTTTACTCTGCTCCACTCCCGGTCTCTCCTTTTACACTGCTCCACTCCCGGCCTCTCCTTTTACTCTGCTCCACTCCCGGTCTCTCCTTTTACACTGCTCCACTCCCGGTCTCTCCTTTTACACTGCTCCACTCCCGGTCTCTCCTTTTACACTGCTCCACTCCCGGTCTCTCCTTTTACACTGCTCCACTCCCTGTCTCTCCTTTTACACTGCTCCACTCCCGGTCGCACCTTTTACACTGCTCCACTCCCGGTCTCTCCTTTTACACAGCTCCACTCCCGGCCTCTCCTTTTACTCTGCTCCACTCCCGGTCTCTCCTTTTACACTGCTCCACTCCCGGTCTCTCCTTTTACACTGCTCCACTCCCGGTCTCTCCTTTTACACTGCTCCACTCCCTGTCTCTCCTTTTACACTGCTCCACTCCCGGTCGCACCTTTTACACTGCTCCACTCCCTGTCTCTCCTTTTAGACTGCTCCACTCCCGGTCGCACCTTTTACACTGCTCCACTCCCGGTCTCTCCTTTTACACTGCTCCACTCCCGGTCTCTCCTTTTACACTGCTCCACTCCCTGTCTCTCCTTTTCCACTGCTCCACTCCCGGTCGCACCTTTTACTCTGCTCCACTCCCGGTCTCTCCTTTTACACTGCTCCACTCCCGGTCTCTCCTTTTACACTGCTCCACTCCCGGTCTCTCCTTTTACACTGCTCCACTCCCTGTCTCTCCTTTTACACTGCTCCACTCCCGGTCTCTCCTTTTACACTGCTCCACTCCCTGTCTCTCCTTTTACACTGCTCCACTCCCGGTCGCACCTTTTACACTGCTCCACTCCCGGTCTCCCCTTTTACACTGCTCCACTCCCTGTCTCTCCTTTTACACTGCTCCACTCCCGGTCGCACCTTTTACACTGCTCCACTCCCGGTCTCTCCTTTTACACTGCTCCACTCCCTGTCTCTCCTTTTACACTGCTCCACTCCCGGTCGCTCCTTTTACACTGCTCCACTCCCTGTCTCTCCTTTTACTCTGCTCCACTCCCGGTCTCTCCTTTTACACTGCTCCACTCCCGGTCGCACCTTTTACACTGCTCCACTCCCGGTCTCTCCTTTCACACTGCTCCACTCCCGGTCTCTCCTTTTACACTGCTCCACTCCCGGTCGCTCCTTTTACACTGCTCCACTCCCGGTCTCTCCTTTTACACTGCTCCACTCCCGGTCTCTCCTTTTCCTCTGCTCCTCTCCCGACTTCTCCTTTTACACTGCTCCACTCCCGGTCTCTCCTTTTACACTGCTCCACTCCCGGTCTCTCCTTTTACACTGCTCCACTCCCGGTCTCTCCTTTTCCACAGCTCCACTCCCGGCCTCTCCTTTTACACTGCTCCACTCCCGGTCGCTCCTTTTACACTGCTCCACTCCCGGTCTCTCCTTTTCCACAGCTCCACTCCCGGCCTCTCCTTTTACACTGCTCCACTCCCGGTCTCTCCTTTCACACTGCTCCACTCCCGGTCTCTCCTTTTACACTGCTCCACTCCCGGTCTCTCCTTTTACACTGCTCCACTCCCGGTCTCTCCTTTTACACTGCTCCACTCCCGGTCTCTCCTTTTACACTGCTCCACTCCCGGCCTCTCCTTTTACACTGCTCCACTCCCGGTCTCTCCTTTTACACTGCTCCACTCCCGGTCTCTCCTTTTACACTGATCCACTCCCGGTCTCTCCTTTTGCACTGCTCCACTCCCGGTCTCTCCTTTTGCACTGCTCCACTACCAGTGTCTCCTTTTACACTGCTCCACTCCCGGTCTCTCCTTTTACACTGCTCCACTCCCGGCCTCTCCTTTTACACTGCTCCACTCCCGGCCTCTCCTTTTACACTGCTCCACTCCCGGTCTCTCCTTTTACACTGCTCCACTCCCCGTCTCTCCTTTTACACTGCTCCACTCCCGGTCTCTCCTTTTACTGTGCTCCTCTCCCGGTTTCTCCTTTTACTCTGCTTCACTCCCGGTCTCTCCTTTACTCTGCTCCACTCCCGGTCTCTCCTTTTTCTCTGCTCCACTCCCGGTCTCTCCTTTTACTCTGCTCCACTCCCGGTCTCTCCTTTAACTCTGCTCCTCTCCCGGTCTCTCCCTTTACAGTGCTCCACTCCCGGTCTCTCCTTTTACTCTGCTCCACTCCCGGTCTCTCTTTTTACTCTGCTCCTCTCCCGGTTTCTCCTTTACTCTGCTCCACTCCCGGTCTCTCCTTTTTCTCTGCTCCACTCCCGGTCTCTCCTTTTACTCTGCTCCACTCCCGGTCTCTCCTTTAACTCTGCTCCTCTCCCGCTCTCTCCCTTTACAGTGCTCCACTCCCGGTCTCTCCTTTTACTCTGCTCCACTCCCGGTCTCTCCTTTTACTCTGCTCCACTCCCGGTCTCTCCTTTTACTGTGCTCCTCTCCCGGTTTCTCCTTTTACTCTGCTTCACTCCCGGTCTCGCCTTTACTCTGCTCCACTCCCGGTCTCTCCTTTTTCTCTGCTCCACTCCCGGTCTCTCCTTTTACTCTGCACCACTCCCGGCCTCTCCTTTTACTCTGCTCCACTCCCGGTCTCTCCTTTTTCTCTGCTCCACTCCCGGTCTCTCCTTTTACTCTGCTCCACTCCCGGTCTCTCCTTTTACTCTGCTCCACTCCCGGTCTCTCCTTTTACACTGCTCCACTCCCGGTCTCTCCTTTTACACTGCTCCACTCCCCGTCTCTCCTTTTACTCTGCTCCACCCCCGGTCTCTCCTTTTACTCTGCTCCACTCCCGGTCTCTCCTTTTACTGTGCTCCTCTCCCGGTTTCTCCTTTTACTCTGCTTCACTCCCGGTCTCTCCTTTACTCTGCTCCACTCCCGGTCTCTCCTTTTTCTCTGCTCCACTCCCGGTCTCTCCTTTTACTCTGCTCCACTCCCGGTCTCTCCTTTTACTGTGCTCCTCTCCCGGTTTCTCCTTTACTTTGCTCCACTCCCGGTCTCTCCTTTTTCTCTGCTCCACTCCCGGTCTCTCCTTTTACTCTGCTCCACTCCCGGTCTCTCCTTTAACTCTGCTCCTCTCCCGCTCTCTCCCTTTACAGTGCTCCACTCCCGGTCTCTCCTTTTACTCTGCTCCACTCCTGGTCTCTCCTTTTACTCTGCTCCACTCCCGGTCTCTCCTTTTACTGTGCTCCTCTCCCGGTTTCTCCTTTTACTCTGCTTCACTCCCGGTCTCGCCTTTACTCTGCTCCACTCCTGGTCTCTCCTTTTTCTCTGCTCCACTCCCGGTCTCTCCTTTTACTCTGCTCCACTCCCGGTCTCTCCTTTAACTCTGCTCCTCTCCCGCTCTCTCCCTTTACAGTGCTCCACTCCCGGTCTCTCCTTTTACTCTGCTCCACTCCCGGTCTCTCCTTTTACTCTGCTCCACTCCCGGTCTCTCCTTTTACACTGCTCCCCTCCCGGTCTCTCCTTTTACACTGCTCCACTCCCCGTATCTCCTTTTACTCTGCTCCACTCCCGGTCTCTCCTTTTACTCTGTTCCACTCCCGGTCTCTCCTTTTACTCTGCTCCACTCCCGGTCTCTCCTTTTACTCTGCTCCACTCCCGGTCTCTCCTTTTACTCTGCTCCATTCCCGGTCTCTCCTTTTACACTGCTCCACTCCCGGTCTCTCCTTTTACACTGCTCCACTCCCCGTATCTCCTTTTACTCTGCTCCACTCCCGGTCTCTCCTTTTACTCTGTTCCACTCCCGGTCTCTCCTTTTACTCTGCTCCACTCCCGGTCTCTCCTTTTACTCTGCTCCACTCCCGGTCTCTCCTTTTACTCTGCTCCACTCCCGGTCTCTCCTTTTACACTGCTCCACTCCCCGTATCTCCTTTTACTCTGCTCCACTCCCGGTCTCTCCTTTTACTCTGTTCCACTCCCGGTCTCTCCTTTTACTCTGCTCCACTCCCGGTCTCTCCTTTTACTCTGCTCCACTCCCGGTCTCTCCTTTTACTCTGCTCCACTCCCGGTCTCTCCTTTTACTCTGCTCCACTCCCGGTCTCTCCATTTACACTGCCCCACTCCCGGTCTCTCCTTTTACACTGCTCCACTCCCCGTATCTCCTTTTATTCTGCTCCACTCCCGGTCTCTCCTTTTACTCTGCTCCACTCCCGGTCTCTCCTTTTACTCTGTTCCACTCCCGGTCTCTCCTTTTACTCTGCTCCACTCCCCGTATCTCCTTTTACTCTGCTCCACTCCCGGTCTCTCCTTTTACTCTGCTCCACTCCCGGTCTCTCCTTTACTCTGCTCCACTCCCGGTCTCTCCTTTTTCTCTGCTCCACTCCCGGTCTCTCCTTTTACTCTGCTCCACTCCCGGTCTCTCCTTTTACTGTGCTCCTCTCCCGGTTTCTCCTTTACTTTGCTCCACTCCCGGTCTCTCCTTTTTCTCTGCTCCACTCCCGGTCTCTCCTTTTACTCTGCTCCACTCCCGGTCTCTCCTTTAACTCTGCTCCTCTCCCGCTCTCTCCCTTTACAGTGCTCCACTCCCGGTCTCTCCTTTTACTCTGCTCCACTCCCGGTCTCTCCTTTTACTCTGCTCCACTCCCGGTCTCTCCTTTTACTGTGCTCCTCTCCCGGTTTCTCCTTTTACTCTGCTTCACTCCCGGTCTCGCCTTTACTCTGCTCCACTCCCGGTCTCTCCTTTTTCTCTGCTCCACTCCCGGTCTCTCCTTTTACTCTGCTCCACTCCCGGTCTCTCCTTTAACTCTGCTCCTCTCCCGCTCTCTCCCTTTACAGTGCTCCACTCCCGGTCTCTCCTTTTACTCTGCTCCACTCCCGGTCTCTCCTTTTACTCTGCTCCACTCCCGGTCTCTCCTTTTACACTGCTCCACTCCCGGTCTCTCCTTTTACACTGCTCCACTCCCCAAATCTCCTTTTACTCTGCTCCACTCCCGGTCTCTCCTTTTACTCTGTTCCACTCCCGGTCTCTCCTTTTACTCTGCTCCACTCCCGGTCTCTCCTTTTACTCTGCTCCACTCCCGGTCTCTCCTTTTACTCTGCTCCATTCCCGGTCTCTCCTTTTACACTGCTCCACTCCCGGTCTCTCCTTTTACACTGCTCCACTCCCCGTATCTCCTTTTACTCTGCTCCACTCCCGGTCTCTCCTTTTACTCTGTTCCACTCCCGGTCTCTCCTTTTACTCTGCTCCACTCCCGGTCTCTCCTTTTACTCTGCTCCACTCCCGGTCTCTCCTTTTACTCTGCTCCACTCCCGGTCTCTCCTTTTACACTGCTCCACTCCCCGTATCTCCTTTTACTCTGCTCCACTCCCGGTCTCTCCTTTTACTCTGTTCCACTCCCGGTCTCTCCTTTTACTCTGCTCCACTCCCGGTCTCTCCTTTTACTCTGCTCCACTCCCGGTCTCTCCTTTTACTCTGCTCCACTCCCGGTCTCTCCATTTACACTGCCCCACTCCCGGTCTCTCCTTTTACACTGCTCCACTCCCCGTATCTCCTTTTATTCTGCTCCACTCCCGGTCTCTCCTTTTACTCTGCTCCACTCCCGGTCTCTCCTTTTACTCTGTTCCACTCCCGGTCTCTCCTTTTACTCTGCTCCACTCCCCGTATCTCCTTTTACTCTGCTCCACTCCCGGTCTCTCCTTTTACTCTGCTCCACTCCCGGTCTCTCCTTTTACTCTGCTCCACTCCCGGTGTCTCCTTTTACTCTGTTCCACTCCCGGTCTCTCCTTTTACTCTGCTCCACTCCCGGTCTCTCCTTTTACTCTGTTCCACTCCCGGTGTCTCCTTTTACTCTGTTCCACTCCCGGTCTCTCCTTTTACTCTGCTCCACTCCCGGTCTCTCCTTTTACTCTGTTCCACTGCCGGTCTCTCCTTTTACACTGCTCCACTCCCCGTATCTCCTTTTACTCTGTTCCACTCCCGGTCTCTCCTTTTACTCTGCTCCACTCCCGGTCTCTCCTTTTACTCTGCTCCACTCCCGGTCTCTCCTTTTACTCTGCTCCACTCCCGGTCTCTCCTTTTACTCTGCTCCACTCCCGGTCTCTCCTTTTACACTGCCCCACTCCCGGTCTCTCCTTTTACACTGCTCCACTCCCCGTATCTCCTTTTATTCTGCTCCACTCCCGGTCTCTCCTTTTACTCTGCTCCACTCCCGGTCTCTCCTTTTACTCTGTTCCACTCCCGGTCTCTCCTTTTACTCTGCTCCACTCCCCGTATCTCCTTTTACTCTGCTCCACTCCCGGTCTCTCCTTTTACTCTGTTCCACTCCCGGTCTCTCCTTTTACTCTGTTCCACTCCCGGTCTCTCCTTTTACTCTGCTCCACTCCCCGTATCTCCTTTTACTCTGCTCCACTCCCGGTCTCTTCTTTTACTCTGTTCCACTCCCGGTCTCTCCTTTTACTCTGTTCCACTCCCGGTCTCTCCTATTACTCTGTTCCACTCCCGGTCTCTCCTTTTACTCTGCTCCACTCCCGGTCTCTCCTTTTACTCTGCTCCACTCCCCGTATCTCCTTTTACTCTGTTCCACTCCCGGTCTCTCCTTTTACTCTGCTCCACTCCCGGTCTCTCCTTTTACTCTGCTCCACTCCCGGTCTCTCCTTTTACTCTGCTTCACTCCCGGTCTCTCCTTTTACTCTGCTCCACTCCCGGTCTCTCCTTTTACTCTGCTCCACTCCCGGTCTCTCCTTTTACTCTGCTCCACTCCCGGTCTCTCCTTTTACACTGCTCCACTCCCGGTCTCTCCTTTTACTCTGCTCCACTCCCGGTCTCTCCTTTTACTCTGCTCCACTCCCGGTCTCTCCTTTTACTCTGTTCCACTCCCGGTCTCTCCTTTTACTCTGCTCCTCTCCCGGGCTCTCCTTTTACTCTGCTCCACTCCCGGTCTCTCCTTTTACTCTGCTACACTCCCGGTCTCTCCTTTTACTCTGCTCCACTCCCGGTCTCTCCTTTTACTCTGCTCCACTCCCGGTCTCTCCTTTTACACTGCTCCACTCCCGATCTCTCCTTTTACACTGCTCCACTCTCGGTCTCTCCTTTTACTCTGCTCCACTCTCGGTCTCTCCTTTTACTCTGCTCCACTCCCGGTCTCTCCTTTTACTCTGCTTCACTCCCGGTCTCTCCTTTTACAGTGCTCCACTCCCGGTCTCTCCTTTTACACTGCTCCACTCCTGGTCTCTCCTTTTACTCTGCTCCACTCCCGGTCTCTCCTTTTACTCTGCTCCACTCCCGGTCTCTCCTTTTACTCTGTTCCACTCCCGGTCTCTCCTTTTACTCTGCTCCTCTCCCGGTCTCTCCTTTTACTCTGCTCCACTCTCGGTCTCTCCTTTTACTCTGCTCCACTCCCGGTCTCTCCTTTTACTCTGCTCCACTCTCGGTCTCTCCTTTTACTCTGCTCCACTCCCGGTCTCTCCTTTTACTCTGCTCCACTCCCGGTCTCTCCTTTTACAGTGCTCCACTCCCGGTCTCTCCTTTTACTCTGCTCCACTCCTGGTCTCTCCTTTTACTCTGCTCCACTCCCGGTCTCTCCTTTTACTCTGCTCCACTCCCGGTCTCTCCTTTTACTCTGTTCCACTCCCGGTCTCTCCTTTTACTCTGCTCCACTCCCGGTCTCTCCTTTTATTCTGCTCCACTCCCGGTCTCTCCTTTTACTCAGTTCCACTCCCGGTCTCTCCTTTTACTCTGCTCTACTCCCGGTCTCTCCTTTTACTCTGCTCCACTCTCGGTCTCTCCTTTTACTCTGCTCCACTCCCGGTCTCTCCTTTTACTCTGCTCCACTCCCGGTCTCTCCTTTTACTCTGCTCCACTCTCGGTCTCTCCTTTTACTCTGCTCCACTCCCGGTCTCTCCTTTTACTCTGCTCCACTCTCGGTCTCTCCTTTTACTCTGCTCCACTCCCGGTCTCTCCTTTTACTCTGCTCCACTCTCGGTCTCTCCTTTTACTCTGCTCCACTCCCGGTCTCTCCTTTTACTCTGCTCCACTCCCGGTCTCTCCTTTTACAGTGCTCCACTCCCGGTCTCTCCTTTTACTCTGCTCCACTCCCGGTCTCTCCTTTTACACTGCTCCACTCCCGATCTCTCCTTTTACACTGCTCCACTCTCGGTCTCTCCTTTTACTCTGCTCCACTCTCGGTCTCTCCTTTTACTCTGCTCCACTCCCGGTCTCTCCTTTTACTCTGCTCCACTCCCGGTCTCTCCTTTTACAGTGCTCCACGCCCGGTCTCTCCTTTTACACTGCTCCACTCCTGGTCTCTCCTTTTACTCTGCTCCACTCTCGGTCTCTCCTTTTACTCTGCTCCACTCCCGGTCTCTCCTTTTACTCTGCTCCACTCCCGGTCTCTCCTTTTACAGTGCTCCACGCCCGGTCTCTCCTTTTACACTGCTCCACTCCTGGTCTCTCCTTTTACTCTGCTCCACTCCCGGTCTCTCCTTTTACTCTGCTCCACTCCCGGTCTCTCCTTTTACTCTGTTCCACTCCCGGTCTCTCCTTTTACTCTGCTCCTCTCCCGGTCTCTCCTTTTACTCTGCTCCACTCTCGGTCTCTCCTTTTACTCTGCTCCACTCCCGGTCTCTCCTTTTACTCTGCTCCACTCTCGGTCTCTCCTTTTACTCTGCTCCACTCCCGGTCTCTCCTTTTTCTCTGCTCCACTCCCGGTCTCTCCTTTTACAGTGCTCCACTCCCGGTCTCTCCTTTTACTCTGCTCCACTCCTGGTCTCTCCTTTTACTCTGCTCCACTCCCGGTCTCTCCTTTTACTCTGCTCCACTCCCGGTCTCTCCTTTTACTCTGTTCCACTCCCGGTCTCTCCTTTTACTCTGCTCCACTCCCGGTCTCTCCTTTTACTCTGCTCCACTCCCGGTCTCTCCTTTTACTCAGTTCCACTCCCGGTCTCTCCTTTTACTCTGTTCCACTCCCGGTCTCTCCTTTTACTCTGCTCCACCCCCGGTCTCTCCTTTTACTCTGTTCCACTCCCGGTCTCTCCTTTTACTCTGCTCCACTCCCGGTCTCTCCTTTTACTCTGCTCCACTCCCGGTCTCTCCTTTTACTCAGTTCCACTCCCGGTCTCTCCTTTTACTCTGTTCCACTCCCGGTCTCTCCTTTTACTCTGCTCCACTCTCGGTCTCTCCTTTTACTCTGCTCCACTCCCGCTCTCTCCTTTTACTCTGCTCCACTCCCGGTCTCTCCTTTTACTCTGCTCCACTCTCGGTCTCTCCTTTTACTCTGCTCCACTCCCGGTCTCTCCTTTTACTCTGCTCCACTCTCGGTCTCTCCTTTTACTCTGCTCCACTCCCGGTCTCTCCTTTTACTCTGCTCCACTCTCGGTCTCTCCTTTTACTCTGCTCCACTCCCGGTCTCTCCTTTTACTCTGCTCCACTCCCGGTCTCTCCTTTTACTCTGCTCCACTCTCGGTCTCTCCTTTTACTCTGCTCCACTCCCGGTCTCTCCTTTTACTCTGCTCCACTCCCGGTCTCTCCTTTTACTCTGCTCCACTCCCGGTCTCTCCTTTTACTCTGTTCCACTCCCGGTCTCTCCTTTTACAGTGCTCCACTCCCGGTCTCTCCTTTTACAGTGCTCCACTCCCGGTCTCTCCTTTTACTCTGCTCCACTCCCGGTCTCTCCTTTTACAGTGCTCCACTCCCGGTCTCTCCTTTTACTCTGCTCCACTCCCGGTCTCTCCTTTTACTCTGCTCCACTCCCGGTCTCTCCTTTTACTCTGCTCCACTCCCGGTCTCTCCTTTTACAGTGCTCCACTCCCGGTCTCTCCTTTTACAGTGCTCCACTCCCGGTCTCTCCTTTTACTCTGCTCCACTCCCGGTCTCTCCTTTTACACTGCTCCACTCCCGGTCTCTCCTTTTACTCTGTTCCACTCCCGGTCTCTCCTTTTACTCTGCTCCACTCCCGGTCTCTCCTTTTACTCTGTTCCACTCCCGGTCTCTCCTTTTACTCTGTTCCACTCCCGGTCTCTCCTTTTACTCTGCTCCACTCCCGGTCTCTCCTTTTACACTGCTCCACTCCCGGTCTCTCCTTTTACACTGCTCCACTCCCGGTCTCTCCTTTTACTCTGCTCCACTCCCGGTCTCTCCTTTTCCAGTGCTCCACTCCCGGTCTCTCCTTTTACTCTGCTTCACTCCCGGTCTCTCCTTTTATTCTGCTCCACTCCCGGTCTCTCCTTTTACTCTGCTCCACTCCCGGTCTCTCCTTTTACTCTGCTCCACTCCCGGTCTCTCCTTTTACTCTGCTCCACTCCCGGTCTCTCCTTTTACTCTGCTCCACTCCCGGTCTCTCCTTTTACTCTGCTCCACTCCCGGTCTCTCCTTTTACTCTGCTCCACTCCCGGTCTCTCCTTTTACTCTGCTCCACTCCCGGTCTCTCCTTTTACTCTGCTCCACTCCCGGTCTCTCCTTTTACTCTGCTCCACTCCCGGTCTCTCCTTTTACTCTGCTCCACTCCCGGTCTCTCCTTTTACTCTGCTCCACTCCCGGTCTCTCCTTTTACTCTGCTCCACTCCCGGTCTCTCCTTTTACTCTGCTCCACTCCCGGTCTCTCCTTTTACACTGCTGCACTCCCGGTCTCTCCTTTTACACTGCTCCACTCCCGGACTCTCCTTTTACTCTGCTCCACTCCCGGTCTCTCCTTTTACACTGCTCCACTCTCGGTCTCTCCTTTTACTCTGCTCCACTCCCGGTCTCTCCTTTTACTCTGCTCCACTCCCGGTCTCTCCTTTTACACTGCTCCACTCTCGGTCTCTCCTTTTACTCTGCTCCACTCCCGGTCTCTCCTTTTACTCTGCTCCACTCCCGGTCTCTCCTTTTACTCTGCTCCACTCCCGGTCTCTCCTTTTACACTGCTCCACTCCCGGTCTCTCCTTTTACTCTGCTCCACTCCCGGTCTCTCCTTTTACTCTGCTCCACTCCCGGTCTCTCCTTTTACTCTGCTCCACTCCCGGTCTCTCCTTTTACTCTGCTCCACTCCCGGTCTCTCCTTTTACACTGCTCCACTCCCGGTCTCTCCTTTTACTCTGCTCCACTCCTGGTCTCTCCTTTTACACTGCTCCACTCCCGGTCTCTCCTTTTACACTGCTCCACTCCCGGTCTCTCCTTTTACACTGCTCCACTCCCGGTCTCTCCTTTTACTCTGCTCCACTCCCGGTCTCTCCTTTTACACTGCTCCACTCCCGGTCTCTCCTTTTACTCTGCTTCACTCCCGGTCTCTCCTTTTATTCTGCTCCACTCCCGGTCTCTCCTTTTACTCTGCTCCATTCCCGGTCTCTCCTTTTATTCTGCTCCACTCCCGGTCTCTCCTTTTACTCTGCTCCATTCCCGGTCTCTCCTTTTATTCTGCTCCACTCCCGGTCTCTCCTTTTACACTGCTCCACTCCCGGTCTCTCCTTTTACTCTGCTTCACTCCCGGTCTCTCCTTTTACTCTGCTCCACTCCCGGTCTCTCCTTTTACTCTGCTTCACTCCCGGTCTCTCCTTTTACACTGCTCCACTCCCGGTCTCTCCTTTTACTCTGCTCCACTCCCGGTCTCTCCTTTTACTCTGCTCCACTCCCGGTCTCTCCTTTTACTCTGCTTCACTCCCGGTCTCTCCTTTTACTCTGCTTCACTCCCGGTCTCTCCTTTTACTCTGCTCCACTCCCGGTCTCTCCTTTTCCAGTGCTCCACTCCCGGTCGCTCCTTTTACTCTGCTCCACTCCCGGTCTCTCCTTTTACTCTGCTTCACTCCCGGTCTCTCCTTTTACACTGCTTCACTCCCGGTCTCTCCTTTTATTCTGCTCCACTCCCGGTCTCTCCTTTTACTCTGCTCCACTCCCGGTCTCTCCTTTTACTCTGCTCCACTCCCGGTCTCTCCTTTTACACTGCTCCACTCCCGGTCTCTCCTTTTACACTGCTCCACTCCCGGTCTCTCCTTTTACACTGCTCCACTCCCGGTCTCTCCTTTTACACTGCTCCACTCCCGGTCTCTCCTTTTACTCTGCTCCACTCCCGGTCTCTCCTTTTACTCTGCTCCACTCCCGGTCTCTCCTTTTACTCTGCTCCACTCCCGGTCTCTCCTTTTACACTGCTCCACTCCCGGTCTCTCCTTTTACACTGCTCCACTCCCGGTCTCTCCTTTTACTCTGCTCCACTCCCGGTCTCTCCTTTTACTCTGCTTCACTCCCGGTCTCTCCTTTTACACTGCTCCACTCCCGGTCGCTCCTTTTACTCTGCTCCACTCCCGGTCTCTCCTTTTACTCTGCTCCACTCCCGGTCTCTCCTTTTCCAGTGCTCCACTCCCGGTCGCTCCTTTTACTCTGCTCCACTCCCGGTCTCTCCTTTTACACTGCTCCACTCCCGGTCTCTCCTTTTACACTGCTCCACTCCCGGTCGCTCCTTTTACACTGCTCCACTCCCGGTCTCTCCTTTTACACTGCTCCACTCCCGGTCTCTCCTTTTACACTGCTCCACTCCCGGTCTCTCCTTTTACACTGCTCCACTCCCGGTCTCTCCTTTTACACTGCTCCACTCCCGGTCTCTCCTTTTACTCTGCTCCACTCCCGGTCTCTCCTTTTCCAGTGCTCCACTCCCGGTCGCTCCTTTTACTCTGCTCCACTCCCGGTCTCTCCTTTTACACTGCTCCACTCCCGGTCTCTCCTTTTACTCTGCTTCACTCCCGGTCTCTCCTTTTACACTGCTCCACTCCCGGTCGCTCCTTTTACACTGCTCCACTCCCGGTCTCTCCTTTTACACTGCTCCACTCCCGGTCTCTCCTTTTACACTGCTCCACTCCCGGTCTCTCCTTTTTCTCTGCTCCACTCCCGGTCGCTCCTTTTACTCTGCTCCACTCCCGGTCTCTCCTTTTACACTGCTCCACTCCCGGTCTCTCCTTTTACTCTGCTTCACTCCCGGTCTCTCCTTTTACACTGCTCCACTCCCGGTCTCTCCTTTTACACTGCTCCACTCCCGGTCTCTCCTGTTACTCTGCTTCACTCCCGGTCTCTCCTTTTATTCTGCTCCACTCCCGGTCTCTCCTTTTACTCTGCTCCACTCCCGGTCTCTCCTTTTACACTGCTCCACTCCCGGTCTCTCCTCTTACTCTGCTCCACTCCCGGTCTCTCCTTTTCCAGTGCTCCACTCCCGGTCGCTCCTTTTACTCTGCTCCACTCCCGGTCTCTCCTTTTACACTGCTCCACTCCCGGTCTCTCCTTTTACACTGCTCCACTCCCGGTCTCTCCTTTTACTCTGCTTCACTCCCGGTCTCTCCTTTTACACTGCTCCACTCCCGGTCTCTCCTTTTACACTGCTCCACTCCCGGTCTCTCCTTTTACTCTGCTTCACTCCCGGTCTCTCCTTTTACTCTGCTCCACTCCCGGTCTCTCCTTTTACTCTGCTCCACTCCCGGTCTCTCCTTTTACACTGCTCCACTCCCGGTCTCTCCTTTTACACTGCTCCACTCCCGGTCTCTCCTTTTACTCTGCTTCACTCCCGGTCTCTCCTTTTATTCTGCTCCACTCCCGGTCTCTCCTTTTACTCTGCTCCACTCCCGGCCTCTCCTTTTACTCTGCTCCACTCCCGGTCTCTCCTTTTACACTGCTCCACTCCCGGTCTCTCCTTTTACACTGCTCCACTCCCGGTCTCTCCTTTTACACTGCTCCATTCCCGGTCTCTCCTTTTACACTGCTCCACTCCTGGTCTCTCCTTTTACACTGCTCCACTCCCGGTCTCTCCTTTTACACTGCTCCACTCCCGGTCTCTCCTTTTACACTGCTCCACTCCCGGTCGCTCCTTTTACACTGCTCCACTCCCGGTCTCTCCTTTTACACTGCTCCACTCCCGGTCTCTCCTTTTACTCTGCTCCACTCCCGGTCGCTCCTTTTACTCTGCTCTACTCCCGGTCTCTCCTTTTACACAACTCCACTCCCGGCCTCTCCTTTTACTCTGCTCCACTCCCGGTCTCTCCTTTTACACTGCTCCACTCCTGGTCTCTCCTTTTACACTGCTCCACTCCCGGTCTCTCCTTTTACACTGCTCCACTCCCGGTCTCTCCTTTTACACTGCTCCACTCCCGGCCTCCCCTTTTACACTGCTCCACTCCCGGTCTCTCCTTTTACACTGCTCCACTCCCGGTCGCTCCTTTTACACTGCTCTACTCCCGGTCTCTCCTTTTACACTGCTCCACTCCCGGTCTCTCCTTTTACTCTGCTCCACTCCCGGTCTCTCCTTTTCCTCTGCTCCACTCCCGGTCTCTCCTTTTACTCTGCTCCACTCCCGGTCTCTCCTTTTCCTCTGCTCCACTCCCGGTCTCTCCTTTTACTCTGCTCCACTCCCGGTCTCTCCTTTTACTCTGCTCTACTCCCGGTCTCTCCTTTTACACAACTCCACTCCCGGCCTCTCCTTTTACTCTGCTCCACTCCTGGTCTCTCCTTTTACACTGCTCCACTCCCGGTCTCTCCTTTTACACTGCTCCACTCCCGGTCTCTCCTTTTACACTGCTCCACTCCCGGTCTCTCCTTTTACACTGCTCCACTCCCGGTCTCTCCTTTTACACTGCTCCACTCCCGGTCTCTCCTTTTACTCTGCTCCACTCCCGGTCTCTCCTTTTACACTGCTCCACTCCCGGTCTCTCCTTTTACACTGCTCCACTCCCGGTCTCTCCTTTTACACTGCTCCACTCCCCGTCTCTCCTTTTACTCTGCTCCACTCCCGGTCTCTCCTTTTACACTGCTCCACTCCCGGTCTCTCCTTTTACACTGCTCCACTCCCGGTCTCTCCTTTTACACTGCTCCACTCCCGGTCTCTCCTTTTACACTGCTCCACTCCCGGTCTCTCCTTTTACACTGCTCCTCTCCCGGTCTCTCCTTTTACACTGCTCCACTCCCGGTCGCTCCTTTTACACTGCTCCACTCCCGGTCTCTCCTTTTACACTGCTCCACTCCAGGTCTCTCCTTTTACTCTGCTCCACTCCCGGTCGCTCCTTTTACTCTGCTCTACTCCCGGTCTCTCCTTTTACACAACTCCACTCCCGGCCTCTCCTTTTACTCTGCTCCACTCCCGGTCTCTCCTTTTACACTGCTCCACTCCTGGTCTCTCCTTTTACTCTGCTCCACTCCCGGTCTCTCCTTTTACACTGCTCCACTCCCGGTCTCTCCTTTTACACTGCTCCACTCCCGGCCTCCCCTTTTACACTGCTCCACTCCCGGTCTCTCCTTTTACACTGCTCCACTCCCCGTCTCTCCTTTTACTCTGCTCCACCCCCGGTCTCTCCTTTTACTCTGCTCCACTCCCGGTCACTCCTTTTACTGTGCTCCTCTCCCGGTTTCTCCTTTTACTCTGCTTCACTCCCGGTCTCTCCTTTTACTCTGCTCCACTCCCGGTCACTCCTTTTACTGTGCTCCTCTCCCTGTCTCTCCTTTTACTCTGCTCCACTCCCGGTCTCTCCTTTTACTCTGCTCCACTCCCGGTCTCTCCTTTTACTCTGCGCCACTCCCGGTCTCTCCTTTTACTCTGCTCCACTCCCGGTCTCTCCTTTTACTCTGCTCCACTCCCGGTCTCTCCTTTTACACTGCTCCACTCCCGGTCTCTCCTTTTAAACTGCTCGACTCCCCGTCTCTCCTTTTACTCTGCTCCACTCCCTGTCTCTCCTTTTAATCTGCTCCACTCCCGGTCTCTCCTTTTACTCTGCTCCACTCCCGGTCTCTCCTTTTACTCTGCTCCACTCCCGGTCTCTCCTTTTGCAGTGCTCCACTCCCGGTCTCTCCTTTTACACTGCTCCACTCCCGGTCTCTCCTTTTACAGTGCTCCACTCCCGGTCCCTCCTTTTACTCTGCACCACTCCCGGTCTCTCCTTTACTCTGCTCCACTCCCGGTCTCTCCTTTTACAGTGCTCCACTCCCGGTCTCTCCTTTTACAGTGCTCCACTCCCGGTCTCTCCTTTTACTCTGCTCCACTCCCGGTCTCTCCTTTACTCTGATCCACTCCCGGTCTCTCCTTTTACAGTGCTCCACTCCCGGTCTCTCCTTTTACTCTGCTCCACTCCCGGTCTCTCCTCTACTCTGCTCCACTCCCGGTCTCTCCTTTGAAAGTGCTCCACTCCCGGTCTCTCCTTTTACTCTGCTCCACTCCCGGTCTCTCCTTTTACAGTGCTCCACTCCCGGTCTCTCCTTTTACTCTGCTTCACTCCCGGTCTCCCCTTTTTTTCTGCTCCACTCCCGGTCTCTCCTTTTACTCTGCTCCACTCCCGGTCTCCCCTTTTACACTGCTCCACGCGCGGTCTCTCCTTTTACTCTGCTCCACTCCCGGTCCCTCCTTTTACACTGCTCCACTCCCGGTCTCTCCTTTTACTCTGCTCCACTCCCGGTCCCTCCTTTTACACTGCTCCACTCCCGGTCTCTCCTTTTACTCTGCTCCACTCCCGGTCTCTCCTTTTACTCTGCTCCACTCCCGTTCTCTCCTTTTACTCTGCTCCACTCCCGGCCTCTCCTTTTACACTGCTCCACCCCCGGTCTCTCCTTTTCCTCTGCTCCACTCCCGAACACTCCTTTTACACTGCTCCACTCCCGGTCGCTCCTTTTACACTGCTCCACCCCCGGTCTCTCCTTTTCCTCTGCTCCACTCCCGACCTCTCCTTTTACACTGCTCCACTCCCGGTCGCTCCTTTTACACTGCTCCACTCCCGGTCTCTCCTTTTACACTGCTCCACTCCCGGTCTCTCCTTTTACACTGCTCCACTCCCGGTCGCTCCTTTTACTCTGCTCCACTCCCGGTCTCTCCTTTTACACTGCTCCACTCCCGGTCACTCCTTTTACACTGCTCCTCTCCCGGTCTCTCCTTTTACACTGCTCCACTCCCGGTCGCTCCTTTTACACTGCTCCACGCGCGGTCTCTCCTTTTACACTGCTCCACTCCCGGTCTCTCCTTTTACTCTGCTCCACTCCCGGTCTCTCCTTTTACTCTGCTCCACTCCCGGTCTCTCCTTTTTCAGTGCTCCACTCCCGTTCTCTCCTTTTAATCTGCTCCACTCCCGACCTCTCCTTTTACACTGCTCCACCCCCGGTCTCTCCTTTTCCTCTGCTCCACTCCCGACCTCTCCTTTTACACTGCTCCACTCCCGGTCGCTCCTTTTACACTGCTCCACTCCATGTCTCTCCTTTTACACTGCTCCACACTCAGTCGCTCCTTTTACACTGCTCCACCCCCGGTCTCTCCTTTTCCTCTGCTCCACACCCGACCTCTCCTTTTACACTGCTCCACTCCCCGTCTCTCCTTTTACACTGCTCCACTCCCGGTCTCTCCTTTTACACTGCTCCACTCCCGGTCGCTCCTTTTACTCTGCTCCACACCCGACCTCTCCTTTTACACTGCTCCACTTCCCGTCTCTCCTTTTACACTGCTCCACTCCCCGTCCCTCCTTTTACACTGCTCCACTCCCGGTCTCTCCTTTTACTCTGCTCCACTCCCGGTCACTCCCTTTACTGTGCTCCTCTCCCGGTTTCTCCTTTTACTGTGCTTCACTCCCGGTCTCTCCTTTACTCTGCTCCACTCCTGGCCTCTCCTTTTACAGTGCTCCACTCCCGGTCTCTCCTTTTACTCTGCTCCACTCCCGGTCTCTCCTTTTACTCTGCTCCACTCCCGATCTCTCCTTTAACTCTGCTCCACTCCCGCTCTCTCCTTTTACAGTGCTGCACTCCCGGTCTCTCCTTTTACTCTGCTCCACTCCCGGTCTCTCCTTTTACTCTGCTCCACCCCCGGTCTCTCCTTTTACACTGCTCCACTCCCCGTCTCTCCTTTTACTCTGCTCCACCCCCGGTCTCTCCTTTTACTCTGCTCCACTCCCGGTCACTCCTTTTACTGTGCTCCTCTCCCGGTTTCTCCTTTTACTCTGCTTCACTCCCGGTTTCTCCTTTTACTCTGCTCCACTCCCGGTCACTCCTTTTACTGTGCTCCTCTCCCTGTCTCTCCTTTTACTCTGCTCCACTCCCGGTCTCTCCTTTTACTCTGCTCCACTCCCGGTCTCTCACTTTAACTCTGCGCCACTCCCGGTCTCTCCTTTTACTCTGCTCCACTCCCGGTCTCTCCTTTTACTCTGCTCCACTCCCGGTCTCTCCTTTTACACTGCTCCACTCCCGGTCTCTCCTTTTAAACTGCTCCACTCCCCGTCTCTCCTTTTACTCTGCTCCACTCCCTGTCTCTCCTTTTAATCTGCTCCACTCCCGGTCTCTCCTTTTACTCTGCTCCACTCCCGGTCTCTCCTTTTACTCTGCTCCACTCCCGGTCTCTCCTTTTGCAGTGCTCCACTCCCGGTCTCTCCTTTTACACTGCTCCACTCCCGGTCTCTCCTTTTACAGTGCTCCACTCCCGGTCCCTCCTTTTACTCTGCACCACTCCCGGTCTCTCCTTTACTCTGCTCCACTCCCGGTCTCTCCTTTTACAGTGCTCCACTCCCGGTCTCTCCTTTTACAGTGCTCCACTCCCGGTCTCTCCTTTTACTCTGCTCCACTCCCGGTCTCTCCTTTACTCTGATCCACTCCCGGTCTCTCCTTTTACAGTGCTCCACTCCCGGTCTCTCCTTTTACTCTGCTCCACTCCCGGTCTCTCCTCTACTCTGCTCCACTCCCGGTCTCTCCTTTGAAAGTGCTCCACTCCCGGTCTCTCCTTTTACTCTGCTCCACTCCCGGTCTCTCCTTTTACAGTGCTCCACTCCCGGTCTCTCCTTTTACTCTGCTTCACTCCCGGTCTCCCCTTTTTTTCTGCTCCACTCCCGGTCTCTCCTTTTACTCTGCTCCACTCCCGGTCTCCCCTTTTACACTGCTCCACGCGCGGTCTCTCCTTTTACTCTGCTCCACTCCCGGTCCCTCCTTTTACACTGCTCCACTCCCGGTCTCTCCTTTTACTCTGCTCCACTCCCGGTCCCTCCTTTTACACTGCTCCACTCCCGGTCTCTCCTTTTACTCTGCTCCACTCCCGGTCTCTCCTTTTACTCTGCTCCACTCCCGTTCTCTCCTTTTACTCTGCTCCACTCCCGGCCTCTCCTTTTACACTGCTCCACCCCCGGTCTCTCCTTTTCCTCTGCTCCACTCCCGACCTCTCCTTTTACACTGCTCCACTCCCGGTCGCTCCTTTTACACTGCTCCACCCCCGGTCTCTCCTTTTCCTCTGCTCCACTCCCGACCTCTCCTTTTACACTGCTCCACTCCCGGTCGCTCCTTTTACACTGCTCCACTCCCGGTCTCTCCTTTTACACTGCTCCACTCCCGGTCTCTCCTTTTACACTGCTCCACTCCCGGTCGCTCCTTTTACTCTGCTCCACTCCCGGTCTCTCCTTTTACACTGCTCCACTCCCGGTCACTCCTTTTACACTGCTCCTCTCCCGGTCTCTCCTTTTACACTGCTCCACTCCCGGTCGCTCCTTTTACACTGCTCCACGCGCGGTCTCTCCTTTTACACTGCTCCACTCCCGGTCTCTCCTTTTACTCTGCTCCACTCCCGGTCTCTCCTTTTACTCTGCTCCACTCCCGGTCTCTCCTTTTTCAGTGCTCCACTCCCGACCTCTCCTTTTACACTGCTCCACCCCCGGTCTCTCCTTTTCCTCTGCTCCACTCCCGACCTCTCCTTTTACACTGCTCCACTCCCGGTCGCTCCTTTTACACTGCTCCACTCCATGTCTCTCCTTTTACACTGCTCCACACTCAGTCGCTCCTTTTACACTGCTCCACCCCCGGTCTCTCCTTTTCCTCTGCTCCACACCCGACCTCTCCTTTTACACTGCTCCACTCCCCGTCTCTCCTTTTACACTGCTCCACTCCCGGTCTCTCCTTTTACACTGCTCCACTCCCGGTCGCTCCTTTACTCTGCTCCACACCCGACCTCTCCTTTTACACTGCTCCACTTCCCGTCTCTCCTTTTACACTGCTCCACTCCCCGTCCCTCCTTTTACACTGCTCCACTCCCGGTCTCTCCTTTTACTCTGCTCCACTCCCGGTCACTCCCTTTACTGTGCTCCTCTCCCGGTTTCTCCTTTTACTGTGCTTCACTCCCGGTCTCTCCTTTACTCTGCTCCACTCCTGGCCTCTCCTTTTACAGTGCTCCACTCCCGGTCTCTCCTTTTACTCTGCTCCACTCCCGGTCTCTCCTTTTACTCTGCTCCACTCCCGATCTCTCCTTTAACTCTGCTCCACTCCCGCTCTCTCCTTTTACAGTGCTGCACTCCCGGTCTCTCCTTTTACTCTGCTCCACTCCCGGTCTCTCCTTTTACTCTGCTCCACTCCCGGTCTCTCCTTTTACACTGCTCCAATCCCCGTATCTCCTTTTACTCTGCTCCACTCCCGGTCTCTCCTTTTACACTGCTCCACTCCCGGTCTCTCCTTTTACACTGCTCCAGTCCCCGTCTCTCCTTTTACTCTGCTCCACTCCCTGTCTCTCCTATTACTCTGCTCCACTCCCGGTCTCTCCTTTTACTCTGCTCCACTCCCCGTCTCTCCTTTTACTCTGCTCCACTCCCGGTCTCTCCTTTTACTCTGCTCCACTCCCGGTCGCTCCTTTTACACTGCTCCACTCCCGGTCTCTCCTTTTACTCTGCTCCACTCCCGGTCTCTCCTTTTACTCTGCTCCACTCCCGGTCTCTCCTTTTACTCTGCTCCACTCCCGGTCTCTCCTTTTACACTGCTCCAACCCCGGTCTCTCCTTTTAGTCTGTTCCACTCCCGCTCTCTCCTTTTGCAGTGCTCCACTCCCGGTCTCTCCTTTTACACTGCTCCACTCCCGGTCTCTCCTTTTACAGTGCTCCACTCCCGGTCTCTCCTTTTACTCTGCTCCACTCCCGGTCTCTCCTTTACTCTGCTCCACTCCCGGTCTCTCCTTTTACAGTGCTCCACTCCCGGTCTCTCCTTTTACAGTGCTCCACTCCCGGTCTCTCCTTTTACTCTGCTCCACTCCCGGTCTCTCCTTTACTCTGCTCCACTCCCGGTCTCTCCTTTTACAGTGCTCCACTCCCGGTCTCTCCTTTTACTCTGCTCCACTCCGGGTCTCTCCTTTACTCTGCTCCACTCCCGGTCTCTCCTTTTACAGTGCTGCACTCCCGGTCTCTCCTTTTACTCTGCTCCACTCCCGGTCTCTCCTTTTACAGTGCTCCACTCCCGGTCTCTCCTTTTACTCTACTTCACTCCCGGTCTCTCCTTTTATTCTGCTCCACTCCCGGTCTCTCCTTTTACTCTGCTCCACTCCCGGTCTCTCCTTTTACACTGCTCCACGCGCGGTCTCTCCTTTTACTCTGCTCCACTCCCGGTCGCTCCTTTTACACTGCTCCACTCCCAGTCTCTCCTTTTACTCTGCTCCACTCCCGGTCTCTCCCTTTACTCTGCTCCACTCCCGGTCTCTCCTTTTTCAGTGCTTCACTCCCGTTCTCTCCTTTTACTCTGCTCCTCTCCCGGCCTCTCCTTTTACACTGCTCCACCCCCGGTCTCTCCTTTTCCTCTGCTCCACTCCCGACCTCTCCTTTTACACTGCTCCACTCCCGGTCGCTCCTTTTACACTGCTCCACCCCCGGTCTCTCCTTTTCCTCTGCTCCACCCCCGACCTCTCCTTTTACACTGCTCCACTCCCGGTCGCTCCTTTTACACTGCTCCACTCCCGGTCTCTCCTTTTACACTGCTCCACTCCCGGTCTCTCCTTTTACACTGCTCCACTCCCGGTCTCTCCTTTTCCACTGCTCCACTCCCGGTCGCTCCTTTTACACTGCTCCACTCCCGGTCGCTCCTTTTACACTGCTCCACCCCCGGTCTCTCCTTTTCCTTTGCTCCACTCCCGACCTCTCCTTTTACACTGCTCCACTCCCGGTCTCTCCTTTTACACTGCTCCACTCCCAGTCTCTCCTTTTACACTGCTCCACTCCCGGTCTCTCCTTTTACACTGCTCCACTCCCGGTCTCTCCTTTTACTCTGCTCCACTCCCGGTCTCTCCTTTTTCAGTGCTCCACTCCCGTTCTCTCCTTTTACTCTGCTCCACTCCCGGTCTCTCCTTTTACACTGCTCCACCCCCGGTCTCTCCTTTTCCTCTGCTCCTCTCCCGACCTCTCCTTTTACACTGCTCCACTCCCGGTCGCTCCTTTTACACTGCTCCACTCCCGGTCTCTCCTTTTACTCTGCTCCACTCCCGGTCTCTCCTTTTACAGTGCTCCACTCCCGGTCTCTCCTTTTACTCTGCTTCACTCCCGGTCTCTCCTTTTATTCTGCTCCACTCCCGGTCTCTCCTTTTACTCTGCTCCACTCCCGGTCTCTCCTTTTACACTGCTCCACGCGCGGTCTCTCCTTTTACTCTGCTCCACTCCCGGTCCCTCCTTTTACACTGCTCCACTCCCGGTCTCTCCTTTTACTCTGCTCCACTCCCGGTCTCTCCTTTTACTCTGCTCCACTCCCGGTCTCTCCTTTTTCAGTGCTCCACTCCCGTTCTCTCCTTTTACTCTGCTCCACTCCCGGCCTCTCCTTTTACACTGCTCCACCCCCGGTCTCTCCTTTTCCTCTGCTCCACTCCCAACCTCTCCTTTTACACTGCTCCACTCCCGGTCGCTCCTTTTACACTGCTCCACTCCCGGTCTCTCCTTTTACACTGCTCCACTCCCGGTCGCTCCTTTTACTCTGCTCCACTCCCGGTCTCTCCTTTTACACTGCTCCACTCCCGGTCACTCCTTTTACACTGCTCCACTCCCGGTCTCTCCTTTTACACTGCTCCACTCCCGGTCGCTCCTTTTACACTGCTCCACGCGCGGTCTCTCCTTTAAATCTGCTCCACTCCCAGTCGCTCCTTTTACACTGCTCCACTCCCGGTCTCTCCTTTTACTCTGCTCCACTCCCGGTCTCTCCTTTTACTCTGCTCCACTCCCGGTCTCTCCTTTTTCAGTGCTCCACTCCCGTTCTCTCCTTTTAATCTGCTCCACTCCGGCCTCTCCTTTTACACTGCTCCACCCCCGGTCTCTCCTTTTCCTCTGCTCCACTCCCGGTCTCTCCTTTTACACTGCTCCACTCCCGGTCGCTCCTTTTACTCTGCTCCACTCCCGGTCTCTCCTTTTACTCTGCTCCACTCCCGGTCTCTCCTTTTTCAGTGCTCCACTCCCGTTCTCTCCTTTTAATCTGCTCCACTCCGGCCTCTCCTTTTACACTGCTCCACTCCCGGTCTCTCCTTTTACTCTGCTCCACTCCCGGTCTCTCCTTTTTCAGTGCTCCACTCCCGTTCTCTCCTTTTAATCTGCTCCACTCCGGCCTCTCCTTTTACACTGCTCCACCCCCGGTCTCTCCTTTTCCTCTGCTCCACTCCCGGTCTCTCCTTTTTCAGTGCTCCACTCCCGTTCTCTCCTTTTAATCTGCTCCACTCCGGCCTCTCCTTTTACTCTGCTCCACTCCCGGTCTCTCCTTTTACACTGCTCCACTCCCCGTCTCTCCTTTTACACTGCTCCACTCCCGGTCTCTCCTTTTACACTGCTCCACTCCCGGTCGCTCCTTTTACTCTGCTCCACTCCCGGTCACTCCTTTTACTGTGCTCCTCTCCCGGTTTCTCTTTTTACTGTGCTTCACTCCCGGTCTCTCCTTTACTCTGCTCCACTCCTGGCCTCTCCTTTTACAGTGCTCCACTCCCGGTCTCTCCTTTTACTCTGCTCCACTCCCGGTCTCTCCTTTTACTCTGCTCCACTCCCGGTCTCTCCTTTAACTCTGCTCCACTCCCGCTCTCTCCTTTTACAGTGCTCCACTCCCGGTCTCTCCTTTTACTCTGCTCCACTCCCGGTCTCTCCTTTTACTCTGCTCCACTCCCGGTCTCTCCTTTTACACTGCTCCAATCCCCATATCTCCTTTTACTCTGCTCCACTCCCGGTCTCTCCTTTTACACTGCTCCACTCCCGGTCTCTCCTTTTACACTGCTCCACTCCCCGTCTCTCCTTTTACTCTGCTCCACTCCCTGTCTCTCCTATTACTCTGCTCCACTCCCGGTCTCTCCTTTTACTCTGCTCCACTCCCGGTCTCTCCTTTTACTCTGCTCCACTCCCGGTCTCTCCTTTTACTCTGCTCCACTCCCCGTCTCTCCTTTTACTCTGCTCCACTCCCGGTCTCTCCTTTTACTCTGCTCCACTCCCGGTCGCTCCTTTTACACTGCTCCACTCCCGGTCTCTCCTTTTACTCTGCTCCACTCCCGGTCTCTCCTTTTACACTGCTCCAACCCCGGTCTCTCCTTTTACTCTGCTCCACTCCCGGTCTCTCCTTTTACACTGCTCCAATCCCCATATCTCCTTTTACTCTGCTCCACTCCCGGTCTCTCCTTTTACACTGCTCCAACCCCGGTCTCTCCTTTTACTCTGCTCCACTCCCGGTCTCTCCTTTTACACTGCTCCAATCCCCATATCTCCTTTTACTCTGCTCCACTCCCGGTCTCTCCTTTTACTCTGCTCCACTCCCGGTCTCTCCTTTTACACTGCTCCAATCCCCATATCTCCTTTTACTCTGCTCCACTCCCGGTCTCTCCTTTTACACTGCTCCACTCCCGGTCTCTCCTTTTACACTGCTCCACTCCCCGTCTCTCCTTTTACTCTGCTCCACTCCCGGTCTCTCCTTTTACTCTGCTCCACTCCCGGTCTCTCCTTTTACTCTGCTCCACTCCCGGTCTCTCCTTTTACTCTGCTCCACTCCCCGTCTCTCCTTTTACTCTGCTCCACTCCCGGTCTCTCCTTTTACTCTGCTCCACTCCCGGTCGCTCCTTTTACACTGCTCCACTCCCGGTCTCTCCTTTTACTCTGCTCCACTCCCGGTCTCTCCTTTTACACTGCTCCAACCCCGGTCTCTCCTTTTACTCTGCTCCACTCCCGGTCTCTCCTTTTACTCTGCTCCACTCCCCGTCTCTCCTTTTACTCTGCTCCACTCCCGGTCTCTCCTTTTACTCTGCTCCACTCCCGGTCTCTCCTTTTACTCTGCTCCACTCCCCGTCTCTCCTTTTACTCTGCTCCACTCCCGGTCTCTCCTTTTACTCTGCTCCACTCCCGGTCTCTCCTTTTACTCTGCTCCACTCCCGGTCTCTCCTTTTACTCTGCTCCACTCCCGGTCTCTCCTTTTACACTGCTCCAACCCCGGTCTCTCCTTTTACAGTGCTCCACTCCCGGTCTCTCCTTTTACTCTGCTCCACTCCCGTTCTCTCCTTTTGCAGTGCTCCACTCCCGGTCTCTCCTTTTACACTGCTCCACTCCCGGTCTCTCCTTTTACAGTGCTCCACTCCCGGTCTCTCCTTTTACTCTGTTCCACTCCCGGTCTCTCCTTTTGCAGTGCTCCACTCCCGGTCTCTCCTTTTACACTGCTCCACTCCCGGTCTCTCCTTTTACAGTGCTCCACTCCCGGTCTCTCCTTTTACTCTGCTCCACTCCCGGTCTCTCCTTTACTCTGCTCCACTCCCGGTCTCTCCTTTTACAGTGCTCCACTCCCGGTCTCTCCTTTTACAGTGCTCCACTCCCGGTCTCTCCTTTTACTCTGCTCCACTCCCGGTCTCTCCTTTACTCTGCTCCACTCCCGGTCTCTCCTTTTACAGTGCTCCACTCCCGGTCTCTCCTTTTACTCTGCTCCACTCCCGGACTCTCCTTTACTCTGCTCCACTCCCGGTCTCTCCTTTTACTCTGCTCCACTCCCGGTCTCTCCTTTTACTCTGCTCCACTCCCGGTCGCTCCTTTTACACTGCTCCACTCCCGGTCTCTCCTTTTACTCTGCTCCACTCCCGGTCTCTCCTTTTACTCTGCTCCACTCCCGGTCTCTCCTTTTTCAGTGCTTCACTCCCATTCTCTCCTTTTACTCTGCTCCTCTCCCGGCCTCTCCTTTTACACTGCTCCACCCCCGGTCTCTCCTTTTCCTCTGCTCCACTCCCGACCTCTCCTTTTACACTGCTCCACTCCCGGTCGCTCCTTTTACACTGCTCCACCCCCGGTCTCTCCTTTTCCTCTGCTCCACCCCCGACCTCTCCTTTTACACTGCTCCACTCCCGGTCGCTCCTTTTACACTGCTCCACTCCCGGTCTCTCCTTTTACTCTGCTCCACTCCCGGTCTCTCCTTTTACACTGCTCCACTCCCGGTCTCTCCTTTTCCACTGCTCCTCTCCCGGTCGCTCCTTTTACACTGCTCCACTCCCGGTCGCTCCTTTTACACTGCTCCACCCCCGGTCTCTCCTTTTCGTTTGCTCCACTCCCGGTCTCTCCTTTTACACTGCTCCACTCCCGGTCTCTCCTTTTCGTTTGCTCCACTCCCGGTCTCTCCTTTTACACTGCTCCACTCCCGGTCTCTCCTTTTACACTGCTCCACTCACGGTCTCTCCTTTTACTCTGCTCCACTCCCTGTCTCTCCTTTTACACTGCTCCACTCCTTGTCTCTCCTTTTACACTGCTCCACTCCCGGTCTCTCCTTTTACACTGCTGCACTCCCGGTCGCTCCTTTTACTCTGCTCCACTCCCGGTCTCTCCTTTTACACTGCTCCACTCCCGGTCTCTCCTTTTACACCGCTCCACTCCCGGTCACTCCTTTTACACTGCTCCACTCCCGGTCGCTCCTTTTACACTGCTCCACTCCCGGTCTCTCCTTTTACTCTGCTCCACTCCCGGTCTCTCCTTTTACTCTGCTCCACTCCCGGTCTCTCCTTTTTCAGTGCTCCACTCCCGTTCTCTCCTTTTAATCTGCTCCACTCCCGGCCTCTCCTTTTACACTGCTCCACCCCCGGTCTCTCCTTTTCCTCTGCTCCACTCCCGACCTCTCCTTTTACACTGCTCCACTCCCGGTCGCTACTTTTACACTGCTCCACTCCATGTCTCTCCTTTTACACTGCTCCACACCCAGTCGCTCCTTTTACACTGCTCCACCCCCGGTCTCTCCTTTTCCTCTGCTCCACACCCGACCTCTCCTTTTACACTGCTCCACTCCCCGTCTCTCCTTTTACACTGCTCCACTCCCGGTCTCTCCTTTTACACTGCTCCACTCCCGGTCGCTCCTTTTACTCTGCTCCACTCCCGGTCACTCCTTTTACTGTGCTCCTCTCCCGGTTTCTCCTTTTACTGTGCTTCACTCCCGGTCTCTCCTTTACTCTGCTCCACTCCTGGCCTCTCCTTTTACAGTGCTCCACTCCCGGTCTCTCCTTTTACTCTGCTCCACTCCCGGTCTCTCCTTTTACTCTGCTCCACTTCTGGTCTCTCCTTTAAATTTGCTCCACTCCCGCTCTCTCCTTTTACAGTGCTCCACTCCCCGTCTCTCCTTTTACTCTGCTCCACTCCCGGTCTCTCCTTTTACTCTGCTCCACTCCCGGTCTCTCCTTTTACACTGCTCCAATCCCCGTATCTCCTTTAACTCTGCTCCACTCCCGGTCTCTCCTTTTACACTGCTCCACTCCCCGTCTCTCCTTTTACTCTGCTCCACTCCCTGTCTCTCCTATTACTCTGCTCCACTCCCTGTCTCTCCTTTTACTCTGCTCCACTCCCGGTCTCTCCTTTTACTCTGCTCCATTCCCGGTCTCTCCTTTTACTCTGCTCCACTCCCCGTCTCTCCTTTTACTCTGCTCCACTCCCGGTCTCTCCTTTTACTCTGCTCCACTCCCGGTCGCTCCTTTTACACTGCTCCACTCCCGGTCTCTCCTTTTACTCTGCTCCACTCCCAGTCTCTCCTTTTACTCTGCTCCCCTCCCGGTCTCTCCTTTAACTCTGCTCCACTCCCTGTCTATCCTTTTACACTGCTCCAACCCCGGTCTCTCCTTTTACTCTGTTCCACTCCCGGTCTCTCCTTTTGCACTGCTCCACTCCCGGTCGCTCCTTTTACACTGCTCCACTCCCGGTCTCTCCTTTTACACTGCTCCACTCCCGGTCGCTCCTTTTACACTGCTCCACTCCCGGTCGCTCCTTTTACACTGTTCCACTCCCGGTCGCTCCTTTTACACTGCTCCACTCCCGGTCTCTCCTTTTACACTGCTCCACTCCCGGTCTCTCTTTTTACACTGCACCACCCCCGGCCTCTCCTTTTCCTCTGCTCCACTCCCGACCTCTCCTTTTACACTGCTCCACTCCCGGTCTATCCTTTTACACTGCTCCACTCCCGGTCTCTCCTTTTACTCTGCTCCACTCCCGGCCTCTCCTTTTACATGCTCCACTCCCGGCCTCTCCTTTTACACTGCTCGACTCCCTTTCTCTCCTTTTACACTGCTCCACTCCCGGCCTCTCCTTTTACACTGCTCCACTCCCGGTCGCTCCTTTTACTCTGCTCCACTCCCGGTCTCTGCTTTTACTCTGCTCCACTCCCGGCCTCTCCTTTTACACTGCTCCACCCCCGGTCTCTCCTTTTCCTCTGCTCCACTCCCGGCCTCTCCTTCTACACTGCTCCACTCCCGGTCTCTCCTTTTACACTGCTCCACCCCCGGTCTCTCCTTTTCCTCTGCTCCACTCCCGGCCTCTCCTTTTACACTGCTCCACTCCCCGTCTCTCCTTTTACACTGCTCCACTCCCGGTCTCTCCTTTTACACTGCTCCACTCCCGGTCGCTCCTTTTACTCTGCTCCACTCCCGGTCACTCCTTTTACTGTGCTCCTCTCCCGGTTTCTCCTTTTACTGTGCTTCACTCCCGGTCTCTCCTTTACTCTGCTCCACTCCTGGCCTCTCCTTTTACAGTGCTCCACTCCCGGTCTCTCCTTTTACTCTGCTCCACTCCCGGTCTCTCCTTTTACTCTGCTCCACTTCTGGTCTCTCCTTTAAATTTGCTCCACTCCCGGTCTCTCCTTTTACACTGCTCCACTCCCGGTCTCTCCTTTTACACTGCTCCACTCCCCGTCTCTCCTTTTACTATGCTCCACTCCCTGTCTCTCCTATTACTCTGCTCCACTCCTGGTCTCTCCTTTTACACTGCTCCAATCCCCGTATCTCCTTTAACTCTGCTCCACTCCCGGTCTCTCCTTTTACACTGCTCCACTCCCCGTCTCTCCTTTTACTCTGCTCCACTCCCTGTCTCTCCTTTTACACTGCTCCAATCCCCGTATCTCCTTTAACTCTGCTCCACTCCCGGTCTCTCCTTTTACACTGCTCCACTCCCCGTCTCTCCTTTTACTCTGCTCCACTCCCCGTCTCTCCTTTTACACTGCTCCACTCCCCGTCTCTCCTTTTACACTGCTCCACTCCCTGTCTCTCCTTTTACTCTGCTCCACTCCCCGTCTCTCCTTTTACTCTGCTCCACTCCCTGTCTCTCCTTTTACACTGCTCCACTCCCAGTCTCTCCTTTTACTCTGCTCCACTCCCTGTCTCTCCTTTTACTCTGCTCCACTCCCGGTCTCTCCTTTTACTCTGCTCCACTCCCTGTCTCTCCTTTTACTCTGCTCCCCTCCCGGTCTCTCCTTTTACTCTGCTCCACTCCCTGTCTCTCCTTTTACACTGCTCCAACCCCGGTCTCTCCTTTTACTCTGTTCCACTCCCGGTCTCTCCTTTTACAGTGCTCCACTCCCGGTCTCTCCTTTTACTCTGCTCCACTCCCGGTCTCTCCTTTTACAGTGCTCCACTCCCGGTCTCTCCTTTTACTCTGCTCCACTCCCGGTCTCTCCTTTTACAGTGCTCCACTCCCGGTCTCTCCTTTTACACTGCTCCACTCCCGGTCTCTCCTTTTGCAGTGCTCCACTCCCGATCTCTCCTTTTACACTGCTCCACTCCCGGTCTCTCCTTTTACTCTGCTCCACTCCCGGTCTCTCCTTTTGCAGTGCTCCACTCCCGATCTCTCCTTTTACACTGCTCCACTCCCGGTCTCTCCTTTTACAGTGCTCCACTCCCGGTCTCTCCTTTTACTCTGCTCCACTCCCGGTCTCTCCTTTTGCAGTGCTCCACTCCCGATCTCTCCTTTTACACTGCTCCACTCCCGGTCTCTCCTTTTACAGTGCTCCACTCCCGGTCTCTCCTTTACTCTGCTCCACTCCCGGTCTCTCCTTTTGCAGTGCTCCACTCCCGGTCTCTCCTTTTACAGTGCTCCACTCCTGGTCTCTCCTTTTACTCTGCTCCACTCCCGGTCTCTCCTTTACTCTGCTCCACTCCCGGTCTCTCCTTTTACAGTGCTCCACTCCCGGTCTCTCCTTTTACTCTGCTCCACTCCCGGTCTCTCCTTTACTCTGCTCCACTCCCGGTCTCTCCTTTTACAGTGCTCCACTCCCGGTCTCTCCTTTTACTCTGCTCCACTCCCGGTCTCTCCTTTTACAGTGCTCCACTCCCGGTCTCTCCTTTTACTCTGCTCCACTCACGGTCTCTCCTTTACTCTGCTCCACTCCCGGTCTCTCCTTTTGCAGTGCTCCACTCCCGGTCTCTCCTTTTACAGTGCTCCACTCCCGGTCTCTCCTTTTACTCTGCTCCACTCCCGGTCTCTCCTTTACTCTGCTCCACTCCCGGTCTCTCCTTTTACAGTGCTCCACTCCCGGTCTCTCCTTTTACTCTGCTCCACTCCCGGTCTCTCCTTTACTCTGCTCCACTCCCGGTCTCTCCTTTTACAGTGCTCCACTCCCGGTCTCTCCTTTTACTCTGCTCCACTCCCGGTCTCTCCTTTTACAGTGCTCCACTCCCGGTCTCTCCTTTTATTCTGCTCCACTCCCGGTCTCTCCTTTTACTCTGCTCGACTCCCGGTCGCTCCTTTTACACTGCTCCACTCCCGGTCTCTTCTTTTATTCTGCTCCACTCCCGGTCTCTCCTTTTACTCTGCTCCACTCCCGGTCTCTCCTTTTACACTGCTCCATGCGCGGTCTCTCCTTTTACTCTGCTCCACTCCCGGTCGCTCCTTTTACACTGCTCCACTCCCGGTCTCTCCTTTTACTCTGCTCCACTCCCGGTCTCTCCTTTTACTCTGCTCCACTCCCGGTCTCTCCTTTTACTCTGCTCCACTCCCGGTCGCTCCTTTTACACTGCTCCACTCCCGGTCTCTCCTTTTTCAGTGCTTCACTCCCGTTCTCTCCTTTTACTCTGCTCCACTCCCGGTCGCTCCTTTTACACTGCTCCACCCCCGGTCTCTCCTTTTCCTCTGCTCCACCCCCGACCTCTCCTTTTACACTGCTCCACTCCCGGTCGCTCCTTTTACTCTGCTCCACTCCCGGTCTCTCCTTTTACACTGCTCCACTCCCAGTCACTCCTTTTACACTGCTCCACTCCCGGTCTCTCCTTTTACACTGCTCCACTCCCAGTCACTCCTTTTACACTGCTCCACTCCCGGTCTCTTCTTTTACACTGCTCCACTCCCAGTCACTCCTTTTACACTGCTCCACTCCCGGTCTCTTCTTTTACACTGCTCCACTCCCAGTCACTCCTTTTACACTGCTCCACTCCCGGTCTCTTCTTTTACACTGCTCCACTCCCGGTCTCTCCTTTAAATCTGCTCCACTCCCGGTCGCTCCTTTTACACTGCTCCACTCCCGGTCTCTCCTTTTACTCTGCTCCACTCCCAGTCTCTCCTTTTTCAGTGCTCCACTCCCGGTCTCTCCTTTTACACTGCTCCACTCCCGGTCTCTCCTTTTACACTGCTCCACTCCCGGTCGCTCCTTTTACACTGCTCCACTCCCGGTCTCTCCTTTTACTCTGCTCCACTCCCAGTCTCTCCTTTTTCAGTGCTCCACTCCCGGTCTCTCCTTTTACTCTGCTCCACTCCCAGTCTCTCCTTTTTCAGTGCTCCACTCCCGGTCTCTCCTTTTACTCTGCTCCACTCCCAGTCTCTCCTTTTTCAGTGCTCCACTCCCAGTCACTCCTTTTACTCTGCTCCACTCCCGGTCTCTTCTTTTACACTGCTCCACTCCCGTTCTCTCCTTTTAATCTGCTCCACTCCCGGCCTCTCCTTTTACACTGCTACACTCCCGGTCGCTCCTTTTACACTGCTCCACTCCCGGTCTCTCCTTTTACTCTGCTCCACTCCCGGCCTCTCCTTTTACACTGCTCCACTCCCGGTCGCTCCTTTTACACTGCTCCACTCCCGGTCTCTCCTTTTACTCTGCTCCACTCCCAGTCGCTCCTTTTACACTGCTACACTCCCGGTCGCTCCTTTTACACTGCTCCACTCCCGGTCTCTCCTTTTACTCTGCTCCACTCCCAGTCTCTCCTTTTACAGTGCTCCACTCCCGGTCGCTCCTTTTACACTGCTCCACCCCCGGTCTCTCCTTTTCCTCTGCTCCACTCCCGACCTCTCCTTTTACTCTGCTCCACTCCCGGTCTCTTCTTTTACACTGCTCCACTCCCAGTCACTCCTTTTACACTGCTCCACTCCCGGTCTCTTCTTTTACGCTGCTCCACTCCCAGTCACTCCTTTTACACTGCTCCACTCCCGGTCTCTTCTTTTACACTGCTCCACTCCCGGTCTCTCCTTTAAATCTGCTCCACTCCCGGTCGCTCCTTTTACACTGCTCCACTCCCGGTCTCTCCTTTTACTCTGCTCCACTCCCGGTCTCTCCTTTTCCTCTGCTCCACTCCCGACCTCTCCTTTTACACTGCTCCACCCCCGGTCTCTCCTTTTCCTCTGCTCCACTCCCGACCTCTCCTTTTACACTGCTCCACTCCCGGTCGCTCCTTTTTCAGTGCTCCACTCCCGTTCTCTCCTTTTAATCTGCTCCACTCCCGGCCTCTCCTTTTACACTGCTCCACCCCCGGTCTCTCCTTTTCCTCTGCTCCACTCCTGACCTCTCCTTTTACACTGCTCCACTCCCGGTCGCTCCTTTTACACTGCTCCACTCCATGTCTCTCCTTTTACACTGCTCCACTCCCGGTCGCTCCTTTTACACTGCTCCACTCCATGTCTCTCCTTTTACACTGCTCCACTCCCGGTCGCTCCTTTTACACTGCTCCACCCCCGGTCTCTCCTTTTCCTCTGCTTCACTCCCGACCTCTCCTTTTACACTGCTCCACTCCCGGTCTCTCCTTTTACACTGCTCCACTCCCAGTCTCTCCTTTTACACTGCTCCACTCCCGGTCTCTCCTTTTACACTGCTCCACTCCCGGTCGCTCCTTTTACACTGCTCCACTCCCGGTCTCTCCTTTTACACTGCTCCACTCCCGGTCTCTCCTTTTACACTGCTCCACTCCCGGTCTCTCCTTTTACACAGCTCCACTCCCGGCCTCTCCTTTTACACTGCTCCACTCCCGGTCGCTCCTTTTACTCTACTCCACTCCTGGTCTCTCCTTTTACTGTGCTCCACTCCCGGTCTCTCCTTTTACACTGCTCCACTCCCGGTCTCTCCTTTTACTCTGCTCCACTCCCGGTCGCTCCTTTTACTCTACTCCACTCCTGGTCTCTCCTTTTACTGTGCTCCACTCCCGGTCTCTCCTTTTACACTGCTCCACTCCCGGTCGCTCCTTTTACACTGCTCCACTCCCGGTCTCTCCTTTTACTCTGCTCCACTCCCGGTCGCTCCTTTTACACTGCTCCACTCCCGGTCTCTCCTTTTACACAGCTCCACTCCCGGCCTCTCCTTTTACACTGCTCCACTCCCGGTCTCTCCTTTTACACAGCTCCACTCCCGGCCTCTCCTTTTACACTGCTCCACTCCCGGTCTCTCCTTTTACACTGCTCCACTCCCGGCCTCTCCTTTTACACTGCTCCACTCCCGGTCTCTCCTTTTACACTGCTCCACTCCCGGCCTCTCCTTTTACACTGCTCCACTCCCGGCCTCTCCTTTTACACTGCTCCACTCCCGGCCTCTCCTTTTACTCTGCTCCACTCCCGGCCTCTCCTTTTACACTGCTCCACTCCCGGTCTCTCCTTTTACTCTGCTCCACTCCCGGTCTCTCCTTTTACTCTGCTCCACTCCCGGCCTCTCCTTTTACTCTGCTCCACTCCCGGCCTCTCCTTTTACACTGCTCCACTCCCGGTCTCTCCTTTTACTCTGCTCCACTCCCGGTCTCTCCTTTTACACTGCTCCACTCCCGGTCTCTCCTTTTACTCTGCTCCACTCCCGGTCTCTCCTTTTACACTGCTCCACTCCCGGCCTCTCCTTTTACACTGCTCCACTCCCGGTCTCTCCTTTTACACAGCTCCACTCCCGGCCTCTCCTTTTACACTGCTCCACTCCCGGCCTCTCCTTTTACACTGCTCCACTCCCGGCCTCTCCTTTTACTCTGCTCCACTCCCGGCCTCTCCTTTTACACTGCTCCACTCCCGGCCTCTCCTTTTACTCTGCTCCACTCCCAGTCACTCCTTTTACACTGCTCCACTCCCGGTCTCTTCTTTTACACTGCTCCACTCCCGGTCTCTCCTTTAAATCTGCTCCACTCCCGGTCGCTCCTTTTACACTGCTCCACTCCCGGCCTCTCCTTTTACTCTGCTCCACTCCCGGCCTCTCCTTTTACACTGCTCCACTCCCGGCCTCTCCTTTTACTCTGCTCCACTCCCGGCCTCTCCTTTTACACTGCTCCACTCCCGGTCGCTCCTTTTACACTGCTCCACTCCCGGTCTCTCCTTTTACACAGCTCCACTCCCGGCCTCTCCTTTTACACTGCTCCACTCCCGGTCTCTCCTTTTACACTGCTCCACTCCCGGCCTCTCCTTTTACACTGCTCCACTCCCGGCCTCTCCTTTTACTCTGCTCCACTCCCGGTCTCTCCTTTTACACTGCTCCACTCCCGGCCTCTCCTTTTACACTGCTCCACTCCCGGCCTCTCCTTTTACACAGCTCCACTCCCGGTCTCTCCTTTTACTCTGCTCCACTCCCGGCCTCTCCTTTTACACTGCTCCACTCCCGGTCTCTCCTTTTACACTGCTCCACTCCCGGTCTCTCCTTTTACACTGCTCCACTCCCGGTCGCTCCTTTTACACTGCTCCACTCCCGGTCTCTCCTTTTACTCTGCTCCACTCCCGGTCGCTCCTTTTACACTGCTCCACTCCCGGTCTCTCCTTTTACACTGCTCCACTCAAGGTCTCTCCTTTTACACTGCTCCACTCCCGGTCTCTCCTTTTACTCTGCTCCACTCCCGGTCTCTCCTTTTACTCTGCTCCACTCAAGGTCTCTCCTTTTACACTGCTCCACTCCCGGTCTCTCCTTTTACACTGCTCCACTCCCGGTCTCTCCTTTTACTCTGCTCCACTCCCGGTCTCTCCTTTTACACTGCTCCACCCCCGGTCTCTCCTTTTCCTCTGCTCCACTCCCGACCTCTCCTTTTACACTGCTCCACTCCCGGTCTATCCTTTTACACTGCTCCACTCCCTGTCTCTCCTTTTACACTGCTCCACTCCCTGTCTCTCCTTTTACACTGCTCCACTCCCGGTCTCTCCTTTTACACAGCTCCACTCCCGGCCTCTCCTTTTACACTGCTCCACTCCCGGTCTCTCTTTTTACACTGCTCCACCCCCGGTCTCTCCTTTTCCTCTGCTCCACTCCCGACCTCTCCTTTTACACTGCTCCACTCCCGGTCTCTCCTGTTACTCTGCTCCACTCCCGGCCTCTCCTTTTACACTGCTCCATTCCCTGTCTCTCCTTTTACTCTGCTCCACTCCCTTTCTCTCCTTTTACACTGCTCCACTCCCGGTCTCTCCTTTTACTCTGCTCCACTCCCGGTCTCTCCTGTTACTCTGCTCCACTCCCGGCCTCTCCTTTTACACTGCTCCACTCCCGGCCTCTCCTTTTACACTGCTCCACTCCCGGTCTCTCCTTTTACTCTGCTCCACTCCCGGCCTCTCCTTTTACACTGCTCCACCCCCGGTCTCTCCTTATCCTCTGCTCCACTCCCGGCCTCTCCTTTGACACTGCTCCTCTCCCCGTCTCTCCTTTTACTCTGCTCCACTCCCGGTCTCTCCTTTTACACTGCTCCACCCCCGGTCTCTCCTTTTCCTCTGCTCCACTCCCGGCCTCTCCTTCTACACTGCTCCACTCCCGGTCTCTCCTTTTACACTGCTCCACTCCCTGTCTCTCCTTCTACACTGCTCCACTCCCGGTCTCTCCTTTTACACTGCTCCACTCCCGGCCTCTCCTTCTACACTGCTCCACTCCCTGTCTCTCCTTTTACTCTGCTCCACTCCCTGTCTCTCCTTTTACACTGCTCCACTCCTGGTCTCTCCTTTTCCACTGCTCCACTACCTGTCTCTCCTTTTACTCTGCTCCACTCCCTGTCTCTCCTTTTACTCTGCTCCACTCCCGACCTCTCCTTTTACACTGCTCCACTCCCGGTCGCTCCTTTTACACTGCTGCACTCCCGGTCTCTCCTTTTACGCTGCTCCACTCCCGGTCTCTCCTTTTACACTGCTCCACTCCCGGTCTCTCCTTTTACTCTGCTCCACTCCCGGTCTCTCCTTTTACACTGCTCCACTCCCGGTCTCTCCTTTTACTCTGCTCCACTCCCGGTCTCTCCTTTTACACTGCTCCACTCCCGGTCTCTCCTTTTACTCTGCTCCACTCCCGGTCTCTCCTTTTACACTGCTCCACTCCCGGTCTCTCCTTTTACTCTGCTCCACTCCCGGTCTCTCCTTTTACACTGCTCCACTCCCGGTCTCTCCTTTTACACTGCTCCACTCCCGGTCGCTCCTTTTACACTGCTCCACTCCCGGTCTCTCCTTTTACACTGCTCCACTCCCGGTCTCTCCTTTTACACTGCTCCACTCCCGGTCTCTCCTTTTACTCTGCTCCACTCCCGGTCTCTCCTTTTACACTGCTCCACTCCCGGTCGCTCCTTTTACACTGCTCCACTCCTGGCCTCTCCTTTTACTCTGCTCCACTCCCGGTCTCTCCTTTTACACTGCTCCACTCCCGGTCTCTCCGTTTACACTGCTCCACTCCCGCTCTCTCCTTTTACACTGCTCCACTCCGGGTCTCTCCTTTTACTCTGCTCCTTCCCAGTCTCTCCTTTTCCTCTGCTCCACTCCCGCTGTCTCCTTTTACACAGCTCTACTCCCGGTCTCTCCTTTTACTCTGCTCCACTCCCGCTCTCTCATTTTACACTGCTCCACTCCCGGCCTTCACTCCCGGCCATACATAAAATGTATATTTCTGATTGAGCCCTGTCCCTCCACAGATCGCTCAACATATCACTTTAAACTTTCCAAGGTAAAGAAAACCACAGCCAAATTGAACCATCTATTAACCCCCCGAATGAGGCGAACCAAACCAGGTGTCTTTAGATCAACAAATAAACTATTTATTCGAAAAGCTAAACTCTTAAACACTACTAAGATATAAACAACATTTGAAAAAAAGTAACTAAGTCCATTTCAGATTTATGTTCCTGCCGAAGTGGAATCTTCCGATGTGGAACAGTTCCAGGTTACTTGAAGTCCTTGCAGCCATCTGACGGGGAAAAAAAGGTTCTTCAACATGACAGTCAGTCATCTAGTTCAGCAGTTGAAATGATGCTTTTCTTCTCCAGTGATGAATTCAGCAATTACAGTTCAGTAGTTAAAGTAATTGGTTATTTTCTTTTCAGAAATTAATCTGGCTTGACTATATTCAAAATTCTGAGAGTAAAATTATTAGGGTTTAAACAGACAGAGAGAGAGCTCTCCTAATTCCTTCAGTAAATGCTGTCTGTGTCTGTGTCTCAACGGTCTCTGCAAAAGCCAGTTTTTCAACTAGTTTCAAAATTAAATGGCAACATTGTATATCCTGTCCTTGGTCTCCAAATGGCTGTATCTGGGTCACCAAGATGCATTTTCCTTGGTAACTTCTGAGGCTGGCTTGTTCTCCCTCTCTGTATGGCTGTATCCAGGGCAACCAAGATGAACTTTCACATTGTAACTTCTGAGGTTGCCTTAAAGCAGTACTGATCCTTTGCTGTCTTAAAGACACACCGCAGATTCCCCTCCACCCCACCCACCCGCCCCCCACCTCCCCCCTCCCGCCCCCAAAACACCAGGATCATGACACTGTGAATTCTTTGTTCTTCTATGTGGGTTCTTATTCTACTTGGAAAGTGATTCCCACCTCTGTAGCTGAGCTTTTAAAGTCTTAAACATTTAATTTGTTTAACTTATCATGCGATATGTCTCCCTGCTGTACAAACTCCTTAGCATTAAATGTGGCCATCTCTTTGTTTTCTAGCACCTTTGAGAAAAAATAGAAGAACACAAGAAAAGCTGTTTGTTTATTTTTCCACCATTTTAAAGGTCAATCTTCCTCTCAGTTTCCAAATCTCTCATTTAGCTGGTGTTTCAGATCCTGGCTTTGAGCCCCCAATTTGTCACGGCCACGTGGTGTGATGTGGGTAGTTCCCACTGTTCAACTCCCCACCTCACTGCAGCAAATGTTTTGTTATTAGGGTTTAACTCCTTAGTGTTTTATTTTCAAATAAACAGACAGCGACAGGTTTTCTTGTTGGTTTTAAAAAACAGTAAATCAATTGTTTATTGATCAATACGTCTTATCTCAACTTTATCACTATCACATCCACTTAAGCATTAACTCATACACACACACACATACAAGAAGAGATAGATAGAGAGAGAAAAAAAAGGAAGGTGACTTTTAGTTGGGGGGAGGTCACGATAAACCTGTTGAATTTTTTTCGAAATCAAGTTCTCGATGGGTGCAGGCCTCAGATGATTGTAGTTTTCTCTCTTGATTGAAGATTCAGTTGAAGATGGTGGGACACTTCTAGTTCACTGCTGTTCAATGTAGATGTAGGATTCTACAGCAGGGCACATGCCGTCTGGCTTGCGGGAACACAAGCTGCTGGATGTTGCTTCTCTCTCTCTTCCTCTCTTTCAGGCCTTAGACTATTTGATTTTAAGGTAACGTTATGCTACTTCTCACCTTCTGGTAGGAGATGTTCTCATCTCTCCCCCCTGGTGATCACGCAATGGCCCAGGACATGGCTACTTCACATTTTCTTTGTTTCAGAAGAAGACATTGAATTCTGGACTGTTTTAGGATGGGGTGCAATTAACACCTCTTAGCTTTGAAGATTTGTCCTTTATCTTTGTCAAACAGTTTGGATACACAAAAGCCAGTTCCTTTTCCTTCGGCAGCCATTTTGGACCATTGTTCACTTTTTAAAATAAAGGTTCATTTTTTTAAAAAACAAAGTCAGTTTTTCATAACTCTTCAGAGTTAGGCCATAGTTTGTATCATCGCACTTCCGGTGTGTATAAGTCAAACGTTTAAGCCCTGCTATCATACTGATGAATCTGCACTGTGCTTTCTCCAAGGCCAATATGTCCTTTCTAAGGTTTGGTGCCCAGAACTGAACGTAATACCCCAGACGAGATCTGAGCAAGGCTCTATACAAGTGAAGCATCAACCCCCTTGACCCCCTTGAGATAAAGACCAACATTACATGTGCTTTTTGATCTTTCTTTGTACCTTTAGTGAATTTCTTTATTATTTGTTTCATGGCATGTGAGCATCTCTGACAAGGCCAGTATTTATTGTGCATCCTTAATTGCCCTTGAGAAGGTGGTAGTGAGCCGCCAGGTTGAACTGCTGCAGTCTATCTGCTGCAGGTACACCCACAGTGCTTTTAGGGAGTGGGTTTCAGGATTTCGATCCAGTGACAGTGAGGGAACGGCGCTGTATTTCCAAGTCAGGATGGTGAAGTCGCACTGTTCCAGGCAAGTGGAGAATATTCCATCACACTCCTGACTTGTGCTTTGTAGATAGGGGACAGGCTTTGGCAGTCAGGAGGTGGGTTATTCACTGCAGAATTCCCAGCCTCTGACCTGCTGCAGTAGCCACAGTATTTATGTGGCTGCTCCAATTCAGTTTCCGGTCAATGGTAACCCCCAGGATGTTGATAGTGGGGGATTCAGCGAGGGGAGATGGTTAGTATCTCTGGCGATTGACATTTCCTGGCATTTGTGTGGCATGAATGTTACTTGCCAATTATCAGCCCAAACCTGGATATTGTCCAGGTCTTGCTGCATCTGGACACAGACTGCTTCAGTATTTGAGGAGTCGCGAATGGTGCTGAACATTGTGCAATCATCAGCGAACATCCCCACTTCTGACCTTATGATTGAAGGAAGGTCATTGATGAAGCAGCTGAAGGTGGTTGGGCCTAGGACACTACCCTGAGGAACTCCTGCAGTGATGTCCTGGGACTGAGATGATTGACCTCCAACATCCACAACCATCTTCCTTTGTGTTAGGTATGAGTCCAAGCAGTGGAGAGTTTTCCCCTGATTCCCATTGACTCCAGTTTTGCTGGGGCTCCTTGATGCCATACTCGGTCAAATGCTGCCTTGGTATTAAGGACAATCATTCTCACCTCACCTCTTAAGTCTATGTCACCAAGGCTCCTTAGACAGCACCTTCCAAACCCGCAACCTCTACCAACTAGAAGGACAAGGGCAGCAAATGCATGGGAGCACCACCACCTGCAAGTTCCCCTCCAAGTCACACACCATCCTGACTTGGAACTATATCGCCATTCCTTCACTGTCACTGGGTCAAAATCCTGGAACTCTCTTCCTCGCAGCTCTGTGGGTGTACCTACCCCACATGGACTGCAGCGGTTCAAGAAGGCAGCTCACCACCACCTTCTCAAGGGTAATTAGGAATGGGCAATAAATGCTGGCCTGGCCAGCGATGCCCACATCCCAGCAACAAATTTAAAAAAACAGCACCAGAGGCACGAGTGAATCCCAGCATGGCAAGAGGTGGTGTGAAGGAGAGGACTGGGGGTGTGGAGGGCTTTGTGGGGGGCAGGCATGCAAACAGGAGCAGAGGGGAGTCACAATGGCTCCACATTGTGGTGTGTAAAATATTTTTACAGATTAACACAAATTTCTCTGAGAGTGCACAGTCTCTCCATAAATGTCTGCAACTTGGTAATTTAATGTTAATTGGCATGGAGTTCCATACTTGAACAGCCGGTTGGATTGATGGCAGCTTTGTCCCAATGTGTTCGAACAGGAGGGCTCCTGTCATTTGCATCACATCGTGGATGCTAATGAGAACTGTAGTCATGCTGTAAAGAGCCCTTATACTCTATAGTACTGAGAGGCAAATGCACTTCATCAAAGAACACAGCAGTAAGTGTAATCAATATCTGGCACTCTAGCTGACTGCCTCAATTACTCTGTGGATTGGCACTGGGTGATTAAGAATGTTTCTTTGACGGTTACATGGTGCTGCTTTCAGTTACCTGATGCACTAATCTGCCACCCACTGGGTGATCTGTTAAGACAGGTTTTGGTTCGGGGAACCAAAGAACTTCATAATACCAGAAGAGCTGACAACAACCTTAGCACAATCTATCAGGATTATTTCCCTTATTTTGGTCATTTTCCATCTTCAAAGATGGCTACTGCTGCCCACTTTTGATTCCATCGGCACTGATCAGCACTTCTTCATTATCCGATCGTGCACACGACAGGTGCCATTATCCAGTATCTATGCAGTGGGAATAATCTTGAAGAATCCTTTAATAGGGTCAACAATTCCAAAGTCAAACCTCCAAGGTATTCGGTTACCAGGGGTCTGCACTATCGAATATTGAAGCCTGGGATCTAGACAACAGCCAATGTGCTTGAAGCACCAAAAGGCGTGATGACTATGTAATGCGGACTTAGAACTTCGGCCAGGTCAATTGGCCACTGCCTGAGGCTAAAGCTCCATAATGCAGCTGAAGTACTTGATGGAGAAAGAAAGACTGACTGATTTGCATTTATATAGCGCCTGTCACAACCTCAGGGCATCTCAAAGTGCTTTACAACCAATGAAGTACTTTTTTTACAACAGTGTAGTCACTGTTGTAATATAGGAAACACGGCAGACAATTTGCACACAGCAAGCACCCAAAAACAGCAATGTGATAATGATCAGGTAATCTGTTTTGTGATGTTGGCTGAGGAGCAAATATTGCCCAGGTCACCGGGGAGAACCTCCCGTGCTCTTCTTTGAAATAGTGCCATTGGATCTTTTACTTCCACCTGAGAGGGCAGATGGGGACTCAGTTTAACATCTAATCCACAAGACAGTGCGGCACTCCCTCAATACTGCACTGCAGTGTCAGCCGTCATTTTCTGCTCAAATTTCTGTCATGAGACTTGTACCCACAACCTTCTGACTCGGGTGAGAGTGCTATCCACTAAGCCATGGCTAGAATGGCTTCACAGAAAGCCTACCCTAAAAAACAGTGACGTCTCCTTCCTGGCATCCCTGTCCATACATCAGGGTGGACCTTTGTTAATGGGCCTGCTGTGCCTTGAATCCAAAATCCAATGGGACAATGGGGATGAATTGCCCCAAAATGCTTTCTTTTACCAAAAACATGTTGGCTCTTTAAGAGCAGTCAGCAGCTGCTGGTATCCGACAATTTGAAATTCCAATCAGTTAGCCCACCTTGTGTGCAAAGACCACCACAGAAATACTTCAATAAGCTGACCATTGTGTGAGGATCGCTGGGGTCAGGCTTACCCCAGCCAAACACCAGTGGCCCCAGTAATGTGGATTAGGTGTCCACTATTGGGCTCAGTAACTCAGTCCATGAAATATACACAATAAATTCTATGTGTACATATCTAGTAACATCAATCAGTGTTAGAATGGTCTCTTGGACTATTTATAATCATCCAAAAGGGTTGGAGAGGATATGTTTCAGCTCTAATTGGTTTTATCTGGGTTTTCACCTCTCCTGAAAGATCTGGCCTTCAGTTGGCGTCAGTGTCTATACATGGTGATGTACAAGTTGTGTAGGCCTATTGGATGCAGCAGTGATTCTTTTCCTGTCTGTTTTTGTTCATATAAACTTTCCTATAAAGTACTGAGTGTTAGGTAGAGTAGACATTCAGTTTTCATTCTTCTGTTGCAGGTGGGTTTTTATCCATGAGAAAGGTTATCAGTCCATGGGTTCCACCATAAGCTCCGTCTCAGTTAAAGTGAAAGGCATCGGCTTCACCAACCTCTCCAATAATGGGCCCAAGATTTTGGATGCAGTTGACTATGCCTTCCCACCACAGGTAAAATATATCTGGAGAGGAAGACAACCTGTGAACATGAACCTAATGGCTTTAATACTCTTTCAATAATGGGGACCCAAAACTCCACACAGGCTCTAATTGAGGCCAAATCAATGGTTTATACAAAATTATCCTGACTCTTGGGGGTCAGGGTCCTGGGGGTCGGGATCCTGGGGGGTCAGATTCCTGGGGGATCAGGCTCCTGGGTGGGCCTGGGTCCTGGGGGTTTTCAGGGTCATAGGGCTCGCCGAAGCTCCTTCGACAGCACCTTCCAAACCCACAACCTCTACCAACTAGAAGGACAAGGGCAGCAGATGCATGGGAACACCACCACCTGCAAGTTCCCCTCCAAGTCACACACCATCCTGACGTGGAATGATATCGCCGTTCCTTCACTGTCACTGGGTCAAAATCCTGGAACTCCCTTCCTAATAGCAGTGTGGGTGTACGTACACCCCAAGGACTTCAGTGGTTCAAGAAGGCAGCTCACCACCACCTTATCGAGGGCAATTAGGAATGGGCAATAAAAGCTGGCCTGGCCAGCGATGCCCACATCCCACGAATGAATAAATAAAAAAAAAAGTTGTTTTCGTTTGGTGTAAACAGCCTACTGTCACACTGGGTGAGGAGAGGTCAGAAGATGCTGAAATGCTTTTATTATGTAATTTTTTGAAGCTGCTTTTCACATATTTTCATGTTTAAATAAATATTTCAATAGATATAATAGAGTACAGGACCAATAATTCAGAGAACATGGTTTCAAATTCCACCATGGCTGCTTGAGAATTTGAATGCAGTTTAAAACATCTGGAAATAAAAATCTAGGGTCAGTAAAAGCTGTCAGATTGCCGTAAAAACCCAACTGGTTCCTTAATGTCCTTCAAGGAAGGGGACCTGCTGTCCTTACCCACTCTGTTGTATCTGTGACTCCAGTCCCACACCAAAGTGGTTGACTCTTAACTGTCCTCTGAAGTGGTTTAGCAATCCTCTCAGCTGTTTCACCACCTTCTCAGGGCAACTCGAGATAGACAATAAATGCCGGTGATGTCAGCAACGCACACAACCTGAGAATGAATAAAATAACTTTCAATGACCGAACGTACGAAGGCAAGGCTCGAATGCTGGAAATCTGAATCAGGGACTGGAAATGATCAAAACATCAGTCAGTATCATTGACAGGAAATAGTCAAACATTCCTCTGTGACTTTTCATCAGTACTGGTCATATAACTGTATTTCCTTTCTTTAGGGATCGGATTCCTTCGTAATAATGACCAATTACATTATTACTCCAAGACAGTCCATGATGGTCTGTGCACAGGTAAGCTGCCATTTGCAATGGATATCCTCCTTCTGAACAACTCCATCAGGTTACATCGTAACATAGGGCATAACTTGAACCTAATCTGCATGGCAGATCTGAGGTGGGTTTGTGTCGGGCGCCCGTTTTAAATCCCAACTCATTTTACGCCGAGTTGATTTCAATGGCTTGTAAAATGGACATCTGATTCAAACCCACCCTGTCCCTGGTGGGCAACTCAGGTTAAAATTACCCCGCATAGTAACAGTTTCAAGCAGGAGAAGACCTTCAGCCTATCTAGCACACCTATCCACAGTATTCCTTTAGTGCATTTTAATGGCGTTGAATTTCATTTGTTGACGAAAACCAGTATGGTTCCTTCTTGAAATGCAATAAGTTTTCTTGTTTCATGCCATGTGCCTGTAATTTGTATATATGATCGTTTGCGTTTAAATTCTAGACATTAATCTCATTTGTCCAAACCTTTAATAATTTTAAACACCTCTATCGCATTCCCTCTCATTCTTCTCTTTTCAGGACTGAATAGACCCAGGATCATCAATCTTTCCTTGTACATCATTCCCTTAAGTTATTTTTCTCCCCTGCTATGATATCTCAAGTACTTTTCCATATAGCACATAATCCACACCAGTGTCCCCTCTGTCAAAGCTCATAACCTTACATTTCACTGTATTAAGTTCCATCTTCCATTTCTCCGCCCACTGATTGAATTTGTCAAAATCCTTTTGAATTTATACGCTTTGATAGTCATCATTTGCCTCTGCTCTCAATCTGGGTTCATCTGTAAATTGGACACTTAGAACACAATTCCTTATTCTAAATCACTTATAAAAATTCTAAACAACAGCAGCTCTCGCACTGAAACTTGTGCCACTCCATTGCTAACTGGCTGCCAACAGATGCCAACTCATTGTTGTCTACCAACCAACAATTTGCCAATCCATTTTAATACATCTCCATCTATCCTACGAGCCTGATGATTTAGGAGAGTGTCAAATGCCTTCTTGAAACCCAGGTAGATAACATCCATTGTCACTCTCCTATCTACAGGGGTGTGTCATCTCCTCAAAGAAATCCAATAAGTTAGGCAGCATCACCTACACTCCACAAACTATGTCTTAGGTTAAAGTCATGCCCACTTCAGATGCTTCATTATGTTATCCCTCATAAGGTTGGGCAGGAACAGAACCAGGCTCATATATTTTGAATTATTACTTTAAAACCGGCATGTGGAAATTGTCCCCATAATAACATCAAAAGGCACACCACAAACATATAACCCCAAATCTTTTAGATGAGGAATATCCAAACAGTTGATTCAATGTGGCCCACAAAATCCAGGCAACTGGGTTCATAGGGCTCAAACTGTCTATGGGAGCTCCGTTAAAATGGATCTGGCACAGGGTGGAGCTGCGGTACCCCCAGTACATGTACCTGAGGAAATCCCACACCTCTCGGTATTGCATTGAAGTGGCAGCTTGGATTTGGTGCTTAAGCTCCTGGAGTGGCTTTTGAACCCATAATCTTTACACTTAAAGATGAGAGTATCACCCACTGAGTTAAGCCGAATAGCTCAAGTGCATACTCTGGTTGAATGCTGATGGAGGGTGCATAAGTTACACAAATTGGGAATGATGTCGATTCGTTCAATGGTGGTAAACTATCATTTGTTCTCTTGCTTCTAATGTAGGACGAAAGTACCGAAGAGTGTGAATCTGGCAGTGAATGCATGGCAGGAGAGTTTAGCCGATACGGACAAGGTAAAACACCAATACTCATGAAGCATGAGGTCTTCCCGAGTCGGTCACTACCCTGACTATTCCACCATGATCTACCCAAAACCTGCGTGGTCCTAGGCTGATAACTAAAAAAACGGAATCACTTTTCCACACAAAGAACAACACAGTGCATCAGTGGTTTCACCAAATGGCCTGCAATTCTTTCCCAGCTTAATCATACATCTAAATCATTGCAATTTTATATTTTTAAAATGTAAAGTGCAACACAGGTGCTATAGGCAAACAGCTGGAAGTTTCAAAACTGGAAGCAGTTTGTGGAACCCCCAGAAAAATAAACAACAACAACTTGTAGTTATATAGCACCTTTAACGTAATAAAGCATCTCAAGGAGTGTACAGCAGATGACCAAAAGCTTGGACAAAGGGGTAGGTTTTAAAGACTGTCCTAGAGAAGGAAAGTGAAGTAGAGAGACAGAGAGGTTCAGACAGGGAATTCCAGAGCTTACAGCCTTAGTAGCTGAAGGGACAGCTGCTGATGGCAGAGCGATTAAAATTGGGAATGCTCAATAGGCCAGAGTTAGAGGAGCGCAGATATCTCGGAGGTTTGTGGGGCTGGAGGAGATTGCAGAGATAGGGAGGGGTGAGGCCATGGAGGGATTTGTAAACAAGGATTAGAATTTTAAAATCAACGTATTGCCCAACCTGAGAGCCAATGTATGGTCAACGAGCATAGAGGTGATAAGTAAATGGGATGTGGTGCAAGTTAGAACAAGGCAGCAGAGTTTTGGATGGCCTCAAGTTTATGGCATGAACCACCAAGATCGGCCATTTATGCTGTTTCTATAAGTATTGGGCCAACCTTCTGGTGATGTTACAGCAGATGGTCGAGAGAAACTTGCAGAAATTCATGTCCAAGGTTCTCCATGAGAATGGGAGGTCAATAGGTGAACAAGATGTTGTCCTTCAAACCTACCGAGAAACAGTAATTTTCTGAAGTTTTTATGAAAAATGGTGGTACCCATGCAGTAAATCACACTGGACAGAACCCACTGTATGTTGGCCTTTGACCTATCATTTGGCCGAGTGGTCACAAGATAACCACAGCTGAGGAAGACCATTGGGTCCATCTCAAACCCCACAGCCCCTGACTCTGATGATCCCAGGGTGTGTGCTTCCACTCCTTAATTGGGGGATCTGTTCCATTATTGATCACTCACTGTGTGAAGACGAAATCCCTAATAAAGTCCTAATTGTGACTGAGAACTCACAACCATTGGGCCTCGTTGCACCCACTTTACTGGCTTAAAATGGGTGCAATGCTTGGCAAGTTTCTGGGCCAATGTCTGGCTCCCAGGGATGCTCGAAAGACATCAACCCGATATTGGATTTGGCCATTTTTCAGGCAGTCTAAAATAGATGTTCAACCCCTTGAATATGTCAATGAGAGACCTATTTCCTGTTTTAGGACCCCTCTGGGAAATTGGGCTGCCCGGAGAAGAGGCAGCACAGGACAAAGAGAAGAAAATAATTAACTGGTGAAAAGCCTACTTCAATGGGTTAAGAATAGATCTAGGTCAAATAAATTGAAATGAAAGGTTGGCAGGAACAATGGTAGCTGAACAATGGGCTACCTTCAAAGAAGAGATAGTTCAGGCACAGTTAAGGTATGTTCCCTCGAAGGGGAAAGGTAGGGTAAACAAATCCAGAGCTCCCTGGATGACAAAGGAGATAGAGATTAAGATGAAGAACAAAAAGTGTGTTTATGACAGATGTCAGGCAGATAATACAATGGAGAACCAGGCTGACTATAGAAGGGTCAGAGGGGAAGTGAAAAAGCAAATAAGAGAAGCAAAGAGACTGACAGCTAATATAGAGGGGAATCCCAAAGTCTTCTATAGGCATATAAGTAGTGAAAAGGTGGTACAAGGAGGAGTAGGGCCAAGTAGGGACCAAAAAGGGGAACAGGAGCAGGAGGGGGAGTAGGCCATTCAACCCATCGAGTCTGCTCCACTATTCATTTAGATCGTGGCTGCTCATCTATCTCAATGCCATGTTCCCGCACTATCCCCATATCACTTGATATCATTTGTATCCAGATAGCCATCGATTTCTGTCTTGAACATGATCAATGATTGAGCTTCCACAGCCCTCTTGGGTAGAGAATTCCAAAGATTCACCACCCTCCGAGTGAAGAACTTTCTCCTTATCTCAGTCATAAATGGCCTACCCCTTAATCTGAGACTATGTCCCCTGGTTCTAGACTCATCAACCCTACATCTACATCTACATCATCTACATCTACCCTGTCATGCCCTGTAAGAATTTTGTAAGTTTCAATGCGATCACCTCTCATTCTTCAAAATTCTAGAGAATACAGGCCCAGTTTCCTCATTCTCACACACAGGCAGGGGGAATAGCTGAGGTGCTAAATTAATACTTTACATCTGCATTTATGAAGGAAAAAGATGCTACCCAGGCCACTGTGAAAGAAGAGGTGACTAATACACTAGAAGGATTTAAAATTGATAAGGAAAATGTATTAGATAGGCTGTCTATATTTAAAGTTATTAAAGGACTGGATGAGATGCATCCAAGGATACTGGGGAAAGTGAGAGTAGAAAATACAGGAGCACTGGCCATAATTTTTCAGTCTTCCTTAGACTCAGGGGTGGTGCCAGAGGACTGGAGAATTGCAAATGTTACACCCTTGTTCAAAAAAAGGTGTAAAAGTTAAGCCCAGCAACTACAGGCTAGTCAGTTTAACTTCGGTCTTGGGAAACCTCTAGAAACAGTAAATTGGGACAAAATTAATAGTCACATGGACAAATGTGGGTTAATTAAGGAAAGCCAGCATGGATTTGTCAGGGGAAAATCATGTTTAACTAACTTGCTGAAGTTTTCTGAAGAGGTAAGAGAGAGGGTTGATGAGGGTAATGCTGTTGATGTGGTGTACATGGACTTTCAAAAGGCATTTGATTAAGTGCCACAACAGACTTGTGAGCAAAGTTATAATTCATGCAATAAAAGGGAAAGTAGCAACATGAAAATGAAATTGTCTGAGTGACAGGAAACAGAGAGTAATGATTAATAGATGTTTTTCGGGCTGGAGGAAGGTTTGTAGTGGAGTTCCCCAGGAATCAGTGTTGGGACCCTTGCTTTTTCTGATGTATATTAATGACATAGACCTTGGTGTACAGGGCACAGTTTCAAAGTTTGCAGATGATACAAAACTTGGAAGCATTATGAACTGTGAGGAGGATAGTGTAGAACTTCAAAAGGACATAGACAAGTTGGTGGAATGGGCAGACAAGTGGCAGATGAAGTTCAATGCGGAGAAATGTGAAGTGATTCATTTTGGTAGGAAGAACATGGACAGACAATATAAAATAAAGGGTACAATTCTAAAGGAGGTGCTGGAGCAGAGGGATCTGGGTGTACATGTGCATAAGTGATTGAAGATGGCAGGACAGGTTGAGAGAGGTTAATAAAGCATACAGCATCCTAGGCTTTATTAATGGGGGCATAAAATACAAGAGCAAGGAGGTTATGTTGAACTTGTATAAGACACTAGTTCGGCCTCAGCTGGAGTATTGCATCCAGTTCTGGGCGCCGCACTTTAGGAAAGATGTGAAAGCATTGGAGAGAGCACAGAAAAGATTCACGAGAATGGTTCGAGGGATGCGGAACTTTAGGTATGAAGATAGATTGGGGAAGTTGGGGCTGTTTTTCTTAGAAAAGAGAAGGCTGAAAGGAGATTAGATAGAGGTATTCAAAATCATGAGGGGTCTAGATAGGGGGAAACTGTTCCCCCCCATGAAAGGACGAGAGGATAATTGGCAAAAGAAGCAAAAACAACATGGGGAAAAGCTTCTTTATGCAGCGAGTGGTTAGGATGTGGAATGCACTGCCTGAGAGTGTGCAGCTGGCATGTTCAATCGAGGCATTCAAAAGGGAATTAGACTCTTGTTGAGAAGGAAGAATTTGCAGGGTTATGGGAAGAAGTTGGGGGAATGGCACTAGGTAAAATGCTCATTTGGAGAGTCGGTGCAGACACAATGGGCCAAATGGTCTCCTTTGTGCTGTAATAATTCTGTGATTCTGTGATAATTCCGAGTGAGCTGATGCCACAAAAAAGTGGGTTAAAAAAAATACAATTTTTAATTTAGATGTGGCAGCTGCCATCGCACCCTCCCCCCACTGCCCACTCACTGTACTGGCGAGACTTTGATTTGGCTGAATGGCAAGCCACCAGTGTTGATGTGACAGGAACCAGCAGCTTGCCCAGATGGTTTCGGTGAGAGTCAATGTCCATTTTTGGGCTGGACTGATGCCTTTTTGTTTTGGGCGTAATTAAGAGCCACAATGTTGCCTTCACGCCCCAAACCGGCGCTGACAAATTTCTATCAACTAAATATCATCCAACCTCTTCAGTGGCACAGAACATCCTGTCAAGAGGTGAATGCAGTGCCTATTATTCATTTCTACTTTTATTTTTCAAACATTGATATTAAGTCTGTTTCTGAGATGATTACTCAGTAACCTGGTTACTTTATTCTTTCTTTGGCCTCCTTGTCTCGAGAGACAATGGGTAAGTGCCTGGAGGTGGTCAGTGGTTTGTGATGCAGCGCCTAGAGTGGCTCTTAAGGCCTACTAGAGTGACAGACTCTTCCACAGGCATTGCAGATAAAATTGGTCGTCAGGGCTGTTACACAGTTGGCTCTTCCCTTGCGCTTCTGTCTTTTTTCCTGCCAGCTGCTAAGTCTCTTCGACTCGCCACACTTTAGCCCCGCCTTTATGGCTGTCCGCCAGCTCTGGCGATCATTGGCAACTGACTCCCACGACTTGTGATCAATGTCACAGGACATCATGTCACGTTTGCAGACGTCTTTAAAGCAGAGACATGGACGGCCGGTGGGTCTGATACCAGTGACGAGCTCACTACAATGTGTCCTTGGGGATCCTGCCATTTCCATGCGGCTCACATGGCCAGGCCAACTCAGGCGCCGCTGACTCAGTAGTATGTACATGCTGATGCCAAGGATTCTCTGGAGGCAGCGAAGATGGAATGAGTTGAGATGTAGCTCATTGGCTGCCATATGTTGTCCAGGCCTCGCTGCTGTAAGGTATTGCAAGGTACTGAGGACACAGGCTTGATACACTTGGACTTTTGTGTTCCGTGTCAGTGTGCCATTTTCCCACACTCTCTTGGCCAGTCTGGACATAGCAGTGGAAGCCTTTCCCATGCACTTGTTGGTTTCTGCATCGAGAGACAGGTTACTGGTGATAGTTGAGCCTAGGTAGGTGAACTCTTGAACCACTTCCAAAGCGTGGTCGCCGATATTGATGGATGGAGCATTTCTGACGTCCTGTCCCATGATGTTCATTTTCTTGAGGCTGATGGTTAGGCCAAATTCGTTGCAGGCAGCCGCAAACCTGTCGATGAGTCTCTGCAGACACTCTTCAGTGTGAGATGTTAATCAGCATCGTCAGCAAAGAGGAGTTCCCTGATGAGGACTTTCCGTACTTTGGTCTTCGCCCTTAGGTGGGCAAGGTTGAACAACCTGCCACCTGATCTTGTGTGGAGGAAAATTCCTTCTTCTAAGACTTAAACGCATGTGAGAGCAGCAGGGACAAGAAGATCCCAAACAGTGTAGATGCGAGAACACAGCCCTGTTTCACACCACTCAGGATAGGAAAGGGGTCTGATGAGGCGCCGCTATGCTGAATTGTGCCTTTCATATTGTCACGGAATGAGGTGATGATACTTAGTAGCTTTGGTGGACATCTGATCTTTTCTAGTAGTCTGAAGAGACCACGTCTGCTGACGAGGTCAAAGGCTTTGGTGAGATCTATGAAGGCAACGTAGAGGGGCATCTTTTGTTCACGGTATTTCTCCTGTAGCTGTCGAAGGGAAAACAGCATGTCAATAGTGGATCTCTCTGCTCGAAAGCCACACTGTGCCTCAGGGTAGACACGCTCAGCCAGCTTCTGGAGTCTGTTTAAAGTGACTCGAGCGAAGAGTTTCCCAACTATGCTGAGCAGGGAGATTCCACGGTAGTTGTTGCAGTCACCGCGGTCACCCTTGTTCTTATAGAGGGTGATGATATTGGCATCGCGTATGTCCTGTGGTACTGATCCCTCGTCCCAGCACAGGCAAAGCAGTTTGTAGAGTGCTGAAAGTATAGCAGGCTTGGCACTCTTGATTATTTCAGGGGTAATGCTGTCCTTCCCAGGGGCTTTTCCGCTGGCTAGAGAATCAATGGTATCACTGAGTTCCGATTTTGTTGGCTGTACGTCCAGCTTGTCCACGACTGGCAGAGACTGGGCTGCATTGAGGGCGGTGTCAGTGACAACATTTTCACTGGAGTACAGTTCTAGGTAGTGCTCCACCCAGCGGTCCATTTGCTTGCGTTGGTCAGTGATTATGTCCCCTGATTTAGATTTGAGGGGGGCGAGCTTCTTGATGGTTGGCCCAAAAGCTCTCTTAATGCCATCATACATTACTATAATGTTTCCGGTGTCAGAGGCCAGGGCTACGAGGATGCTATAATTCCTCAACAGGGAGTGCTGTTGACACTGTGGTGGAAGCCTATTGATTAGGCACAGGGACACTGGCTATTGAACTGTTTGACTCAATCCTATCAACACAGGTCAGGCTCATCCAACTAAAGATATTGAGATGTCAGTGAGACAGCTGGCAGAGCTGATAATTCACTGAAGTGGTATTAAATCTCAGAAATTTTAGACATTGCCAGTTAGAAGGATTTCAAATCTGTTTCTTCCATTTAAGAGATGTCAATCAGAAGCACCCTGCCTGTTACTAAAGATTAGTTAACCAGTCTATACTCATGACCAACTGTTGTTCTAAGTAAGTGTGAGAGATGTAGTTGTTTACTAACTTACCTTTCATAGAACTACTTATATAGAAATTACAACACTGAAGCAGGCCATTCAGCACAACTGGTCTGTGTTGTTCCACAGGAGTCTCCTCTCACCCTCTTCTGTAGGGTGTGAGAGTCCCTCGCAGAGTCTCACTTAAGTTCAGAGCCGTACTCTGAACTAACAGGAATGAGTAACTCAACACCAAATAATGTGTTAAAGCAACAGTTTTTATGAAATAATTATGAAACAATTATTAATGTTAAAAATAGGAAAGAAAGATAACTTTATTAAAAAGAAAGGAAGGAAAACAGTATAGAAAACAGCAATCTTATAGCACAACTGCTGTAACCCCAAATGAGTCTGTTCAAGCCAGCTCCCTAAAATGGTACCGTTCTCACTTGGAGCATACATCACCAACTTTGGAGAACCTTGCATGGGGATGGATTCTCCAGTCAGTCATTTCGTCCATGTCCCTTCCTCCATAGCCTTCATTGGTTGACTGGTCCACTCTGGCTGCAGCCCTGAACGTTGGACGCTGTGCTCCCTTTAAGTCCAGTTTCTGGCTCCATTCCAGCTGTCCGAGGCCTCCATCAGACTTTCTCAAAACAAGAGTCTGACAACCTTGTGTCCTGTTGAATTCTTCTCACAGGCACTACGAAGCTGCCCAGGCTGTTTACTCATCCTTTGATGGTGTCTCTCACCTGACATCAATTAGGTTATACTGTCCAACAATTAAATTCCATCTCTGACTCCACACCATAGTCAACCATCCCATTTGCAAGGTGATCCATTGTCCTGGCTTGTTCAAGGGTCATCGAATACTCTAAGAACTGATTTCTCTTTAAACAATGGGAAACAACCGTTATTTTTAAGAAGAGAGAAACAGTAGTTTAGACAAAACAACAGCTGTGAACATGACCTGCTCTGACCAACAAGTTCACAGTTAATAATATTACTACTGATTACCATTGATTAAATCATTGATTAATTACTTGACTTAATCAGAGCACAATCACACCTAGTTTTAAATAAATGTCTGCAAAGTAACCTTTAAAAAATTCAAAGCAGGTTTAATACAGGTCTATTTAAAATCAAGAGCAAATCAAAAGCAAAATGCAAAAACAGAAAAGTACAAAAAGTAGTGGCTGCAGGTCTCAGGCCTACACTTCAGGGAGGGTACAGGCCCAACATGTTCCCTCTAGGGTAATAGGTAGGAGCAACAAGCCCAGAGAACCATGGATGACCAGAAACATTCAGGGTATAATGAGTAGGAAAAGTGAGGCTTTTAGCAAATACAAAGAGAGCAAATCAGTAAGTGTAGGATGAAGCTTAAGAAAGCAATTAGGAGAGCAAAGAGGGGATATGAGAAAGCTCTGGCTGGTAAAAGTAGGGAAAATCCCAAGATATTCTATAAGTATATCAATGGGAAGAGGATAACCAGGGAAAGAGTAGGACTCATTAGGGACCAAGGGGGAAATCTGTGGATGGAGCCAGAGGACATTGGTAGGGTGTTGAACGAATACTTCACATCTGTCTTCACCCAAGGGAATGAGGATGTAGATATGGAACTTAGAGCGAGAGACTGTGAGGTTCTTGAGCAAATTGTCACAGGGAGTGACAAGGTATTGGAGGTTTTGGCAGGCTTTAAGTGGACAAATCTCCAGCTCCGGACGATTTGTGTCCCAGGATGCTGTGGGAGGCGAGGGTGGAGATTGCAGGGGCTCTGACACAAATTTTTAATTCCTCTCTGGCCACGGGTGAGCTGCCAGAGGACTGAAGAACAGCTAATGTGGTCCCACTATTTAAGAAAGGTTGTAGAGATAAGCCAGGGAACTACAGACCAGTGAGTCTCATGTCAGTGGTAGGGAAACTATTGGAGAAAATTCTGAAGGAGAGAATCTATCTCCACTTGGAGAGGCAAAATTTGATTAGGAATAGTCAGCATGGCTTTGTCAGAGGGAGGTCATGCCTGACAAATTTGATTGAATTTTTTGAGCATGTGACCAGGTGTGTAGATGAGGGTAGTGCAGTTGATGTAGTTTAATGGATTTCAGCAAAGCCTTTGACAAGGTCCCACATGGGAGACTTATCAAGAAAGCAAATGCACATGGGATACAGGGTAACTTGATAAGGTGGATTCAAAATTGGCTTAGCTGTAGGAGACTGAGAGTGATGACAGACGGCTGTTTTAGTGACTGGAAGCCAGTGTCCAGTGGCGTACCACAGGGATCTGTGCTGGGTCCCCTATTGTTTATCATTTAAAGAAACGGCATAGATGACTATGTGGGGGATAGGATCCGTAAGTTTGCCGATGACACAAAGATAGGCCGAGTGGTTAACAGTGAGGTTGAGTGTCTTGGGTTACAGGAAGATATAGATGGGATGGTCAAATGAGCAGAAAAGTGGCAGATGGAATATCACCCTGAAAAGTGTGAGGTGATACACTTTGGAAGGAGTAATGTGACACGGAAGTATTCAATGAATGGCCTGACACTGGGAAGTTCTGAGGAACAAAGGGACCTTGGCGTGTTTGTCCATAGATCCCTGAAGGCAGAAGGGCAGTTTAATAGGGTGGTGAAAAAGGCTTATGGGACACTTGCCTTTATCAATCGAGGCATAGATTACAAAAGCAGGGAGGTCACGTTGGAATTGTACAGAACTTTGGTAAGGCCACAGCTGGAGTACTGTGTGCAATTCTGGTCGCCACATTATAGGAAGGATGTGATTGCACTGGAGGGGGTGCAGAGAAGATTCACCAGGATGTTGCCTGGATTGGAACATTTAAGCTAGGAAGAGAGGTTGGTTCGGCTTGTGTTGTTTTCGCTGGAGCAGAGAAGACTGAGGGGTAACCTGATCGAGGTGTACAAGATTATGAGGGGCATGGACAGGGTGTATAGGGAGCAGCTGTTCCCCTTAGTTGAAAGGTCAGTTACTAAGGGACACAAGTTTAAGGTGAGGGGCGGGAGGTTTAAGGGGGATTTGAGGAAGAACCTTTTTACCCAGAGGGTGGTGATGGTCTGGAATGCCCTGCCTGGGAGGGTGGTAGAGGCGGGTTGCCTCACATCCTTTAAAAAGTACCTGGATGAGCACTTGGCACGTCATAACATTCAAGGCTATGGGCCAAGTGCTGGCAAATGGTAGACAGGTCAGGTGTCTTTAATGCATTGGTACAGACTCGATGGGCCGAAGGGTCTCTTCTGCACTGTATTATTCTGTGATTCTGTGAACCCTTCAGCATATCCTTTTGTTCCTTTATCCCTCATGATTGTATCTAATTTCCCATTAAATGCATCTATGTTAGTTACCTCAACTACTCCCTGTGTTAATGAGTTCCACATTCACACCATTGTCTGGGTGAAGAAGTTACTCTCGAATTCCTTATTGGGTTTATTCTTGGCTATCTTATGTTTACAACGCATAATTTTTGAACTCCATTACAAGCAGAAACATCTTCTCAATAACTAAACTATCAAACATATCAAAATATTTCAGTATAACATCAAGCATGTTTGGGTCATATTATGGGGAACATGTTTGATGGTCCCTTGTTATCTTGACACAGATGAAGGAATCAAGGCTCAGCTTGGGGTAGTGATTGCACTGTCAGCCATGTCTGAGCTCTTTGAGAAGGGGATAGTGTCATTGATTGTCTGTAGGCTTCTTCGATGGCTCGATGGCCAGGGCCTGTGTTTATAGGATTAGATGAGGCTTTCTATAAGCAACAAATGTATTGCTTCACTTTAGCAGTTGAAGAGATGGGTGCTTCGTGCTGGTCATCTGTTGAACTAGACCAGCAACCTCTGTATAAATTCTATGGGGTGGGAAATTGGTTATAGAATCATAGAATGGTAACTGCACAGAAGGAGGTCATTCAGCCCATCATGTCTGTGCCGTCTCTCTGCAAAAGCAACTCACTAGGCCGACTCCCTCACCTTTTCCCCGTAGCCCAGAAAAGCTTTTCTCCTCAGATAATTATCCAATACTCTTTTGAAGGCCTTGATGGAACCTGCCTCTACCACACTCTCAAGCAGCGCATTCCAGATCCTAACCACTCACTGTGTGAAAACGTTTTTCCTCACGTCTTTTTTGCTTCTTAAATCAGTGTCCTCTGGTTCTGGATCCTTCCGCAATGGGAATAATTTCTTCCTATCTACTCTGTCTAGATCCTTTATGATTTTGAACATCTCTATTGCATATCCTCTTAATTTTCTCTTCTCCAAGGAGAACACACCAACTTCTCCAATCTATCCATGTAACTGAAGTTCCTCATCGCTGGAACCATTCTTGTGAATCTTTTCTGCACCCTCACTAATGCCTCAACATCCTTCCTAAACAATACTACAGTTGAGGCCAGACCAGTCTTTTATAATGGTTCATCATAACTTCCTTGTTTTTGTACTCCATGCCCCTATTTATAAAGCCCAAGATCCCTTATACTTTATTCACCGCTTTCTCAGCCTGCCCAGCCACCTTCAATGATATGTGCATATACATCCCCAGGTCCCTCTGCTCCTGCAGCCCCTTTGGATTTGTACCCTTAAATATATATATTGCCTCTCCTCATTCTTCCTGCAAAAATGAATCACTTCATACTTCTCTGCTTTAAATTTTGTTTTCCACATGTCCGCCCATTCCACCAGCCTGCCTATGTCCTCTATCACTATCCTCCTCACAGTTCACCATATTTCCAAATATTGTGTCATCCGCAAATTTTGAAATTGTGCCCTGCACACCCAAGTCTGAAGGGGAGTTTTATTCTGGAGGCAGGGGTCTCAATGTCTGGAGAAAGCAATGCCAGGATCCCCATGTCGCCTCTTCTCTGGAAGGCCCGCCCATTTCTAGTGCCAATCAGGTACTTAAGTGGACAACTCCGGGCCTCCCACAGGATCAAGGACTCCATCGCTGGAAGTCCCGTGGGGGAGAGCATAAAATTCTCCCATCATTAATACATATCAAGAAAAATAGGAATCTGAACACTAATCCCTGCCGAACCCCTATTATATACCTTCTTCCAGTCCGAGAAACAACCGTTCACACGACTCGCTGTTTCCTGTCACTCAGCCAACTTCATATCCATGCTGCTACTGTCTCTATTATTCCATGGACTTTAACTTTGCTGACAAGCCTGTTATGTGGCACTTTATCAAGCAACTTTTAGAACTCTATGCACACGACATCAGCTGCATTATCCTCATCAACCCTCTCTGTTACCTCATCAATAAACTCAAGCAAGTTAGTTAAACATGATTTCCCTTTAACAAATCTGTGTTGGCTTTCCTTAATTAGTCCACATTTGACCAAATGACTAAGTTTGACCCGAATTATTGTTTCTTAAAGCTTTCCCATCACTGAGGTTAAGCTGACTGGCCTAAAGTTGCTGGGCTTATCCTTACCCGCTTTTTTGAACAAGAATTTAACATTTGCATGTCTCCAGTCCTCTGGTACCTTCCCTGTATCTAAAGAGGATTGGAAGGTTATGGTCAGTGCCTCCGCAATTTCCACCCTTACTTCCCTCAGTATCCTCGGATGCATCTCATCCAGTCCTGGTGACTTATCAACTTCAAGTACAGCCAGCCTATCTAATGCCTCCTCTATATTAATTTTTAGCCCATCCAATGTCTCAACTATCTCCTCTTTCACTATGACTTTGACAACATCTTCTTCCTTGGGAAAGACAGATGCAAAGTACTCATTTAGTACCTCAGACATGCTGCCTGCAGAAAATGCCAAAGTGGAGTGGGTAGCGTAGAGCCAGCAAAGCAATTCCTGAAAGATTTTGAATTACATCCAGGAGCAGGCTTGTCTTAAGTGAAAACTCCAGTTCCACATTTTTGCAAATGTGGATCAAATGAATAATTGAGCCAAAACCACTTTGTACTGATCCTAACTGTGTAGTGTGAATGCACTGTAGGTGACTGCAGTGAAGCCAACTCTCAGTGTGTGGCTTGGAGAGTGGAACAACAATAAGGAGAAGAAAAAGAAATACAAACTCCTCGCTACAAATTCTTCTAACGTTATCAGTGTAAATCTCTGGGAAACTGCGTGGTGAAACTTACTTGAAGGCATGAAGCAACAATTCAGAGAGGGTTGGTTTGGATGATCAGATAACCGACACTGAAAAGATATGGTGTCTAGAATTTCTAAGCCTTACTCTTGTCAGAAGGCTTGCAGCCTAAGATGTGTAATTGGACTCATGCTATCTACAAAGAGCAGCACTGGGCTACAGGATACAGTGTGGTTTGCAATCTGTAGCTACAACAAAGGCCAGCAGAGTGATCAGATATGTTAGATCACACGCAGACAGAGAAACGGAAACTTAAACAATTCATCCCTCAAGGGAGAAGGATCTTCTTCATCAACATCCAGTAAAGCATTTGGTCCAAAAAGGAATGAACTGTAACCAAATTTTTCTCATTCTTCAAGTTAAACATTCATAAACTGCTTCATCCTGGCATCCAGTATTATTAATACACAGGGTGAAACGGGTTGGGGGGGGGGGGGGGGGCGTTAAAAATGAAAAGGCCTCCTTGCTGATTGGATACAGTAGAGTAGCAATTATTTTACTGGACTAATAATCTAGAGGCCCTGAGTTCAAATACCACCATAAATGCAAGTTTTCCTTCTATTTGTCTGACTTATATTTTAAGTCTGACTAAACAAATGAAATGTTTTGAGGGCGTGATTAGAATAGTAAGTAGGGGATTGACAATGGATGCTGTCTAGATGTTTTCAGGAGGCATCTACACAACAGATTATTCGGAAAAATTACAGACCATTTGGAGGTAACCTTGTGACGTGGGTTAGTAATTTGATGGGAGGTAGGAATAGAGGGAATGTTGAAATAATAGAAAAGTGCTGGAAATACTCAGCACGTCAGACAGAATCTGTGAAGAGAGGACAGAGTTAACGTTTCAGGTCTGTGACCTTCCATCAGAACACGATGAAAGGTCACATACCTGGAACATTAGGCTGGATTTCGTTCAGGAGGTGGGGCTCCAAGCACTGGGCTGTCAAGATCAGGGTCCCCCACCTTGGAATTTTTTATGCCAAAGTTTCATGAGCCGGTGTCCCCGTCCCTTTAAAGATGGCGATCCCGCCTCCAAGAGCGGCTGGCCAATCAGAGGGCTGCCAGCTCAGCAGTATCGGCAGTGCCACCAAGAGCGGTGGCCGCTGCCGGTACTGCAGAGGCCTTGGTCCCAGACCCAACGCCGGAGCCCAGGACCAGAGGCAAGTGAAGCGGGGTCACTGGGGCCAGTCCGGGAGCCCCGACAAAGTGGAGGCGTTAGGGTTGTTACGTAGCCCAGGGGGTGGGGTGGGGGGGCTCCTGGGTAGGGGTGAAGTACCTCCCAGCAGGGTTCTTCCATAGGCCGCAGATTGCCCACAAAGGATGGGCCCCCTTTCCCAAACCCACAGGGAGGGTACCTAGTCATCGTTGTCCTATCCCACCCCGAGTAAGATCGCTTGGTGACAGGGAGGCAACAGACCCTCTGCCCCCCTGCCACCCATTGTGATTCTCTGTGCACCCCTCCCACAGCCTCCAGCTGTGCCTCGGGGGGGCCCATAAAATCCAGCCTGTTAACTCTACTTCTCTCTCCACAGTTGCTGCCTAACCTGCTGAGCATTTCCAGCATTTTCTGTTTTCATTTCAGATTTCCAGCATCTGCAGTATTTTTCTCTTGCACAGAGGGAATGTTCTCTGATTGGTGGGCTGTGCCAAGTGATTCATAGATAGAAATAAATATGTATGACCCGATAGCCATTATGGAGACATGGTTGCAAGGTGACCAAAGCTGGGACCAGAATACTGAAGGGTATTTAACATTTTGGAAAGACAGAAAGCTAGGAAAAAGCGGTGGGGTAGCTCTGTTAATTAAGAATGACATTGGTACAGTCGTGAGAGATGACCTTAGCTTGAAAGAGCAAAATGTAGAATCAGTTTGGGGAGAGATATGAAATAGGAAAGGTAAGAGGTCATTTGTGGGAGTAGTTTCTAGGTGCCCTAATATTAGTTACACTGTGGGACAGAGTATACAAGAAGAAATAAATGGGGCATGTAAGAAAGATACTGCAATAATCATGGATGTCTTTAATTCACATGAAGATTGGAAAAATCAGATTGACAAAGATAGCCTGGAATATGAATTCAGAGAGTGGATTCTGGACAATTTCTTTGAGCAGTACATTCTAGCACCAGCCAGGGAGCAGGCTATTCTAGACCTGGTAATGTGCAGTGAGACAGGATTAATCAATAGCCTCATGGTAAAGGAGCCTCTAGGCAACTGTGATCATAAGGTGAGAAGTGTGGGTCTAAGACTACTGCTTTAAACACAAGGTAAATAAAGGTAATTATAAGGGTGTGAAGGCAGAGTTGGCTAAGGTGAACTGGGAAGCTAGGTTAAAATGTAAGATAGTAGAGATGCAGTGGCAGACTTTTAAGGAGATATTTAATAACTTTCAGCAATGATTTATCCCAGTGAAAAAGTATCTTTGAGAAGGATGCATCATCTGTGGCTGAACAAGGAAATTAAGGATAGTATCAAATTAAAAGAAATACTGTACAAATCTGCAAAGATTAGTGGCAAGTCAGAAGATTGGACAAATTTTAAGAACCAGCAAAGGATAACTTTAAAAAAAAATGGAGAAATTAGAGTTTGAGAGAAAGGAGCGAGAAATATAAAAAACAGATAGCAAGAGTTTCTACAGGTATTTAAAAAGGAAAAGAGTAACTGAAGTGAGTGTTGGTCCTCAAGAGAGTTAGTCTGGGGAATTAATAGTGGAAAACAAGGAAATGGCGGACGTGTTGAACAGGTATTGTGTGTCTGTCTTCACTGTAGCAGACTTAGACAACTTCCTAAAGATATTTGAAAATCAAGAGGCAGAAAGACAGGAGAAACAATCAGCATCACCAGGGAAATGGTACTGGGAAAACTGTTTGACCTGCAAGTCCCCAGGACCAGATGGCCTGCATCCTAGGATCTTAAAAGAAGTGGCTGCAGAAATAGTAGAGACATTGGTTATAATCTTCCAAAATTCCTTAGATTCTGGAAGGATCACAGCGAATTGAAAAATAGTAAATGTAATGCCTTTATTCAAACAATGAAGGAGACAGAAAACAGGAAACGATAGATCAGTTAGCCTAACGTCTGTAATAGGGAAGTTGCTAGAATCCATTATTAAAGAGATTATAGCAGGATACTTAGAAAATCATAATGGGATCAGGCAGAGTCAACATGGTTTTGCAAAAGGGAACTAGTGTTTATCTAATTTGTAAGAGTTCTTTGAGGAAGTAATAAGCAAGGTGGACAAAGGGGAGCCTAGAGACGTGTGTTCTTAGATTTTTAAAAGGCATTTGAAAAGTTGTCATATCAAAGGCTGTTCTTCTTCTTTGGCCTTCTTGTCTCGAGAGACCATGGGTAAGCGCCTGGAGGTGGTCAGTGGTTTGTGAAGCAGCGCCTGGAGTGGCTATAAAGGCCAATTCTAGAGTGACAGACTCTTCCACAGGCGCTGCAGGTAAAATTAGTTGTCGGGGCTGTTACACAGTTGGCTCTTTTCTTGCACTTCTGTCTTTTTTCCTACCAACTGCTAAGTCTCTTCGACTCGCCACATTTTAGCCCCGTCTTTATGGCTGTCCGCCAGCTCTGGCGATCACTGGTAACTGATTCCCACGACTTGTGATCAATGTCACAGGACTTCATTTCGCGTTTGCAGATGTCTTTAAAGCGGAGACATGGACGGCTGGTGGGTCTGATACCAGTGACGAGCTCGCTATACAATGCGTCCTTGGGGATCCTGCCATCTTCCATACGGCTCACATGGCCAAGCCATCTCAAGTGCTGCTGACTCAGTAGGGTGTAAATGTTGGGGAAGTTGGCCATCTTGAGGACTTCTGCGTTGGAGATAAGGTCCGGCCACCTGATGCCAAGGATTCTCCGGAGGCAGCGAAGATGGAATGAGTTGAGACGTCGCTCTTGGCTGACGTACATTGGCCAGGCCTCGCTGCTGTAGAGCAAGGTACTGAGGACACAGGTTTGATACACTCGGACTTTTGTGTTCCGTGTCAAAAGTTACTGCACAAAATAAGAAGGTATGGTGTAGGGGATAACATATTAGCATGGAGAAGGGACTGGTTAGCTAACAGGGCATGGAGAGTAGGGATAAACGGGTCTTTTTCAGGTTGGCAAGCTGTAACTAGTGGAGTGCCATAGAGATCAGTGCTGGGACCTCAACTATTTACAATTTATATCAATGACTTAGATGAAGGGACAAACATAGGCAGCTAAATTTGCCAATGACCCCAAGATAGGTAGGAGAGTAAGTTGTCAAGAGGAGGTAAAGAGTTTACAAAGGATATAGATCGGATAAGTGAGTGGGCAAAAATTTGGCAGATGGAGAATAATGTGGGAAAATGTGAACTTGTTCACTTTGGCAGGAAGAATAGAAAAGCAGAATATTATTTATACAGAGAGAGACTGCAGAACTCTGCGGTACAGAGGGATCTGGGTGTCCTGGTACATGAATCACAAAAGGTTAGTATACAGGTACAGCAAGTGATTAGGAAGGGAAATAGAATGTTGGTGTTTATTGCAAGGGGAATGGAATATAAATGTAGGAAAGTACTCTGCAGCTGTACAGGACCTTCGTGAGACAACAACAGGAGTAATTTGCGTAGTCTTCTTTTACCAAGCCCTCGACATTGGGCTCCGTAGCCGTATGGGGCCTGAAGATGGCCTGCCACGGACCTCGACGCTGGGAGGGCCCAGCCTGATCCTCTGGCGGTGGGACCTTATTTAACATATGTAAATGAAGGGAATGAATAAATTAAAATACACTCACCTGCAATCTTGAGGGCCTGCCGCGATCTTTGGTGCGGCGGCCGGCGCACTCCCCGTCCAGGGAAAGACGGCGTGACGCTGGTGTGGACGGGGGAGGAGTTAATATTTTCTGTGGGGGGCATGACGGGGTCAAATAAAGGTACTAGGAGTAGGGGATTGTGGGAAGGGGTGAACTCTAAACTTTGTGCAGTCTGTGGGGAAAGGTCACATCTAAAAGGTAAGTTTTTATGGGGCGATGAGCAAATAATTAATGTAATTGTTATTGGGGGGGTGGGAAAGGGTGTTTAAAATTTGTTGGATAAATTTTGGGCAGATACTTCTCTGTGCTGGCAGGGCTGGCTCCCTTTAAAAATGGTGCCAGTGCCTGCATATGGGCAACTGATGCCATTGCAGGGGATAAACAGCCCTCCCCCTCCATGTGGATGGAGGGGGCTCGTCGTCCCAACTATTTAAATGAGCCACCGCACGTGAGATAGCAGCGGCTCTTTGGCATGTGGCCCTCATGGGAAGGCCGCCATTTTTTGAGCTCGCAACCGGGCTCTTAAAATCCAGCCCCTTATTTGAAAAGGAATATAATTGCATTAATGGCAGTTCAGAGAAGGTTCATTCTACTCAGTGCTGGGATAAAGGACTAATGAAAAAAGGTTGAACAGGTTGGACCTATGCTCTTTGGCATTCAGAAAGATGAGAGTTGATCTTATTGAAACATATAAGATCCTGAGGGAACTTGATAGAAGGGATGTTTCCTCTTGTGGGGGAGACTAGTTCTAGGTGACACTGTTTAAAAATAAGGGTTCTCCCTTTTAAGATGGAGATGAGGAAAATTTTTTTTCTGTCAGAGGGTCGTTAATCTGTGAAATTTTCTTCTCCAGAAAGCAGGGGAGACTGGGTCATGAAATTTATTCAAGGCTGAATTAGATAGATTTTTGATAGACAGGGGAGTCAAGAGTTATGAGGGGCAAAATGGAAAGTGGAGTTGAGGCCGTAACCAAATCAGCCATGATCTTATCGAATGTCAGAGCAGGCTCGAAGGGCCGAATGGCCTACGCCTGTTCCTATGTTTCTATGTTCCCTAAGTGGTGATCTCCAATTATTTGTACTGGAGCCTAAACTTCTCATCATATATATCCAATGGCTTGGATGAAGGAATGGAGAGTTGTAAACCCAAGTTTGTAGATGACAGTAAGTAAGCTGGCAATTATTGTGTTGATGGCAGGAAGAAATCAAAAGGGACACAGTGAGTTGGCAAAACAATGGCAAATGGCTTTCAATGTGGGAAGTGTGAGGTCATCCACTTTGGATCCAAGCAAGATAAATCAGAATACTTTCTTAATGGTGAGAGACGGGGAGTTGTGGAGGAGCAAAGGAATTTAAGTTTTCGTGTTGTCATGAACGTGTTTCTATTGTTAATATTTTTTGAAGACGTGTTAAAAAGGCTGGCGAAAATACCTGAGGAGATGCTGGACTTGTTTTTTTAAAGGGTCACTGGAAGGACACTTAGGACTTTGTTGAAAAATACTTACTGGAAGTGGCATGTCTTAAGCTAAGTAAACAGCCAAAGCCTATGGACTATGGAACTATTTGGAGTTGTTTACAGAGAAGTCACATGTCTGGGTTTATGGCTCAGGAGTTTTTGGTTTTGTTTTGGACTGTTTGAATGAACAGTTGGTGTGTATCCTGCTAAGAGAGAAGTCACCCAACTCATCCTGTTCCACCTCTTTGAGAAACCCTGAGAATCCAGCGTGCTAGCTGAACCCACTGATGCACTAATTCTCCCAAAAAGCCTACAAGACAACTCCTCAACATCTCCTGAACAGAACTGCTCCAGAAAGATCCCAGTGACAGCCGTCTACGTGTACCGGGACGCCAGACCAAAAGTCCCCTGGAATATTTCATATCTTGTCCTTTTTTTCTTCAAGAATGAACAAGTATTTGGCCAAAGAATTTTTCTTCCTGTAAAGTTGATTTCTGCAGGGAAAGTTTCTTTATTTTTTCTTTAACTGTGCGTGCGTGTGTGTGTTGGTTGTTTAGAATTTATTTATACTTTCATATTTCATCCTGTGTGTTAATTAGCTTTGCACCTTTATTGAATAAGTCTTGTTTTATGATAAATTAATAATTTTGGTTGTTTGTTAAAGAAATGTGGTTGGTGGATTTGTATTCTGAAATGGATAGATAAAAGTATATAATTGGTCGTATCCATAACTGGTTAAAAGTAATTTTAAATATATGTTGTGACCAGTTGAGTCATGAGACTGGAGGGAGTCAGTGCACTCCTCCAACCTCGGTCATAACAATGTACACAAATCAATAAAAGCTAGTGCACAGGCATGATATGTAATCAAAAAGGCTAATGGGTGTTGGCATTTTTAAAAATTCAGTCATGGGATGTGGGCATCGCTGGCTAGGCCAGCAATAATTGCCCATCCCTTATTGCCCTTGAGAAGGTGGTGACAAGGCGCCTTCTTGAACCGCTGCAGTCCATGTAGGGTAGGTGTACCCACAGTGCTGTTAGGAAGGGAGTTCCAGCATTTTGACTCAGTGACAGTGAAGGAACAGCGATATAGTTCCAAGTCAGGATAGTGTGTGGCTTGGGGGGAAAGTTGCTGGTGGTGGTGTTCCCATGCATCTGCTGCCATTGTCCTTCTAGTTGGTAGAGGTCGTGGGTTTGGAAGGTGTTGTCTGAGTAGCCTTGGTGAGTTGCTGCAGTGCATCTTGTAGATGTACACACTGCTGCCACTGTGCGTCGGTGGTGGAGGGAGTGAATGTTTGTGGATGGGGTGCCAATAAAATGGGCTGCTTTGTCCTGGATGGTGTCAAGCTTCTTGAGTGTTGTTGGAGCTGCACTCATTCAGGCAAGTGGAGAGTATTCCATCACACTCTTGACTTGTGCCTTGCAGATGGTGAACAGACATTGGGGAGTCAGGAGGTGAGTTACTCGCCCCAGGATTCCTAGCCTCCGACCTGTTGTTGTAGCGACGGTATTTATATAGCTACTTCAGTTCAGTTTCTGGTCAATAGTAACCCCTAGGATGTTGATAGTGGTAGATTCAGCGATCATAATGCCATTGAATATCAAGGGGAGATGGTTAGATTATCTCTTGTTTGAGATGGTCATTGCCTGGCACTTGTGTGGCACAAATGTTACTTGTCACTTATCAGCCAAAGCCTGGATATCGTCTAGGTCTTGCTGCATTACTACATGGACTGCTTCAGTATCTAAGGAGTCGCAAAAGGTGCTGAACATTGTGCAATCATCAGCGAACATCCCCACTTCTGACCTTATGATTGAAGGAAGGTCATTGATGAAGCAGCTGAAGATTGTTGGGCCTAGGACACTACCCTGAGGAACTCCTGCAGTGATGTCCTGGAGCTGAGATGATTGACCTCCAACAACCACAACCATCTTCCTTTGTTCTAGTTATGACTCCAACCAGCGGAGAGTTTTCCCCCTGATTCCCATTGACTCCAGTTTTGCTCGGACTCCTTGATGCCATACTCAGTCAAATGCTGCCTTGATGTCAAGGGCAGTCACTCTCACCTCACCTCTTGAATTCAGCTCTTTTGTCCAAGTTTGAACCAAGGCTGTAATGAGGTCAGGAGCTGAGTGGCCCTGGCCGAACCCAAACTGAGCGTCACTGAGCGGGTTATTGTTAAGCAAGTGCCGCTTGATAGCCCTGTCTATGACACCTTCCATCACTTTACTGATGGTTGAGAGTTGACTGATGGAGCGGTAATTGGCCAGGTTGGATTTGTCCTGCTTTTTGTGTCTAGGACATATCTGGGCAATTTTCCACATTGCCGGATAGATGCTAGTGTTGTAGCTGTACTGGAACAGCTTGACTAGGGGCCCGGCAGGTTCTGGAGCACAGGCCTTCAGTACTATTGCCGAAACATTGCAAAGGCCCATAGACTTTGCTGCATCCAGTGCTTTCAGTCATTTCATGATGTCAAGCGGAGTGACTCTAGTTGGCTGAAGACTGGCATCTGTGATGCTGGGGACTTCAAGAGAAGGCTGAGATGGATCATCCACTCGGCACTTCTGGCTGAAGATTGTTGCAAATGTTTCAGCCTTATCTTTTGCACTGATGTGCTGGGCTCCCCCATCATTGAGGATGGGGATATTTGTGGAGCCACCTCCTCCAGTTAGTTGTTTAATTGTCCACCACCATTCACGGCTGGATGTGGCAGGACTGCAGAGCTTAGATCTGATCTGTTGGTTAGGGGATCGCTCAGCTGTCTATTGCATGCTGCTTATGCATTTATCATAAGAGAGGAACCCCCCGAACTTTCTTCATTTTAACCTTCAACCCCTTTCCACCATCCCCTCCACCAATCGCTTTAGTTTTTTCCGTTTCCCCCACCACCCTGTAAACTTCACTGCTCTCCCCTCCCCATCAGTGTTCTGCCTCAGATCTCTGCACAGAGGTCTGAAGGAGTGGGAGTGCTGGCAACCAGCCGGAATATCGTAGCGGGATGCCCGTGGCGACAAGGTAGGTATTTATTCATGTCATTTAAATGAATCGACACATTTTAATTAGGTTCCCATTGCCGAGCAGGGGAGGGGTGTGGGGCTGCCATGAGGCCTCACCACCACTGGTAATATGGGTGGCAGGCCTCCCCTGGAGGTTTTTTCTGGCCCACCCCACCATGACCCCCAAAGTCAGGTGGCTGGTAAAATCATGCCCTGGGAGTAGGATTGGCACAGAATATGGCAGACTCCATTTACAATGTAGACCTTCAGCAGCTAGCAATTGCTCCCATATATAGGCCCCAAAAATTCAATGGGCTGTGATCCTATTGGGCAAGAGAGCCATTTTAGGAGCATCTCTGGCATCAATTCATCCCATACAAATGGAGTTTTGCTCTATCCGGGGTTTGGAAAGGTTTACCCAGCCTCTTTCACTCCTTAATCTGGCACTACTCTGATCAACTCCTCGTACAAGTGAAAGGGGAAAATCCAGACCTCCTGCCTTCCTTGGACCCCACTGGCATACCCTCTTGTGGAGGTGGGTCCCCATGGTGTCCAGGCCACCACTACTACATCGGGGCCCCTTCCAGGTAAAGGCCTGCTACCCGACCGGGACCCGACAACATGTGTCGGGTTCGGGTCGGGTTGGGTCGCACTTCCGGGTCCGACATTCGGGCTCGGGTCAGGTTGGGCTGGATCAGACACACTCTATCACCACCTCAGGTAAGTGACTTTAATGTTAATTTACTTTTTGGACTTTAAAGGTGGTTTTGCGACAGTTATTTTAAGCTTGTGCAGCTAAGGAACAAAGTGAAAAACGGAAGGTAGGTTAACTGATGGTCGAGTTGGGTCGGGCGCAGGAAAAAATGGAAGGACTTGGGCCGGGTTGGACTCGGGGTTGGATGGGGTTCTGTCGGGCTCGGGTTGGGTCTCATTTGCAGATCCGAGCAGGCCCTTACTTTCCAGGGCCAGGAGTGGGAATTAATACCTCGGGGAGTCCTCATCGCATTTGCCTTTATAAGGGGAAACTCCCAGAAACACAGGAGACCACTATAATCCTCTCCCTGCCATTTCCTTTGGAGATCCACTGGTCTCCCAGCAGAAATACTGAGCGAGACTAAAAAAAACCCAAGTAATTTCAGAGCTGAGTGTGTTAAATTACACATTGTGCTAAAAATGGAGAGAGATATTAAAAATTATTGAGAGAAAGGGGAAATAGATAAATGTAACATGTTGCTGAAAACACAATGTATGCTCTTTGAGTGAAATCATTGGAACTTTTGACCTTCTCAGGTATGATGACTGGGAACTGTACAATCAACAATAACGGAAAGAAGACGTGTGAAATCTTCGGCTGGTGCCCGGTTGAAAATGACCATTACATTTCAAAGTAAGGATCCTTATCTTGATTGCTGGCCTCGCAACCTTTGTGTAGTTCCCCAGAGAGAAATATTTTGTTAGCATCTAAAGCACATCCAATTTCTTCCTGTTTACTGTATGCTTGAGAAACTTAACATAAAGAAATATTTTGTAGCTAGACCACACTGAGATTATGAGAAGTCTTGATCCTGTGTTCAGACCAGTTTAAACATCCAGTCCCTCCACCGCTGCTGCACCATGGCCGCAATGTGTACTATCTACAGGATGCACTGCAGCCACTCACCAAGGCTTCTTTGGCAGCCAAACCCGTCAGCCAAAAGGACAAGAGCAGCAGGTGCCTGTTCTAAGCTCCCCTCCAAGTCAGACACAATTCTGATTTGAACATATATTGTCACTGGATCAAAATCCTGGAACTCCTTACCTAACAGCACTGTGGGAGTACCTGCATCGCGTGGACTGCAGCAATTCAAGAAGACAGCTCCACAGCACCTTCTCAAGGGCAGTTCGGGATGGGCAGCATCTGTAGTATCTTAAGCGGGAGAGATTTCCCCGAGCGATTAATAACATTTACAAATGCACTGTGGTTATGGTGGAGGAGGAAGACACACCTCTGATCTTGACAGTTTATCCCTTAGCACACAACTTACAAGGGGATTGTGCTGCAGACCTGGTAAGATCAACAAATGCGCACATCTTTTGCATGGGGCTTGCACAGGGCTATGGTATTACAGATAGATTTTGGATATCTGCCTGCCCCATGTTGTTGGATCCTCTGGTGCTCACCAGCTTTATCAATGAGTTGGGGACAGGCTTGCCCAGATTTTCCCTTCCTGAACAACACATTCTATACTCCATTCAGCCTCATTGCAAAAAATAATTTGTCCATCTTCACGGATTCAGGTGGCTTTCCTGGCCTAGACTGCCCACTCTCTTCTGGAGGCCTAGATGACTTATTGTCTCAGCCTAAAGCAAATAGTTGACAGGCCAGGAAGGTGGAAACACTCAGCCTAGTGGGCCTTGACTTTTTGGCGTGCCATTATATAATGAAACAATGCAGAAGAAGACCATTTGGCCCATCGTGCCTGTGCTGGCTCTTTGAAAGAGCTGCAAAATTACTCCACTGCTCTTTCCCCATAGACCTGCAAATTTTTCCTTTTCAAGTATTTATCCAGCTCCCTTTTAAAAATTATCATTGCATCTGCTTCCAACGCACTTTCAGGCAGTGCATTCTAGAGCACAACAACTCTCTGCATATAAACAATCCTTCACCTCATCCCCTGCCCCTCCAGGCAATACGCCAATAATCTTACATCTTTGTTCCCTGCTTACCAATCCACCCTCCGGCAGACACAGTTTCCCCTTATTCCCAGTCTCTTAAGCATCCCCAATGGTCATCACTTCACCACTGGAGGCATTGCCTTCAGCTGCCTAGGCGCTATGCTCTGGTATTCCCTTTCTTAAACCTTTCTGCCTGTCTACCTCTTGCTTCAGGCATCACGACCTTATGGGGCAGGCTTGATGGATCTGATGGTCTTTTCCTGCCCGGCACTTGCATATGTTCATAAGGAAGATCTCTATGTGTTAGTAGATTTTATTGGTAGACTGCATCAGCAGTGAATTGGGGACTTTTGGGGGAATTTTAACTTTGGATAATAGTGTTAAATAAATGATATTGATTCAGCTGCCGATTAGACATCTCTCCCGCATTCCATTTCTATTGAAGTCAATGGAACTGAGATCCAGCATTGTGACATCACCTGTTTTACGCTATATCTCAAAGTCAAAATTATCCCCACTGATTATACCAGTTGACACAGCAAGAAAGTGACATTGTCCCCGATACTGAATGCAGACACCTTCTCTCCTTCTCCCCTTAGTCCACCATTGTTGCTGGCAGCAGAAAACTTCACTATTTTTATCAAGAACTCGATTACTTTCGCAGCCTTTGGTGTTACAAGGTACGCTTTGGAACATTATATTTTTACTCACAGTTTTGAAGACAGTTATTAGAAAAAGCAATGCATTTTTATCTTTAACAAAAGCACTGTTTTCCAGGCGGAATTTAGTGGAATCTCTAAGCAAAGCAGATCTGAAAAATTGCACCTACCATAAAGTCCATGACCCTCTGTGCCCCGTGTTTCGTTTGGGATACATTGTTGAAGAAATTAAAGAGGACTTCTCTGCCTTGGCATACAAAGTAAGTCTGTGCTCTCACCAGGGGCACTGACCTCCAATTAATCAGAGGCACTGGAAATGGGCATGTGACAACAGTAACTGGCATATTTAGCACGATCTATACTGCACCATTTAGGGCACCCGCAAACGAGATACATGCTATAAATCTGATGACTTGATTCTGCTCACATTGTATTTTATGTATCTTCTCTTGTTGAAGGGTGGTATAATTGGTATTGTGATAGACTGGGATTGTGACCTGGATTGGCCAGAGAGATACTGCAAACCCACCTACAGCTTCCATCAACTTTACGGGAGCTTAGGCACGGAAACGGTGTCATCAGGATACAACTTCAGGTCAGAACCTCACAAATTAACCTCCGCTAGTTGATGACACTGGTGCTTGGTGAAATAATGCAGCAGATTGCTGGGTAGCACAGTATGTTTGCATTACATGATTCAAGTCTGTGATTCCACATAGCTGCTGGGCCAATCTCAGTTGGGCAAGAGCAGGGAGAGCTCAGGGGGTGGGTGAGTCTTACTCTATCTCTGGCAAAAAGCCAGCTGGAATGGCTCAGAAAGAGACCAGGTTGATTCACCAGGTCCCAGCCTCATTTGGGAGATTCTGCTTGGCATCATTAAAGGGCGGAGCCTCTGTCTGCTTCTTATAAGCCCAACTACCTTGCAGGCAGCTCCCACTTTTCTAGTTGGTGTAAAATTTGGCACTTAACTGATTTGGGATTGGCCAGAGCCAGCCAACAGTAGGTGCCTGAGGTGGGAGGTAATGAAGTAATTGGCTCTTCCTTCCACCCACCAAATGAAAGCAGTCACATGAAAATCTACCCCAGTACTTTACATTATTACAGTAGTGCTTCCTTGTTTTGATATCCAATGCTTCTTGTTATGAAGCCTAACATGCCATTAGTCTTATTGATTGTTTTGTTGTCTACCTGTGATTTAGTTTTTAATGATAAAGCAACTAGACCGCTAAATCCACTTATCCCATCCCCACTCTCCGGTACTTTTCTATTTAGACTGTATTTCAATCTTTTGTACAAAGTGCCCTGCCTCATGCTTTGTTGTTTTAAACTGTACCTGCCTTTATTTTGCCCACTTTGTTAATCTATATCCTTTGCAGTTTTTACAATTTACTGTATGTTCTAACTTAGCATCATCTGCAAACTTTGATATACTCTTTTCTCCCCAAACTTAGGTAATTTATCCATAGAATCATAGATTCATACAAACATAGATTAGTACAGCACAGAAGGAGGCCATTTGGCCCATTATGTTTGTGCTGTCTGTTTTGAAGAGCAATCTAGTTAATCCCACTCCCCAGATATTTCCCCATAACCCTGGTATTTTTTCTTCTTCACGTATTAATTCAACTGAATCTGTTTCCACCACTCTATCAGGAAGTGCATTCCAAAACCGAACCACTTGCTGCGTAAAATGAAAAAATTAGGTCTCCAACACTGATCCCTCGATTCACACATCATTCAATCCAACAATTCCTTTTTAATTCCAACTCTCTGACTCCTATCTTTCCAACAGTTTTCCATTGATTGCATAAAACCTGCATCCAATTTTACATGACCCAACATTTGCTAGAAGTCTAACATGTGGAACCCTTTTAAAAGCCTTCTGAAAATCCATGTATTTGACACTCATTGATTCTCCACTATTCAGGGCCTTTGGGATTTAGTTAAAGAACTCCACTAGGTTAGTTAGATATGACCTTCTTTCGCAAAGTCATACAGACTCTCCTTAATCAAACTATGTTTCAAAATAATCACTTATTCTGTCCCTGGCAATGGATTCTAACAATATTTCCACCATGTTTACTGGTCAATAGTTACTTGATTAGCTCCTTCCTCCTTTTTTAATAATGCTCTCATGCTTTACCTTCCAATTCTCTGGCAATATCCTAAAATCCAGTGAGATTTGGATAATACTAACAGAACCTGAATTTCCTCACCTATTTTCTTACAGCTTCAGATGGAAACCATTTGGATCAAGAGATCTATTTGGTTTTAATCCCATTATTTTATCCATGACAAATTTTCTGTTTCTACTTATTACTTGTAAGTTTATTCCCTTCATAAATCTGTACTTTTGCCATTGTACCTTTTCCATTGATGTACTGATACAAATTATTTTTATTACCTGAATACAAAATCCAAAGAAGAAAGTGAGTGACTGGTACCAGGGGCTGATTTTGAGTGTCTCCAGCTGGTATAAATTTTCAGCCTGTAAAGGGGTTTGGGTCACTTGCTCAGTCCATGGTGTTCTGACCATCGCCATCTTGGGTCACAAGATAGGTGGCCAATTGTAATACACAAATCAGTTACATAGGATTCAGATAGCAATTGTTGAGTTAGATTTGTGCAGGGTTGAACAGCCTAATCAGGGATCTTTATGGAGGCTGTTCAGGAGTCCTCAGAAAACAGCAAAACTTTTTTTCATCTTGCACATTTGTGAGGCCAGTATTTCAAATCTAGCAGCGGAGTCCCATGGACATCAAGCAATCTGCAAATTAAATGGGTCAATGTTTCCAGCAGGTTCCTGTGTTGTCCATTTCAAGGCCCTGACCAAACTGGCAGATGACTGGACGTGGGTGGGAATAGGGCTGTCAGTGCGGCACTGCCATTTTCACCGTGTTATTGTCCTGTCTCACCTGGCAGGAGGAGAAATGAAAATCAGCTCCAGGGAGTTTAAAATAATGGAGGGAATTTACAATGGTGGATAAAGAACAACATTCCCTTCAAGTAGGGGAATCAGAACAAAGGCACATAACCTTAAAAGTTGAACTAAGTCAGATCTAGAAAACGTCTCTTCACATAAAAGGTTATAAAAGGTGTTCTGCCCACTGGCTCAGCAGAACATAGATGGTGAGTCAGTTGAGGTGTTTTAAGAGGCTAGGCTATTCACAGGTGATGTCAGGAAGCATTTCTTCACACAAAGGCTAATGGAAATCTATAACTCTCTCTTCCCCAATAAGCTGTTGGGGCTGAGGGTTAATTGAAAATTTCAAAATTGAGATTGATCGATTTTTGTTGGATAAGGGTGTTAAGGGTCACACAATCAAAGTGGTAGATGGAGCTAAGGGGCAAAACAGCCATGATTTAATTGAATAGCAGAGCAGGCTCAAGGGGACAAATGGCCTACTCCTGGTCCTATGTTTCTATGCAAATACTTATCTGGGAAGTAATAAAGGGATATGGGATATCAGATGGAGCTCCTAAGGTTAACAATATGTTCAATGGAGTGAGTGGCCTACCACTGTCTCTATGATTTAAATGTGGATGATCCCCATGAGGTGTCCTCGGTCATCTTTGGTTTTTGAGACTGGTTATTGGTATTGGTTCCAAGTTTTGAGATGTGAGGACAACAAACTTCCACCAGGTTGAGTCTCTCAGATGGACCTATCATGCACTATTTCAAGGCTGAGCAAGGGATTTCTCCCTCGTGTTCTGGTCAATATTTATTCCTCAACCAACATCATTAAAGCTGATATCACATTGCTGTTTGTGGGACCTTGCTGTGCATAAATTGGCTGCTGCATTTTCTACATTACTACAGTGACTTCACTTCAGAAGTATTTTATTGGCTGTTAATCTCTTTGGGAGTCCTCAGCTTGTGATAGGCGTTATATAAATGCAAGTCTTTCTTTCTTTCAAGCTCGGCCTGAGTTCAATGACATATCAAGCTCAAGGAGGTATGATCAGTACGTTCGCAGACGACACGAAAATTGGTGGTGTTGTAAATAGTGAGGAGGAAAGCCTTAGCTTACAGGACGATATAGATGGGCTGGTAAGATGGGCAGAGCAGTGGCAAATGGAATTTAATCCTGAGAAGTGAGAGGTGATGTATTTTGGGAGGACTAGCAAGGCAAGGGAATATACAATGAATGGTAGGTCCCTAGGAAGTACAGAGTGTCAGAGGGACCTGGTGTACTTGTCCATAGATCACTGAAGGCAGCAGCACAGGTAGATAAGGTGGTTGGGAAGGCATATGGAATACTTGCCTTTATTAGCCGAGGCATAGAATATAAGAGCAGGGATGTTTTGATGGAGCTGTATAAAATGCTAGTTAGGCCACAGCTGGAGTACTGTGTACAGTTCTGGTCACCACACTATAGGAAGGATGTGATTGCACTGGAGAGGGTGCAGAGGAGATTCACCAGGACGTTGCCTGGACTGGAGCATTTCAGCTATGAAGAGAGACTGGATATGCTAGGGTTGTTTTCCTTAGAGCAGAGATGGCTGAGGGGGGACATGATTGATGTATACAAAATTATGAGGGGCATTGATAGGTTAGATACGAATAAACTTTTTCCCTTAGTGGAGGTGTCGATAACCAGGGGGCATACATTTAAGGTAAGGGGCAGGAAGTTTAGAGGGGATTTGAGGAAAATATTTTTCACCCAGAGGTTGGTTGGAATCTGGAACACACTGCCTGAAGGGGTGGTAGAGGCAGGAACCATCACAACATTTAAGAAGTATTTAGATGAGCACTTGAAACGCCATAGCATACAAGGCAATGGGCCAAGTGCTGGAAAATGGGATGAGAATAGATAGGTGCTTGATGGCTGGCACGGACACGGTGGGTCAAAAAGCCTGTTTCTGTGATGAATAACTATGACTCCCATGTTTTCTTTCAAAGGTATGCTAAATACTATAGGGAAAATGGCAGAGAAATGAGGGATCTTTACAAGGTCTTTGGAATTCGGTTAGATATTCTGGTCCATGGTAAGGTAAGGCTCTTTTATTTTTGGGTGATGGTTTATGGCTATCAGGTGAAGGGTATTAGTGTTGGGAATAGAATTTACATCCGACACTACCTGAACAAGTGCAGCATAGCCAGTGGTAGTGTAAATCACTTTCTACATTATCCAAATGATATATCTTTGTTTTCCCTTTACAAAACCTCTGTGAATTTTCCATTGATCACATCAGCCGTTCTTATGAGCAAATTTGTCAATTTGTGCCAAATTGTGGGCAGTTTTCTGCTGGGTCTGTTGGTTACTCAGACTCTCAGAATCAAGAGACAGCATTCATCGCATTCTCCAGAACTGGAGTCAAACCTAAGTCCCAGGAAGACCAGCATGGTACTATTGTATTAAGCACTTTCAATCTACAATTTTCACTTGAGAGAATCATTTGTTTCACATTCATTTATTATTCTTGGCAAGTTTAAAAAAAAAAAACCCTAAATGAACAAGTATGTTTTAGGGGGCGTTTGTGTTCAATATTTTCTTGGAGTCAGTATCACCAACCATTCCTATAAGTGAATCTCATGTCTCGAACAAACAGGCAAGCCTTTTTATGCCCAATATTTCAGTGAGTGTAATTGGGATCAAACAATGACTGTTGGCTACTGTACTCAGCTTATCATCTTTCATAATGTGTTCTCCCCATCTTCAATTGGTGATGCATACACACTATATATGATTGATGCTCAGAATGTAAGTCAAATGTAGTTACGTTAAACAGGTTAATCAACAGTATTCAGTACAAATGGGGCATTTATTGTAATTCACAAACTCTACGCTCCTCCATCGAATGCCAAACCGACAAGAGTACTTATCCCACATTACCTCTCAACATAAATTGATTTTTGAAATAGGGCTGATCACTTCTTATGTGAAAAAATGTTACCAATGAATCAGTCGCAAAGCTTCATCTCTCTTCTGGCTTCAAAGTGACAGCTGAGCTTTCAGTCAAAGAGGCCACAAAAAACCATTAGCCATGCTGCTCTCATGGACCAGACCCACATCTTCACCCCAGCCATAACTGTCAAACAAACAGCATCAATTACTTTGAATGGTATGGCTTCATTCATTGATCCATGCCAAGTGCAATAATGTACCTGCTAAAATTTAGCATTGCCCAACATACGGCCCGCGGGCCAGGATCCAGCCCGCCAAAGGTTTCCATCCAGCCCGCGGGTATAAACTGTACCTGGGCCGTTCCTCATCCTTGCCAGAGGTCCATGACTGAAGATGGGAAATTTCCCATTGTCTTTTTCTTGCAGACCAGCCTTTTAAAAAAACATTGTGCTGTCAGTTTCACAGCTGCTGAAGCAGGAACGCGCTTCCCAACTTTGACAGATTTGGGGCTTTCCAGCTTCTTTTAAAAGCCCACCAGAAAACCCCAAATCTGTCCAAAGTTGGGAAATGTGTTCCTGCTTCAGCAGCTATCAGCTGTGAAACTGACAGCACAATGTTTATAAACAAACTGACCAACCACAAAACTGCTGTGCTGAGCGCTCCCACTCCCTGCAACTGTCAGAGGCAGGGAGAGAGAGCAAAGAAGAGGAGGTGGTGGGGGGGAACAAAGAGCCAAAGAGGGGAACAGGGAGAGAGGGGGGGAAACAAAAAGAGAGAGAGGGAAACGGAGAGGGCGGACAAAGAGAGAGAGAGTGGGGGAACAAAGAGAAATAGAGGGGAACAGAGAGAGAGGGTGAAACAAAGAGAAAGAGAGGGAGAAGGGGGGACAAAGAGAGAGAGAGGAACAGAGAAACAGAGAGGGGGAAACAACGAGAGAAGGGAACAGAGAGAGACAGGGTAACAAAGAGAGACAGTGGGGGACAAAGGGAGAGGGGGAACAGAGAGCGAAAGGGGGAACGGGGGACACAGAGAGCGAGGACGACATGGGGCGGGGAGCAACACAAAAAGGGGAAACACAAGGAGAGAGAGAGAGCGAGAGACTGAGAGAGACTGATAGAGAGAGATCAAGATCGCTCCTGACAGATGGCTAGCTATCCAGAATACTCCGTATTGCTAGATCAAGTGTGCGGGCAAAAATTGACTACTTATGCAAGCAAAAAAATGCCAGGTATCTCACTAAATCAGTGTCCAACATAGTGATTGAGAAAGTAAGTCAATAAATTAATCTTCTCATTTAAAGCTTCTTCACAAAAAATGCACATTTGTTGCTGTTTTGATTGATATTAAGTTAAATATTTAATGGCTTTATCTTTCTGAAATTTTCTTACTGGCCCCCCCAGGTAAGACAAAAATCGTAATGTGCCCCCCCCACGTGAAAAGGTTGGACAACCCTGTGCTAAATGAATCCCTATCCATGTATAATGTCAACAATACATCAATACAAAGGCATTCTTGAACTATACTTGCCTTTCCCTTGCCCTCTTGTATGAATATTAACCAGTCAGGTCGGATTAAAATCACACTCTTAATTTTGCAAAGATTAAATCTTTTTGGATGTATTTTACATTTCTGAATAACTTAATTTCCTTTGGTCATATAATCAAACAGCCTCCAGTATAATATATTTGTACACTAGACCATGTTGTTACTTACTCACCTTGTTTAATTGTCTTATTTATTTTGACAGGCTGGTAAATTTAACATCATTCCAACCATCACTACTATTGGATCTGGAGTTGGTGTGTTTGGGGTGGTGAGTAAAAGTACTTGTTAATCTCAAAATTAGAGCCAGGCGATTTCGGAGGAAAATTAGGAAGCAATTTTTCACACAAAAGGTGGTAGAAATCTGGATCTCACTCCACTCAAACGGCTCTGGATGCTGAACATCAGCTGGAACTTTCAAGACTGAGATCAATAGGTTTTAGGTGGGTAACGGTATCAGTGCATATGGAGCAAAGGGATTTAAATGGAGTTGAGGTGCAGATCAACCATGATTTAATTGAATGGTGAAATAGGCTCAAGGAGCTGAATAACTTCCTCCTGTTCAGGAAGGAAGATAAAAATAGTTCAACTGCAGTTGAAAGATCTAAAAAAAGAAGATGATTTTGATTCCATTAATGTGCAGTGATAATGCGGGTAATTTTAACTCTGGGCCATAGTGTAAAATGAATAATCTCGAAATCGCTGGCTGTTAACCCTGTCCAACTCATTCTTCCATTGAAGTTCGTAGAAGGGAAAATTGGATGGGATAGATACTGTGGAAAATTAAAATTATCCCTATTGTATTTTCCAAATTCTGAAGTCCATTTTTTCTAACAATTCCAAGTTCTCAAAGCAGAGCAATCCTCTATCCTTCTTCATCTTTCTCTGATCTTCAACTTATCCATGCAACTCCTCTACCATCAGAATTCCTCTTCCTGAGGACCTCCTCTGCTGTAATTGGAACCAATATATACTCAGTGTAATGTTGCAATCCTGCGCACCCAATGCAGGAACAGGAGGCCCCTTGCTGGGAGCATAGAATCACAGGATTGCCTCCACTCTTCGCTTAATTAGCCAACCACCAAAATAGGCAATAATTATAAATATTATGAGGAGTCTCATATGCACAAGGGAAGAGCCTTTGCCTTAACAGTAACATTCCTACCTCTGGGTCTGAAGGTGAAGGGTTTGAACCCCACTCCCAACATTTCCAGCACCAGCTGACTAGAATATGGTCACTAAATACTAGGTTAACATCCAGTAGGGGACTCGTGCTAAGACAGAGTGATCACTGTCTCCAGGGTAATAGTTCCACCTCTAAATCAAAAGGGTTGTGTCCAGGGCAGACTCCAGACAGTCCTAGTGAATAGCTCTAAACATTGGGTCAAATCCAATGCAGCATCTGATGGGTGTTGGTGTCCCCCTACATTGTAAAGTGTAAGAGAGACTCTTTAGCCTCTGAATTAAAAATACTATGGGGAAGGCAATGGGAAACCACCTCTACTCTCCTCTAGTAAGTGAAGAATCTGGTGTGAGACTAAGACCTGCTATATACAACAGACGGACATTGATAAATGCATCTTTTGAAACATGATAAGGTATTTTAACACTGAGAGGGTGAATCCATTTTAAATGCACTATTTTCTTCTTTACAGGCAACTCTTGTGTGTGACTTGGTATTGCTTCACGTTCTTCCCAAACGAAACTACTACAAACAAAAGAAGTTCAAGAACGTAGAAGGAGCATCACCTCAATCAATACCAGCAGAAGTGAGTGGAAATTAGATGAAGAGTAGTCTAAGCACAGCCTCCCCAAGATTATCAAACACAGTCAAAGACCCATTTCATTTAACTTGATTTATATTTGGAAAACCAAGGGCAAGAAATTGTGATCATCTACACCCATTTTTTGGGTGCTATGAGCGCACCTCAGAGCTCCAAAGTGGCATCTGCGGCATGCGCACAAACTCAAGGGGCGAATTGCGCCGGACGCCATATTGGTCAGGTCTTAGCCCATGCACAGTGAACGCCCATTGAAAGTATATAGAGCAGGCAGATCCAAACATCAATCAGTGTGCACCAGCGGTGTCCTCCCTTAACCTCGCACAGTTGAACACATGTTCAGCAGCAGGAAGGACACCCCACCTGCGCTATTAAAAGGAATCATCAACTCCTTGCAGGTTAGTTGCTGGTTAATTTCTTCTGAATGTTGCTTCAATTCTCCGAGTGTTTAGTGTTCATAATGTTGTTTAAAGATGCAAAAATCTACAAGGAGTGCTGTGGCAGGTGATGAAGGAGATTCTGCTGACTTTAAGGTTTTTGCACATACCAGTCTGGGTGCACTAGTAGCCGTTCTCCTTGGAATACAGCATGATTGAGAGAATGAATAGAAGCCAGGAATAGCAGGACAAGTGGCTGGAAGCTGGAGAAGGAGGGGGGAAAGGGCTCTCTTCAAGTAGGTCATATTTGCCCAGGGTGTTCAAGGAGAATTCTGCTGCCTGAATCTCAGCACGGAACAATGTGTGAGATGAATTCACCAAGGATGTCTTCACTGGAATCTGCCACTTGCTGCAGCCACAACTACAACTGAGATTGGGGCAAGGACTGCTTTGCCAGTGACTGTGAAGGTAACCAGGGCAATGAACTTCTATGTTTCTGGTTCCTTCCAAGCAGGAGTTGGAGGTATTAGCAATATCTCACAGCTTGTCATCCACTGTTGTGTAAGGGAGGTTGTGTGAGGCTCTCTACTCAATGAGAGATAACGTCATTTACTTATCTCTTGCCAGAGAGCAGCAGGCAGAACGAGCATGTGGCTTCCTGTGGATTACAGGCTTCCCCAAGGTGCAGGGTGCCATTGGCTGTGTACACATCACGTTACAGGCAACACATGCCAACTCTGCCCTATAAGGGATTCCACTCCTTCGATGTCCAGCTGGTGTGTGACCATAGGTAATGAATCATGCAGGTCAACGCCTGATATCCTGGCAGCAGTCATGATGTCTTAATTCTATGGTAGTCTACTGTGCCAGCTACATGTGTGAGCCACCATGACAAACACAAGGATGGCTACTGGGCAGCAAGGGCTGATGACACAGCTGATGATTCTGGTGCACAACCCATGAACATCTGCGTAGCACACATACAATGAAAGCCATGCTGTCTCACGAAATGTGATACAGCAGACCATTGGTGTGCTGAAACAGTGCTTCTGCTGCCTGGAACACTCTGAGAAAGCCCTGCAGTATTCGGTCTCAGAATTTATGGTATTCTACTGAATGCTGCACAACCTCACGATCATGAGGGAACAGCCCTTGCTACCAGCCATATGGTGTGAAGCTCAGGAGGAGGAGGTGGAAGAGAAGGAAGGGGGTTGGCAACCTAGGCAGCCCCTTTCTGAAGAACCATCTGAGTGCAATACCAGTAACCGTGATCCCAACTTCCTATTCACAATGCCGCACCTTAACTGCCCTTTGTCAATGACAATTACAGTGTCCACTTGGCCACAATGCAAAAATATAAGCCACCACAAAATAAACATTCCCACATCAAATTTATCAATCAAACTGTGTCATATTCCATGTAAAAATCAACTAATCACCTGTGTGCATTCCCGTTGTGCCTCTCTTCCATGTACCTTTGCCTGTCCCAGTGCTCCCATGCAGTGCTACCCAAGTGGCTACAGCATTGCTGGTGGAAGGGGAAACTGTAGATGGCCTTGGAGAACGACCGTGAGCACCTCTAAGCCTAGAAGACCTGGCTGCGGACTGACCATCTCGGCCTGGGCAGCAGCAGTTTGGACTGGCTAGTTGACAGGCAACAGCAGGGCACTGATAGAGTGGCAGGTGTGGGAGGATGAATGCTTTCATCCTGAAAGAGAATAGTAGGTTTGTGCTCCATGGAAGCATTGCCACTCCCCACAGTAATTTACTGGAGGACAGATTGCTGGACTGTTTTAATACCCTGCAAGCCCCTTTGCAATCGACAGCCATGATGGTACCAGTTTGAGCTTTCACCAGAGTGTGGAGATGTTGGGTGGCTGCTGCTTTTGCTGCAATAGAAGCTGTGACATCGGCCATCGGACTGTATCATGGTTGGGTCCACAAGTGTGTGAACAGTGTTAACCACCATTTCCATGCGGGAAAGATTGGGCTCCAAGCTCTGTGCCAGGTTGATGCTGGACTCCTCCATGTTCCTTGACATTGACTATGGGTGTTCTTACAGGCTTCTCATTGCACCTAGCGTTTTGTTGGGCATACCCATCAGTGTTTTTCTGTAGGTTGCCCTGTCAAAATGCTCATCTGAGTCCTCTGCAGCAGAACTCATAAGCAACCTTTCCCTCCAGTGAGCTGGTACCTTTGCTACCCTTACCACCTCCCTCTGCCCGGCCCCCAGCTCTGTCTACCATTCCCTCATGCCTGGTTTTTCACCATGTTCAGATCCTGCCTCTAATCTATCATCCCAATTACATGCAATGTCAGCATCTGAGCTTGTGGCTGTGAGTGTGAAACTCAGCGATGGTGCCTCTTCATCATCATTGTCTTTTTGCTGTTTCACCATTAGCAGCTAGGTTGCACATCTTGGACATCTGAAAGGAGAAAGGCACAAGGGTAAGGTTGTGGAGCAGAGAGGGTGCGAAAGTAAGAGGTGCATGTTTACACCATCTGCAGCTGGTAAATCAGAAGAGACTGTGAGATGAGGGGGAGGTGGAATGTGAGAAGGATGATACTGTCATCTTCAATGGTTTCAGCCCTGCTTCAGGTCACTGATAATGGTGTGCAGATGAGCTTGTTCTCTTCTGGTTAGCTCCTGCTGCCTCCGGTTGTATGTCACCATATCCTGCAAGAGAGAGGAAAGTGTGTCAATGAGTGTGGTGCAATCTGTTTGACTGATGTGGCTATAATGCTTGAATTACTATGTGTGTGTGTGTGTGGGAGGCTTGCAGCAGTGTTAAGTGTGCGGGGGTGAATTGAAGCTGTGAATGTTAGCTATGAGCCCTGATTGATAGAGATTGTTGGTAGGTAAGTGTTGATGGTGTGGTGAGTTGAGCAGTGTGTGAGTTTAGTGGTGCAGTTAGTAGATATGGCATTTGAAGATGCATTCACTGACCTTGACCCACTCATGTGAGGTCATTGAACTTCATGCACCACTTGATCCAGGTCCTCGGGGCTGCATTCCTGCAGTTGATCTCCATGACTATCAACTCCCACTGCCGTCTGAGTGTGTATCTGTCGGTCCTCCAGGCCATCTCTCCTCCTTTCCACTTTCTCCACCAAGAACTCCAGTGCAGCATCTGAAAACCTTGGAGCCCACTGTCTCCCCTGTTTGTGCCATTCCTCATACTTTCCCAGGTCAGATTCTCTTCAACCACTACTCCCAGCACTCTAGCCACAGTACACCTCCCCTTAAAGAGGTGCCGCTAGCCTTAAACAGTGCAAGCATTCACAATATCAGCCTCCTGCTACTGCATCAAACGTATCAAACCTGTGCCTGTTTTTGAGGGCTATCAGTTTTAGTTGCCAAATGTTCTTGGTTGAGATGTTTAAAAAAATTACATTTACGCCTGGCTATTTGACTTGATATGGTTATTAGTGGGAGTACAATATTCCCTCCTCTGCTAATTAAACAATGCTATTGGATTTTCTTTCCAACATAGACCAAAAAGTAACAAGGGAAGCTGGGAGATGACATTCCTCTCCATCTCGAAGAGGCATCTGCAAAGAGTGAGCATGAGAATTGGAACTCCTCCACGCCATACATTGCCCTTCACCAAACGCCGCAAATAGCAGGGACATCCTTGAAATCAAGGCCATAGAATGACTGAAAGAGGAAGGAGAGTGTAGCAGAGTACAGCTTCTTCAAAGAACACCCCTCTCTCTTTTACAGGACTTTACAATGGGCCACACCATCATGGCCCACCAGGCATCGAGACCCGATGTGAGCATCTCCACAATGGCGACAATTTTTTACCATAAACCGGGGTGGCACTTTGAATGCCAGTACAAGAGTACTCGCTGTGTATTTTTCCTTCCTGACCATTGCTCTTTATCACTGCATTAAAAGTCTCCAAATGCTTATCTTAGTGTTCACAGCCATGAGAAGTTATGTGACCTGTTTTTAATTAAAAATAATTCTGTCACACTCTGTGCAGTTCCTTATATACATAGGCAACAAGATAGCTTTCCATGGGCGTTCACAACCTAACTTTTTTCTTATATAGCATCTTATGACACCTCTCATAAACATTACAGTATGGGGTGAATCTTAACATCGAAAATATGTTTATGCTTAGGATCGGGTGAGTTGTTAAAATTTAAAAAATCTGAAACCTGACCCAACCCGCCTTCAACCTGCCCACTTCTGGGTTTTACAGAGATGGGACTAGAGGTCGGCAGCCAACTTCCAGCTCCCAGGAGGTGGGCTGGCAATTTAAATATTTTAATAAGGCTGGCAGCCTCTGATTTAACCGGCTTTTCAGGTTTTACAGTGGATGGCCGGTTTTTCCAGGCCTCAGGAAACCCAGAAGCTGAAGGCAGATGAGTACAGCTGGGGGTGAAGGTAAACAAACAACAAAGAACAGTACAGCACAGGAACAGGCCATTTGGCCCTCCAAGCCTGCGCCGATCTTGATACCTGCCTAAACTAAAACCTTCTGCACTTCCGGGGTCCGTATCCCTCTATTGCCATCTTATTCATGTATTTGTCAAGATGCCTCTTAAACGTCGCGATCATATTTGCTTCCACCACCTCCCCCGGCAGCAAGTTCCAGGCACTCACCACCCTGTGTAAAAAACTTGCCTCGCACATCCCCTCTGAACTTTGCCCCTTGCACCTTAAACCTATGTCCCCTAGTAACTGACTCTTCCACCCTGGGAAAAAGCTTCTGACTATCCACTCAGTCCATGCCGCTCATAACTTTGTAAACCTCTATCATGTCACCCCTCTACCTCCGTCGTTCCAGTGAAAACAATTCAAGTTTATCCAGCCTCTCCTCATAGCTAATGCCCTCCAGACCAGGCAACATCCTGGTAAACCTCCTCTGTACCCTCTCCAAAGCCTCCACGTCCTTCTGGTAGTGTGGCGACCAGAATTACATGCAATATTCCAAGTGTGGCCGAACTAAGATTCTGTACAGCTGCAGCATGACTTGCCAATTTTTATACTCTATGCCCCGACCGATGAAGACAAGCATGCCGTATTCCTTCTTGACTACCTTATCCACCTGCATTGCCACTTTCAGTGCTCTGTGGACCTGTATGCCCAGATCTCTCTGCCTGTCAATACTCCTAAGGGTTCTGCCATTTACTGTATATTTCCCACCTGTATTAGACCTTTCAAAATACATTACCTCACATTTGTCCAGATTAAACTCCATCTGCCATTTCTCCACCCAAGTCTCCAACCAAGCTATATCCCGCTGTATCCTCTGACAATCCTCATCATTATCTGCAACTCCACCAACCTTCGTGTAGTCTGCAAACTTACTAATCAGACCAGCTACATTTTCCTCCAAATCATTTATGTATACTACAAACAGCAAAGGTCCCAGCACTAATCCCTGTGGAACACTACTAGTCACAGTACTACTAGCCCTCCATTCAGAAAAGCACCTCTCCAACCACTGCAATCCTCTCTCTTCTATGACCAAGCCAGTTCTGTATCCATCTTGCCAGCTCACCTCTGATCCCGTGTGACTTCACTTTTTGTACCAGTCTGCCATGAGGGACCTTGTCAAAGGCTTTACTGAAGTTCATGTAGACAACATCTACTGCCCTTCCTTCATCAATCATCTTCATCACTTCCTCAAAAAACTCGATCAAGTTAGTGAGACACGACCTCCCCTTCACAAAACCATGCTGCCTCTCGCTAATAAGTGTAAGGATAACCGGCCTGTAATTTCCTGGATTATCCTTGCTACCCTTCTTAAACAAAGGAACAACATTGGCTATTCTCCAGTCCGCTGGGCCCTCACCTATAGCCAATGTGGATACAAAGATTTCTGTCAAGGCATTTTCCTCCCTTGCCTCCCTCAGTATTCTGGGGTAGATCCCATCAGGTCCTGGGGACTTATCTACCTTAATGTTTTTCAAGGCGCCCAACACCTCCTCCTTTTTGATATCGACATGACCCAGACTATCTACACACCCTTCCCTCGACTCATCATCCAGCATGTCCTTCTCTTTGGTGAATACTGATGCAAAGTACTCATTTAGTACCTCGCCCATTTCCTCCGGCTCCATGCATAGATTCCCTCCTCTGTCCTTGAGTGGGCCAACCCTTTCCCTGGCTACCTTCTTGCTCTTTATATACGTATAAAAAACCTTGGGATTCTCCTTAATCCTGTTTGCCAATGACTTTTCATGACCCCTTTTAGCCCTCCTGACTCCTTGCTTAAGTTCCTTCCTACTTTCTTTACATTCCTCAAGGTCTTCGTCTGTTCCCAGCTTTCTAGCCCTTACGAATGCTTCCTTTTTCGTTTTGACTAGGCTCACAATATCCCTCATTATCCAAGGTTCCCAAAACTTGCCAAACTTATTCTTCATCCTCACAGGAACATGCCGGTCCTGGATTCTAATCAACTGACGTTTGAAAGACTCCCACATGTCAGATGTTGATTTACCTTCAAACAGCCGCCCCCAATCTAAATTCTTCAGTTCCTGCCTAATATTGTTATAATTAGCCTTCCCCCAATTTAGCACCTTCCCCCGAGGACTACTCTTATCCTTATCCACAAGTACCTTAAAACTTACGGAATTATGGTTACTGTTCCCAAAATGCTCCCCTACTAAGTGCCTTTACAGCACTGCTTGTGGGCCAGGAGGAAGAGAAGTGCTCCCTTCCTGCCCCCTAGCTCCCTCCCATCAGACCTCCTCTGCACAAAGGCTTATAGGGCTGGAGCTCCGACTGCCCCCGCGCATCCCCCTCCCCCTGCTCCGGGGTCCTGCTCCAGAGTTCATCCCACCCAACTGGAAGCCAAGCCTGTCAATCAGGCTAACTTCTGGGATGAGAATTTGTCAAGGGCAAAAGATGCACACTGTAGAGTTAAAACATTATATGAGGCATTTTTAAAGTTTACTTGCCCTCAGGATGCAAGGCTATATTTATTGCTTTTTTTGTGGGATGTGGATGTTGCTGACTAGGCCAGCATTTGTTGCCTATCCCTAATTGTCCTTGACTTGAGTGGCTTGCTAAGCCATTTCAGAGTCAACCAAATTGCTGTGGGTCTGGAGTTGCATGTAGGCCAGACCAGGTAAGGATGGCAGATTTCCTTTTGTAAATGGGATTAATGAACCAGATGGGTTTTTACAACAATTGACAATGGTTTCAGGGTTTTAATTCCAGATTTTGTAACTAATTGAATTTAAATTTCACCCTTTGCTGTGGTGGGATGTGAACCCATATCTCGTAGGCATTTGCCTGGGCTCTGGATTATAAGTCTAGTGACATTACCACTAGGCCATGGCCTCCCGGCCTACCCTCTCCCCAAGTTGTCCTTAGTTTCCCTGAGAAAGTTCAGTGGGCCTGCTCCTTAAACTGTTGCATTCCTTGTGATAATGGGTCCCTCACAGTGATGCTAAATAGAGAATTATAGGATACCAACACATGATAATTAAGGAACCGCGATATATGTCCAGGTCAAGATAGTGTGTGACTTGAAGGGGATCTTGGAGGTGATAGTGTTCCCACAACATTGCTGCTCTTGCCTACTCAGTGGCTGCAGAGAGAGCAGAGCTCTCAAAATAACCTGGGTGAGTTGCCGTACTGCATCCTGTAGATAAGACATGCTGCAGTCATAATGCGTCAGTGGTAGAGGGGGTGGATATCGAGTCGAGTGATAGGAGTGACAATGAAGTGAACTGCTCTATCCTGGATGGAGTAAAGATTCTTAAATGTTGTTGAGGATGCACCATCCAGGTGAGTAGTGAATGTTCCATCACACTCCTGACTTGAGCCTTGTAGATAGTGAAGAGGCTTTGAGTGACCAGGAGGTGAACCATTCATTGAGGACTCCCCATTCTCTGTTTTATTCTTGTAGCCACTGTGTTGGCGTGGGTGAACCAGTTAAACATCTGACCAATGTCGATTCTCAGGGTATTGACTCAGTGGGGCTGAGTGATGAAGATGCTATTGAAGGTTAGGGTGAGGTGGTGTAGCCTTCTCCTGTTGGAAGTGGCAGTTGCTTGGTAATTATGTGAAAAGAATATTACCTGTCTTTTGACAGTCCAAGTTTGGATGTTATCCCAATCCTGCCATAGGCTGGAACAGGTTGCTTCATTATTTGAGGAGCAATGAATTGAGATCACCATAAATGGTGACTGAGATTGGGATGGAGAGATCATTAAGGAAACAGTTGAAGGTGATTGGGCCTGAGGATGCTTCGCAGAGGAATTCCTGCAGAAACATTCAGAGGCAACAATGATTGGCCTCTGGCAACCAACGGCATCTTCCTTTGTGTCTGAAAATGTTGCTTGAGAGAGGAATGTTGCCCTGGATTCCAGGAGAATTCCGAGCTCTAGAAGAATTCCCAGTCCGTCACTCAATATTCCCAGAAGGATTCCCGGTTTGTCACTCAATATTCCCAACAGATTTCAGAGTCCATAACTTGATAGTCCTATGGGATTCCCGGTCCATCACTTGATATTTCTGGCAGGTTTCCCGGTCTGTCACACGATAGCCAGAGGAGGATTCCCGGTCGGATTTGAAAGCTGACGCTCATGAGCAGTCGGCCGCCCAGCTGACCTCTTGGCTGGAATGTGGTAGGTCTGAGGGGGCGGGAGAGGGTCCTGCTCTCAGAGGGCATGATCTGGAATGGCAGCAGCCCAGGCTGGAGTTCAAAGGTGCAGTAACGCATAACTCCATGTTAGATGGATCACCAGCTGACTCTGAGGAGAGTGTGCACTCCAAGCAAGTGCTCCGTCTAGTCCTGTTTAAAATGGTCAGCCGAGTCCTGTCATAGGACCCCGATTTGTATATTAAGAGGGCCCACCCTCTGACTCAGGCAGGCACTCTGGCCATCAAGTAGGGGGCCGGGGCAAGATCACAGCGTCCACAGCAATGGTGGGGACAGACTGGTGCTCATTCCCTAACATTCGCAGACTACTTCCATCTTCTTTCTGCCAGGGGGTGGCCTCAAAATCCTAGATTCTTCCTCTTTGATCCCACCCACTAAAGTGTTGTGCATGTTTTCTTAAGTCTTGATGAAACAATAACCGCAGGTATTACGTTCGGTTTCAGCACAAACACTAATTATTGTCTTACTTATCTACATTGAGTATTGCTGACTCGCGCAGTTGAGTTCAGTTTAATGACACCATGTATGTCCAAATAAATGGTGTTGCTATGGGATCCCCTCTAGGCCCAGCACTCGCAAACATCTTTGTTGGGTTCCATTAGAAACTTGTCTTTGATGGAATGACAACTAACCTGCTACCTCTTGCATATTTCCGATATGTAGATGATACGTTTGCTATATTTGAATCCGCAGCTGCATGCAATAATTTCCTTGCACGTCTTAATGGGCTCCATCCTACATTCAAATTCACCTCTGATATGAAGCAGTCAAATGGACTCCCTTTCCTGAAGTATTAGTTGAGAAATCTGCTAAGGGGTTCACTACCACGGTCTAACGCAAACCTACCTTCACTGTTAAATACACACGTTGGGATTCTTACAGTTCCTTGCGCTATAAGATTGGCCTTATCAGCAACCTCGTAAATAGGGCCCAAGCCATTTGCTCACCATGCAAGCTTGATGCTGCAACAGGGCAAATCAATGACATCCTGCGTGACAATGACTACCCTGATCAGATCATTTCTCGCTGTATATCGTGCAAACTTATGAACGTGACTAAGGCCCTGAAAAGTGCCCAGTCTACCTCAAATTACCTGGAAAGGTTGTATCCTAAAAGTTTGAGCCACAGGTAAAGCTGGCTGTTTCACGCTGTTACTATGCAGCAGTAACACGCGTGGTGACCGCCACCAACAGGATGCTGCTGTCAAGCCAAAAAGACGTCCTGCCTACCACACAAATGAGTAAAGTGATATATGAATTTCAATGACAGTGTGATGCTAGGTATATAGGCCATACATCCCAAAGGCAGTGGATCATATCAAACAACATGTCTCTTCTGCTGTTTGCAACGGGCAAGGTAGAGGCCATACCCAACCAGCCTGTGCTTACAAAACTCAAAACACTGTGCCCAACATTGGATGTGATTCCACAATTGGATAACATTTGCTAAATAATCTGCAGTGTGCTAAGAATTATGCTGACAACCAATTTAAGATTGTCAGTAGAGCTTGCAGTGTGGCGCATTCGCGCATACTGGAAGCTACACGTATTAATACACAGGGCCCAGTTCTTTGCAGACAGAAAGAACATGTACACACATTGCGCCTGTTTCAGCTAAACAAAATAAGTGACAGCTATTTGCTGGTTCATACCCCAGGGCAATGCCTTGACCAATCAGAGTTAAGTTGCCTGGTTTAAATTTCAAACAAAACATGGCAGTTAACTGTCAGTCACCGTAAACTGGTTCATTCTCCATGGCAACACCTCTACCAATCAGAGTTCACTTGCCAACCAGTCAGCACTCTCTTCTCATGCAGTATCAGTTGTTTTCCCTTACATTGGTTATTCTTGCGGATTGTCCTGATGAGTGCAAGACGGAAAGCTTTGACAAAGTGTCTCTATTTTCAGCAATACTCAAGTTCTGTAATAGCAAACAACTATTTATTCAACATTGCATGATTTCAGGTCTAGGTCTGTAAAGCCTTGTGCTGAGTGTGTGAGTGTGTCTGTCAAAATGGTGTCTCATCCTTTTATATGTCTGATGGTGTCATCAGTTGCATCAGTGGTCTGGTCTCTTAAAGGTACAATTTCTTAAAGGTGAAGTCACCAATGCACTACATTACAGAAAGGATATACTTGCCCTCCAGGGAGTACAACAAAGGTTCACTAGATTGGTACCTAGGATGAGGGGATTTTCCTATGAAGAGAGATTGACCAGACCAGGCCTATATTCCATGGCGTTAGGAAGAATGAGAGATGATCTCATTGAAACTTGCAAAACTTTTAAGGGATTTGGCAGGGTAGATGCTGAGAAAATGTTTCCCCTGGCTGGGGAGTCCAGAACATGGGATCACAGTCTCAGAATAAGGGGTCAGCCATTTAGGAGTGAGATAAGGAGAAATTTCTTCACTCAAAGGATTGTGAATCTTTGGAATTCTTGACCCTAGAGAGCTGTGGATGCTCAGTTATTGAGTATATTCAAGATCAATAGAGTGATAGATGTTTGGATACTAAAGGAATCAAGGATAGTGTGGGAAGGTGGAATTGAATGGTGGAGCAGCATCAAAGGGTCGAATGGCCTCCTCCTGCTCTTATTCCTTATGTTCTAATGTAACTTTGAGATCCTGTTCACAGTCAGGTCTTCTGGGGGAGGCACCAAATTGAAGGAAGATTTTTCTTCAGACTCAGGTATCAATTAACCAGAAGAGGAGTCATCACCCTGCCCCCTGCTACACATCGCCCAGGGTTGGTGCCAGGAGTCGAGAGTCCAGAGGCCTGAAGACAGATGGTTAGAAAGAAAACAAGAAAGAACTTGCATTTCTGTGTCATCTTTCATGACCTCAGGACATGACAAAGCACTTTATGGCCAATAAATTACTCTTTGAAGTGCACTCATTGCTGTATGTCGGAAAGGAGCAGCCAATTTTTACACAGCAAATTCCCAAAGTCTTGCAAAAGTAATGTGATAATGATCAGGTAATCTGTTTTTGTGATGTTGGTTGAAGGATAAATATTAACCAAGACATTAGGGAGAACCTGCCTACAGTTTTTCGAAAGAAACATGGGATCTTCTATGTCCACCTGAGAGAGCAGACAGTACCTCAGTTTAACGTCTCATCCGACAGCACCCGCAACAGTGCAGCACTCTCTCAGTGCTACACAAAATTGTCAGTCTAGATTTTATGTTCAAGTCTCTGGACTGGAGCTTGCAAGTTCAGTATCAGCTTCTAAATCGGAGGTGAGAGTACTACCACTTAGTTACAGCTGGCACTCTGGAGTGAGGGGAATGAGCTTAGAAGAAAGATAGCCTGTGGATAATAATAATAGTCAAATATTGGAAAACTGTGTGGAGCATGCCATGAAGTGACAAGTTGTTTGAAACTCAGCTCCTGTATTGTTTCTCGCATTCAAGGAAATGCCCCAGAGATTATTCTCTGTATTATAGCTGCCACAATAGCAGAGTTCTAGATGGCAGACTAGGCATTAAATTTGATGCCTGCGTCTCATCTCAACCACACACACTTGATAACAACATGTCAGCTCATCTACAGCAGCAGAACTAAAGTAATAGATTTTATGTTTGCCTCTTTTTACACAAATTGCTCTTAATTGTTGAATTCAGAAAACCTGTCAACTGGACCTCTTTCATCTGTAACTAGGCTCGAGCTCTTTCTATCTATTGTTAGCTTGGTAACCAACTGCTAGTTTTCATATTCCAATCAAAATAGCCTCAAAGTTGTGACACCCTACTGGAGTCTAATTCTTCACTTCCAGCAAGCAGGATGGAGGTATGGGTGTGGACCTCAGTTACTGTGATCTAAAATTCATGGTGGAAAACAAACAGGCCAAAGGATGCTTGTATTGTCAATCAGCAACAGCTTCCTTGGGATGAAGGGGTTATGCTCATGATGCAGCATGCCAAATTAAAATTACTGTTTGGGCATATTAATCAGGTGGGACTCCAGAAGTTGATGTTGTCCCCTGCATTAGGTTATTTTCATTTCGTCGTCATTCTTTACACATTTCCTTCAGTTCTTTACCAGCTTTTCCTATGGATTTAATGTGTTTGTCCTCCAGGTGCTGGGAGTCTGTTGCAATTAGTGGAAGGGACTAAACTTACTGAGGCAACCCCTGCCCAGAGTCAGCTCATGTTACAGGGCGACACAGCCCTTAAAACCCTGAGCATTGTACTATCAGGGTTTAGGTTTCAACTGGTACTATGTCTTGATGTGAAGAGTCAAAGTTCATCAGTCTCCAGACAGTGAGTTCCCAATCTTGGCCCAACAGAAGGAACTGGCAGAGGGCAGAGATCATCTGAGGGCTGATATTATTCCTTCCTGCTGGTGTTGGTTATAGATCAACATCTGGAAAGACCCATCAACTCGATCTGTTGGATAAAGCAAACAATGGGGGAGTCGAGTATAAGGGGAGGAAGGATTTTCAAAATACAAAGTAGGTTAACGATATCATCTCAGTGACACATTTTAGCAAACTGCAATACTGATATTATTCTTAAGTTGCCTGCGGGACAGCACTGTTCCATGCAGAGGAAGAGACAATTGTGCATCTGGTGATATAATTTAATGCTTACACCTCGTCCAAAAATTATTCAGAAAAAAATAAAATGAAAGCTAGAATTAATGAAGTGCCAGAACAAAATCATCTAAAATGCAAATAAATCCAAGACAGGAACTTTACTCAGCCATCTTTCCCCACTCCACAGTTTTCCAGAGGGACTGCACCTTGACACGGTGAGAAGCTGCATGCTCCTATCACCCCTGAAAGCTGTGCTGGCAGGAGTATAATTCCTCATAGGCATACATAAGTCAGACGGGTCAAAATGGAGGAGCCTTACTTAAGGCAGTGCGTGGTTCTCCTGGTAGGGGTGAGTGAGTCAGAATAATGACCTGCCCACATAAAAAAGGACTGAATTTTACATTCCCACCGCCAAAATCCGCGGCGGACAAAAATAATGGCGGCCTGCCCATGCAGCTGCGCGTCATGGAGCTGCTGCAGATGTGGTTTATCTGGAATTTCAGAAGGCTTTCGACAAAATCCCACATAAGAAATTAACATGTAAAATTAAAGGGCATGGGATTGGTTGCAGTGTATTGCGATGGATAGAAAATAGGTTGACGGACACGAAACAAAGAGTAGGGATAAATGGGTCTTTTTCCGAATGCCAGGCAGTGACTAGTCGGGTACCGCAGGGATCGGTGCTAGGACCCCAGCTATTCACAATATATATTAATGATTTAGATGAGGGAACTAAATGTAATACCTCCAAATTTGCAGATGACACAAAACTGGGTGGGAGGGTGAGTTGTGAGGAGGATGCAGAGAGGCTTCAGGGTGATTTGGACAAGTTGAGTGAGTGGGCAAATGCATGGCAGATGCAGTATAATGTGGATAAATGTGAGGTTATCCACTTTGGTAGCAAAAACAGGAAGGCAGATTATTATCTGAACGGCTATAAACTGAGAGGGGAATATGCAGCAAGACTTAGGTGTTCTCGTACACCAGTCGCTGAAGGTAAATATTCAGGTGCAGCAGGCGGTAAAAAAGACAAATGGTATGTTGGTCTTCATAGCGAGAGGATTCGAGTACAGGAGCAGGGATGTCTTGCTGCAATTATACAGGGCCTTGGTGAGGCCACACCTGGAATATTGTGTGCAGTTTTGGTCTCCTTATCTGAGGAAGGATGTTGTTGCTATAGAGGGAGTGCAGCGAAGGTTTACCAGACTGATTCCTGGGATGGTGGGACTGACGTATGAGGAGAGATTGAGTCGGTTAGGATTATATTCGCTGGAGTTCAGAAGAGTGAGGGGGGATCTCAGAGAAACCTATAAAATTCTAACAGGACTTGACAGGGTTGATACAGGAAGGATGTTCCCGATGGTGGGGGAGTCCAGAACCAGGGGTCATAGTCTAAGGATACGGGGTAAATCTTTCAGGATTGAGATGAGGAGAAATTTCTTCACCCAGAGAGTGGTGAATCTGTGGAATTCGCTACCACAACAAACAAACATTGTATGCTTTCAAGAAGGAATTAGATATAGCTCTTGGGTCTAAAGGGATCAAAGGATATCGGGCGACAGCGGTAACAGGTTACTGAGTTGGATGATCAGCCATGATCATAATGAACGGCAGAGCAGGCTCAAAGGGCCGAATGGCCTACTTCTGCTCCTATTTTCAATGTTTCTATATTTCTAAGTGCAGCGGCTCATTTAAATCGCCGGGGAGAATTTCCCCCCCCCCCACCCCGATCACGGGGAGGGGGCGGGCTATCCGTCTCCGTCAATGGCATCAGCTGCCTGTGCACAGGTGCTGACACCATTTATAAAGGGCTTTGAGCCCTACCTTATAGTTAAATATTTAAAGAAACAGTGAGTAACAAATAAATACATTTAGCTTGCCCATCTCCCAGCCCCCCCCACAATAACCAAAAAATTACTTACTTGCCCTCTCCCCCATCAAAACACTTACCTTGTCCACCTGACCTACCCCCACCCCAAAGTGTATAAACATTAACCTAAAACCCTTCCCACCATCTCCTACACCAATGATGTTTCTTTGACCTCTTCCCTCCGCCCCACCCCGCACTGAGAAATGTACCTTGTCCCCCCTCCCCACCATTTCCCCAGACGGGGATCCGAAAGCGCAGGAGTGCCGGCTAGTGGCAGGAAGATCGCACCAAGACTGACAGCGGGAAGGTGCATCTAATTAAGGCACTCATTTACATTTATTTAACTATGCAAATGGGGTTCCCGTCACCGAGGGGCAGGAGGGTGGAGAGCCACCACGAGGCCTCACTGCCACTGGCAATATCAGGCCAGGCCCTCCCAGCTTCGGGGTGCATGGCAGCCCTCGCCTGGAGGCATTTTCCCGCCCCCTCGCCACGAACCCCGTCATCGGGGGCCGGCGGGCGCGGGAGGGGTCTGTAAAATTCAGCCCATGATGTTTATTATGGATCTGTTGCAAACTGTTAACTATAAACATCACTTGTGGAGAACTGCCATCTGCTGGAGATGAGGCAAGATGACACTCTGATTGGAATCAATTTTTTATGATTCGTTCACAATGTTACTACAACTGCCTCCACTGATTTCAAAGTAGACATCCTAGTGTATTAATGACTTTGCAGCATCAGCCCACTCAATCTCTCCGCAACACCCACCTTCCAGCCCAACACACTCCATCCTTCAATATCTGATCTACTCAGCCATAAAGAAACCAGAATTACCTGCAAGAAGACGAAACTAATGGAAGCAGATAAAATTACAGAATGGATACAGCACAGAAAGAGGCCATTTGGCCCATCATGTCCATGCTGGCTCTCTGCAAGAGCAATAGAGCTAGTTTCACTCTTCCATTCTTTCCCCGTAGCCCTTCAGATGCTTATCCAATTCCCCTTTGAAAGCTGCTATTGAATCTGCCTCCACCACACTCTCAGGCAGTGCCTTCCAGATCCTAACCACTCGCTGTATGAAATGGTTTTCCTCATATCATTGTTGTTTTCTTTTGCCAATTAGTTTAAATCAGTGACCTCTGGTTCTCGACCTTCCTGCTAATGGGAATAGTTTCTCTCTATCTACTCCATCCAGACCCTTCACGACTGTGAACATCTCCATCAAATCCCCTCTCAACCTTTTACTTCTCTTAGGAGAACACCCCCACCTTCTCCAATCTACCTGGTCAAGTGAACTCCCTCATCCCTGGAACCATTCTCTTGCATCATTCTGCAACCTCTGTCAAACCTTCACATCCTTCCTAAAGTGTGATGCCAAGAATTGGACACAAAACTTCAGTTGATGCCGATTTTTTTCATTCGTTCATAGGATGTGGGCGTCGCTGGCTAGGCCAGCATTTATTGCCCATCCCTAATTGCCCTTGAGAAGGTGGTGGTGAGCTGCCTTCTTGAACCGCTTCAGTCCTTGGGGTGAGGTACACCCACAGTGCTGTTAGGAAGGGAGTTCCAGGATTTTGACCCAGCGACAATGAAGGAACGGTGATATAGTTCCAAGTCAGGATGGTGTGTGGCTTGGAGGGGAACTTGCAAGTATTGCTGTTCTCATGCATCTACTGCTCTTGTCCTTCTAGGTGGTAGAGGTCATGGGTTTGGAAGGTGCTGTCTAAGGAGCCTTGGTGAGTTGCTGCAGTGCATCTTGTAGATGGTACACACTGCTGCCACTGTGCATCTGTGGTGGAGGGAGTGAATGTTGAAGGTGGTGGATGGGATGCCAATTAAGCGGGTTGCTTTGTCCTGGATGATGTCGGGTTTCTTGAGTGTTGTTGAAGCCACACTCATCCAGGCAAGCGGAGAGTATTCCATCACACTCCTGACTTGTGCCTTGTAGATGGTGGACAGGCTTTGGGGAGACAGGAGGTGAGTTACTCGCCACAGAAATCCCAGCCTCTGACCTGCTCTTGTAGCCACAGTATTTATGTGGCTGGTCCAGTTCAGTTTCTGGTCAATGGTAAACCCCAGAATGTTGATAGTTGGGAACTCAGCGATGGCAATGCCATTGAACACCAAGGGGAGATGCTTAGATTCTCTCTTGTTTGAGATGGTCATGGTCTGGCACTTGTGTGGCGCGAATGTTACTTGCCACGTATCAGCCCAAGCCTGGATGTTTCTCAGGTCTTGGTGCAACTGGATACTTGGTGCTTCAGTATCTGAGGTGTCGCGAATGGTGCTGAACTTTGTGCAATCATCAGCGAACATCCCCACTTCTGACCTTATGATGAAGCAGCTGAAGATAGTTGGGCCTAGGACACTACCCTGAGGAACTCCTGCAGTGATGTCCTGGGGCTGAGATGATTGATCTCCGACAACCACAACCATCCTCCTTTGTGCTAGGTATGACTCCAACTAGTGGAGAGTTTTCCCCCTGATTCCTATTGATTCCAGTTTTGCTAGGGCTACTTGATACAATACTCAGTCAAATGCTGCCTTGATGTTCAGGGCAGTCAGTCTCACCTCACCTCACCTCTGGAGTTCATCTCTTTTGTCCATGTTTGGACCAAGGCTGTTGTTATGCCAATGTGTTTTGTTGAATGATAATTTTCTTTGGTCCACTGATCTTGCTTATATTTTTCTTAAAGACATTTTTAAAAGACAAGCTGCCAGCAAAGTCATCCTTGCAAGTTAAGATAATCACCTAGTTTGCAACACTGTATCCTACATTGCAAAGGACTGCAAGGAGGGAGACAAAATGTCTGTTCATTTCTCAGCAAGAACCAAGACCCGGGAAGTTTAAAGGAACAACCTGTTCTTTCAGCAAGCAGTGAAATACTGCTAACTGTTATGTTTAAATGACTGGGTGATTGTCATGTGACAAGCCCCTCCCATCTGTGGTTTTAAGCTGTTTTTTCCTCTGCAGCAGCGGAGAAGTAACTGGACTCTGAATTGAGCAGACCCTAAGTGGGGGCCCCCTCTCTCTTTCTCCATTCCAGCTTGAAAGCTTTCAAATCCTACTTGTTGACTGACCACCTTTTCACGCTCTGGCTACAAACCGAATACCCATTGGAGTAAATCATCTGTTTCGCTATCTCCAAGAGACTCACCGAACCAGTCATCTACCTCTTCAAACTAAAAGCCTCAGGGCCACTGAATTCAGTGAGAAACCAACCAAATCACCAAACACCACATGGACTCTAATTTGACCAATCTACCTTTTCCCACTCTGTAACCTATTTGTGTGTGTGTAAACCTCCGGAGTGTGTGTGTGAGTGAAAGTTGGTGCATTGTTCATTATCTCATGTGTTCGGTTTAGGTACATTAAAGTTAACTTCTTTCTTTGTTAACTCAAGAAAACCTGTCGGATTGGTTTTTGTTATGATCATATCAAGTAAGTAATCAAACACTGAATTGACCAGTACATCCACTTTAAGAAAGAATTAAACCTGTTGTGGTCAAAGAAGGAGAAGGAAAAGAGGGAAGCCCTTCAACCCCTCCTCACTTGACCATAGCACTGTAACAAGGTCAGGAGCTGAGTGGCCATGGCGGAAACCAAACTGAACGTCAGTGAGTAGGTTATTGCTAAGCAAGTGCCATTTGATAGCACTGTCAACGATCCCTTCCATCACTTTGCTGATGATCGAGAGTAGACTGATAGGGCGGTAATTAGCTTGGTTGGATTTGTCCTGCTTTTTATGTACAGGACATACCTGGGAAATTTTCCACATTGCCAGGCAGATGCCAGTGTTATAGCTGTACTGGAACAGCTTGGTTTGGGGTGCGGCTAGTTCTGGAGCACAGGTCTTCAGTACTATTGCTGGAATGTTGTCAGGGCTCCATCGTAAGGGGTACAGATAGGCGTTTCTGTGGCCACAAACGTGACTCCAGGATGGTATGTTGCCTCCCTGGTGCTAGGGTCGAAGATGTCGCGGAGTGGCTGCAGGACATTCTGAAGGGGGAGGGTGAGCAGCCAGAGGTTGTGGTACACATTGGTACCAACGACATAGGTTGAAAAAGGGATGAGGTCCTGCAGCAAGAATTTAGGGAGCTAGGTAGCGGATTAAAAAACAGGACCTCTAAGTTTGTAATCTCTGGATTACTCCCGGTGCCACGTGCTAGTGAGTTTAAAAATAGGAGGATAGAGCAGATGAATGCGTGGCTGAGGAGATGGAGTGGGAGGGAGGGCTTTAGTTTCCTGGATCACTGGGTCTGTTTCTGGCAAAGGTGGGACCAGTACAAGTTGAACGGGTTGCACCTGAACCGGAATGGGACAAACATCTTTACTCGGAGGTTTGCTAGTGCTGTTGGGGGGGGTTTAAACTAATTTGGCAGGGGGATGGGATACAGAGTGGAGGTATAGTAGGGGGTAATATAGAACGGAAAGTGAGTCTGTCTGGAAGGTAGAGCAAATATAGACCTGTTAAGGCACAAATAAAAATTGCAAGGTTGAATTGCATCTATTTTAATGCAAGGAGTCTTACTAGTAAGGCAGATGAATTGAGGGCATTGATTAGCACAATCCTGGGGAATGAAGCTGGTCAAGTGGTAGAAGTGTCAGTGGGGGAGCATTTCGGGGATAGTGACCATAACTCTGTAAGATTTAAGGTAATTATTGAAAAGGACAAAGAGGGACCGGAAATAAAGATACTGAATTGGGGGAAGGCTGATTTCAATATGATAAAACAGAATCTGGCCAAAGTGGACTGAGAGCAGCTACTTGTAGGGAAGTGTACATCACATCATTGGGAGTCATTCAAAGAGGAAGTTGTGAGAGTCCAGAGCCAACATGTACCCGTTAAGGTGAAGGGTAGGATTAACAGGCCCAGGGAACCCTGGATGTCAAGATATAGAGGATTGGATCAGGAAAAAAAAGGAGGCTAACGGCAGATCCCAAGCACTGAAAACAGCGGAAGCATTAGAGGAGTATAGAAAGTGTAGGTTGGCACTTAAAAAAGTAATTAGGAGAGCGAAGAGGGGTCATGAAAAAACACTGGCGGGCAAGATAAAGGAAAATCCCAAGGCGTTTTATAAGTTTATTAAGGGTAAGAGGATAACCAGGGAAAGAGTAGGGCCCTTAGGGACCAATGTGGCAATCTGTGTGTGGAGCCAGAGGACATAGGTGAGGTTTTAAATGATTATTTTTCATCGGTGTTCACTATGGAGAAGGACGATGTAGGTGTAGAGATCAGGGAGGGGGATTGTGTTATACTTGAACATATTAGCATTAAAAGGGAGGAGGTATTAGCTGTTTTAGCGGGCTTAAAAGTGGATAAATCCCCAGGCCCAGATGAGATGTATCCCAGGCTGTTATGTGAGACAAGGGAGGTGATAGCAGGGGCTCTGACACAAATTTTCAAATCCTCTCTGGCCACAGGAGAGGTACCAGAGGATTGGAGGACAGTGAATGTGGTACCATTATTCAAGAAGGGGAGCAGGGATAAACCAGGTAATTACAGGCCGGTGAGTCTAACATCAGTGGTTGGGAAACTATTGGAAAAAATTCTGAGGGACAGGAATAATCTCCACTTGGGGAGGCAGGGATTAATCAGAGATAGTCAGCACGGCTTAGCCAGGGGGAGATTGTGTCTAACTAACTTGATTGAATTTTTCGAGGAGGTGAGTAGATGTGTCGATGAGGCTAAAGCAGTAGATGTAGTATACATGGATTTCAGTAAGGCTTTTGAGAAGGTCCCGCATGGGAGATTGGTTAAGAAGGTAAGAGCCCATGGACTCCAGGGCAATTAGGCAAACGGGATCCAAAATTGGCTTAGTGGCAGGAGGCAGAGGGTGATGGTTAAGGGCTGTTTTGCGATTGGAAGCCTGTGACCAGTGGTGTACCGCAGGGATCGGTGCTGGGACCCTTGCTGTTTGTAGTGTACATTAATGATTTTGATGTGAATATAGGAGGTATGATCAGTATGTTTGCAGATGACACGAAAATTGGTGGTGTTGTAAATAGTGAGGAGGAAATCCTTAGATTTCAGGGAGATATAGATGGGCTGGTAAGATGGGTGGAGCAGTGGCAAATGGAATTTAATCCTGAAAAGTGTGAGGTAATGCATTTTGGGATGACTAACAAGGCAAGGGAATATACAATGTGTGGTAGGACCCTAGGAAGTACAGAAGGTCAGAGGGACCTTGGTGTACTTGTCCATAGATCACTAAAGGCAGCATCACAAGTAGATGAGGTGGTTAAGAAGGCATATGGGATACTTGCTTTTATTAGCCGAGGCATAGAATATAAGAGCAGGGAGGTTATGATGGAGCTGTATAAAACGCTAGTTAGGTCACAGCTGGAGTACTGTGTCCAATTCTGGTCACCACACATAGGAAGGATGTGATTGCATTGGAGAGGGTGCAGAGGAGATTCACCAGGATGTTGCCTGGGCTGGAGCATTTCAGCTATGAAGAGAGACTGGATAAGCTAGGGTTGTTTTCCTTAGAGCAGAAAAGGCTGAGGGGGGACATGATTGAGGTGTACAAGATTATGAGGGGCATTGATAGGTTAGATAGGAAAAAACTTTTTCCCTTAGCGGAAAGGGAGCGGTCAAGAACAAGGGGGCATAGATTTAGGGTAAGGGGCAGGATGTTTAGGGGGGATTTGAGGAAAAAAATTTTCACCCAGCGGGTGGTTGGAATCTGGAACACACTGCCTGAAGAGGTGGTAGAGACAGGAACCCTCACAACATTTAAGAAGTATTTAGATGAGCACTTGAAACACCATAGCATACAAGGCTACAGGAGAAGTGCTGGAATATGGGATTAGAATAGTTGGGTGCTGGATGGCCAGCGCAGACACGATGGGCCGAAGGGCCTATTTCTGTAATGTATAACTCTATGGCTCATAGCCTTTGCAGCATCCAGTGCCTTCAGCCATTTCTTGATATCACATGGAGTGAATCGGAGTGGCTGAAGACTGGCATTTTTAATGCTCGGTTCCTTAGGAGGAGGCCAAGATGAATCATCCACTTAACACTTCTGGCTGAAGATGGATGCAAATGCTTCAGCCTTGTTTTTCGCACTGATGTGCTGGGCTCCCCCATCATTGAGGATGGGGATATTTGTGGAGTCTCCTCCTCCAGTTAGTTGTTTAATTGTCCACCACCATTTATGACTGTATACCACTGTGCTGCCACCTCTCTGAGGGATAGTGATGGCGATACCTGGGACATTGTCTGTAAGGTGTGATTCTGTGAATATGACTATGTCAGGCTGTTGCTTGACTAGTCTGTGGGACAGCTCTCGCAATTTTGGTACAAACCCCCAGATGTTAGTAAGGAGGACTTTGCAGGTTCGACAGGGCTGGTTTTGCTGTTGTTGTTTCCTAAGTCAATGCTGCATGGTCCGTCCGGTTTCATTCCCTTTTTTAGACTTTGTAGCAGTTTGATACAACTGACTGGCTTGCTAGGGCATTTCAGAGTCAACCACATTGCTGTGGGTCTGGAGTCACCTGTAGGCCAGGGAAGGACAGCAGATTTCCATCCCTTTTTACAACAATTGGCAATGGTTGCATGGTCACTATTAGACTCACTTTTTAATTCCAGATTTATTAATTCAATTCAAATTTCACCATCTGCCTTGGTGGGATTTCAGCCCATGTCCCCAGAACATTAGCCTGGGTCTCTATACTACTAGGCCAGTGACATTACCACTACGCCACCACCTACCCTGTTCGAGACCAGTGATGTCCAACCTTTTCGTGTTGGGGGGGTGGCACATTACAATTTTTGCCCTATGTAGGGGACCAGTGAGAAAATTTCAGAAAGATAAAGGCATTAAAAATGCATCTTACTGTTAATTGAAACAACTAATGTGCATTTTTATGAAGAAGCTTTAATTGAGAAGTTTAATTTATTGACATAATTTCTCATTACTGATAGATGTCCATCTATCAGGATTGATCTTGATCTCTTTCTCTCTCCTCCCTCTCTCTGTCTATTTCGCTCCCCCTCTCTTTCTCACCCCTCTCTCTTTGTCTCTTCCCCCCCTCTCTCTCCCCACTTTCTGTCTCTCCCCCTCCCTCAATGTATCTCTCTCCCCCTCCCTCTCTCTGTGTCTCTCCCTGTCCCTCTCTCTCTGTCTCTCCCCCCATCTCTCTCTCCCCACTTTCTGGCTCTCACCCTCCCTCTAGGTATCTCTCTCCCCTCCCTCTCTCTGTGTCTCTCCCTGTCCCTCTCTCTCTGTCTCTCTCCCCCTCCCTCTCTATGTATCTCTCTCCCTGTCCCTCTCTCTCTGTCTCTCCCCCCATCTCTCTCTCCCCACTTTCTGGTTCTCACCCTCCCTCTAGGTATCTCTCTCCCCTCCCTCTCTCTCTGTCTCTCTCCCCCTCCCTCTCTCTGTATCTCTCTCCCCTCCCTCTCTCTGTGCCTCTCCCCCCATCTCTCTCTCCCCACTTTCTGTCTCTCTCCCTTCCTCTCTCTGTGTCTCTACCCCCAACACCGTTTCTCTCTCCCCACTTTCTGTCTCTCCCCCTCCCTGTCTGTATCTCTCTCCCCTCCCCCTCCCTATTTCTCTGTCTCTCTCTCCCCTCCCTCTCTCTGTCTCTCCCCCGTCTCTCTCTCCACTTTCTGTCTCTGCCCCTCCCTCTCTCTGTATCTCTCTCCCCTCCCTCTCTCTGTAACTCTCTTCCCTCCCTCTCTCTCTGTCTCTCTCCCCTCCCTCTCTCTGTGTCTCTCCCCCCATCTCTCTCTCCCCACTTTCTGTCTCTCCCCCTCCCTCTCTCTGTGTCTCTCCCCTCCCTCCCTGTGTCTCCCTCCCCTCCCTCTCTCTGTATCTCTCCCCCCGTCTCTCTCTCCCCACGTTCTGTCTCTCCCCCTCCCTCTCTCTGTGTCTCTCCCCCCATCTCTCTCCCCCCACTTTCTGGCTCTCTCCCCTCCCTCTCTCTCTGTCTCTCTCCCCTCCCTCTCTCTGTGTCTCTCCCCCCGTCTCTCTCGCCCCACTTACTGGCTCTCTCCCCTCCCTCTCTCTCTGTCTCTCTCCCTTCTCTCTCTCTCTGTCTCTCCCCCTCCCTCTCTGTATCTCTCTCCCCTCCCTCTCTCTCTGTCTCTCTCCCCTCCCTCTCTCTGTGTCTCTCCCCCTCCCTCTCTGTATCTCTCTCCCCTCCCCTCCCCCTCCCCCTCCCTCTGTCTCTCTCCCCTCCCTCTCTCTCTGTCTCTCTCCCCTCCCTCTCTCTGTGTCTCTCCCCCTCCCTCTCTGTATCTCTCTCCCCTCCCCTCCCCCTCCCTCTGTCTCTCTCCCCTCCCTCTCTCTGTGTCTCTCCCCCCGTCTCTCTCTCCCCACTTCCAGTCTCTCCCCCTCCCTCACTCTGTCTCTCTCCATTCCCTCTCTGTATGTCTTTCTGCCTTGCCACTCCTGGTTCAACGCTACCCGCTCATGGTTTGCTGCTCCCTGCCACCACTCACCCCCCTCCCCCCCCACCCACTCCACTCATGTTTTGCTCTGTTCCTCACTCCCATTCCCCAAAAAGGGCAAAAGCAGCAGGGGCGGCCAATCCCAACGCCTCTGTGCCGCAAATGGCCAATCGACGCTCACCCTGCCCAGACAGCCCGATGTCAGTCACAGACAGTGACCAATCACAGGCAGGCGTCCACCATCTCTCAGACGTCAAGCTCCCCCACCCCTCCACCTGACGTACACATACAGGAGAGCCACGGGCAGCCCGCTGTCAGTCACAGAGGAGTGACAGGCCGGACAGAAACCTTCAGAGGGCTAGATTCTGGTCCACTGGCTGCATGTTGTACAACTCTATTCTGGACAGAGAGCAGTGGAAATAATGGATTACCTCATGTGTCACTGGGCAGAATGCCTCCAACTAACTAATAACTCTCCTCACAAGTCATACTGCTCAAGCTTGTGTTCATCCATCAGTTACTGCTGTAGTTTCTCTTTACTCCACATGGTGGAGGCAATGGATAAGTCTCTCCCACTGTACATGCACTGTCTCTACACTTGATACTAAATCTCCATTGAGATTCTGATTACCTATCTAGAACTCTGCATACTGCAGTGATCAATATAAGTTCTTTCTGTAGTCTAAAGGCAAAGACACTCTGAGATATGGCTTTTGCATTTGTTTTACTTGCTTTCCATAAAGACTGCTCTGAAAGGGAAACTTGCAAGAGGCTTTTTCAGACAACGGTCAAAAATAACCCACCCTGAAAAGTCTCTACACATTATGTTGGTAATTTGGCTGCCTCAGTGGAAGAGAATGAAAGGAACTTGCATTTATCACATCCATTGCACCTCCCAAAGTGTTTCACAGCAAATGAATGTATTTTCAAATGGAATTGCTGTTACATTGTAGGCAAAGAGGATAGCCATTTTGTGCATAGCAAAATCCCAGTAAGAACAAATGAGATAAATGACCAGCTGATCTGCTTTTGGTGGAGTTAGCTGAGCGAGGATTGCTGAGCGAGGACCCAGGAAGACACCCCAGTTCTTTATACAAATACAGTCATGGGATCTTTAATATTCAGCAGATCAGGCAGATGCTTAACGTCTCGTCAAATAAAGGCAGTGTCAGCAATCCCTCAATACTGCACTGGCAACTGAGCCTAGAATGTGTTCTTAAATCTGGTAATGGCTCTTGAACCAGAACGCTATTGCAGCCAAGTATGCACATGCATGCAAAAATAATAGACAGAATAATGCATCCAGCCTGTCCCACACAGCTGTGATGACTTATTCATTATAACACATAGATTCACCAATCACCCAGAATCATGTGACCTCCTGGAAGCAGTGAAGAAGTGAAAAATAGCCCAGGCCAATTAGCGGGGGAGAAAACTGGAAAATTTCTCTCAAGCCCTTAGGCACTTGGACCTAGTCCAGGAGACCGCACTGGCCCTGATTAATGTTAGTCAGTCCCTACCTTTTATACAACATGCACCATGTAGAAACAAGTCCAGCTCTTGATGACAGGAGTTCCGTAAATCAGCATTCACTGCACAAGCCAGCAACATATTCCAGAGGCAGAATACTCTCTGGGGAAAGACCATCGTCTGACATCTTACATAATTTACATAGATTTTAAGCCTGAACCCTGGCCTTCCCTAACCTATTCAGTTCAAGTATTGATCTACATAAACACAAGCTTGTCCCTAAACACCAGTGTGAAGAAATGTATTTTTCTTTGCTTTCATTAAAAATATGAACTGTAATTGGGACAGCTAAGCTTTACATTACCACATCAACAGTTCTGCCATTTGTTGTATATTTATGTGCCAATTGACACATGAGGGCTTGAACCTTGACTTTGTGCAATGTGTAATACACTGGATGCTGCTCCCAGCATGCTCTCATTGAACCAGGCTTGGTCACCTAACTTGATGGTGATGGGGTTCCAACAATGCCGCCTTCCACAACACTGCTTCCAATATGTCTTCCTATTACCTTCGCCGGGGATTCCTGTTCATTGTGTCTCACAGCACCCTCAACCGTGTCCCTCTCATTACCTGCACTTCCACCTTCAGCCCTTCCTGTCCCTCCCGGACCTCTCCTTTTTGTTCATTCCCTGCATCGCTCTGCACCTTTCTCCTGACTCTGCACTTGTTTAAAAACTGTTCACCTCCAATGTCTTCTAGTCCGAATGAAAGGTGATTGACCTGAAACTCCTCCTTTCTCCACAAATGCTGCCTGACCTGCTGAGTGTTTCCCAGCAATTTATTTATTTCAGATTTCCAGCATCTACAGTATTTTACTTTTGTTTATAACATAAATACGATCAAATTAATACTGCAGCTGTCGATGAGCTGACATATTATTATCAAGTCTGTGCAGCTGAGATGAGACACAGACAGTAAGTTCAATGTTTAACCTGCCACCCAGAACTCTGTTATTATGGTAGCATTAATACTGAGACTGAACTCTGGGGCTTCTCCTTGTATGTGAGAAACAATACAGGATCTGAGTTCCAAATAAAGTGCCATGTCATGGCATGCTCCACACAGTTTTCCATTTCTTTACTATTATTGTTACTCACAGGTTATTGGATCCAGTTGGGATAAAATGGAACCAAAGACTGACAGAAAAACTGAAACAGAACAATGGGTTATCTTTAAGGAGAGATGCTTCAAGCACAGGCCAGGTACATTCCAACAAGGGCGAAAGTTAGGGGAATCAAAAACAGGGCTTTTTGGATGACGAGGGAGATAGAGATTATGATGAAGAGGGTGCAAGTCAGGTGAATTCTTCAAGTGAGAACTAGGCCAAATACAGTAAGTTGAGGGGTAGGTGAAGAGGAAAATAAGACTGGCAAAGAGAGAATATGAGAATAGAATGGCAGTCAACATAAAAGGGAACCCAAAAATCTTCGACATCATGTAAATAGTAAGCAGGTTGCAAGAGGTGGAGTGGGGCCTATTAGGAACAAACATATATGCTTAGAGGCACATGGCAAGGCTTATATACTTAATGAGTCTTTGTATTGTTGTTTACTTAGTAAGAGGAATCTGACAAAATAACAGTTGAAGCAGAGAGAGTAGAGACAATGGACAGGGTAAAAATTGAGAGGGAGCAGGTGCTGGAAAGACTGGCTATGTTTAGGGTAGATAAGTCACCTGGTCCAGATGGTTTGCACCCCAGATTGCTAAAGGAAGTCGGGGTTGAGATAGCAGGCTTGCCATAATCTTCCAATCTTCCCAAGATACAGGGGAGATGCCAGAGAATTGGAGAGTGGCAAATGTGACAACCTTATTCAAGAAAGGGTGGAAGGACAGTCCTAGCAACTACAGGCAGTTAGCGTAATGAAAACCCCACATACCAAATGGGAAATATTAATTTCACCGATTGGAACTTTGCCTGTGACTTTTACAGGAAATTGTTAGAAATAACTTTTTAAAAAAGAACAGCTAGCAGCCAAGATAGTCTTGAGCATTTGCATTTGAAACACCAAAGGATTAGACTGGAGACAAACATGATTGACTCAGCCTAACCAGAACAATGGGGTGCTTGCTGATTCAATTACCTGAGATAACCTTATCAATGTGGTCATCAAGAGCCATCGACACCCATTGACTTTGAAAGAGCCAATCCTCCCACCGAGTAAGTCTGGACAACCTGAGGGGAGAGCCTTGAATTTCAGAGAAAATTCTGGAAGAACCTCAATAAAACACTAAAATGTGGCAATGTCATATGACTACTTGTGCAACTCTGGGAGATTGTGAATGGTGACTCAGAAAGCAGAAGGATGGTAACTGAAAGCCATCAAGGGAACAACACCATCTCTCTCTCTCCTTCTCTCCAGTAAAGATCCAGAAACGTCTCAGCTGCAGCTGGTACAGCCAAGTCTACAGACCCCTACAACCAACAACCAGGTTACAAGCAAGTCTGCAACCGTGGATGTGGCCCAGCGAGGACTGCAATTTCAACTAAGAACAGTATTAAATTCCATTTATTACAGACTCTACTCCCAACCACCCAACTCTATTTCCTTCTGTAATCTATTTGTGTGCAAGTGGCTCTTGTGTGAATGTGGGCGTGGACACATAGCGTATTTTAGTAATTTTAACCAGTCTAGATTGATAAGGATAATAAACTTACATCTTTCTTGTTTAAACTCACGAAAACCAGTCTGATTGGTTCATTTGAAATTATATTAGAGGACAGGAGCAAGCACTTACTGAGGTGGTAAGTTAAATCACAGTGTTTAAAAAAAAAACCTGTTACAGTTAAACCAAAGAAAGGGGCGAAAGGGGAACCTGAGACCCCCTACTCACCTGGTCATAACATTAGTTTCACATCAGTGGTAGGAAGGTTTTAGAAACAATAATCAGGGAAAAAATCAACAGACACTTTGAGAGGTTTGAGTTAATTGAGGAATAGCCATCACAAATTTGTAAAAGGCAGATCATGCTTGACTAATCTAATTGAATTTTTTGATGAAGTGACAGAGAAGGTTGATGAAGGGAATGCAGTGGATGTTGTTTATATGGATTTTAAGAAAGTGTTTGATAAGGTACCACATGAAAGGCTGGCTAACAAGATTGAGGCTCATGGAATAGTCGGGTCAGGGTCAGAGTAGAATTTCAAAATTTGCCGATAATATCAAACTTGGAGGAGCTGCAAACAGCGAGGATGATATGAACTAGGTTCACTAGATTAATTCCAGAAATGAGGAGTTTGTCTTATGAAGAGAGATTGAGCAGTTTAGGCCTTTACTCCCTAGAGTTTAGAAGAATGAGAGGAGAACTTTGATGCTCTGACCTGAAACGTGAACTCTGCTTCTCTCTCCACTGATGCTGCCAGACCTGCTGAGTATTTCCAGCATTTCTTGTTTTTATTTCAGATTTCCAGCATCTGCAGTATTTTGCTTTTATTTATGTGAGGTGATGCATTTTGGCAGACGGGATAGGGTGAGGCAATATAGATTAAAGAGTGTGCAGGAACAGAAAGACTTGGGGGTGCATGTGCGTCAATCTTTAAAGGTGGCAGGACATATTGAGACAGATGTTAGCAAAGCATATGGGATCTTGGGCTTTATAAATAGAGGTATTGAGTACAAAAGCAGGGCAGATATGCTGAACTTTTATAAACCTTCGGTTAGGCCCCAACTAGAGTATTGCATCCAGTTTTGTTCACCACACTTTAGGAAGGATGTGAAGGTCCTTGAGAGGGTGCAGAGGAGATTTACCAGAATGGTTCCAGGGATGAGGGACTTGAGTTACAAGGTTAGGTTTGAAAAGCTGGGGTTGTTCTCCCTGGAGCAAAGAAGATTAAAAGGAGATTTGACAGAGGTGTACAGGATTATGACAGACTTAGATAGAAACATAGAAAATAGGAGCAGGAGTAGGCCATTTGGCCCTTCGAGCCTGCACCGCCATTCAATACGATCATGGCTGATCGTCCAAACTCAGTACCCTGTTCCCACTTTCTCCCCGTATCCCTTGATTCCTTTAGCCCTAAGAACTATAACTCTTTCTTGAATATATTTAATGATTTGGCCTCAACTGCTTTCTGTGGTAGAGAATTCGACAGGTTCACCACTCTCTAGGTGAAGAAATCACTCCTCATCTCAGTCCTAAATGGTTTACCCCTTATCCTTAGATTGTGACCCCTGGTCCTGGACTCCCCCACCATTGGGAACATCCTCCTTGTATCTAGTCTGTTCAGTCCTGTTAGAATTTTGTAGATTTCTGTGAGATCCCCTCTCATTCTTCTAAACTCTAGTGAATATAAGCCTAATCAACCCAATCTCTTTTCATATGTCAGTCCTGCCATCCCAGGAATCAGTCTGGTGAAACTTTGCTTCACTCCCTCCACAGCAAGAACATCCTTCCTCAGATAAGAAGACCAAAACTGCACACAATACTCCAGATGTGGTCTCACCAAGACCCTGTATAATTGCAGCAAGACATCTTTGCTCCTGCACTCAAATCCTCTCGCTATGAAGGCCAACATACCATTTGCCTTCTTAACTGCCTGCTGCACCTGCATGCTTACTTACAGCGACTGGTGCACAAGGACACCCAGGTCTCGCTGCATCTCCCCCTTTCCCAATCTATTGTCGTTCAGATAATAATCTGCCTTTCTGTTTTTGCCACCAAAGTTGATAATTTCACATTTATCTACATTATACTGCATCTGCCATGTATTTGCCCACTCACGCAACCTGTCCAAATCACACTGGAGCTTCTCTGCATCTTCCTCACAGCTCACACTCCCACCCAGCTTTGTGTCATCTGCAAACTTGGATATATTACATTTAATTCCCTCATCTCTTTCATGAATATATATTGTGAATAGCTGGGGTCCTAGCACTGATCCCTGCGGTACCCCACTAGTCACTGCCTGCCACTCGGAAAAAGACCCGTTTATTCCTACTATTTGTTTCCTGTCTGCCAACCAGTTCTTTATCCACGTCAGTACCTTGCCCCCAATCCCATGTGCTTTAACTTTGCACGCTAATCTCTTATGTGGGACCTTATCGAAAGCCTTCTGAAAGTCCAAATAACCCACATCCACTGGTTCTCCCTTAGCTATTCTACTAGTTACATCCTCAAAAAATTCCAGTAGATTTGTCAAGCATGATTTCCCTTTTGTAAATCCATGTTGACTTTGTCCAATCATGTCATTGTTTTCCAAGTGCTCTGCTATTACATCTTTTATAATGGACTCTAGCATTTTCCCCACTACTGATGTCAGGCTAACCATTCTATAATTCCCTGTTTTCTCTCTGCCTCCTTTTTTAAATAGTGGGGTTACATCAGCTACCCTCCAATCTGTTGGAACTGTTCCAGAGTCTATAGAATTTTGAAAAATGACCAGCAATGCATCTACTATTTCAAGGGCCACTTCCTTAAGTACTCTGGGATGTAGATTATCAGGCCCTGGGAACTATCGGCCTTCAATCACAGCAATTTTCCTAACACCATTTTCTCTTCAAAGTTAGACAAGGGAAAATCGTCCCCATTAACTGATGGTACAAGGACTAGAGGGCACAGGTTGAAAGTTTTGGGCAAGGGATGCAAGGCAAGTGTGAGGAAGCACCTCTTTACACGGCGATTATTAATGACTTGGAACTCGCTGCTCATGAGGGTGGTGGAAGCGGAGACAATCAATGATTTCAAAAAGTAATTAGATGGGCCCGTGAAGGAAATAAAATTGCAGGGCTACAGGGATCGAGCATGGAGTGGAACTGAATGGATTGCTCCGTGGAGAGCAGGCATGGACTCGATGGGCTGAAGGACCTCCCTCTATGTCATAAATGACTCTCTGACTGTATGACTCTAAGAGAATCCAAGGGCCACCTGATGCACTCCCACTGTAACTTGGCCTTTCCTCTGTACCTTATTGGAGGAAGATTCCCCCAACCAGGTGCCATTGTTCATAGAATCATAGAATGGTTACATCACAGACTCATCGTACCCATGCTGGCTCTCTGCATGAGCACTCAGCTAGTCCCATCTTTTCATCTCTTCCCTGTAGCCCTGCAAATCTTTTCTCTTCAGATAATTGTCCAATACCCTTTTGAAAGCCATGATTGAATCTGCCTCCACCACACTCTTGGGTACTGCATTCCAGAACCTAAACCACTCACTATGTCGAAAAGTTTATTCTCATGTTGATTCTTTTGCCATTCGCCTTAAATCCTCTAGTTTTCGACCCTTCTAACAACAGGAACAAGTTCTCCCAATCTACCCTGGCTAGAGCCTGCATGATTTTGAACACCTCGATCAAATCTCCTCTCAATCTTCTCTTCTCTAAGGAGAATAGCTCCAGCTTCATCAATCTATCCATGTAACTGAAGTCTCTCATCCCTGGAACCATTCTCGGAAATTTATTCTTCACCTTCTCCAATATCTTCACATCCTTCCGAAAGTGTGGTGCCCAGAATTGGACACAATATTCCAGTTGAGGCTGAACCAGTGTTTTATAAAAGGTCACCATAACTTCCCTGCATTTTACTGCAGGCTGTTATCTGTAAAGCCTAGAATCCCGTATGCCTTATTAATGAATTTATCAACGTGCTCTGCCACCTTCAATGATTTGTGCACACATATTTCCCAGGTCCTTCTGCTCCTGCACCCGCTTTAGGATTGCGTCCTTTTGTTTATATTGCCTCTCCTCGATCTTCCTACCAAAATCTGTCACTTCACACTTCTGTGCATTAATTTTTATCTGCCACGTGCCCGCCCATTGCACCAACCTGTTTATGTCCTCTTGAAGTCTATCACTGTCCTCCTCACAGTTCACCATACTTCCCAGTTTTGTGTCATATGCAAATTTTGAAATGTGCCTTATACACCCAAATCTAGGTCATTAAGTTAGATCAAGAAGGGCAGTGGTCCTAATACCAACCCCTGGGGAATCCCACTATAATACCCTACTCCTGTTCAAAAAACAACCGTGCACCTCTCTGTTTCCTGTCACTCAGCCAACTTTGTATCCATGCTGCTACTGTCCCTTTTATTTCATGGACTTCAACTTTGGTGACAAGTCTGTTATGTGGCACTTTTCAACTGCCTTTTGAAAGTCCATGTCCACACCACATCAACTGCATTACCCTCATCAACTCTCTCTGTTACCTCATCAAAAAATGGAATCAATTTGGTTAAACATGATTTCCCTTAACAATCTGAACAGGCTTTCCTTAATTCAACCACATTTGTCCAAGTGACTGTTAATCTTGCCCCGAATTATTGTTTCTACAAGCTTTCCCACCACCGAGGTTAAGCTGACTGGCCTGCAGTTGCTGGGCTTATCTTTATACCCTTTCTTGAACAAGGGTGAAACATTTGGAATTCTCCAGTCCTCTGGCACAACCCCTCTATCTAAGGAAGATTGGAAATTTATGGCTAGTGCCTCGAAAATTTCCACCCCTACTTCCTTCAGTATCCTTGAATGTATACCATTGTGTCCTGGTGACTTATTAACTTTAAGTACAGCCAACTTTTCTAATATCTCCTCTTCATCAATTTTTAGCCCATTTAGTATTTCAACTTCCTCCTATTTCACTATGACTTTGGCAGCATCTTCTTCCTTAGTAAAGACAGATGCAAAGTATTCATTTGGTACCTCAGCCATGTCCTCTGCCTCCATGCGTAAATCCCCTTTTTGGTCCCTCATCAGGCTCACCCCTCCTCTTACTGCCCTGTTATTATTTATATGCCTACAGAAAACCTTTAGATTCCATTTTATGTGAGCTGCCAGTCTCTTCTCATACTTTCTTTTTTGCTTCTCTTATTTGTTTTTTCACTTCACTCTGAACTTTCAATATTCAGCCTGGTTCTCACTTGTATTATCAACCTGACATCTGCAACATGCATCCTTTTTCTGCTTCATTTTACTCTCTATCTCTTTCATCATAAAGGGTGCTTTGGCTTAGTTAGTCCTACCTTTCTCCCTCTTGGGAATATACCTTGACCGTACCCAAATGATCTCTTTAAAGGCAGCCCATTGTTTATTTACAGTTTTCCCTGTCAATCTTTAATTCCAATTTACTTGCCACATCAGTTCCCACCCCACTGAAACTGGCCTCCCCCAATTAACACTGGATTTCACTTTGTCCTTTTTCCATTGTTAACTTAGGCCTTATGATACTATGATCACTGTCCCCTAATTGTTCCATTCCTGCCATTTGATCCACTTAACCCACCTTATTTCCCAGAATCAGATCCAGCAATGCCTCCTTCTTTGTTGGACCAGAAACATACTGATCAAGAAAACTCTCTTGAACATACTTCAGAAATTCTTCCCTTCTCTATCTTTTAAACCATTACTATCCCAGTCTATATTAGGATAAGTAAAGTCCCTATTATAACTATTCTATAGTTTTTACACCTCTCTGTAATTTCCTTGCAAACTTGTTCCTCAATATCTTTCCCACTAGTTGGTGGTCTATAGAATACACCCAGTAGTGTAATGGTCCCTCTATTGTTTCTTAGCTCTAACCAAATAGATTCTGTTATTGACCTCTCTAGGACATCCTCTCTCTCCAGCACTGCTACACCTCCTCTTTTCTTTTCTTCCCTTTCTTTCATGAATACGTCGTGTCCACTTTATAAGTAATGATCTAATTTCTAAGCAAAATTACAGGTTACCATGTGAATGATAATGACATGGTGAAGTAGTATGGCCGCCAGGAATGCTGATCCCAAATTGGTGGAATAGAGTAAGTACCTGAACTACTGATCCTAAAATTATTGTCCTGCTTATGGCAGAAAGGGATTAGTTAATTAAATATCTTTTCTGAGAAAGCCAGAAATCTGCATCCTTGCACATTTTTTCTTATTTCCAAAATATACTTTATTCATAAAAATCTGTAAAAATTACATTACCAGTTTCAAACAGCACCAAGTCAAAAAATACAAACAGTGCAATTGAGTTCCGTTTGCTTCATTACAATCATGAGTTGCCTCACAACCCTTCCATTTCACATTTGTCATGCCAATTACATTTTTACATTTTACAGCAAATGAAAATTTTCCCGATACAGTTCGAGGGGTTTCCCATGGATCCAGCCCGTCAGTTCAGCTTGGTGGGGGACCTTACACTGTGGTCTTTCCCCATTGAGCCTTTGCTGCGGCTGCCCCAAGCTTTAGTGCGTCCCTCAGCACGTAGTCCTGGACCTTGGAATGTGCCAGTTTGCAACATTCGGTCGTGGACAACTCTTTGCGCTAGAAGACCAGCAAGTTTCGGGCAGACCAAAGGGCGTCTTTCACCTAATTGATAGTCCTCCAGCAGCAGTTGATGTTTGTCTCGGTGTGCATCCCTGGGAACAGCCCGTAGAGCACAGACTCCTGTGTTACAGAGCTGCTTGGGATGACCCTCGACAAAACCCAATGCATCTCTTTCCACACTAAAATAAAAGCAAAATACTGCGGATGCTGGAAATCTGAAATAAAAACAAGAAATGCTGGAATCATTCAGCAGGTCTGGCAGCATCTGTTCCGAAGAAGGGTCACTGACCCGAAACGTTAACTCTGCTTCTCTTTCCACAGATGCTGCCAGACCTGCTGAGTAAATCCAGCATTTCTTGTTTTTATCTCTTTCCACACCTGCTTTGCGAAGACACATTCCAGAAGGAGGTGGGCAACCGTCTCTTCCCCACCACAGCCACCGTGGGGGCATTGTACGGAGGGGGCGAGACTTCGGGTTGGAATGAAGGATCTGACGGGGAGGGCCCTTCTCACCACCAGCCAAGCTACGTCTTGGTGCTTGTTTGAAAGTTCTGGTGATGAGGCATTCCGCCAAATGACTTTGACGGTCTGCTCGGGGAACCATCCGACAGGATCCACCGTTTCTTTTTCCCGTAGGGCCTTGAGGACATTCCGTGCAGACCACTGCCTGATGGACCGGTGGTCAAAGGTGTTTTCCCGCAGAAACTGCTCCACGAAGGACAGGTGGTACGGCACGGTCCAACTGCACGGAGCGTTCCGCGGCAATGTGACCAGGCCCATCCTTCGCAACACCGGGGACAGATAGAACCTCAGCACGTAGTGACACTTGGAGTTTGCGTACTGGGGATCTACACACCGCTTGATGCAGCCACACACGAAGGTGGTCATCAGGATGAGGGCCACGTTGGGTACATTTTTCCCGCCCTTGTCCAGAGATTTGAACATCGTGTCCCTCCGGACCCGGTCCATTTTAGATCCCCAGACGAAGCGGAAAATGGCTCGGGTGACTGCCACGGCGCAGGAGTGGGGTATGGGCCAGACCTGCGCCACGTAGAGCAACAACGTGAGCGCCTCGCACCTGATGACCAGGTTCTTACCCACAATGGAGAGAGATCGCTGCCCCCACATGCCCAACTTTTGTCGTACCTTGGCTACTCGCTCCTCCCATGTTTTGGTGCACGCCCCGGCCCTTCCGAACCATATCCCCAGCACCTTCAGGTAATCTGACCTGACGGTGAAGGGGACAAAGGATCGGTCAGCCCAGTTCCCAAAGAACATGGCCTCGCTCTTGCCGTGGTTAACTTTGGCTCCCGAGGCCAGTTCGAACTGGTCGCAGATGCTCATCAGTCTGCGCACGGACAGCGGATCCGAGCAGAAGACGGCGACGTCATCCATGTACAGGGAGGTTTTGACCTGAGTGCCTCCGCTGCCTGGGATTGTCACCCCTCTTATGCTCGCATCCTTCCTAATAGACTCAGCAAAGGGTTCAATACAGCAAACAAACAAGACCGGGGACAGAGGACAGCCCTGTCTGACTCCAGATTTGATCGGGAAACTTTCAGATTCCCACCCGTTGATTGACACTGCGCTACTGATGTTTGTGTAGAGCAGTTTGATCCAATTGCAGATTCCCTCCCCAAACCCCATTTTGGAAAGCACGTCCATCATGTAGGTGTGCGATATCCTGTCAAAAGCCTTCTCCTGGTCCAGGCTGATGAGGCAGGTGTCCACCCTCCTGTCCCGTACGTAGGCGATCATATCCCTGAGTAGCACGAGACTATCAGAGATCTTCCTGCCGGGTACAGTACAGGTCTGATCGGGGTGAATCACCAACTCCAGAGCAGACTTGACTCGACTGGCTATGACTTTGGACAGAATCTTGTAATCAACATTAGGCAGTGAGATGGGCCGCCAATTTCTGATTTCTGCCCTCTCCCCCTTCTGCTTGTAAATGAGGGTGATGATGCCTTTTCTCATGGATTCTGACATGCTGCCGGCCAGGAGCATACTCTCGTATACTTCCAGCAGGTCTGGGCCGACCCAGTCCCACAGGGCCGAGTACAACTCGACCGGTAAGCCGTCGCTCCTGGGAGTTTTACTCGTCTCGAAAGACTCGACGGCCTTTGTCAGCTCGTCCAGAGTTAGCGGCTTGTCCAGTCCCTCCCTCCTGCTGTCATCTAAGACCTCTGTGATAGATGACAGAAAGGACTGGGAGGCTCACCAGTTAGTGTCCTTCTGTCTTCAAATACCAGTTTAACTTTAACCATGGAAATCATTCCCTGTTAGCTGTCCTGATTACTGTTTTAGTCAATGTAGCGTATCTGTTAGAGCACAATTAAAAAATACATTGTAATGGATAGAATTGGGAGAGAATGGAAACCCCAGTTCTCTTCCCTTTACTGCCTATAATCAGTGTGGTTTTTAGAAAAGAAAGATGTGTGTTGCAGGTTTCTTAACCCCTGAGTGTATGGCCAATTTGAATAACCAGCTTTTCATGGGTTGAAATAGAGTATTATTTTTATTCACACATTCACTCTGAAATCTGACACTATGTCACTCACCCACGACTCACCCACTACTCACACTCAAGAAAGAAAGCGTTAAAGAGGATTGTGCATGTTTACAAATTACAAATGAAGGAATAGTTCATAAGTCATGTGATTTGCCTTATCTTGGGGAAAAGGCATGTGTTGTGGGCTTTGCGAAGAAGTTGTTTTCACTCCTGAAGTGTAGTTAGGTGGATTCGATAGCTGGAGTCTTATATCAAAGTCATTGCAGGATTCTCTTGAAGGAGGCACGAGGTAAGTTGCTTGTAGTCTTTTAACTATGAGGTCAGTTTTGATTAGATTAGAGATACAGCACTGAAACAGGCCCTTCGGCCCACCGAGTCTGTGCCGAACATCAACCACCCATTTATACTAATCCTACACTAATCCCATATTCCTACCAAACATCCCCACTTGTCCCTATATTTCCCTACCACCTACCTATACTAGTGACAATTTGTAATGGCCAATTTACCTATCAACCTGCAAGTCTTTTGGCTTGTGGGAGGAAACCGGAGCACCCGGAGAAAACCCACGCAGACACAGGGAGAACTTGCAAACTCCACACAGGCAGTACCCGGAATCGATCCCGGGTCCTTGGAGCTGTGAGGCTGCGGTGCTAACCACTGCGCCACTGTGCCGCCCTGTACTGGTGGACTTGAAATGGAACAGGCTTGGAGGTCTTAAGATGTAGTAGTCTCCAGTTTTAAGGCATAGGTGTTTTGCCTTCACTGCTGTCTCTGCAGCTGTTGTTTACAGACTGCCAGTCTCTCTCTGGTGCTTGGAATAATGAGATTAGATATCTGCTGATTAGAGTCATATGTCATAGAGTCATAGAGTTATACAGCACAGAAACAGGCCCTTCGGCCCATTGTGTCTGTGCTGGCCATTAAGCAACTATCTATTCTAATCCCATTTTCCAGAACTTGGCCCATAGTCTTGTATGCTCTTCCGTTTCAAGTGCTCATCTAAATACTTCTTAAATGTTGTGAGAGTTCCTGCCTCTACCACCTCTTCAGGCAGTGTATTCCAGATTTCAACCACCGTCTGGGTGAAATTTGTTTCCTCAAATCCCCTCTAAACCTCCTGCTCCTTACCTTAAATCTATGCCCCCTAGGTATTGACACCTCCACTAAGGGAAAAAGTTTCTTCCTATCTAACCTATCAATGCCCCTCATAATTTTGTATACCTCAATCATGTCCCCCCTCAGCCTTCTCTGCTCTAAGGAAAACAACCCTAGCCTATCCAGTCTCTCTTCATAGCTGAAATGCTCCAGCCCAGGCAACATCCTGGTGAATATCCTCTGCACCCTCTCCAGTGCAATCACATCCTTCCTATAGTGTGGTGACCAGTACTCTACACAGTACTCCTACTCTTATATTCTATGCCTCAGCTTTTTTTTTTCCAAAATATACTTTATTCATAAAAATCTGTAAAAATTACATTGCCAACCAGTTTCCAAACAGCACGAAAAAATACAAACATTGCAAAAGAGATCAGTTTCTTTCAATAATGTCATGAGTTTCTTCCCAACCCTTCCGTTTCACAATTGTCATGTCAATTACAGTTTTACATTTACAGCAATTGAGAATATTAACGATACAGTTCGAGGGGCTTCCCATGGTTCCAGCCCCTCAGTCCAGCTTGGTGGGGGAACCTTACACTGTGGTCTTTCCCCATTGAGCCTTTGCTGCGGCTGCCCCAAGCTTTAGTGCGTCCCTCAGCACGTAGTCCTGGACCTTGGAATGTGCCAGTCTGCAACATTCGGTGGTGGACAACTCTTTGCGCTGGAAGACCAGCAAGTTTCGGGCAGACCAAAGGGCGTCTTTCACCGAATTGATAGTCCTCCAGCAGCAGTTGATGTTTGTCTCGGTGTGCGTCCCTGGGAACAGCCCGTAGAGCACAGACTCCTGTGTTACAGAGCTGCTTGGGATGAACCTTGACCAAAACCACTGCATCTCTTTCCACACCTGCTTTGCAAAGGCACATTCCAGGAGGAGGTGGGCGACCGTCTCTTCCCCACCACAGCCAACGCGGGGGCACTGTGCGGAGGGGGCGAGACTTCGGGTGTGCATGAAGGATCTGACAGGGAGGGCCCTTCTCACCACCAGCCAAGCTACGTCTTGGTGCTTGTTTGAAAGTTCTGGTGATGAGGCATTCCGCCAAATGACTTTGACGGTCTGCTCGGGGAACCATCCGACAGGATCCACCGTTTCCTTTTCCCGTAGGGCCTTGAGGACATTCCGTGCAGACCACCGCCTGATGGACCGGTGGTCAAAGGTGTTTTTCCGCAGAAACTGCTCCACGAAGGATAGGTGGTACGGCGTCGCCCAACTGCACGGAGCGTTCCGCGGCAATGTGACCAGGCCCATCCTTCGCAACACCGGGGACAGATAGAACCTCAGCACGTAGTGACACTTGGAGTTTGCGTACTGGGGATCTACACATAGCTTGATGCAGCCGCACACGAAGGTGGTCATCAGGATGAGGGCCACGTTGGGTACATTTTTCCCGCCCATGTCCAGAGATTTGAACATCGTGTCCCTCCGGACCCGGTCCATTTTAGATCCCCAGACGAAGCGGAAAATGGCTCGGGTGACTGCCACGGCGCAGGAGTGGGGTATGGGCCAGACCTGCGCCACGTAGAGCAACAACGTGAGCGCCTCGCACCTGATGACCAGGTTCTTACCCACAATGGAGAGAGATCGCTGCCCCCACATGCCCAACTTTTGTCGTACCTTGGCTACTCGCTCCTCCCATGTTTTGGTGCACGCCCCGGCCCTTCCGAACCATATCCCCAGCACCTTCAGGTAATCTGACCTGACGGTGAAGGGGACAAAGGATCGGTCAGCCCAGTTCCCAAAGAACATGGCCTCGCTCTTGCCGTGGTTAACTTTGGCTCCCGAGGCCAGTTCGAACTGGTCGCAGATGCTCATCAGTCTGCGCACGGACAGCGGATCCGAGCAGAAGACGGCGACGTCATCCATGTACAGGGAGGTTTTGACCTGAGTGCCTCCGCTGCCTGGGATTGTCACCCCTCTTATGCTCGCATCCTTCCTAATAGACTCAGCAAAGGGTTCAATACAGCAAACAAACAAGACCGGGGACAGAGGACAGCCCTGTCTGACTCCAGATTTGATCGGGAAACTTTCAGATTCCCACCCGTTGTCCTTCAATCCTCTGGTACCTCTCCTGTGGCCAGAGAAGAATTGAAAATTTGTGTCAGAGCCCCTGCTATCTCCTCCCTTGCCTCACATAACAGCCAGAGTGACCAAATTTGAGTTTGATTTATTCCTTCCATGTGTTCAAATCTCTCTGGTATTGTGAATTTAAGATCCATGGCTTTCTATTTGGTTTCATTTCTTTTTAAAATTTTCCCACCTCTGTTGGAAATTTCCCACACTTTTCAGCCTTGCTCTGACTCCTCCTTTGGCGAGTGCTGGGTGTTCAATGAGTTGATGGAATCTTAATCTCTTTCTAATCATCAAATTTTGCTTGTATTTAACATTTAACTGAAAGTTATAGTTTAAATTCTAAATTTCATTCAGCGTCCTAAGCAGGGATATAAAAGTTACCCACTGGGGAGAAGATGTAGTTAGTTGATTCAGGAAACTAGCTTGAACTGATTTTTCTTTTCCAGGGTCTCAGCTAACTCTTTAGTTTCAGAACATTTAAACACAGGCTTCTCAGTGCAACTTAGCATTGAGTGCGACTTGAACAGAATGCTGGGTGTTCGGTGAGTTGAGGGAGTTGGGTGAGGAGGGAAAGGAGGTGCTCCTTTGCTTTTTCTAACTTTTTCACCCTGTAGGATTGGTTCTTACTCTACTATGAGAAGAAGCTAGCTGTTGGGTGAGTATCTGGTAAGTGGTTAAGGTTTTAAAATTCCTAAGGTTTAAAATAGTACAGGAACTGGTGGTAAGGTTAATAAAATATATATAAAAGGAAGATAAATAATTGAATAAAATAATTAAATAGTTAATTAAAACACTATTAATTACCTGGTTTATCCCTTCTACTCTTCTTGAATAATGGTACCACATTTGCTATCTTCCATTAAGGATGGCAGGACGGGTGATGTGTCACAGCTGTAACATGTGGGAGCTCCTGGATGCCAGTGTGATCCATGGCAACACATCTGCAGTAAATGTTTGCAGTTCGAGCAGCTTCATCTCAGAGTCATTGAGCTGGAGGTTGAGCTGCAGACACTGTGACACATCAGGGAGGGGGAACGTTTGCTGGACACTTTGTACCAGGAGGCAGTCACACACCTTAGGATAGGGTCTTCTGCGTTGGCCAGTGGTCAGGGACAGGAGAGTGTGGCTGCAGCTGAGGCAGGTAAGGGGACCCAGAGGGCAGGAGTGCAGGAGCCTCAGCCTTTGCAATTGTCCAACAGGTTTGAGGTTCTTTCAGCTTGTTTGGATGAGAGTGAGGGCTGTAGGGTCGATAAGCTAACCAACTGCGGTATAGGAAACCATTCAAGTGGGGAGAGAAAAAGGAATGTAGAGGTAGTAGGGGACAGTATAGTCATGAGGATAGACACTGTTCTCTGCAGCAAAGAACGAGAGTCCAGAAGACTGTGTTGCCTGCCTGGTGCTAGGGTTCGGGACATCTGCTCAGAGCTGGAGAGGAACTTACAGTGGGACGGGGAGGATCCAGTTGTTGTGATCCATGTAGGTACTAACAACATAGGCAAGACAAGGAAAGAGGTTCTGCATAGTCAGTATGAGGAACTAGGCTCTAAATTAAGAAGAAGAACCTCAAACTCTTGATTACAACCTGAGCCACGTGCAAACTGGCACTGGGCAAATAAGTTTAGAGAAATGAATGTATGCCTCAAAGACTGGTGTGGTAGAAGTGGGTTCTGGTTCATGGGGTACTGGTAACAGTACTGGGGAAAGTGGTGGCTGTACCTTTGGAATGGTCCACACCTGGACTGTGCTGGAACTAGTGTTCCAGCAAGCCACATAACTAGGGAATTAGAGAGGGTTTGAAACTAAATAATGGGGGCAAGGGATCAAATTTGGGAAGATGTGGTAAATCAAAGAGTAGAGACAAAGCAAGAGAGAAAGGTGTTAATATGGAAAATTATGAGCAGACCGTGACAGGAAGGGAAACAGAGTGCAAATCTAAGAGTAATTCAGCAATCAAGGCTAGACGTTACAAAAATAATGAAAGGACAAAACTAAAGGCTCTGTATCTGAATGAATGTAGCACTCAAAACAAAACAGATGAAGTGAAAGCACAAATAGAAATCAATAAGTACAATCTGATAGCCATTACAGAGACATGGCTGCAGGATGACATAGATTGGGACCTGAATATTGAAGGTTACATGACATTTAGGAGGGACAGGAAGCTAGGAAAAGGTAGAGGGATGACTCTGTTAATTAATGATGGTATTAGCACATTAGAGAGGGATATCCTAAATTCAGGAAACCAGGATGTAAAAGCAGTTTGGGGAGAGATGAGAAATGATAAAGTCAAGAAGTCACCTGTGGGAGTGGTGTACAGGCCCCCTAACAGTAACCACACAGTAGGACGGGGTATGAAGCAAGAAATAATGGGTACTTGTCAGAAAGGTATAGCTATAATCATGGGGGATTTTAATCTACATATAGAGTGGAAAAAATAAGATGGGCAAAAGTAGCCTCAATGAGGAGTACACAGAATATTTTTGGGATAGTTTCTTAGAACTGTGGCAATGTGGTTAACTCTTACATGCCCTCTGAAATGGCCGAGTAAGCCACTCAGTTGTATCCAACCGCGACGAAGTCAATAAAAAGGAATGAAACTAGACGGACCACCCCGCATCGACCTAGGCACCGGAAACGACAGCGTCAAACCCAGGCCTGTCGACCCTGAAAAGTCCTCCTTACTAACATCTGGGGGCTTGTGCCAAAGTTGGGAGAGCTTTCCCACAGACTAGTCAAGCAAAAGCCTGACATAGTCACGGAATCATACCTGACAGACAATGTCCCAGAAACTGCAATCACTATCCCCGGGTATGTCCTGTCCCACCAGCAGGACAGATCCAGCAGAGGTGACGGCACAGTGGTATACAGTAGGGAGGGAGTTGTCCTGGGAGTCCTCAACATCAACTCCGGACCCCATGAAGTCTCATGGCATCAGGTCAAACATGGACAAGGTAACCTCCTACTGATTACCACCTACTGCCCTCCCTCAGCTGATGAGTCAGTACTCCTCCATGTTGAATAGCACTTGGAGGAAGCACTGAGGGTGGCAAGGGCACAGAATGTACTCTGGGTTGGGGCTTCAATGTCCATCAGCAACAGTGGCTCGGTAGCACCACTACTGACTGACCTGGCTGAGTCCTAAAGGACATAGCTGCTAGACTGGGTCTGCAGCAGGTGGTGAGGGAACCAACAAGAGGGAAAAACATAGTTAACCTCGTCCTCATCAATCTGCCTGCTGCAGATGCATCTGTCCATGACAGTATTGGTAGGAGTGACCACCGCACAGTCCTTATGGAGATGAAGCCCCGCCTTCACATTGAGGATACCATCTATCGTGTTGTGGGCACTATCACTGTGCTAAATGAGATAGATTTGAAACAGATCTAGCAGTGCAAAACTGGGCATCCATGAGGTGCTGTGGACCATTAGCAGCAGCAGAATTGTACTCAACCACAATCTGGAACCTCATGGCCCGACATATCCCCCACTCTACCATTACCATCAAGCCAGGAGACCAACTCTGGTTCAATGAAAAGTGCAGGAGGGCATGCCAGGAGCAGCACCAGGCATACCTCAAAATGAGGTGTCAACCTGGTGAAGCTACAACACGGGACTACTTGCATGCCAAACTGCATAAGCAGCATGCGATAGACAGAGCTAAGCGATCCCAAAACCAACAGATCAGATGTAAGTTCTGTAGTCCAGCCATGAATGGTGGTGGACAATTAAACAACTAACTGGAGGAGGTGGCTCCACAAATATCCCCATCCTCAATGATGGGGGAGCCCAGCACATCAGTGCGAAAAATAAGGCTGAAGCATTTGCAACAATCTTTAGCCAGAAGTACCGAGTTGATGATCTATCTCGGCCTCCTCCTGAAGACCCCAGCATCACAGATGCCAGACTTCGGCCAATTCGATTCACTCTGCGTGATATCAAGAAACGACTGAAGGCACTGGATACTGCAAAGGCAATGGGTCCTGACAATATTCCGGCAACAGCACTGAAGACCTGTGCTCCAGAACTAGCTGCACCCTTTGCAAAGCTGTTCCAGTACAGCTACAACACTGGCATCTACCCAGCAATATGGAAAAGTGTCCAGGTATGTCTTGTACACAAAAAGCAGTGCAAGTCCAACCCGGCCAATTACCGCCCCATCAGTCTACTCTCAATCATCAGTAAAGAGATGGAAGGTGTCATCAACAGTGCTATCAAGCAGCACTTGCTTAGCAATAACTTGCTCAGTGATGCTCAGTTTGGGTTCCACCTAGGCCACTCAGCTCCTGACTTCATTACAGCCTTGGTTCAAATATGGACAAAAGAGCTGAACTCAAGAGGTGAGGTGAGAATGACTGTCCCTAACATCAAGGTAGCATTTGACTGAGTATGGCATCAAGGAGCCCTAGCAAAACTGAAGTCAATGGGAATCAGCGGGAAAACTCTCCGCTGGTTGGAGTTATATCTAGCATGAAGGAAGATGGTTGTGGTTGTTGGAGGTCAATCATCTCAGCTCCAGGACATCACTGCAGGAGTTCCTCAGGGTAGTGGCCTAGGCCCAACCATCTTCAGCTGCTTCATCAATGACCTTCCCTCCATCAATAGGTCACATATGGAGATGTTCGCTGATGATTGCACAATGTTCAGCACCAATCACGACTCCTCAGATACTGAAGCAGTCTGTGTAGAAATGCAGCAAGAACTGGACAATATCCTGGCTTGGGCTGATAAGTGGCAAGTAACATTTGCGCCACACAATTGTCAGGCAATGACCATCACCAACAAGAGAGAATCTAACCATCTCCCCTTGACATTCAATGGCATTACCATCGTTGCCCACGATCAACATCCTAGGGGCTATCATTGACCAGAAACTGAACTGGAGTAGCCATATACAAACGTGGCCACAAGAGCAGGTCAGAGGCTAGGAATCCTGCGGCGAGTAACTCATCTCCTGACTCCCCAAAGCCTGTCCACCATCTACAAGGCACAAGTCAGCAGTGTGATGGAATACTGTCCACTTGCCTGGATGGATGCAGCTCCAACAACATTCAAGAAGCTCAACACCATCCAGGACAAAGCAACCCACTTGATTGGCATCCCATCCACAAACAGTCACTCCCTCCACCACCGATGCACAGTGGCAGCAGTGTGTACCAACTACTAGATGCACTGCAGCAACACACCAAGGCTCCTTAGACAGCACCTTCCAAACTCACAACCTCTACCAACTAGAAGGACAAGGGCTGCAGGTTCATGGGAACACCACCACCTGCAAGTTCCCCTCCAAGTCACACATCATCCTGACTTGGAATTACATCACCATTCCTTCTCTGTCGCTGGGTCAAAATCCTGGAACTCCCTTCCTAACAGCACTGTGGGTGTAACTACCTCACATGGACTGCAGCGGTTCAAGAAGGCAGCTCACCACCACCTTCTCAAGGGCAATTAGGGATGGGCAATAAATGATGGCCTAGCCACTGACACCCACGTCCCATGAATGAATTAAAAAAAAAACAACAGCACGTTCTGGAGCTAACCAGAGAGCAGGATATACTAGACCTGGTATTGTGCAACGAGATAGGATTAATTGATGACCTCAAAGTGAAGGCGCCCCTAGGTAGTAACAATCATAACATGATTGAATTTTACATTCAGTTTGAGGAAGAGAAGAATAAGTACGAGACTAATATTTTAAACTTACAGAAGGGCAATTATGAGGGCATGAAAGCCGAGCTAGCTAAAGTGAACTGGCAAATTAGGTTAAGTCATAGGTCAATAGAGATGCAATGGCAGACATTTAAGGGGATATTCCAGAATACACAGAATAGATACATTTCAATGAGAAAGAAAAATTCCAAGAGGTGGACCCACCATCAGTGGTTAACTAAAAAATGTTAATGTGTGACAGAAATCACCCCTGCCTAATGGAAACATATTAATTTTGTCATATGGGACACTACTTGAACCTTTTTTTTACTGTACATTGCACATAACTTGTTTTAAAAAAAACAGAGCTGAACAGCTGAAAACATGGTTGCACATTTGCATGCTGAGAGACAGTTGAATAGAGAGACAATGGTAATTCTCACTGATTCAATTAACAAGATCGGTCTGGGCAATAGTGATAATCAACATTCTTTGTCTGTGTAACAACCGGAACTCCACCCTCCCATCGAGTGTGTCTGAAAAGCTTTGAAATCCAACAATCCTTCCAGAAGGTGCTGTTTCAAACAAAGAGATGGCCACATGACCTACCTGCTAGCCAAACTGGGTACTTTTTGAATTGTGCCACACAGAAAGGACAGACTGCAATTTGAAGACCAAAGAGAAGGAAGGGTTCTCTCTCTCTCTCTCTCTCTCCAGCAAAGTCCCACGGAAACTACAGTGGTAGTTTCAAGCTTCAGGACAGCAGACAAAGCATATATTTGGCCTTTTGGTACCAGAGAAGCAAGTCTGAAATTGTGCACTGGGCCCCAGCGAGAACTCCAAGACCTCAACTTTGATAAAAGACATTACATCAAAGACAAAAGACAGTACCTGTATTCCATTTATTATGAACTCTGCTTCAACACCCACCCCAGCAACCCCCCAGCTAATTCTTTCTTCACCTCTGTATCTATTTGTGTGTGCGTGCCTCTTGTTTTGTGAAAGGGAAATCATGTTTAACCAATTTATCGGAGTTCTTTGATGAAGTAACATGTGCTGTGAATAAAGGGGAACCACTGGATGTACTGTGCTTAGATTTCCAGAAGGCATTTGTTAAGGCCACATCACAGGTTATTGCAGAAAATAAAGCTCATGGTGTAAGGGGTAACATATAGGTTTGGATAGAAGATTGGATAGCTAACAGGAAACAGAGAATAGGCATAAATGGGTCATTTTCTGGTTGACAAGATGTAATGAGTGGTGTGCCACAGGGATCAGTGCTGGGGCCTCAACTTTTTGCAATTTAGATAAATAACTTGGATGAAGGGACCGAAGGTATGGTTCCTAAATTTGCTGATGACACAAAGATAGGTAGAAAAGTAAGTTGTGAAGAGAGCATAAGGAGGCTACAAAGGGATAGGTAGGTTAAGTGAGTGGGTAAAGATCTGGCAAATGTAGTATAATGTGGGAAAATGTGAAATTACCTATTTTGGCCAGAATAAAAAAGAAGCATATTATCTAAATGGTGAGAGATTGCAGAGCTCTGAGATGCAAAGGAATCTGGGTGTCCTAGTGCATGAATCGCAAGAGGTTAGTATGCAGGTACAGCATGTAATTAGGACAGCTAATAGAATGTTATCATTTATTGTGAGGGGAATTGAATACAAAAGTAGGAACGTTCTGCTTCAGTTATACAGGGCATTGGTGAAACAACATCTGGAGTACTGTGTACAGTATTGGTCTCTTTATTTAATGAAGGAGACTAATACCTGGAATGGGCAGTTTGTCTTATGAGGAAAGGTTGTACAGGATAGGCTTGTATCCACTGGAGTTTAGAAGAGTAAGAGGGGACTTGATTGAAACATATAAGATCCTGAAGGGCCTTGACAGGGTAGATGTGGAAAGGATGTTTCCCCTTGCGGGAGAAGCTAGAATTAGGGGTCACGATTTAAAAATAAGGGGTCGCCTATTTAAGACAGAGATGAGGAGAATTTTTTTCTCTCAGAGGATCGTGAATCTTTGGAACGCTCTTCCTCCAAAGACAGTGGAAGCAGAGTCTTTGAATATTTTTAAGGAAGAGGTAGATAGATTCTTGATAAGCAAGGGGGTGAAAGGTTATTGGGGGTAGGCAGGAATGTGGAGTTGAGGTTACAATCAGATCAGCCATGATCTTATTGAATGGCGGAGCAGGCTGGAGGGGTCGAGTGGCCTACTCCTGCTCCTAATTTGCATGTTTATATGTTCATATCGTCACAGTTTTTCCCTGTGAAATGTCACTGCTATACTCTGGGCTGAATGTTACAGCCATTCATTGGTTCATTCCTCAGGGCAGTGCCTTGATCTATCAGAGACAAGCTGCCTGGCTTAAATTTGAAAAAAAGCTTGGCAGTTAACTGTCAGTCACGGTAAACAGGTGTATTCTCCATGGCAATGATCTACCAATCAGAGTTCACTTGCCAATCAATCAGTACTCTCATCTCATGCAGTATAAATTGTATTTTTCTCTTACATTGGTTATTCTTGTGAATTGTCCTGATGAGTGCAAGATGAAAAGCTTCGACAACATGTCTCTATTTTCAGCAATTCTCAAGTTCTGTACCACTATTATCTGATTACCGGATTTGAATCTGACGTCACAGTTGTAGCCCTGAATCTTGATGCGTAACCCCTGGAGTCGAGGCGGTACACTCGTGAGCAGTTTTCTTCAGATCATCTCCAACGGCTTATGATTTGTCACGACCGGGAACTCTTTTCCAAATAAGCATGTGTGGAACCTGGTGATCCCGAAGACAAGAGTGAGAGTTTCTCATTCGAGATTGGAGTAATTTGCAGGGTTGCTATCTTGAAGAAGACACACACCGAGACTTTTCTGTGATGCATTCACTTCTAATCTTGTTGCCTTCCGAGGGTCATAGCACTGAAGGCTGACAGTGCCTATTTCAACACACTGAATGCACGTTGGTGACTGTCCTGCACGCAATGGTTAGCACCACAGCCTCACAGCTCCAGCGACCCGGGTTCGGTTCTGGGTACTGCCTGTGTGGAGTTTGCAATTTCTCCCTGTGGCCGCGTGGGTTTCCGCCGGGTGCTCCAGTTTCCTCCCACAGCCAAAGACGTGCAAGTTCATAGGTAAGTTGGCCACTGTAAATTGCCCCTAGTGTAGGTAGGTAGGTGGTAGGAGAATGGTGGGGATGTGGTAAGGAATATGGGATTCATGTAGGATTAGTATAAATGGGTGGTTGTTGGTCGGCACAGACTCGGTGGGCCGAAGGGCCTGTTTCAGTGCTGTATCACTCTGTGAATGACATGTCTTTCTTCAGCAATTCTCTTTGTGGAGAAGCCTTCTCTGAGAAGCTCAGTATGTATGCAGCAAGGAAGTTGAATAGACCTAGACACCTTTGTAGGCAGTCCTTGTCTTGTGGTGTTGGATGTCTTCGATCTTCCCAGGATCTAGGTGGATACCTGAACTTGAGTAAATGGCACCGAAGAAATTTATGTGAGCACCCTTAATGGGGAACTTTTTGCTGCTGAAAACCAAATCTTCGCACCTGGCAGTCTCCATTAATAAGTGTAGGTTTCTGCCATGTTCTTCTTCTGTATTTCCTACTACAGTGATGTCGGCAGCAAAACACACACAGCCCGGGACTCTTTCTGTACTCCGGTCCATATGCTGTTGAAATATATCCTGGCTGACCAACAGCCTGAATGATGAACAGAGGAAACAGTATCTGCCAAAGGGAGTTCTGAACTCTTCGCTGGTAAGTTAGCTCTTAACACCCTCTTGACAAGTCTATGGACCAATATTTATCTTTTGTGTTTGATTTTGGAAAATGTTTCACTCCAGCAAACGTTGGGTTTAACTCTTCTAGCACTTTATGAGGACATCTCTTTAAGGCTTTGTTTTGCCTCCTCAGGTCTAAACCTAGTCAAATTGAATCGTCCTTCTTGATTGCAGTACAGATGGAACTGCACCAGTCCATGTGATGCTGCACTTATCAAAATGATGTCTTGTTTTTCCATTCCATCCAGTTCTATCTTCAACTTTTCTCAAATGTGCACGCTTCATTTTCATGGCGAATTGATTGGCAGCATTTCACCTTCTTTAAGGTGTAGGACTGCATCCCTGTGGAAATTCCAACAGTGTCAAACTGGTCCAGGTACAACCTCTGGACGTCTTGTACTGATCCAATGGGTCTGCACCTGTTTTGACTGCTGTGGTCTTCTGACTGGGTCAGCTCATGGATGGTGACCATGTTAATTTCATTGCACACCAGCAGTCCTGCTTTTGCTGGTCCTGACACAACCACTATGTAGAATATCTGAGTAGACTATGTTGACTCTTTGTAACTGCATTCCAGGTCTAGCGAACCTAAGCACTTTATTGTCAAGCTATTGCATGTCATAAACTTCACATTTGTAGATTAAACCACAGACTTCCATGCCTCGTGGCACATGTCCTTGAGGAAGTGGAAAGGTAGGGTGTTGCACTTGCACCTGTGTCAATCTTCACTCTCCAACAACGCCGTCCAGCTTTATTGAGGCAGACCATCTGGAGTGTAGCGAAACCTTCTGTTTTGTTAATGGAATGGACCTGTTCCGCTAAGGTGATCATGTGAAATAGCTGCTTATCTATAGTGTCTTTACCTCAATCCACTTCATCCATTTTGGCCAGGTATTCCCGCATTTCATGGATGGGTCTATGCTTTTGCCGATGGCTGGAAGTGCCGCACCTCCCTTCGGCTCTGGGTGGTGTATTTCCACAGTTTGAGTGTTGCCCGTTCAGTCTTCTCCCCGCCTTCCTGCTCCTGGACTTTCTGCAAAGTTTGGCCCAGTACTGTCTTAGCCCAGATGCCTTGCATGTGGCTGCGTATGTTGAGCATCTAGCAGTGCCTGCGGTTCCTGCATACCTTGTTCTGCCTGAGCGCCTTGAGTATTGTACCAACAGGTGTTTCAGACCCAAAGGACTTGTAAACACTGTCTCCCTGTGACAACTGCTATCTGTGTCTGTCCTGTAGCAAACTCTCCATGCTGTTTTCCAGGAGGTCTTTCATGAATGCCTCAATAGGAGTGGAGGCAATCACCAACTCCATAATACACTCCGAGAGTTCAGTATCAGAGAAGTCACATTCTTTTGCTTTCTCCCTGCATCGGTTAACGAAGTTGTCCAAGCTCTCGCTGGCTTTTAGTCTATACCGCATGAGCCTAGGCGGTGTACTCTGAAATTAACTTTAATCCTAAACTGACATTCTAATGTTGTCCATAGCTTTGATGGATCCTTCTGCTCAGCATCAGATCCTTTGACAATCCTGATTTTTATTGCCTGCTTCTCTGCATCCACAACCTCGTGGTCTAGGAGCCATAGTTCAATCCTCTGCTTAAACAGTTTGAATTCGCCTGGGACATCAGGTGCTTTCCAGTCCATCTCTGGAAATCTGGCTGCCATTGCCTAAGCCTTCAACTCTTTTCTCTCCCTGAGGAGCAAATAGTGCTTTAAAAGTTGCAGCAACTGCGATGTCTGCAGAGCTGAGCAGGAGCCATGCCCTGAACTGTGCTGCTGCAGTGCGGGCTTGTGAGCTTGTAGGCGGCAGGGGCCCTGGCACTGGGGTCGGCTAATGGCATGCAGGAAGGAATGTGCACCAAAACACGACGCTGCATTGATCTCTGCAGCTGGAACTACTGATCATTTTCTTGCCAGCTCAGGGCAAAACTGGGAGTGCACTCAAATTGCCTTCAATCACTATTCACACCGTTGTTCTCCTGAAGTGAGAGCTGTGATCCAGTCGCAGCACTTCAGGTAGGGCTTCTGAATTGATTTTTTTTTCAGCTGCTGATCAATGCTGTCGACTCACTACTGTTGCCACCATATTGTGTTGTCTCTTTCTAGACTAATACTGAAGGGCAGGCTTAAAGGTTTGAATGCAGAGCTTTAATGGAGACTTGTTATTTCAGCTTATACATACTAACTGACTGTGCAGAAGAAATGAATCACGTGATATTGCATCACTTCCTGTAATGACATGCATATTAGCATAAACATATATTTAAATGATTATATTTAACATATGAACAAGTACACTATCGCAAGACAGTTCTGGGAGAGATGGGAATGGATTTGGGAGGCAACAGCATGTTCAAGGACATTGGAGATGAAAGGGAGGTTGGAGATGGGATGGTAGTTTGCAAGGATGATGGGGTCAAGGGTTGGTTTTTTGAGGAGAGCGGGATAATGGCAGATTTAAAGGAGAGAGGGAGAACACTTGAAGAGAGAGAACAGTTAACAATATCAGCAAACATGGGGAGCAAATGGGGAAGTTAGGTGATCAGCAGTTTATTGGGAGTAGGATCGAGGGAACAGGAGGTGGGTCTCATGGACAAGATGAGCTCAGAGAGGGTGTGAGGGGAGATAGGAGAAAAACTAGAGACAGATGCAAGCTCAGGTCTAGGGCAGAGGGGAGCATTATAGGAAGTTTTGCCAGGTGAGCAAGTGGAAGGGAGGGACATGGCAATGGCAGCTGATTGGATAGCCTCAATCTTAGTGACAAAGAATTCCGTGAGCTCCTCAAACTTATTGTTGGAGATGAGGGTGGAGGGGACAGGAAGAGAGGGATTTGAGAAGACGGTTTGCAGTCGAGAAAAGAAGCTGAGGTGGGGGTGAGGTGTGTTATCTTTGCATTCCGAGATGATCCTGGAATAGTGAGTAGTTTTACCAGATAAGAGCAGAACCTGATAGTGTTTTAATTGGTTCAGACAGATCTGGAGGTGGATGGCTAAACTGTCATAACCTTCCAAGTCTGCATCCTTTGGGCTTAAAGGAGCGGAGATAAAGGCCATATCAGGGCGATTGGCCAGGATGAGAGAGACTGATCTTTTTCTTGGGGACTAGGCCATCAAAGGTGGTGGTGAGAATACGGTTGATCAAATCAGTAGCTGCAGAAATGTTCTGGCGAATGGAGGACCAAAGGTTAGATTGTTGAGATTTTGAAAGTGCAGTTGTAAGTGAATAAGGGGATAGTTTTTTTCCAGGGATGGATACGGAATGACGTAGCGTTGGGGAGTGGAAGGGGATGTGGGTGGAGTGATACAAGGAAGTGATAAGAGATGGCCTTCTCTGTAATTGATACGATGGAACAAGCAAGAACATGTGAGATGCCAAGATCGAGGGAGTGGCCACGAATATGAGTTAGGGAGTTTACATGGAGGGAGAGATTTCGAGAGGATAAGAGGGCAGTGAACGCAAAGGACAGAGAACATGATGAGCTGAGGTGAAGATTGAAATCACCGAGGATGAGAAGTCGATCAGTGCAGAGGCCGAGGAAGGAAAGCAGTGAAGATATCTCAGTGATAAAATTTTGATCGTATCTGGGAGGGCGGTAGATAATGATAATTTTGAAAGAGCGGTGAGAGGGGTGGAACAAGATGAGATGCTCAAAGGAGGAGAAAGTGCCAGAGGAGGAGGGGGTCAGGCCAAGGTGTGACCTGGTGATAAGTGCCACTCCACCACCACCACGGTCTTGACGGGGCAAATGGTGGAAGATGTAGCCAGGCGGGGAGGCTTCATTAAGTGGCAAGGTGTCATCACCCCTCAGCCAGGTTTCTGTTAAGGCTATGATGTCGATGTAATCATCCACAATACGTTTATGGACAGCAAGGGCCTTGCTCACAAGCGAATGGACATTCTGGAGGGATTTATGTAGAGGGGCAGTGAGAGCTGATCAACTGGTAGAGTCCAGTGGGTCAGCAGTGGGCGGGGTGAGTTTGACAAGAAGAAGATTGGCAAGATAAGCCTCCAGTGGGTGGATTGGGCAGGAAGGATCATGAGATAGTGGGATGGGGCATTTGGGGTCACTGCTCATAATGACCTCATGCAGAGTGCCTCAATGAACCCATCGGAGGATGCCAAGAGAGGCACAGAGGGAAGCTGTTGGCTTATCTATTAGAGAGTCAAGGCTGAGACGGGGGCAAGAGAGCAGGAAGGTTGAGGAGTACTGAAGGGTTGGGGTAGGGAATTAGGAGGACAGAGTGCCTGAGAGTGGAGAAGTGAAAAGAGGCATGGTGATAGAATAGAGCCTAGGAAGGGTAAAGAGATAAAGAGAAAGAGCAAAAGTGGAAATAGATTGATGGGCTTGAGTCTGGAGCGACAGCCAAAATGCCGATGTGAATGGACTCAGGGAGAGCTCAAGTTACATAGGTCTGGTTACGTAAAATTAGGTTACATAAAAACCTGATAGTAAACAGGAAAAGGAAATAGTTGGAGAATAGATATTGAAGCAAGACCATTAATAAAGCATCTTTTAACATCGAAAACCAACAAAAAACATCTTTATAATCACAGAAAAATGGATGCTAAATCATAGGAGAAATATTAGGAGTGACCAAAGTCTTGGTCAAAAAGATGGATTTTCAGGGGGGTCTTAAAGGAGCAGAGCTGGACAGGTTTACAGAGGGAATGTTAAGAGCATTAAGCCTATATGGCTAGCAGCACAGCTGTCAATGGTGGACAAAGATATATGAAAGTGTCAGAAGGATGGAGAGTTTGGGGGCGTGCATAGGGGTTGTAAGACTGCAAAAGGTTTAGATTAGATTAGATTAGAGATACAGCACTGAAACAGGCCCTTCGGCCCACCGAGTCTGTGCCGAACATCAACCACCCATTTATACTAATCCTACACTAATTCCATATTCCTACCAAACATCCCCACCAGTCCCTATATTTCCCTACCACCTACCTATACTAGTGACAATTTATAATGGCCAATTTACCTATCAACCTGCAAGTCTTTTGGCTTGTGGGAGGAAACCGGAGCACCCGGAGAAAACCCACGCAGACACAGGGAGAACTTGCAAACTCCACACAGGCAGTACCCGGAATCGAACCCGGGTCCCTGGAGCTGCGAAGCTGCGGTGCTAACCACTGCGCCACTGTGCCGCCCCTTACCTGGCAGGGGAGATACCATGATCAAAAGGTTAGAGATAGGATGTGGTGAAGTCATGAAGGGCATGAATAGGAGGCATTGGGAGACCAAGAGCCAATGTAAATCAGCAAGGATTGAGATGATAGCTGTGGTGGTGGGCAAAAACAATGACAATTCAATTCCAATGGTACACTTGTGTATCCAACCATGATAGTGTCTGATAGACACTGTATCAACTTCCATTGGAGCACAAGCAGCCCAACATCTGAGTGCAGCAGTGAAAACTCAGAATACAGTCATGCAAGGTCAAGCAGCACTGACTCAGCAATAACCTGCTCACCGGTGCTAAGTTTGGGTTCCACCAGGGCCACTCAGCTCCTGACCTCATTACAGCCTTGATCCAAAAATGGACAAAAGAGCTGAATTCCAGAGGTGAGGTGAGAGTGATTGCCCTTAACATCAAGACAGCATTTGACAGAATGTGGTATCAAGGAGCCCAAGAAAAATTGAAATCAATGGGAATTGGGAGAAAACTCTCTGCTGGTTGGAGTCATATCTAGCACAAAGGAAGATGGTTGTGGTTGTTGGAGGCCAATCATCTCAGCCCCAGGACATTGCTGCAGGTGTTCCTAGGCCCAACAATCTTCAAGTACTTCATCAATGACCTTCCCTCCAACATAAGGTCAGAAGTGGGAATGTTCAGTGATGATTGAAAATGTTCAGTTCGTTCATGACTCCTCAGATACTGAAGCAGCCGTGTCCAGATGCAGCAAGACCTGGATAACATCCAGGCTTGGGTTGATAAGTGGCAAGTAACATTCATGCCACACAAGTGCCAACAAGAGAGAATCTAACCATCCTCCCCTTGACGTTCAATGACATTACCATCGCTAAATCCGCCCACTATCAACATCCTGGGGGTTACCATTGACCAGAAACTGAACTGGAGTAGCCACATAAATACTGTAGCTACAAGAGCAGGTCAGAGGCTGGGAATTCTGCAGTCAATAACTCACCTCCTGACTCCCTAAAGCCTGTCCACCATCTACACGACACAAGTCAGAAGTGTGATGGAAATCTCTCCCCTTGCCTGGATGGGTGCAGCTCCAACAACACTCAAGAAGCTCGGCATCATAAAGGCCAAAGCAGCCTGCTTGATTGACATCCCATTCACCAGCTTCAGCATTCACTCCCTCCACCACCAACGCACAGTGGCAGCAGTGTGTACCATCTACAAGATGCAATGCAGCAACGAACCAAGGCTCCTTCGACAGCACCTTCCAAACCCGCAACCTCTACCACCTAGAAAAACAAGGGCAGCAGGCACATGGGAACACCACCATCTGCAAATTCCCCTCCAAGTCACACACCACTCTGGCATGGAACGATTTCGCCGTTCCTTCACTGTCACTGGGTCAATATCCTGGTGCTGGGTTTGTGGTCAGGCCATATGTGATTTTTCACTTATTCCACTAAAAACATACCCCCAAAATTAGATTATTTATAATGAAGATACTAAAAAGCTAGGTAACTAATTTTCTTTCACATTCATATGTTGCAGTATTATCTGACGTAGCTCAGAGAAGGAATTGTTCCTCTCCATCCTGATAAGAGATCGACTAAAAATGAGATTTGAAAAGTTTATCTTTGGCCTCCTTATCTCGAGAGACAATGGATAAACACCTAGAGGTGGTCAGTGATGTGTGGAGCAGCGCCTGGAGTGGCTATAAAGGCCAATTCTAGAGTGGCAGACTCTTCCACAGGTGCTGCAGAAAAATTTGATTGTCGGGGCTGTTACACAGTTGGCTCTCCCCTTGCGCCTCTGTCTTTTTTCCTGCCAACTGCTCAGTCTCTTTGACTCGCCACACTTTAGCCCCGCCTTTATGGCTGTTGCCAGCTCTGGCGAATGCTGGCAACTGACTCCCACGACTTGTGATCAATGTCACAGGATTTCATGTCGCGTTTGCAGACGTCTTTAAAGCGGAGAAATGGACGGCCGATGGGTCTGATACCAGTGGCGAGCTCGCTGTACAATGTGTCTTTGGGGATCCTGCCATCTTCCATGCGGCTCACATGGCCAAGCCATCTCAGGCGCCGCTGACTCAGTAGGGTGTATATGCTGGGGATGTTGGCCACCTCGAGGACTTCTGTGTTGGAGAGACGGTCCTGCCACCTGATGCCAAGTATTCTCCGGAGACAGCGAAGATGGAATGAATTGAGACGTCGCTCTTGACTGACATACGTTGTCCAGGCCTCGCTGCCATAGAGCAAGGTACTGAGGACACAGGCTTGATACACTCGGACTTTTGTGTTCCGTGTCAGTGCGCCATTTTCCCACACTCTCTTGGCCAGTCTGGACATAGCAGTGGAAGCCTTTCCCATGCGCTTGTTGATTTCTGCATCTAGAGACAGGTTACTGGTGATAGTTGAGCCTAGGTAGGTGAACTCTTGAACCACTTCCAGAGCGTGGTCGCCAATATTGATGGATGGAGCATTTCTGACGTCCTGCCCCATGATGTTTGTTTTCTTGAGGCTGATGGTTAGGCCAAATTCATTGCAGGCAGCCGCAAACCTGTCGATGAGACTCTGCAGGCACTCTTCAGTGTGAGATGTTAAAGCAGCATCGTCAGCAAAGAGGAGTTCCCTGATGAGGACTTGCCGTACTTTGGACTTCGCTCTTAGACGGGCAAGGTTGAACAACCTGCCCCCTGATCTTGTGTGGAGGAAAATTCCTTCTTCCGAGGACTTGAATGCATGTGAAAGCAGCAGGGAGAAGACAATCCCAAAAAGTGTGGGTGCGAGAACACAGCCCTGTTTCACGCCACTCAGGATAGGAAAGGGGTCTGTTGAGGAGCCACCATGTTGAATCGTGCCTTTCATAGTGTCATGGAATGAGGTGATGATACTTAGTAGCTTTGGTGGGCATCCGATCTTTTCTAGTAGTCTGAAGAGACCACGTCTGCTGATGAGGTCAAAGGCTTTGGTGAGATCAATGAAAGCAATGCAGAGGGGCATCTGTTGTTCACGGCATTTCTCCTGTATCTGATGAAGGGAGAACAGCATGTCAACGGTCGATCTCTCTGCACGAAAGCCACACTGTGCCTCAGGGTAGACGCGCTCGGCAAGCTTCTGGAGCCTGTTCAGAGCGACTCGAGCAAAGACTTTCCCCACTATGCTGAGCAGGGAGATTCCACAGTAGTTGTTGCAGTCACCTTGGTCACCTTTGTTTTTATAGAGGGTGATGATATTGGCATCGCGCATGTCCTGAGGTACTGCCCCCTCGTCCCAGCACAGGCATAGCAGTTCATGTAGTGCTGAGTATAGCAGTCTTGGCACTCTTGATTATTTCAGGGGTAATGCTGTCCTTCCCAGGGGCTTTTCCACTGGCTAGAGAATCAATGGCATCACTGAGTTCCGATTTGGTTGGCTGTATGTCCAGCTCATCCATGACTGGTAGAGGCTGGGCTGCATTGAGAGCAGTCTCAGTGACAACATTCTCCCTGGAGTACAGTTCTAGGTAGTGCTCAACCCAGCGGTCCATTTGCTTGTATTGGTCAGTGATTGTGTCCCCTGATTTAGACTTGAGGGGGGCGATCTCCCTGATGGTTGGCCCAAGAGCTCTCTTCATGCCATCATACATTCCTCTGATGTTTCCGGTGTCTGAGGCCAGCTGAATATGACTGCATAGGTGTTGCCAGTAGTCGTTTGTGCAGCGCCTGGCTGTTCTTTGTGCAGTGCTTCTGGCTGCTTTAAGTGCTACGGATGTTAACTCACTGGGGGCTTTCTTGTAGTTCAGCAGTGCAATGCACTTAGAGCCTATGACAGGTTCCAGCTCTTCATTATGAGGTTGAAACCAGTCTGCATTTCTCCTCGCACTTTTTCTGTAGGTGGTCAAAGCTGACTCATAGATGGCTTCTCTAATGTGGGCCCACTTGGTCTCAGCATCCCCTGTGGGAGTGTTTTGAAATACTACTGGGTAAAACTAATGTACACTAGCAGAGACCTGCGGTCAAATTAGCATCATTACTGCAACAGTACTTCTTTAAATACAGGATTTCTAGTTATTCTTTCACCAAACACTTTAACAGAATCAAAACTTTTCACTCTGGAAAAAGCTACTTCTAGCTGTCCATGTGTAAAAACAGGGCTGGGAATATAAATACAAAATTTGTCAAGAATCTGGCCTTGTGACTTGTTTATAGTTTTGGAATATGAAAGTCTAATCGGGAACTGTTCTCTCCTGAGTTGAAAAGGTAGGTTTACATCTGATAGGCTCAATATTATTTGAGGAATAAACACTCTTATCTCCTTGAAATCTGCCTGTTATAATTTCAGCATCTATCATTGAAGAAAACAGCTTCCTAAACTGCTAATCTTGTTCCACAGCAAAGTGCTTGTTTAAGATTCAAGATTTGTAGCAACATTATAACTGCTCCTTCCTTGAGTTTTAGTTTGTGCAGTGGTACGGCCATTGGAGTTCGACTGTGTAGAAACTCTGAATCAATGCTGATGTATCGTTTTAATTCACTTGATAACTTTTCTAAATCTTTTCCATTCAAATCTAGTGAAACTTCATCTTTAGCACAAAGAATAGCTTTTGAATAATAAGTTGTATCAAATAATTGTCCCTGCCATTTTGCCACACTTAACCAATTCCATCATCTTAACCACCCTTCCTATGCCACCCCTCCCATACCATCCCTATCCCATTCCTTCCATCCCTCCCCTGCCATCACCCATCCCTCCCATCAATCCCATCCCATCCCTCATGGAAACACTCTCTCCAGCCCGGATAACTTTGTTGTTGGGCTCCCCTTTCCTTCCACTGTTTTTGTTCTCTATCACCCCCGCCCCCACAACCCACTGCCATCACCACCTCCAACCATTGGCAACTGCACGCGCACCACGTACTCCTGTCCTCCAAGCACACCACGTGCCTCCGCGTGCACCAGGTACCGCCTCCAAATCAACCAACCAACAGACATGACCTTTAAACGGACCAATCAAAACAGATCAGACAGACAAAAACTGAATATTATTATTATAGATTTCTCACCCAACCTGAAATGTTGTCTCAAATATGTTTCCTCAAATCAGCTAATTTCTGCACCGCCCCCACCAAATTAGCTGATTATGTAGATACTAATTTTAAATGGAGCTATCCTGAATCCTCCGGAAAGACTACAACTACCTGTTAAGTGAAGAGTGTACGTTGTAATCATCCATTTTCTAAAGTGTTTTACAGCTTTAAAACAAAAGACTGCCTGTGCTCCTGACCAGATGGAGTCATGTATATGTCTTCGAACATTCCTTATGTTACCCAGAATGAAGGGCTAAGGGAGAAACACGTAAGAACTATTTTTCACCTTCTCCAAGGGATTAATCTGATATAGTGGATCTGGGATGAAAATTTGAGCAGCTCCCACTAGAGGCAGGAAATGCACACCAAAGGATTAACCTCTGGGTGATAGTTGCAAGCTGAATCTCTCTACACTATGGTAACACACTGCAGAAAGTCTGACAGTAGAATTTGAGTGTTAGTAAACTGTACAAGAAAATAATATGAAGGGCTGAATTTTTCCTTGGTTCTTGATGTGGTGAAGGCAGTGCAACAACAAAACCCAGCCTACTCCAATCGGCTATCAAGTCATTTTTCTTTCGTGAATCACAAGGTTCTGTTCAAGAGAATTAATAAACCTGAAGGTCCACAGGAGCATCACCCATCCACAAATCATCCCGAAACAATCTCCACTATTAAATCTGGTAAAATCTCATCACAACCCCCTGAAATTAAAAGAAACTGGGAGACTTTTCTCCTCAGCAGTTGATTCTGAGATTTGCTTTTGGCATCTTGCTTGCAATCAATTTGACAAAGACTGAAGGAGAATACACTGTCAAAGATGAGCAGACATAATCTCACCATGAATTCTGCATATATTTCTATGTTGTGTTGGATATTTGTAGAATTCTCTTACGTTTCATATCTCCTTTTAATTATAAACAATATTTTAATAGCTTTGGTTTGCAATACTCTGATCTGTGTTTAATGTTCTGTCAATACTGAAGAGTGCGATACTGCAGTGTGAAAGTACAGTGAGCAAATTAATTGCTAGTCCATGGGTCACACCATTCTACAAGAGCAGGTTACTGATGAGATACATGCTACCCTGATTTTAACTGGCAGCTGGTTTTCACCGAGATTCAGTGGCGGCTGAAAATTCTCCCACTGCAGCAAAGAAAAAGACCCGAGCTGCCTTAATGGAATGAAGTAAATGTCACTGATATTCCCAGACCTAGGATGACAACCTGGGTTTCTGAATAACAGTTCAGGGAATGGTACAGTGCAAGTGCCTCCCAACTTGCAATCCCCCAAGGGCCACATGCTGTCTCCTAAAAGCCCTGGCAATTTGTCCTTTGAAGACCACACTACTCAAATCTTCCTGTACTTTTTTATATAATTGCTGGCTTGTCCTGTTTGAATCTTGTGGGTCAGAGTTTTAGAAAGGTCTGGTCTTACCGTTATTGCCATAATGAGCAATAAACCACGGCTCCATTAGTATGAGGAATCAATGCAAATCAATGAGAATCTAGATTTAAACTTTATAAGTGTCTTCCATGGGCTATAAGGCCAGTCAATGATTGCGGAGGATTTTTTAAAAATTCTTTAATGCGATGTGGGTTTTGCTGGCAAGGCCAGCATTTATTGCCCATCCCTAATTGCCCTTGACAACTGAGTGTCTTTGCTAATCCATTTGAAGTCAACTATAATTGCTGTGGGTCTGGAGTCACATGTAGGCCAGACCAGGTAAGGACAGCAGATTTCCTTCCCTAAAGGGCATTAGTGAACCAGATGGCTTTTTTACAACAATCAATGATAGTCTTCATGGTACCATTACTGAGACTAGTTTTCACCTCCAGATTTTTATTAATTAATCTTATTATTTGAATACTTCACGGCTGCCCTGGTGGAAGTTGAACCAATATCCCCAGGACATTAGCCTGGGCTTTGGGCCCAGCTCAGTGACATTACTACTATGCCACCATCTCCCCCTGCACTGTGTGCAAACTGTTGCAATTTATAAACAAACTGACAAGGTTCTATTTCACCTGGAAAATCCCTGGCACAATTTGTGACCTGAATTTAAAAACCTAGCAGTCCAAATGGAAGGCTGCCTCTTTGCTTCTTCAGGCTGAAACTGCACTGTGCCTGTAACAAAATAACATTGGAAAGCTGGGAGTTTTGTCTCCTGTGGCTGAGTGGGAATGAATGATTTTCCCACATGGAATTAAGAACAGGAGCCAGAGTGCCAGGATTACTCCTCCCTGTTATTATCAATGGCAGAGGAACCTGCTGTGTTGGGGTGAATTCCACAAGGGTGGAGCAGGACCGCAGGGACTGGAGTGCATCATTGACGCCGAGAATGGCATTTTAATTTGAGTTTTGGTTTATTTTTCTGTTTTAATAAAGTTATTTTTGTAAATATGTATATAAAGGGGGCCTGAGGAATAAAGGCCCCCTCGACATGAAAAATAATAAAGGGGCCTGGGGTATAAAGGCCACCTTAAAAGAAAAAAAAGAAAAAAAAAGAAGAAAAAAAAAGGGTGGAGCAGGTGCTGGGAGACCTGTGGGAGCTGAATTTGATCTGGCAAAGATGGAAGAATGGCTGAACAATGGAGAAAAGGACATCCAAGTTTTCTGACACTGCATTGGAGGTCTTGGTGCAAGAGGTGGACAGGAGGAAAGAAGTCCTGTGTCTGCAGGAAGTCAGGATGCCCTCCCGATGCACAAGTAAAGTCAGTGCGAGCAGATAGCCGCAGGGGTCAATGCCTTGGGTTTGCCCCAAGGACCTGGATGGAGTGCTGCAAGAAGATTAATGACTTTACACAAGTAGTCAAAGTCAGTGAATATGTCTTCAAATATCGTATCCTAGCAACTGCACCACTAAAGTCACACACTGCACAATTCACCACACCCCATCACTCACCTACCAACAATCTCTATCAATCAGGACTCATAGCTAATGTTCACAGCTTCACCTCACCCCCATGCACTTCGCACTGCTGCAAGCCTCACACCCACACACTGTCAGCTATTCAGCCATGACAGCCACATCACCCAAACATATTGCCTAACACTCACTGACACGCTTCCCTCTCTCTTACAGGATAAGATGATGCACAACGGGATGCACCTGCAACTAATCAAATGGGGAGAGGCCCACTTGCATACTCCAACTCTCATGGAGGAGATGGTGCTGACTATTATTGGAATGGCTATCCCTGAGGCCATTGCTGGAGGCGGGGCCGAAACCATTGAAGATGACAGTATACTCATACCTAATCCTCCCTCTCACATCCCACCTCCCTCTCACCCCACACTCTCTTCTGATCTACAAGCTGCGGGTGTAAGCATGCACCTATTGCTTACCCACCCTCCCTTCACCACAACCTTACCCTTTTGCCATTTTCCTTTCAGATATCCAAAACAGTGACCTGACCAGTCGGGGAGGAACACCAAGAGGAGAATGATACTGAAGATGCAACGTCACTTGATTTCACACTGGTAGCCACCATCTCAAATACTGACAATGCACATCTCTCGGAGGATAGATCAGAGGCAGAATCTGCACATGGTGAGGCACTGGGCATAACTGCACCTGCAGCAAGGGCAGAGGGCAAGGATAGAACAGGTGGCAGCTTGGCAGACGCTGAGATTACACATGAGTTCTGCTGAAGAGGACTCAGATGAGGACTTTAATGGGACAGACTACAGAAGAAGGCTGATGGATGTACACAACAAAATGCTTGGTGCACTGGGAAGTCTGCCAGAAAGCCTGTGGTCAATGTCAAGATACATGGAGAGGTCTAGCACAAACGTGGCACAGAGCTTTTTGCAGAGTTTGGAACCCATCCTCTCTAGCATGGGAGTGGCATTCAACTCTAATGGTACACTTGTGCATCCAACCATGATTTAGTGTCTGATAGACACTGTATCAACTTCCATTGGAGCACAAGCAGCCCAACATCTGAGTGCAGCAGTGGAAGCTCAGAATATGGTCATGCAAGGTCAAGCAGCACTTACTCAGCAATAACCTGCTCACCGGTGCTAAGTTTGGGTTCCACCAGGGCCACTCGGCTCCTGACCTCATTACAGCCTTGATCCAAAAATGGACAAAAGAGCTGAATTCCACAGGTGAAGTGAGAGTGATTGTCCTTGATTTCAAGATAGCATTTGACAGAATTTGGTATCAAGGAGCCCTAGAAAAATTGAAATCAATGGGAATTGGGAGAAAACTCTCTGCTGGTTTGAGTCATATCTAGCACAAAGGAAGACGGTTGTGGTTGTTGGAGGCCAATCATCCCAGCCCCAGGACATTGCTGCAGGAGTTCCTAGGCCCAACAATCTTCAAGTACTTCATCAATGACCTTCCCTCTATCATAAGGTCAGAATGTTCAGTGATGATTGAAAATGTTCAGTTCATTCATGACTCCTCAGATACTGAAGCAGCCCGTGTACAGATGCAGCAAGACCTAGATAACATCCAGGCTTGGGTTGATAAGTGGCAAGTAACATTCATGCCACACAAGTGCCAGGCAATGACCATCTCCAACAAGAGAGAATCTAACCATTCCACCCTTGACGTTCAATGACATTACCATCGCTAAATCCCCCCACTATCAACATCCTGGGGGTTACCATTGACCAGAAACTGAACTGGAGCAGCCACATAAATACTGTAGCTACAAGAGCAGGTCAGAGGCTGGGAATTCTGCAATGAATAACTCACCTTCTGACTCCCCAAAGCCTGTCCACCATCTACACGACACAAGTTAGGAGTGTGATGGAATACTCTCCCCTTGCCTGGATGGGTGCAGCTCCAACAACACTCAAGAAACTCAGCATCATCTAGGACAAAGCAGCCCGCTTGATTGACACCACATCCACCAGCTTCAACATTCACTCCCTCCGCCACTAATGCACAGTGGCAGCAGTGTGTACCATCTACAAGATGCAATGCAGCAACGCACCAAGGCTCCTTCGACAGCACCTTCCAAACCCGCAACCACTACCACCTAGAAAAACAAGGGCAGCAGGCACATGGGAACACCACCATCTGCAAATTCCCCTCCAAGTCACACACCACTCTGGCATGGAACGATATTGCCGTTCCTTCACTGTCACTGGGTCAATATCCTGGAACTCCCTCCCTAACAGCACTGTGGGTGTACCTACCTCACATGGACTGCAGCAGTTCAAGAAGGTGGATCACACCATCTTCCCAAGGGAAATTAGGGATGGGCAATAAATACTGGCCCTGCCAACAATGTTCACATCCCATGTAAGAAAAAAAAATCTCAGACTACTCTCATGCAGGCTCAGACTGCTGCCATCATGGCTGCAGATTCCAGTGTTTAAAGGGGTTTGAAGTGTGTTTGAACAGTCCAGCAATTTGTCCTCCAACAGATTATTGGATTGTTGAGGCACCACCCTGGGGGAGTGGCAATGACTTCATAAAGCACAAGCTAGCTGTCCTCTCTCTGGAAGACAACATTTGTCCTCCCACCCCTGCTACTCCACCAGTGTCCTTGCTATTACCTGTCAGCCAGCCAGCCCAGAATACTTCTGCCAATGTCAAGATGATGCAGTCTGAAGCTGGGAGTTCTAGCCCCAGAGCTAGTCATTCTCCAAGGCCATCCGCAGTCTCTTCCACTGAAAGCCAGCAGCCCTCCAGCAGCCACTGGGATAGCATCCTGTAGAATCATAAGGAAAGCAAAGGAACACAGAAGGCAGGCACGACAGGAGTGCACAAGGGTGGATGGTTTACATTTATACTCAACATGACATGATTTAATTTATAAATTTGATTTGGAATGTTTGTTTTGTGGTGGTTTTTATGTTTGCATTGTGGCCAAGCAGATGCTGTAATGGTCTGTAACAAAGGGATGGCGTGGGACTGTTGGTGAATGGGGAATTGGTATTGTGGTTACTGGTATTGCACTCAAATTAGTTCCTCACAGAAGAGGGCTGGCAAGGTTGCTATCTACCTTCATCTTCCCCCTCTTCCCTTTCCTCATCCTAGCAGGGGAAAGGTGGCAGGCCTCTCGGATCAGAGGAGAAAATCCCTCCAGTTGGATCATTGGGGCCATGGATATGGCCTTTGCTCCTTCTGGCCTCCCCCTCCTCTGTGGGGGATGGGGTTTCTGGCTCCATTGGTCGCCCCGCCTGCCGCAGGGAGGTTGCCCCCTTGGCGCTAGTGGCCTCCCCACAGGGCAGGGAGACGCTTTGCCACTGGCAAAGTGCTGGCGGTTCTGCAAAGTCCCATGTGTTGAGCTGTGTGAGGTTAAGAGTGGGCGTTGGCAGGAGCGTTGACCTCCAAAATGGCACCACTGGTGTCAAATCAGTGTTACACACTAATTGGTGTCATGATTTCCCTTCTCTGTACACTCCTGGCAGACACTAACTGTATGGGCACTAACGCCTTCACCAAGATGACATCCAATGTGCTCATGTCAGAAGTGCATGATTGCTGCGTACACCACTTTGGATCCTAACAGCACTCGCAGTGCCCCAAAATCAAGCCCAATTTCTTGCCTCGTGAGTTTAAATCCCACCATGGCAAGTTGAATTTAATAAATCTAGTTGAGGAAGGGTAGGAGGAAAATGACCATGAAAGCTACTCAAATCGTTCACTAATGTCTTTCAGGAAAGGAAATCTACTCCTGCCTGCCATCCCTCATTACATTCTGAGTTCATGTCCCACTCCAGAGACTTGGACACAAAATCTAGGGACTGACATTCCAGTGCGGTACTGAGGGTGTGCTGCACTGTCAGAGGTGCCGCCTTTCGAATAAAATGTTAAACCGTGGCTCCATCTGCCGTCCCAAAGTGAACATAAAAGATTCTTTGACACTATTTTGAAGAAGAGTCTCCTGGTCAATATTTAACACCCAACCAACATCACTAAGAACAGATTATCTGGTCATTGTTACATTGCCATTTGTGGAATCTTTCCATGCACAAACAGACAGCTGCGTTTTCAATATTATCATGGTGACTACACTTCAAAAGAACGTCACTGGCTGTAAAGCGCTTTGGGACATCCAGCAGTCATAAAAGGTGATACATAAATGCAAGTTTTTATTTATTTATGTTTTTGAATGCTGTCAGGGCACCAAGGGATGGGAAATAAATAATGTCTTGTCTGCATTCCAACAACTGGAAAAAATCTGTGGCTCATCTTTCCATTTCTAACTTACCTTATCAGAGGAGAGGAAGAACAAGAGAAATATGGTTATTTGACTTTCAATAAGTTGCCTTTTAAAATCCCTCACAGCAAGTGATCGTTAAGGTTTCTAGTATCCATGAGCTTGAAATATTGCTCACGACCAATGTAATGAGAACCATTCTTCACTGCCTGTGCATCAATCCCTCTTAACCAGGTTACCCAGACAGAATTGGTTAAAGTGAATTGGATTTAGGACTTTATCTTAATTACATCTGTAACTTTCTCAATGGAAACATTAGTCAAACCGCAGTAAGGTTACTCGATTTAATATAAATGATTCAATCAGGTTTTTTCAGAGATTGTGACCAGAAATGCAATTAAAATTGCAATTTTGGAGGCCTTACAATTTATACTGTACTTTAACAGCCAAGGCTCAGTGGTAGAACTCCCACTTGAGTCAGAGGGTTCTGGGGTCAAGCCCCACTTTAGAGGCTTATGCACGTAATGACTAACACTCCTGCACAACACTGAGGGATTTGGAGATGCTGTCGTTTAGATGAGATGTTCGGGGAGATTGGGAACCAAACAATCTAGTATTGGTGCGTTGTCCATGGCAACAGCCCAAGGCAGCAGGCAGGAAGTCTGTGTTACTTTTAGTTTTTTCACAAGGCTGATTCCCTGCTGGCCCAGTAGTTAGGATTTGGTGTTCTCAGCACCACGGCCGGGTTTGTATTCCTGGTCAGGGATCATGGAGCATTGTGAAAGACCAGTTCGATCAGTTGGTTATAGCGTGTTGCTAATAATGCCAAGGGTATGGGGTTAATTCCTACATGTGCCATTTATTTTAAACAAGCTAAATGGTACAATTCTAAAGGGAGTGCTATAAGAGAGAGAGTACTTTGGAGTATTCTAGGTGCTCTGCTGCTTTTCACCAGTTTCTTGCAGTGGGAAGTTGTCTGGCTGTGGCAAATAGCTGGCTGGTGATAAGGTGTCAGTGGGGAGTTGATGCTGAAAGGCAGGGCCAGAAGATAACACTTTGGAGAGGCTTCCCTGTAGAATCTCTAGTTATGCCTATCTGTACCTGGAGAAAATGAGACATGCACCATTACTGCTCTGACAATTTCTCCACACAAAAATTGCTATCAAAGTCTGATAACAGGCGTGGGACCCCAAACTGCATACTTAATCAGCCTCCTGACTGTTTTGGGCAGGGGCTTATAAGCCTGTCTGAAATCTGTTTTAGGTGAATGCACAAGGACCTCTGACAGTTGCTTATTTTTCAGGTGAGCAATGAGTGTCCGGCAGTTAAAATCTTCCCCTTGCAGTTTTTCAGAGAAGAACAGGCAGTTTTTCCTGGTGTTATGGTCAACACTCCTTCCTCACCCAACACTACCAATCAGATTAACTGGTCATTTACCTCATTTGCTGTTTGTGGGAGCTTGCTATGCAAAAGTTGGCTGCAGTGGTCACCTAACAACTGTGACCACAAGTTGTTCATAATTTATTGTCCGTGGAACACACTGTGAAGGTATGATACGATGCTACATAGATGCAAACTCTTACCTTCCACTTTCAGGGCTGTGTTGGATAAAATAATTCTTATTTCAGATAGAGGTTTAATTTAGTTTAGTTTAGAGATACAGCAATGAAACAGGCCCTTCAGCCCACCGAGTCTGTGCCGATCATCAATCACCCATCTATACTAATCCTACACTAATTCCATATTCCTACCACATCCCCACCTGTCCCTATATTTCCCTCCCACCTACCTATACTAGGGGCAATTGCTAATGGCCAATTTACCTATCAACCTGCAAGTCTTTGGCATGTGGGAGGAAACCGGAGCACCCGGAGGAAACCCACGCAGACACAGGGAGAACTTGCAAACTCCACACAGGCAGTACCCAGAATTGAACCCGGGTGGCTGGAGCTGTGAGGCTGCGGTGCTAACCACTGCGCCACTGTGCCGCCCTATCTATAAATACAAAAATAAATAAATATCTATAAATACAAAAAATTAACGTGTTGAGCACGGCTGACAAAATAGCTGTTTTCAATGCTGAATGGTGTGCTTTCATGCTGGATATTTTTGGTTTCTGTATTGTGTTTTTCCCTTTAATATCATACATCAGACATTGTTTTCACTTGTCCCAATCTCAAGGGAAAATGTCAGATTGTATCTGGAATAACAAACTGAGAATCTTTTCTAATCCGATCGCTTTGATTCCTGGTTCCATCCCATTCTCCACTAATTTTGCTTGTCGCTCAAATCTTGTTCTGAGCTTTAACTGATAACATAAGTACTACACACTGATAAACAAGTGAAGAGCAGCAGCACAGCAGAGATTGTATTACTGTTGTTAACGTTTCCATCTCCTTGTTAGTAGAAACTAATAAATAGCTGGTAACTTGTGCTAAAACTATGCTCTACTCAATTTCTTTATATAGCAGTTCTTTTCCTTACTGACGATGGCTTGTATATTCCACACAAACAGGGGCCAATTTTAATCTTTTAGCTCCACAATTTGAGGTGTTGGAGAGGTGGAACAGGTCCACTTCCCAGTTGAGTCTGGGATGGGAATCTAAAGCAGTTAGGTGCTGTGTCAGTCAATTAGCAGAGTTCATGGCGTGGGTGGGAAGGGAAATCATTGCTGCAGATGCTTTGGCTATGATTGGGTAGGCAGGAGTGGAATCAGGTGTGACAGTCTGACTGAGATAGACAAGGGAGGAAGGAGGATGAGGAAGGACAATTTACCACAGTCACTGTCACTTGCAGTAGTTAATGTGGGACATTTAAAATGAAAATGAAAACTATTTTTAAAACAATGTTGCCATGTGGCGGGTAGGAACATCAGAATAGGAGAAGACCTTTCATCCCCTCGAGCCTGTTTTAACATTCAGTTCGATCATAGTTGATCTGTTCCTTCACGCCATTTATCCGCCTTTTCTCCCTGTCCCTTGATGCCCTTACCCAGCAAATATCTATCAATCTCAGCATAAGGTGCTGTAGCAATTTCCCTTCCCTCCCCCTAAGTAGGCAATGCAACAGTGGCACAACTGCAGTGAACAGTTTGTCACCAACATTGCATACCCCGCTAAATTGGATATACACCATCCCTTCAGCATCACTGGGTTGATATGCTGGAACTCGCTACCTAACAGCATTGAGACAGCATCATCACCACAAGGACTGAAGTGGTTCACAGAAAAAGGCTCCACCGCCAACTTCTCAAGGGGTAACTGGGGATGGCGATAGATGCCAGCCTTGTCAACACTGCCTACATCTCAAGAACAAATTAAAAGCAACGTGCAGGTGAGCCACTTCCCCAAAGATCCTTCGAGGTTAATGGCCATTGACTGACGGGTTCAATCCTGCCATCTTGCCACCAATTTGAGATTCCCACCGATTGGAAAATCTAATCCTTTACGTTGCTCGCGAATGTGTATGGACTTAATCAGGACAAATTCCCGGAGAAGATTTTTAACTTGCTTCTAAATGCCTGAAAGAAAGCGAAAACAGAGAACTATGGGATATTAAAGTGCACTTGGCTTTCCCTATCCGTCTGATGAATCACCTCAAATGAATGATGTCAAGCCTCAGGGCAAAGATAAGATTGAAACATGTTTGCTTGACTCTATTATGGCTTTGAAAGTGAAATAGAGACTGTCTAACAAGCCATTGTCAGAAACTGGAAATCTTATACATTTTCAAGGCCTGAGAGAGGTTTGCAGATAATATCAAACCTTTAATTGCTCAGTTAATATGCGATGTGCGTAAAGCCTTTAACTGATGAATATCATTTCAGAATTGCTGAGCTCAGGGAGCTGTCGACCTAGCTCTGTTCCAACACCATTAGCAGCAGATCCTGACAGCCCTGACACATCATTACAATTGGCTCCATGATGCAGAATCAGCTGCACTGTGCAGTCCTACAGGAGTCCTACAGCTTGCTGTCAGTAGACAATTGCACTGACCTGAAATCCCAGCCTTGCTATTAACTCAAAGGGAGTGGGGGTCATTGAGGGTGGAGTGAGGGGGTGGGTGGTGAGCAGGGGGAGGTGGACAGTAGTCCAATATTGCATGGGAAACCTGGAAATTGAACTTCTGGGTTTGGTGGAGAATGTGTGACAGTAACTGATAGGGGCCGCATGACACAATTTCAAGTCCAGTATTTATAGGGTCAGCTGGAAGATGGATTTTGGAGGAATTTTCACTGGAAGCAAGAGCAGACAAGGCATGAGACTGGATTGAGGACACTCAAAGGCTGTGTCTCACTTTAATAATGCTTCCCTTGTTGTGCAGCTGGGACTGTGTCAGACAGAGGGTCTACTCTCCATTAACAGGAGGAAGAAACCTGCTGCTGACACTGAGAATGTGTGGTTGGAGGTGGCCCAGGAGGTCAGTAGCAGGAGCATTGTGCCAAACTCCTGGATTCAATGCAGGAAGTGCTTTAATGGCCTAACCAGGTCAGGAAAGGTGAGTACAGAATTTACCTACATCCCGTTGTGTGCATCACCCCAACACCCCTCATTCTGCCTTCTCAAACCTACTCCATCACAACACTCCTTACATCCACTTACCTTGCAAGAACACCCATCCTTCCAGGGAAAGGGAGAGAAACGGATGTAGCCATAAGAACATAACAAATTGGAGTAGAAGTAGGCCATTCGGCCTCCAAAGAGTTGCCAGCTCACAAATACATTGGAGGAAGTGTTGGAGATCAGTGGCGTTTCAACATCCCTGGTCTTCAGAGATAGGGAGAGGGCGACCTCCCAGCTACCCAGTGACACAATTAAATATCAGCAACCCGCATGTCACACGACACTCAGTCATGGTGACTGAGTGAAATATGATCCTCTTCATCCCGATAAATTACAACATTCTTACCTTGCCAATAGTTATTCATATTTTTCATCTTCACCAGAGTCTTCATACGTGCAGCAAGAGTCCAGGAACCCCGTGGGTAATGATTCCTCAGAGGAGCTGATTCTTTTTGAGGGAGCACTGTCACTGCACTCATCCAAATCCAGACCATGCACCAGCTCAGAAACTCATACTGCGGTGGGATGAGCAAGGCAGTTTGTCGGGTTTTGACCCAGTGACTCACATTTCACAAGTGAGCATGAGCAAAAGCAGACAATGGTGGTGGGGATAGCTGTGGAGTGTCTGCATTGGAGGATGAAGCCCTCTCCAAGCTCTGCTTAGCTGGACAGTTGATGAAAAGGAGAATCATTAAGCTGCAGTAGATAATGTGTGACACACTGACAAGGCTTCCAAGCACATTGACTACGATTGTAGAGTAAATGGAAGAGCCTGCCACAAGCACAAGTGAGTTGATGTCACAGGACTTGCGATGATTCATTGAGAATTCTCTTCTCTCCTTGGAAGTTCTCTTCCTTTTTATTTCTTCTCTTCTTCTCTGTGGAAGTTCTCTTCTCCAACTCCAAACAATTCAAAAGTGCAACCAGCAACAGAAAGTCCACTTTCAGACCTGTCACTTCTCTGCACACATCTTCTCCAGTTACCAGGGTTGCTGTTCTATTTTTAACTTGAGTCATGTGACAACCAGTAACTGTTGTTGTCAAACAAGTCCTCTTGATGACCCTCTGGGGAAAAAACTGGTCCAACATTTCTTCAGTTTGATTATGAATTCCTCAAAAAATATATTTAACAAAAAATAGAAACACTTTCATAACAACTGTGGCTACAAGAGCAGCTCAGAGGCTGGGAATTCTGTGGTGAGTAATGCACCTCCTGACTCCCCAAAGCCTGTCCATCATCTACAAGGTACAAGTCAGGAGTGTGATGGAATACTCTCTGCTTGCCTGGATGGGGGCAGCTCTGTGGAACATCAAAAGCTGCAATCAAATGAGTCTATGCACACCTTGACCATGGCCATGCACACTGTTATTGCTAACATAGCTGCCAGCTTAAATAGAATGCCAGGTACTTTAACATTGACCTTACAGTGCGGCCTTGATCTGCACCAAAGTGTTCTCCAGCAGACTGGTAGCAGTGATATGCAGCTGGACCACGAGAGGGATGATGGCAAGAGGGGACATGGAAGTGGGCTCAAAGCGCTTCCACTTCTCACCATTCGCCACCCCCCCCACCCCCAACAAGTCAGTACCCCACATGCAGCTTGAGTCTCAATGGCCAAATTTGCCCCTGTACAGGTGCAGATGGAGTAGTCTTTAGTGGGGACCTCACGGACTCCAAAATCCAGGTCTCGCTGCCTAAAAGCAGCTCAGCAGTGAGAGCAGGGATCTAAGCACTACTCCACCTGCACCTGTGCAGGGGCAGATTTGGCCATTTGACCATATCACTGCTGGTGGACAGGCTTTGGGAAGGAGGGATTTCTTCACCCAGAGAGTGGTGGACATGTGGAATTCTCTACCACGGAAAGCAATTGAGGCCAAATCAAATGATCGTATTGAATGGCGGTGCAGGCTCGAAGGGCCGAATGACCTACTCCTGCTCCTATTTTTCTGTGTGTCTATGTTTAAAGCAGTATGGCTCTTTTTCTAACCTTAAAGGCACACTGCCTTCTTCCCAGAAAAAAAAAACTACAGGATCATAACACTGGTCATGATCACATTGCTGTTTGTGGGAGCTCACTGTGCACAAAATGGTAGAATGTCCTGAGTTTGTGAAAGTTCTATATAAATGCAAGTCTTTTTTTTATGTGGACAGATTGGAGATGCTGGGATTGTTCTCCTTAGAGCAGAGAAGGTGAAATGGAGGCCTAACAGATGTATTCAAAATTTGCAGTGTTGCATTAGAGGAAATAGAGAGAAATTGTTTCCATTGACAAGTGGGTCAGTAACCAGAGTTCAGAGATTCAAAATAATTGGCAAAAAAACTGGAGCAAAAGGAGGAGAAATGTTGTCACAGAAAGGGATGGGAAGATCTGGAACACACTACCTGAAAGGTTGGTGGAATCAGATTCCATGGGAGCTTTCACAGGGCAATTGAACTAATTTTCGAGGTTATTGGGGAAAAGACTGGGGTGTGCAACTAAATTGGACAGCACTTTCAAAGAGTCGGCACAGAAACAACAGGCTGAATGGCCCCTTTCGGTGCTGCACGAACCTCTAATTCTCTGATTTGTAAACATGTTTTCCTACAGGGCAGTGTGAGAGAGTGACAGCCTTGGGAACAGAAACTGACAAAAGACAACAGGCTCATCATATTGCAGCCTCCTCAAATTGAGAGCATTAGTCTTCTTATCACAGGAAGGTTTATGAAGATTGAATTCTGTTTGTAATTAAATCTTTGTTTCTCATTATACAAGTACAAATATTTCTTAAGCAGAGTCTGTCATATAACACGGTTTATTGGATCGGAAATTTACAAAATCTTGCTGATCATGCAGTTAACCAATCAGTTTAGTTCATATTTGCTCATTATGAGTAACTTACTGATGCCATTTTACCTTATTTCTAGATTATAAAAGCATGCGAAAAATATCCTCTTTATATTAATACATATTTACAATGTAGCATTTGCATCTCTCCCCAGACTAAGTACAGTTGTATCATGCGTAAGATATACTTACTACAGTGTACATTCATTGTAACATCCATTAGACACAGCAAGCACTGACATTAACATTTTAGGTCGATGCAGTATAGATTAGCAGTGCAGCAGCACAATCAATGAATGATATGTTGATGTTCTGAGTACTTCAAAGTAAAGTGCCATGGGAAACCCTTCTCAGCAATTCAACCCCGCTGATCATAAGGAGGAGAGTAAGCATTTGATTCAGTCCTCTTACCTCACCAGCCACAGATACCGAATGGTCTTAACTGCGACTATCAGCATTTAATGTTGCATTTCAAGAGGATGTAAATCAATTAAACCTTGGTTTACCTGCTCTGTTTTCAGCCTGTACAATTCAGATGTGGGCCATTCATGTAATAGCATTTGCGTTACTCTAGGACTCCACTGTACAGATAGGCAGGTGATGGAAATCCACACTGTACCTGGTGGATTAATTGTGTTATATCATAACAAACTTCTCACTGTGTTATTGGATATTTACTCAGATTCCATGTTTGGACAGCAAATTGGTTAAATCTACTGTGCATCTCTATAAAGGATTGAATCAGCTGACAGTGACCAATGGTGAGTAGATAGCCTGCAGATTACCAGGTACATTTCTACCTCTCAGTGGGCCCATATGTGGAGCAGTGGCTAACGTCTTAATCCCATGTGTTCTGGCCACTGCTTTCCCCCAACCCCTCCCTACTCTGCCATCTGGTCACAAAGAAAGCACGTTCAAAATTGCAGCTTATGACTCTCACTTGTGGTTTTAACCAGCATTAACAGACACTTGAGACTCTTGCCCATGAGCTATGCAGCTGGAGTCATAAAATAATCATGTACCTATGAGACAGAACTGCGTGTCATTCAGGTAACTCATGGCGATGGCAATTATATTCCATTCATGCAGTAACAGCCATGGTGTAAGTGCGTTAATTAAAGGGGAGGGATACCAGCCCTCGCTTTAATTAAAGGGGAGGGATAGTCCAGGGGAATGATTTTCTAGGGAAAGCTTCATCTGCAGGGCAAAAACGCAATAAATAGTTTTAGAAATTGATAAAACATCAATGATTCCACGGATGCTGGAGAGCTGACATTTCAGCTGATTGCTCTGTGACATTAGTTATACGGCGGTCCCCGAGAGACAATTTATTTTAGTGGGAGCCAGCACTTTTTTAACATCCACATTGGTAAAACATTAATCATCGCCGACTGGGGAAGCCAAGCATGAGCTTTAGATGCAGCTTGCCTTTTGTGTCAGGTATTCTGAGTGAGAATCTGACCACATTGAATAACTATGTGGCCTCAATAAATGGCTTTGTTTAAATCACACAACAATGCATTCAAAATCAGCGACGGATCAACTGGTGGAACCTGATGGATGTTAAATAGACCTCTGGTTATTAATTATAACCATTTATCATTTTTCCCTTATCACTGATCAGTACAGACCAATAAATTACATGGATGAAGGAATGGAAAGTTTTATCTTTAAGTTTGAAGATGACATTAAGTTGTGTTGATGGGGGATGGAAGATACAAAGGGACATACTTAGACTAAGTGAATGGGTAAAACTATGGCAGATGGAGAAATGTGAGATCATCCACTTTGAACACGCAAGAAATTGGAATATCTTCCAAATGGCGAGAAGCTGGGAACTGTGGAGGACCAAACAGATTTGGGTGTCCGTGTGCTCAGATCTCTAAAAGTAATCAAGAAGGCTGATGGAATGTTTTTCTCAAGAGGGCTGGAATACAAAATTCAGTGTTCAGACCCTTGGTCAGACCCGCTCTGCAGCATTGTGCTTAGTTTTGGGCACCAGACCTGAGGAAAGATACATTGGTCTTGTTGGGGGATTTAAAGCAAGGGGATATAATGTTAAAATTAGAGCTGGGTCATTCACGGGGGGGAAATCAGAAAGCATTTTTCACACAAAGTGGCGTGAACATCAGGAATTCTCTCTCCCCAAAAGACTACGTATTCTGCAGGTCAATCGAGGCTTTCACGATTGATTTTTTTGGGGTATAGATATCAAGGGATATGGAACAAAGGCAGGTAAATGGAGTTGACTAACAGTCATGATTTAAGTGGAACAGTCTCGAGGGGCTGAATGGCCTCCTCCTGTGCCTATGTGCTGTCCTTCCTTTCCTTTGTGGGTCCAGGAGTAGCAGAGGACCTCTTTCATGTGTAAGTGAAATGGTTAATAGAATCGTACAGGTTTCCTCTGGTTAGTATCTAACAATACTGCAATCACCTTCAGAAAACTCATCTGTGATTCCATATGGCTCTATGATGTGTGACTGTATTCTGTGTAGATTGTAAACTGTGTGACTGAATGTTGTGTGACCACATACTGTCTGCCTAAATGCTGTGTGACTGTAAACTCTGCGACTGTAAACTTTCTGACTGCTGTGTGACCGTAAACTGTGACTGCATGCTGTAACTGCAAACTGTGAGGCTCTGCTGTGTGACTGAAAGCTGTGTGATGTAAACTATATGACTGTATACTTTGTGACTGAATGTTGTTTGACTGAATGCTGTGTGACTGTGTACTGTGTGGTTGTAAAATGTGTGGCTGAATGCTGTGTGACTGTATGCTATGTGACTGCTATGCAACTGTAAACTGTGTGACTGTATGCTGTGTAGACTGCAAACTATGTGAATCAATGCTGTGTGACTGTAAACTGTGTGGCTGTATGCTGTATAGACTGTAAACTGTGAGACTGCATGCAGTGTGATTGTAAACTGTGTGTTTCTATGCTATATAGACTGCAAACTATGTGAATCAATGCTGTGTGACCATATACTATGTGACTGTAAACTGTGTGACTGTATGCTGTGTGACTATATGCTGTGTGACTGTATGCTGTTTGATGATAATCTGTGTGACTGTAGACTGTGCCGGTATGCAAGCAAACATTACTTTGTGTGTTACAGAACTGAAAAATCTTTGGGGGAGGGGTGTCACATCCTGATGTACATGCCAGGATCTGCTCACTGGTGGCCTCTGAAGCTGACCCTATTGGAGTTCACCAGGTCACACAAGGTGATTCATTTACATATCTTGTGAGGGCACCCCCTCCCCCACAACTCTATACATAGAATACAAAAGCAGGGATGTGATGCTGGAACTGTATAAAACACTGGTTAGGCCACAGCTGGAGTATTGTGTACAGTTCTGGTCACCACATTGCTGGAAGGACGTAATTGCTCTGGAGAGAGTGGAGAGGAGATTTACAAGAATGTTGCCGGGGCTTGCAAATTGCAGTTATGAGGAAAGATTGGATCGGCAAGGATTGTTTTCCTTAGAACAGAGGAGGCTGAGGGTGACTTAATTGAGATGTACAAAATTATTAGGTGCCTAATAGACAGGACGGACTTGTTTCCCCTAGCAGAGAAGTCAATTACCAGGAGGCACAGATTTAAGGTGATTGGTGGAAGGATTAGAGGAGACATGAGGAAAACCTTTTTCACCCAGAGGGTGGTGGGTGTCTGGAATTCATTGCCAGGAATGATGGTGGAGGCAGAAACCCTCAACTCATTTAAAAGGTATCTGGACATGCACCTGAAGTGCTGTAACCTACAAGGCTATGGACCAGGTGCTGGGAGGTGGGATTAGATTGGGCGACTTGTTTTTTCAGCTGGCGCAGACATGATGGGCTGAATGGCTTCTTTCTGTGTCGTAATTTTTCTATGGTTCTATCGTAAGGGGGGGGTCAACATTTTCTTCTTTATCTCTGAATTCTTTGGGGGGGTCCAAGGCGACAGTCTAGACCCAAGTGGTCCCACGAGGTGGTCGAAGACCTGGTATGCCTCCGAACACTCGGACACTGGTGAGATACGGCAGTGTCCGGTGGTCCAAGTCTCTGACCCCCTCCATCGCTGCCCCTCGGAAGGCCCCTGAGTCAGAAAACAGGGGTGGAGGGACTTGGCACGCTGGTGTTTGGAAATGGGTTTGCCGAAAGAGTTGAATTGTATCTGCCTCCTGCTAGGGAAAGCTGCTCAGGGTACCTTCCACTCCCCAGTCTGAACATGGAAGCTGGTATTTCCAGGTGGATTGACTGTAGGTAGGGCCCCATACTGCTGCAGGTTTCTCCCCATGATCCCATGCGCTCTTACTGGGTCAATGGTGCCATGACACAATTCTGGAGTCACAGTTGGATTCACAACCCTGCAGATTTTCAGGACCAGAAGTGTTTATCTCTGCAGTTCTGTAGCTGTGAGTGCTATAAGTTGGAGAGTGGTGAACAGTGTGGATCTATCACTGAACCATGCAAATAATTAAAAATGGAAACTTACTTATATCCTAGTTACCCGTTACCATAATGCCTGCTTGACGAATCATTAATATTATACATTATTAATAAAAGACTGATTTCAGAGACAGTAATCTTTGGAATATTAAGTAGCACAGCTCTGGGATACACAATACACCCACAGCAATGCCCTGCCAATAGTGCATTACTCTGCAGGGAATGAAGGGAAATATCTGCATTTCTCGAACATAGAATCACAAGGTTTATGACGCTCAGCTTACGGTAAATTGTTGATAAATAAACTACGGAAATGCATCTTTTGATTGCACAGTCTCCCTTCACCAGTTTGCGATGTTACTCTTCATTGCAGCGAAAGTAGCCATTAGTCCCATTGAAGTGAATATTTCAATACGGATGCACTAAACATGGTCATTTGTGGACGGAGCCCAGCAGCCTTCTGAAGTCCCACATTAGCTCACATGACGGATGGGTGATGGATTAGTTTGATGATGACCACGTTGATCTTCTACAATGACACATTCTATTTGCAAACCCCATTCACCATTGTTTTGCCTGGCAAGACAATTTCTAAAGCAGGAATCGATTCACTTCTCGACTCTCTTTGTGTCGACGTTTGCTGGGTGGTCAGAGTTTCTCTCTCTTCTCAGAAGCTTTGGTTCATGACAGCCGAGTGGAAATGACACTTGCATGTGGAAGTGATTTTTCTTGAGTCGAGCAAAGACAGGCCAAATACCAGGGTGCGACAGACCGAATACAGCATGCACATAGTTAGGACACTCAAGAAATTGCCTCATCTTCACAAACATCTGGCAGTTCCATGTCCTTTCCTCCATCGCCACTGCTTTCCTTCCTGCAATTGGGAACAATTCATATATATTTATGGTTGATTTTTAAAAAAATTTGCACTTGTCAAGTTGAAGGAGGACTCAGTGATAGCGCTCCCACCTCTGAGTGTGCTGGGTTCGAGCCCCACTCCAGACAGCCCTAGTGGGCAGAAGCCAGAGTTCCAATCTCGGAATACTGAGTTGACATCTGGCAGGATACTCACCTCTGGAGGGAGCAGAGTGGTGACTCCCTCCGCCTACCCCAATGAAGAATGACAGATGATCTCATTGAATCAAAGTACGTAAAAGGATAGACAGGGTAGATGCAGCTAAGATGTTTCCTCTGCTTGGGGAGTCTAGAACCAGGGGACATAATTTCAAAATAAGAGGGAAGCCACTTAGGACAGAGATGAGGAGGAATTTCTTTACTCAGAGGGTTGTGAATCTTTGGAAGTCTCTACCCGAGGGCTGTGGAAGCTCAGTCATTGAATATGTTTAAAACAAAGATTGACAGATTTCTAAATACCAATGACATAAAGGGATATGGGGATAGTGTGGGGAAAAGGCATTGAAGTGGACGATCAGCCATGGTCTTATTGAATGGCACAGCAGACTCGATGGGCTGAATGGCCTACTCCTGCTCCTATGTACCTATGCCTCAGTCCCAGCCTCAGAAGAGTAATCGCCACTGCACCAGGGAGATCTAACCCCACCCCGAGTCTAACTGACATTACCTGTATGTGACGAATAAGCAGGTGGACGGGCCCAAGCCCACTAGGAGCTTGGCTAAGACTTCTCAACTCATTTCATTTAAATCACTTCTAGCCAGCAGATAGAAGAGGCTATTGCTATATCAGGATGGTCTGCATTGAACTCAGGTCCCTGATGGGGAATAGCAGTGTCTAATTTACTGCCTGTCCCATCTGATGACTGGGGGTGGGAAACCAGCAGTTAAATTATTGTGTACATGGTAGGGTGTCTACTGGGAACAAACATACAGAGTAAAGACTTGACTTGCAGAGAAGCTAGCTATTATACACTCCAAAAAGCGATTCGAGATGCATCTTACAGCGACATATTTATTCAGTTTTTATGTTGATTTGAGAAGACAAATGAGACAAAGGCCAATTAAGTCAATCAGCTGACTCCGTCAAGAGGGAGAGAAATAAACATTAATGATGCCTCTTGCTCCACTGCGCTAGCCCGATGCTCCCCCCCTGCCCACTGCCCAAGGAGATTACATTTCACACATGCCATTCCTATGGTATCAGCATGAATCAAGTATTGACCTGGACTGTCGATGCTCTCAATCGCACTCCCATTGAGCGAGGATTTGTGCTCGGAGTCCCAGGATCCAAAATTAGCCTTCGTATTTCTAAAACTGACCAATCTTGATGGTTCTTTTAGGAAGACTACAACTAAAGTGAAAATAAAGGTCAGCTTTTAGGCTGCGGGATTGTGTTTGGGAACTGGGTCAAGAGTATATCAAGTCCATTTCAGAATGTGCCCTCGAATGGGACAAGGGAAGGATCCTCTGATCACACAGGGTTGGGCTTGGTGCGGACCTTGCTCCCAGAACAATACTTAAACCCAACACACATGCGGGTCTTCACCTCTCCTTGGGCACCTTTAACCACGGTGCACTGGAATATATTTGAGATGATCAAATAGCTCAGCAGCAGATGTCTCCTTACCTCTCCCTCCCTCCCTCCTCCACATTTGGTATAATTGTTATTCAGTTGTTGGTGTCTGTATTTTGAACTTGCTGCTGTACCAGGCTGCTGTCAGCTATTTGCTGAGAACATGCTTAAAATATTGAAATAAGCTGATCTTGAGCTATGGGCTGTGTCTTTTTGGAGCCCAGAGCTCCTGAACACTGTTACCAGAAACCTGTACAGTATCTTTCTGACTTTCTGTGCTTAATGTATAAGAAGTGAAACAATTATCACAGCCGGGTTCTGTGGGAGGCGGAGCTACAAGATGCAAATTGGGCCCTGCAATAAGATTGGCAGGAGCTCCAGATCCCCACGCCTCCCTCCCGCCTTTCTTGTTTCCCGCCTCACCCACACCCTCACGGTAAATTGGGGTCTGTCTGTCCAGCAATGGTGCTGCTGCTGATACAACTGAGCTGCCGGCCCTCTGATTGGCCAGCAGCTCTTTGAAGCGGGATCCCCATCTTTAAAGGGTTAGGAATCCTGGCACTGGGCTGTTAATTGCCCGGGCACCATTAAATAGAGCTGAGGGGCCTCCAAATGGCCAAGGCAGGCTTCCCACTGCCTTATTGGCCCAGTGCCAGGAGTCCCACCAGCTCCACTAATCCATCCCAGCAAACTCCCACAAACAGCAAACTGATAATGTTTTTTTGTGATGTGGATTGAGGGTTAAATATTGACCAGGACACCAGGGGTAACTGCCCTCTTCTTCAGAATACTGTCCAGGATCTTTCAGATCCTCCCAAAGAGACAGATGGGGCCTCAGTTTAACATTTCATCTGAAAGATGGTACCTCTGATAGTGTAGTACCCCCTCAGTACTGCACTGAAGTGTCAGCCTTCATTTTTACACTCAAGGCTTGGAGTGAGACTTGAATCCAGAACCTTGTGACTGAGAGGTGAGAGTGCCACCATCTGAGCCATAGCTGACAGCAAGAGGCAGTGAAATAGGATGAGATAGCTCAGAACTACAGAATGAGTCATACAAGAAAATGAGAACAGCATCAGATAAAATTCAATACACAGAAATGCAAATTAATACATAGGAAGGAAAAATGGCATGCACACAGTCCATGAATGTCACTGTAACAGATAAGGATGAAGCTGAGAGAGATGCAGGAGCTTCAACACTCAAAATGTTCAACCAATGAAGAGCAACAATCACCAAAACCAATAGAATACTGGATTAGACAGCCAACGCAGGAGAATAGAGTAGAGAGAGTAATGATCAAACTGTACAGAGCTCCAGTGACCACGAATACTCGAGGGAAACGTTTAAACATTGCAGCCAGTGCAGAGAAGCTTGAAGAGCTGGTCCCAAGTGTTAGGGGACTGAGTGATGATGAAAGACATGGGAAGACATTGGCGCTTCAGCCTTCAAAGCAGGCACCTGAGAGTTGATCTTATAGAGGGTTACAAGGTTGTAAATTGTATGGAAAAGGCAACTTAAACTGAGAGTAGAACAAAGGAACCACAGGTTTAAACTGGTAAAAGACAAGTAGAGAATGGATATCATGAAGTTCTTCTTCACACAGAGAGTGATCAGCATATCTAATAGTGGCTTATCTTGTTCTTAAAGCATGAATAAAATACTCTTAATGTGCAGAAAATGCTAAATAGCAAAGGGAAGCGATCCCACGAACAATGGATCTGATCAAAGCTCTGCAGTCCTGCCACATCCAATCATGAATGGTGGTGGACAATTAATCAACTAATGGGGGTAGGAGGCTTCACAAACATCCTCAATGATGGCGGAGTCCAGCACATAGAAACATAGAAAATAGGAGCAGGAGTAGGCCATTCGGCCCTTTGGGCCTGCTCCGCCATTCAAAAAAAGATCATGGCTGATCGTCTAATTCAGTACCCTGTTGCCGCTTTTCCCCCATATCCCTTGATCCCTTTGGCATTAAGAAATATATCGATCTCCTTCTTGAATATATTTAATGATTTCTGTGCAAACGACAAGGCTGAAGCATTGCAACTGTCTTCAACTAGAAGTGCCAAGTGGATGATCCATCTTCATCTCCTCCTGAAGTCCCCAGCATCACAGATGCCAGTCTTCAGCCAATTTGATACACTTCACATGATATTAAAAAATGGCTGAAGGCACTGGATAGAGTGAAGGCTATGGGCCCTGACAACATCCTGGTTGTAACGCTGAACGTTGTGCTTCAGAACGAGCCGTGCACCTTGCCAAGCTGTTCCAGTACAGCAACAACACTGGCATCGACCTGACAATGTGGAAAATTGCCCAAGCTTGTCCTGTTCACAAAAAAACAGGACAAATCCAATCCAGCCAATTACCACCCCGTCAGTCTACTCTCAATCATCAGCAAAGTGATGGTCATTGTCGTCGACAGTGTTAACAAGCAGCACTTACACGCCAATAACCTGCTCAGTGAGGCTCAGTTTGGGTTCTACCAGGACCACTTGCTCTAGACCAGATTACAACCTTGGTCCAAATATGGGCAAAAGAGCTAACTTCAAGAGGTGAGGCAAGAACGACTGCCCTTTGACATCAAGCCAGCATTTGACCGAATATGGCATCAAGGAGCCCTAGCAAAACTGGAGTCAATGGGAATCAGGGGGGGAAACTCTCCATTGGTTGGAGTTATACCTGGCGCAAAGGAAGCTGGTTGTGGTTGTAGGAGGTCAATCATCTTAATTCCAGGACATCACTGCAGGAGTTCCTCAGGATAGTGTTCTAGGTCCAACATCTTCAGCTGCTTCATCAATGACCTTCCTTCCATTATGAGCTCAGAAGTGGCGATGCTTGCTGCCAATTGCAGTGTTCAGCTTCATTTGGAACTCTTCAGATATTGAAGCAGCCCATGTCCATATGCATCAAGACTTGGACAACATTCTGGCTTGGGCTGATATCGAAAAGTAGAATTCACAGCAAAAAGTGCCAGGTAATGATCATTTTCAACAATGAAAATCTAACCACCTCCCCCCACCAACATCATCTTTTGGGTCAGATTCCACATTAACCGGAAATTTAACTGGACCAGCCATATAAATACTGTGGCTACAGGAGCAGGTCAGAGGCTGGGAATTCTGCATCGAGTAACTCAGCTCCTGACTCCCCAAAGACTGTCCACCATCTACAAGGGACAAGTCAGGTGTGTGATGAAATACTCTTCACTTGCCTGGATGGGTGCAGTTCCAAAAACACTCAGGGTGCTCAACACCATCCAGTATAAAGCAGCCCGCTTGATCGGTACCCCATCCACCACCTTAAACATACACTTCCTCCACCATCGGTGGCAGCAGTGTGTCATCTACAAGATGCACTGCAGCAACTCAACAAGGCTCCTTTGACAGAACCTTTGGAACCTGTGAACTCTACCCCTAGAAGGACAAGGGTAGCAGGCACATAGCAGCACCACCACTTCCAAGTTCCCTTCCAAGTCACACACTATCCTGACGTGGAAATATGGAAACATAGAAAATAGGAGCAGGAGTAGGCCATTCGGCCCTTCGAGCCTGCTCCGCTATTCATTATGATCATGGCTGATCATCCAACTCAGTAACCTGTTCCCGCTTTCGCCCCATATCCTTTGATCCCTTTCACCCCAAGAGCTATATCTAACTCCTTCTTGAAAACATACAATGTTTTGGCCTCAACTGCTTTCTGAGGTAGTGAATTCCACAGGCTCACCACTCTCTGGGTGAAGAAATTTCTCCTCATCTCTGTCCTGAAAAGTTTTCCCCTTAGACTATGACCCCTGGTTCTGAACTCCCCCACCATAGGTAACATCCTTCTTGCATCTAGTCTGTCAAGTCCTGTTAGAATTTTATAGGTTTCTAGGAGATCCCCCCTCACTCTTCTGAACTCCAGTGAATATAATCCTAACTGACTCAATCTCTCCTCATACATCAGTCCCACCATCCCAGGAATCAGTCTGGTAAACCTTCGCTGCACTCCCCCGATAGCAAGAACATCCTTCCTCAGATAAGGAGACCAAAACTGCACACAATACTCCAGATGTGGCCTCACCAAGGCCCTGTATAATTGCAGCAAGACATCCCTGCTCCTGAACTCTAATCCTCTCGCTATGAAGGCCAACATACCATTTGCTTTTTTTATTGCCTGTTGGACCTGCATGCTTACCTTCAGCGACCTGAGTACGAGAACACCCAGGTCGCGTTGCATATTCCCCTCTCTCAGTTTAATGTTTATATATCACTTTTCCTTCATGGTCACTGGGTCAAAATCCTGCAGCACTGTGGGAGTACCTTCACTACATGGACTGCAGCGGTTCAAGAAGGTGGCTCACTGCCATCTTCTCAAAAGGAACTAGGGATGAGTAATAAATGCAGGCCTTGTGAGTAAGGCCCACATCCCCAGAATGACTATAAAGGAAAACAAAATGGGAGGCTAAAAGGCATAGTGGACATTGGATAACAAGTTGTATGTTGTAGTGCCACCTCATAAGTGTCGTACTTCAGTTGAAAAAATTATATGCTAGTCAATACGGAGGGGTCTGAATCTGCGACAGGGCTACTAATGTCAGTGATGGGGGATTCAGTATTCATCTAACTAGAGGTTTCAGCAGGTTCAGCATCTGTATAGCATGGTGTACACCTCATAAGTTAATGGTCGTGCCTGAGCATGAATATTAACGTTAACACTTTCCCACCTACAGTTTAACAATTCTTTTTGCTACCTTATCTCTCTTACAGCATCTTTCTGGGTTCTCCTCCTGTCACCATTACTTGTTGTGGTTTTTAATTGTTCTAGATTTTCCTAACACTTCCTTAAAACTGAGAGAACCTTTTTGTGCTTTCCTTGTAACATCTCTCTAAGTCTCTTCTTTGTTTCTAAATATTACATACTCAAGTGCTGTTCAGCAAAAAAGGAAAGACCTGCATTTATCTAGTGCCTTCACAATCTCAGAATGTCCCAAAGCACTTCATAGCCAATGAAATACTTTTGAAGTGTAATCACTGTTGTAATGTAGGAAACGCAACAGCCAATTTGCGCACAGCAAGCTCCCATAATTAGCATGAGATAATGGCCAAATAATCTGTTTCAGGTGTTGGTTGAGGGATAAATAATGGCCAGGACACTGGGGAATTCTCCTGCTGGTTTTCAAATAGTGCCATAGCATCCCTTCCATGCACCTGAGGGCAGATGGGGTCTCATGTTAAACGACAGCACCTCTGATAGTGTGACACTGCCTCCGTACTGGCACTGATATATGAAAGACATTTCATTTAGCTTTGGAGCTTGACCCTCTGATCTATTTTCTAAAATTTTTCTCACCAGTTTGAGGCCTGTAGCTCCAAAAACGCCTTTCTAGAAATCTAATATCTTTATTTAGTAACCCTATACTCATAGTATCACATCTAATTGCATTATTATGATCACTGTTCATTTATCTCTCAATTTCCCAATTAAATTCAGCTTTTCTCTTGGCTGCTCTTCCAACAGATGGTGTCAAGGGGCAGTCCGATGTTAGCTCCATTTACTCACCCCCTATTTAATTATGGTAATCAGGGTGCCCCATAATTATCATCCTCCCTTTCCCTTTGCCCATTTGGTTACTTCAGATAATACCATGCTAATTTTCTTCTCTAGAACACTGTTGCTGGGCTGTACAGTATCTGCTAAACTGTGTTATAGCACATGGAGTACTATTTTAAAACTGCTGGTTAAAGCCAAGCAGGGAACAACAAATAGAGAAAGAAAACTAATCTTCGCCCTTCGTTAACTAGAGGTTATCCAGAACTCTGCTGCCCCCATCCTAACTTACAGCAAGTCCCATTTCCCCTATCACTTCCATGCTCACTGACCTACATTGGCTCCCAGTCTAGCAACACCTCGGTTTTAAAATTCTCATCCTGGTTTTCAAACCCCTCCACAGCCTCATCCATCCTGATCTCTGTAATCTCCTCCAGCCCAGCAACCCTCCGATAGATCTTCGTTTCTCCAACTCTGGCCTCTTGTGCAATCCCAGTTCCTTTGCTCACCATTGGTGGCTGTACTTTGAGCTGTCTGGGCCCTAAGCGCTTGAATTCCATCCCAAAACCTCCGCCTCTACATCTCTCTTCCTGAAAGACGCTCCTTATAAACTACCTCTTTAACCAAGCTTTTGGTCACCTGTCCTAATGTCTCCTTCTTTGGCTTGGTGTCAATTTTTGCCTGACTATGCTCCTCTGAGTGCCTCGGGATGTTTTAGTATATTAAAGACACAATGTAAGTGCATGTTGTTGTTAAGTTTGAAAGAATAACCACAGTTAAATAGTTCTTAAAGTCGAATTAGATAGTTTGTACCACCACAGATTTCTATCGTCAGCAAAGAGGAGTTCCCTGATGAGGATTTTCCGTACTTTGGTCTTCGCTCTTAGACGGGCAAGGTTGAACAACCTGCCACCTGATCTTGTGTGGAGGAAAATTCCTTCTTCTGAAGACTTGAACGCATGTGAGAGCAGCAGTGAGAAGAAGATCCCAAACAGTGTAGCTGCAAGAACACAGCCCTGTTTCACGCCACTCAGGATAGGAAAGAGGTCTGATGAGGCGCCGCAATGCTGAATTGTGCCTTTCATATTGTCATGGAATAAGGTGATGATACTTAGTAGCTTTGGTGGACATCCGATCTTTGCCTGTAGTCTGAAGAGACCATGTCTGCTGATGAGGTCAAAGGCTTTGGTAAGATCTATGAAAGCAACGTAGAGGGGCATCTGTTGTTCATGGCATTTCTCCTGTAACAGGTGAAGGGAGAACAGCTTGTCAATGGCGGATCTCTCTGCTCGAAAGCCGCACTGTGCCTCGGGTAGACATGCTCAGCCAGCTTCTGGAGTCTGTTTAAAATGTCTCGAGTGAAGACCTTCCCCACTATGCTGAGCAGAGAAATTCCATGGTAGTTGTCGCAGTCACCGCGGTCACCCTTGTTCTTATTGAGGGTGATGATATTGGCATTGCACATGTCCTGTGATACTGCTCCCTCATCCCAGCACAGGCAAAGCAGTTCATGGAGTGCTGAGAGTATAGCAGGCTTGGCACTCTTGATTATTTCAGGGGTAATGCCGTCATTTCCAGGGACTTTTCCACTGGCCAGAGAATCAAATGGCATCACTGAGTTCCGATTTTGTTGGCTGTTCGTCCAGCTCATCCATGACTGGCAGAGACTGGGCAGCATTGAGGGCGGTATCAGTGACAACATTTTCCCTGGAGTACAGTTCTAGGTAGTGCTCAACCCAGCGGTCCATTTGCTTGCATTGGTCAGTGATCGTTTCCCCTGCTGCATTAACATCCCACACAAAAGAGTGTCTGCAGAGACTCATCGACAGGATTGCGGCTGCCTGCAACGAATTTGGCCTAACCATCAGCCTCAAGAAAACGAACATCACAAGACAGGATGTCAGAAACGCTCCATCCATCAAAATCGGCGACCACGCTCTGGAAGTGGTTCAAGAGTTCACCTACCTAGGCTCAACTATCACCAGTAACATGTCTCTCGATGCAGAAATCAACAAGCGCATGGGTAAGGCGTCCGCTGTTATGTCCAGACTGGCCAAGAGAGTGTGGGAAAATGGCACACTGACATGGAACACAAAAGTCTCAGTGTTTCAAGCCAGTGTCCTCAGTACCTTGCTCTACGGCAGCGAGGCCTGGACAATGTATGTCAGCCAAGAGCGACATCTCAACTCATTCCATCTTCGCTGCCTCCAGAGAATCCTTGGCATCAGGTGGCAGGACCGTATCTCCAACACAGAAGTCCTCGAGGTGGCCAACATCCCCAGCATATACACCCTACTGAGACAGCGGCGCTTGAGATGGCTTGGCCATGTGAGCTACATGGAAGATGGCAGGATCCCCAAGGACGCATTATAGAACAAGCTCATCACTGGTATCAGACCCATCGGCCGTTCATGTCTCCATTTTAAAGACGTCTGCAAACGCGAAATGAAGTCCTGTGACATTGATCACAAGTCGTGGGAGTCAGTTGCCAGCGATCACCAGAGCTGGCGGGCAGCCATAAAGGCGGGGCTAAAGTGTGGCGAGTCGAAGAGACTTAGCAGTTGGCAGGAAAAAAGACAGAAGTGCAAGGAGAGAGCCAACTGTGTAACAGCCCCGACAACCAATATTATCTGCAGCACCTGTGGAAGAGTCTGCCACTCTAGAATTGGCCTTTATAGCCACTCCAGGCGCTGCTTCATAAACCACTGACCACCTCCAGGTGCTTACCCATTGTCTCTCGAGACAAGGAGGCCAAAGAAGGAGATTTCTACCATGAGATGCATGTGAATTTCCTCATTGTGATGTGTGATTTTGAATCTATTACTGGATCATTAATTATGCAGTAAGAGAAGATACCATTCTCTTCTTATATTAAAAGAGAAATTTCATCTTTAAACTTTCAGGTAATTGTGAGATCTAATAAGTATGAAATGAGAATAAATACCAAACAGGACAGAAATTCATGGGCTCCCTGCTACAGGCTCTTTGAGGTCACAGCATGAGCCTGAACCAGGAGGCCCACAGCCAGCCCCAGAATTGAGCATTGGCACTGCAGTATTAATTGGAAGAGCTGCTGGTGCTTGTCGGGACCCCACAGGCAGCTCGCCCATTGGACGGAATGAAATTCAGGCCACAGGCCTTACCAGTTGTGGCCGGAAGTTCAGTCCTGAGGAGGGAGTGGAGTGGGAATGGGGATAGGGCCAACTGGGATAATTGGCAGTCGGTGGGTGGGGTAGTGGTGGTGGAGGCACTCCTGCTCCTCCTGGCTGAACAGCAATGTTTATTCTTTATTTAAAATCTTGCCACTCAGCAATCACTGATGAATTTCGAGCAGAGCACAAACTGACTTCTGGTGCCTTCTCTCACCAAAGGTACAGCCAATTACTTCTTGAACCCACTCATACGGTCCTTCTCAAAGGACTGATTTGGCCAAATCATTAAATATATTCAAGAAAGTGTTTGATATAGTCCTTAGGGCTAAAGGGATCAAGGGATACGGGGAGAAAGCGGGAACAGGGTACTGAGTTTGGATGATCAGCCATGATCGTATTGAAGGGCGGTGCAGGCTTGAAGGGCCGAATGGCCTACTCCTGCTCCTATTTTCTATGTTTCTATGACTGCCTGAGAATTTATTCCACAAGTCATTGGGTGAACATATCCTAAGTCATTCCCTTCTTACTCTTAAACCCATAGTCTCCGCAATTGCTGAATTCCAGCTCCACCCTGGTCGGCCAAGAATCTTGGCCACTGACTGTTCAGACCGTTGGCCATGTCTCAGGGACAGTGTTGTTTTAATAATGTTGGTGGGTGGCCCACACCTTTAGAGTGATCTAAACCAAGTATCCATTTCCAGGGGAAAATTGGAGCAGTGGTCTGCTGCTTCAACACAGGGAAACCAGACCTCCTTAAAAGGGCCGAAGAGGAAATCATTTTTGAAGATTATTCCCCACAGCAAAACCAGTGTTAGCATTAATAGATGATCAATATCTTCTGGGATTGATTACTTTTCTTCTGTCAGATATTTGAGGCCTTTGGAATCCATGGAAACCATGCCTAATCTGAACAGGTATAGGATCACAGGGTTTATGAGTTACATGCTAGCCAGAATTCATCAGGAAACTCCCAAACACCTCCCCCAAACTACTGCTGGGGCATGGGGCAGGCAGGAGGGAGTGGTGGTACAGATAGTAGTGTCCATCCTGTACCCACATTGGGATTTCAGACACAGCTCTAAATGGACAGAATCCTGAGCGATCAGAGTATCATCCCAGATTCCTGCCACTGCCTTCCCAATGGTTGACCAGCTAAATTTCACCCACCCCTACCTGATGAATTTCAGGCCCCTAATTCCTAACTTGCATTGGCCTGGCTTCCCCTTTGCCAGAGTGAGCCAGTTAATGGGGTCAGATTTGGCAATTCCAATCAGAATTTTGACGACTTGGATTCATTCACCTTGAGCGAGGCAATAAGGCTAATCTACTGACATGCTCACACAAACACACACTCACGCATTCACACACACACACACACACACACTCACTCTCTCTCACACAAACATTCATTCACTCACACACAAACAAACAGACCGACACCAGCAACAACTTTGCTCTCCCGCATTCTTGTGAATTATCAGTAGGTCGCACCATGAGATTATCCAAATGCAACACAAAATGGACAACCTCTAATGTGGCTGATCCAAACACAGGGGCATTAAAGTCTTAAAGTGCCAAACACCAAACAACTCTAAAAGAATGGGAATGAAAGGTGAAAGATAGAGGCAGACACTGAGTGTAGAAAATGGTTCTGAAGGGCACTGAGAGAACACACACACCCACAGACACTGTAAATATGGACTGAAATGATGTAACTGATCAATTTTCAGCTGCATACCATGACTACAGTTATGTCTGCTATGATAATGTACATAAGGCATGATATATTAAAGTTGAATTGGCCACTGTTGGATTTGCTAGCTTGATCTTTGTGGGAACACAAGGGTTATGGGAATGAAAAATAGTGAGGAAAACCTGGGCAATTCACTGTGTGCTGCATTCCTAAGACAAAATATAGTCAGTAAATGACCAAAGACTTGTAAATACAAGAAAGCAGGATATGGGTAATAAAATGAAGTCTGTAATTATAAGAAAGGATATGGCCAATAAAATGACCAAAAGCCTGTAATTATCAGAAATCAGGTACAGGATCTGTTCTCATTGCAAACATTCCAAGGGTACAAATACCTATGATTATCAAAACGGAGTGACTCCTGACAACGCAGAGTATGCGCAGAGCGATCGCAGATGTCATCAGTGCGTGCAAACATTTGCCAGCTTATTTGTATGAATGTGTGCACGCGCATGGACATCACCCCTCAATGGCCGTCTATATTCACCCGAACAGTACCCTGCTCCCTCTCACCATCCCTACTTCAATCGCCACTTCACCCCGTTCGATCCCCGCCACGCCTCTGCCTTCCCTCAGCCACTCGCTCCCCTCGCCCGCTTTCCTCCCCCCCAGCTACTCGCCCCACTAGCTGCTCCTCCCCCTTGGCTACTCACTCCAGGCCGCCCCACTTTCCCCCTCTCAGCCACTCGCTCCCGCCCTCGACGGTTTCTTCACCCCACCCTCCTCCCCACCAGCCGTTTCCCCCCTCAGCCGCTTGTTCCAGACCTTGCCACTGCTCTCCCCCCACCACTCTGAGATGGGGGGGGGGGCGGGGAAGAGAAGTAGGGAGTGAGCGGCCGGAGAGTGAAGTGGGGTGGGGGGAGTGAGGAGCCGGAGGTGGGGTTGAGGGGCGGAAGGGTGCGGTTAGGCCGAATCCAGTGGCTAAGGGAAGGCAGCGGGGAGCTAGCGGCAAGAAGACAGGTGCAGGAGGGAGTGGGGGACTATTGGGGATGGGATGGAGGCGGTGATGGCAGCCATTGAGGGGATTTTCAGGTTGAATTTGTTTTTTGTGATAAAGCCATCTCTAATCTTGGCAGCTGCCTGAAACATCGCAGGCAGTGACATTTCAGTGGAAGAGGCCGCATTTGTGCAGATGCCAGTACTGCGCCACCTGGAGGCTACGTTGTCAGAAAACACAGCCTTATCAAAATACTGGCAGGTTGAACCTCATTAAGGGAATCTTGTAACTTCTTCTGGTTCATTTTAGTCAGGGGAGCGAGGAACCTTGAAACCTCTGAAGGAGGACACCTGGGTGATTGAGAGAGGGACAGTCATTCACAGCATGATTGGCAGCAGAGGCTGACTATTTTCTCCTTATTACTAGAATTTGCTAGGGACTCTGTCCATAAGAGGTAACATCACCCTTGACCACTCACAGAGCTGACCATGCAGGCAGTAATCAATCCCTGATCATCACAGGTTCTGAACACATGTACAGAGGGGTATAAGAAAAGCGTACCTTCCTTTGCTCCTCGTTGTACAGCCAGACACGTTGGCCAATGCGTCAGACCAGCGATCCAGGTGTGAACAGAGACTAGAGGGGACCAGCTGGGCTGGGTAAGAGAAAAGCTCGAGTATCATTCAGGGAACGTGCAACTGTTTAGTCTCCTGGTTGAGTTAAAGCTGGAGGGGGAAGTGCCAGTTTTCTGTGGTTGGGTTAAAAAGATTGCAGAGCAAGGCCGGGGACTGTGTGGAAGATTCAACTTTGTGGAAATCATCCAGACAACTGGATGTGTAAACCTATGATCTCATAGTTTAAGTAAGACAGGCCAATTGTCCTGTGGATTGGGAAGATTCAGCTTCTGTGGTGAATTTATAAAATGAAGACACAACTGAATTGAAAGAGGTCAGCTTGTGAGTTTTGTTTTCCATTGATAGATCCTGCATGGTGTTATTTGCCTGTTTATCAGCTATCAGTGTGCTATTCATATCCTTGTCATTTTGAAGCATAGTTCAATAAAGTTAGTGTGGGAATTTTGTCATCCTATACCTTTGCCAGTGTCATTATTTATCCCATTATTTATCAATTCTGAATCCTCAGCAAATGGAACGAAGTATGGGGTTGTACGGGCAGTGAGATGGGGATAGAGGAAAAGATATTGATCACGCACAGTGATTGATCATGCATGGAAAGACCCTATCACTGACCCCAGTGATATCGTGCACGAGGGAAGAGTGAGGATCAATCCTGGATATAAGGGAGTCCCTTTCCATTATCTGGCACTGCAGTCGGGATAGCCCGGCCAGCTAATGGAAGAAGATCATTGATCAGTGGGAACTTGGTGAGATTAAAGATACATGTCATGCAGGCCCCCATCTGCCAAGAATTATTAATTTCGCTGCATGGACATTAAATTTCAAATTGTTGCTGGGAAGAAGAAAAGGCCTGTTACAAGGACTGCCAGACCTTGGCTGGAAACAAGACATCTGCATATTAACAGACAGTGCTTGAAAGCATAAGGCAATCTACAAAGCCAGAAGTGGTTATACCAGTCAGTCACATGACTACCCTTCTGGCCAACTTGGAGAGTTTTAAATTGTAGAGACAGTGTTTGAACTGGAAGAAAGTTGTTTGCTCCTGGATTGAAAAGACCTCTCCTGGCTGGCTCGCCAAAGCCTCTCCTGTCGGCTCCCATCTCTTTCTCATGGAACTCAAAAACCCACTTAAGGCACGTGCACCCCAAGAGAGAAAAGTCTCCTACAGTGAACAAGGTTTAAGAAGAATACTGGGCCCCAACAAAAAGCAAGATCCACCTACAATCAAGGACTCTACAGTGTGCTCGAAGCACAGTCGCAAAAAACCCTCTTCAGAGATTGTCTCAAAACTTTTCCAGTTTATTTCTTCTGCTCTTTTCTGTCTCTATCTGCATGTGCATATTGTGTGTGCATGCTAGCGAGGGCGCATCGTGTATTCATAGGCATTAACTGAATTAGAGTTTAAGTTTAATCAAATTTCACTTTTCTTCTTTAAATCTGAGAAAGCCTGTTGTGCTGGTTTCTTTGCCTTATAATTGGAAAGCGGTGAACAAGGATTCACTAAGGGGGAGCTAAAAACACAGTGTTACAGTAAGGCCAGGTGAAGGCTAAAAGGGAACCCTAGACCTCTTTCTCACCTGGTCGTAACACACTGAACAGGTGACAGTCTGTGGGCATCATTTGTAACACTGATTTTACAGTAATACTCGCTGGGATTTTATTGCTACTTTACTGGAATTTTAAGTAATCTACGTGTAATCTTTAATCTTGTAGGGCATGTTTAATGTTTTTGAAAGCCATACAGAGTAAAGCTTAAGTTACTCCATCGGACCCATGGGTGTTGGCATTTATTTCCCTATCGGGTCACATCCATGGTTAAGTAGGACTAGACGTGTGAATAATGATGTTTAAGGTGTCACACACACAACACACAAACACAACACACACACAAACACAACACACACACAAACACAACACACACACACACAAAGTTACCTTAATGAAGGGTGCCTTTTTGTGGAATTCTGAAACAAACTCTTGTCCCTGTGATAGACAGCAAAATTAAAAGAAAAATGAGAGAAAGAAAATAAATCCCTATTAACACAAAAAGGAATGTCTCTCACATCGATTGAGAAATTAACAGTGAACATGTTTAATGGAACGGGTTGAAAATTAAGCCTGTCTGATAGTGGCCTCATTCCTATCATGGAAGGGGAAAGATTTAGTGTAGCCCAGAGCCTTTAAAAAGCATACAGGATCACAAGTACTGAGCTGACAGCTCCTAACCTCTTTGCTCTTGGGTCCAGTCTCACTGGACAATGAACACTCAGAAGATCCGTGCTGATTGATGAGCCTTTCTGTGCTGCCAGTGCCTATCTACATAAGGACATAAGAACTAGGAGCAGGAGTAGGCAATTCAGCCCCTCGAGCCTGCTCTGCCATTCAATACGATCATGGCTGATCTCATCTCGGCCTCAACTCCACTTTCCTGCCCATTCTCCATAACCCTTCAACCCTTTACTAATTAAAAATCTGTCTATCTCCTCCTTTAATTTACTTAATGTCCCGGCATCCACTGTACTCTGGGGTAGCGAATTCCACAGACTCACGACCCTTTGAGAGAAGTAATTTCTCCTCATCTCTGTTTTAAATCTGCTGCTCCTTATCCTAAAACTATGACCTCTCGTTCTAGATTACCCCACCAGAGGAAACATCCTCTCTACGTCTACTTTGTCAATCCCCTTAATCATCTTTTATACCTCAATTAGATCTCCTCTCATTCTTCTAAACTCTAGAGAGTAAAGGCCTAAACTGCTCAATCTCTCTTCATAAGACAAACCCCTCATCTCTGGAATCAATCTAGTGAACCTCCTCTGAACTGCCTCCAATGCAACTACATCCCTCCTCAAGTAAGGGGACCAAAACTGTACGCAATACTCCAGGTGCCGTCTCACTAATGCCTTGTACAGTTGCAACAACACTCCCTACTTTTATACTCTAGTCCATTAGCAATAAATGCCAAAATTCCATTTGCCTTCCTTAATACCTGCTGCACCTGCATACTAGTTTTCTGTGATTCATGCACGAGGACACCCATATCCCTCTGCACCGAAGCACTCTGAAATTTCTCTCCATTTAGATAATAATTTACCTTTCTATTCTTCTGACCAAAATGGATAACCTCACACTTATCCACGTTAAACTCCATCTGCCAAATTTTAGCCCATTCACCTAACCTACCTATATCCATTTGTAAATTTCTTATTTCTTTATTGCAACTTACTGTCCCACCAATTTTAGTGTCATCAGCAAATTTGGCTATAGTACCTTCTATCCCTGCATCCACGTCATTAATATTGATTGTAAATAGTTGGGGCCCAAGGACCGAACCCTGTGGCACCCCACTAGTTACATCTTGCCAACCATCTTTTCCAGTTTAATCAACACCAATCACTTAGCCAGGAAGATCCCTTTGCTTAGTTGTCTGTAACTGTTTAAATCAAAACCAGACGAAATGGCCTCACAAAGACTGCCTACTCCAGAAAGTGCCTTATAAAGGAGGAATGTCATAGTCTCAATTATTTCCTAAAGTGTTTGGGGTCAAAACATGTGATGAGATATCTCATCATTGGCAGCAAAATGGTCAAGGAGCTTACTAGGTGTACATGAAGCTCCCAATCCCAATATCCCTGTTCATTTGACAAAGATGTGGACAGATTGTGTTAGCCCATTTCAAACTGAGACTTCATTATTTCTTAAAGTAACAGAGGAAAATATGAAGAAAAACAAGGAATGGATAAAATAATATTCTCTTTTCTGTGATTGAGGAAGATTACATATATTGAGGTAGGTTTTCTATACACATTTACTTGCAGAAAAACAGCCTATTACAAATCGCTTGCTTTTTCTTCATAGTCATAAAGATATAGAATTTAGACCAAACATAAAAAACTTGCTAATACGTTTAATACTTTAAATAAATCTGCTTTTAAAACTGCCTTTTATAACTAAAACTCTCATCAGATACCTGTGCCCAAAGCATAATCCTGCTTCCAAAGGCAAACCCTCAACATCTGAGAACTGAAACTCCTGGGCTGAATTTTTCAGCTTACCTGTAAGTCTTGACGCTGTGGACAAAAGTGGGAGGTGAGCCCACTTCAGCGGGTGACAGGACCTTGGGGCAACGTTTTGCTGCCGCCGGCCAATTAACAGGCCACCATCAGAGTCACCGTCCAATTGAGGATGGCCACCTGCTCCCCGGGTGCTGCCGGCCCACTCAGAAGTGATCAAAAATGGGGAACTAGTAAATGTACACTGTCTTTATATCCACTGTCAGAGAGCTTCAGGCTATAGAATGGTCAATCAACATAGACTTCATAGGTACCCAGGTGGCCCCCTCTCCCGGAAGCCTGTCTCCAATCATTCAGACACCTCTGGGATAAAGTGGGCTGTGAGTCTTCCCTCACTTGCTATCCAATGGACTGAGAGAGCTTCCAATCCCTGCAGCTAGCCCCAATGTCACCTATCCACTCAACTGCCGTTACACATCAGAGAAGAAACAAACCCAAAGTCATGCTGTTTATAAGGACAGGATCCAGTGATGTCAGAATCCTCTTGATCTGACCTGAACACAGAGTCTAAAGTGTTAACAAAACCTTCCTCAAAGGTGCTCCTTCACTTGTGACCAGGAGAGGTGCTTCTTCATTGATAGGAATGTCATAAACTCTTCCTTCCAGTGAGTTTTGGCAACACTTTCTTTTGGTGTACAGTGTTACAAGATTATTTTTTGAAGATTTTCATTTTTACTTGCCTCATGTAAATCTTCCTTAATTTACTCAATCTGAGCACCTTCCATTGTTCCTCTTCAAGAAAGGGAGTGGCAGCAGGACACTCCCAGAATTCTCAGTGTTTATGAAAGTGACCTATTCCCTTGACTGGAGCTCAACACATCAAGATCGGCCAGCGTTTGAAGTCATTTCAATAGCAAAGCTACCAGGAGACAGCAAAAGGGTGGAAATGGTGGAAAGACAAAGAGAAGCAGCAATGGAAGCAGGAAGGAGGTAGACCAGGACTGGATCCATTGTGAAATAGTCAGATGTGCTCTTTGTTCGCTGAACTACTGGACAGGTTTTGGTATTTGTGAAGAGACATAGGATCTGGAGTAGGCTTTTCAGCTTATTGAACCTCTTCCACCATTCAATCAGATCACAACTGCTCTGTGCCTCAACTCCATTATTCCATCTTTGATTAATATCCCTTCGTCTCCACTCCTAAATAGCCTGGCCCTAATTTTAAGGAATGCCCCCTTGTTCTGGATTTCCCCCACCAGAGAATTCAGTGGAGAAGGCCCTCAATAGCACCATCCCAGCAGGCCATGGACAATTACAGGCACATCTCGAGCACCGATGTTCATTTAGACCAGTAACTCCAGCCCCTGCTGCCATCTAGGGAGTGAGGGAGTCCCTAGTTCCTTCCCTCCTACCCGAGAAACGATGTTCAGTCCCCTCTGGACTGATTATAAAGGGGACAGATACTTAAATAAAAAAAGTCATCTGCCCTGATCTAGCCATTGCACCCTTCAGCTGGCCACTATATCTCATTTAAGAGGTACAGTGCTGTACAATTGTAATCCAGGGGCCAGGACTAATAATCCAGACAACAGGCATTCAAATCCCATCTTGAAGTCAATGGGGAGCAATATAAAGTGAGCTGCTGACTCGCTATCATCCATTTTACACCATCCCTCAAAGTCAAAATCCAGGTCAAAGAAACTATTTCCTCTGGGGGAAGAGTCCAAAACAAGGGGGCATAATCTTAAAATTCAAACCAGGTCATTCAAGAGTGAAATTAGGAAGCTTTTTATTTAATACTTTCATGTGGATGTGGGCGACGCTGGCAAGGCCAGCATTTATAGCCCATCCCTAATTTCCCTTGACAACCAAGTGGCTTGCTAGGCCATTTTGGAGGGCAGTTAAGAGTCAACCACATTGCTGTGGAATCACATGTAGGCCAGACCAGGTAGGTAGGGCAGATTTCCTTCCATAAAGGACACTAGTGAACCAGATGGGTTTTTAGGACAATTAATGATAGTTTCATACTGAGACTAGCTTTCAATTCCAGATTTTTTTTCAAGTAATTCATTAAATTTGAGTGAATTTAAATTCCATAGGCTTCTGTGGTGGCATTTGAACTTGTGTCAGCAGGGCATTAGCCTGGACCTCTGGATTACTAGTTCAGTGGCATTACCACGACACCACCATCGCCCTCAAAGGGTCGTGGAAATCTGGAACTCTGTCCGTTAAACGGCAGTGGATGCCGGTTGGCAGACAGGAAACAAAGAGTAGGGATAAATGGGTCTTTTTCTGAATGGAGGCAGTGACTAGTGGGATACCGCAGGGATTGGTGCTAGGTCATCAGCTATTCACAATATACATTAATGATTTAGATGAGGGAACTAAATGTAATATCTCCAAATTTGCAGATGACACAAAACTGGGTGGGAGGGCGAGTTATGAGGAGGATGCAGAGAGGCTTCAGGGTGATTTGGACAAGTTGAGTGAGTGGGCTAATGCATGGCAGATGCAGTATAATGTGGATAAATGTGAGGTTATCCACTTTGGTAGCAAAAACAGGAAGGCAGATTATCTGAACAGCTATAAACTGAGAGAGGATAATATGCAGCGAGACCTGGGTGTTCTCGTACACCGTTTGCTGATGGTAAGCATGCAGGTGCAACAGGAGGTAAAAAAGGCAAATGGTATGTTGGCCTTCATAGCGAGAGGATTCGAGTACAGGAGCAGGGATGTCTTGCTACAATAATACAGGGCCTTGGTGAGGCCACACCTGGAATATTGTGTGCAGTTTTGGTCTCCTTATCTGAAGAAGGATGTTCTTGCTATAGAGGGAGTGCAGCGAAGGTTTACCAGACTGATTCCTGGGATGGCAGGACTGACGTATGAGGAGAGATTGAGTCGGTTAGGATTATATTCACTGGAGTTCAGAAGAGTGAGGGGGGATCGCATAGAAACCTGTAAAATTCTACCAGAACTTGACAGGGTCGATGCAACAAGGATGTTCCCGATGGTGGGGGAGTCCAGAACCAGGGGTCATAGTCTAAGGATACGGGGTAAACCTTTCAGGACTGAGATGAGGAGAAATTTCTTCACCCGGAGAGTGGTGAGCCTGTGGAATTCGCTACCACTGAAAGCAGTTGAGGCCAAAACATTGTATGTTTTCAAGAAGGAGTTAGATATAGCTCTTGGGGCGAAAGGGATCAAAGAATATGGGGCGAAAGCGGGAACAGGTTACGGAGTTGGATGATCAGCCATGATCATAATGAATGGCGGAGCAGGCTCGAAGGGCCGAATGGCCTACTCCTGCTCCTATTTTCTATGTTTCTATGCTGGGAGATAATTGAAAGTTTCTAAATGAGCTCGATAGACTGTTAGGTATGGAGTTGAGGTAAAGATCAGCCATGATAAATTGAATGGCATAACAGGCTTGAGGGAATAAATGGCCTTCTCCTGTTCTGATGCTACTATGTTCCTAAGGGTAAGTGAACTGCTCAAATTGCAGTTGCTCTATAAAAGATGCATTGCTTAGAGGAATTGTAAGGTATTCTGATATGACCGACTCTACCGAAGGTGACAGCTATCTTATTGCTTAGTCAAAGCCAGCCTGTGACAATTCCTGCTGGGTTTAACATGGGGTCACATGGAAAGTTCCCCATCACCTGAAAATGTCTTGTTACTGTTACAATGACTGTCTGTGCTATTCATGGGTCAGAGAGCAGTGTGGAGCAGCAGCCACAGTTCCTCAGTGATCCAATGCTGCTAAGTCGCTGTTTGGGGGATGAGTCCCATCACCAATACAGTACTGAAGATGTTAGTCAGGCTCATTAAGGCAATAGGTACTTAGAAAGAAGGAAAGACTTGCATTTATATAGCGCCTTTCATATCTTCAAGACATCCCAACGTGCTTTACAGCCAATGAAATACTTTTGAAGTGCAGTGTAGTCCCGTTGTAATGTAGGAAATGCACAGCAAGATCCCGCAAACAGCAATGGGATAATGTCCAGATAATCTGTTTTCGTGATGTTGGTTGATGTGTAACACATTGGCCAACATACCGGGGAGAACTCCCCTGTTCTTCCTCGAAACAGAGACATCGGATCTTTGATGTCCACCTAAGAGGGGAGACAGCACCTTCAACAGTGCAGCACTCCCTCAGTACTAAACTAGGATAAAAGGCTGAATTTAAACTTAAATAAGGGCAGGATTGGATCAGGTGGGGGGGGGGGGTTAAAGTCTAAAAAATGTGTTTCCTGACCCAGATCAGCCTCCGAGCCCCCCATTTCCAGCTTTAACTCAGACCGGAAGGTGGGCATGTGACCAATCTGATCCAGGGGCGCAGGTTGCTTCTTTAAATATGACAATGAGGCTGTGAGACTCACTGTTAGGCCAGTTTGAAATGTTGTCTGCTGGCGGCAGGTTTCCTGAGCATCGGGCGAGAGCAGAGGACTTGCTGGATTCAGGAGCAAAGTGTCTTCACACCTACCTCCTGGATCCAGGTGCCTGCCAGTGAAGTCTTTGCAATTGGGCACTCCCCTCCCCCATCAACAACCCTCCCCCACCTCCCCAACCTTTCAATCCCATCATGAGGCCTCCAAGCTCGGACTCCACCCTCACCCCCGAGGCATCCGATCACCCGCCCCCCCACCCCCTCCTCCACCACCCTGGCCTCTCAACTCTGACCCCCACCAACAAGGCCCCTGACCTCCTGCCCCACTCTAATCCCCAACCTCCCAGCCATGTTCCGGCTGCTGCAGCCATCACGAACCAGCTCCTCACCCGACTGCAGATGCAGCCTATCAATCAGGCTGGCATTGGGGCTGGGAACCAATCAGCGACGTCGGTTGACACGCTGTGAAGAGTTAAAGCTCCACAGTGAGTGAGAGAATCCTGAATTGTGGGTTCCCTGCAACTTTTTGACTGATCCACTCCCTGTGGATAGTTAAGCAAAAACTCCCCTCTCCCCAACCCCAAGTTTCGAGTGGAGCCTGAACCTAAAATGGTTGAGTGAGGAGTAAGAGTGCTACCCACTGAGCCAAGGCTGACACTGAAATCTAAAGCACACATTTCATCTACTGGAGGTGAAAATCAACTCCTGTAAGGGGGAGAAACAGGGGGTAGTGGGTTGGTCACCTGTTATAATCCCCCCCGATTTTACTTTCCAGTGAAATCTCGATGCCCAGGGGCACACAGACTACACACTGCGTGCACACACTGGCGGACTGGCTCCCTGAAAGTGTGCAGGATTCTTACGGGAAAATGGGAGCAGTGATAATAGTGTCACAAAACTACTCATTGGGGTGCTGGGGATATCTCTCCATTCCACTGAGAGTGGGATTCTTGACTGTGCTTTTCTCCTGTTCTAACCATCAGGGGGCCTAAAGTCAATGATCACATCCCACAGTTGCTCTGGCTGAGACCCATTAACTCAGTAGCAATTAGAGACTGATGACAGGCCTCTCCTGACCCAGCATCACAGGGTACAGTCCATTACCAACTGCATCATCGGAGCTGCCTTTCGGCTCTTTATCTTCAGCAGCAGGAATTGCAGATGAGGCAGATGGCTGATCTCTTTGTTTAAGTCATTATGTTTTATCAGCCGTGTTAAAGAATTATCAAATCAGGCAACCAACCTCAAGTCGACTCACTGATAATCCACAGCTGCCTGCACAAAAGTAACAGTCCGCTCATGTCTTCAGGTGAAGTGACACTGCTTGGTTTCATACAAGGTTCTCTCATTGATACAAATAATGGCCATGAATTTATAGATAACTCTGAACGATGAGGTGAAATGTTCTGACCAGTCAATGTGAGTTACAAAATAATGAAAGATTAGGGGGGTAAAGTTAACTCTGGGCAATACTGTAAAATACAAAAGATAGAGTTAACTGTTAATAAACTCCACGCCATTATTCTCTCCAAAAGGGCAGCAGAAAGGAAACTCGGGCATGGATATGCTGGCTGGCTAATTCAATATGACCTGCTTTACACTACTGCACAAAGTCAAATCTACCTCAGGAATTTTAAAATTAAACATGCTTAATTTCCAATTACTTTTAGTGTCAATGTCTGCTTGCTACTCAGTGCAGTGACAATGAGGATTAAGTATCATATCCACCCTTCTGCATGTGCTAATGGAACAGAGCGAAGTGTTCGAACTAAACCATTGTGTAACAGTGAGAGCGACTGAAACAGCATCTGCTATGGGGACCTGTGCTATCTGCTTAGGGGCAGCGGGGAACACAGGGACCTTACTGTACAAATTGTGAATCAAAATATGGTAATAATCTAAATAAACAGCCTGCTTAGCACAGATTCCAGGTTAGTGAATAAATATACCTTGCAGTAAGGGACTGGACGTCACCACGACAGCCAGAGCAGAAGATCAAGTCTCAGGATGATTCTCAATCTCTGCTGGAGTTAACTAATCTTATTCCACTCAATCCAGTTCTACTGTCCACTTATCACCGTGCTGACAATCTGTACTCTGTAGTCATCTGTTTGTGATATTCAGGGCCTCTATGATATAGCTACATGGATATAGTGCAAACATCACTGTTTATACTGTAATTAAGCCTCTGCCACTGGTGGTATGCTAATGGTGTGACTGTCCCCTGATCCCGCAAACTCTGGTGGGGTCAACGCATTAGGGGTCACTAGCAGGTGCACCATGGCATTTATGCTGGAACAGATGGGTTGCAGTTTCTCAGGAGAGAGAATGAGATAAATGAGACAGGGGGAGATATTGGGGGCAGGGGGGACAGAGGTGAGGGGAGTAAAATAGGTCAGGGGAAAAGATTGGCAGAGAGAGAGCGAGAGAGAGTGGCGAAACAAAGGCAGAGATCGGGGAAGAGTGAGATAACAGTGAGAAGGAAGAATTGAGGGAATGAAGACCCCATAACCTTTTCCCCAAAGCATCAACATCACGAAAACACTTGCACTACTCTCAGATGCCATGAACCCACTTTATTCACACCTTAGCACCAATCTCTGATTGCTATCTCACACTTGCACATTGTCCCCACATCTCTTACCCTTTGTTTTTTTCCTCTCACTCCCAGTCCTCTCTATCCCACCACTTGCCCCCCACCCCCAACCCACTAGGATCACTAGTGAAAGAAAAGAAATTATATAGCACCTTTCACCAAACACGGAGATAAATGACTAATTAACCTGCTTTGGTGATGCTGGGAAGAAATATTAACCAGGACACCAGGAGAGCTCCTGAGAGGGCAAATGAAACTTTGGTTTAACATGCACCTCTAACAGTGCAGTACTCCCTCAGTACTGCACTAAAACATCATCCTGGACTTTGTGCTCAAGTCTCTGGAGCGGCACTTGAACCAACGATTGTCTACTCAGAGACTAGAATGCTACCACTGAGCCAAGGCTGACACCGTGCCAATCATCCGCCATTTCCCACACTTTCCTAACACTTTCTGTTACTCCCACTCTGAACGACATTGCATTCCTGTCCTCTCCCATTCACCATTTCCTCTGACTACTTCCTGTCCAACTACCAAATTCTCCCCCATTCCCACATTGTCCTACCACCTTTTGCTCCTCCCACCCTTAATGATCAGCCCTTGCCAACACAATAGTACCAAGCTGCAACAACTCCCCATTCAACCAAATCCAACAACAACCTCCCCCACCCAATACCAAACACAGCATGTCATCTGTAAGAATATCTAAACCCAGGAGCCCTCCCCCACTCTGCATTATTACTGCACACATCCTCCCTACTTAGAACTGGCAACATCTACCCATCACCTTCCTGTGTAATGTGAGAGTTTTAACAAAAGGTAACAAAGCAATGTTAAACGCACAGGTTAAGGGAAATATAATAATCAAGGTCATTCATTGTGGTTTTCATGGAAAAATGATTAGATCCTGAATTTAACCTGCAAGACACTGCTATAAGTCCCAGAATCCCACACAATATAAAGAGATTTTGCCACAGTAAATAAGTGGCCTTAATAATGCACTGCGATAGAAGTTCCACATGGGGGAAGGGTGTCCAATCTCCCGCAGTAGCTTCAGTGGAAAATTGGTGGAAACCCTAAAGAAATATCGCAAACAGGAGCACAGTGGGAATTCCATGTTAATGGTAGATTAATTATGTTGTTAAAGATACACAGGTGAAGGCATTGTTTAATTAAGGACTTAGAGTGACTATAAAGAGAGCCTGCTGGGACACGGTGGGGATGGGGGGAATGCAAGAGGCAGGGCTATGTAATGCTGCATTCTGTGAATAAACCCACCATCAAGAAAAGGATCTGTTTCTAGCTTCATTCTTCACCATTTAGTTCTAAGGACATGGGGTAAACCTTTCAGGACTGAGATGAGGAGAAATTACTTCACCCCGAGAGTGGTGAGTCTGTGGAATTCGCTACCACAGAAAGCAGTTGAGGCCAAAACATTGTATGTTTTCAAGAAGGAGTTAGATATAGTTCTTGGGGCAAAATGGAAAAATGGATCAAAGGATATGGGGGGGAAAGTGGGAACAGGTTACGGAGTTGGATGATCAGCCATGAAGGGCCGAATGGCCTACTCCTGCTCCTATTTTCTATGTTTCTATGTTTGGATTCATATAACATTCCAGATGATGGTTTATTACATAGCACAAGTTTAACCCACCAACTCGTTATGAGCAATGCCATGGGAGAGCTGCTTGTTATATAGTAAATCAAATTATTTGAAACTAGCTCTATAAATATAGTTGCCTTGATGCCACTTTATAACTATTTTAACTAAATTCTGACCCGTTTCCAATTAATAAAGATTTGTCGGCTTTTAGTTCCATTAATTTCTCCAGTACTTTTTCATTACTAATATTCATTACTTTAAGTTCCTCACTCATTATATTTTTAATTCCCCATTATTTATGACATGTTTTTTGTTTCATCTACTATGAAAACAGATACAAAATATTAGTTTAGTATCTCTGCCTTTTCCTTATTCGCCAATATAATTTCTCCTGTCTCAGCCTATAAGGGACCAAAGTATACTTTCAGTAAGCTTTGTTTTTACATACTCCCAGCAATTCCTACAATCTTTTACATTTCTTGCTAGTTGACTTTCATATTCTATTTTTCCCTCTTTGTCAGTATCTATATTGAAGTTAATTCACCAATATGCAGCCTGTCTGTACAGTGAGTGACCCATCATCTATCCTTATCCAAGATTTCCATGACAACACACCCATCACCCACGGACTTAATATACAGACCTTTTCTTCGAGAAACAATAATATCGATAAAATGGAAAGGACAAAGAAACAACAAATACTCAACAACACCTCAGGACTAAGCAATTGGGTAGCCCAATGTAACAGTGTTTCCCTTTGTGTGTTGACCTGCATCCCATTCAATCTGAATGTGATCCGGACCTGTAATCCGTTTTCCAAAATGAACACTTACTCTTTAAAAACACTTGCCAAAGATGTTCCAGTTCCAAAGTAAATATCGAACAGGCCAACGCTATACAGGAAGAAACATTTGTTCTGTGCTGCTGACATTGCCTTATGTGGGCTAATCTTTAATTAGATTTAGGACCTCCTCCGAGAATGGTAAGAGGAGCAAAAGGATCATACTTAATTTCAGACCAGCATTCATACCAGTGCACAGACTGAAGGCTAAAACACTCACATCAGAAGGTTTCCTGGTGCCGACATTGACCTCCCCTCCTTCCTGCTCTGAAACTCAAATGGGTTTCCAAAGGAACGTTTCCTTAACATGGCCTTCACCAAGATCTACAATGGAGAGATGACACTTCAGATGCTGTTCTAACAAGGAGAAATTTGACATGGCGAATCAGCTCTTGTTATTTGAAACTGGCATCCAGTGACAGGATCGCTCGTAACCTTACTCTGGACCTCAGTAAGACTACATATGCTGAAAGAAGCCAGTGCCATTGAAAAACCTCAGAGCTCAACACCTTCAGTAAGAATCTCAAAATTAGATTGTTTGTCCATATTTCCTAGCACTGAAGCTGACCGTGCTTGATGATGCCCTCTGACACTCTCTCTGTCCACAGTATGCCCCTGTGCCACTAGGAGTGCATCTCATGAAACCTGCCTTGCAGTAGAGGCCAGGACGTCTAGCAGGACTTTCCCATTTTTTGAGGGTTCTGGGTGCTCCGGCCAGGAAAAGCCTTTGTGGAGCACCTCACTACACCTGTCATAAAGGGGCTGCATTTAAATTCATTAGGGCGGCACATTGGCGCAGTGGTTAGCACCACAGCCTCACTGCTCCAGCGACCCGGGTTCAATTCTGGAGTGGAGCTTGCAAGTTATCCCTGTGTCTGCGTGGGTTTTCTCCGGGTGCTCCGGTTTCCTCCCACAGCCAAAAGACTTGCACGTTGATAGGTAAATTGGCCATTATAAATTGCCCCTAGTATAGGTAGGAGGTAGGGGAATATAGGGACAGGTGAGGATGTGGTAGGAATATGGGATTAGTGTAGGATTAGTATAAATGGGTGGTTGATGGACGGCACAGACTCGGTGGGCCGAAGGGCCTGTTTCAGTGCTGTATCTCTAAATCAAAAAATCAAATCAAGCAGTAGCCGGCTATCGTCAGGGACTCTGATAGTGGCCTGGACATCTCCTGTAAGGCCTTCAAGAATCCAGCAGCCTTCTCACTTGACCTCATGGTCTCTAACAATATTGGATCCTGTGAGGGCAAGGACCTTGGCTTTGCCAGTGTAGTGAGTCTCTGCTATGGACTCCATGGCCTCTGATGCAGGTGCCCTGGCAAGGGACTGGCAGAGGTTCTGTCAGATACTAGGCCTCATGACTGCCCCCAGTGGAAGCCGGGGCCTGGAGTATCTAAGTCACGGTGGAGTTTAAGGCCGTTCCAGCCAACTCCCAGCAGGGGTTTGCCAGGAGAGGCGAGGAATTTTGGTGCCTGGAGTTGTTAACCTTAAAGCCAGTAAATAGGATGGGGATCTACATTCTAGTGTGACAATATGAAGTGACAGACTGGGGTCTTGTAGCTGCAGTTACTGCAATAAGGTTCACGAAGTTCAGCTCTCTGGTTCTACAAAGGCACAGAAGATGAACAGAAAGCGAGAGAAACCTCATATCTCCTGGTGGACACTGACACAGCCAGAGGTCTAGAAACACATGGTTCACCTGCCTCCTCATACAAGGAACAGCATTGGGTTTCTGTTCCAAATAAGGGATGGGCAAAATCTGACAAAATCAAACTAGAAGGAACAAACTTATGGAAGGCCCAAAATGTGACTTAATTCTGTTCTTTTATTTAAATATTGTTGACACTGTTAATCATGCATTGGAAATGATTTTACTGACATTTAAGCCAAATTTACCTGCCCAGCTGGGCAGGAACTGGAAGAGTTCAGACTGGACACTTGCTACACCGCATCTGACTTTCTGCTTCACTGAAGTCAACGGATTGTAAAATCAGGCAGAGTGCAAAACAAGCATCCAACCCCAACCTGTCCCATTCCGGTCGGGTGGGTTAGGTTAAAATTGGGGCTCTAACCCTAGAACCTATCTATCCTGGGATATATTTTGCAATGTACCAGCAGAGTGGGGGCTGGATTCTCCTCTCCAGAGTGGAGTTCCAGCAGGGAGGAGCTTCATCCCACTGCTCTGACTCCACCCCAACTCCGGCCCATTTCTCTGGGTCAGGGGTTATCCGACATATACAGTGAGCCCCTGGCAGGATTCCTGCCGCCAAGAGGAAGCTCGTCGGTGCCTGGTCGCAAACTCCCAACCATGCTGTTGGGACAATCAAGTGGGACAGCGGGTATTCAAAAAGGCAGAAGATCCTGAAGATTAGGAAGACCAGCAGAGGTCGAGGTTGAGGTCAGAATGTAACTGGGAGCCAGATTAGAAGGAAAGGAGTCCGGTGCAGGCCCTTGGCCTCTGTTGGGAAACCTAATTGCCCTTACCAGCTTTTCCAGGGGACTGCTCCCACATAGTGGGAGCTTCTACATAGTGGCCCTGACAAATGGAGGGAACTGACTTAGATCATACCAGGGACATGGTCCTGACCACCCAGCCAACACTTGGAGGCAGTAGGTGGGGGAGGAGCCACCATCGGTTGTCCTGACGATGGCGACAGGAGGGAAATCCAAGTCAGGCCAGAGTGGCAGGATGGGCCTCCTTCACCACTGTTTCCTCCCCATCTTGAATGGGATGGCGGAGGAGAATCTACCAGGAGAAGCTTTATTGGCCACGAGTGGCTGCAACAGGCCAGTCCAATTTATTTTCCATTGGTCCATTGGACAGATACTTTCAATAGATCTGCTTTTAATAGATTAAACAAGCAGATGCCAAACCCCAGGGCAATGGAAATATGAAACCTTTCTGTTGATGAGTGTAACTGTAAGGATAAGGTGAAGAAACATTAACACCTTGCTCCATCTTGTATTAATGATGAAAGATTTTCTTACCACAGTCGAGAGGCTGGAGATTAACTTGACAGAGTTCATCACCTCCTCCTCGGTGACTTCCACCACACTGCAATGTTCCTCCTCCAGTGGAAGAGGATCAGTACCATTCTTTGTCACCCATGGATGCAGCTGCACAATAACCACAGATTAGTTTGGAAACGTCTCACATTTAGCTGTTCAAAGACCCATTTCTGGTAATGAAAGACCTTCAGTGAATTAAATCTGAAGATGGGAATATCGCTCAATGTAACAAGTTTCATGTTTCAAACAGCTTTTTTGGTGAAGATTGCATGAAATGGCCATGCATATGTTGTACTGAACCAAACACAACAGGGGCAATTTTAACCCTATCTGTCCAGCGGGATCTGGGTGGGAGCACGGGGAAGTGGGGGACCATCTTCCATTTTAACCTGCTCTTCTGAACAGATGTCAAAGCCACCTGCATGAAGCCAGCAGGGTCCTTCTTTAAACATGCAGATAGGGGCCTGATGATATCATCGGGACCAGATTGCAATTTTAACTCTGGTCTGAGTGGGGAAACCACTGCAGCTTTCCTGATCGGTGAGTACAGCAGGAAGGCCATTCAGGCCCAAAGGAGGCCCAAAAGAGTAATTTGTTTTTCTTTCTTTGTGGGACCAGGAGGAGCAGAAGGGCTCCACCAGGCCTTTCAATGAAAGTTCATGCATCCGCTGTCCTGTGCTTCCCCCAACCCCTACCCTCCTGAAATACCCTCTTCATTCCTGTGATTCACCTCATTGGCACGACACTTTGTTTGGTGCCAGCAGGCAGGCTCTTGCTACTGAAATGTCAGCTGACTGGGTGGAATGCAGGTGAGATCCGGGATTTAAAATCACCCTGGCCTCACACTGCACTTTTCGCTTCGCATTTTACAGATGTCCTGGCTCTGCACACCCAAATCCTGCTCCCTGGTTAAAATCTCCCCCTGCCAACGTCCTTTTCCATATAGTAGCATAGTGGTTATGTTTCTGAACTAGTAATCCGGAGACTTGGATGAATAATGCAGAGACATGTGTTCAACTCCCATCACAGCAGCAGGAAATTTGGGAACATGGGTGCAGGAGTAGGCCTTTGAGCATGTCGAGCCTGCTCCACCATTCAATTAGATCATGGCTGATCATCTACCTCCATGCCACTTTCCCGTGCTATCCCCATATCCCTTGATCTCATTAGTATCCAGATATCTATTGATTTCTATCTTGAACATGCTCAATAATTAAGCTTACACAGCCCTCTGGGGTAGAGAATTCCAAAGATTTGCCACCCTCTGAGTGAATAAATTCCTCCTCATCTCAGCCTGCCCCTTATTATGAGACTACGTCCCCTGCTTCTAAACTCACCAGCCAGTGGAAACATCCTCTCTACATCCACCCTGTTAAGCCCTGTAAGAATTTTATATGTTTCAATGAGATCACCTCTCATTCTTTGAAACTCTCGAGAATACAGGCCCAATCCCCTCAATCTCTCCTCATAAAACAATCCCGCCATCCCAGGGATTAGTCTGGTGAACCTCTGTTGCAGTCCCTCTATGACAAGTATATCCTTCCTTAGATGAGGAGACCAAAACTGTACACAATACTCCAAGTACGGTCTCACCAAGGCTCTATACAATTGCAGCAAAACATCTTTTAATGGTGCTCGGGAAATTGATGGGATTGAAAGCTGATAAATCTCCAGGGCCTGATAATCTACATCCCAGAGCACTTAAGGAAGTGGCCCTAGAAATAGTAGATGCATTGCTGGTCATTTTTCAAAATTCTATAGACTCTGGAACAGTTCCAATGGATTGGAGGGTAACTAATGTAACCCCATCACTTAAAAAGGAGGCAAAGAGAAAACAGGGAATTATTGACCAGTTAGCCTGACATCAGTAGTGGGGAAAATGCTAGAGTCCATTATAGAAGATGTAATAGCAGAGCACATGGAAAACAATGATGGGATTGGAGGATGCAGAGAAGCTCCAGTGTGATTGGGACAGGTTGAGTGAGTGGGCAAATACATGACAAATGCAGTATAATGTGGATAAATGTGAGGTTATCCACTTCGGTGGCAAAAACAGAAAGGCAGATTATTATCTGAATGACGATAGATTGGGAAAGGGGGAGGTGCAGTGAGACCTGGGCGTCCTTGTGCACCAGTCGCTGAATGTAAGCATGCAGGTGCAGTAGGCAGTTAAGAAGGCAAATGGTATGTTGGCCTTCATAGCGAGAGGATTCGAGTACAGGAGCAAGGATGTCTTGCTGCAATTATACAAGGCCTTGGTGAGACCACATCTGGAGTACTGTGTGCAGTTTTGGTGTCCTTATCAGAGGAAGGATGTTCTTGCTATAGAGGGAGTGTAGTGAAGTTTCACCAGACTGATTCATGGGATGGCAGGACTGACGCATGAAGAGAGATTGGGTCAATTAGGCCTGTATTTGCTGGAGTACAGAAGAATGAGAGGTGATCTCATAGAAATGTACAAAATTCTAGCAGGACTGGACAGACTAGGTGCAGGAAGGATGTTCCCGATGGCGGAGGAGTCCAGGACCAGGAATCACAATCTAAGGATAAGGGGTAAGCCATTTAGGACTGAGATGAGGAGGGATTTCTTCACCCAGAGAGTGGTGAACCTGTGGAATTTTCTACTACAGAAAGCAGTTGAGGCCAAATCATTAAATATATTCAAGAAAGAGTTAGATATAGTTCTTAGGGCTAAAGGGATCAAGGGATATGGGGAGAAAGCGGGAACAGGGTACTGGGTTTGGACGATCAGCCATGATCGTATTGAATGGCAATGCAGAACTGAAGGGCCGAATGGCCTACTCCTGCTCCTATTTTCTATGTTTCTATGTTTCTTTACTCCTGTACTCAAAACCCTTTGTGATTAAGGCCAACATACCATTTGCCTTCCTAAATACTTGACGCACCTGCGCTTTAGCCTTTAATGACTCATGAACAAGGACACCTAAGTTCCTTTGGACATCAACACTTCCCAACCTCTCACCATTTAAGAAATATTCTTTGTTTTTTCTACCGAAGTGGATCACTTCACACTTATTCACATTATATTCCATCTGCTATGTTCTTGCCCATTCATTTTTCCTGTCCAAGTCCCCTTGAAGCCTCTGTGCATCCTCCTCACAACTTACATTCCCACCTAGTTTTGTGTCATCAGCAAATTTGGAAATATTACATTTGGTCCCCACATCCAAATGATTTATATAGATTGTGAACAGCTGTGGCCCCAGCACTGATCCTTGTGGTACCCAACTAGTAACAGCCTGCCATCCTGAGAAAGACCAGTTTCTGTCTCTTAATCAATTCTCAATCCATGCTAGTATATTACCCCCAATCCCATGTGCTCTAATTTTGTTTACTAACTTCCTGTGTGGGACCTTATCAAAAGCCTTCTGAACATCCAAATACACCACATCCACTGGTTCTCCATTATCTATGCTACAAGTAACAGCCTCAAAAAACTCCAACAGGTTTGTCAAACATGATTTCCCTTTCATAAATCCATGTTGACTCTGCTCAATCATATCATTATTTTCTAATTGTCTAGTTATCACATCCTTTATAATAGACTTTAACATTTTCCCTACTACTGACATCAAATTAACAGGCCTGTAGTTCCCTGTTTTCTGTCTCCTTCCTTTCTTAAATAGTGGGGTTACATTTGCTACTTTCTCGTCTGCAGGAACCTTTCCAGAATCTATAGAATTTTGAAAGATAACCACCAATGAATCCACTATCTCTATAGCCACCTCCTTCAATACTCTGGGATGTAGCTTATCTGGTCCAGGGGATTTATCAACCTTCAATCCAGTTAACTTTTCATGTACTTTCTCTTTATTAATATTAACTTCTTTTAGTTCCTCATTTTCACAAGTCCCTTCATTCCCTGGTATTTCTGGAAGATTTTATGCATCTTCCTCCGTGAAGACAGACAAAAAAAAATGTTTAGTTTCTCTGCCATTTCCCTATTCTCCATTATAAATTCCCCTGTCTTTGCCTGTAATGGACCCACATTTGCTAATCTTTTCCTTTCCACATACTGAAAGAAGCTTTTACAGTCTGCCTTTATGCATCTTCCTAGCTTGCATTCAAATTCAGTTAATTAAATAAATTTGGTATAAAAAGCTAGCATCAGTAATGGTGACCATAAAACCACCAGATTGTTTTAAAAACTCAGCTGGTTCACTCATGTCCTTCAGGGAAGGAAATCTGCCATCTTTACCTGGTCTGGCCTATTTGTGACTCCTGACCCACAGCAATGTGGTTGACTCTTGACTGCCCTTGAAATGGTGCATCAAGGCACTCAGTTGCCTTCTCAAAGGAAATTAGGGATGGGAAAAAATCCTGGCTTTTCTAGTGTTACCTGCAGCCTATTAATGAATAATAAAAATTATGGGAAGACTATCTGTCTGTAAAACAATGTGGTGACTAGGCCTATCAAAGCTAAACAGCAACAGCTTGCATTTATATATCATGTCTTGAAGGGATTAAATGACTCAAAGCACTTCACAAACGAGAGCACACAGATGGAGGGTAGGAGTTGGAAGAGAAGGCTGAAGGTATGGTCACAAAGACAGGCTTTGAGGAGGAATTTAAAGGTGATGAGAAGTATCCAGGCAAAGGAGATTAAAACTAAAATGGCTGAAAGATTTTCTACCAATGAGGAGAAGCAGTGTAGGGAACACAGAAGAGGCCAGAGTTATAGGACCACAAGACACAAACTGGGATAGAGTCATAGAGAGATACAGCACTGAAACAGGCCCTTTGGCCCACTGAGTCTGTGCAGACCAACAACCACCCATTTATACTAATCCTACATTAATCCCATATTCCTACACATCCCCAACATTCTCCTACCACCTACCTACACTAGGGGCAATTTATATTGGCCAATTTACCTATCAACCTGCAAGTCTTTGGCTGTGGGAGGAAACCGGAGCACCCGGCGGAAACCCACGCGGTCACAGGGAGAACTTGCAAACCCTGCACAGGCAGTACCCAGAACCAAACCCAGGTCACTGGAACTGTGAGGCTGCGGTGCTAACCACAGCGCCACTATGCCGCCCCAGAGGAGGCCAGAGGAGGTTGCGGAGAAAGCACTGGCTGCAGCCAAGAATTGACTCATGAACAAGGCCAACAATTTTCAATTGAGTGCAATTCAGGGGGGCAAGGGGGTGGTCAGGGAGTCAATGGAGGTCAGTGAGGAGAAGGGGGATGATTGAGTGCAGTTCAGTCTCAGATAGGGTACAGACAGTGGAGTTCAGAACATGTTGGACTTTTCACAGGGTGGAATTCAGAAGGCAATGGAAGCCAATTGTATAATGTACTGGCCCATAAGCCTGCTTGGCTACATATGGGCACTTTGACAACACACAGGTGGAGCTGGAGAATAGAGCTGGGTGTCATCAGTATGCATATGGAAACTGATCCTGTGTCGGCAGATCATGTCCTTGAGGGGCAGCATGTAAGTGGGACAAGAAAGCAACAAAGATTACAACCCAGGTAGTGATGGCAAACATTATCCACTGAGGGCATCAAAAGTCAACAGATCTGCTCTGAAGGCATTTGATGATAGAGCTAGACCAGAGTTGTCCAACATTTGGTCTGTGGGCCAGAATCCAGCCAGTCATTTCTGTGTGACTGACAGTGGAATGCCTGTGGCTTGGCATTGATTGATGGCAGGATCTCTGGGACTGGCGAATAGAGATGGGGGGCACGCGGAAAGAGGGGCGCATGCTGAGAAGGTGGCTGGGTGGGGGGGAAGAGAGCGAGAAAAAAGAGAGAAGAAGAGAAAGAAAGAGAGAGAGAAGAAAAAAAAAGATCAAGATCACTCCTGACAGATGACAGATGAATACTCCGCACCGCTACATTAAGCGTGTAAGCAGACATTGACTACTTGTGCAGGCAAAAACAATGCCAGGTATCTCACTAAATAAGTGTTCAACATAGTGACGAGAAAGTAAGTTAATGAATAAGTCTTCTCATTTAATGTGTTCACAAAAATGCACATTTTTTGTTGGTTTGATTAATAGTAAGAAAACTTTACAAGACCTTTATCTTTCTGAAATTTTCTCACCAGCCCCCTATGTAGGACACAAACTGTAATGTAGCCCCTCACGTGAAAATGTTGGACACCCTTGTTGTGGGTGAAACACTGGGGGAACATCTCATTAATTATGATCTCCAGGAACTTTGAAAGGATTGGCAGTGGTGGTTTGCAGTTATTAATGATATGACCTTGATCTCTTCTTAGTAAGAGGTGTGGGCTTTGCTTGTTTCCATTGAAATAACTAAAATACCGATGTGTTTTGTTTAACATAAATGAACTGATCATTTTTACCCATGCATCCCACTTGAACTAAACTGATAAACATCTTTTTTTATCTAATATGAAAAGGAAATATTTTATTTCTGTAATATTAACAATGAATAACTTTTATATGAGGCACATTCATCAGTGACTCCAACTGATACAATTCCAGGTGTTAAGATTTATAATTGCGTGGTTATTTTATACCTTTATCTGGGGAATCGTAATCCTAGTGTCAGGATTTTTATCCAACATCAGGAGAAGCAAGTCCTTCAGTTCTTCACTGATTTCTGGTCTGGGAGAGATGGATTTAGAATACATGTTAACAACTGGCAGAGAAAGCAGTAATTATAGAAACATATTAACACAAGTAGACCAATCAATTAGATCAAGGCGGATCTGTATCCCAACTCCATTTAGCACCTTAGTTCCACATCACTTGGAAGCCTTACCCAACAAAAATCAATCTCTTTCAGTTTTTAAATTTTCAATTGAGCCCCAGCATCCAGGGCATTTTGGAGTTCTAGATTTCCACTACCCTTTGTGTGACAAAAGTTCTTCTTGATTTCACTCCTGAATGACTTAGATCTAATTTTAAAAATGTGCCCCCTTGTTCTGGATTCCTCCACAAATTTCTTTTTTTAAATTCTTTCATGGGATGTGGGCGTCGCTGGCTAGGCCAGCATTTATTGCCCATCCCTAATTGCCCTTGAGAAGATGGTGGTGAGCCTCCTTTTTGAACCACTGCAGTTCATGTGCGGTAGGTACACCCACAGTGCTGTTAGGAAGGGAGTTCCAGGATTTTGACCCAGTGACAGTGAAGGAACAGCGATATAATTCCAAGTCAGGATGGTGTGTGGCTTCGAAGAGAATTTGCAGGTGGTGGTGTTCCCATGCATCTGCTGCCCTTGTCCTTCTAGGTGGTAGAGGTTGGGGGTTTGGAAGGTGCTGTTGAAGGAGGTTTGGTGAGTTGCTGCAGTGCACCTTGTAGATGGTACACACTGCTGCCACTGTGTATCGGTGGTGGAGGAAGTGAATGTTGAAGTAGTGGATGGAGTACCAATCAAGTGGGCTGCTTTGTCTTGGATGGTGTCGAGCCTCTTGAGTGTTGTTGGAGCTGCACCCATCCAGGCAAGTGGAGAGTATTCCATCTGACTTGTGCCTTATAGATGGCGGACAGGCTTTGGGGAGTCAAGCGATGAATTACTCACCGCAGGATTCCCGGCCTCTGACCTGTTCTTGTAGCCACGGTATTTATATGGCCACTCCAGTTCAGTTTCTGGTCAACGGTAACCCCAGGATGTTGATATTGCGGAATTCAGCGATGGTAATACCATTGAACATCAAGGGGAGATGGTTAGGATCTCTCTTGTTTGAGATGGTCATTACCTGGCACTTGTGTGGTGCAAATGTTACTTGCCACTTATTCACCCAAGCCTGAATGCTGTCCAGGTCTTACTGCATATGGACATGGACTGCTTCAGTATCTGAGGAGTCGCGAACGGTGTAATCATCAGTGAACATCCCCACTTCTGACCTTATGCTGGAGGGAAAGTCATTGATGAAGCAGCTGAAGATGGTTGGGCCTAGGACACTACCCTGAGGAACTCCTGCACTGATGCCCTGGGACTGAGATGATTGACCTCCAACAACCACAACCATTTTCCTTTGTGCTAGGTGTGACTCCAACCAGTGGAGATTTTTGTCCCAATTGCCATTGACTCCAGTTTTGCTAGGGCTCCTTGATGCCACACTTGGTCAGATGCTGCCTGGATGTCAAGGGCAGTCACTCTCACTTCACCTCTTGAATTCAGCTCTTTTGTACATGCTTGGACAATAATGAGGTCAGGAGCTGATTGGCCCTGGCAGAACCCAAACTGAGTGTTAGTGAGCAGGTTATTGCTGTGTAAGTGCCGCTTGATAGCACTGTCGACACCACCTTCCTTTGATTGAGAGTAGACTGATGGGGCAGTAATTGGCTGGGTTGGATTTGTCCTGCTTTTTGTGGACTGGGCATATCTGGGCAATTTTCCACATTGCTGGGTAGATGCCAGTGTTGTAGCTCCACTGGAACAGCTTGGCTAGGGGTGCAGCAAGTTCTGCAGCACAAGTCTTCAGTATTATTGCCAGAATGTTATCAGGGCCCATAGCCTTTGCTGTATCCAGCTCCTTCAGCCATTTCTTGACATCACATGGGGTGAATTGGATTGGCTGAAGACTGGCATCTGTAATGCTGGGGACTTCAGGAGGAGGCCACGATGGATCATCAACTCGGCACTTCTGGCTGAAGATGGTTGTAAATGTTTCAGCCTTGTCTTTTGCACTGATGTGCTGGGCTTCCCCATCATTGAGGATGGGGATATTTGTGGAACCACCTCCTCCAGTTAGTTGTTTAATTGCTCACCACCCTTCATGACTGGATGTGGCAGGACTGCAGAGCTTAGATCTGATCCGTTGGTTGTGGGATCACTTAGCCCAATGTATTGCATGCTGCTTCCGCTGTTTGGAATACATGTTGTCCTGTGTTGTAGCTTCACCAGGCTGACACCTCATTTTGAGGTATGCCTGATGCTGCTCCTGGCATGCCTTCCTGCACTCTTCATTGAACCAGGGTTGCTCACAGACAGATGCATCTGTGACAGGTAGATTGGTGAGGACAAGGTCACGTAGACTTCTCGGTGTTTACATGTTGAATCTCTTAATCATTTTAGATATCTTGATTAGATCACCCCTAAACCGTCTAAATGCAAGAGAAAAAAGCCAAATTTATGCAACCTGCCCTCATAATTTAATCCTTTAAGCCCTGGTATCATTTTATTGAATCTGTGCTGCACCCCCTCCAACATCCATATATTCTTCCTGAGGTTCAATTCCCGAAATTGAATGCAGTACTCCAGATGGGGTCTGACCAAAGCTCTCTACAAAAAGCATCACTTCCTCACTTTTAAATTCCAATCCCCTTGAGAAAATTCAACATTCCAATAGTTGATTTTGATGGCTTATTTTGCTTGTGCCTTGCTTTTAGTAATTTATGTTTATAGACACCTAAATCCCTTTGCTCCTTCACAACTCCTCAGCATTAAGAAAATTCTCAGATCAAAAGCAGACTACCCCACGGTGAACTCTAACTTTTTGATTTGAAAATTATTTTTGGAATAAAAGTTTTTGATAGTTGTAGTTTTGCCATCTTTCTTACTAAGTGCATAATGGCTCAGCTTGTGGTACTCCAAACTGGGTCAGGTCACTGTATGCAACCTGATGTGACAGGTTCAACCCAGTCATGAGGGAGCATAATACGTAGAGGATAATAGATTCCTGAAGGAGAATTGCAAGGCAGCAATGTGTGTTCCAATCATATTATAAACTCCAGGAACAAGGACAAGTTGACATGCACCAGTGGGACCCAGTGTTTCAACTTGCATTTTTATAGCACCTTTCACATCCTCAGGATATCCCATATTACTTTGCAGCCAATGAAGTAATTTTGATGTGCAGTCAATGGAGGTGAACATGGCAGCCAATTTGGGCACAGCATAATCCCACAAACAGCATTGACATAAATGACATGATAATCGTTTTTTGATGATATCGGTTAAGGGATAAATATTGGCCAAGAACCTCCTTGTTCTTCTTCGAATAGTTGGAGTCATGGAGTTGCCTTGGTTTGCCATCTTATTGGAAGGACTGCACTTCTAACAGTGCAGTGAACCCTTAGCACTGTACTGGAGTGCCAGCCTTATTGATGCAGTTGCTGGAATGGGGCTAGAGCGCAGAACCTTCTAAACTGAGTGAGTCTATAGATTACTGCTGTAAATTTATTGCTCCTTAGACTGTATGCAAGAAAGGAAATGATTGTTCCAACTTCCTAGCTTGTCATTGTGGCCTATTTAATTGGTGGCAATGTTATTAGCTGCTATTTGATTATGAAGATACTACAGATGTATTTGGGCCCAAAATTCCCAATAGGTTCCTGATCAGAGGCACAGAGTCATCTAATCAGGAAGATAAATAAATTGAATGGCTAGTCATCTCCCTTTCCCCTGCAACAGCTCGTGACATCAAATAGCTTGAACATTTTACCATCCTTACTTACTTCTCTGGAAATTCCACAGGCCAGCTCTTAATCTTGGCATGAAGTGCCAGGATATAGTCATCCATAAACGGACACTGCAGACAAAGGTACAAAGGTGTTAGTGAATCCTCTTGCTGTTACACAGTTTATACAATGTTATGTATTTTGACTTACACAGAAAACAGGCTATTCAACCCAACTGATCTAAGCCACATGAGCCTCCGTCATCTCACTCTATCAAATTATTTTTACATTGGTTCGTCAATTTACAATATTGGCAGTTGTTAGGGTCTAAAGTTATGTTACTGGATGTTTGATACCTGGTAGTTGAAGGTAATAGGGTGAACAGGTGTTGATTAGTTAATTGTACTCAAATGTGTATGTATAAAGAGCCAGGCAGCACCGGCTGTCTGGTGTTAGGAGTGAGCTTTGTGGCAAGTAATAAACAGTCTCTCCTTTAGCATCCTAATCTCAGTGTCTTCACAAACAGGCTTCCTAGTTTCTCTAACAGTAGTAGTTTGAATGGATTGGGCCACAGAATGATGGCACTGAGTTTTCACATGGTTAGTCACCTTGGCTGGGCTGTCAGGCGAGGTGCTGAGTGGCAGTGTTACCTGCTAGGGTGGGACAGACACCTAGAGGGTACTTTTTGCTCGGACACTGTTGTTCTCCAGTTGGCTGCCTCCAGGACTCCACTAGTAGAAGGGTATTTGCTGCTTTCCAGCACTGTGTGCAGTGCAAGCAGCAGTAAAACAGTAACAGAAAGGAGAAACAAATCAAGGTGCACTGCTTGAAAGAGTCAGGGTGGACCAGGCCAGCCCACAATCTTGTTGACAATTGAAGTTTCCCCTTCATCTTTGCAGTTAAAGCAGAACCCTGAACAAAATGGCAGCTTTGAAGAATATAATTTCTGCTACCTTGTGAGGGATTACCATGACACAGGCAAATGAAGAGAATTCACACAAATAAAAGTTATTTTTCCAGTACACGAGCAAGGCCTACTGTTATTTAATAGATCTTGTGTATCAGAGCCTAACTTCCAGGCACTCTGCAGCACTTCCAACAAATTTACAGTTAACCTGGATCCTATCACAGTTTGAGAGCTATTTTTTACCTACCTTGCCAAAGACCAGGCAATACAAGGTCACACCAATGGCCCAGACATCCAAAGCCTGAAAAACAACATTCACAATGTTACTACAACTGCCTCCACTGATTTGAAAGTAGACATCCTAGTGTAGCAGCATCAGCCCACTCAACCTCTCCGCAACACCCACCTTCCAGCCCAACACACTCCATCCTTCAATATCTGATCTACTCAGCCATAAAGAAACAGACGAAACTAATGGAAGCAGATAAAGTCACAGAATGGATACAGCACAGAAAGAGGCCATTTGGCCCATCATGTCCATGCTGGCTCTCTGCAAGAGTAATAGAGCTAGTCTCACTCTACCATTGTTTCCCCGTAGCCCTGCAAAGTTTTTCCCTTCAGATGCTTATCCAATTCCCCTTTGAAAGCTGCTATTGAATCTGCCTCCACCACACTGTCAGGCAGTGCCTTCCCGATCCTAACCACTCGCTGTATGAAATGGTTTTCCTCATATCATTGTTGTTTCTTTTGTCAATCAGCTGAAATCAGTGTCCTCTGTTATCAACCCTTCAGCCAATGGGAATAGTTTCTCTCTATCTACTCTGCCCCAGATCCCTCATGATTTTGAACACCTCTATCAAATCTCCTCTCAATAGAGAACTGCCCCAGCTTCTCCAATCTAGTCACATAGTTGAAGTCCCTCATCCCTGGAACCATTCTCATACATCTTTCTGCACCCTCTCTAAAGACTTCACATCCTTCCTAAAGTGTGGTGCCAAGAATTGGACACAATACTTCAGTTGAGGCCCATTTTATAAAGGTCCGTCATAACCTCCTTCCTTTTGTAGTCTATGTCTCTATTTATAAAGCTCAGGATCCCGTATGCCTCTTTAATCACTTTCTCAACCTGCCCTGCTGCCTTCATCAATTTGTGCACATATATCCATAGGTCCCTCATCTCCTGCACTCCCTTTAGAATTGTATCCTTTAATTTATATTGCCTTTCCTCGTTCTTCTTACTAAAATGTAATCTTGTTCTTCTCTGCATTGAATTGCATCTGTCACTTGCTTGCCCATTCCACTAGCCTGTGTATGTCCTCTTGAAGTTTATCACTATCCTCCTCACAGTTCACAATACTTCCAAGTTTTGTGTCATCTGCAAATTTTGAAATTGTGCCCTGCACACCCAAGTCTACATCATTAATACAGATTAAGAAAAACAGTGGTCCTCCTACCAACCCCTGGTGAACCCCTCTGTAAACACCTTCCTCCAGTCCAAAATAAACCATTCACCACTACTCTTGGTTTCCTGTCACTCAGCCAACTTTGTATCCATGCTGTCATTTTCCTTTTTATTCCACAAGCTTCAACTCTGCTGGCAAGCCCATTCTGTGGCACGTTATCACACACCTTTTTTAAAGTCCATATACATCACATCAACTACATTACCCTCATCAACCGTCTCTGTTACCTCATCAAAAAACTCAATCAAGTTAGTTAAACATGATTTGCCTTTAACAAATCTGTGTTGTCTTTCCTTAATTAATCCACACTTGTCCAAGTCATTGTTAATTTTGTAATAAAAACAAACAGTGCTGGAAATACTCAGCAGGTCTGGCAGTAGCTGTGGAGAGAGAAGCAAAGTTAATATTTCAGGTCTGTAATCTTTCATCAGAACTGGCAAAGGTAAGAAAGGTCCTTCTCCAATTAAGTATTTTTACTCTCGATTGCTGCTTGTTCTTTTCCATAGCCAATCTCAACCTTATGACACCCCATGATCACTGTTCTTTAAATGTTCCCTTACTGATACTTGATCCATTGACCCACCTCATTCCCCAGAACCAGATCTTGCAATACCTCCTTCCTTTTTCGGCCAGAAACATACTGCTTGCCATCCTTATGCAAAGTGCGACAATGAATAAAAAACTGAAGAGTTAGAGAAATGGACTTTAACAAAAAAAAAGGCAATGCTGCAAAAGATGGCTGCATGTGTATTCAAACATTGCCACACTGTCTGTTTAGAACAAAGAATGCCTAACGAGGTTGAAAGGTGTCAATTACACCCATCCTGAAACATTCCTGAATTTAATGGGTTCCAGTGAAACAAAGATGGTATGAAGTGGAAATATAATAACCAGATTATTCTCATCCTGGACCATTGTGTGATCACATGGAGAGAGACCAAAGCATCTCCTACCAAAAAATGGTGTGACAAACCTATTACCTTAAAAAGGCAGCCCTTGAAAAGAGAGAGAGAGGGACAACCAGAAAGAAGAATCACCAAGAAGCTTGTCCAGCTAAGAGCTGGAAGAAAATCCAACAAGCCAGAAGGGAGGCACCCTGCTGTAAATTCTACATGTTCGACGTATGCAGCAGTGAATTAGAAGTGCCGCTCTGTCATCAAACTATCCCAGTCTATATTAGGGTAATTGAAGTCCTCCACTTTCACTACTTTATAGTTTTTATACCTCGCTGTAATTTTCTTGCACATTTGTTCCTCTCTCACGCGTTCAAGTCTTCAGAAGAAGGAATTTTCCTCCACACAAGATCAGATGGCAGGTTGTTCAACCTTGCCCGCCTAAGAGCGAAGACCAAAGTACGGAAAGTCCTCATCAGGGAACTCCTCTTTGCTGACAATGCTGCATTAACATCTCACACTGAAGAGTATCTGCAGAGTCTCATCGACAGGTTTGCGGCTGCCTGCAACGAATTCGGCCTAACCATCAGCCTCAAGAAAACGAACGTCAGAAATGCTCCATCCATCAATATCGGTGACCACGCTCTGGAAGTGGTTCAAGAGTTCACCTACCTAGGCTCAACTATCACCAGTAACCTGTCTCTCGATGCAGAAATCAACAAGCGCATGGGAAAGGCCTCCACTGCTATGTCCAGACTGGCCAAGGGAGTGTGGGAAAATGGCACACTGACACGGAACACAAAAGTCCGAGTGTATCAAGCCTGTGTCCTCAGTACCTTGCTCTACGGCAGCGAGGCCTGAACAACGTATGTCAGCCAAGAGCGACGTCTCAATTCATTCCATCTTCGCAGCCTTCAGAGAATCCTTGGCATCAGGTGGCAGGACCGCATCTCCAACACAGTAGTCCTCGAGGCGGCCAACATCCCCAGCTTATACACACTACTAATTCAGCGGCGCCTGAGATGGCTTGGCCATGTGAGCCGCATGGAAGATGGCAGGATCCCCAAGGACACATTGTACAGCGAGCTCGCCACTGGTATCAGACCCACCGGCCGTCCATGTCTCCGCTTTAAAGACGTCTGCAAACGTGACATGAAATCCTGTGACATTGATCACAAGTCGTGGGAGTCAGTTGCCAGCGTTCACCAGAGCTGGCGGGCAGCCATAAATGCGGGGCTAAAGTGTGGTGAGTCGATGACACTTAGCAGTTGGCAGGAAAAAAGACAGAAGCGCAAGGAGAGAGCCAACTGTGTAACAGCCCCGACAACCAATTTTTTCTGCAGCACCTGTGGAAGAGCCTGTCACTCTAGTATTGGCCTTTATAGCCACTCCAGGCGCTGTTCCACAAACCACTGACCACCTCCAGGTGCTTACCCATTGTCTCTCGAGACAAGGAGGCCAAAGAAGAAAAAAGAAGATCTTTCCCACTAGTTGGTGGTCTATAGAAAACACCCAGTAGTATGATGGCACCTCGACTGTTTCTAAACTCTAACCAAAAAGATTCTCTCTTTGATCCCTCTAGGACAACTTCTCTCTCCAGCATTGTAATATTCTCATTAATCAATACTGCCACCCCTTCTTTTTTTCTTTCCTTATCTTTGCTGATAGATTTGATAGAGGTATTCAAAATCATGAGGGGTCTGGACAGAGTAGAGAGAGAGAAACTGTTCCCACTCATGAAAGGATCGAGAATGAGAGGGCACAGATTTAAAGTATTTGGTAAGAGAAGCAAAAGTGACATGAGGAAAACCTTTGTCACGCAGCAAGTGGTTAATGTCTGGAATGCGCTGCCTGAGAACGTGGTGAAGGCAGGTTCAATTGAAGCTTTCAAAAGGGAATTAGACAGTTATATGAAAAGGAAGAATGTTATGGGGCGGCACAGTGGCGCAGTGGTTAGCACCGCAGCCTCACAGCTCCAGCGATCCGGGTTCAATTCTGGGTACTGCCTGTGTGGAGTTTGCAAGTTCTCCCTGTGCCTGCGTGGGTTTTCTCCGGGTGCTCCGGTTTCCTCCCACAAGCCAAAAGACTTGCAGGTTGGTAGGTAAATTGACCATTATAAATTGCCACTAGTATAGGTAGGTGGTAGGGAAATATAGGGACAGGTGGGGATGTTTGGTAGGAATAGGGGATTAGTGTAGGATTAGTATAAATGGGTGGTTGATGGCCGGCACAGACTCGGTGGGCCGAAGGGCCTGTTTCAGTGCTGTATCACTAAACTAAACTAAGGTTGGGGAATGGAACTGAAAGGAATTGTTCTTTCAGAGAGCCAGTGTAAACATGATGGGTCAAGTGGCCTCCTTCTGCACTGTAACAATCCTGTGATGATCCTGAGAACACCGTGGATCCAGGAATATTTAGTACCCAGTTCAGTCCTTTTATTGACCCTGGTACCTGTTATCACCACAACATCATATTCCCATGTGGTTGGTTGTGCCTATAGCGCTCCAACCTGATTTACTACACTTTGTACATTTACATACATGCATTGTAAAGTTGTACTGGCGCAGTGGTTAGCACCGCAGTCTCACAGCTCCAGCGACCCGGGTTCGGTTCTGGGTACTGCCTGTGTGGAGTTCGCAAGTTCTCCCTGGGGCTGTGTGGGTTTCTACCGGGTGCTTTGGTTTCCTCCCACAGCCAAAGACATGCAGGTTGATAAGTAAATTGGCCATTGTAAATTGTCCCTAGTGTAGGTAGGTGGTAGGAGAATTGTGGGGATGTGGTAGGGAATATGGGATTAATGTAGGATTAGTATAAATGGGTGGTTGATGGTCGGCACAGACTCGGTGGGCCAAAGGGCCTGTTTCAGTGCTGTATCTCTCTATGACTCTAAGTGCAATTAGTCTGACCCCACCTAATACTTTACTATTCCTTGGTCTAGTGCTATCTGTCTCTCCCAATCTGTTGTGCATCTTGTTTCTCCTTTCTGATGCTACATCCTAGTTCCCATGCCCCTGCCAAATTAGATTAAACCCTCTCTCATAGGACAAGAAAACCACCCCACAAAGGTGGTCCTGGCTCTGTTGAGGTGCAACCTGTCTGGCTTGTATAGGTCCCGCCTCCCTCAGAACCAGTCCTAACGTCCCTGGAATCTAAAGCGCTAACTCCTGCACCATCTCTCCAGTCACTCATTCATCTGCTCTATACTCACTAGTGGACAGGACGGGGAGTAATTTGGAGATTACTACCTTTGAGGTCCTCTTATTATTATTTTCCTAGCTCTTTAATTGCTGCCTGCAGGACCTCATACCTTTTTCTACTTATGTTGTTGGTACCGATATGGACCACGACCGCTGGCTGTTCACTCTCCCCACTCATAATGTTCAGCAGCAGCTCAGTGACATCCTCACTAGGGAGGCAACATACTATCCTGGAATCACCTCTGTGGCTGCAGAAACGGCTGTCTGTTACCCTATTTATAGAATCCCCTTTCGCTATTCTTTTCTCAATCTTCCTCCCCGCAGTGCACCAGTGTCCCATCCCCCACACTACATCACCCTCATCTCCACACTGCATCATCCCCTCCCTGTACTGCACCATCCCTCTCCCCCACACTGCAACATCCCCTTCCCCCACACTGCACAATCCTGTCCCCTACAGCAAAACAGCCTAAAGTGCTTCACAGAAACATTACCAAACTAAATTTGACACCAAGCAACCCAAGGAAATATTCGGACAGGTGACCAAAAACTTAGCCAAAGAGGTAAACTTTGAGGAACCTCTTATAGGAGCAGGAAGAGGCAGCGAGGCGGAGAGTTTTGGGGAGGGAATTCCAGAGTTTTGGGCCCAGGCAGCTATAAATAAGGCTGCCAATGGGGTGGGTGGGAGGGTTGGGAGGAGAAGGGATGTCAAAAGAAGTTGGGGAGGTACAAGAGGCCAAAGCTGGAGGAAAGCAGGGTTCCTGGAGGATTTGAGGCTGAAGAAGGTTACAAAGTCATGGAGGATGGAGGCCATGTCCAGATTTTGAACACAAGGGTGAGAATTTTAAAACTCAAGTGTGGCCAGATCACGATGCCAATGATGGTCAGCGAGCGCAGGGCTGACGGATGAACACTTAAAGTGAATGAGTGAAAAATTGAGGATGTGAGTGCAGGAGCTGAAGACCCCAACCGGGATCTTGATTCAGAAACTCTCTTCCATTTGGTGGTGGAGTAATGAGGCACAGGCCATCGTCTACCTACCTTCCCATGAAAGCTCTTCCTGATCTCGGAGAGTGTCTCTGGTGCCATGAATGCCGGGGTCCCGGCCGTACTGGACAGCAAGGCATCATTCCCCTCAAACTGGTTGCTGACTCCAAAGTCAGCGATTTTAATATGTCCGTCATCCCCCAGGAGCAGGTTTGAAGGTTTGATATCTCGGTGGATGATCTTCTGGTAGTGTACTACGGGAATTGGAAAGATAAAATAACATTATTTTGATAACCAATTTATTCCAGAATCTAGAACAGATAAGGTCCTATTTTCAGTACCAGCTCACAGCAGCTGGGGGCAGGTGGAGCAATGGGACTCATTTAAATTTGTAAGGCACACTACATGCAGTTAATAAGCAGGGGAAGGGGTGAATATTCCTGGCTCCTCCTGGTCCCACAAGGAAGAGGTGCCAGTGAGATGTTTGCTCCAGCCTCCTGCAGGATCCCGAGTTTGGCATCTCTCTGTCTGGTACCACTAAGCGCGGTGTGTGAGGTTTATAGTCTGCTCTCTGGGTATCTGACACCCAGCACAGGACCCTGATTTAAATATTCAACAAATGTCCCTGCCCATTTTGAGGCCTGCTGGACAATCGAGTCAGAGCTTAGGGAGCCCGTGGGTGGTAGGATTTTTAAAAAGTAATGTGCATGCTGTTCTATTTCTCTGTCTACTGCCCCATTCACACTGACAAAAATCATCCCATTGTGTCTTTGTAGTAATTCAGATTTAATCTTTCAGATATAAAAGGGGGCCATTCAGCCCATTGTCTCTATACCAGCTTTTTTCCTAGAGCAAACTCCATGTTTGAATCCTTCCAATCAAATATCCTCCCCACCACAGTACCTAAACAGCTCTTATCATTGTCCAAAATGATATCCTATGTGACTGTGACAAAGATAAACTATCCCTCCTCATCCTTCTCGACCTGTCTGCAGCCTTTGACAGGGTTGACCACACCATCCTCCTCCAATGCCTCTCCACTATCGTTCAGCTAGCTGGAACTGCTCTAACCTAGTTCCTTTCTTATCAATCAATCATAGCCAGCACATCACCTAAAGTAGCTTCTCTTCCCACTCCCGCACCGTTACCTCTGGTGTCCCCCAAGAATCTATCCTTGTCCCCCTCCTATTTCTCATCTACATGTTGCCCCGCGTCAATGGTTTGCATCTGTATGATGTTGACACCCAACTCTACCTCACCACACCCTCTCTTGACCCCTCCACTATCTCTAAATTGTCCGACTGCTTATCCAACATTCAGTATTGGATGAGCAGAAATTCCCTCCCATGAAATATCGGAAACCATGATCTTCGACCTCCACAAAATCTCAGTTCTCTGGCTACTGCCTCCATCCCTCTTCTTGGCAACTGTCTGAGGCTGAACCACACACTTTGCAATCTTGATATTATATTTGACCCTGAGATGAGCTTCTGCTCACATATCCACGTCATCAGTAACCCCATCTATTTCCACCTCTGTAAATCACCTGACTCTACCATCCCCAGCTCATTGGCTGCTGAAACCCTCTAGATTTGACTATTCCAATGTTTTCCTAGCTGGTCTCCCACATTCTACCCTCTGCAAACTTGAGGGCATCCAAAACTAAGCTGCCCATGTCTTTACTTGCACCAAGTCCTGTTCACCTAACACCCCTGTGCTCGCTGCCTTGCGTTGGCTACCAGTCAATTTTGATTGTAAAATTCTCATCCTTGTTTTCAAATACCTCCATGGTCTCACCCCTCCCAATCTCTGTAATCTGCCCCACCCTACAACGCTTCGAGATATCTGCACTCCTCCAATTCTGGCCTCTTGAGCACCCTGATTTTATTCGCTCCACCTTTGGTAGGCATGCCTTCAGTTGCCTCGGCCCTAAGCTCTGAAATTCCCTCCCTAAACCTCCCAACCTCTCAACTCTCATTCCTCCTACAAGTTGTTCCTTAAAATCTACCTTTTTAATATTTCGTTATGTGGCTTGGTGCCAAATGTTGCTTGTTAACTCTCCTGTGAAGCACCTTTGGACATTTTACTACATTAAAGGGGCTATATAAATACAAACAGTTATTGTCAGAGGAATCCAAAGCTGCAGCAGGGTAGACTTCTTCCACTGTTTCAGAAAGGAGGAGGTGAAATTTTGTCCTTCATAAATATGGTTGAGAAAGTATTTCTTTGTACCAGGAACAAACCTGTGTTCTGAATTATTGCTAATCAAGTAGACTGAATCATGATTGACAATGAAGTATATTTGAGTAGAGATTGACAATTAATCAGGTTTTAGAAGAGGTAGCGACAGAGATAGTGGATGCACAGGTTTTGATCTTCACAAGTTCCCTGGAATCTAAAACCGTCGTCATGGATTGGAAGGTAGCAAATGTAACCACATTATTCAAGAAAGGAGGGAGCGAGAAAACAGGGAACTACAGGCCAGTTAGTAGGGAAAATGCTAGAATCTATTATTATGGATATGGTAGCAGAGCACTTAGAAAATCATAAGATGCTTGGGCAGATTTATTAACGTAAAATTGTAAAAGGGTGGTAAAAGGAGAGTGGGGACAATTAGGGACCAGAAAGGGGATTTACACATGGAGGCAGAGGGCATAGCTGAGGTATTAAATGAATACTTTACATCTGTCTTTACCAAGGAAAAAAATGCTACCCAGGCAATATTCAAAGATAAGGTAAGTCAGACACTGGGGGGGGGGGGGGTTAAAATTGATAAAGAGGAAGTATTAGATAGGCTGTCAGTATTTAACGTGGATAAAGCACCAGGACCAGATGAGATGCATCCAAGGATATTCAGACAAGTGAAGGTGGAAATCGCAGAGGCACTGGACATCATTTTTCAGTCTTCTTTAGACTTGGGGGTGGTGCCAGAGGACTGCCACACAACAGACTTATAGCTGAAGGAATAAAAGGGACAGTAGCAACATGGATACGAAATTGGCTGAGTGACAGGAAACAAAGAGTAGTGATTAATGGATGTTTTTCGGGCTGGAGGAAGGTTTGTCGTGGAGTTCCCCAGAGATCAGTGTTGGGACTCTTGCTTTTCCTGATATAAATTAATGACCTAGAATTTGGTGTACAGGGCACAATTTCAAAGTTTGCAGATTATACAAAACTTGGAAGCATTGTGAACTGTGAGGAGGATAGTGTAGAACTTCAAAAGGACATAGACACGTTGGTGGAATGGGCAGACAGGTGGCAGATGAAGTTCAATGCAGAGAAATGTGAAGTCATTCATTTTGGTAGGAAGAACATGGAGGGACAATATAGAATAAAGGGTACAATTCTAAAGGGGGTGCAGGAGCAGAGGGATCTGGGTGTATTTGTGCATAAGTCATTGAAGGTGGCAAAACAGGTTGAGAGCGTGGTTAATAAAGCATACAGTATCCTGGGCTTTATTTAATAGGGGCATAGAATACAAGAGCAAGAAAGTTATGTTGAACTTGGATAAGACACTAGTTCGGCCTCAGTTAGAGTACTGCGTCCAGTTCTGGGCGTCGCACTTTAGGAAAGACGTGAGGGCATTAGAGAGAGTACAGAAAAGATTCACGAGAATGGTTCCAGGGATGAGGAATTTCAGTTATGAGGATAGAGTGGAGAAGTTAGGACTGTTTTCCTTTGGGAAAAGGCTAAGAGGTGAAGATGTCAAGAGCTTAGCAGAGTAGGCATTGGAGAAATCATGTCTAGGAGTGAAGATGATATGGATAAAGATTTCAGGAAATGGGTGTAAAGTAGAGGCAGATTTAGGAAATAATGTAAGGCTGGAAATGAACAGTCTTGGTGATGATTAAGATACGAGGTTCTCAAGCTCAGTGCTGGGTCAAACGGAATGTTGTGGTTATGTAGAGACTGGGCCAACTGAGTGGGCAACCACGGAGGGCAATGAAGATGATGACAAGGTGCAGAGTTTTTGAGGTACGAGTCAAAAACAATGGTTTCAGAAATTTAGATGTTCAATTGGTGAAAGTTCGGTGTCATTCTGAATGTAATGCCGGACAGTCAGTCTGTAAGTTGCTCTATTTTGCTTTGAATGTTAGTGTAGTTACAATCCGATGTAATTTAAGCTCATGTTTGTATTTATTTTACCTTCTCATCTAGAAAGATGAGTAACTAGGCTGATCAATTAGAAATGATAACATTTCAGAGAGCGCAGTTCCTTAAGAAAAAAATGCAAGATCTCAAAATAAAGAAAGAACTTTCATTTATGCAATGCCTCAGGACAGCCCAAAATAGTTTACAGTGAATGAAGTACTTTTGAAGTGTAGTCACTGTTGTGGGACCACCTTAAGAGGGCCACCTTGAGAGGTTGTTAAGTGAAGGTCACTGGAGGAGGTGACGTCATGTCACACATGTGTGGGTGTAGCCTGACAGAGTAAGATATATGTTGATGTGCTTATGTATGCTCCAGTTCATATAATAAAAACTCACGTATACTTCAGATATTACTTGTAGTCCTGTAAACTTACAATAGTTCACATACCAAACGAACAAGTAATATGACAGTCACTGTAGTAATGTAGGAAATATGGCAGCCAATTTGCACACAAGGTCCCACTTACAGCAATGTGATAATGGTGTTGGTTGAGAGATAAATGTTGGCCTGACTCTGGGGAGAACTCCCCTGTCCATCTTCAAATCGAGCCAGGGGATGTTTTACCACCACCCCTCCCCCCTCCATCACCACCCCAACCTTAGAGAGCAGATAGGGCCTTGGTTTAAGGACTCATCCAAAAGATGGTACCGATGGCAATGCAGCACTGCCTCAGGGTGTTGATGTAATGTAACAAAAAGAGATTCTGTTATTTACCAGGTTCATCCTGATATATCTTCTAAGATTGCTGGAAACCAATTCAGTGGGCCTTGTAGATTTAGAAAACCAGCAGCAGCGCATCTATGCAATTCTGATATGCACAATGCTGAGTTTGAGCTTTGCAAGATATACTTGACTTAGGAGTGCATGAGGCTGACTGCGGGGCTCCGAAAAATTCCCCAGTACTAAAAACTCTCACCTTGGTAAATAAATAAAGAAATGGAGATAGAAAAGCGCAGCAACAGGAGAAAGATGTCCAAGCATCAAAGAAGGTTCACCATATAGGATCTATATAGGTTCACCATATATCTATATAGGTTCACCATATAGGATCTATGTAATGGAGGTCCTTGCAGATAAAACCTTCAGAATGACCTAAGGGGGTTTTTCCCTATTTGATTTTTACAGTTTCTACAATGTAATCACTCCTGAAGTCTGGCTGAAAATCAGGAACTAACTTGGGCTCTCGTCCAGGCACGGTCCATGACAGCACAATGCAATAATAGACTGTCTTTGGTGATTTCAAAGAAGGTTGATGAAATCTAATTAGCTGGGTGTGCCGAGCACTTATAAAAAGGTACTACGCACATAAATATACTCGCAGGGATAAATTCAATGAGTGATTGCCATGGCAACAGCAGCAAGCTGCTGAAACAACCAGAATAGAATTCTTCAATGCTCACCGACAGGAGCTGAGGAGGAAAAGCCAGCAAATTTGTCTGATTGGTCTGGACTACAAAGGAGCAAAGCAGTGGAAGCTTCTTTACAGTTTATAGGAAGCTCTGGTTAGACATTATCTGGAGTATCGCGTTCAGTTCTAGGCACTGCCCTGCAGGAAGGATATATTTACATTGAAGGAGGTGCAACACAGATTCACTAGGATGATACTGGGACTTAGAGGGTTAAATGATGAGGACAGCTTGTATTCCCTTGAGTATAGAAGTTTAAGGGGTGATCGAATCAAACCATTTAAGATGATTAAAGGATTTTGTCATGCAGGCCCCCATCTGCCAAGAATGAGGCACTCATATTTTGCCACATGAACAAACAGTCTGGGAGAGATAGAGGAGCAGATATGTAGGTAAATCTCAGAGAGGGGTAATAATAATAGGGGATTTCAACTTCCCCAATATTAACTGGGATAGTCTTAGTGCAAAAGTCTTAAAGGGGGAGTAATTCTTAAAGTGCATCCAGGAGAGCTTTTTGAGCTAGCACGTAGAATGTCCAACAAGAGAAGGGGCAGTACTGGACCTAATCCGAGGGATTGAAGCCGGACAAGTGGTAGAAGTGTCAGTGGGGGGAGCATTTCGGGGATAGTGACCATAACTCTGTAAGATTTAAGGTAATTATGGAAAAAGACAAAGATGGACCAGAAATAAAGGTACTGAATTGGGGGAAGGCCGATTTTCAATATGATAAAACAGGATCTGGCCAAAGTGGACTGGGAGCAGCAACTTGTAGGAAAGTCTACATCAGACCACTGGGAGTCAGTCAAAAAGGAAATAATGAGAGTTCAGGGCCAACAGGTTCCCATAAAGGTAAAGGGTAGAACCAACAAATCAGGGAACCTTGGATATCAAGGGATATAGAAGATTGGATCAGGAAAAAAAAGGAGGCTTATGGCAGATTCAGAGTGCTGAAAACAGCGGAGGCACTAGAGGAGTATAGAAAGTGTAGGGGGGTACTTTAAAAAGTAATTAGGAGAGCGAAGAGGGGGCACCAAAAAACACTGTGGGCAAGATAAAGGAAAATCCCAAGGCGTTTTATAAGTATATTAAGGGCAAGATGATAACCAGGGAAAGAGTAGGGCACATTAGGGATCAAAGTAGCAATCTGTGTGTGGAGCCAGAGGACGTAGGTGAGGTTTTAAATGATTACTTTTCATCTGTGTTCACTATGGAGAAGGACGATGTAGGTGTAGAGATCAGGGATTGTGATATACTTGAACATATTAGCAGTGAAAGGGAGAAGGTATTAGCAGTTTTATCAGGCTTAAAAGTGGATAAATCCCCAGGCCCAGATGAGATGTATCCCAGGCTGTTATGTGAGGCAAATTTTCAAATCTCTTACACCACAGGAGAAGTGCTAGAGGACTGGAGGACAGAGAATGTGGTCCCATTATTCAAGAAGGGTTGCAGGGATAAACCAGGTAATTACAGGCCGGTGAGTCTAACATCAGTAATGGGGAAACTATTGGAAAAAATTCTGAGGGACAGGATTAATCTCCACTTGGAGAGGCAGGGATTAATCAGGGATAGTCAGCATGGCTTTGTCAGAGGGAGATCGTGTCTAACTAACTTGATTGCATTTTTCGAGGAGGTGACTAGATGTGTAGATGAGGGTAAAGCAGTTGATGTAGTCTACATGGACTTCAGTAAGGCTTTTGATAAGGTCCCACATGGGAGGTTGGTTAAGAAGGTAAGAGCCCATGGGATCCAGGGCAATTTGGCAAATTGGATCCAAAATTGGCTTAGTGGCAGGAGGCAGAGGGTGATGGTCGAGGGTTGTTTTTGCGATTGGAAGCCTGTGACCAGTGGTGTACCACAGGGATCGGTGCTGGGATCCTTGCTGTTTGTAATGTACATTAATGATTTAGAGGTGAATAAAGGAGGTATGATCAGTAAGTTCGCGGATGACACGAAAATTGGTGGTGTCGTAAATAGTGAGGAGGAAAGCCTTAGATTACAGGACGATATAGATGGGCTGGTAAGATGGGCAGAGCAGTGGCAAATGGAATTTAATCCTGAGAAGTGAGAGGTGATGTATTTTGGGAGGACTAACAAGGCAAGGGAATATACAATGAATGGTAGGGCCCTAGGAAGTACATAAGGTCAGAGGGACCTTGGTGTATTTGTCCATAGATCACTGAAGGCAGCAGCACAGGTAGAAAAGGTGGTTAGGAAGGCATATGCGATACCTGCCTTTATTAGCCGAGGCACAGAATATAAGAGCAGGGATGTTATGTTGGAGCTGTATAAAATGCTGGTTAGGCCACAGCTGGAGTACTGTGTACAGTTCTGGTCACCACACTATAGGAAGAATGTGATTGCACTGGAGAGGGTGCAGAGGAGATTCACCAGGATATTGCCTGGGCTGGAGCATTTCAGCTATGAAGAGAGACTGGATAGGCTAGGGTTGTTTTCCTTAGAGTAGAGAAGGATGAGGGGGACCTGATTGAGGTATATAAAATTATGAGGGGCATTGATAGGGTAGATAAAAAGAAACTTTTTCCCTTAGCGGAGGTGTCGATAACCAGGGGGCATAGATTTAAGGTAAGGGGCAGGAGGTTTAGAGGGGATTTGACAAAAAGTTTTTTCACCCAGAGGGTGGTTGGAATGTGGAACACACTGCCTGAATGGGTGGTAGAGGCAGGAACCCTCACAACATTTAAGAAGTATTTCGATGAACACTTGAAACACCATAGCATAGACGGCTATGGGCCAAGTGCTGGAAAATAGGATTAGAATTGAAGTGTGCTTGATGGCCAGCATGGACACTATGGGCTGAAGGGCCTGTTTCTGTGCTCTATAATTCTATGACTCTGTGACACATGAACATTGATTTTAAAACTGTTACTGGAGTAAAGAAAGAACTTGTTTTAAAAAAAGCCACCAGACCCTTGACTGGAAAGACATTTGCATAGTAACAGACAGTACTTGGAAAGGGCACAGGGGCCACTCCCTGCTCCAATTTAATTCACAATGGACCTTTGATTACCAGACGTTGAAGGTGGAGAGGCTAGCAGTCCTGGTTAACTGCTAAGATGGCCGAATACACAAACAGACGTTGTCAGACATGTTTAATCACATGACTAACTGGCTGTTGGTGTTTTTTTAATTTGAACTTGCCACAGAGAATTTGATCTCAGAAAGCTGTTTGCTCCTGGACTGAAAAGACCTCTCTCCTGTCTGCTCTCATCTCGCTCTCACCAGCTTCGGAAACCATTGAAGACATATGAACACCAAGAGAGAAAAATCTCCTCCAGTGAACAAGGTTTCAGAAGAATACTGGGTCCCAGCGAAAAACAAGACTAGCTATAATCAAGGACCCTGCAGCGAGCTTGAAGTACAGTAACAAAAAACCCTTTTCAGAGATTGCCTCAAACCTCTCCACTATTTTTCTTCTGCTCTTTTCTGTCTCTATTTGCATGTGCGTATCGCGTATGCACGCTAGCATGAGCTGTGGTGTGTATCCGTAGGCTTTAACCAAATTAGAGTTTAAGTTTAAGTTTTAATAAATTTCACTTTTCTTCTTTAAACCTAAGAAGGCCTGTTTGTGCTCATTTCTTTTCCTTATAATTGGAAAGCGTGAACAAGGGGGAGCTCAAAACACAGTGTGTTTAACACAAAACCGTATTACAATAAGACCAGGTGAAGGCTAAAAGGGACCCCTAGACACCTTTCTCACATGTTCGTAACAATTTGATAAAGTGAAGTAGAGTGAAACTATTTCCTCTTGGGTGAGAGTCCAGGACAAGGGGGCATAACCTTACAATTAGAGCGAAGCCATTCAGAGGTGATGTCAGGACGCACGTCTTCACACAGAGGGTAGGGGAAATCTAGAAACTTCTTTCCGAAAAGATTGTGGATGCTGGGGATGAATTTAAATTTTCAAGATCACGATATATTTTTGTTGGACAAAGGTATTAAGGGATATGGAACTAAGGCAGGTGCATGGAGTTAGGATACAAATCTACCATGATCTAATTGAATGGTGGAACTGACACAAGGGGATGAATAGCCTCCTCCTATGTTCCCAGAGGAACACCAACGCACACCTGCTCCAAGATTCAATACTTGGCTGCTGCTCGGGAGGCAGCAGTGCTCTGACTGGCTGATATAAATGCCAGAGTCAGGTATTACTTGCAAAATATTTTCTGGCAGCAGCTTAGTGCGTTTGTACAGGCTGAGCAAGGTGGGATCCACCTCAGTGATCTGTACTCGGCCTGGTGACCATTAACGAGGCCACCATCATATGGGCAGCTATTTCCTGTCGTTAAAAGGCTGTGCGATAAAACCCGCCCCGAGGTGTTAATGGGTAGATTACACAGCATCAGCAGCTCAACAAATTACAAAGCTGCTTCTACCTGAAGTGATCTGACGATAGAAAAGCGGATTAAGAAGAAAAGCCACAGAAATAATATCAAATTATACTCTGGAACAGAGAGTATACTTCACAATTTACTGTCAGCCATGGCTCATTAGGTAGCTACCGCACCACACACCACCCTCCTCCCCCTGCAACGTCGAGTCAAAAGATTGTGGGTTTAAGTCTCACTTGGTGCAGTACTGAGGGAGTGCTGCACTGTTGGAGATGCTGTCTTTCAGATAAGATGTTAAACCAAGGCCCTGACTTTCCTTTCAGATGGATGTAAATGATCCTATGACACTACTTCAAAGAACAGCAGGAAAATTCTCTCTGGTGTCCTGGCCATTATTATCCCTCAACCGACATACTAAGACAGGTTATCTGGTCATTATTGCGTTGCTGTTTGTTACAGCTTGCTACGCACAAATAGGCTGTTGTGTGTCCTACAGTACAACAGTGACAACATTGCCTGTGGGACATTGTAAAAAGTGCTATATAAAAAGCAGGTTCTTTCCACAGGAGAGACATACAGTGAGTGTCTCATGGTGCTTCTTATTTTTGGTCATTTATTTTTAAGTTTCTATTCTTTCTTACTCCCCTGTCACAATCTGGTCTGCAGTATGCAAAGCTCCTATGCCAAAAAAAGTTGCCAAACGGATTAGCACACTGATATTGGTTTAAAAAGTACTAGTGGTTTTCAGTGCTGAGTCTGGTGGTTTGAGAATGCAGTGAGGAGCTCTCTAAGTGATCGGCGAGTACAACACTGATGGCCAACAATAGCAGATTTTCCATCAGTTGAAAGGAAATGACTCGGTTATAACTTTCAAAATAATCAGCCAGCAGAATGCGAGACACTAGCAGCTCTGAATGACTCGACTTGCATTCTCCATTCTTTCTGATTTTTATAGGCTCATTTCACAAATTACACACCTCACACTAAAGGTTTCTTCACCAAAGTTTCTAGAGATGGAAGCAATAAGTTTAATATCTGATTTCAGAGTGCAATGCAGGTCACTGCAGAGAGAGTGGGGACAAAGTCTTAATAAGATAGATGGGTCTAGGTATTAGGCTGCAGGACTGAGAGACTGCTCCACTGAGCTCATTAGGATAGTCATGGCGAGCTGCAAGCAGCACTAACATTCTTGAAATTTAAGTTCATGTGCAAAGGCTCACGGGTAAATCAGGAGTACCGAGTGTCACATTTACTCACTTCTAAAAGTCATTCCCAAATCCCGTTTTGTTCTGAAGTCAGTTTACCTTGGCTCCACTGACTAGTCTGACCATGAGTGCCCTGGTCTGATGTTAGCGCCACATATTTCCTCCACAGTTACGCCATATCTTCAGCAGAAACCATGTTTTTGCTAATCTTCCACTGAAGTTATGGTGGACTATGGGGAGAACCATCCCCCACCAGCCCGAGGAGATTCCCAACATAATGGTACATTATGGAGTACATTTTCTGAATTCCTGCCTACATTCCTAATCGCTGTTCCTAGCGGACAATGCTCCATATCTGTATTGCAAATTCATAAAACTAACTCCTCGCATGTCACAGATAGGCAGGAAGTGATTTAGAATGTATCTCATCTAAAGCAGTCACAAAAAAAATAAGGGGGCTGGCACCTGAAAACAGTGTGAAGGGCCATGAGTAACTGTCAGAATGAATGTTGGATCATAGAACAGTATCTGCAATGCGTATCCAGCACACTGCAGGAATGCGCACATTCCACAGCGGAATAACATTCCTACAGCAAAAGTGTACATAGGTTGTATTTACACAATGCAGTGAGCTCACTCATCTTGATATCACGGGTGGGGGAGAATGAATCTCATCACCAAGACTGCCCACCTCCACTTTCATAACCGCCCATCACCACCCCTGCCTAAACGCCCAGCTATTGCTCAAGCACTCATCCATGTCTTTGTTACCTCTACACTTGACTATTGCAATGCACTCCTGGATGGCCTCCCACCTTGCACCCTCTATAAACTTGAGCTGATGCAAAACTCTGCTGCTTATATTCTAACTCACAATAATTCCCCTTCACCAATCACCCCTATGCTCACTGACCAACATAGGCTCCTATTCCACCAGCTTCTCAAACTTAAAATTCTCCTCCTAGTGTTCAAATCCCTCCATGCTATCCCCACCACGCCCCCCCCTCCCTATCTCTGTAATCTCCTCCAGCTCTAAGATGCTAACTTGTTGCACATCCCTGATTTTAATCGCCCCACCACTGGTAGCCCTAGCTGCCTGGGCCCTAAGCTGTGGAATTCCCTAACCTCTCTGCCTCTCACCTCCTTTAAGATGCACCTTATAACCTACCTCATGGACCAAGCTTTTGGTCAGGTGTCCCAATTTCGCTTTATGTGGCTCGGTGTAAACTTTGTCTGATTACACTCCTGTGAAGCACCTTGGGATATTTTACTATCGTAAAGTTGCTATATAAATCAAGTTGTTGTTTTTAAGGAAGAATGGTCTGACCTAATAGTGTAGCTTTGTGTGGTGGTACTGTAGTTCATTATGTTTACATTCGAACAACATAAAACATCTATAAAATATTCAAAGTCTACTTTGTACATTCACTTGTCAACTTTTTCTATTGTAAATTCCTATATCCACATTTATAATGGAAACTACCTATATAAATTAATTACACTGGAATTGCACTCTACCCAAATGGAAACATTGTGGCAATTTTCATTATAAAAATAAGAGCGGAATATGTGCATTTAATATTGGGACTGAGGTGCTTTGTCCCAATTGTACCACCCCTCTAACCTTACGTCACCTGAGGACTACACTTAGTTAACCAATTACTGGCCAATTAAGATCCTCATCTGGCCACCGCTGGAATTCTACCAGCAGCAGGGGGAGCCAACGCCACTTGGGCAGACCAGCCTCCCTGCGGGCTGGGGGGATGCCCCTCCTGATCAGGCACCCTGTGGCCCATGGAGGGCACCCCCCCAACAGCAAGGGCTGCCCCCTTCTAAAAAAAACCCACTTCCCACAATACCAACCAACTACCCCCTACCCCTCGCATGGGCCTGACTGACTGCCCCGACAACCACGACCCTACTCACCTGTGCCCATGATGCTGCTCTGGGCAGTGCTCCTGGTTACACTTCTGGGACTGAAGGGCTGCCACCTGCTGATTGGCAGACAGTTCTTGGAGACAGGACCTCCGCCCTTAAAGGGACAGAAACCCCAACGCCAGGCAGTTAAATGCCTGATGGCCACTGGGGCTTCTGAAAATGGCCGCAGCGGGGTTAACCCTGGCTTTCTGGCCAGTGGCTGGGGCCATTGCAGTGGCCTTAATATTCAGCCCAAGGAGTCAAAACCAAGATGAGCCTTCAGATGAAGTGAATTAGAGGGCAGAGGATAATTAGGTCAAGATGCACAGATGTGATTTAGTTCCTAGTTTAAATCCCAAGGTTACTTTTTTATTTTTATAGTTCATAAATTCCTATGTCCACATTTGTAATGGAAATTGCCATGTAAACTCATCAAGCTGTAATTGCACTCTCCCACCAGTGTAGGCACTGTAATGTAGTAGGGTGTAATTACAGTGTGACAGGTTTACATAGACAATTTCCATTCTAAATGTGGGCATAGGAATTTATTGTCACATACATGGGAAGTGCGATGATACAACAATCATGGACTAACTCTGAAGAGTTATGAAAAATGGACTTTGTCTTTTTAAAAATGAAGCTTTATTTTAAAAAGTGGACAATGGTCCAAAATAGATACTAAGAGAAAAGGGATTGACTTTTGTGTATTCAAACTATCTGACAAAGACAAAGGACAAATCTTTAAAGCTAAGACATGTCAATTGCACCCCATCCTTAAAAAAAATCCTAGAATTGAATGTCTTCTTCTGAAACAAAGAAGGTGAGAAGTAGCCATGTCCTGGGCCATTGTGCGATCACCTTGGAAAAGAGATGAGAATGTCTCCTAAAAGGAGGTGAGAGGTGACACAGTTCCAACTTAAAAAAAGACAGCCAGAGAGGGAGGAGAGAGCAATGTCCTAACAGCTTGTGTTCCAGCTAAGCCAGAAAAGCACATGCCCTGCTGCAGAATCCGACATCGACATCATACAGCAGTGAAAGCTATAAGTAATGCACTGTCTTCAACGGAACCTTCAATCTAGAAAGAAATCTACAATCATCTCAGGCCTGCATCCATCAAGAACTTGATTTCAAACAGAATTCAACAACTTTATAGTAACCTTTCCCCCCATCAAAAGTCACCTTTTTTCCCTTCTCTATCTGTTTCTTCTTGTGTGTGTGTGTGTTTGCGCGAGCATATGTGTGAGTGGATATGGTTGTGACAATTTCAGGATAAGACATACTGATTAATAAACAATTGACTATCTGTTTTTAAAAACCTTCAAGAAAACCTGTTACTGTCTGTTATTTGAAAAATAAAGCACCAAGGGGCTAAACTCTAATACAAATGCACTTGCTGAGGTCAGGTGGTGGGGGGGGGGGTGCGGGGGCGGGGGTTTGAACAGTGGGAACCACCCACGTTGCACCACGTGAGGCCCCCAAGGCTGAGGTCTTTATCATAGGCCAAGGTCTTATTGTAATGCCTTGACTGAGGCTCTCATGATCTTGTACCCCAATCTATTGACAGCTGACTCGTCTGAATTTATCTTGCTGGGAAATTAGATCAAGAGGGCCATAAACCAGGGCTTGACCATCCTCAGTGCTGCCTTTACAGATCTCTGGACATTCTGAATGATTGCCCAGCAGATATAGAATGGCTGGCATTGGGGTGGATGAATGAAATTAGCCTCAAGGCTCCAAGAGCCATCACATCAATACAGCAATTGCAGGTGTTAATAATTCATCCCCATTCCTAGGGCCAGACACTGGCACCCAGGAGCCATCTTCTACCTCCCAGTGGAGGAAGGCTTAGAAGGAGAAAAACAGGAAATAGATGATGCAGATATGCACTGATGAAGGGCAAATACCTAAAGCAAAACACACTGAACACACCTGCACCACACAGCATAAGAGTTAACCAAGCAGTACTGAAGGAGTGTTGCACTGTTAGAGGTGCCGTCTTTTGGATGAGACGCTAAACTGAAGCCTTGCTTGTCAAACTCCAGAAAGCTTGTTATGAAGGATAATGCTGGAGCCTATCTTTATTCAGTTTCACATTTATTGTACAGAGTGAAAGGATCATAAACATGTAACTCCTCACTCAAAACCCTCCGCCAGTAAGTGTCTGCTTATAAGTGCTCAAGTAAGACCCCAATTAATACCCTCCACCTGCATAAAATTAAACAATTGATACACAATTAACAGACTAACATCGCTTTTCCTCTCAGGTGGATGTAAAAGATTTCATAGCACTATTTCAAAGAATTGCAGGGTCAGATTTTCCCAATATCCTTTAACCAACATTATTAAAACAGAGCATTTAGTCATTTATCTCATTGGTGAATGTGCGAGCTTGCTGGGTGCAAATTGGCTGCCATGTTTCTCACATTAAACCAGTGACTGCACTTTAAAAGAACCTCATTGGGGGTGACACAGTGGTTAACACCACAGCCTCACAGCTCCAGCGACCCAGGTTCAGTTCTGGGTACTGCCTGTGTGGAGTTTGCAAGTTCTCCCTGTGACCGTGTGGGTTTTCGCCGGGTGCTCCGGTTTCCTCCCACAGCCAAAGACTTGCAGGTTGATAGGTAAACTGGCCATTGTAAATTGCCCCTAGTGTAGGTAGGAGAATGGTGAGGATGTGGTAGGGAACATGGGATTAATGTAGGATTATTATAAATGGGTAGTTGTTGGTCAGTACAGACTCAGTGGGCCAAAGGGCCTGTTTCAGTGCTGTATCTCTCTATGACTCATTGGCTGTAAAGCACTTTGAAACGTCCTGAGATTGTGAAAGGTGCTATATAAATGCAATTTTTTTCTTTTTCTCTGTCCTGAGAGCTTGTTTGCTCTGCAGGTTGGGTATAAATAGGAGTTTTCTATTTACGTTCGTGCAAAATCCATTTGCATTCACTCAGGTATATGCAGCATACCCAAATCGTAAAATTCTCCCTTTGCAAATGGAAAGTACAGAAATATCTTGCCAATTTGCTTTTTTTTTGCATCATTGCTAAATTTAAAAGATCCAAACCTGTTTGGGAAAATGAATGGCATAAAATCCTTGCTAAGAACTGAATCTCAGATTCTGAGCACAGCTATATGACAGAGAGAAGACTCGAGGGTGAGCACAGTGAAGCTGGGCTCCAGCCAGAGCTCTCTCCACAGGCATGTGGCTCGAAGAGTGAAAGGCAGACGTCAGCAGCTCTGATCGCCCTGTCACCTGGTGTGCTGTGAGGTCTGTGCCTGATTTCCCAATCCACACCACAGTTGGGCGAGGCTCTCTGCTGGGAGCTTCACCTTACAAGCTCTACTCAAAACTTCTAGCCAATCTTAACCCTAGATATTCAATCGAATATCCAAAACACGAATGTGTGAATTTAAGCCAGCGTTCACTGCTTTTGAACTGTGAAGGGTACAAATTGCTAAATGAGTAAAGGGTGGAAAAAAAGTTGCCTTGTAAAACATTTCAAAATATTTTCAGTGGCCCAAATCTGTTACCATTGATGTGAGACAGCCTTAAGAGGACCACCTTAAGAAGCTGTAATTTAAGGTCACCGGAGGAAGTGATGTCATTGTTAATCTGTTAATTGCATATCAATTGTTTAACCAAATGTAGGTGGAAGGGGTTAACTGAGGTCTTACTTGAGCACTTATAAGCAGACACTTACTGAGACTGGAGGAGGGTTTGAGTGAGAAGCTATATGTTTGTAATCCTTTTACTCAGTACAATAAATGTGAAACTGAGTAAAGATAGGCTCCAGCATTATCCTTCCATAACCAGCTTTCTGGAGTTTAACAGTGGTATCACACGTGACCAGGGATTTGTGGGTGTAGCCCAATAAGGCGAGCTGTCTGTTGGTGTGACTCCCCCAGTGGCGGTCTATATTCTAGTTAAGTTATAATAAAAACCCATGTTTTCTTTGGATATTACTTGTAGTTCTGTGAGTCTTACAATAGTTCACATATCAGAGGAACAAGTAATATTACAGCCATAGTTTCAAATTGTTTGATAATAGTTAACTGTAATGGCTAAAAATGACATCAAAAATTTAAGCACAAAATAATCTATTCAAGATGATTGTTGGGATGAAAAGCAACCACATCAGAAGGTATTGCTTGGGAGATTAATATCAAATGTGCAATGGTGCTGCTGTTGCTATGGGGATGCAATATTTAACACTCACAGTATTCGATGCCCAGGATGATATCTCTAAAGTAGAAATGTGCCTGTTTCTCTGAGAACAGATTATCAGTTGGAACCTCCATCACAGGGCTAAACAGTAGAGAAGACACATTGGATCGAATGAGAGAGTTAGATTAGCAACAATAGCAAGTGTTAAAAAATAACTTTGTTAATAATGATTCAGTACTTACCCTTTACTCATAAGTTCAAATACTGAAAGAACAAGAAAAAGAAAATGAACAGATGAATATATCAACTCAAACAAGAATGTGGCAATAGTTTTTGGATGAGTAATGGAACAAACTTAAAATTTTAATCATTTCAACATTAATTTTCTTTTTGTTCTGTATAATTTAAGCTAATCTATCTCTTCAGATGTTTCGATTTTCCTTTCGAAGTTATTTAAACTGTTTCCTTATCTTGTCGCTGCTTCCTCCTGGCTTCCAACAAATGTGAATGTGCAAGCAAATTGTAAAAACTTTAGGATTTGACTATTAAAAATCAGCTTCACAGCCTTTCGAGCTGTGCTCTTCATAACAAACATGTTAGCATGAATTAACATATCCACAAGCAAGAAACAAACAAACTTTAGGAAGGATGTCAGGGTCCTTGCGAGGGTGCAGCGGAGATTTACCAGAATGATTCCAGGGATGGGGGATTTTAGTTACAAGGTTAGGTTGGAAAAGCTGGGATTGTTCACCTTGGAGCAAAGGAGATTGAGGGGAGATTTAATAGAAGTGTACAAGATTATGGCTTAACTTAGGTAGTCAAGCAAAAGCTGTTCTTGTTAGCTGATGGTGCAAGGACAAGGAGTCATAGATTTAAGGGCCGGAATTTTACACCCCCGCGGGAAGGGAGTGTACATAAAATTAAATGGGAAGCAGGGGGTGCCATTCCTGTCACTTTCCCAACCCCACTGCAATTTTACAAACAGTGGTGGGGTTGGGGTCGTGGGGGTAGTGACAAATGGCCTGCCCATCCCAGGCTAATTAAGGCCCTTAAGTGGCCAATTAATTGCCACTTAAAGGCCTCCTCTCACTGCCGATGGCATTTTGCCTGGAAGCTTCCCTGCAGGCTCGGAGGGGGAGGCCTCCTGATCAGGCATCCTGTGCCCCACAGAGGGCCACTACCACAGCACAAGCTGCCCTCACTGGAGCACCTCACCTGCCCCTCTTGACTGAAAACCCCTCCTCGCTGGGGTTCAGCCGATTGTCTCCGGCGAGGCCCCATACACTTACCTTGATTTTGGGGCCTCCTCCATTGCTGCTCCTCTCACTGGGTGCAGTTCCAGCAGTGGCCACCACTCACGGTGGCACTGCTGGGACTGAAGAGATGCCGGCCTGCTGATTGGCCAGCAGCTCTTGAAGGCGGGACTTCCTGCCTAAGAGAGGCGGAAGTCCCGCCCGAGGCCAATTAAGGGCCTGGGCCACATAAAATCATGGCGTGGCTTTGAGATGTGGCGGAGGCGGGCTTGCCCCCGACTTTCTGGCTGGTGTGCGAGGCCTCTACCCCCATGTAAAATTCCAGCCAAGATTTCTGGCAAGGGAGAATGTTTTTTACACAGCGAGTGGTGGAAGTGGAGAGTGGAGACAATGATTTCAAAAGGAAATTGGATGGGCACTTGAGAGAACTAAACTTGCAGGGCTTAGGGGATAGAGCAGGGAATGGGACTGATTGGATTGCTGTACAGAGAGCCAGCATGGACTTGATGGGCCGAATGGCCACCTTCTGTGCAGTAATGACTCTATGATAAGTATCGAACATGTAAACAAGTATCATCACATTGACAGGTAACACCTTAGCAAGTAATAAACAACTAAATGAATATTGAACACATTAACAAGTATTTGAACATGTTAACAAGTATTAAATGCTTGCTAAATATCAAGCACATTAACAAGTATCAAATATGTTAAAAAGCCCATGTGACCATCTTAAATGTTAAACTAACAGGAGAACTTCATACACATGGGTTCATCACTCTCACTTGTTACTGTGCTCAATATCAGTTTAAGTGTTTATTACTTCTCACCAAATTTATGACTTGTTTGCTTGTTCATTACTTCATAATGCCACACAATGTTTGGATCCTAATATCTCTACATTACAGCTTTATACAGTGCTCTAAGACTTAACTGCCCAGAGTTTCCTCACAGATGCTCCCGACAGGCCACCATAACTTCATGTAAATGGGTTATGTACCTTTCCCGATCTTCTGCCAAAGTAACAGAAATGGCTGAAAAGGCCCAGTGGCTCTTACAATAAACACTGGTAGGAAACCTAGTCTAGAGAAGGCAACACTCCAGCCCATTGTTAGCTGGCTGGAGAGGCGGAGAATGAAGTCACAGAGAAGAGGGTGGTCCTGTTTGTCCCTCCAGTTCACCCTTTTCATAGGACTACATGGCAGCTTGCCTGGAAGTTGCTGGAAGCAGAGAATTTGAGGGCCATTATAATGATTGGCAAAGCCAGACCTTTCGTGCACTTCAGCTGCAGGAATCCTTGCAACAGACGGCATCGTTTCTGCCACTGCCTTCCAGGTCCACCTGCTTATAGTCATAGAGTCCTTCAGCCCATCGTGTCTGTGCTGGCCATCAAGCACCTAACTATTCTTATCCCATTTTCCAGCACTTGGCCCGTAGCCTTGCTCTGGTAAATCTGGGTGGGGGCAGTCTCTGCCTGTAAATGTGGGCAGAACCAAACTGGCCGCACACTATGCAACAGCCATTCTCTGCTTCCTGCAAAAACCACGAGTTCGGCATTGGGTACTCCCCTTTGTGCCGATATTCTGGATGTTCTGAAGGAAAAATGGAACCACAAAACATTTGACGCAAAGGGGGCAGAATTCAACTTTGGTAAGGGTGCGACGCAGGTGCTAATGATTGACAGCTCACTGTCCACCTGCCAAACGCAATGAAAGATCGGGCATGCTGTATGTTGGGCGGATGATCTGCTACCACCCATTTTGTGCTACTGCCGAAATGGAATTTCACCCCCGCCAATATTCCAGGATAATGAGAAGCTGGGAGGGAAAAGAGAAATACTAAAGCTGGATGCCCCAAAACAGGAGAAGGCAGTACTATAGGAAAAGAAAGTCTTGTATTTCATGACCTAAGGATGTTTCAAAGCACTTACAGCCAATGAGGTACGTGCGCAGTGTAGCCACTATTCTCATGTAACTGGTGGCAGCCAATTCCCACAAACAGCAATGTGATAATGACCAGATAATCTGCTTTAGTGATGTTGATTGTGTGATAGATATTGGCCAGGACACTGGGGAGAACTCCACTGCTCTCCTTTGAAACAGTGCCATTGGATACTTTACATTCACCTGAGAGACCAACAGAGCCTCAGTTTAATGTCTTAGCTGAAAGACAGTACAGCGCTCCCTCAGTATTGCACTGCAGTGTCAGCCTGCATTCCATGTTCAAATGTCTGGAGTGGGGCTTGACCCCATGACTTTCTGAGGTGAGAATGGGACCAACATTGCCAACAGGAGGCTGAATAAAGGGGAGGGTGGGCCACAGCTAAGCACTCTCCCTCCCTTCTACCGTTGCCTCATCACCTGCAGGTTGCTGGGATTGTCAATATTCAAATCAGGAGGTTGGGAAATTCCATGGTATCCTCTGCCCTTTATCCACCATTATTTCATGGGCAAAGGTTGGGTAACTGAGATTCCTGCAGGAGGTAAGAGCACGGATCTGCAACTCAACTCCGTTTACCAACCTTTGCTCCACATCCCTTGATAAACCAACAGAAGTCTATCGATCTCAGCCTTGGAAGCTCCAATTGACCCCAACATTCATAGCCTATGGGGGAAGTGAGTTCCATGTTTCTCCTCGCCTACGAGTGAAGAAGTGCTTCATGAACTGCCTCGCTCTAATTTTAAGTGATGTTCCCTTGTCTGGGTTTCCCCACTAGAGGAAATCGTTTTTCTGTACGTACCCTACAGAATCTCTATTATTTTTAACACCTTGATTCGAATGCCCCTCAATCTACTAAACTCAAAGGAATACAACCCAAGTTTATGCAACCTGGCCTCATAATTTAATTTGGGGAGACGATGGCGTAGTGGTAATGCCACTGAACTAGTAATCCAGAGGCCTAGGCTAATGCCCTGGGGACAGAGGCCCAAACCCCACCAGGGCAACTGGTGGAATTTAAATTCAATTAAATAATAAAAATCTGGAATTGAAAGCTACTCTCAGTAAAGGTGCCATGAAACTATCGTCGGTTGTCATAAAAATGCCCTTCAGGGAAGGAGATCTGCCATCCTTACGTGGCCTGGCCTACGGTGGCCAGCAATGTGGTTGACTCTTAACTGCCCTCTGAAGTAACCGAGCAATCCAGTCAGTTGTCTAGGGTATTTAGAGTTGGGTAACAAATGCTGGTCTTGCCAGCGACACCCACATCCCATGAAAGAATAAGAAAAAAAACCCTTTAAGCCCCAATATGATTCTGGTGAATGTTCACTGAGCAGCTGAGTGACAGGTTTGTCGAAGGAATAACAAGATGGCACTTTCAACTCATAATTATGTTAACCAGCCCAAGTGACATCATCACCTTACCAAATTAGGAAACAATATGAATGGTTTGCTGGACAACACGGCAGAATCACTAACATCAACAATCACACGTATTTTAAAACATCACTTAAAATCCATACAATCACTCTGGCCTTCATTGTGGGAGTTCTCTCAGCCTCTCGGCATTTCATTGAGACTGCAAGCCGGTTTGCTGCTGAGAGGGAACATCAGCAGAGGTGCCCCTGCAGGATTTCAGCTCCGATATCTATTTAATTAAAAGCTGTATATTCCTCATGATGCTCTCCCAGGGCTACTACCTAGGAGCGAGATGGGCTTAGCAGAATGCTGTTACCTCACCGCAGAACAAGGTTCAGAAGGCACGTATCATTTTTATCAGATTGTAAAACACGAATTTAATGTAAGTGTCAATGGAAAACACTACAACTCCAGTCGAAGAGATTCAATCACATACCCATGTGCAGATTGTCTTCAGTGGAATCATCCAAAACCTGGAATATAAAGGAGAGAGGAAATTCACATGGAAGAAAGAAAGACTTGTGTTTCTTCAGTGCTTTACGCAAGCTGAGGACATCCCAAAGTACTTTTGAAGTGCAGTCACTGTTGTAGGAAACGCAGCAGACAAATTGTGCACAGCAAGATCCCATGTGCAGCAAAGTGATAAGCTGTTTTAGTACTGTTGATTGGGGGATAAATATTGTGGGAGAACTACCGCTCTCTTGCTCGAAATAATACCATGGAAACTTTTATGCCCACCTAAAAAGGCAGACAGAGCCTTGCTTTGATGTCTCATCTGAAAGATGGCACTTCTGACAGTGTATTCAGTGCGAAAGATTGGAGCTAAGATTTCCCGCATAGGCAAAATCATCAGCAGCGAGAACATGGTACTGAGTGAGATCAGTGGGAACTTTAACAGAGCAACGGGAAGGAGAGAGAGAAAGAGAGAGAGAGAGAGAGAGAGTGTCCACGGGAGACCAGTGGGGAGAGTAGCAGAGAGGTGGCAGAGAGAGAGAGAGCAGTGGGAAGTGCAACAGCAGCAGCATAAAGAGAGAGAGAGACTGTGAGACCAGCGGGGAGTTTAACAGAGCGAAGGGAAGGAGCAAGAGAGCAAGACCAGTGGCAAGTTTAACAAAACATCAGAGAGAGAGAGATAGTGAGACCAGCATAGAGAAGGACAGCGAAACCAGCGGGGAGTTTAACTGAGTGACAGGAAGGAGAGAGAAACAGCACGAGACCAGCAGAGAGAGGGAGAGAAAGACCAGCGGGGAGTTAAACAGAAATGCAGAGAGAGAGAGAGAGAGAGACACCAGCGGGGAGTTTAACAGAGCATCAGAGAGAGAGAGAGAGAGAGAGAGAGAAAGGGAGACCAGTGGCGAGTTTAACAGAGCAGCAGAGATAGACAGACCAGTGGGGAGTTTAACAGAGCAGCAGAGAGAGAGAGAGAGAGAGAGAGAGAGACCAGTGGGGAGTTTATCAGAGCAGCAGAGAGAGAGAGAGAGAGACCAGCGGGGAGTTTAAGAGAGCAGTAGAGAAAGAGAGAGAGAGAGGGAGACAGTGGGGTGTTTATCAGAGCAGTAGAGAGAGAGGGAGAGAGGGAAAGAGACCAGTGGGGAGTTTAACAGAGCAGCAGAGAGAGAGAGGGGGGGAGAAAGAGAGAGAGAGAGAGAGAGTCCAGTGGGGAGTTTAACAGAGCAGCAGAGAGAGAGAGAGAGAGACCAGCGGGGAGTTTATCAGAGCAGCAGAGAGAGAGAGAGAGAGACCAGCGGGGAGTTTAACAGAGCAGTAGAGAAAGAGAGAGAGAGAGGGAGACCAGTGGGGTGTTTATCAGAGCAGTAGAGAGAGAGGGAGAGAGGGAAAGAGACCAGTGGGGAGTTTAACAGAGCAGCAGAGAGAGAGAGAGAGAGAGACCAGTGGGGAGTTTATCAGAGCAGCAGAGAGAGAGAGAGAGAGACCAGCGGGGAGTTTAACAGAGCAGTAGAGAAAGAGAGAGAGAGAGAGGGAGACCAGTGGGGAGTTTAACAGAGCATCAGAGAGAGAGAGAGAGAGAGAGAGAGAGAAAGGGAGACCAGTGGGGAGTTTAACAGAGCAGCAGAGAGAGAGAGAGAGAGAGAGAGAGAGAGACCAGTGGGGAGGTTAACAGAGCAGCAGAGAGAGAGAGAGAGAGAGAGAGACCAGTGGGGAGTTTAACAGAGCAGCAGAGGGAGAGAGAGAGAGAGAGAGACCAACGGGGAGTTTAACAGAGCAGCAGAGGGAGAGAGAGAGAGAGAGACCAGTGGGGAGTTTAACAGAGCAGCAGAGGGAGAGAGAGAGAGAGAGAGAGACCAACCGGGAGTTTAACAGAGCAGCAGAGAGAGAGAGAGAGAGACCAGTGGGGAGTTTAACAGAGCAGCAGAGAGAGTGAGAGAGTGAGAGAGGGAGAGATACCAGTGGGGTGTTTAACAGAGCAGCAGAGAGAGAGAGAGAGAGGGAGAGAGAGAGGGAGAGAGACCAGTGGGGAGTTTAACAGAGCAGCAGAGAGAGAGAGAGAGACCAGCGGGGAGTTTAACAGAGCAGCAGAGAGAGAGAGAGAGAGAGAGAGAGAGAGAGAGACCAGTGGGGAGTTTAACAGAGCAGCAGAAAGAGGGAGAGAGAGAGAGGGAGAGAGACCAGCGGGGAGTTTAACAGAGCAGCAGAGAGAGAGAGAGAGAGAGACCAGTGGGGAGTTTAACAGAGCAGCAGAGAGAGAGAGAGAGAGACCAGTGGGGAGTTTAACAGAGCAGCAGAGAGAGAGAGAGAGGGAGAGAGAGAGGGAGAGAGGGAGAGAGACCAGTGGGGAGTTTAACAGAGCAGCAGAGAGAGAGAGAGAGAGAGACCAGTGGGGAGTTTAACAGAGCAGCAGAGAGAGAGAGAGAGAGAGAGAGACCAGTGGAGAGTTTAACAGAGCAGCAGAGAGAGAGAGAGAGAGAGAGAGAGACCAGTGGGGAGTTTATCAGAGCAGCAGAGAGAGAGAGAGAGCGAGAGAGAGACCAGTGGGAGTTTAACAGAGCAGCAGAGAGAGAGAGAGAGAGAGAGAGAGACCAGTGGGGAGTTTAACAGAGCAGCAGAGAGAGACAGAGAGAGAGAGAGATCAGTGGGGAGTTTATCAGAGCAGCAGAGAGAGAGAGAGAGAGAGAGAGAGACCAGTGGGGAGTTTAACAGAGCAGCAGAGAGAGAGAGAGAGAGAGAGACCAGTGGGGTGTTTAACAGAGCAGCAGAGAGAGAGAGAGAGAGAGAGAGACCAGTCGGGTGTTAAACAAAGCAGAAGAGAGAGAGAGAGAGAGAGAGACCAGTGGGGAGTTTAACAGAGCAGCAGAGAGAGAGAGAGAGAGGGAGAGACAGAGAGAGACCAGTGGGGAGTTTAACAGAGCAGCAGAGAGAGTGAGAGAGTGAGAGAGGGAGAGAGACCAGTGGGGAGTTTAACAGAGCAGCAGAGAGAGAGAGAGAGAGACCAGTGGGGAGTTTAACAGAGCAGCAGAGAGAGGGAGAGAGAGCGGGAGAGAGAGAGAGAGAGAGAGAGACCAGTGGGGAGTTTAACAGAGCAGCAGAGAGAGAGAGAGAGAGAGACCAGTGGGGAGTTTA